>NC_141691.1:626583998-627986725 GCF_964263255.1 Lissotriton vulgaris | reverse complement strand
CCTTAGGCAAACCCACTCTTGAGAAAACTCCCAGGAGGGCTCTTGCCACAGCAGGTGCTGTTGTGGCCCTTAGGGGAATATCTTCTGGGTATCTGGTGGCATGAGCAACTACCACCAGAATAAACCTGTGCCCAGATGCTGTTTGGGGATCCATTGGTCCAACAATGTCTATCCCAACTCTTTCAAAGGGAACCTCCACCACAGGTAGTGGTATTAGGGGGCCTTTGTGGTGCCACCTGATTTGCCACTGGCTTGGCAGGTGACACAGGAGCGACAAAACTCCTTGGTCTCTTCTGACATGTGGGGCCAGAGAAAGTGAGGGACAAGCCTGTCCCAAGTCTTGTTCTGGCCAAGGTGTCCTGCAAGGGGAATATCATGGGCTAATGTAAGAAGGAAGCCCCTGAATACCAGAGTATGACCAACCTCCTGGAACACCGTCTTGGGATCTCTAACCTCTAAATACAGGAGCCCTTCATCCCAATACACTCTATGGGTTCCATTAGCATTCCCAGCAGCCTCATCAGCAGCTTGCTGTCTGAGGGGTTCAAGAGAAGGGAAGTCCAACTGCGCCTGACACAGATCTGCCCTTGAAGGTCCCCCTGTCCCAAGAAACTGAACCAGATCAGGCTCAAGCTCTTCTGGGACAGTTCCTTCTTGGGTCTCACAATCAGCTTCCTTGGAAGGCTGATCCTCATTCTAAGGCAAGGGGGAAGGCACTGCCTTAACCCTACTGCTTCTCCTCCTGGTAGGCAACTGGTCCATTATTTCAGGATCCAGGGCCTGTTCAGTGTTGCACTTTTTGGCCTGTGACCTGGTCACAGCAAGGACATGTGCTGATATACCTAACATCTCTGCATGAGTCCTATACTCCACTTCAGACCAGACTGAAGATTGGTCATTGCCAAGCAAACATTCTACAGGGAGGTCTGAGCTAACAACAACCTTCTTGAGGCCAGTTACCCCTTCCCAGGAGAAATTAACAATTGCCATACTTTGGGTGGTAGTGACAATGCTTTCATTGGTCACTAGGTAATTGTCACCTAGTATGATCTGTCCAGGGTGCACAAAGCTGGGTGTCCCCATTGTGACACTGGTACATGTGTCACTGTAGGTCTGAGCCACTTTGTTATTAATTAAATGAGTCTGTCTGTACTTGCCCAAGTTACTGGGGCTCACAGTAGAGGACATAGCCATGACCATATCACAGACAAGAACAGCTTGAGTTTGTATTCTGACTAGGCCAGAATCCACCTCAGTTCGCAGGGTCAACCCTACTACACCCTTCTGTTGAGAACCACCACTATAAGCTGAACTAGAGGGAACAGTTGCCTTAGGGGCAATGTTGGCTTGAGCTGCCTCCTTTTTGGTGCAATCACTGGACCAGTGAGTATTAACCTTACAAAAGTTGCACCATGGTTTCTTTGGAGCTTCTTTCTTTTTGGATTTCTCAGAACCCCCCTCATTAGAAGCTTTTTGGGGACCTGGCAAAGACTTCTGGTCTTTTACTTTCTCCCCACCCTTTTGGTCTTGCTTCTTCTGATCACCACCTTGGTTCTGTACCTTCTGCTTCACCCTGGTTCTGACCCATTTGTCTGCCTTCTTTCCGAATTCTTGGGGAGAGATCAGATCAGAGTCAATCAGGTGCTGATGCAATAACTGGTTCTGACAATTATTAATAATCCGTTCTCTCATAATCAAATTATACAATCCTGTATAGTCATTGACCTTACTGCCCAATAACCAGCCCTCCAGAGCTTTAGTAGCACAATCTACAAAGTCAGTCCAGTCCTGAGTCTGTGTCTTCTGGGTGTCTCTGAACAGCAACCTCTACTGCTCAGTGGTTAAGCCAAACCCATCTATCAGAGCACTCTTCAGGACAGTGTAGTTGTTAGCATCCTCATCACTAACTGTGAGGAGCTTGTCTCTTCCTTTATCTGAAAATGAGAGCCATAAGATTGCTGCCCACTGACTCTGGGGTACCTGCTGTACCTTGCAGGCCCTCTCCAAAGCAGTTATCCACTTGTGGATGTCATCCCCACACTTGTAGGGAGGGACAATCTTATTTAGGCTTTTATGGTCGTGAGACCTTTCCCTATCTCTAGGAATATTGCTGCCACCAGTGGGTTCTAGCCCACTTAACGTTTTCTCTCTTTCAAGAGCCAGGGTCTCTTCTGCAAGGGCAACTTCTTGCCTCTTGATCCTAAGATTTACTTCCTTCATCCTAGCTTTGTGCTCTCTCCTCTGAGGAGAAGTCATCCTCCTCCTAGCAGAGGCACTGGACCCTACTGAGGAATCAGAATGACCAGTACCGCTGGACAGTGATCTGTTCCTTCTGTTTCCATAGTTAGGCCGACTTGGAAGGTTAGAGGGGGCCTACCATGGCCCTCTCCAACTCCAGATATTCCTGTGTTGCTCAGGTCAATTTCATCTACTGCATCCTGGTCATCATCCTCATCAGAGACCACTGGATCTTCTCCAGTTGGAATTTCCTCTGTTGATGGATGGCCCCCCTCTCCACTACCTTGGTTCCCTGGATCTGATGCATTCTCTACATCATGTGCCACTAAGAGATCTATCAGGTGGTTAAAGGTTGGACTCTGTCCTTGTTTTAATTTTTTGACTGCACACAGGCTTCTAAGTTCATTAAAAGTGAATGAGTCATACTTAGAGGGCACCCTTTGGGTGTCTTCTTGGAGAGGTCCACTAGGGCCTGCTTCCAAGGACATTTTCTAGTGAGCTGTGGTGTGTGCACCTACCTACACTACATGTTTCCTACTAGAACCTCTCTAGGAGTTGTAGTCAGGGTGTGCTAAACCCTTTCCTCTAAAACTGCTAAGTTCAGTAGAACTTAAAGTATTATAAGAACGTGAGGTACCTGAATGTGATCTTTCAAATGATATCTTAAGATTATATGGTAGAACAACAGCAAGCTCTTATCCCATCCGCTGCACACCAATGTGAGAAGTTAGCCTGGGATATGATGTCCACTATTCTAGTGGGCACCTTGCACCAGTCTAAACGACCCTTATTGATGGTGGTTGTAAAGTCAACCTTATAGACAAGCTATCCTACTGGTAGCATGGACCAGCAGTCTTAGGCTAAGACTTCAGAGAGCATGTTAAGCAAACTGTATTACCAATTATAATCCCTTGAATACCAAAGGATAGGACACCAGGTATATATCAAATATATATGTATTTATTTCTAACACAACCCCTCTGCACTCTTTATGAGGTCAGAGATCGACGTACATCACAAGTTACTCAGTTAGCATACTATAAGTGGCACAAATACAGTTATGTCCTAGCGGCCTTACAAACCATATGCTAAGTAAGTGGTATAAGAACCACTTCAGAAATAGTGAATAGGCCTAGGGCCTAGGGAATCGCTGGGGCTACACTAAACAACCAAAGGTTAGGAAGTAGGAGACCCAGGGGAGATGCGTGCAGTGTCTAAAAACAGTCGCGAGTTACCATTCACATAATGGAGAACGAAGAAGTTACAAAGTTACTGTTTAAGGACACTTCCGGTTGGACTACGGTAAAACCCCTTTAGACTGGGACACTTCAAAAGTCAAGACCCATGGGAGCACTGGAGTACTCGTGTTACCTTACCCAGGGAAGCCGGGTGCATAGGTGTCTTTTCGTCGGGTTTCCTCGTTGTTTTCTATGGAGATCTGTAAAGAAGTGCTTCAGGCAACCAGAAGAAAGGTGTCCGGGTGGATCCAAGGGTGGATTGAAGAAGTGAAGAACCTGAAAGCAGAGCGGACAGAGTCTGGGTCACGAGCCAGTGACCAGGAAGGAACCAGGACGGAACCAGGCGATGTCGCGATGATCTCAGGTGAAGAGGCGAAGCTTGTCTCTGCAGCCACGAGGACCAGGAGGCGTTGACGATGACCAGGAGCTGGAGCTGGATTCAAGCTGTCCCACAAAGGATCTAGTTGTCTGCGGTGTTGGTATCCGGACTGGACCCAACAAGCCTTGGCAAACGCAATCCATGCAGGAAATGAAGGCTGGCTTTGGGTCAGACCAGAAAAGTCTGAGGAGCTTCTCCTTGGCAAGAAAGCTAGAGCAAACCTGGAGCAACCAGAAAAGCAGTTTTTTTCAAAGGTTTGACTCCAGGGGGCTCACTAGAAAGCAGGCTAGCAACTGGGAAGACACATTGAGCTGAAATGCAAGAGCGGGCCCCATGTGGCACTCGTGGAGTGTAGAGGGCTGAGCTTCGGTGCAAATGGCGCTCGGGTCAGGGGCTTTTTGTACCCCAATGCACAACTGCAAGGGTACCTTCGTAGTCGAGCTGTTAGCAAAATGCAGGATGTCCAGGGTGTCCGGTCCTACGCTTCTCGTGTCTGCCACGGGTCTCAGCTTTGCTGTGGATGTGGGTCAGATTCAGAGAAGTTTGAAAGTTCAGTTCATGTGTTGCTGAGTCTTCGGGTTCTGGCGGGAGCAATGACAAAGCAGACCGGCAAGTTACTGGTGGTACCTGTTTGCACAGGATGGTCACTCCTTGACTACAAGGGAGATGTCTTCAGTCTTCTAGTCAGAATAGAATGTCAAAGGTCCAAGAGTTTCATATCAGGGTTTCGTTCCAGGATAATCTAAAGTCTGTGGACACAGCTCCTATCTTTATACTGATTTTAGGGGCTGGATTACCTGCTTTTTACCTCCTATGGGTGGACCTGGGAAGGGGGTGGTTACACCCCTTTCCCTTTTTCCAGTTTCATGCCAGAGCAGGGCTAGAGTGCCCCAGCAACTGGTTTGAACCGGGCTATGCATGGAGCACCTTGTGTGCCCCAAGCAGTGTCTGGAAAAGCATCTTTCCATTCAACCCACCCTGCCCCAATACACTACAGGCAGTCTGGGGAGGTGCTAGCACCTTCCTCGACAGGAAACCTATTGTCTAGGCCTCCCTTGCTGGAGTTTCCCCCAGCAGCAGCAGGTCAGACTCGAGTCTGTGGCAGCAGCATCCATTTTGTGATGCTGAGGCTCTGTTTAACTTTAACCGGGTAAAGCAGGAACATACATGTTTTTTCCCTTTAGAATGGTGGAATGCTACCCCCGCTGCCAGAATTGGCGGGGGGGGGGGTAGTATTCTAAAATGTTTGACACCTTACACAACATGTTTTGATAAAGCCAAACCAAAGTTAGCATTAACTGCGAGGATTATAATGCACTTAAGAGTATATGGTATGGCTATATCATAAAACAGCTATAAGGAGATGGTTCCGAAAGCTGCAGAGGGGCTCAGCTCATGCTAGGGCACCCTCTCACATAAAACCAAGCACTCTGCCTCCAGGATTGTCGAGGCCTACCATAGGAATGACTTATAGATGCGTATGTGTCTATATATAAGGTAGATATAGATATATAAGTAAGAGGTGATTACACCACCTTACCCAAGCTGAGCGATCAGCCTGTGGTGTCAGTTTGGATGGCTAGACAGGGGTGGCATAATATATGCTGCAGCCCCTGGTAGGCCTTGGATGCACATATGCCCTGGGTACCTATGGTACACTATACAGGGGCGCACAAAGGTGGCCCAATACCAAATCAGGTATGTACCTAAAGTACATGGTATCAATTTAGAGCTGGGCTGTGGGTCTGATTAGCAGGCCCACAGCCACACTAAAGTCAAATAACCAGAGAATCACAGCAAAAAGTGGGGGTGACAATAGGAAGCAGACCCTACTCTCCTACAGCCTCGGACCACCTCTCTGCAAAGCAGCCCTGTGGCGCTTACTGGCGGTACCTGGTGGGCTAGTTGGCCCCCAGGGACCCTCAGGATTGAGGGGGAATTAATTTCTTCACTTAAAATGCGCCACAGAGCCTGTTTGCACACATGTCACATCAGGCCCGCCTCTCCCTTCACCACTTTGCAAACACGCCCATGGCCCATTATTTTGTTGCAGGATGAAGTCCCCTTCAATCATGAGGGTCCCTGGGGTCCAACTAACCCATCAGGTACCTTCAGTAAGCGCCACAGAGCTGCGTTGTAGAAACGTGTATAAAGGGGCGTGGCCTCAGACCACCTCTCTGCAACGCAGTCCTGTGGTGCTAACTGGAGGTACCTGGTGAGCTAGTTGGCCCCCAAGGACCCTCAGGATTGTAGGGGAATTAATTCCCCAACTTAAAATGTGCCACAAGGAGCGTTTTCATAGTGTTACTGGGAGGGGGTGGGGCCTCCAGTTCGAAACTTGCTTTTTTTTAATTTTGTTTTTTAGAAGGGGGCTGTGTGCCCCCCTTCCTTTCCTATTTTTTGACCCCTAATTTGTTAATTACATTTTTAAACAAGGAAAGGGGGCCCCACTTCTAAAGTTGGTACCTCAAGGTGTCAAAATAACAGAGGCCTGCCATTAGGTGTTACATCTCCCTGGCAGAAAGTCAAACAGGGTCTGAGCCCAAAAGTCAAACTTCAAAGGGGGAGCTGCCTTGGGAGGGCAAATGGTGGGCACACACAGGAGGGGCTGCTCTTTTGTTCCGGTAGACAGTTTGGTGTTGGGGACATATGGGGGAAACATTTGTCAAAACGACCTCAGATAGCCACACCCCTGAGAGTTGTATTCTGCCATCTGGGGAGTGGACAGAATATTACACTCTGGGATAGCTAGATGACACACTTTGCAGGAAGTCATGATCAGGCGGGAGGGGGCCTGGTAGTCCGTTAGCTAGTAGTCACTGCATCCTCTAAGGGCATTAAAGTCGAAGCTCTGGAACGCAGACCTCTGACTTCATCTACAATAGAGAGGACCAAAAGACTGCCCTGCTGTTCTCTCTGTTCTCTGGACCCAGCAAAGACAAACTGCATCAAAGACTGGACGGCACCTGCGGATCCTAGGGCTAGCCAAGAGAGGACCATGCCTGTGGTGCACTGCTCGAAGAAAGCCATCCCCAAGTCCCAGAAGGTTAGCTCGAAAGAGTCAGTTGCCTGTATTCCTGTTACAGCTCTAGGGCCAAAACATTGAAAAAGCTTGTCTTGCACAGTTGTTAGCTGCTGACTGCTGAAGCACAGTATAGGAGACACAGTTTTGATACTCAAAGTCACAGCAGAGTATGGTGGATCTGGGAAGGTTGTCAGAGTACAGGTTGCTCCTACAAGATGGATACTAGCCTCTGTTAAAGGGAACCACTGGTTTCATTGTTACCAGAGACTAGTACACCAGTTGCAGCAGTGTTTTGGCAGGACCTTGACAACTGTGGTCAAATACTCATCATGTTTGTGGTTGGGAGTGGCCCCTGGAAGATCCTTGTTAACTGTATCAGCATCAAGACTGGCATCCACTGCATCCTTCAGCATCCTGTATCCCTTGCATCAGGCTCACTCCATTGATCTATAGTGGTTTGCACATAATCCCTGGAACTGGACTGGAGACTACTTTGGCTAAAAGGAACTTGTCATGCCAAGTCTTACTGGCCCCTGTGACTTGCCCCTTATCAGAGTTGGTTGCCCAAAGAGAGCCAGAGTAACCGAACACAACTTTTTTCCAAGTAACTGTGGTAGTTATTAATGCTTGTTTGTAATTTCAGAGAAAAACCATGAGTAAGAGGCTGGCTCAGTATTTGATGTACACTTATGTAAGTGGACAACTTGCACTGATCCAGACAACCCTTATGATGATTTTAGTGGTCTTAGACAACCATAGAA
This sequence comes from Lissotriton vulgaris, assembly GCF_964263255.1. Taxonomy (NCBI): domain Eukaryota; kingdom Metazoa; phylum Chordata; class Amphibia; order Caudata; family Salamandridae; genus Lissotriton; species Lissotriton vulgaris. The sequence goes on along the minus strand of NC_141691.1, from coordinate 627,979,084 downwards.
AGCTCTCTAAGTGGTAGCTGTGGAGAACAGCCTTCAGGTTTAGTCCAGAAGCAGTGTAAAGCAGCTTGTTTTACCAGAACCCAATCTTATAGGTATAGATTAAGTGAAAAAGAACCACACAGTGTATAGGACACTCATTAACACATACAGATATCTCCTAGCTGGAGATATACACAATGCACACAATACTTTTCAATAGAAACAGGTAAGTCATACCCCCCAGGGTATAGCGGCATGGATTAGCAAATTTAGCGGCACAAAAATGGAAATTTAGCATCACAAATATGGAAATTTAGCTGCAATTTAGCGGCATTTTATTTGGCGGTTTTTCCTACAACAAACACAGATATCTCCGTTTTTTGTGTTTGTGTTCTGTGTGTGTTGGTTTCTGGTGTGTTTGTGGTCTGTGTGTGTTGGTCCCTGGTGTGTTGGTCCCTGGTTTGTTTGTGGTCTGTGTGTGTTGGTGGTCTGTGTGTGTTGGTCCCTGGTGTGTTTGTGGTCTGTGTGTGTTTGTGGTCTGTGTATGTTGGTCCCTGGTGTGTTTGTGGTCTGTGTGTGTTGGTACCTGGTGTGTCTGTGGTCTGTGTGTGTTGGTCCCTGGTGTGTTTGTGGTCTGTGTGTGTTGGTCCCTGGTGTGTTTGTGGTCTGTGTGTGTTTGTGGTTTGTGTGTGTTGGTCCCTGGTGTGTTTGCACTATGCAGAGTCGACAGGAGTTGAAGGGGAGAAGTGGAATTAAATGTATAATTTAAAACGTCTATGGTGTTGCCCAGAGGCTCAGGAAAAATTTAAAACAGATTGTATTGTTCTCTGAAGTGCCAGTCTATCTGTTAAACCAAATATGTTTTCAAGTACTGCACAGACTTTATAAATCATGATAACATTGACTTTGTAGCCATTTTTTGTTTCCAAGTAATTCTGTTCTAATGTTTCTATAAATTATTCTGTGGGGTGGCTCTTAACTCTCAACCTTCCAGTGCACTGTGTGTGCTGATGAAAAACTCCTAATCACGTTTTAAGTTTATTAAATGATGATTACAAGGCTTCCCCTCGCCCCTACATTTATGTGGTAGTCATCGACTGAGGCGCCACTGCTGGCGCCGAGAGGCGCTTGGTATTTCTAAAGCTGGCAGATGGAGCTCAGTGACGTCACAGTGAAATCTGACAACAATGATATGGTCTTTTCCTACGGTAAAATATTCAACGTGGTTTGAGTTAATAACGAGTTCCTTATGAACCTAGGAGTCCGGCTTACATCTGTGTCAGTGGCATGAGGAACACAAGTTCATTGGAAATGTGCCTGCTTATCATAAAATACTAACAATACCATAAAAGTGGATTTAACCTTCATCCTATTGTGATTTTCAGTGCATGCAGTTGCCTGCTTTGAATCAAAGCTAAGGCGCTCTGGTGGGCAAGAAAGATCCTCCCATTACCAAGGCTCGACACAACACTGCATGTGTGTTGTTGCCCTTGCATAGGTTACACGTTGCCAGCACACTAGACCTCTGCAGAATTGGATGGATTTTTTTTTTTACAAAATTGCCGATTTTTAGGGCATTTTTGCAAAAATCAAGGCATTTTTGCAAAAGTGCCGATTTAGCAGCAAAGTGCGAAATCGCGATATCCTGGAGGGTCTGCTAAGTAGCACAGAATACACAGTGCTCCCCAGTGGGAGACCAAACCATAAACTAAAATGGGGGCTAGGTGGTGCACGAGCAAAATGGCCACCATGGAGTGAGGCTCCTGCAGACCGGCATGAAAATCTGTCATTTGTCCAGCTCATCATCCATAATATGAGCAGAAAACGTGAGGTGTCAATTCACTAACTACAGAGCTGCTGCGGTGCTGAAGATTAGACTACAGGTGGCGTTTGAAGCGACTGAGCAGCAGGAGCAGTGCAAGCCGTGGATCGGCCCTGCTGCCTCCGGAGCTGCTGAGCCTGCACCCTACCGCTACGTGAAAGGGTGCCATCCTAACCTCAGTGGAACCCAGTGATACAGCCAAACCGGCTACTGAATCGCCGTGGGCAGTTTGCAGACATACTGACAGACTGACTGCACAGTCTCGACACACGCCTTGGCAAGAGAAATAGTATCCTGCGCTATCAGGGGTCAAATTGTACTGCCGGATGCTGCTGAGGACAGGGCTAAGATGAGGAGAGTAGATGCCCGCCAACCGTGCTTAACTTGTGATACTAAAAAATCCACTAGGCAGCAGCACGCAGAAGTGGATGTTGGGGCGGAGGCCTCTCAACAACACCATCACCATGCACCAATCGACGACCTTAAGTCGCTTCTCCTTCAAGTTAGATAAGGATTCGCGACTATGGCAGATAAGATGGACATGGTATCAACACGGATGGATGCTATTGTGCGGATAATAGAAGGACACGAGACACGCATCAAGGAGACGGAGCAGTGCATCTCGGATGTAGAGGACACCACCACTCAGTTGCAAAAAGCGACGGCGCAAATGGATAAACTACTCTAGATAATCGCAGTGAAAAACGAGGGCATTGAAGCACGGAGTCGGAGGAACAACATACGTGTGCTGGGCATACGGGAAAGCACGAACACGGGTAGGATGGAGGAGTACTGAGAACTAGTTAAAGACTGTGGTGGATACGGAACTGCTTTCACCTCAATTTGTAGTTGAAAGGGCACATCATTCTCTATGATCAAGACCTTCCCCTGGCCGTACCCCTAGACCTATTATTGCTCGTTTGTTGAACTACAGGGACAGGGACGTTGCCTTGCGTATTGCCAGGGAGAAAAAGCAAATGACCTATGATGGCATACCTTTCAGAATGTATCCAGGTTTCACGATGCACGTGCAGGAGGAACGCTGCACATTTCTGGGTTAAACAAAGCTCAGGCAAGCTCAAGTAGATTATGCCCTGCTCTATCCCGCCCGCCTCCATGTTACCCATCAAGGGTTGCAAACATTTTTCTCTAAACTGCAACAGACAGAAGAGTTCCTGAATCACCTCAAAAAACAGAATAGATCACGGCTGGAGATTGGGGATTCTCCTAGATTGCAATCACCAGATGGGGAGTGAACATTGTGGCAAATGATTACACCACACTGTGGAGACACACTTCATGCTTTACAGACAGGGCTGTACCACTGTGCTTTATTGGACGCATGGGATGAGACACCATGCACGTATGAAATATGGCCTTCGACTTGAAGATACTTAGAAGGAAGAGTGAGATCAATGCATTGTTGGTCACCCTCGAGTTGGACCTGAGGTATTGCTGTGTGACACATGTTGCTTGGTCCGACGAGAGGTATTTGTGGGCCACCCAGGCATATTTCCCATTTGGAAGAACCCCATCATTGTTACTATGTTGTTGATGCTTCTCCATAGTCTCCTTTAGGACAGCGAGGGGATGAAGCAGACCCTGTTAATCTGCCTGAGAAGATGTGGGGTTCTAGGGAGGGGGAGGGTTACTTATTACTGGCATGATTGGGATGCTTCAGTGGGAGGGCGTGGCAGAGGGATTGGAGTTCGTTTGTCGCAGTGAAACCAGAATGCAGATCTCTTCTAATAGATGTGTTTCGATATATATGCAGATGTCCCAATGTAAACCCTTATCATATAAGGGTCAGGCAATGATTGTTTGTCTAATGGCACAGGAGGATAGTACCACTTCTAGGGTGATTTCATGGAATGTCAGGGGCCTTGGATATCCAAGAAAGCAACAGCAGGTTTGAGCCTATTTGGACAGGCAGCAGATTCCCTTGGCCCTAGTACAAGAAACCCACATCGCCCGAGTGCCACAAACACCTGTGCTAGTCGATGGGCGAGCTGTCGGGTGTTCTCCTCCTACTCCTCTTATGCCCGTGGCACAGTCATACTTTTCAGCAAACACACACGATTCGAGAGGGTGGGGGTGTTGGAGGATTCACAGGGAAGATATGTGTTACCATGGGGGTGACTGGGCAGTGATACCGCCACGATAGCCAACTGCTATGGCTCCAACTCGGACTGCCCAGAATTCTTTACCACTTTGTGGGGTACAATTGTGGCAATTGGATCAACTCACATTATCTGGGGGGGGGGACTTTAATGTCGCTCTAAATCCGCCACTAAAGATCCAATGTGGGCCCGCAACGCTACACCAAAGCATAGGAGGTTTTGCAGGGAATAATAGCTGATTGATAGTTGGAGATACACGCACCCCCTATAGCATGAAGGTACACACTTCACATCATATAGGGGAACATGGGCAAGCATAGATTACTGTCTACTCACTAGGGGACTCGGGCCGACCATCAGCAACGTAATACATTTGGCTCTGACTTTTTCTGATCACTGTCCAGTTAAGGTCTCACTGGCCCCCCCAGGGTATGACAAGCCCAGGCCGAACTGGCGGTTACAACCCATGGCCCTCTTGGATATTGTTTTTCAAGCAGAGCTAGGTGAGGAAATCAAAGATTTTTTTGTTTGGAATAAAGTCTCCGTAGATAGTGTTGAAGTGGTATGGAAAGCATTCAAAGTGACAATTTGTGGCTTCTGCATCTCCAAGAGCTTCGGGGTTTTTGCGGGATATACAGAATACAATACGTAATTCGGAGCAAGATCTGAGAGGGATGGAGAGGCGAATGGGGCGGGGAGAGGTGGGGCAGGTGCTAAAAGATTTTCGCACAACCTTAACTGAATATGAACATGCAGCGCACAGGGAGACACGGTTCAAAGGGAGATATTGGATAGCACGTAGATACGGAGACGGTGAAAGGCCGGGGAGGGCATTGGCTGCAGTGATAAAGGGCCTCTGCTTTAATACATACATTTTGGAAATACAGGAACCGGGCAAGCTGCCGTATCAGAACTCACATAGCATACTGGAGGCATTCACCGAACACTACAATGCGCTATATACATCTCAGAGGCATGGCACTATAGACCTGGAGGGCTTTATAGGGGACGTGGCACTTGGTTGTCTTATGGACACACAGCAGGAATTTTTAAGCATTCCATTTGAGATTGATGAAATCAGGGAGGCTATCATGCAACTTCAGAAAGTGAAAGCCCCAGAGTCAGATGGCCTTCTGGCTGAATTTTATAAGGCTTATATCGACATCATGGTGCCATTTTTGAAGGAGGTGTACAAAGAGTCCCTAGAAGTGGGAATACTGCCCCCCTTGATTAGAGAGGCAATAGTAACGTTGTTGCTAAAGCCTGGGAAACCTCCTGAGTCCCGTGACTCATACAGACCGCTGTCACTGATGAACTGTGACACAAAATCTTGGTGAAGGTTTTGGCTAACCATTTGTCCCTCTTGCTCGACAAGCTTGTACTTCCTGATCAATCGGGATTTCTGCCCGGCAGGGCCATAACCCAAAATCTTAGGACCTTATTCTCATTGATCCAGAATGTGGCACCCCACTTCTCACTCGCCTCAGTTTTTTTTAGATGCCACTAAGGCGTTTGACTCGGTAGAGTGGGATTACTTATTTGGAGTATTGCAGAGGATGGGTTTTCCTTAAAATGTACTTGTCCTGGATTGAACTATTGTATCATCATCCCACTGCTAAGGTTTTGATTTGTGGCCATTTATCCCAATCACTAGTGATCTCAAGAGGCACTCGTCAGGGTTGCCCACTGTCCCCGCTTCTTTTTGCAATTGCGGTGGAACCATTAGCAAATATTAATATCGCTGTATGCGGATGATATTACGCTTTATATTAGAGATCCGCAACAGAATATTAATCTAATTTTACGAGAATTTGTCAAATTTGGTCGATTATCTGGAATAGGTATCAACTGGGGGAAATCCCAGGTTTTCCCTCCTACGTCGGCGGTGGCGCAATTCCAGCTGGATTTCCCAATAGAGTGGTGTGAGATGGAAATGAGATATCTTGGCATACAGGTGACCAGAGACAGGGAGGAAACCATAAGAGCGAATTATGGTACAGCCATAACACGCCTTCATGCTAATGTCACACGTTGGATATCACCGCCTCTTTCGCTTGCAGGAAGGGCCACCCTTATCCAAATGGTCATACTTCCCTAATTTCTTTACCTGTTCCTCAATATCCCTTATCTCCGGGGCGTTCTTTTTTCAAAAACACTACGCTCTGAATTGGTAAGACTATTATGGGGAAAGGCAGTCGAGACTTGGTTGGTTGGTCGATGCTGACGAGACCCTATGAACAGGGAGGCCTCGACATCCGAGAATTCGAGCTATATTTTTTAAGCGCACAGGCACACTATGCCTATTATTGGATGCACCCTCCTCGCTACATGCCACATGTAGCTATAGCAGATTGGCTTGACGATCCAGTACCTTTGAACGTTGTGTTATATGGGCCTGCCAGAACACGGACAACACCACTCACCACCATTACTGGCAAGGTGGATGCATGGCATCAGATAACTACATTATTGAATTTACCTATTCTTTATTCCCCACGGCTCCCATTGTCATTCCACCCTTTCAAAGGGATTTCAAAGTCTATGTAAACGAGCTCACATAACCACCTGGGGGGACCTTTTCCATGCTGGGACATTCTCCTCCATGCAACATCTTTTCCAGGGAGTGCAAAGTAACCCTTTAGATATATTCCTTTATGTACGTCTTAGACAGGGAATGCAGCCCATCCTTCCTGATTTCTCTCAGGAACCAGCATACCTCCCCCCACTGCTCCAAATGTTTGGTTCCACAGATGGGAAACATCTTGTGTCAGGATTATACACCAGTATACGAGCAAACAGAGCAGGGATAACCAGTCGGTCTCGTACACATTGGGGGGAAGATCTGAGGCGAGAAATTACTGATGAGCAATGGCAATACTGTTGTTTATAAATGGCACAAATTTCGGCCAGCTGCAGACTACGAATAATACATTATAAATATTTGCATAGGTTGTATTATACACCGGTGAAGAAATATTGGTTCCATTTGGCTGATACAGATTGATGTGACTGGTGCAGACAGCCAGAGGCAGGGTTCCTTCATCTATCCTGGGAGTGTTAGAAAATACATGAATATTGGGAGCAAGTACTAACGGCACTAGATAACATGACTGACAGCGTGTTAGAGAGAGACCCAATGCTCACATTACTGGGATATACGGCACAGATACCTACCACACACAGGAAATTCATAGCTATATCACTTCTATTGGCTAAACAGAGGGTGGCATTTGGTCGTGCCTTGAAATCCAAGGAATGGATGACAGACTTAATCTATTGCCAGGAGCAAAATATCATGTATGCCGAGTTGCTACCCAGTGCTTCCAAGTCCAGAGATATTTGGGGACCTCTTAAGCAGTACCTCCTTTCGCACAGCGCCGACAAATCAGGTATTGCATCGCATGATAACACAGGAATCCCTACTGCTATATGTCCATGGACTGAATATTGTGGTGTTTGAATATATAGTGGCACTTAGACGTTCCGAACTGTGATTCTTATTGTGACTATTCTTAGCCTTATGTTGTGCATATCAATTGTATGATTTCACCTGACAAGCTGTAAATGGACGTTTGCTGGGAGGGTTTGTTATATTTAAATACTGATAGACTTTGACAACGTTGAATACGATCTTTTGTGATATACACTAAAATTTGAAAAATGAAGTTAAAAAAAAGCATATACTAAAATAGTGGTATGTGAACCACAAATCAGGTCAAGACAATAGTCACAGGATGCAGAAGTGCCGGGGACTCAAGGAACCACCCAAGGTGAGTATCCAGGAGCCCCATGGAGGTCATGTGCAGTGTGGGAATAGAACCACGTTCTCTGTACAAATCGATGTGTAAGTCATGGTTGCAATTATAAAGAAAGAGGACTCTTCCCAGTGGACCCTGAAGAAATCTAGTGGAAGACAAGAGGTTAGAGAGCTATCCCACCCATGGATACTTTATGATCCGGGATACCTGCACCAGGGAAGCCGGGCGCCTAGGTGGGAAGTGGCATCAGAAACCGTTGTCGAACTCAATGGGAGACTTCAGGAAGATGCTGCTGCTGGAGAAGGTGAAAGTTTCCAGTGGAACACAAAGGTGGATTCAAGATGAGAAGAACCTGCAAGTAGAGGGGACAGAGTCTATGCCACTCAGGAGTGACCATGAGGCACCGAAGACGAATGTCCACCGATGTCGGTGTTGCAGGACAGCTGATGGTGACCTTAAAACTGTAGCTGTGTGGCCCAGGTGATGCTGTAGAAGACAAGGAGTCATACACGAGGTGTCCCACATCAGATGTCAAGAGTTGAGGGGTCGGTGTACGGCGGGAGCATCAACTAGCCTTGGCAACTGCAACCAATGAAGAAGTAGAAGAAGGTGCAATGTTGGGACCAGTAAGGTCCAGGAGACTCAGCACAAGCAGGGGAGTCAGGGCAGGCCCGAGCAATCAGGGTAGCCCAAAAGAATTCAAATGTGACCCTCGACAGGACCCACAGGCCAGCGACACTGGAGTTGGAAAAGGACCTTGAGCACCTACCAAAGAAGTAGGCCCACGGTGCAAGCAATGCAGTATGGTTGAAGATTCTGATCACTGGAGATGCTTGAGGTTGGGGCTACTAGGAGCCTGAAAATCTTCGTAGAAGGAAACCAACAAACCTTTGAAACTACAAGTCGACGTGGTGTACAGGGGTTTCAGTTCCTGTAGCTCCGACGAGGGATACTGGCATCAAACTTGATGACCCTTTCGGAGTCGGTAAAAGCCCAGGATCAGCAGACTGGTCAGCTTAGTTGCGGTGCCTGCAGATGCAGGGAAGTGACTCCTTCACTTCAAGGGAGATTCCTTCAGGTGTCTTGGACGTCCACAGGCCATGGATGGGTTCCTGTATGGAGCACAGGCACAGACATTGCAGCAGACAACCAGGGAAAAGAGATCAGGAGCAGCAGGAGTCTTTCCGGTTGCAGCCTTGATGCCCAGAGTGAAGTCCAACGAAGTCTAAAATGCCCAGATGTTCGAAGTTGAAGTGGTGTCTGAATTAATTTATGTCCCATGACGAATCTAGAGACCCACCGCAGGTAAGTCCTTAAATACCGTAAGGAAAGGGTTGGGAAGATACAGGGCTCCCTCCCTAAGGAGGGGCTGGACAAGGGGGAGGATACACCCCTGTCCTTTGTCCCGTTTCATGCCAGAGCAGGAGCCAAAGGCTCCCTGAACTGGTTTGAGCTGGACTAAGCATGAAGGGCACCAAATGTGCCCTGCAGGCAGACTATGTGGTGCTGGTTAGGGCTCCCACCCCGCCCAATACACTAACCCCTGTCTGGGAGGTGGCCACAGGATACCTATTGGTCTGCCTTCCCCTTCTTGAGCTTGGCTCAGCAGCAGAAGGGCAGAATCGTGTCCCTGGTCAGCAGCACCCATGTTGAGCTGTCCGGGTCTAGAAGACTGGAATCAGGAGCACTGACGACCTAACGGAGGGCCTTTACAGTGCTTAGAATCATAACTACCACAGTGTACCTTGTTTTAGGGAGGTAGCACTAGCACTTTACCACTGGTTAGAATGAAAAAGTGCAGAGAGTCCAAATACCAACAGAAATGGGTGCAGCAACAAAAGGCAAAAATCTTGGGGAGACCCTGCAAAAAGGCCCAGGTCCAACAATGTGTAAATAAAATATTCAGGGCAGGAGAACGTTTTTTGCAACTCTCAATTGAAGTGCTCTCCGTGAACTAGTTGGCCAGCCTCCTGACTATCTCAGCGTCACAAAAGGGTGATACAAAGTTCCTTCTTCTGGCAGACCCTGTCCCACCAACATGTTGGCACTTGGGGCATGTGTCATCAATCCCCTAGTCAACAAACTCTTGATTGAGTCTTTGACTTTAGTAATTTTTGACGTGGGATTGGAAGCAAGCCAAAATCCAACTCTTGCGGAAAAAGCCCCAGGGTGTCCCAGGACAGCACTCAAACTACAGCCCCATTTCTTTGCTTCCAGCCTTTTCTAAGATATTGGAAAAACATGTCAAATTACAACTCTCTCAGTATCTGGAAAGCAACAACCTTTTACATCCTAGTCAGTCAGGCTTCTGTCCTTGTTTCAGCATGGAGATGGCGCTTGTGAAGTGGCTTATTACATCAGGAGTACATTATATGCCAGTAGGAAGGCATTGCTGATAATGTTAGATCTTTCAGCTACCTTCAATACGGTAACCCCATGCCAATCTCCTAGCCCATCTCCATTCTATTGGAACTAGCAGTAAAGCTCTAGCCTGGCTTAAATAATTTCTTGAAGGTGGAGGTTAAGAGGTCTGGATTCCTCCTTTCTCATCTGGACTGCATGTGGGAGTACCTCAGAGCTCAGCTTTAAACCCGACTTTATTTAATATATACCTCACCCCTCTTGCCTTACTTGCTAAGATCCCAGGAGCAAAAATAATCTCTTAAGCTGACGACACCCAGCTTCTATTTTACTGGAACCAGGATGCAGATTTTCCTGGTGAAAAAAATTAAAACCTATATGTCAGCTGTCTTTCAGTGGCTTTCCTACCATCAGCTTATATGCAATTAAGGAAAACCAGAGCTTCTGTTTTTTGGAGTAAACGACCCAGAAACTTGGCAGTCTTTCTGGCCAGTAGACGCCCCTACCCCTGAGCTCCATGTGAATTCTGTGAAGGAATTAGGCATCTGGTTTGATGACCATCTCTTTTTTGCACCTCAGCTAAAAGCTGTAGTAGGGCCTTGCTATGGACTCCTGGGAGTTCTAAGAACGTTTTTGCACTTTATATCTTTCACTACCAAGAAACAGGTGATGCAGGCGCTTATAAATTCAAGGCTGGATTTTTGCAATGCCTTGTATCTGGGCCTCCTAAATTATCTCATTGACAAACTTCAGGTGGTCCAGAATGCAGCTGCCTACACTCTTTTGGGACTGCCTTTGAGATCCTTGGTATCTGCTCAGTTGTGGGCATTGCACTGGCTTACTGTAAAACAGAGACTTCTATTTAAGACCCTTGCTCAGGTCCATAGGGCCCTTAACCACGCTGGTGCTGGTTATCTTAGGGTAAAGATTAGTTTCTATGTTCCTTCCAGATGTCTTCTCTCTGCCAATGATTATCTGGCCAAAATTTCCAATATCCGAAGATCTAGGGCTGGAGGCAGATCGTTTTCTTTTTCAGGATCAGACGCCTGGAATCAACTACTGCCTGAACTTGGGGCTATCTCAGCGTTTAGAAAGAAATTAAAGACATGGCTTTTTAATTTAGCTTAAATCTGCTTTTCCCCCCAGGGTAGCTATTATAGAAGTACAGAGCGCCTGAACACTCTCCAGAGTAACAGTGCCCTTCAGAAATGGCCTTAAATCCATCTTTCTTGTGTGAAAGACCCATGTGCCAAGATGACGTGAACTGGACTTGACCATAGAGAAGTCCTTACTGGAGAGATACATGGACAGAAGAGTTGAATGAGAGACTAGGGCTTTCCTTCATCTGGCTGCTCTTAATACACGTAGTCATTTTTCAGAGCTCTGGCAACGTGGCAAGTTTTCCCAAGAAAGAAACAAAATCTGTGGCTACAAATTGTCGCCTAAAGCTTTTGCATGTGAAGTTCGAGGTTACAGCAGGACTGCAGAAAAGAAAAATCTCTAGACATCTATAGTATACTGCCTTGCTGGATGATTTCGAGAAACAAAAATGTGACTAGGTGGAATGAAGAATGTAAGATGTGACTAGGACAAAGTCATAACGTGACCACTTCACCACAGCCATCTCAATGGTCTCGCCATCTCCATTGAAATTGTTAGGGTAAGGTTGCCTGACTTTGTTGCTGCTTAATTTATTGACATGCAGCACTCTGGGAACATGACTGGTGCATGTTCTGTAGCTATTTAAGGTAACAAGGACCCCCTGGTTAAGAAAAACTACTTCTAGGACAGGGTAAAACACGATGTGAATATCTTCCTGGACAGTAGTAAATGCTAAAGGTCTATGAATAGTTTGTCATTCCAGAGCAGGGAAAAATGTGATGTCAAGCAAGAGAAGTTTATAAAAATGATCTGTATTTATTAAAAAATGAAAAAACAAAAACACAATAAATTCAACAGTTAATTTTAGACACTAAATGTACAATCAGTATTAGACACAAAATATACAATCAATATCATACCACAGTTAAAAACAGGGAGATGTCTTTATCTAATCTAATGCATAGTAATGTGGCGAGATTGTGATTAATTACAATCTCTCCACATTACTATGTATTAGATTAGATAAATACATCTCCGTTTTTAACTGTGATATTATATTGATTGTATATTTTGTTTCTAATACTGATTGTACATTTAGTGTCTAAAACTAACTGTTGAATTTATTGTGTTTTTATTTTTTCATTTTTGAATAAATACAGATCATTTTTATAAACTACTCTTGCTTGACATCACATTTTCCCCTGCTCCGGAATGACAAACTATTCATAGATGTTTAGCATTTACTACTGTCTAGGAAGATATTCACATCGCATGTTCTGTAGCTATCCGGGCTTGAACAATCTTGAACAGAGGTATCAGAAAACCTTAGGGGACCGAAGTTAATGGGAGTATTACTTGACCTTTGGAATGAGGGCATTTGTGCGAGAATTAAGGTGCACATCCAAATTGTATCAAAGGGTACCTGTAAAGTCTTCACCTGATTAGATTGTCCTTCTTCCATTTGTTCATAGGGAAGAACCTCACTTAGATATAGATACCCCCTCCCCCGGTGCCAAGTTTGGTTTAGTTGGTGGACTTTTAGTCTTGAAGGACCTAAGGCATGGAATACCTATTCTAGATTATTATGGGGCGTATGAGTTAGGAGTCAATGCAGGGCTCAGGCTCATGGTCATCCATATTTGCAGTTAAAAAGATTTGTATATCTGTGGGCTTTGAGGAAGGCCTCTTGAACCTTTCAAGATTTCAATGTGCTGCATTCAGATCAGATTTTCATTAGAGATCAAACCATAGGTCTACTTGTAGGTTTCTACTGCCAAAACTGTCTTTAAATGATAAAGTCAAGAGAGAGGACTTAATTTCCTAAAACCCATTACAACAGGACGTGATAATACTGGATCTACCGTCATCCACCTGCACTGGAAGTGATATCACTGAATTTCCCATCATCCATCTGGACAAGAAGTGACATTACCGGTTTTCCCGCCATAACTGTCTTTAAAAGAAGAAGCCAAGTAAGATCATTTAATTTCCCATCATCCATCAGCACAGGAAATGACATTTAAACCCCCTATACTCTTCTCCCCACCCAGTGCCTACTTAATGGCGGCTGCAACAGGGTCACGCAACAGGCCTGACAAAGGCGTACCATAGACAAGCCCGCCTGTTCCGGTCCGCACCTGGACCAAGCCCAGCACCAGTAAACCTGGTTCAATCACTACCCAGTGATACTCCAAAGCAAACCTTAGGTCACTAGACCCTGGATGCTGTTCCCCCAACTGCTGCTGCACCGCACCTTAAGCCATGGTAGGAGCTTTCATCTGCACCACCTGCCAATTCTACAGCACCCACCAACCGACATCCCCCCATGCAAACAATGAAAATCCCCTCAATACCCCTCCCAACACACACAACACACAAAACACAAGCCAAAACAAGTTCTACTCCAACCCTACATTACATGGCACAGCAAACCTGCACGTCACGTCCACTTGCACGCATTCATCTCAACACACATTCACTCAGCAAATGCACAACTGAAATATGTGACCTGCTAAGCGGCGACACACCCAACTTCCTCTTTAACACAGAGACCTGGCTCAACCCCTCATCAGCTCCCAACATCATCACAATAATTCCAGCGGGCTGCAGTATCACTCATCAGGTCAACCTTCACAAGCAAAAAGGACGACTTACTATCATCTACAAGGAATCAATCAAATTCACAACATCCACAGAGAACGCCAACACATCATTGACCACCTGCACTTCAAATCTCACTGAAAAGAACCTTCACCTACCAAACACCCAGATCATGAGTCATCTTTACCAAACTCATCACTGACTTAATCACTCTGCTCACCATAAACTCCAGAGCCTACATTTTCCTTGGCAATCTCAACTTTTACCTGGAAGACCTAAATGACCCCTGCTTCACAGCACTCCTCGTAAGCTTGAGTCCGATCCCACAGTTTTATCGTAAAACTTGTTTTATGCAATTTTGTAATGATTTTAAATAATCACGCAATAAACTACTGTACTGAGTCCCAACGCATCCGAAGTTCCTACTGTAATACAGATTGAAGTGGGTCCATCACATTTTATCCCTCCAAAGTCCAACACATTCCCTGTTGTTTAACAGCCTGGAGTGTAAATATTAAATGTCATCCCTCTGAAGTCCAACACTTTCCCTACTGTTGGGCTGTTAGGAGTGGGAACCGTACATTTTACCTCCCCAAAATCTAACGCTTTCCTTATTGTGTACTGTTTGGAGTGAGATTAGTAAAATGAACCCCTCCAAAATCCAACACTTTACCTACGTTTGTCTTGCTTGGAGTGGGAATAGTAAATTTAACCCCTCCAAAGTTCAACACTTTCATTACCATTGCAAAGATTGGAGTGAGAAGAGTACAGTATACCCTTTCAAAGTCCAACACTTCCCCCTACTGTTGTTCTGTTTGGAGTGGAAGTAATATATTAAACCCATCTGAAGTCCAACACTTTCCCCACAGTTGTCCAGGCGAGAGTGAGAATTATAAATTTCATCCCTCCAAAGTCCAACAATTACCCTATGGTTGCTCTGTTTGGAGTGGTAATAGTAAATTTTACCCCTCTGAAATGCAACACTTTCTGTACTGTTGCATTGTTTGAAGTGTGAATAGTAAATCTACCTCTTCAAAGTCCAACGTTGTAAAGATGAGCATACACAGTATCTTTGGGAAAGAAGGTTTCTTTAAGTAGCTTCTTTCTCCCCAGCCCCTAGCTTCCTTCTTTCTAACCTCTTCCCAGTTCAAATTAACACATTCCATGCAGGGAACTACCAAGAAGAACAATAGAGGCTTCACCTTCCAAGTTAATAATACCACAAATCTCCCTCCTTATAACAGATTACAATTGAACTATGTACAGCATATACACTAGACAAAGAACCGAAAAGCAGTAAACATAAAGTGATATTAAATGAAACTTAGAGGCACTACTGCACATAATCTTCCAAGTACCAGTAAGTTTGGCACTTCTTCTCAATTCACCTCTTCCCAAAGCCCCATCAACTTTGCCAATGGCTTCATTCCTCCTCACACCATGTGCAATTTAACCACACAATTGTGGTTCCATACTCTATGATCCTCTGTCTTGATTGCATTCTTAAAGACTTTAATCACTCACATAGGCTCCTTCAATGAAAAAAGGCAGTAAGGCTATCAGACAATTGCACCTGTATCTTATCTAGACTATATTATAAGTAGCAACAAAAAACACTCAACTGTTTGTGATCCTATTGCCCATGAGTCTCCTCGTAGAAAGACTTTTGTTTTACAAAGATAAAGCAGGAGCATTTATTATCTAGACATATAATATTCTTAATGGTTAAGAAAAATATTTATACCATGATCATCTCGTCAATTTCTCATGCAATATTCCCATCATCAACAATATCTTCAATAAGTACATTAAAACCAACCCGAATCTACTGGAATCACTATTAGTAATACACAGGAGTCACATGGTCTTGATGAAAAATATTTTGATTTAATTCTATTCTTTTGTAGATACAAAGAATCAGACCAGCCAATGTGCTTTATCCTTGCAGACTTCCTCAGGGTTGCAATTTATATCCAAAGTCCTGGTATGTCTTCTGTAGAAGTGCCTTGCATTGTGTATAAGCATATATCAGACGGTAGTATCAAAGTGTATCTCTACCCCCATTAGTGTGTAGACAGCTCCTGTACGTGTAATTCTAGACATACTTCATCAAAAGGGATAGGATCCACTCACTGGTATTTTTGTATTCCGTAGCGCAAATCAAACAACAACCTCCATCTTTAAGAGTCAGGACTCTCATAGGCTGTAAAAATTTAGAACACTGTGAAGAAAACCCTTTTCGAGGAGCTTTTATCCTCACCAAATCTCCTACATCCCCAACTGTACTTGACAGCTTTACGCAAATCTAACAACATCTTATTCTTAATCGTCTTTCTCATCTCCACCTCATTCTTTACCGGCACAGCAGGGTACCAGCCCTTCTTTTCCTGAACAGCTCAAAAGGAGTTTTTTTTGGTCACGGTGTGGGGAGTAAACCGAACATTTTTACCCTATTGTAAACTTACGTTTTCCAGCACTTCTGATTTGCTTCTTTCAGTATACTGTAGACCCTTTCAACCATTCTATTGGCCTCTGCGTGCTAAAAAGGGCCATCTTTCCATGTGTGATACCTCTCTCAATCAGGTACTTCTCCATCTCTTTAGAGACAAATTGCACACCATTATCCGACAACATGGTCAATGCCAAGTCTTCCCTCTCAAGAATCTTTTCCAGAAAAGATATGACATCTCTAGTTTCAATGGAATGTGATACAGTGATCTCTGGCCACCAAGAGTACATGTCTATAAGTACAATTACATATTTACCCACACTTTAAATTTTTATGGGACACAGTATATCAATGGTCGCCTCTTCCCATTCTTCTTTTGGTAACTTCCTTAAAATAATGGGTTGCATCTTGGATTTCAACACCTTATAAAACTTGCTGTATTCTACACACTCTCTGACCACCCGCTCACTGAAGGTATCCATGTCTGGCCACCAGTATGCTTGTCTTAAACTTTCTTTTGTCTTGAAAACCCTGGATTACCATCATAGTCAAATTCTCTCTGAGACTGCTTAGCGGAACCAACCTGGTACCACGAAGAAGCAACCCATCACATACCGCAAGTTCAGAACCAATTTTCACAAACAATTTCACCACTTCATCAGCTTTGATACTCTTGCCCCAACCAAATTTCACACACTTGATCAAAGCCTGTAATGTAGCATCGCTAGTCGCTTTCTCAAAACATTCATTCTCTTTGATCAACCCATCATTGATGAGACACACTACATAGTCATTGTCAGGGCACACAGAGTGTGAGCGCACTGGCACTGGCAGTGGACGTGGAGAGGCAACGGGACAAGAAACTACCATTCCCATCATTCGCCTGCGCTGTCAACAAACCCACTGACGATGCACGCTGTCATAAGTGCCGTCGGCGGAACTGGTTAACAGGAGAAGGCGCCTTCACAAAGACGCCGATTATCCTGTGGATCCCGGAATTACCTGGACATACTGTCAGGTAAGGGTACGTTTACGCACCAGGTTTGCTCCTTTGCTGTAGTGTGCTGTGGATACTTCCGGAGCACGTATTCTCTGTTTCTCCCATTGGAGAGATGCGTACTGTCGTACGGTCTCATGCAAGAGGAACGCTGTTCTTGTTTTACAGCTGAATTGGAGCATTGGACACTCGCTTTGAGGCAAAAGCGGGAGCGCTTTATTATTAAATTTTCTTGCATTTCTTAGCAACCTGCTTTTGTGGGCAGAAGATTAAGACTGTCCCGCATAAGCTGGTATACTCTGGTGGCTTCCTATAGCTGGAGCCTGACTTTTCTTCATTGAGGGTTAGATGGAGGAGAACTGCTAAATACCTATTGGACTTGCTGAATATCAATCAAGGAATGTAGTGCTTATTCTTGTATACGGTTTACATAGGCCTCTATTGTTATTCTTTCATTTGTAGGGGAGGTGAGTTGGGGGTGTCCAGGACTGAACTGTCATAGTCTGTTGGGGACAAGTCCTTTCCTTACTCTGGTATGAATGTACCAATAAGAATATCTTTATCAGGGTCAAAACAGAGGGTGTGGTTTTTCAACCACAGCGTTACATGTTGTTAACTGAACCTATTCTTTGTTTAGGAGATAGGAATGTGCTGGTACCCTGTATTCACCCTCACATCTCACCGGGTATAAGGCCATCCTCGTTTTGTTTACAGGTAGTGTGAGATTCCCTCTTTTGTGTCATCAAGTTACTTAGTAAGAGAGTTAGAATGTTAAGCTTGCATTAAAGCTATTTTTCACTCTCTGTCTGTTTTCAGGTCTCCCGCCCCACTGTTCCTACCCTTTCCTTCCCTCCCTTGACCATACCACTAGTCCGAGGATATCTGGACTTGGGACTGTCGAGAGGTGGACACATTTGAGCTTCAACCCGATCCTGAGGATAACCTGGTGACCGTGACAGAATAATCGATCCATGATTCATTTATTCTCCTGATCGGGTGGAACTCGATATTGCCACTCTTGAAGACGTCGTAGCTGCACTAGTATTGATACAGACAGAGCTGGCAACATCACGTATTGAGACCGCAGCTTTACAGGTGAGAGTAGAGTGCAGGCAGAGGAATCCTTTCGATGCAAGTTGCTCTTCTCTTCCTCAAGCTAGTGCAGTGGTAATGGAAGTGCCATCTCAGATCCCGTTGGCCCCTCCTGAAAGGTAATATGGGGATATGCATAAAGTGCAGGTGTTCCTGACCCAAGTAATGCTTCATTTCCATTGCAAACCCATGATGTTTTCAACTAACCAAGCACAAGTCGCCTTGTTGATCTCATACCTAGCAGGGGACGCGGCACAGTGGGCAGTCCCTTTAGTCGGACGCGACGACCCCCTCCTACATGACTTGGAAGCCTTCAAGGAGGAGTTCGAAAAGACTTTTGACCGCAGGGCCGAAACTTTTTCAGCAGATAGGGAGTTACTTGAATTGAAGCAAGGCAGCAAGGATCTGTTGGTATACCTGAACTCCTTCTGAAGATT
Organism: Lissotriton vulgaris; assembly: GCF_964263255.1. Taxonomy (NCBI): domain Eukaryota; kingdom Metazoa; phylum Chordata; class Amphibia; order Caudata; family Salamandridae; genus Lissotriton; species Lissotriton vulgaris. The sequence continues at coordinate 627,960,367 of NC_141691.1, read as the reverse complement.
AGTAGCTGAGATGGATTGGCCAGATTCGAAACAAGCAACAATATTCTATCAAGGGCTTCGGGATGACCTGAAAGATTTTATAGCACAAGTGGATCCACAACCCAAGACATGTCCCGTGCTGATTTAATTAACTTTGAGTTTCGATCATCGCTTAAAGAACGCAAAGGTGACCATAGACGAAGGGAAAGAGTACCTCAGCGCTTTGACCAGCCAAAGACCTCGGAGCACGGATTTACTCCTTCCGTACCAATGGAGTTAGGGGCGATCCGGGCCTCACTCATGCCCAATGAAAGGGGATACAGATGGAAACAGGGATCATGCGGGAAGAAAGGGCATTACCTCAGAGAGTGCCCTTTTAAACCCAGAACTAGTCGTCCCAAGTTTGGACAAGTGGCCCCAGTGGCAGAAGAGAAGTTGTCAGAAAACTGATTAGCTTGAGGAGTAAGGAAGGGGAATCCCTGAGCATTAGTGAAATCCCTTCAGAGAAAAGAATGATTCAGTTGATAGCCCAGAACACTTCTTCATCGACATGGATATTGTTGTGGATCAAGAAAAGAAACACACCCAAGTTATGGTGGGTTCGGGGGCCACTGGCTGCTTTATGGATGAAAAGGAAGCCCTCAAACTAGGAATGGAATAGATTACAAAGAGAACCCCTAAAAGTGTGTTTGCAGTGGATGGCAAACTATTGGAATCCGGTCCCTTGTGGTTTAATACGAGGGAGTACGAGGTGTGGTACAAGGATGACCATCTTGAGTTGATTACATTCAACATCATCCAAGCTCCCAAATACGGGGTGAATTTGGGGTTACCCTGGCTCTAGAAGCATGATCCAACAGTGGATTGGTCTAACTTGATAGTGTAGATGGATTCCGGCTACTGCATATATTCCCCTACGGTTCCATCCGAAGCTTTGGCGTTGCGGCACCACATCTCCATGGCAGCAGAAAAAGAGGTGGAACTGCCGGAATGCTATCAGGAGTATGCTAACGTATTTTGTGACAGCGTGACTGAGGAATTACCCTCACACAGGATATACGACTGCCAGATCGAACTCATACCGAGTGCAGGGGTTCCTTGTAGCAGGATATACTCATTGACTGAACCAGAGAACCTACATCTAAGGCAATGCATTGAAAAATACCTTTCTTTGGGATTTATTTATCACTCTAAGTCACTTGCAGCTTCTCCCCTTTTTTTTATAACCAAGGCTAATGGAGAGTTCCGAACTTGCATAAACTTCAGAGCATTGAATGCTATTACAGTGAAGAACCAGTACCCTCTCCCCCTTGTATTGATGTTATTGTAACAAGTGAGGGGGGCTGTGATATATACGAAGCTTGACCTCCATGGGACCTACCATTTGGTTAAGATGCAAGAGGGGGACGAGTGGAAGACCGCCTTCAAGACTCGTTACGAACTAAATTATTATTCTAGCTATGTCTTTTGGCCTTTGCAACGCCCCTGCTGCCTTCCAGTTTTACTTACCGATGTGTTATCCGGGAGTATCTGGATCTATTTGTGGTTGTCTACATAGACAACATTCTTGTCTTTTCTGCAGCTACTGAAGAGCATAAGGAACACGTCAGCATTGTTTTGCAGGCCTTGCAACGGAATCACCTTTTTTGTAAAATTAGTAAATGCAAATTCCATGTTACCACCGTGGAGTTCTTGGGGGTCATGCTCACCCCTGCAGGCCAAATCATGGCTGAGAGGAAGGTGACAGCAATCACTTAGTGGCCCAGTCCAAAGAATGTACATGACATACAGTGCTTTTTAGGCTTTGCCAATTTTTATAGGCATTTTAGTCATCACTTTTCTACCATGGTGGCCCCGATTACAAGTTTCCAGTGGACTGAAGAAGCACAAACCGCCTTTGAAGCACTTATGGCGGCCTTTTCCTCCGCTCCTATCTTGGCCCACGCTGATCCTGAACTACCCTTTGTTGTGGACGCCAAAGCCTCCGATGTAGCAGTAGGAGCTGTCCTATCACAAAGACATCCATCTACAGGGCAGTTACATCCTGTCGCCTTCATGTCTCGTGAGATGAAAAGTGCAGAGAGAAATTACACTATAGCAGAAAAGGAGTTATTGTCCGTTAACTCCTTCAGCGCGGCGTGAATTTACGTGCTGTGCTGAAGGTTCTATTGAGTGGGCGGAGCCATGATGGAACATTTCCATCATACGCACAGCCCAACCGGTGCTCATGACGGAACCGCTCCCTCATGAGCACCGAAGGGGTTAAGGATGCCTTTTTGGAATGGAGGCATTGGATAAAAGGAGCGAAAAACAAGGTGACTGTTTAATCAGATCACTGCAATCTATAGTTTATGAAGTCCACCAGGCAGTTTACCCCTCGTCAGCTAAGGTGGATGATATTCTTTGCTGAATACCACTTAGTCATCACATTTCGGCCCGGCAGAGACAACAAGAAAGCTTATGTCCTGACCAGACAAACTACTCAAACTGACTTTACAATGGACCCCGAAAGAGCATTCATCGCACCTGATAGAGTGATATGTGTAACTCATACAAACGACTTCCTACAGAAGGTAAAGAGAGGAGTGCAGGCCACCACTTGGAGAGACTGGTTCACACATCATCCCAAATGGAGAATACAACAAGGCATTCCCAAGAAAGGAAAACGAGTCCTATTACACACTAAGGAAGTGAAACAACAAGCCTTTCACTGGTGCCATATATTCCTGTGTGCAGGACACTGTGGTGGTCTAAAAACTATTGAAAATAAATTATGATAATTCTGGTGGCCCTCTCTCCGCAGAGATATCACTTTTAGGTTAAGAGTTGTATTGTCTGTGCACAAATGAAGACAGGTAAAAGCAAATCTCAAGGCCTGCGACAACCCTTGCACACTCCGGAAAACCCATGGGAACAATGGTCAGTAGACTTTATAGTTGGGTTACCCCGGGACAAAGGGCATACAGTCATCTTGATGGTTGTAGATTACTTGACCAAGATGGGACACTTTATTGCCTGCAAACAGCTCCCTACTGCAGGGCAGTTAGCTACCCTTTTACTAGTTAATGTGGTCAGCTTACATGGACTTCTGTGTACTATAGTGTCAGATAGGGGCACGCAATTTACAGCACAGTTGTGGACGTTTTGGTGTTCTATGCTGCACAATTCTTCCGCTCTGTTCACCAGTTTTTATCCGCAAACTGATGGTCAGACAGAATGGTTAAATCAGACACTTAAACAATTCCTGCGCTGCTATGTAGACACTAATACGGAAGCGTGGGTGGATGGACTGGTTGTGGATGTTCGAGGTTGCTTATAACAATGCTTTTTCACAGATCTACACACCACTCACGGTTTTACAGTTCTTACGGTTTCCACCCTCATTTTATTCTTTTTGTAGCGCCCAGTTGCACACTAAAACTTCCCGAGGTACAACTGAGGTTAGTGCGCATCAGACAAACATCACTTGATACCACACATCATCTCCAGCATGCTAAAGAAATGTACAAGAGGCAAGCAGATAAGCATCAGAGGCCGGCTCCTGAATACAGGAAGGAGAACTTGGTATGGCTCTCATACGATTCCAGAGGTACCGTTTCCTAAATCCCAAGTACATCGGTCCCTACAAGGTCCTCAAATGGGTGGGGCCAGGAGCAGTGAAGCTGCGTTTGTCGGCGCACTTCTGTATACATCCGGTGTTTCATATCTCCCTCCTGAAGCCTACCTTTTGCCCGGTCAAAGAGCGGACTGTTCCGTTCTGGGTGGATCAAGACCGGGAGTATGAAGTTGCGGGTATTGTGAACTCCAAAGTTACCGGAACAAATGGTGGTAATTGGTGTCCTGGAAAGGGTATGGTTCCGATGAAGACTTCTGGAAACCGGCCTCCTCTGTACATGCTCCCCGACTGGTGGCGGCCTTTCATAGGAGGTTCACGGATAGACCCTGCTCCTGCCAGTGTTCTCCAAAGGGAGGATGTACCTTCAGGGCACACAGAGCATGAGTGCACTGGCAGCAGAAGCGGAGAGGTAACGGGACGAGGAACTACAATTCCCGTCATCCGCCTGAGCACTGGTTAACGGAACTGGTTAACAGGGTAAGGGTGCGTTTATGCATCAGCTTCGCTCCTTTGCTGTAGTGTGCTGCGGAGACTTCTCGAGCACATATTCTCTGTTCCTCCCGTTGGAGAGATGCGCCTTGTCATACGGACTCATGCGGGAGGAAACAATGTTGTTGTTTTGAACCGAGTTGGGGCATTAGACACTCTCACTTTGAGGCAAAAGCGGAGCGCTTTATTATATTGTTTTCTTGCATTTCTTCTCAACCTGCTTTTATGGGCGGACGATTAAGACTGTCCCTCATAAGCTGGTATATGCTGTTGGCTTCCTAAAGCTGGAGCCTGACTTTTCTTCATCGAGGGTTGATGGAGGAGAACTGCTAAATACCTTTTGGAGTTACTGAATATCAATCAAGGAACGCAGTGCTTATTCTTGTATGCCGTTAACATAGATCTCTTTTGTTATTCTTTCATTTGTAGGGGAGATCAGTGGGGGCTGTTCAGGATTGAACTGTCATAGTCTATTGGGGACAAGTACATTCCTTACTCAGGTATGAACATACCATTATGATTATCTTTGTTAGGGTCAAAACAGAGGGTGTGGTTATTCGACCACAGTGTTACATGTTGTTAACTAAACCTGTTCTTTGATTAGGATAGGAATGTGCTGGTACTCTGTGTTCACCTTCACATCTCACCGGGTATAAGGCCATTCTTGTTTTGTTTACAGGTAGTGTGAGATTCCCTCTTTTGTGTCATCAAGTTTCTTAGTAACAGAGCTAGAATGTTGAACTTGCATTAAAGCTATTTTTCTCTCAGTGTCTGTTTTCAGGTCTCCCTCCCTGCTGTTCCTACCCTTTCCTTCCTTCGCTTGACCATCCCACTCATCCGAGAGGATTCATTATATAAGCACTTGGGGCTGTCGAGAGGTGGACCCCTTTGAGCTTCAAGCCCGATCCTGAGGACAACCTGGTGACCGTGACAGTCATCCACGTATGAGAGATCTTCATACTCCTCACCTTGTTTACCCACTTCACTTTTGTCCGCCAAGCATGTACAACAATCAGCCAAAATTGCTGCTAGCCCCCGGCTTTTTGCCTCCACTTTTTGCAGAGCCACCACCCATTTCGATATCCTTGAAGAGATATTATCCAATGCTTTCTTTCCCAGAATTTCATTAAGAGGCTTGAAATCTGTTTTAATCAAAACCTCTCCTCCCCACACAAACTTCCTCAATTTCCTTATAGGCCAGTATATCTCCAATCCCTCTTTTTCCACCACAGAATTGTTGCGTTCAGTCCCTTGAGATATACAAGATGTTTCTTTCCGCACCTCTGCCTTTGCAAGAGCACAGCACCCAACCCTGTGTAACTTGTATCAGCCATTATAATGGTATCTTGGCCAGGCTCAAATCTTTTCAAAGATGCCACATGAGATCAATGATGTTTAAGTGCAGCAAACTCTTCCCACACTACTCATTTCACTTGAAACGGGTTCCCCTTTTTTATCAGTTGCCTTATATTATGAGTTTTATCTGCAAACATAGGAATACATTTGCATTAAACTTGGCCATACCCCTAGAAATGTCATAACTTCTTCTTTACTTTCTGGCATAGACATTCTGACAAAAGTGTCAACAAGTCTTTCTTAGGCTCAATCCCAGAAGCCGAGATAGGTAAGACCAAATTCACTCAACTTCTGCAGTACCTTACTCATTCTCTCATTATGCTCCTCTAAGCTCCCACCAAAGATTAGAGTGTCATCCTGATAATGCCTTACTCCATCCATGCCCCCAACATACACTCCATCATTCTTTGAAAAACTGCAGCTGCCAAAATTAGTCCAAATGGCATACTTAAGAATTTAAATGTACCATACAATGTAATAAGACCTTCAGGACTTGCGAGTCTGCTTGCAGTCTTACCTGATGATAGGCAGGTGTTAGATCTATTGACAAAAAATATCTAGCACCAGCAAGCAAAGTCAACGCTTGTGCAATATTAGGTAAAGGGAAGTGGTCCACGACAACACACCTATTGAGTTCTCTGAAATCTATGCATAGCCTAGCTTCACCATTCGCCTCATTCGCCATGATTACCAGAGCCAACCATTCTGTGGCCTCCACTGCTTCAATGATGCCACTAGATTTCAACTTTTCAGGTTCCGCCCACATTTTCTCTTTCACCCTGAACTGTATCATCCTTTAAAATAATTTTATGAGCATACCCTTTCAGGCAACCCAAATGTCCTCTAAAGTATTCAGGAAATTCATAGTTGGAAATCTGGGAAATCACCTGACATGAGAGTTTACTGTACCCATCACCATTTAAGTATTGAAGACATACAGCAGGTGTCTCTTTAGGATCAAGAACAACATTAAGATCCTTCTGATGCTTCCAACTTATTAAGGAGTCCCCTCTCTCAGACACATACACTTTCCCACACATATATCTGTCCTTGAAGTTGATCCAACCTTCAAAATAACCTGCCAATTTTATTGGTTCCCTTCCATACCCCTTCTGCTGGATGTCCAGTGTGTGCAACAGAACTTTATCAGTCAGGCTTAGACGGGTATGGTATAGTGGGACGGGTATGCTCAAACGTGAGTCCCGTGCTCTCCATGCCACTGGAATCAAGCTATCCAGGCTGATGAGGGCTGAAAGCCAGAAAACGGTCCTTGGATGCTTGTTTCCAGTCCAGGGAAGACCTGGCTTGGCAGTTCGGGCTGGACTGTTCCTATGGGGCACAGGGTCAGACTGGTTTGCATATGGCTGGGTTCAAACTGGAATGGCATGGTGAGCAAAAACATTATGGATTTAGGCCCAGATCTCTGTACTGGGGTGAATGTATGACATTGTTCTGCATTCTCTCCATCACCTGTTGTTTTTGCATTTGCAACAGAACTTTATCAGTCAGGCTTTTAAAATACACCTCGCTGGGAATCAGGGCGATCTTTGCTCCTGAATGGAATAGTATAAGTACTGACACCCCTTCAACGAGAATGGTTTCAACAGGATTATTGTCCTCAATATCTGAAACTTGTAAAATAATGATCTCGTCTGCGTCATCCCCGGCACCACACATGACTTCAAGAACATTTTGTTTCATACCACCACTCCTACAGCACTTAGAGACATGACACTTGCAACCACATTTCTTACACTGGGGCTATCAACCAATACATTCTTTGTAACTGCCTACATAACCATATTACCTGCATCTGTAACACGTGCCCTGAAATGTTTTCTCAACTTTGTTCTCATATGTCCCTTTATTTTGTATAGAATAGCTTTCCTTTCTTTTTCATCCTTATGAATCTGTATGACAGACTCTTCTTTACTAACTAAACTTCACCTTTTTTAAGTTCATCAACACATGCCAGACTATTTTCTCAGGTTTTTACAATGGTTAAGACTTTACACAAGGGGGGGCGTGGCTTACGCGCCGGCGAGTGATGGCGCTTCCTCCTTGAGCTCCGAGGCGACGCGGGATTCCTCGAACTTTTCCTGGTCCTTTTCCCGTCTCCGGAGACCAGCGGCACACATCCTCGCACAGCCGAATATGGTCCCCGTGTTTTGCGAGATGCAGCGGTTCTTTCAAATGCCGCCTTTGTGACTTTTTACCGATTTGTCTTCCTCGGCAGTTGCGGGATGCGAGCGGCCGCCATTTTGTGCCGCTGAGCTCGCGTCCCGTCTTTCACAGGTCTCTGCCTCCTCAGCAACCAGTGCTCCTCCTGCTTCACCGTATGGGCTCATATGTACGAGGTATGTTGTAGAGTAACCACAACATATTACTATGCTCTACTTTCATGACTTTTTGCGCCACAAATCCCTTCCGTGATCCTGATTGCGTCATTACTTCATAACGGTGGCCATTTTGTGGTGCTTTTACTGCGCAATGCTCAACATCTCTCTCATATTTGCCTACAACCCTCTGTGGATTACCAATTGACCCTCTGGGTCTCATATCTCATGGACGCTTTGCTGTTTCTCTATTTTCCTATTACTGGATGTTCCTTTGCCTGCGTATTGAGCTAATTTTCACTTAAGTTTGACGCCTGTCCTGTGGATTTGAGGTATTGCTTCTCCACTGCTTTTCCTCACCTCATATGTACTCTCTTTCTTCGACTGCATCTCCGACTTCTGCTTATAGGGTCTCAATCTTTTGGCTATTGTGGTTTGAGTCCCATTCCTGCGTCCCTACTAGTGTGCCCCTCTGTTGGCATAATGTCTCAGGACGTGGGTCATACGAGATCTTCCGTCACTGGTACCAAACAGAAACGCCCTAAGAATGACCCTCCATCTCCAATTCGTACCTCCCCGAACCCTGTGTTGGATTCCATCCTAGAAGAGGTTCGTGGCCTACAACCTTTTATGTCTGCAACCAACGAGAAGCTCAAGCAGATAGAAGATAGATGGGTCGTCATGGAGGGCAAGGTTGTGGAACTAGAACAACGCATCAGTGACGTCCAGGATGTGTCTACTAAAATTCCCATTCTTGAAAAGGAGATTCAGCAGTTAAAATTACACACAGAGGACCTTGAAAATCGTAACAGGAGGAATAACCTACGTATTTATGGTGTTCCGGAGTCCCTTGAGGGGGCTGACATGGTGTCCTTCATCCGCAAATTCCTTTATGAGCTTTTGGAACTCCAACCAGAATCTACTCCTCTAAACATCCAGCGTGCTCACCGTCTGGGCCGTCTCACGTCCAACCCGACCAAACCTAGAGGTATTATCCTGCTATTTCTTGAGTTCACCGAATTGATGACTGTTCTTAAAGCTGCAAACTAAAACGTCGCCTCATTTGGTCGGGCCATACCATCTTTATTGCCCAAGACTTATCTAACGCTACGAATGCACGTCGCAAGGAGTTTCTCAATCTACGACCACATATGAGAGACTTGAACATTCAATATAGAATCCTACATCCTTGTCTCTGCAAAATAACTCACAACGGTCGTTCCCGTACATTTTATGATCCTCTGAAGCTTCGGGCGTATCTCCAAACTGTCACTGCTTCCACTATGGACACTAATGACTGAAAAGAATTCTTTTCTATTCCCTGCATTCACTTATCTTATGTCTTGACGACTGTTGTGGCCTTGTCCTGGTCTCTTCTATGTAATTCTTTACTACGACTTCTCTTATATTTTTATCTCCTATCTCTATTCCCGCGTTTCCCTCGCTCTGTGGGGTTAGCGCCTTCGCCGGCGTCTCCATGCTCCTAATGTCTTGGTATTCTCTTTTCTCTCAGATCTGGCTTCTTTGCCCTGATCTGTTTGTTTTTTCTCTCCTTCTCTATCTTTCTTCTCTTCTCCTTCTTTTCACAGGCCTTACATGTTTTCCCCTTGTTCATTTATGTTTCGTTCTCTTTCTTGTGTACCTCTCTTCCTTGCTTATTGTTTCTTCCCGTACTTTTCATTGCTCCCCTTCTCTTCTCCTTATGCTCGAGTTGCTCACTCGTTTACTGTTTTTCTCTATTTACCCGATTTTCCTTGCCTTTGTTCATATCTTGTATTTGATTCTCATTTGTAATATGTTTGTCTTCATTGTCTTTCCTTGTAGTTGTTTACCTGCAGTGTATTGGACCCAGATATTACCCTCCTCTCTTGCCTTCCATCATGTGTAATTTTGTAACGTGGAATGTTCGTGGTCTTGGCAACCCTGTTAAACGTCAAAAGGTACTGTCCCATTTATCCAAGTTAAATGCTCAGATTGCTTTTCTTCAAGAGACTCATTGTACAGATGTTGAATCGTTGAAACTTAAGAGGGCTTGGGTGGGTCAAGTTGTATTTTCTCCTGCTGTTGATAAAAAAGGTGGTGTTGCTATACTGTTTCGTAAAGGTTTGAATGTTCAAATTCTCTCTTCTCAAGCTGATGATGGGGGTCGCTGGGTTATGTCTAAGGTGATCATACAAAACAAAACTATGGTGCTCCTGAATATTTATGGCCCTGTCCGACCTGACCCTAAATTTTGGTCTGACATCAAAATCCTCATCTCCTCCATTGACTGCCATAACATTATCATAGCTGGTGACCTTAACCAATGGTTAGATCCCTTTTCAGACAGATTATCTTCCTCCAAATTCCAGCCTGATAAGACACACAAATCCTTTCAATCAGCCATTGCCTCACGTCCCCTTTTCGATGTGTGGAAAACATGCAATCCGGACTCACTGGAATACACCTTTTACTCTAATGTTCACCACACCCGGTCCAGAATCGACTATATTCTAGTCAGCAAATCCCTTCTCCCTGCGATTCAGAAGTCCGAAATTGGTTCTATTTTTCTTTCGGACCATGCACCTGTCTATGCCACCTTTGACCTAACCCAAACCTCCTCATCTTTTAACCGATGGAAATTTAACACTTTCCTCCTCTCTGATTCTGTTTTTATGTCTAAAGTTAAGGATTTTATCTCTGAATACTTTTCCCTCAACTTACCTCATGACACATCAGTTTCGAATAATTGGGATGCCTTTAAAGCTGCCCTACGCGGCTTCACAATTTCCTATGTATCTAAAAAAAAGAAACTCAACCGTGCTAAATATAACGCCCAACTCTCCAACATCAAGACCCTGGAACACTCTTACTTTTCTTCCAAGAATCCTGACGCTCTCCTCCAACTTATCAAAGCCAAATCTGACCTCAATCAAATTGCCACAGTTGAAGCCTGTAACACCCTTTTGAAGATTAAATCTAAATTTCACGGGGGTCAGAATAAAGCTGGCAAAATGCTAGCAAATTATCTCAAAATTAAATCTGAACGAAAATCAATTGGCCTATTCTCAATGACGCATCCAACACATTAGTTTCTTCTCACGAGGATATTGCAGAAGTATTCCATAACTACTATAAACTCCTATATACTGATGATACTCATCCTGATGATGATGACCTCTCCCGTTTTTTCAAAGATCTCCCCCCTCCCCCATCTCTCCCTACCGAATTCCACCAATTAGAGACTGAAATTACACCTCAGGAAATTCTCAAGGCAACTCCTTCCCTAAAAAAATCGAAAGCCCCTGGCCCAGATGGTCTCCCTATTGAATTTTACTCCACCATGCATTCTATTTTTGTCCCCCATCTTTTACAACTTTTCAACTCCTTTATTGCAAATGCCAAGGCCTCTGGCTCCTTTTTGGATGCCCTGATAATCATAATCCCCAAGCCTGACAAAGACCATTCTCTTTGTAAAAACTTTTGCCCCATCTCCCTGATTAATTACGATTGTAAGATATATGCCAAAATTTTAGCTGCCCGTCTCGAATCCCTTATCCCTCTGTTAATCAGCACAGATCAAGTCGGTTTTGTGAAAGGTAGACTTGCTGCTGACAATGCCCGTGTTTTTGCCAATATTATTTCACACAGTAAACGTTTTAAAGCCCCCCTAGCTGCCCTATCCCTGGATGCTGAGAAAGCTTTTGACCGTATTAATTGGAATTTTATGTTTAAATCGTTACAATGGTTTGGTTTTGGCCCCTATTTTATCTCTTTAGTTAAACTCCTCTACTCAGCTCCTCGTGCCAGCGTTTTTGTCAATAATCAATTCTCAAAATCTTTCCCCTTATCAAGAGGAACGAGACAAAGATGCCCTCTTTCCCCTTTATTATTTATTCTTTGCCTTGAACCCTTCTTGATTAAAATCCGCTCAAATCCCCTAATTAATGGGTTCAAATTGTCGTCGATTGAGACGAAAATTTCGGCCTATGCCGATGACGTCCTGCTTTACATGGCTAATCCTGTTTCTTCCCTTCCTCCATTTTTAGAAGAAGTCCGCTTATACTCCTCTGTCTCTGGCTATAAGCTTAATCTCTCCAAAACGGAGGTTCTACCCCTAAATTCAACTTGTTACCAATATATGTTTGCATCAACTGATTTTGCCTGGTGTCCTTCCAAGATCAAATACTTGGGTATTTGGTTCTCCTCTTCCTTAGGTGAAACCCTTAAATTGACCTTTACCTCTCTTACTCAAAAAATTCAATCACTTCTTCAATCCTGGTCTCCCCTTTTCCTTTCATGGTGGGGTCGATTAGATACCATTAAAATGATGATTTCCCCACATATTTTGTACACTGTTTCCATGCTTCCCATGAAAATTCCTAAATTATATTTTAATCGATTGAACTCCATCTGCTCCAAATTTTTGTGGAATAATAAAAAACCCCGTATTGCTTTACATAAACTTATACGGCCGAAATCTGAAGGTGGAGTTCGCTTTCCTGATTTTCAAGCATACCATTCTGCCTTTTTAGGTCTCGCCTAGACGAAAGCAAAAGCGAAGCTTTTGCTGTCTATGCGAGACAACTTATGTTGCCGCTTTTCTGGGAATATTGTGGACATCAGACTGTGACGAGCCTGTCCTCCTGGAGATTGCAGCTCGTGAGCGCGCACGTCGCGTCGCCCTGCCTGCTATTCGCATTCACACAAAGGCTCCCGCACGCATGCGCACATACACACACTGCATACACACACACGCACCCCCCAGACTGTGACGAGCCTGTCCTCCTGGAGATTGCAGCTCGTGAGCGCGCACGTCGCGTCGCCCTGCCTGCTATTCGCATTCACACAAAGGCTCCCGCACGCATGCGCACATACACACACTGCATACACACACACGCACCCCCCTTTAACAGACACACGCGCAGACAGACACACGCACGCACAGACACACTACAACAGACACACGCGCACACCCCACCCCCACTCACCTCTCCTCCTCCGCAACACACTCACCTGTTCTGGTGGTGCTCGGCGTGCCTCTCGGGCGGCGGTTGCGCTTTGCGGGGCACTCTCACCACATGAGAGACCCGCCTTCTTCATGCGCCCGGCCGCTCTTCACCCGGTCCCCCATCTCGGGACCGGGACTCGATCAGGAGCCCTCGGGGCTCCTCGAACAGTCTCTTCTCTTTGCGCCGCGATGGGGGCGGGACTTCCGGTTGGGGCCGCGCTGCGATTGGCCGGCTGCCCAACCGCTTCCGGGTCGTCGCAGGCAGCGCGGCGGCCCAGCGGGAACTTGTTTATCTTTTTTTTGCTTCGACCTTGCTTTGATCACAACACTGATTTCAATACAGATTGAATGTGTACGATAAAGCAGAGAAGACGAAGAAACTCTTCTTAGAAAGATACTGCAGTAAAAGGAGTCTCTGAGCTAGCTCCTGCGCAGAAGATTGGAAGTGCAAGCATGCCACAAAGACCAGTGTCTCGCCTCGGAGTCTAAGAAGGAGAGTTGCGAGTTCGCTCTTAACACTAACGTCTTTCCGCCGAGCATGAGCGATTCCTGTTCAGCTAAATCTGATTTTCTACAAAGATTAGAGTCCGATACCAAAAAATGATTCGCTCTAAGGATCGTTAAATGCAAGGTCTTGGTGAGGGGCTTTTTTCCATTCTGTGCAGTTTTAAGGAGCTTTGTTGCTCTGTTCTATATCTCTTCATCTCCGAACCACTTGCACATTCGACACTGAAAAACAAGGATGAAAACCAGAAAAGAGATTTCCCAGCGGAGGTCAGACCAAGTGAGTGTCACTGTAGCATTGTATATGATTTAGCAGTCATTTACAATCAGCAAAGTTTCTGAACCTTTGATTATAGCTTTATATATTTTTATTCCCCATGTTGCACCGAGCGAGCCCAGATGGTGCTCCCAAGAGAGCGCCGATAATGATGCCACGCTTGCCCATCTGAGTTGTGATGAGTCCCCGCACACAATCTTTTTTTTAAATGTATTCATATATTAAATGCATTGCTGTTCCTCAGGCCGCACCACATGGGCTTCGGGCGGGTTACAGCCTGGTAAGGTGGGATAACGAGCACAGTGCATTACACTGTGACTGTTTGGTTAGTGTCTGATATTCTCAGCATTGGGGAGAAGGGTTACCGTGTATTCGTCATATTTATTCACCTGTCTTGGCAATATCTGCCTAAGATGAGTGCCTTGCCTTCAAGTGTGTCCTGCATGGCAGTGAGTTATTGTTGAGTGTTATTTCCTCCGTTAGAACATTCAGGAGTTTTGGGGTCCAATGCGGGAATGTGTTTTTTCAGAGCGTTGCTCTTCCTCCTTAGACATTTTCAGAATCAGGTATGTTTTGTTTCTGTGGTGCGCGCTCCTGCAGTGATCACAAGCATGTCTTTTAAATATGTGGGAATTCATTTCCGTGGGCCCTCACTCTCTGCTCCTGTTACAGCTCTGTAGTGCCACGCTCGTGTGTGGACACTCACAATAAGAGTCTGTTTTCCAACAGTGTCTTCCGAATTTCAAACACTTGGCACTACAGCTCTGCGACGCTGCCTTCCTGTCTCTTTCCCTGCATTTCTCTCTCCGTTCCTGCCTTTCTCTCCCTCTCTCCGTTCCTGCCTTTCTCTCTCTCTCTCCGCTCCTGCCTTTCTCTCCCTCTCTCTCCGCTCCTGCCTTTCTCTCTCTCCCTCCGCTCCTGCCTTTCTCTCTCTCTCCGCTCCTGCCTTTCTCTCTCTCTCTCCGCTCCTGCCTTTTTCTCTCTCTCTCCGCTCCTGCCTTTCTCTCTCTCTCGCCGCTCCTGCCTTTCTCTGTCTCCCTCCGCTCCTGCCTTTCTCTCTCTCTCCGCTCCTGCCTTTCTCTCTCTCTCCGCTCCTGCCTTTCTCTCTCTCTCCGCTCCTGCCTTTCTCTCTCTCTCCGCTCCTGCCTTTCTCCCTCCGCTCCTGCCTTTCTCCCTCACTATTCCCGTCTTTTTCTCTCTGTTACCGTCTTTTTCTCTCTGTTACCGTCTTTTTCTCTCTGTTACCGTCTTTTTCTCTCTCTGTTACCATCTTTCTCTCTCTGTTCCCGTCTTTTTCTCTCTCCGTTACCGTCTTTTTCTCTCTCTGTTACCGTCTTTCTCTGTTACCGTCTTTCTCTGTTACCGTCTTTTTCTCTCTGTTACCGTCTTTTTCTCTCTCTGTTCCTGTCTTTTACTCTCTCTGTTCCTGTCTTTTACTCTCTCTGTTCCTGTCTTTTTCTCTCTTCCTGTTTCTTTACTGCGCCTTCTTTTTTTGCCGGCTGCCCTATACCCCGGGGAGCTGTGGACAGAGGCACCGGTCGTCGGCCTCCAAAAACTGGCCTACAGTGACCCAGACTCCACCCCACTCACACCCCACCAGCCGGGAAATGCCTGCTGATATAAATGGCCAATCCATCCTCTGCGAGTGTGTCTTGTAAGGGCACCCAGATTTTTCGGCTGGAACTCGGCTCGGCCCACAATGTGAAAAGTGTTTTGGCCGCAAACAATGACGTTTACTTAGGTTGTTTCAGTAGCAATCGCTAGTGATGCAGCTGTGGGGAAAGTGGCACGTTATGATCTATAAAATAAAAAGCTGAGCTTGCAAAAGAGAAGTTTGCAGTACAGGCACGGGTGCACAGGCCATGGTTTGGGGGCAGGAGAGGTGGCGGGAAGAAGAAAATAGGGTGGACGTTCAATCTAATCAGTTATTTTTCATTAATTTGCTTTGAATTTTGCAATTTGATATATTGACCACCTTTCTATATTGCACATTTAACACTATTGACTCTTCAATCTACCACTCTTTACTTTTCAATGGTTGGAACATTTCAAGCAGCATCTTTGCGGCATGCGATTAGCGCATCAGCAGAAGCTCCCCGTGGGGTCCCAGTCACAGAGAGGAGCTGGCGCAACAGCCAAGGGCCAGGAAAGTGAGGCTCATGGAATAGAATGCGAGTGCTGCACCAACGAGACGAGAGCAGTGTGCGTGCCTGTGAGTGCTGAAGAACACAGTAGAGCATGCCGCCGAGCTAAATGGTTTTCAGACAGTGACCGTCACGGCACTGAGGCAGGAAAGCAAAGTAATTATGTATCAGAGCAGGAGACGGAGTGAATTAGCCTTAAGGAAGAGAGAGCAGAGGACCCTTGTAACACTCTAACGTGACAGCAAAGAGAGGTGCCTGCTGCGTGTAACTGTGAAGGGGGCACCTCCAGAGCAGGCTTAAGCTACGTACACTAGGTATGGGCAAAGGAAGTAGGGAAGCTGCAGCATCTCAAAAAAAAGGTTTGGGGTTCAGAAAATGCTGGAACGATAACAAGCATTTGAAATGCAATTGGTCTCTCATTTACGTGACTTTAAGCTATTGACATTGTAAATAACAATACCTTTTATTTACGTTTTGGATTTTAAAACACAAATAAAAGGCATTGTCATTTACGTTTTGGATTTTAAAACACAAATAAAAGGCATTGTCATTTACAACGCCAATAGCTCAAACTCTCACAAGGGCGAGACCTATTGCATTGCAAATGCTTGTTAATAAAGCAAGCTTTCTCACTAGCTTTCAGTTTCATTGATACCCCTCTGCCCAGATGGATTGACATTGAACGGTCCTTGTTAAAAGATTTTACTTTCCAACAATCTCTTTTTATGTCGAATTGTTCATTTCTGTCTAACCACCCTGTACTGAAATACTCACATACTCTGCTGCACACTGTATTCTCGAAAGATTCATCCCCATTACAATGTTTTCTCTCATCTAGTGTGTGGTACAACAAATATCTTAAATATAAGGGTAAATCTTTTTATTTCAAGTATTGGAAAGAAAAGGATATTATGTTTGTATACCAATTTTTCTCTGATTCATCCATTATGTCATTTTCTATAATGCAAACCATGTTTGATTTACCTGTCCATTTTCGCAAAGAATATGACATTATTATTTCCGCAATTTTATCTCATTTAGCTACCCTTTATTTTTTATTCCCTTCCTTCCCTTACTCCTTCCACTCCTCTATATCCTCTATTTACCCAACAAATCCCCAAAGCTGCTCTAATTTCTAAACTGTTGTTAGATAATATTGTTCTTAGATCTAAAACCATTACTGAAACTGTTTGGGAAACTGATCTTTCTTTCTCGTTATCTGTTGATGTTTGGGATCACTTATGGTGTAAATTGTTTAAGACATCGATTTCAGCTCGACTTACTCAATCACTTTTTTTTATATATCATAGAGCTCTTATCACCCCTGTTAGCATAACAAAATTCTCCTCCTCTTCCTCCCCCCTTTGTTGGTCCTGTTCCTCTCACCCCGGCACACTCAAACACCTCTTGTTTGATTGCCCCTCTGTTCTTGCTTTTTGGAGCTCAGTTTGGGATTTTTGCATGCGTATTTTTCATTTTTCTGTACCATTCTCATCGCTGCACGTTTTTTTAGGTTCCCTATCTGATGTTTTAGACTTACATTCATATAATGCTAAATTATTTGATCTTTTCATTGCAACTGCTTTCAAAGTAATTTTGTCCTGTTGGAAGGATAATACTAAACTGTCTGTGCATGCATGGTGGAATTTCATATGTGATGAGCATAGAATTGCAATTGCTTCTTCTTCTTCTGTCACTTTAAAAATTAAATCCGATCTTACCTGGCTGCCTTTCTCTAACTTCTTATCATCTCCTCCCCCTCCCTAACCTTTCCTTCTTTTCTCTCTCTCCCCCTCTTTTTTCTTTTCTTTTCTCCTCTTACTTTCTTCTTCCATTTTTTTCCTTTTCACACTTTATCTGAACCATTTCTCCTCTTCATCTCTTTCTCATTGTTCTTTCATATTGGTTCTGATTTTTTTGTATACTGTTATATTATGCTGTACTTTTTCTTAAACAAAATAAAACTTTACTAAACTGAAAAAAAGACTTTACACAAGGAGGGATCATCCTTTTGCCAACATGACTCCTTAGCTTCTGAACGTTGCCGCGTTGCATGAATTGGCCCGTAAACGCTCCTCAGAGCTACTACCAAAGTTGAACGTAGTGGCCAACTTTCTCAAAACAGATATGTATTCTTCAACACTCTCCCCTTTCCTTTATAAGCACCTATCAAAATGATATCTTTCCAAAACTGTAGAGACCTTGGGTAGGAAATGTGGATCAAGTTTATACAAACTTAAAATTCATTCAAACCATCCACTTGCTCAGATGTAAATTCTGCCAGATGTTCAAAGACTTCCTGGCCCTCCGATCCCTGACAATGGAGTAGCAGCAAGGATTTACGCTCATCAAATAAAGAGGTACCACACACTTGCACATGATGCGCAAACACTTTTGTCCCTTTTTCCACAGTATTGGTGGCTCACCTGGATGTAGTAATAAAAATGGAGGAGAGGTAACGTTTTGCATTCTAACAAAGTTATCACAAATTGAGTAAAATATGAAGAGGCTGCAACTATGCTGAGATTAATATTTACTGTAAAGGAAGTTTCTATAAAGAAGAGCAGAGCCAAGTATATTGTTACTCCCGCACCTAAATGTGCAAGAATTACCACCTAATGACAGGCATATTGCAACACAATATGTTTACAATACCAATCATAAGCTATGCACATCAGCATGAAATCTTAAACTCGCAGAGCCGTATATATAAGCGCAAAATAGTTATCCTAAATACCTGTGCACATCAGCATGAAAAACTGTGTGCAACTCAATGTGCCCACCAGAGTTAGCGGACAAGCTGTGCACATCATTGTGATAAACCGAAAACAATGACGTGCGTCTGGCACACTTTTCTGACAAGTGTGTGTGTAACTGAAACTGCAAGTGCGCATTTCACAGATTTCCCAAGTTAGGATGGCTCTGAAACTGAAGTCAACGGCATGCAATACGTTTTTATGACAAATGTGCATATCACTGATTTCCCAAGTTAAGATGGTCACCAGGCAGTGTTCCCTCTAATTATTTTGCTGTATGTGTGGCAATAAAGGTGCTCCGTGAACTGCAGCTAAGGCTGTGTGCGCTGAAGACAAGCAACAACTTAATATGCAAGCATGTGCGGTATGTAAGCTACCAAAATTAGTTGCTTAGAACGGGTGCCATAGGTCCTAATGCGAACAAGAAAAAATGCTCCTCTTACCTCTGGGTCGATATTAAAGACACCCATCACAGGAGCGCAGTGGGCTCCTCACACCCCAGGCCATGGGTGCCACAGCATCTTTTGCCCTAATTGTTCTACCTGTAAATACTCTCTATTTGATATTTCCATACCTTTCTTATTTACTTCTTGCACCTTTTCTTGTCCCTGTCCACAACCACTCAATCTCTCTCGCTTGTCCTTATTTTCTTCCTCCATTTTTTTGCCCTTTTCTACTCTCCTTGCTTCTAATTATCATCCCCACTTTTCTTTTCTCCGTTTCTGCGCTACTTCTTCTGTCTCCTTCCTTCAATCTATGTCCTCCTCTTCTCTCTCGCTCATACGCCTTCTAATCTCTCTGTTCACTCTCATTCCAACCTTACTCTATGAAATCTATATCTTGAATGTGCCTCTCTCTCACCCACCTCATTTCTCTTCTTGTCATCCTTTTCTTCCTAATTCCTTTCACTCCCTTTTTTCTTTCCTTTCTACTTTTAACCTCCCTTTCTTTCTTTTCCCTCCATTTCTTGCTTTTTCACTTGTTCCTTTTTCCATCTTACTTCCATAGTTCATCGTCACTATATATGCATCCTTTTCTCTCCACAATCACATCTCCGCTCTCACTCACACTCCCAAGTCTTCTTTACTTTCCATCTTTCTAATATTTTTCTCCTTTCCTATCCAGTACCTTTTCTTTCTTTCCAATCCCTTAGTTCGCTTTTTTCCTTTTCTCTACTCTCCTATCTCCTTGTTCATTTTCTAGCACTGTCTCTCCTCTTCTTTTTCTCTCTCTACTTCATATCGCAATCTCACCCCTCCAGTCTTTTCCTCCTTTAATCTTGCCTCCATAGTTGACCTCCTCCTTCCATCCTCATTCTATCCACCTCTATTGAATTTCACCCTTCCTATTTTTCTTTATTTCTGCTGCTTTTTGCCTCATCCATCAGCTTCCATCCTGTCTACTTGTCCTCTTTTCTACTGTTTTACAAGCTCCTGCACTACCCATTGAATACATTTTTGGCTTCTGCTCCACTGTATCCTCTGATTTGAGTTTTACCAGTGTCTGCATGGGACCGGTTTCATTCTTTGTTTAAAGGACTCTTCCCCAGCCTCTCCCAGAGGAGGAGACCACACAAAGCTAACCCCAGGGAGACACGTCACAAAATTGTTATAAAAATCAGGGCTGCCTTTGGCTGCTTGTGTTCTGGTTCAGGGGGAACTTGGCCTGGCAGTTTGGGCTGTACTGTTTCTATTGCAGCAGGGTCAAGACTGATTTGCATATAGCTGGGTTCAAATTGAGTTGGAATGGTGGGCAAAAGAATGATGGTTGGAATGCTCCCCGAGCGATTGCCAGTGGTTATACTGGGATTCAAACCATAAAAATGTCATCTCCTCGAGGCAGGCATAACAGTGGAGAAAATTTTAAAAGTCTCCATGTTTTTCAAACTTTGTATGTGTGTTGTACTTTGATGCACACATACAGTGGGACATGTCATAAAGGAAAGTTTTGGTACTGGAGGGTTCTCCTTTCAGTAAAAATCCTATGCTTCACAGAACCCTCCCACCCTTGTACTAAAGTCAGGGCCACTAGAATTATGCACGGTCGTGGCCTTTTATGTAGAACTATAAATTTGCCACATGTGCCACTTTATCAATCATCTACTGTAAAATCTGCAGATTTTCATCCCAAAAAATAGTTTTGAGCTCAAATGGATCAAAAGGTTCTAAAACCATGAATACCTTCATTGCTGCGAAGAGGAAGACCCTTGGCAAAGGTTAACTGGTCACCTTTCTGTTGCTAATTGTTGTATTTGGGTGGTAAATTGGTACTAATGAGGTGGATCATTTGCCCAGACAGTGTTAGCATGTGCGAAAATGCCAAAATAATATAGCAATACTGTCACAAAATATGCCCCATTACACTGCATATTTTACCTTTTCTTGACACATAATTAAACCCTGCCGCATAATTTGGTCTTCTCCTGCCCAATAATAATCCCTGTGGGTCTGAGTATGGTGCAAGGTATAGGTGGGAGAACCAACAAATTAACAGGGACAATTAAGCCAAGAGTTGGCTTTAGCTCTTAAGAGCCCATGCACAAGCCAAGTCTTGAAAATATGTGTGCAGCACAGATCATGTAAGAATATGGTATAGGGTTTTCAATATAGGAACATGTTAATGTGGAATCATTTCACCTTAGTCAGGGCCATTAGAATTATTTGATTCTGCTGCAGTGGCTTTTTTTCTTATAATTATAGATTTGCCGTACTTGCCACATAACCATCATCTGTTGCATAATCTGCAGATATTGACAAAAAAATTGTTTCCAGGTTAAACCAATCAACGGTTACTAAAAGTGTTGCCACATGTGTTTGCATGCACTGGAAGGCCCTTAGCAAATGTTAACTGGTCATCTTTCATTTGCTTATTTCTGTATTTGGTTGTTAAACTGGTAGTAATAAGGTGAAATCTGTGTATAGTCAGTTTTATCATGGGTAAAAATGACAAAACAATGAAATAATACAATCAAATAATTTACTGCATTATGCTGCATAATTTTCCTTTTTCTTTCCGCATGAGTTAGTCAATCCTGATGCATAATTTATTGTTCTCTTTCAGCATAATTCTACTGGTCCTGACCTTCATCCATCAGATTGTGTGCTGAAGGTTTTATTAAAAATGAGTTTGAAGTGAGAAACATTCTGAAAGTTTTTTTTGTTTTACTTTTGGCAGTAATATTTAGCAACACAACTAGAAAGTATTTGTGCGCTTTACCTGAGCATGGAGACTTGAACCTGTTTTCCCAGTTTCAAAGACAGCAGCTCTGGCAGTAATTCTACATACTCACCTTCTCTTTTCCATGTGAAACACAATAACACATGTTTATTTCACACTGCATGCTGCTTAACCTCGAAAAAAACACTCCGAACTTAAGTGAATGAAACAGACCCTTTTGTCACTGCTGCATTTGCTGGGTCTCCCAGTGCACCTGCCATGAAAAGAGAAAAGGGGAGTTTTCACACCTCCCTTTTATCTTAAGTAAGTCTGGGAATGACGAGAATGCTTCCTGTAAGAGTCTGGACGATTGTAGTAGCAAGGCTGCGTGTGCGCACAGCCTACACGGAACATAGCCGCCAGGGATGTGACGCTGCAAGCACGTCTTCGGGCCAGCTCAAGGAAATGTCAGGGAGCTCTCCAAAGAGACAGCGCACAAACCTTACTGCGGTCTTCAAGAAGGGAGTGCGCAAGCTGTTCAGCGCCTGTACTTTACTCCACTCTATCATTAAAATTTCTTCTAACCGACAACACAACAAGATGTAGCCTGCATGTACCCTGTTTCTCTCCAACAACGTCAATTACGGTACTTTCTATCGAAAAGACACATTGTGTTAAATCTCAAAAACCCACACAGGCCCAATTCACAGATCTAATTTACGACTAAATCCTAAACTTACTACTTTTGGTATTCACAGAAGGCATTTAGTAGTCTTAAATTAGGATTTTGTCTTAAATTAGGATTTTGTCCTAAATTAGAATTTTGTCTTCAGTTAGGATTTTGTCCTGAATCAAGATTTTGTCTTAAATTAAGATTTTGTCCTATAATAGAATTTTGTCTTAAATTAGGATTTTTTCCTAAATTTGGATTTTGTCCGAAATTAAGATTTTGTCTTAAATTAGGATTTTGTCCTAAATTTGTATTTTGTCCTAAATTAAGATTTTGTCTTAAATTAGGATTTTGTCTTAAATTAAACTTAAGTTTAATTTAAGTTTGCCTTAAGTTTAATTTAAGACAAAATCCTAATTTAGGACAAAATCCTAATTTAAGACAAAATACTAATTTAAGACTACTGAATGCCTTCTATGAATACCAAAAGTAGTAAGTTAGTTTGAGCTGGTAAATGGCCACCAGACAATACACCGTATTTGTGCTTATATACAGTCTCCAGTCACTCAGCAGTTCCAAAAAACCACACGAAGGCAATTGACTACAAGGACAGTTTTCACCATGAAAGCCTGATGACGACTCACATAGCCAGCTGTAGAAATGAAATAGCAACTCTGGAATTGCAATGAATTCTTTGCTGGCACAGTGACTAGAGACATAGTGAAGAGTTGGGGTGATGGGTTTCTACTCCCATCCCTGTCGCCAAAGTAAAGATGAGTGTACACTGTATTTTAGGAAAGAAGGTTTATTTAAGCATCTGCTTTCACCCAGCCTCTTCTCTCCAGCGTTCTTTTTTCCAACCTCCTCAAAGTTCAAATCAGCACCTTCCACTCAGGGAAATTCCAAGAAAAACAATACAGGCTTTACATTCTAAGCTAAAAATACCACAAATGCTTTCACTATTGCAAACATTGGAGTGAGAACAGTAAATTGTACCCCTCCAAATGTCCAACACTTTCCCTAATTTTGTGCTGTTTTGAATGAAAGTAATATATTTAACCCATCCACAGTCCAACACTTTCCCCATCTGTTGTACATACTGGAGTGGGAATTGTAAATGTCATCCTTCTGAAGTCTAACGCTTTCCCTACTGTTGTCCAGACTGGAGTGGGAATAGTAAATGTCACCCTTCCGAAGTACAGTGCTTTCCCTACTGTTGTTTAGACCAAAATCAGAATAGTAAATTTCACACCTCCGATGTTTAACACTTTCGCTACTGCTGCACTGACTGGAGTAGGAATAGTAAATCTAACTCCCCCGAAGTCCAAGACTTTCCCTACTATTGTGGTACCTGGAGTAGGAATAGTAAATCTAACCTCTGGGAAGTCCACCACTTTCCATAATGATGCATAAACTAGAGTGGGAATAGTATATTTCATTTGTTATACTCCAATTGTTTTCATAATATTGGTTAAATAGACTTTATAGAATGAATTGTTTACGTTTGTATACTATTTGCTTTAATTTTAAAAAGTATCATCTTTATGAAATTTGACAGAGATTTACTTTGAATATAAGTGATTGTGACTGCGAGTCACGAGGCGGTGGTGGATAGTTGTTTGAGTTATTGTGACTATGAATAATTCTTATCCAATAATCAAAGCATAGATATTAGTAAAAAAACTTCCACTGGAGACGTCAGAATTACCTTAGTTTGACACATGTACTCCTGCTATGCTAAAAAAGGCCAATAAAAATGGCAAGCACCAATTAAGACTTCACACAGAAAATGTTAAACAATGCGGTCATCGTTAGTGTGAACTAAATAATCGCATCACAACATATTAAAACAAAACAAAAAAGAAATAACTAAAGACAACATATAGACAATTGACTGAAATCTGTGCCATTCAAGGGGCATATTATCAAGAAACGGCGTTAACATTATCGCCGCTTTAGCGGCAGAAAACTGCTGCTAATGCGGCAATAATGAGCTTGATAATATGCCTTTGTGAATTCCCTTAGAAGCCCATGTTCTGGTGTGAACATGGACTTCTATGGGAATTCTCTACGGCGTATTATCAAGCCCATTATCGCCGGTTTAGCAGCAGTCTTCTGCCGCTAAAGCGGCGATAACGGTAACGCTGTGCTTGATAATATGCCCCCAAGTGTCTCAATTTCTCTTTAGATCACCACTGCTTTCCCTTTTGAAGAATTACATCATTTCCATCGCCACAATTTATATGAGCCAATCTAAGCCACAAAGTCTCATAGAATTCGGGGACATGCTAGAAAGTGAGAGTGTCCTTTGTCTTTTCAGAATGACAATGCCATCATCAAAGAACTTCTGATTTTGTGTTATCTGAATTGGATAATGACTTGCAATCAATGCCACAATGAAAGAGGCTGGATGGACCAACTCCAAAATACTTCAGGCCAGATTTACTAAGACTTTGCATTGTCCTTGTTTCGTGCTAGGCTATGCAAGGGCATAAGTGTGATTTACAATCGACACTATGCCACCTTGCATGGCATTGCACGGTTTAGTAAATCCAGAGTAACATCTGGTAATGCTAATTGGTGCCTTGCGTTATTCTGCGTTGGGATGGCATTTCCTGGGTGAAGCATTGGCTGTTTCATGCATCCACCCATGGAGTTTGATGCAATCCCAGATTTCCTACAGGTAGTAACCTGGGATTGTATCAAAATGGTATGCCCACCCAAATGTAGTTGCATAACATTGCACTTTACCTGCAAATCAAATTTGGTGGTAACCCATTTGCAAATGTGAAGGGCTCTCCAAAGGATCCCTTCCAATTTAAGAATGGGTAAAATATATTTTTTAAGAACAAGCAGTGGTCCCGACCACGGCCTACTCCTAAAAAATGAAACAAAAATATTTTTTTTAATGTATTCAGTTTTCCTTTAAGGAAAACAGGCTTCATAAAAAAATTTTAAAAATGGATTTGTTAAAAGAAATCACAAACATGGTGATCTGCTGACCCCAACAGGCTATAATCCCTTTTTTTGCAGTGAATCGGAGTGGGCCGCAAATTGCACCCTACCTCATTATTATTCATGAGGTAAGTCTACTTCGAATTGCTACTTAGGGAACAAGGGCTAAATAACCCCTTTGTACATTAGTAATAGGGATTACTTAATAGCGATTTGCAAAAAATTGCTATTTGGTAATCGCTTTTATTATTGTTAGTACATGTAGCCCTTAATTTAGCTGTGCCAAAAGTGGGAAGTATATTTGCATTATGATTTATATGTTGTGATTGGGGCACTCATAAATTCTCATATGTCCTGTCCAGACCCATCGTCGGATTCCCTATGTTAGCATGAGCCTTTGCAAACAGTCCTCTTTTATGCGCGCATTACTATACAAACGTATTTTGCTTTGTGCCACACTGTACATTCACACAGAACCTGCTATTGTTTTCGTGTTCTGTTCTTTCCCGGGATTTCGTCTGAACATTGTGCACAAGGTCAAACTACAATGTCCCTTGTTATTCTGTTCTGGTCAGACCCTAGGACCTAGACAAAACACACAAATGCAGCTGTTGCTAGGGAACACATACTTTTTTCATATAGGTATGGACAAGTAGGTAACAACATACACTTGGAAAGGGATCCTTCCAGGGAAGATATTGTGACAGCACCGGAGATGTAGAACTTTCATCTGTGCATGCTAAGGTACAGGGTCTGCTGCCAACACCCAGAGATCTTCTGATATATAACCATTTTGCTTCTGTACAAGGGGAGAGAGGATAGGCTATCCTGTCTTTATACAATGCCCATATTTGTGTTAGGCATTTTCATACTTATTGCAGCTCGTTTGCTGCATACTAGATTACGGTAGTTAAAATAAACATTCTAAACTTTTCTTGTGTTTCTGTCACAACCTACTGTAGACTACTATGAGTGTGAGAGGTGTGTCCTGCAACCGTGATTCCTGAGGGTCGGGAGTGTTTTGTTCTTGGGTGTATAATCACATGTGCCCCTGTCAGTGAGTAGGAGGGCAAGTGAGACCTCTAGCTAGTCGGTCCGGGGCTCATGAGTACTCAGGTGGTAGGATGACTCAGTCCCTGTCTACTAAGGTTCTAAGATCCCTAGCATAGTTCTGTGAATCTGCAGAATCCCTGCAACAGAATTGCTGCACATATCAATAACCACAAAGAGTAAAATCTAATAACACTTGTATTGAGGTGCACAAGCAATGCAGGAGATCAACCACCGTAATCCCCCTTTGAAGGCAACAGAAAGCTGTCTTCTTAAACAATTCAATCAATCAAGGATTGACAGCTATTTCGAATAATGTCACTGCACTATGAGAGCAGACCCCACATTGCCCCCACTCAATGCCAGAAACAAACAGACCTCAGTGAACTAACCTGAACAGCCACATTTTAAGGACTTTCTGAATTGCCCTTCAATACTTATCTTAAAGAACTGCAAAGGGAGACTATTCCAAGCATTGGTCACTCGAAAAGCAAAGGAGGAACCGCCCATTCACTGAAATGGCAGGGGTAGCGGAAGTGACATCACACACCCTTTGACCTCCACTTTCACTAACACACACTCATCCACACAATCTCACACTTATACGCTCTCTCACACATAAACATACTCCCACCTGCAAGCAAGCACACACCATACATTTAAAAACAAGTTTTACCTTAGCTGCCATGGAAGGGTAAATTCCAACTTATTGTTGTTAATTTTGATTACAATATTAGTGAATCATATATTTTATTTATTAACTATTAGTCTAATAACAAATTCACAGAAAATAAAGACAGTGGAGACCCAGTTGACTTTGACATCTCTGAGGCCAGTGGTCCCAAAGGCAGTGCTAGGGGTAGCAAAGGGCAAGCTAGGGGCCGCAGGTGCAACCCCCTAAATGGAGTTCATAGAACTGCCTAATTTTTTACGTTTCATTTTTAGGACACAAAAGCTGCCCTGCATCAGTTGATCAGAGAGTCGTAGCAGGATGGAATGGAAGAGTACACTAGTCATGTACGGTCTACTGAATATAGATACCCCAATTTTTCTAACAGTCCACAAAAGACCCATCTATCACAGAAGACTACCCTCTATAGCACTCCACTGCTTTTCATATAAGTTCACCCTACATGAATAGCACATACATTCTCTAAGACTTTGGGCCAGATTTATTAAGGTTTTGTGTCACCCTTGTGTCACCCTTACAAGACTCATAAGGGCGGCACAAAACCTAAATGAGATTTATCAAGCCATGCAAGGCCACCGTACATGGCCCTGCATGGCTTGATAAATCTAGAGTAACCCTGCCTTGCTTTACTCTGCCCGAAGGAGGAATTCCATGGGTGGAATGCGGGTTTTCCCATGCATCCACCCATGGATTTTTGCACATTCGCAGATTTACCATTAGTGGTAGATCTAGGAATGTGTCAAAATGCTAAGCCTCCCCTCGTGAGGCAAATTAAGGATAAATGTCTATTTCTCTTCATTTTGTACTGTTTCTACATGGGATGAAAGTGCCTCAGAGGATGCTTTTTGTGCAGGAAACTGTCCTTTCCTGAAAAACACAATCCTGCCATGACGCAAAGGCACCTGCTTTGGCGGTAGGCAGCCAAAACTATGTCAGCGCAAGGTACAGACAGGAATGTGCTGTGTAATGTTAAATTCAGCCCATTCCCGCCATTTTGTGCAGTGCAGCAAGGTGGCGTGCTGCTTTGCACTGAGCGAAAGCCTGATATATCTGGGCCTTAGTTACAAAAAAGCCTAACTTTTCATGTAGATAGTCTCTGCTGTGGTGGACGCATCTACTTGGGATCTAAGGCTGGGTATCTGACTGAGCAAGCACCTAGGAGCTGATTTAAAAATGTCTCCGACCAAGTGGCTCTAACTGTTTAATTAAAACAACAGAACTCAACACACTTGTGGAGAAGTGTGGCTCAATGGTTAGATCGGCAGACCCTGATGCAGAGGTCTAGCCTGGAACCAGGGTTCAATTCCCCGCCTCGGCGGCTCTTGGGCTCAAAATTCCACTGACCTGATAATTCTCGCCTGGGTGCCTATTCCAATCATGGAGTCCCACTCTGCAACTCTGGGCAATAGCTTGCTTAATCTCCACAACGGCCCCCACAACGCTAAGGATGCCTGGCCTCCACCTGGAGGGTGCCCAGGAGTAGATGCCTCACAGGGAAAGGCAGGATGGGTTCCACAGTGGTATTCGTACAAGCGCCTTGAGACCCTTGCGGGTGAGTAGTGCGCTATACAAGTATCAATTTTATTTTTTTACTTCTCAGTGTCAGGAATAATGACAAAATATATCAATACGGATTCAGGCAGGCATCATCCAAAGCTCACTCGGGTATAGTTCATAACAGTCGAATGTTCCAGTTATAAACCTCTTCCTTTATTTTTTGCAAAACATTGATCATTTGTTTGTAGCCAGTGGCATAAACAAAAGCAGCTAACGTGTTTCGTTCACTTGGAACGTCTTCAGGGCTACAATAAAATACACCTAAATATAATATTATAAATGCACATTACGATGAAACCACTAAACATATCAAATGTTTGAAACTCGAAAATTCCTAATAAAAATACTGGTTGCATGAATTCTGCCATATTGAGCCAATTGGGCAAACCTGCCACACCTGTATTCATAATTAATCATGTTCATACCATTTTGTCATATAAGACACGCAAATAATGCCCACACGTCACATGGGTCAGTTCACTAATAGCGGTCATACATTAGTGTTGATTATAACCACCGATGACCGGGAACTCAAAGATATTGTCAAATGGGTGAATAACCGGGCTTTAGATGCATTTATTCTCATAGCGCTTAGTCCAAACAAGATGTAGCTATCTGGTGGGTGGTGCATGTGCTCTGAACATGGAAGCTATCATAGGATCTTTGCCTACTCTCAGTTTGCACGCAATACTGAGACTAATCACAGGGTTAGTGCATGTCCGAAGATGTAGTATTATATAATTGTGGTGACAAATGTGTCTTATATTGACAGTTGATGGACCAGTTATATCTATCATGTTGCCTTTCTGATGAGTTTGCAAATGGCAAATAATAACTCACATATCCAATCTCGATGCCCAGATAGCACACTATATATGTGCCCATCTGGTGGTTTGACATGGTTATAAAGGTAGTGAAGGGACATTTTGAGGCAACGACTTCTTTCCTGACATATGACAACCTTTATCTAGGAACATATACTTTGCTGAATCGCCTGCAGGTGGTCTAAAATGCAGTCGCTAGGCGTTGGATGTGCGGATCGGCGCTTAAATTAAACGGTTCAAAGACCGAAATAATGTTGCTGGGCCATAAGACTCCCTCACTCCCTTCAACCATCTGGCCCAGCGGCCTAGGCGAGCTCCCCAGCCCTAAGCAGGAGATTAAGAGCTTGGGGGTTTGGCTAGAGCAAGATCTGTCTTTTAAGACTCAGGCTAAGAAAACGGCAGGGGTGTGTTTCGGCCTCCTCCGTTCAGCCCGTAAAGTCTTGCCTCTCCTCCCTTTGACATCAAGGAAGCTACTCATTCAGGGCCTGATTATTGCAAGGCTTGACTACTGCAATGCTATTTTCCTTGGCGCCCCTGAAGCAACTTTTACAAAGCTTCAGCGGGTCCAAAACGCAGCGGCTAGGTTGCTGACGAATGTACCAAGGAGCAGTCAACCAATCCAGCCCTGAAGTCATTGCACTGGCTCCCAGTGCGGGAGAGGGTTAAATTCAAGGCTCTCTGTACAGCACATAGAATCCTCCAGGGGAAGGGACCCTCTATCCTAAGGAAGTTAGTGGTGCCCTATAAAGCTAACAGAGCCTTGCGCTCCGACCAGAAACATCTGCTTCAAGTTCCCAGGATCTATAAGGCCCGGACTGGCGGTAGAACATTTTCGGTCCATACAACCACCCTTTGGAACGCGCTTCCGTTGAGGATGCGTTTAGAGACTTTCACCCTTCGTTTTTGGAAGCTTCTGAAAACACATCTATTCCCTTTGTGAGGTGTCTGATCTAGCTTTGTGGACTTAGCTGTTGCCTGGACAAGCGCTGGGATGCCCGAGGGTAACTACGCGCTATATAAAACTCCAAATAAATAAATAAATAAATACATTTTCTGCCTCTACCTATGCATTCTGCCACCTTGTCAGCACCGAAAGCTTTGCATTGGTTGCCCGTCAAGAAACTGATCATGTTCAAAGACTTAGCACTGGTTCACAGGGCAGAGTTTCTCTCTCTAGCCCTAGCTATTTGGCAAAGAGATTTGTCCAGTATCTTAGCTCCAGAGCGCTACGCTCGCTTCTGCTTCCCTTCTGCCAATCTCTTTGAGTATGTCCGCAGAGGTGGCAAAACTTTTTCCCTTGTTGCAGCTAAGACACGGAATGAGCTCTCCAGTGAAATGTGCCTGATCGCCTCTGAAACCACATTCTGACAAAAACTTAAAACCTGTCTCTTTCCTGTGGAGCAGTAAGATCTCTGTTGGTTGGCGCTACCTGGGCTTCGCCCATTAGCACCGGGACCCGCATCAGAGTAGCTGCACACTCTACAAATCACCCATTCAATCATTCATTAGTTAATCTTTAGGACTGACTCTTTACGCTTATCCTCATTACTGAGATGTGATACATTCAAACCTAATGGGTTTTAATATTAACAGAAATTGAGATCAGGGTTTAATGACAGGCAATCTCAGAACATCTTATTCCTAACATTTGTTAGCCTACCATCTTTTACTTTTAGAATGTCCTCGTTTGTGTTTATCAGTACCCCTAAGACGGTGACCATTTTATGCTCACCAAAAATAGAAAGAACGGGCATAGTAAAAAATATATCGAGAAAATCATTCAGATTTGTTCTGCACTGTATGAGCAATGGCTATTTTAGGTTTCTTTTTTCCGCTAATGACACCATTATATATGCTCTATCATGACTCTTGTCTTTCTAGTCAGGGAGAGTGCATTAAATAAAGTTATATTTAGATTTAGTATACCATGAAAGATTTTATACTGCTATTATTAACCTTTTTTTCAGTACTATGAGGGCAATATCGTTCCTTATCATACACTTTCCACTTTCTATGTTGTTAGACGTAAGGTTTTTAGACCTCTTAAGATGGCGTCAGTTGTTTTTTCTTGGATGTTTCCTTCACAAATGAGTGCACATGGAGCTGTATATACCTGGGTAACATAGACCTGGGTAACATAGCTCCCAGGCTAATTACAAGAGCGTGCTCGGTGGCAAACGTCACACGAGGTGGACCGGAGAACAGGCAAGAATTTCATAACATTGTCGTTGGATTGTAATAATGCTTGCCCTATTTATCTTTCATCAGGCTGATGGGTTATTAATTGTATGTGTGGCCAATTCCTAGCTTCATTAAATGAATAAACCAATATTCTACTTATCCCTTTGGCGTGTAGTTATTTTTTACACAAGTTTTAAGCCCAGAGGTGTCCATGGCTAAGTATCCATCAGTGATACCTCGCCACAGAGTGGGGTAGGATCAGCAACTCTCAATAACCCATCTCATTCTTACTGACCCCATCCCACTCGGCGACAAGAGATGGGCTGCTGCCTTCCCTCATTGGCTCAGCCAATGCGGGAAGGCAGAAGTCTTAACCCTCCTGCGATCTTCGAAGCTTACCTCTCGGAGAGCTGCTGTGAAGGTACGTTACATTTTTGATGTTTGGTGCGTGTATGTATGAATGTATGTATGCATGTTTATTTAACGTGAGTGAGTGTTGTGAATGGGTGTGTGCACATATGTGAATACATGGGGTTGAATGAGTGTGTATGTGTGTGTCCCAACTCCCCCACCTGCTAAAATTCATGCCCACAACTGGTCATATGTACTTGTGGCACATTATATACCTTTCACCCTATGTGACACCGTCACATGTCTTACACAGATATACAATGATTTTTTTTATATGGGAGAAATATAAAGCCCCGAAAATGTTCCATATTATGGAACAACTTTCTGCACTTTAAATTTTTCCCATTTTTTATAATGGCTGTATTTTTTAGTTATAAATATGGTACCATTTCTACCACCCTTTGGAGCAAGATTCCTACTGTATGTAAATGCGACACTTTGAAATGGGAGAAACATATGTTTTCTCCACTCTCTATTGGGCCTCCCTAAAGCATCTTGTAAAAGTCTAATAAATGGATTTTTGAGGTGATATAAGCATCAAAGAGTGCCTTTATTAGGTACACAGGAATAAGGGCCTCAACCACACCAAGGTCCACAAACATCTCTATGGCCCACATGCATCAACCTATTTAGGAAGTGCAAACGGTGCGAATTGGTAAATTTGGCCGTTTGCGCTTCCTAATAAAGTTTTTGGGATGCATGAAACAATTTTTCAAAATTCGCTTTTTTTTGCATTTCCTAAAAATGCGAATGCATTTAAGGAATCGCATTTGTGCGATTCCTTAAATGCAATGCATCAATTTTTTAAAAAATGCGAATTTTGAAATAGGAAGTGCAAATTAACACGAGGTTGACCCTCGTGTTAATTTGCGAAATTCTTTAAAAAAGCACAAAAATGCATTTTGGAAAGTGTCATGTTACAGACACACATGTCCTTAGGACATGTGTGTGTGAATCATGCAGTTTAAAATACATTTCAGGGGTGCAGAGGGGGGTCCTTTGGACCCCCCTCTGCACCTTTGCAATGCATCAACAAATTGCGAATTCCCAAAAATAGAAATGCAAAACGGCATTGATTCCTATGGGCCTCTAGGCCCATAGGAATCAATGTAATGCCATTCCTTAATTGTGATTCGCAATTAAGGAATAGCAAATTTCGAAAATTAAGAAATCCTAAAAAAAATTAGGATTTCTTGATGCATAGGATTTTGCAATTCCTAAATTGCGATTCCTTAATTTTCGCAATTTAGGAAATGCAAATTCCTACAATGATGCATAGGCCCCTATCTCCTTCAATCTTCACCACCTGAGTCCCGTACATTCCAGGGATAACGCAGTAGTAAGAACCTCATCTCATCACAATACTGCACATCACCTAGTTACAGAACAAGATGCAGAACTCCACACATCTCTACACATGCCTTAATAGGGCAATAAAACACAGGCTTTATCTAATTAATTGAGACCTATCACACTCACTTCTGCCCACTCGGTCAAATATCTTTGATGTTTTAAATAGAAAATCATTCCAATAGAGAATCATGAAAAAGGTGTGCAGATCCTCTTGAAATCTAGGCATGATGCGGTTTCCAAAACACCACAATAGTTTTTTCACCTAACTTGTGAATGGAACCAACTTCGCTAATAATTTCTTCTCTTGCTTCTTTTTTTATCTTTATTTTAAACATTCAACACATACATTGTATTTGCCATAGATACACTTAAATACACATTTCAACACGTATATTCAAGATGTCAGGTATTTTTTTTACACCCTCCCCTCCCTCTAAACTGAGACCATAACCCAACCCCTTTTCCTACCTCTCCTCCCCACCACCCTATGGAACCCAAGGAAATTAGATTTCAGGTCAAACCCTACTGTGCCCTAAACCTTGGTGTTTGGTAGGTGGTAAAATCTAATTTTGATCTCTCTTTATTAACACAATACATCTTAATGGAGCTTATCTCAATAAATCAAATTACTTAAATCATCTCAAACCTCATTTATCCACTTAGTAACTGGTGCCCATATTTCACACCCTCTTCTCTTGACTTTTAAATCCCTTCATTTATAAACCGCTGTTTCCTAGCGATAAGAGCCTAACAATTACCCAAGCCAACAGTGTATGGAAGGAGGTTCTCTATCTAGCCAGGCACTAGCCAGGCATAGCCTGAACACGGCCATGGCTGTAAAAAGCAAAGCGTGGTTTGGTTCGGTCATTGCTTGGTTGCCTTCCCCCAACACAATTACTTGCTGCGTGAGATCCTCCTCAAATCCCAACATAAGCTTGAAAAAGATACCCACCTCGGCAGTCAAAGATGTTAATCGGGGGCAAGTTGCGAACATATGTACACTATCGCCGGCAAGACAACCGCAACGAGAACAGTGTATTCCAGTAGAGCTTCCCCACATAGAAATCTGTGCGGGGGTAATGTACAAATTAGGCCAGGTTTTAAAACATTGAACTTGTAAATTTGCCGAAAAAAACAGTCTGACTTAACAAGAAAGAATCCTCACATTCCCCAAACCCCGCTTGCAGCAGATCGTATCAGTGACTAGTGTGCTTCAAAAGGTCATCCCCCATAATTTACAGAATATGGATATTGGTGGCAAAAATACTGCATCCAGTAAGGGAACGTTAGGACAGCTAATTGCCTTCTTAGATAAATAATTCCTCACCTGTAAATTTTTTAAGAAATGATTGTTTCCTATACCGAATTTCCTCTTAATTATATCAAAGGACAGTATTTTATCATCCTCCATAACATCTCCAATAAACCTTACACCTTTGTCCTTCCATATTTTCATATATCCGTCATGAAAAATTCCAAGTAACAGATCATTATCAGCCAAGAAGGGAGCATCAGTGTATCCTGCTTATTCCAAGCTTCTTCCTAACTGCCGTCCAGACCTTAAAAGCTCCCAACAAAATTTTAAATGTCACTCTTTTAAAGTAAGCGAAACCTATATGACACATGAGACAGCCATTGGCCTCTGCCCCTAATACAAGCCTATAAATAGAGGTATTGGATGTTTCCTCTGCCTCTTTTCCCAATAAAACTGCCATCTGTAAAGCTACTGCCCATTAATAAACTCAAAGATTCGAAACAGACCAGCCCCGCTGATCCCTGGGTAAAGTCATACATCTAAGTGCTCTCTGCGGTCGTTTCCCAGCCCAGAGAAATTATCGAGATAATTTGATTAAAAGCAGAAAACCAGATCTTATTTATTTCGATTGGAATGGATCTAAAAAAGAATAAGATTTTGGGCAGGAATAACATCTTTACAGCATTACACCTCCCTAGGAGTGTAAGGTACAGGCTATTCGTTCTGTTAAAATCTCTTTTAGTCTTTTGTAACAGAGGTTCCAAATGGATTTTCACAATTTCATCGATAATAGCGCAGATCTCAACCACCAGGTATCTAGCATTTTCCACTACCTGTATATCATCCAAGTTTATATTGGAGTTTTTAACAATAATCGTCTTGTTTTTATTAAGATAGTATCCTGAAATGTTACCAAACTCTTTAGCTTCCCTTTCTACCTCACTAATAGCCTCTAATGAATTGGTTGTGATTATCGCGAGGTCATCCTCATATGCTAAGATCTTAGGCATAGATGCATCAAGCGAATCTGCGATCGCAATCACTGCAAAACAGCAATTGCGATCGCAAATTCCACTTCCGCAATGCATCAAGTGGAAAAGCAACAATTCGCGAATTCGCAAAACAAAGAATCGCTAAACCCGAAGAAACCCCCACTGCGATTCCTTAAAAGCGATTCTCCACATATTTTGCGAATTTAATAGCGAATTTGCAGTCAAATAGAGAATTAGCAAACAAATCACTATCCACATGCATCAGCAATCGCAAATAGCGAAAACACCATAAATCACAATATTCGAGTCGCAATTTAAGGAGAAGCTAAACCAGGTGGTAACCATGAAGTCAAAGTGGCAAAGAAAATAAAAAAATTGGAAATAACAAACAGGTGTTGGCTAAATCAAACACACTTAAGGAGACTCATTAGGAGCATGAGGAAAGTCATAATGGAAGTTCTATACATCGTGGCAAGGCGGCTGATGCTCCAGGCTGCAGCCCAGAACAGACGCAGGATCCATGAACGCATTTTCCGGCTGCGGATTACACTACTGGGACAGACTAAAGATGAGATCTACCCCAAATAAAGGCTCAATGTGGCAATGATCCTGAAGCTCATCAGAGACCTTGAACTCCTGATGCAGCACCCAACACGCAGGAACAATGCTGTGCCCAACCATGTCCAGGTCCTGTGCTGCCTGCACCTTCTGGCCTCCGGCTGCTTCCAGGGGATAGTCGCAGTTGCAGGGGGTGTATCCCAGAGTACACTTTCACACTGCCTACAGAGTTTCCTGGACGCCATGCTGAGCCGGATCCATCACCACATCACCTTCCCAACAACCCAACAGGACTTAATGCAAACTAAACAGGACTTCTATCAAACTGCCAATTTCCCAATGTAATTGGCTGCATCAACTACACCCACATACACATCTGTCCACCCGCAGAGACTGAATATATGTACCGGAACCGCAAGTCATATCACTCCCTCAACATTCAGGTGGTCTGCAATGCGAAGACCATCATTACAGACATTGTGGCACAATACCCAGGGAGCACGCATCATTCATTTATCTTCCGGCACAGCGGCATAGACACCCGCTCGATTAGGGGTGAATTTGGCGAGGGACATCTCTTAGGTAAGTACACATGCCCACATACAGTTTGTTAAGACCATGTTGCTGCGCATAACAGGCACTGACCCTCTGCTCCTCCCTTCTGGTGACAACGCCTACGCCCTCCGTGAATACCTCCTCACCCATACCTCAACCCAGCAACACCACAGAAACGGAGGTACAATGGCGCGCATATACACACCAGAAATGTGATTGAGCGAACATTTGGCATGTTAAAGAGTAGATTACCGGTCCGAGATCTGCTGCCGCATCGTGGCCGTGTGCGCCATGCTGCACAATATTGCCACCAAGCAGAGGATACCTGTTGAAGTGTCTGGTAGTGAGTCGGAGGGGGACGAACTGCCACCTGCACATGTGCATCGTGCACATGGAGAGAATCCTGCTGAAGGTCACAGGTGCCGCGCGCACATCACACAGAACTATTTCTAGTGCATCCATACCCCTCACACAACACTGCACTCATGCAAGCCACATCAATGATTGACATGAGGAAGATTTGTTGTCAAAATAAAGCTTTTGTTTATTTCACAAGATTGTAGAAAACGAGCCCATAATCCTATCGATGCCCAGGCCGCTGGCGCAAACCGCCTCTTAGCTCCCATGTTGATCAGTTACCAAAATAAAGAGACGGGCGCTGGAAGCAGGAATCAAGAGCAGAGTTTATTTCTCATGAGGAGAGCATGTCATTTCGGACACGAAACACAGTGTCTTTCGGGAGGTTCTCTGACGAGTGAGCTGAGACTCTTGCTTTTATATCCTACAAAACACTTGATAATACAATCAGGTCAGTATGACGCATAAGAAAGACATCCCTATAATCCTCGTGGTGATCCTACCCCACATACATTCACAATGGGAACCCTTGACTTGCTGATAAGAGGGGAGGGCAATCACGCAGCTGAGTGTTTCGTAGGATGTGTACGCCTGACCATAGCCCAAGGGGTGGGGTGGCTAAGACCAATAGAGGATCCTTTGAAGAGGAGTGACTTCATACAATAAGGGCAGTAAATGGTATCTCCTGGCTCAGGCGATGGCCTCGGACATGTGTGGTCAGCTGGACTAGGGGGAAGGGGTCATCAAAGGAGTGGTATTCATGCCGCATGGACAATCAGGCGCAGAGGGAAGGTTTGTCAACAGAGGGGCATTCATGGAAGGGAAGGAGGTGTTGGTCAGGCGCGGCCGCGACTCTCAAGGACAGGGTCTTGCAAAAGAAGGTTTATGACTTGCATGTGTGAGGAGAAGGGAGGGGGAGCCAGGGTGGACACAGGGACAGAGTCACACAGAGAGAGAGAGAGATAGATCTTATGACCCGTACATGAGAGAGCGGGGGCAGTCGGGTGCAGCTGGGGAGGGCTATGTCCGCTAAGGCGAAGGATGCCTCTTCAAGAGGGAATGGGGGGTTTGCGTGGGTCGAGCAAAAGGGGCTGCCTTTCAGGGCAGGGTCGTGTAAAAGGGAGAGGGTTTCATGGTTTATGCATGTGAGGGAGAGAGATTTCGAATACACGCAGAAGGGGAGCCGGTGATTCTAATCTTAGGCGGGCAAAAAGGGCCAGGGTGCCTAAAATGGCTGTCATGTATACATGGGTACAGGCCTTTGCTGGCAGTAGGATGTAGTTAATGCTTTACGATATTCATGGTACGCGCAGGGAGAGGAGTGGGAAAAGGGAAATGAACGTTGCTTATGTACATCAATATTTCTAATTTTCTACAGTCGCCCCTTTTTACATAGCAAAAGTTCATTTTCGTGATCGATGATGGTACATATAAACAGGCACGGTCGCAGAATTAGCATTGTCAATATTAGCATATGGTATATAATCATGGACAGTTGATGTGTTTGGTAGAATACGGCACATAGGAGATTGCATTTGTCGAGTTCCTACCATTTCAAAGCACTACATAGCATAAATGTTTCTGACTAAAAAATGTAACCAATGAACAGTTTTGACCAGGTAGTTGAGAGCGGAATTCAGTTCAATATACAATATTTCTTCGTCCCAGTGTCTTTTTGTCAGTGAGCCATCACTGGTAGGCTCTAGTCCGAGTACTTTCGTTGGCGCTGTTGAGCACCGGCGGTGGAGCTATAGGTCCAGCTCTGTTCTATCCTTTCGCGTTGCAGGGTGCGGTCAGTCCTCTGCTGTTAGACCACAGTCCTGTTCCCTAAACAATCCGGTTGGTGGCGCCTTATGCTCGGCACCCATAGTTCTATGGCAGCACCCTATTCCCAGTGGAATGCAGTTCTTTCCCTTGGCAAAAAGTCACGTGGAAAAGAGGGTGAGTGTGGTTCAAAATGTCGATAGGTGAGAGGGCGGAGTTGGGTCAGAGTTCCTGGGACACGCAAAAGGGACCAAGGGAGCAAAGGATAACAAGCAGGCAGGCCCATCAATCGGGCCCAAAGAAGGGGGACGGAGACTCCAGGCACGCGTGGGTTCAGCAGACGGAGGGCTTCAAGGCGGCCCGTCATTTTTCATTTTCCACGTTGAAATTGCGGTCTCGTCCCGTATCTTGTCGCTCTGTGGCTCCACCTTTGGTCGAGGTCACGCGTGTCCCAAGATCTGCAGTCAGGCTGTACGTCACATCTGACCCATCTCCTTCGGTGATCGTGAATCTTTGAATAGGTACAAAACAGGGTTTTAGAGAAATGGCAGAAGAAGATATCTACGCATGTGAATTCCTCCCCCAATTCTACGCATTTGGGAGATACGCTCATTGGTCACAGTCAGAGGTCCTATTACCAAGCAGTGCATGTGTCAATATTCCTACTGGGTCCATGGCAGGTCTATCCATTGTCTTATTTATAAATCAAGTGTGGTAAATGGGATTCCCATTAATTGTGTATTACATCATATTCAGCATTTACAGAGCATTTCCCATCAGGACTGGCTAACCTTTTTGAACAGGGCGGGGGTGCCATTTTCGAGAGTCAGGCAAAACAGGGTCTTTTCGAGGGTCAACAGCTACTCATGTGCATCAAGTCCATATTCGGGACAGCAATTGGGGTTTATCAAAATGAGGCGGGGATGCTTCGGGCGCTTGCGCTTGGGTGCAAAAAAAAGGGGGGGGGTGGGGCAATCCGGGCGTTGGGGGTTCAATCTGGACGTTGGCGTTTGTCTCTGAAGAACAGACATAAGGTGCCATTGACTTACTGTTCCCCTATAAATGGCCAGATTTGGGGGACCTTAGTCGTCTTACCTGTCCTTTCCTTCTTAGCCAATTCAAGTTCATTCATTTTGCAGAAAGGAGAGGCAGTAATATGGCAAGGTACAATCATTTTAGTTTCAGTCAATTTCGCTGAACACCTTCGCGTTCGATAAATATCCAATCAGACTGGTGCCGGTGGGGCACAATTTTACCAAAAGAGTGAGAGAAAAAATAGGAAGACTCTCATAGAGAGTGAGAGTCGTCCGCAATCTAAACGAGCCATTCGGTACACGTATGACATGTAGGGAGAGAGAGAGAGAGAGAGAGAGAGAGAGAGAGAGAGAGAGAGAGAGAGAGGGAGAGACGTGTACAAAAATAGGTCATTTAGTGCGCTCACAACACAGAACAGCAAAGGTTAGGTAACATGCAGATACAGACAGAGGGAAGACATAAATCCGTACATTATACACAAACTCAGACAGGGAAGACGGCACATGTATTACACATATATAAGACATTCACGACAAGACAGGAAACAATTGTTAGCCTACAAGATCTGTTTATATATATATATATCCCACGTATCTTTACTATCCTATTTATTTACGTGCCTAGCTCTTTCTACCCTTCCCCCCCTTTTTCCTTCTCGCTTGTCACGCCTGCGAGCGTTCCCTATTACCAATACTCACACCTCGGTTGGTCGATCAGTAATTAACCTGGTCGTGCTAGTTACCCATGGTTGGATCTTAAGCCATCTTTCTGTTTCCTCCTTTGGTGGGAAGTTCTTCAGGCTGAGGCAACGGCTAGTATTGATCGGGAAAACAGTCGGACAGCTTGGCTATATCTATAAGAGTGTGAGAAAAGGGGGTAGCGCATTTTGAACATCAGCAACATTTCTAACTTCCTAGACGGGTGGTGCTGTGGCAACCCTTGCCCGTATAATTTTTCTTTGTCCTTTCCCTACGTAGTCAACGTCCAGTTACATTATTTAACACGTCATTTCTAGTCAATTTTTCGTCATTCAGTACCTGTCCAGTTTCTATGTCAGTCCATCCTCTCAGTCGCTATGTCCTAAGGAGGAACAGTCATGTTAAGCCTACGTCTTTTAAAAACTTATTGTTATAACGACTAAACACATATTTCCCCTTTCCCCTTTTTCGTCGGTGGTCCGACCGTCGCTCTTCCTCACTTCAGCCGACGTTCTGACGTGACCTGCAGCAGGGAGGAGAAAGAAGGGGGTGGGGGGGGGCAGCATTCAAAGTACATCAGCATGTAGTAGTCCAAAAATGTTTTTTGTTTTTACCTACCACCTACTCGACCTATCTCCGCGTACTGCATTTCTTTACCATCTCGGCGTTTAAGCCTAGAGGGACCAGTAATGTCAGATAGATGATCGTTGACGATCTACATATCTA
Source organism: Lissotriton vulgaris (assembly GCF_964263255.1). Classification (NCBI taxonomy): domain Eukaryota; kingdom Metazoa; phylum Chordata; class Amphibia; order Caudata; family Salamandridae; genus Lissotriton; species Lissotriton vulgaris. The sequence continues at coordinate 627,919,132 of NC_141691.1, read as the reverse complement.
CATGAGTTACTCGGTCGTAACCCTCTCTGTCGGGTGCAAGGGTGACGGCCAGGTGACATTTCTGTGGTGACGTTTTAAGGGTGTCTAAAACACTTTTCCCGGCTGCCTGCGATACATAATGTAGCTGCTAAATATCTGATCCCTTTTGATCTACATCCTTCATCATACTTATTCTTCACTCACAGTAGTAAGGCATCCAAAACTCATTAATGCAACTGCTACGACCATTCTTTCTTCTTCAAAATACTTTTAATAAACGAAATTGGTGGCAGTTCATTGCATAAAGTGCAGCAGTGCAAATGAAATCGTATTAAAATTTCCTTACAGAGCAAGCATGATGCATGTTCAAGAATTCATTTTTAATTAATTCAAAAATTCATTATCCAATACTCGTTCGTTATCTAAGTTACACCAATTCATTTTCCAAATCATAATCAGTACCCACCCTGAGTCAATTCATTATCCAAGCACATACTCATCGCCCTTCATATCTACTTTCATTATCCCAAAAAAAAAAAAAAAACTGCACATAGATCTCGGGACAACAAGCTGCGTAATCTGGGTGCAACAGAGTTTATTCAAAGTACGTTTCATTTTGCGGCGGCGCCATTTTAGGTGGGGTCAGGCAAGTTCCAGTACAGTCAGAGAGTCTCTAGTCTCGCGTGGTTGGCCCAGAACTTTCCGTTGGTAGTTCAAAAAGTTTTGCGCTATGTGGTTAATAGTTTAGCAAATGTGGACCATGAGTCAAAAGAGTGGGAAGGGCGGCAATAATTTTCCTACCGGGTCATCCTGGCGTTCCTCCGGAACTGAACAAGCCCGTGCCGTGACTTCATTTTAGCCATTTCCAATCCGAGGCTGGTGCCGGCAGGAGTTGCACCGGTGTCGTTGTTCCCAGTGAAGGGGGCGGGGGCACCCATGCGGAGGGATCGAGGTGCCCCCCCGGCTCTTATAGAATCTTCAAGGTTGAGGGGAGAAGGCATGGAGCGTGTGCCCGTCCTGGGCAGAAGACCACTTTATGATGTTGACCCTCTTTAAGTAAGAGCATTGGGGTGTCGCTGGAAGCCTCCACCTGGAGGGAGGTGGGGGAGGCTCGTTCGCGTCACCTCCCCCTTCCAGCGACCCCGCGCCGTTATTCGGCTCCGTCGTTTCGATATTGGCCGTGCTGGCTATTGAAGATGGGGGGGGGGTGGTCGGCGGCTCAGGCAAGACAGCCCCCCCCTTTCTCTTGACATATGGCGGGACTATCTGCAACTGTCCAGACGTCGACATGTGGCGGCACTACCTGTAACTATCCAGGAATTTGACATGTGGCGGGACTACTTGATTTGCCGCCATTCTCGCCCCTGGCTTCGGCCTTCTTCGTGGGTCGGACCAGGCGAGAGACAGAAGGGGGGGGGTGGTCGGTGGCTGAAGCAAGACAGCCCCCCCCCCCCGTGGCCTGCGGGGCAGCGGAAGAGGAGAGAAGGAGAGGACTCTGCCATTCTTTGGACCGCCTGCCCAACATCATCTCCTCCCGACCGTGGTCAGGCGAGCCCCTCGTGCCTCGAGGCCTCACCTTCCGGATGGGCGTAACCGCGGACCTGTTGCATTTTGGGAGCTTCCGGAATGGGGGTAGGTACCTATTGGATTGTTTCTATTTCATGTGATCGTTATTTGGGCGTGGCGGGCAATGAGGCAGGCATGTTGGGAGCAGGAACAGGCGTTGAAGCCTAGCTACCTCGTGGCTATCTTTGCTGCCAAACTTTTCGCCATTTTATATTTCTTATTATGAACTATTTCTAATGTTTCTTATTTTTAGTGAAGTCAAAAGCTCATCAGGGGGTTACTGACTTAGCCTGATTTCTTTTTAGTTTTCTTTCTCTTCCTTAGCGTGTTTCGAGCTAAGGCTTTCTGTTAGTAGGGAACGGTGATCACTTCATATTTTTATGTGTCCTTTTCACTAGGGGGTACTTCTGGGCGGACCAGACGAGTTCCCTCCAATAAATGGTCCGGGGTGGAACGAGATTATCGATCAAAAGGGGAACATATATTCCTTCATTGGGGTATCATCCTGGACAGACCGAGCGATGTACTTCCATCTACTAGGGTAGCCTCCTGGACGGACCAGATGGTCTACCTCCACTAAATGGCCCATGAGCGGGGAGTATATGTCCTCCATAAGGGTAGTCTCCTGGGCGGACCATGCGAGCTACCCCCCAAACAGTGGGGAGTGGGTAGGACTGACGAATTCACAAAGGGGCATAACCTACCCTTTACTACTTGCAAAGACTAGATAGAATATTTCTATTCCACGTTGTTTGCAGGCAGAAAATACCTCAAACGAAACAATTCCTGGAACAACAATGTCCAGGCAACCAACCAATCAGTGGGGAGAAAAACAGGCATGACGGATTACAACGGGGACAAATGTCTGCATTACCTGCCCTTCGCTATCCAAAAAGGAAGACAGAATATTTCTACTCGTCTCAGTTTGTAGACAGGGAAGATCTCAAAGAACAACAATCGACTATCAACCGACTTCAAACAATTCTCAAAGAACAACAATCGATTATTAATCGACTTCAACAATTCTTAAAGAACAACAATCGATTATCAATCGACTTCAAACAATTCAGTGGGGAGAAAAGTAGGCATGACGGATTAATACCGGGGACAAAAGTCTGTATTACCCACCCTTCTCTATCTGCAAAGAGGGACGACGTTCCTATTCGCCGCTGTTTGAAAATAGAGAATGTCTCGTTCTCAGAAGAGAACCAATATGTCAAGTAGCTCTCAAAGCTAAATGAACCAATACCAACAATTTCGGTATACAAATACCGATTTTCAATACAAACAATCAATCAATCAGGTGGATAGAACCACCCTACCAATCAGGCGTAAAAACGCCCTACTTAATCTTACCCGGACCGGACCATACGGACAGTTCTTCGATTTCCTCCTCCAGCGCCTGTTCGTTCTCTTACTCCATGTAGCATTCCTGTGGGATTCCAGTCAGGACAATAGGTCACTTCAAGAGAGGTCCGTTCAGAATTGGTGAAGCTCTGTCGATCGGCAGCCGGTCGAGAGCCCTCTCAAGGCAGGCATGCTCCGATCATTTAGATGTTCACTTCTTCGTCTGGATCTCTCTTACCGCACCCCATGTCACTGATGGACCCCGCGTTGGGACGCCAATTGTAGAAAACGAGCCCATAATCCTATCGATGCCCAGGCCGCTGGCGCAAACCGCCTCTTAGCTCCCATGTTGATCAGTTACCAAAATAAAGAGACGGGCGCTGGAAGCAGGAATCAAGAGCAGAGTTTATTTCTCATGAGGAGAGCATGTCATTTCGGACACGAAACACAGTGTCTTTCGGGAGGTGCTCTGACGAGTGAGCTGAGACTCTTGCTTTTATATCCTACAAAACACTTGATAATACAATCAGGTCAGTATGACGCAAAAGAAAGACATCCCTATAATCCTCGTGGTGATCCTACCCCACATACATTCACAATGGGAACCCTTGACTTGCTGATAAGAGGGGAGGGCAATCACGCAGCTGAGTGTTTCGTAGGATGTGTACGCCTGACCATAGCCCAAGGGGTGGGGTGGCTAAGACCAATAGAGGATCCTTTGAAGAGGAGTGACTTCATACAATAAGGGCAGTAAATGGTATCTCCTGGCTCAGGCGATGGCCTCGGACATGTGTGGTCAGCTGGACTAGGGGGAAGGGGTCATCAAAGGAGTGGTATTCATGCCGCATGGACAATCAGGCGCAGAGGGAAGGTTTGTCAACAGAGGGGCATTCATGGAAGGGAAGGAGGTGTTGGTCAGGCGCGGCCGCGACTCTCAAGGACAGGGTCTTGCAAAAGAAGGTTTATGACTTGCCTGTGTGAGGAGAAGGGAGGGGGAGCCAGGGTGGACACAGGGACAGAGTCACACAGAGAGAGAGAGAGATAGATCTTATGACCCGTACATGAGAGAGCGGGGGCAGTCGGGTGCAGCTGGGGAGGGCTATGTCCGCTAAGGCGAAGGATGCCTCTTCAAGAGGGAATGGGGGGTTTGCGTGGGTCGAGCAAAAGGGGCTGCCTTTCAGGGCAGGGTCGTGTAAAAGGGAGAGGGTTTCATGGTTTATGCATGTGAGGGAGAGAGATTTCGAATACACGCAGAAGGGGAGCCGGTGATTCTAATCTTAGGCGGGCAAAAAGGGCCAGGGTGCCTAAAATGGCTGTCATGTATACATGGGTACAGGCCTTTGCTGGCAGTAGGATGTAGTTAATGCTTTACGATATTCATGGTACGCGCAGGGAGAGGAGTGGGAAAAGGGAAATGAACGTTGCTTATGTACATCAATATTTCTAATTTTCTACAAGATCTCAATGTGCTTACATCATCAACAAATAAGGGTACAGCTTTTAAACATCCAAGGTCCTGTAACCTGAGCTGGCGTGCATGGTTGCCTCACCACGGCACAGCCTGAAATGTAAAGCAACTAGCGCCTCCAGCCGCGCTCACCCTGTTGTCTCGCACCCTCCACGTTAGGCTGGTTCTGTTGGGATGCAGTGTTGGGCCGGGCACTGCGCCTCCTGTCTGTTTGCACCGGCACAGACAGGCTGCTGAGGCTAAATGCCCGTTCGCTGGCATCATCTCCCCCTTGCATTGCGATGGTCTGTCGCCTTTTGGTGCTCCACAGCGTTGGTGACATGCTCCTGGGCCCTTGCTACGTCAGCACAGCATTGGACCATCTGGATTTGCATGGCCAATGATCTTCGCGCGAGCTGGGATGTGGCGTTCCCGATCAGGTGATTGGAACGGGTCTAGGCTGACAGCCGTGTGAGCAGCTACCTATGGCATCTGCGGGTGACATCCTGCTGCGCTACCATCAGCTGGTTGCTCTCCTTCACCGCCGTGGTCAGTTCCTGCACACTCTCTGTGAGGAGAATGATGTTGCATGCTGTTTTGTATAGCTGCAGCTGCATTGCTGCCATGTGCTGCACCTGTTTGCGGTGCACATGCAGCATCTGAGCCTCAATGCCCAGGCCCACGTTGTGTGCGTGTTGCTCCGTGGCTGCCGTGGTGGGCACGGAGCGCTGCTGCCTTGACCTGCTGCTGGCGTGGGCCCGCACACTTGCCGTGATTCGTGTCTGCCTCCAGGGTGGGCGCGGGGTCTGCTCCACTGCCATATGTGCCGAGACATGATGTTGTGGTCCGCCTGTAGCTGCAGGGATATCCATGGGTCTCGGTGCAGGTGCAGGCTGCCTCTCCCCCTCCATCTCTTCAGGTGTCTCCACGATGTGGAGGATGTCACTGTCGGACGTGTCAGTATCTGCAGCACCTGTGATGTGGATGAGTGCATGATTACTGATATAATTCAGGCACCTGGGATGTTGAAACATGCATGCAGGCTCACTATTGGTTAATGTACGCATTCCCTGGCTGGCTTTAGGGGTCTGTGTATCTTGACTATTCTGGCTGTGTGTGGCTATCAAGGCACATTTACACACTACAGGTTCCACAATGCATTTGGGGGTTTGGGAGGAGCAGGGACTGGAATACTGTGGTCACAAATATGGATTGCGCTGGGGGCATGGGCATTGTTAGGGTACAGTGTCACAGTAGAATGCCTCTTACCTTGAGTTTGGTGTGTGGTGCGAGAGGTGTCCAGTTGGTTAATGCCCACGAAGGCTTCAGGGTGTATGGTGTCCTCCACTAGGTCCTCCATGGGGGTGTAAGTCACCGATGGTCCGGTGGGTTACTCCCACCGCGTTCACCATTGCCTTGATGCGCACTCAGATGCGCCTCTTGGTTGCCTCGGGCACCACCCGGGACTGCTTCCCGAACAGTTGATCGTGGTCCCTGCTCACTCCTTCAATCAGGTTTTCAAGTTCTTTTTCACTGAAATTGATTTTGCACTGGCGGGGTTTTTCACGTGGTCCTGCAGCTTCCTGGGACATTGTGGGTCGATTTCCACTCCTGTATAGGCACTGCAGGGTGTGGCTCCTGGAGCTCAATGCTCTGCCTCCTCCTGTATCCAGCTCTGTGGTCCGAATGAAGCATGGAGCAGGCTACTTCCTAGTAGTGATGTCATCATTGGGCTCCAAATGCGACTTCACGTTTTTGCGGTCTCGCAATTTGCGAGACCGCTATTTGCGAAATCGGTAATTGTGGATTCGCAATTAGGGGGTTGGAAACAGGCGACTCTGCGATTTTGTAGGGATTTTTGCAGAGTCGTATTTGTCGATTGTGGACGGGTGCGAATCACAGATATTTTGCGATTTGGATGATGCATCCCATTCTGCGATTTCTAAATAGCGATTCGGTATTTTTCGCTAATTAGGATTTGCAGAATGGATGCTTGATGCATCTATAGGTTAGTGTCTTCTCCAATAGAATGAATTGCCTGTATCCTGTCGTTCTCCGCAATCTTTCTAATTAAGGGATCTATGTAGAGGGCAAATAATAGCGGAGAGTAGGGACACCCTTGCCGCGTACCTCGGTTAATTTTAGTTGAATCAGATGTGTATCCCATAATAGCTATTCTTGCCTCAGGTTCCTGGCACATACATAGGATAGCTCCAATAAAATCCTTGCCCAAACCTTTTCTTTTCATAATTTCCCATAAAAAGGGCCAGGAGACCCTTTGAAATGCTTTTCAGCATACAGTTATATTGCGGTTATAGGATTTCCTGAAACCTTTGTATAGTCAAATAACGTAATTATATGCCGGATGTGTTCCATCGTACCCCTGCCCAGGACAAACCCATGTTGGAAAGGGGATACTAGCTTCTTAATAACTACAGCTAGCCTATTTTCCAAGGTTTTAGAAAGAAATTTACAATGCTATTAATCAGCGTGATTGGCCGGTATGAGCCCAGTTCTTTTGTGGATTTGCCCTTTTTGGGAAAAACTGTTATATTAGCGCTTTTTCAGGAATCGGGAGGCAAAAAATCTAATTGTGCTCTGAAACATCTTCAACATGAGTGCCAAAATCGGTGTCCTAAATTTTTTATAAAAATCCCCTGGTATCACATTGGTTCCCATGGCCTTACCTTATGGTATCGAGTCTATTGCTGCTTTTAGTTCATTCATAGTAAATGCGCACCTAAGCTGTCTTTTTCTTCAGGAGATACCTGATCAAAAATGTGGACCCCATAAAAAATCCTCGATTTCTTGATCCCCATCTTGAATATCCTCAGTAGATAATCTTTGATAGAATTTTTGACCAGAAGCAGTGGAGCATAGGCAAGATGGCGGCTGCGTGAGTGTTGTAGGAAGCCGCTTTTCCTACCACAGCAATATTTGCAAAGGATCGAAAAAAAGCATGCTGTGATTTATCGCTAACACAATCATAACCCACCCGGCTACTCCGGAGGCTTCGGGACGGAAAGCTGATGAGGCTGCTGACGGAGGCTATAATTCTGACGGCGGGGGCACTAATGATTTTTCTCTCTGCAGCGACCGCTGCAAAACGTCAGGTGCTCCGGAGGCCGAGAGAATTCCGCCGATATTTTGCATCCGCAAGAAGGCTACCTGTGTTTAATGCGGTGAACAGTGAGTGATACATTGTTGCCGTTGTGAAGGGGCTGACAGGTTTTGGACTCTCTGACATGCCGCCGAGAGCCCAACCGGTGGTGAAAGACCCCAGTGTGGCCGAAGGAGCTAATTGGATATCCTTGAATTGGCCTGCTGCTACGGAGGGGGAAAGACTGAATCCGAGCCTGGAACTGAATGACACTCCACAGGCTGATCTGAACAAGGATGGCCCATCCAAAGAGAAACATAATGAGAAGTGCACCGGGAACAGCAGACAGAGATGGCTACTAGACACAAACAGCAAACTGTACCCGGGATGTTTGCTGGACTGGGGCTCACAATTACCTCTGGGAAACAGAAAGCAAATAAAAGTAAAGGTAATCTTTATTAAAAAATAAACACTGACAGCTCTAGGAAATGGACATTGACCGGAGGGGTGCTATGCAATATCTCTCTCAATACAGGCAAGACCCCCCCAGAGACTGAAGAGATGGATAGGTCTGTTGCTGTTACTGGACCTGCCGTTCTACCTGAGAATAATTCGGAAAGTATTCAGCAAGGCATGGATGAGGAGACGCCAAGAGCTGAGAGCACCGCACATCAAGGAGATATTACTGATATCATGCAAGCCTCAAATGAACTCCCCCATACACCTGCCTTTAAAGGGAAACATGGAGCTATCACCCAGGTAGATGGCACATTTTTAGGGACTCCAGATTGTGAAAAATGTTATTCTTTGACAGACGAATCGGATTTGCCTAAAGATAGCAAAAAGGACGGAACAGGAGATGACCTCACTGAGGAGGACAGTGGCAACCCTCCTGACCACAAGGGGGTCAAATAAAGACAGGGACTTTCCTTCGGACTACAGCCAGTCAAGCCAGTTAAAATGGGACAACTCTGCATCCCATTTTGAGAGGGAAATTGAAGACGAGCCCAAACAGAGGCTCCCGAAGTTCCAACAGAACCTAGAAATACTACGGGCCCCATGTACTACACCCATCGATGGAATTAATATACTCAACACTGAAGCAGATGCAGACGGAGACACGTCATGAACACAAGAGGGCCCATCTGGCTACCAAAAAATTCCAAGGAGCTGTGAGCAAAATTAACAAGGCCTGTACAGAAATCTCAGAACGCAACACAGAGCTGGAAGAATGCATCGCAAAACTCGAGGCCAGTGCAGAAATTTGTGATCACAAACCATGTCTAATGAAAGTAGGATGACTGATGTACTTTGGAAACTGGAGGACTTTAAAAATAGACAACGACGGAACAACCTCCGACTACTTGGGATTGCAGAAAAGGCAGAGGGTGATGATATCCGTGGCTTCACACTGGAGCTACTAAGGGAGGCCTTTCCTGAACTGGTTCACTGGAACTGGAAGTCTGAGGTACAGAGGGTGCATCGATTTCCGTTGATGCTCAAGAAGAGGCCGGGAAGAGATGAAAAACCAAGATCCATTCTTATATTTTTTGGTAACTTTCTCCTCCGATAGTCCATATTTGAAAAGGCCAGGCTTGATGTGAAGAGGGCGGCAGCGGGGCACTCCTTTATCGCCCGGCCTGACTTTTGTCATGCTACGGTGGAGAGGAGATGGAGACTCCGTCTGTTAATTACGCCATTTTTCGAGACTGGGATGTGAAGTCTTTTTAATGAACCAGGCAAGACTTAAGGTTACTTGTAAAGGCACAACTAGAGTATTCTTGTCAGAGATTCAAGCCCAGGAGTACCTGCAGGAGCTCTCTAAGAAATAAGCTGTGGTCAGAGAACTAAAAATGCTAACAAATAACTGGTTGTTTTCTATCTGTCTTTCTTGTCTTTTTCTCCACACTTCTGGTTTTTCGGTAGGAAGCATCTAGGGGCACAACTACATGAAGGAGGCATCACAAGGGACCTGTTTTGCCTTTTTGAATGGGATGGGGGGCGAGGGGGGATGGGAGGAATGAAGGGGAGAAATGGAGGGTTTTTGGCACTCGGATTAGCATTTGCTATATGAGATAGGTATTTCATAGATTACACTCTTATCTGTTTTGGAATTATTGTATTTTCATCAATGAAGAAGCTTAGAATTGCCTCCATTAATATTTGTGGGCTGAACAACCCCTTAATTTTTTGAAGGCAGATATTTTATGTCTTCAAGAGACACACATTGAAGCATGCAGGAAGGGGGTTTTGGAGATGGCGGGATACCAGGTGATAGCTAGCACTACACAAGAAACTAGAACAAGAGGGGTCGTGGTATTGGCAAGGAAGGGAATGGGTAATTTTCTGTGCTTATCCGTAGACAAAATGGGTAGATGGGTAATTTTGCAATGTTGCTTTAATAACAAGATGTTTACCCTCTGCTCAGTATATGACTCAGTGTTGGACGATCCAGCATTATTTGAATGGTTGAATATTGAGCTTTTTGGTTGGCCTCTCCCCCTGATTCTCTGCGGAGACATGAATATTAATATGAGTTGTCAGGTTTCTAGACACAAAGGAGCATTGTATCGAGGTCCGAAACCCAAGGTTTTCAAGTCACTGTCACAGCTTAGATCTTTCCATGGGTTAGTAGATGTATGGGCAGAACAACAGGAAAATTATCCTGGCTTTACGTACTTTTCTGCACCACATCAAGTGCATGCAAGATTAGACTATTTTTTTGTGTCACCAGAGTTTTTTTAGTGTTGTAAGATAAGAAAATATCCCAAAGTTATGTCTGATCACAACCCTTTGGTGATAGAAATAAATATTAAACTAGAATCCTCACAGACACGAACATTTAATAGGGCTCTAATAAGTGAAGAAGAGTACATATAGCACTTTGAGGAATGGATTCCTAGGTTTATTGGAGAGAATTGCAGGTGTAATAATATAAGTGTAGTATGGGATACATTAAAAGCAGGGGTTAAAGGGGAAACTTCTAAGTATGGCTGGGAGGAACAAATGAAGGATAAAATCTTGTCACAAACCCTTTATGAAGAATTAGGTAAGGCAGAAGTACTGTCTGAAGGGGGAGATTCAGAAACAGCCCAATCAAAGATTATTATTGCTAGAACTGCCATTACTGAAATTTTTATCAAGAAATCAACAGGGAAGTATATGGCGTGGCGGAGCAGGGTGTATGAGAATAGTGAGAGGGTGGGCCACTTACTTGCTGTACGTTCTAGGGAGAAAATAATTCAAACTCGGATCAGTGAAAGTACAGATCCTAGCGTAGGTATGGTAAGTGAGCCTGATGCCATCCTTAATGCAAGTCAACATTTCTTCTCTCGCTTCTGAGCTAACATCTTTCATGTAGTTTTCCTGTATCAATGGGGTTCTCACTTTTACTATATCATATCTAAATAAAAAGTCAACATCACTGTACCCTTCTGCTACTGAGTGGACAGGTCACGGCCTCGGCCCCTGCTCTTTCCATTCCACTTTGACATCATCCTTGTCTCTACACAAAGTAATGAAAACATTTTCTAGGCTCATAAAATTCTTTTCATACCTGATTGGGAAAATAAATTCTCCATTCTGTTTACATTCACACGAGCTCCACTATTATCTTGGTTATTTCGTTCCAGATTGTAATGACATTACCAATTGAGTTGTTACAATTCTATACCATGTTAAATGCAAAATTATAAGACCCGTCCTTCACCCTGGTACTCCCTAGTGTGTGAGCAGAAAGAACATTCCATTATCTGAATTAGAAACATGGAGGAAACATTATTCCCTCTGTCACTTCACTGATCTCAAGACAAGACCAAAAGCAAAATATGTAAAGCAAATAACAGCAACGCAAACCACAAAACAATGTACATTTATTGTAAACCACCCCAAGAAAAGTATCCAAGTTGGAAAGGATGATTGACTCAGACTATGAATACATTCCTACTAGCTCAACTCTCCAGTGAATTGGTCTGAACTGAGCAATTTATTCTTTGGAAAAATGTATGAGATTCACAAATAGATGTCCTACTCAATGAAAGGATTTCTCATCTGTCTTCTCATTCTACTCCATACTCAAATGGTGTTTCTTTTCAAAAGTCTCTGTCTCTAATTTCAGTAATGTATTGGTAGTTGAAACACCATCCTCCTTAGATAATTCCCGCCTCAGATTATCGAAAGGAATATGAAAGCAATATGTAGGTTTTAACTTCCCTGAATAAAATATTCTTTTCCTTGACCTTTTTTCCTCTCCTCCCCAGACCCAAATGTCATAAGATCTGGCTCCTCAATGGTAATTACTTAAACAACTACCATCCCATCTCTCAGACTCAAAATATTGCACCCCACCCATAGGCCACTCCCAACAGCAGGCAGGACACAAGCAAAGATCACTGAGGAATTGACAGACTGCCGCAATCCCTAAACACACTTACATTAATGCAGCCGTCCTGCTGGGCCTCTCTTGGGTGGCAATCCTCTCTATGGGAACACAGGAGGCAGCCTTGGCATGTTCATGTTTCTTATTCTTCTTCTTTTCGGAATCCTTTAGAGAGGATTTCTGTGCTAGGAAATACTGCCTGTTCCAAGATGGCACCTTGTCCATTCCTTGAAATAGGGTGTTCCCAATCCAACATGGTGGTCTATCATTCTGTGATGTAATTCATGTCCTGAACTATATAAGGAAGGGTTTTCCATTATCTCCTTGCGTCCCAATGTTCCAGGTCTTCTGTGGTATGTTCCTGCACTCCAGTCCTTCCTTGACTTCTCCAGTTATCGTCTGTCTTCTCCTGTTGATTTGCAGATTGTCTCTAGCCATTCCAGCCTTTTAGACCTTCTTTGGCTCCTCCTGGAATCTCTATTCATCTCCTGCTGGTTGGGTCCTTAGCCTTGTTTCTAGCCTTGAAGTTCCAACTGCACCCAGATGTCATCTTGGAGGTATTTTCTACTTCGGCTTTTTCCTCCTTCCTCTGGCCAATTCTGGAAGGCACTTTCTTCCTAGGCACTTTCTGTGTCAGCAGCAACATAGCTACTGGAAGTGGTCACCAATACCTCTTGTAGTAAAGAACTGTGAAAATCAGGGCCTCTTGTCCAACTTGCACCCCAAGACTCTCCACCAGGTGTCAGTTTCATGACAGTTTGTGATGTCAAAAGTCCAGTCTTAGCCCATACAAAATGGAACCCGATCCAGCACAGCTCCAAGCAGTTCTGGTGGACCAAGCTCAAGCCCTTGTTTAGACTGTTCAGAAGCTGACACAAGAATTGCAGCAGCTGAGGGATGAAAATTTGGCCTTAAGATATGCTTTAAAATCCCAACCCTCAGATGTTCCAACTGCCTCATCAACCATTCCATGGTATTCTGGGGACCCAAATAAATGGAAGGAGTTTCTTGATTCTTTAACAGTATTCTTCGCCTTTTGCACTGTTCGTTTTTCAAAAGATTGGGCTAAGGTGGGATATTTGATCAGTGCCTTGTCCAGACCAGCATTAGCTTGGGTGACCCATTAGTGACTTCAGATGATACCAGTCTCTCCAACTGTGCCACCTTCCTGACTTACTTTAAGTCAATCTTTGAATGATCAGATGCGCAAAATTCATCGGAAGAAGCCCTCTGTGAAATCCAACAGAGAAATCAGGATGTTTAGCATAAGTAGCCCTCTTTCATCAGCTGGCAGCTGAAACGGCTTGGGTCAAACAAACTCAGAGAGCCCTCTTTTTCAGAGGCATCACAGAGGAAATAAAAGATTAACTTTCTCACTGAGCTCAATCAGAATCCTTATCTACCTTGATTAATCATGTTCCTCAGATCAAACACTGCCTATGCAAGTTTAATGCTTTATTACATGGACATCAGCATCACCTGATAAATCAATTATGACCTATTTTTCAGCATTTTGAAAATATTTAATCACATTGAACATATCATGCCTCATGTTTAAACATAGCACATTTATTACACGGGTTTCTGCATAGGTGCCCCAGAAAGGAAAAGGGAGGAATAGGTGCATCAATGTGCAAAAGTGAGGGTGAGTGATGGGGGAGTGCAGTGAACAGTGTATACATCAAAAACGCATAAAAAGGCCTTAACCAAGGCTAAATTATTTACAAGAACAGAATGTCAAAACAGGACACAGCGAATCTATCACTTTTGTCTACATTCAATTCAGAGAACACAGAGCTGTCGACGTTTCGACCCAGGGTTGGTGTAGGCAATTTCACTCCTTACAAGAGAGTCTTCCTCAGGACCATAGGGGCGCCCTTAGTCCACCTAGCCATGCGGCAGAGAGAACAAGCTCGGGCCCGTAGACTCCAAATGCAGAGAAGGACAGATTATTTATATGGGAAACAACCATCACAACGCAACTTTTACAACGCACTACCATCACAACGCAACTTTTACAACGCAAGATCCATTACTATGCATGCCCATTACAACGCATGCCATTATACAACACATGCTATTACAACGTAAGTATGGGTAAGTATTTAATTAAAATAATATAAATTTAGCTTTTAATTGATTTTCTTAAAATAATTATAATGTAATTTATTATAATAAATTGGAATATTTTAATTTAATTATATTTAAATTAAATATTTAAATTAAATGTATTTTAATTAAACCCCCTGGAGTTAAAATAGTAATTTTTACCCCTACACTATCCAGCACTTACCCTACTATTACACCCCCTGGAGTTAGAATAGTAATTTTTACCCCTACACTATCCAACACTTACCTTACTATTACACCCCCCTGGAGTTAGAATAGTAATTTTAACCCCTACACTATCCAACACTTACCTGACTATTACACCCCCTGGAGTTAGAATAGTAATTTTAACCAAAACACTATCCAGCACTTACCCTACTATTACACCCCCCTGGAGTTAGAATAGTAATTTTTACCCCTACACTATCCAGCACTTACCCTACTATTACACCCTCCTGGAGTTAGAATAGTAATTGTAACCCCTACACTATCCAACATCTACTCTACTATTACACCCCCCTGGAGTTAGAATAGTATTTAACCCAATACACTATCCAGCACTTACCCTACTATTACACCCCCTGGAGTTAGAATAGTAATTGTTACCCCTACACTATCCAGCACTTACCCTACTATTACACCCCCCTGGAGTTAGAATAGTATTTTTTACCCCTACACTATCAAGCACTTACCTTACTATTACACCCCCCTGGAGTTAGAATAGTAATTTTAAAAACCTACACCATCCAACACTTACCCTACTATTACACCCCCTGGAGTTAGAATAGTAATTTTAACCCCTACACTATCCAACACTTACCCTACTATTACACCCCCCTGGAGTTACAATAGTAATTTTAACCCCTACACCATCCAGCCCTTACTCTACTATTACACCCCTGGAGTTAGAATAGTAATTGTAACCCCTACACTATCCAACACTTACTCTACTATTACACCCCCTGGAGTTAGAATAGTATTTAACCCAATACACTATCCAGCACTTACCCTACTATTACACCCCCTGGAGTTAGAATAGTAATTGTTACCCCTACACTATCCAACACTTACCCTACTATTACACCCCCCTGTAGTTAGAATAGTCATTTTTACCCCTACACTATCGAACACTTACCCTACTGTTACACCCCCTGGAGTTAGAATAGTAATTTTAACCCCTACACTATCCAACACTTACCCTACTATTACACCCCCCTGGAGTTACAATAGTAATTTTAACCCCTAAACCATCCAGCACTTACCCTACTATTACACCCCCTGGAGTTAGAATAGTAATTTTAACCCCTACACTATTCAGCACTTACCCTACTATTACACCCCCCTGGAGTTAGAATAGTAATGTTAACCCCTACACTATCCAGTACTTACCCTACTTTTACACCCCCTGGATTTAAAATAGTAAATTATATTTTATTAACTAAAAATGAAAATTAATTTAAATAAATTATTTTAAAAAATGGTAATTAAATTAAAATTTAATTAATATTAATAAAATAATATACTTACCTATACTTACATTGTAATGGCATGCGTTGTAATAGCATCTGCATTGTAATGGCATGCGTTGTAATGGCATGCGTTATAATGGATCCTGCATTGTAAAAGTTGCATTGTGATGGTATGCGGTGTGAATGTATGCGTTGTAGCGTCATACATTCATTTATATTATATGTAGACTTCTATGACTTAATCCAATAGTATGGAGAGATTGGCATGAATAAATCCTATCGCTGGCTGTTCAGCCAGCGAACGGATGCTTAAAGAAATGCTTAAAGAAACGTGAAGTCTTTCAACTAGACGGATGTAGCATCTTCATTTATTCATGCCATGACAGAGGCCGAATAAAGAATCTATGAAGCACCCCACATGGCGTTGTAATTCCCGGTTTGTTGGAATAATTTGTTCATATATATATATATACTAGCAGCCCGTCCCGATGTTGTCCAGGTATGAATTGCTGCCAGCCAGTAGTATATTGTTTTGTAGGATTTCGTTTTGATAGCATTTCTTATCTGTGACCGGCCTGTGAAACGCTCCGATTCACTGTGCACTGCTGATACACTTAAGAGTGCGTGTTCAGAAGTGTGTGAACTCGAGTTTCCCTACTTTATTTTTCCTTGCAATATTATATAGCGCGAACTCGAAAACATGGCATGAGCACAATTT
This sequence comes from Lissotriton vulgaris, assembly GCF_964263255.1. Taxonomy (NCBI): domain Eukaryota; kingdom Metazoa; phylum Chordata; class Amphibia; order Caudata; family Salamandridae; genus Lissotriton; species Lissotriton vulgaris. The sequence continues at coordinate 627,903,019 of NC_141691.1, read as the reverse complement.
ACATTACAGAAGAACACATTCATTTGTGGTAGGCACGGGGAGACAAAGCGATTTGCCTGGAATCACAGGATCTTGAGCTGATGCCGAGATTCGAACATAGCTCCCCAGCTCTAAAGTTCGCAATTCTAGAACTTGTGGCGGGAGGTGTGTCTAAAAGTGTATGTCGGTGCTGGCCACAAATGAGAGAGACCTGTGCATTTTTTTGGGTGGTGACCAAATATGAGTATGTTGCTGGAGATGTGGGCCGCCGTGCCACCAATGTACTTACCGGGGGAGGGTAAACACCCATTATTCCGCAACTTTCTTTCCGCATACCATCACTCCGCATATTTTCATTACGAAAGTACCATGACTCCACAATGCCATTATAGTGCATGGCATTACATTTTATATGCTTTTACCACGCATACATTTACAACGAGAAAAAAGGGGGTCCCAAAACGTGGTTCCCTCATGCAATTTCCCATAGGAACCTTTAGCCGCAGCTACAGCCCGAACTGCTGAACGGAATTACACCAAATTTGGCAAAAAGCTAGCCCTTGGTTCAGAGTCGTGCCTTTTGGTTGAATGGTGTAAATCTGTTCAGTAGTGGCTGAGAAAATCAAAAGTAAAATCACTTATATATCTATGGCCGCTCAGGATCCATGCACCCTCCTGATGACAAGCTGTATGCTAATTGGCTGTCAACACTCCAAACCAGAAAGTGTTGGCAGCCATCTTGTGCCTCGGTTGAACCGAGGCACAGGAAAATAGAATAAAAAACATGCAAAACGCAAAAAGGGGCCAGGGTAAAAACACCCTGACCCCCTAGGCCTACTCAGGGTGTGCCACAAGGACCCCCAAAGCCAAACATTTTGTTTTGTTTTTTTTTAAAAGGCAAGATCCGCGCAGGGTACGCAGATCCTGCAGACAAAAAAAAAAGAAAAGCTTCATTGGTCATTAGCCCCCGTTGCAGAGTGTTGTAAAAAGGGGCGTGGCCTCTGAACATCACTCTGCAACGCAGCTCCCTGGTGCATATTGGAGGTGCCTGGTGGGCTAGTTGGCCCCCAGGGACCCTCAGGATTGAAGAGGAATTAATTCCCCAAATAGAAACGCGCCACAGGGCGTGTTTGCACACATGTCACCTCAGGCCACGCCCCCTTCCTTCACTATTGTGCAAACGCACCCTGTGGCGAGTTGTAAGTTGGGGAATTAATTCTCTTTCAATACTGAGGGTCCCTGAGGGCTAACAAGACCAATAGGTATGTCCAGTATGCGCCAGGGAGCTGCTTTTCAGACAGGTGTTCAGTGGCCATGTACCTTTTTACACCTCTCTGCAATGCAGCTCTGTGACGCTTACTGGAGGTACCTAGTGGGCTAGTTGGACTCTAGGTACCCTTAGGATTCAAGGGGACTTAATCTCTCAAATTATAATGGACACAAGGTGCGTTTACACAGTGGTGGAGGAAGGGGACGGGGCCTGAGGCGATGTGTGCAAACACGCCCTGTGGCACGTTTTAAGTTGGGGAAATAATTCCCCTTCAATCCAGAGGGATCCTGGGGGCGAACTAGCCCACCAGGTGCTTCCAGTAAGCACCACTGCGCTGCGTTGCAGAGAGGTGGTGCTGGCCATGCCCTCTTTACACCTCTCTGCAATGGCGCTAATTGGAGGTACCTAGTGGGCTAATTTGACCCTAGGGACCCTCAGGATTCAAGGGGACTTAATCTCCCAACTTAAAACGGCCACAGGACGTGCTTACACAGTGGGGAAGGTAGGGGACAGGGCCTGAGGTGACGTGTACAAACATGCCCTGTGGCGCATTTTAAATTGGGGAAATAATTCCTCTTCAATTTTGGGGGCCCGTGGGTGCCAACTAGCCCGCCAGGTGCTTCCAGTAAGAGTTGCTTTTTGTACAGTTCGCAACGATTCAGACATATTTTTTTTACTACAGATCGTACCAAGCGGAGTGTGTTATTTGTGGTCATTTGAAGTTGGCACGAGTGCCAATGTGGAAATGTGAAAATGTGATGCTTTCTTTACAGAGTAGGCTGGACTAAGGTATGCCAGTGCTGCGCGAGGCTGTGACTGATGATTCCCGAGGTATGGGCGTGGTTCTGTCGTGAACTCTATGAGAAATCAAGTGATTCGGGTTTTTGTGTTGTAGTGCTGACGTCACCCTGGTCTTAAACGCAAATGTGTCCTTATATCTGTAAAGTACCACAACATGGCCAACATGGAAGGTATGGGGTATCACTGACCCTATATTCATTCATAGTTGCACACATAAAAGATGGTGGACATGACGCATTTCTCCGCATATGAATGTTTGTTGTAGATTCAGTAGAGTGTTGTAGCTGTAGTAATGCAGGGCTATGAAAGCTTTAGGATGTAGTTTTTGGCACATGATGGGCAGCTAATACATATACGTATGTGGTTATTCGGGTGTACTGTCGAAATTGGTGCTGGAAATCAGTGTTCGAGGCTTGGAGTCGCGTCCACATCTTGTTATTGTAGAGAAATGACGTAATCTATGCGTGCCTGAAAATGTACAGTAAATACGGTGCTCATGTAAATTGCTGAAATAATTTTGAGTTGACTTTGCGCTATATAAATATGCTAAAAAACAAAAAAAAGGAGGAATAGCCTACACTTAGTATCAGAAGTAAGATGGTTGTATACGCTATTTATAGCGCAATATAATGTGGTAGGGCGCTGGAGCAGCATTGTACAAACATAATAAATACATATACACAGTTAGATAATTGAAGTGGGTACAGGCACGTGTGCTCCACTCCATTTTATTACGTTGCTGTTGGTAACAAGTAGATTAGTAATCATGATATCATTGACAGATATTCAATCATAAACGGTTTATGACTTCTGCTGTACAAAGGTAGGAGCACTGTATGTGAAATAATACACAGAAGATTCTATTGTAAAGGGTTCATGAGTTGTGGTACACTGAGGTAGGGGTGGTTTGTGTGGAGTCTGTCATGATGCGTGGCTCAGGCAGACCATACTGGTAAGCACTGTTCCCTAGAACGTGCGCGGGTGAGCGCGCGCACTTAAGTCACCCTGAGCGCGCAGTGTCTCAATTGCAGCGCACACACACAACACAGCTCTTAAGACCATTCTCACTGCATCAGGAAAGTGTCTCCCTCATGTCCTGAATGGTTAGGGAGGGCTCGGGTACACGAGCAAGTGGCGCCGGCACTTGCTGCGTTGTTTTCTTAATAGCGCACAGCTGAGGGCAGATTGTGGGCCTTTGTGAAAGTATTCATGTGAATCGCAGCCCCATCATGTGCTGCAATTAAACATGAATACTCCTACAAAGGCACAGAATCTTTGAGGTGAGGTGCTAATGAATTTCCGGATGTACTTGGATTACATTGAAAAGAAAATCCTCTAGACATATATTAGAGTACTATTTAACGTGGGGAGTACTGATTACAGTCGATTTAAACGTGTGTGAGATGTTGATGTATAATTTTGGCTAACAAATGAGTGGATGTGTATATAGATGGTGGAATTATTGAATTGGTTGTTGTAACTGGTATGGGTATCTCCATTTTTCTGAAAATTTTAGTTTCTATTTTTGAATATGTGTTTTAAGGGTTACATTACAGTGAAAGGAGGTCTGTCACTGTATCACAAGGATTGTGTCATCAGTGATGTCATGAGTGATGTCACTGATCATGTCATGAGTGATGTATTATGTGACGTCATCAGCAGTGCATTGCACGGGCAAGTTATAGTGAGTCCAACTAACTATAACGTGGGAATTTCAATGGTTTTATGCGAGTAAAATTTCCAGCTAACTATAACTGGTGTGAAACCTATGGTTTTTTCAGTGAATATATATATATATATATATATATATATATATATATATATATATATATATATATATATATATATATATATATATATATATATATATATATATATATATATATATATATATATATATATATATATATATATATATATATATGTTTATATTCCATATGAAAGCACACCACCATTGAGGCACCACACATCGTCGATTCAAACACTTTTTTTATTGGCAAGGCATGCCGCTGTGCCCCCAATTTAATTGTACTCTGTTAGTAGGTACCTGTACAGGAGGATGCTGAGTCCCTGCTAGTATCTTCCTTGTCATAGTGGTCACGATGTTCCTCTTGCGCAGTGAAACTAAAGTGCTCGGAGCTGCTCTTCCGAAGCGGGGTGCCTCGCGATCTGGTATCGACCGCAATATATTCTATATGAAAGCACACCGGGGGCACAGCGGCATGTCACATTGACTAAGAACACACTACAACGACCAGAATACTGTTGGATGACACGCCCATTGGGGCGGAGCTAACAATTGAAAACGCCGACAGTGCGGCGGAAGAACTGTTGCCGCTGTTGCCTGCAAGATTATTCCAGTGAACAAAGGCTATGACAGCCTGAAACGCATCTGGGGAAGTTTTAACTGACAGGGCGCTGCTGCTCCCCTTCTGCGTTGCCAATAAAGAAGGTGCTTGAATTGACGATGTGTGGTGCCTCAATGGTAGTGTGCTTTCATATGGAATATATTGCGGTCGATACCAGATCGCAAGGCACCTCGCGGCGGCAGGGCAGCTCCGAACGTTGTAGTTTCACAGCGCAAGAGGAACGTCGTGACCGCTATGACAAGGAAGATACTAGCAGGGACTCAGCATCCTCCTGTACAGGTACCTACTAAAGAATTACAATCAAATTGGGGGCACAGCGGCATGTCACATTGACTAAGAACACACTATTACGACCAGAATACTGTTGGATGACACACCAACAAACAATTGAAAACGCCGACAGTGTGGCGGAAGAACTGTTGCCGCTGTTGCCTGCAAGATTATTCCAGTGAACAAAGGCTATGACAGCCTGAAACGCGTCTGGGAAAGTTTTAACTGACAGGGCGCTGCTGTTCCCCCTGCTGCCTTTCCAATAAAGCAGGTGTTTGAATCGACGATGTGTGGTGCCTCAATGGTGGTGTGCTTTCATATGGAATATATTGCGGTCGATACCAGATCATGAGGCACCCTGCTGCGGAAGAGCAGCTCCGAGCGCTGTAGTTTCACAGCGCAAGAGGAACTTCGTGACCGCTATGACAAGGAAGATACTAGCAGGGACTCAGCATCCTCGTGTACAGGTACCTACTAAAGGATAACAATTATATTGGGGGCACAGCGGCTTGTCACATTGACTAGGAACACACTACAATGACCAGAATACTGTTGGATGACATGCCCATTGGGGCGGAGCTAACAATTGAAAATGCCGACAGTGCGGCGGAAGAACTGTTGCCGCTGTTGCCTGCAAGAATATTCCAGTGAACAAAGGCTATGACAGCCTGAAACGCGTCTGGGGAAGTTTTAACTGACAGGTCGCTGCTGTTCCCCCTGCTGCCTTGCCAATAAAGAAGGTGTTTGAATCGACGATGTGTGGTACCACAATGGTGGTGTGCTTTCATATGGAATATATTGCGGTCGATACCAGATCGGGAGGCAACCTGCTGCGGAAAAGCAGCTCCGAGCGCTGTAGTTTCACAGCGCAAGATGAACGTCGTGAACGCTTTGACAAGGAAGATACTAGCAGGGACTCAGCATCCTCCTATACAGGTACCTACTAAAGGATTACAATTAAATTGGGGGCACAGCGGCATGTCACATTGACTAAGAACACACTACAACGACCAGAATATTGTTAGATGACACGCCCATTGGGGGGAGCTAACAATTGAAAACGCCGACAGTGCGGCGGAAGAACTGTTGCCGCTGTTGCCTGCAAGATTATTGCAGTGAACAAAGGCTATGACAGCCTGAAACGCATCTGGGAAAGTTTTAACTGACAGGGCACTGCTGTTCCCCCTGCTGCCTTGCCAATAAAGAATGTGTTTTAATCGACGATATGTGGTGCCTCAAGGGTGGTGTGCTTTCATGTAGAATATATATATATATATATATATATATATATATATATATATATATATATATATATATATATATATATATATATATATATATATATATATATATTCACTGCAAAAAACCATAGGTTTCACACATGTTATATTTAGCTGGACATTTCACTCATACAAAACCATTGAAATTCCCCCATTATAGTTAGTTCAGCTAACTATAACTCGCGCGCCCGCAATCCACTGCTGATGGCGTCACATATTACATCACTCATGACATGGTCAGTGACATCACTCATGACATCACTGATGACATCTCAAATGACCTCACTGATGACATCACTGATGACATCATCCAGTGAATGTGTATCTGTTTGAAAAATACATATTTTTTATATATGTATATCTAAAGATCGATGGAAGAATACATGGATGAATACGTATCTAAATGGATGGGCTTTTTTCGAAAAATTGATTGTATAACTGACTTATTAAGTGTATCTTAGTGAATACATGTATTAACGAGTAATGTTTAAATATTTAAATATCTGTATCAGTGTCTCACTTTGTGTATAAGTCGATGCATGGGTTGGTGTGTAGATACATGAGTGTGTATATGGGTTATTAGTTGATGTTTGAGTATCAGTATGAGTGTCTGTATGGTTTGGTAGGGGATGTTACTTAGCGCAAAGATGCACGAATGACTGACTCACTGTTTGTATGTGTTTTGATGACAGCATGTGTGCAGGACTGTATGAGTAGATGAGTGTGTGTATGGGTGTGTTAGTGAGTGAATGACTGTCTCAATAGTGTCTTTATGATTAACTACATGTTTTAAACTATTATATGTGAGTATTGATGTATATATCTGAGTATATGTGAGAGTGAGAGATTGGAAGAGTTCCAGTATGAATAAGTATCAGTTTCTATAAGTGATTGTTTAAGAGAGTAAGCATGTGTACTTTTCTGTAGAAGTAAGTGTAGTGGTGTGTGTAAAGCTGTATATGCAAGTAAATGGATGTTTGATAGTTTATTAGTGTGTAACAGGATGTATAGGTGTATGAGTACATATGATGAGAGAGTACATGTATGAGTGACTACATAGAACTGTTGGTAAATGAATGGATGTGTATGTAGATTTTGTAATTACTGAATAGGTTCTTCTAACTGGTATTGGTATCTCCATTGTTTTGTAAATGTTAGTTTCTATTTTTCAATGTGTTTATCAAAGGTTATATTAGGGTGAGAGGTGGTCTGCCACTCTTTCACAAGGATGATGTCATCAGTGATGTCATTTGAGATGTCATCAGTGATGTCATGAGTGATGTCACTGACCATTTCATGAGTGATGTAATATGTGATGTCATCATCAGTGGATTGCCGGTGCACGAGTTATAGTTAGCTGAACTAAATATAACAGGGGAATTTCAATGGTTTTGAATGAGTGAAATGTCCAGCTAACTATAACATGTGTGAAACCTACGTTTTTTTCAGTGAATTTCTAAGGCTTTTTAAATGCTAATTCCTAACTATAACGTGACAAAAACCTATGGTTTTTCAGTGAATTTCAAATGTTTTTTAAATTATAATTTCTAACTTTAATGTAACTGAAACCTATGATTTTTTCAGTGAATGTCAAAGGTTTGTTAAATGTCAATATCTAACTACAATATCCCTATAACCTATAGTGCTTCTTAAGTAAAATTTTAAAACACGTGTATACTTTTTATAGTAAAAAAAAACTTAACAGTAGAGTTTTTTTACTTATAATTATACCTCCAGGTTTTATGGTATTTATTTTTTGGACATTTCCATCTATATTTATCCATATTTTTTTAAAAATAATTGTATATTTATTCACACATATATATTTCGGATTTTGTAAAAAAATAATCTGAAATTAGTATATTTCCACATTTATTTTACTGATAAATAGGCACTCATGGCTGAAAGACTGAACGTTTTCATCCATGTAAACACTTACATGATAAACTATACTCAATCTTCATATTAACATGTGCAATTTTTATTACACGAGGATATATATAGCTCTTTGAGGATCTTTTCTAAAAGTCTTTTATTGTTTTGACCCTTTTACTTTTAGAACAACAGACCTATTGCCCTACTACTCATCATTGACAGCATTTACAAATGCTTAAAAAATAACCCAATTTCCGTATTCAGACACAGTTTAAAATAAATGCAAAGAGGAAAATAAATACTTTTCTGTTTGTATTTATCTGCAAACATCAGTGAAAACATAAATCAAGCAGCCCTACTTATAATTTAAGAATATGTTCAACTTAATTAGCAGTAATTAACATATAAGGGTGGTAAAATTATGACACAGCACCTATAATACCTGACTTTCAACAACACCGTTCACAGTTCGATTCAATAGTACATCAGCATCTTAGCCCACCACTATCCCATTGTAAGTAATACCTTGCTTAATCTTCCCAACGCCCCAAGCACCAGCACACCTTTCCAAGGGTAGGTTTATGATTTACAAATGCTAGCATTTTTTAAATTAAGAAGCATAATAAGAACAAATATTAATCCTTTTTTTCTTCTAATGTTCACACTATTTTTTTTTATATCTTCTATTTAGATGTTTTTAATCATGAAAATGCAAAGAACACAGTTTACCAAGTAACACTTTTTAAACTCTCCAACGTATGTAGATAATAATACCTTATACGTGTTCTTATCGAAATCAAAACCTTTACAGCTTCACAGTTTGTAACTTTTCCCAGCACATGCAGAAGTAAAAAGTTAAAGCGTGAGCACGTGTAAACTGCAAAACGTGCCATCTAAATAGGTGGAACCACATCTTCCTTCCGTAGACTACTAAACAACCAAAAACTATATAAACTACACCTACTGTGCAATTAGTTTCATTTTCGCGAGTTCTTTCTGAGTCGCCAATCTGTGTTGCAGGTTCTGTTTTCTAGCATTGGATTCTCTTTTTGCGTCAACAAAGATATTCCGGAGTTTTAAGTTGTTTTAATATGACATAGGCATAGTACTTAGTTATAATTTGTGGCTATTTGTCAATATTTAAACAATTATATCTAGAAACAAAATGTTATTGCATGTTTTTCGCTTTTTCTCTGTAACATCAGCAGCTTGTTTTTAGAAACAGATAGATTACAACAAACATTGCTCCTTTTCTGGCTCCTTTCAGCTTATATATTATGACTTTTTATATTATAATATTGACACTGTACTTCGCTTGAGAGGTGTTGGTGACCCGTCTACGCAAACCCTAAACATTTACAATCAACGTCACCATCTACCAGTTGTTATCGTGTTTTCCCCTAAAGATCATATATTGTTAATTTGTATATTATAACATTAACAGTTATGGTGATCTCAGTGGAGTTCATGATCCGTCGTCACAAAGAGTAACGATATGTAAGCAATGTTACCGGCTACCAGTTTTCAGTCTGTTTCCCCCTTGTGATTATGTGCTGTGAGAATATATACATATTATAATTTTCACCATTATGATCTTAGAGGAGTTTATGTCCCTCGCCATGAAGATCAAACTTTTTCACCTCCCAAAGAAAAGAAGTTTAGTAAATAATTACCGCTCAAAAGTATTTCATTATGGATGTTCTGTTAAATACATAACTTTATTTTCTTTTTCGACTTACCGTAACATGGTATCAATCATTATATTATAATAGATTGTCCTATTGCTACAGAAGAGGAATGGGAGATTTTTCAGCGCCATCTGTAATATAACTTTCAAATATTAAAAAGTACTTGATCAGATTTTTTTCCAAGAAACATATTTTAAGAAACTGCAGAACAAAAAAATATAGCTATCATGCATACTTTGTTACTTTAAATATTTAATAAACTCTACATTTCTGAATGTTATTTTCTAATTTCTATTCTTATTTGCGGTTCCTATTCACCTTCTCCGTAAAGAATAAATAGGACCTGTACTATATATTATAAGAGTACCCTCCTATATATTCTTTAGTGAGTATGTGATTTCTTAGCGGAACAGTCTGCTACCTCTAAGCACTACGACAGCACATTCCTGAATTCTACAGAATACAAATTTGAAAAATATTAATGCATACATTTCTATGTAATATGAAGTCACTTGTATTTAACTGTTTTTTATTTGTTCTCTTGATCTCAGATAATGTAATGGGGGAGTGTTTGTTGTAGCACTTCTATTCTACTTTATCTAAAAGTAACTGATGCCCTCTTACATCATCAAGAATGTGAGGCAACACTTTTACAAACTGTAGCAGAAAAAAGAAGGATATAGCCATGCTTAACTGATATTTTATGGAATTCGATTTTTAATTGTCACCCCTTTCATATAAACAGCGACAGTTTCTGAAGAAAGTTTATTTGTATTTGCTTAAAAAAAACTGTTTCAAACCTAGACTGAATTTTTTGCTGCGCAACCACACCTCCCCATCAGGAAAGTAAACACCACATTATAAGTAAATAGTACTCCTAAGAAGTATGTCACCCACAAACTTGATTAAAAAAAAACTGCTCAAGACACTGTCATTTTTCCGCCGTGATTTATACACCACATGGCAATTATATAAATGGCTCTTGAAACATATAAAAACAATTTTTTCCCTCATAATCCCTGTCCACCACCTTATGGGCACTGTACAGCGTTCCTAACCTGCCCTCTACTACTTTCTTTTCCCATACTCCTTTGGAAATGTGTCACAATATCACTGACAACAGTGAACCGTTCCCACCCAATAAGGAGCAAACTTGTGCTCGGAACACTTTAGCCAATAAAATGTCCATGTTGTTCCGCACAGGAGGAAGGAATGACCGTCAAACCTTATACTTTTAATACTTCACAGCAAATGAACATTAAGCTTCGTAAAGTCCCGCTTGGAGCACGTTACCCTAATACTCTCCGAACAGGAAGAAATCGCTTACAAAACTTTTCCACTGACATCTTCTACGTAACGGTTCCTATGAAAAAAAATATAAATCTCCAGCAGAGTAACTATTTCAAATAGCAACATATTGTGGTGAACTTCTAACCTCTGTGTTCACACTAGTATTCCATGAACTGTTCCTATGGTAACAGGCAGAAAGCCGTTTGAGAGTAGCGTTGAAAGGTACTGGCTGTACAAAAACCATTATATTTACCCTGGATCCTCTACAAGACAGAAAAGAAAGCAAAGTAAAACAAAACACTGTGTACCACATTTACAACCCCCTTGCGCCACTTGCGTGTCCATGCCCCCCCTACAAAATTAAAAGTGTGTGGACCTCAGACCCCGGGAACAACCACCCCCGGAGATTTCTGTATTGTGTGACAGGAGCTCGGTGGCCCTCCACCTGGTGCCCTCGAGAGCCCTGGAGACCACCACGCCCAGAGCCGGTTCCTGCAGTGTCCCGGGGTGCCTACCCCCGGGATACTGCTGTTTGCTATGAGAGGGCGGAAGTCTTGCGGCTCCCGCCCTCCCATAGCAAACTTAGTTTGAACTTTGAAAGACACAGCAGTGAAAACTGTTCTCACTTTCAAAATCCAAACAAGATTGCATTTCCACATGCAACTTAGCATCTCCCCATGTGTAAAAGCAATGCCTGCTCCAGAAGGACACGAGGATATGGTGGGACCGTGGGGGCATTGTACGCTTCGTCTTTTTATAGATGGGGTCACGTGTGTAGTGACGGATGCGCTGGATGGGTGTGGTGTGGGTGTATACCAGCCATGAGGGACTGCTTGTGCTGATCTGACAACTAGACGTGGAACTAAGAAATCACTACAATGGAAATCTGGGCCATATACTGTTGTTGCCTTTTCCTGGTAGCATAGATAGGGTCACGTGTGTAGTGACGGATGCGCTGGATGGGTGTGGTGTGGGTGTATACCAGCCATGAGGGACTGTGTGTGCCGATCTGACAACTAGACCTGGAACTAAGAAATCACTACAATGGAAATCTTGGCCATATACTGTTGTTGTGTTTTCCTGGTAGCGTAAGCACAGAGGCAGTACCAACGTATTCAGTCTCGATTAATTTACACCTCCCCCTGGGGCTTTTAAATGTTGGGAAGGGGTCCGTGTGCTCCAGGACACTGCAGAAGCTGGTCTTCGGGCGTGGCAGTCTCCAGGGCCTTCGAGGCCTCTGGACATAGGGTCACACAGTCTGCCACACACAATACACTAAAAAGAAGAGAAAGTGATAAGAGATGATTTCTGACGTGTTTAGGCTTCAGAGCCTGGATAATCATTAAATGGGGTCTTGCAGTGAAGTGCGTACTTATTCTGGAAGAAGCCTTTCAGGGTCTTGCGAAAGCAAGTCATCTTTAAAAATTGCCTCTCGCTGTGTGTACATGCAAACATATCTGATTTGCTCATATGTTAAAAACAGAAACTTTCAACATCTATTTTTGATTGGTTGTGAAGCATTGTAAAAAGACTATTCACCTGTGAGGATTTCCAGGCGCTGGGGGAGTATGTGGGGGGATTTGTGCAGCTTTCATCATTCGAAAAGGCAGGTGTTATGGCTGTTCCTGAATGCTTTCAGTGTAGGGGCTGATCTGATGCTGACAGGGAGTTCTTTCAGGTCTTGGCCTTGATGTACGATAAGGGTGTGCCTCTTGTCTGGTTATCTCATTACAGAGGATTTCGGCCAAGGTCTGGTCAGAGGGATGGGCCCCCCTCTGGGCCACCCATTATAAATAAAAACATTCCCCCTGGGATTTGCCCTCCCGGGGGCTAATTAACAATAAAGTGGGCTTCGTTTTTTGAATTCTTTTTCACAGCATACGCGTACCTTATGCGTATACCGCAACTTTTATTTTTTTAATGTTTTTTGCCTAGGGGGTCCTTTTGGGACCCCCTGAGCAGGCCTACGGGGTCAGGGTGTTTCTACCCTGCCTCCTTTGCTTGTTTTTTGCGTTTCTTTAGCTGCTTTCTTGTGCCTCATTTCTACCGAGGCACAAGATGGCTGCCAACACTTCCTAGTTTGGAGTGTTGACAGACAGTCGACAGCCAATTAGCATGCAACTCATGCTCGTAATGGTACGCACACTATCCTCGGACAGTACTCGTACGGTACTTCGTCTATAGATATATCTATGATTTTACTTTCTCAGAAACTACTGAACGGATTCACACCATTTTAAAAAAAGCATAATCTGCGAACCAAACTCTACCTTTTTGCCAAATTTGGTATAATTCCGTTCAGCAGTTCGGGCTGTAGCCAGTCTTAAAGGTCCCTATGGAAAATTGCATGGAGAAAACACGTTTTGGGACCCCCCTTTTTTCTCGGCCCCCGCTTCACAAATCACCCCGAAACTTTCAGGGAAGGAGCTGAGCGGAGCAGGCCATTTTCTTGGAGAATTTTGCGTGTATCCGTCAAACAGTGACAAAGTTATTCCAAATAGAATGTTGCGGATTTCCTGTGGAAACTAGGTCCTAACTATAACTACCTACTGGCAACCACCGGTAGGATAGCGTGAGTGAGACTCGGCGGGCAGGTGTGGGCAGGCACAATTCGGCGTTCGTTATTTGGGCGCCGAACGTGTGGATTTGATAACACACGCATTTCCAAACGCGCTGACATGCAAACGCGAGCGCGTTAAAAAACAACTACCATGTCAGAAGACGAAGTTCGCGCAAGGGAGGCAGCTGCTGATGACATCTACAGCAAACTGCCCGTTATGGAGAAGAGGGGAGCAGTGGTTAATACCACTAACATTGTACAAACGGATGACACTGCAAGAATTCTCTTGAGAAAGCTAGAAAAGCACATGAGATCCGAGTTAACTAAGTGGTGGGAAGGAAAATCGCTGAGCAAATATGCGGAGGCTGGTCGAGTGCCACGTGGCTTGAGAATTCTACTTGCTCCCAGCTACGAGAATCCGGATCCTCAAATGTTGAAAGAATGGGGAATACTAAACCTAGATGCATCCATGAATTTAGTTCATCTATTAATCAAGTATGCGGAATCTGACAGACTCAAATTACTGGATGAAATCAAAGTTATAAATGAAGAGTTGGCAAAACTCGAACCAAATAGTTACATTGCCAAAACACGTAAGGAGATTAAAGAGAGATTACAAAAACAAGAAGACAAAATAAAACAGCGCAAAGTTTATAAGTTCGCCCGTGATCTGGCAGATTATGAGCAAGGCAAGATCTACACATTCGCAAGAAAGTTTGATGTGGCTAAAAAACTAAAAGCTAATTCAAAGAAAACGACAGGGCAGGATATAAGTGAACAAGCATCATGTTCCAACCAGCAGCATGCTTCTGACACCAATAACCCTGCAAGTGAGTCAAGCGATAATAGCTCAGTTTACAGTGCCAGTGGTCCGGACAGCACTGATGGCGAAGACACAATGCCCAGAGCCCTAAGTGTCGGTGAGGAGATTGATTTTTTAGTGGAGGACAGACTAAAAACACTAAGGCCTCGGACACAGCAGCAGTCAAAACCTCAGGCACCACAAAAACACGAAACGCAAAAAGGAGAGAAAGGCGTAACAAAACCAAAGGGAAGAGGAAAAAGAAACTATTGGCGGAACAAATAGTAATCGACGCAGTAGATAAAACTATTATCAATTTGACATCCCTAACATTGAATAAAAATGAAGAGCAGATTTTAAAGTTAGGACTATCATACTGCCCTCCAAAAAACTTTGATTTTGCACAGACTCGAGTTGATATATTCAGTTATGTCAGAAAATTAAAACTATTAAAATTCCATAAGATTAAGGATGGATTGGCCAAAAAACAAACAGTTGAACATTCATCATCTGGCATTAGACTGACAGCAGGTGATGTGGAAGGAACAGTGGCTGCCCAAACACTAGAGGACAATATTGATGAAATCACTGATAACAACATGTCCACACAAGAACATCTACAATTGGCTTCAATATCTCAACTGGGGGCAGGCAAAAGCCCATTTAAGCCAAAATCTGTGTTTATGCCAATCATGCCAAAGGATGCAATCGATATATTCCACGACAGGGTAACAGATGATATTAAAGACTTACACCATCGAATAAGTCATCATCCCAAAAAACTCAGTCAAAATCAAGTGGAATACAATCAACTGATGGAAAAACTAGGCAACAATACTGAGATCATCATCAAAGCCTCAGACAAAGGCGGTAACATTGTATTGTGGCCTAAAGCAGACTATATAAGAGAAGCTAACCGGCAGTTGTCTGATACTCAATGTTATGTGGAAACAACCAACAGAGAATACACAAAGGCATTGGAAACCTTGCGGAAACACCTATTCCAATGTAAAAGAGACAATATGATTTCCAAGGAGGAGTTTAATTTTCTATCAAATGACTCACCCATTTTGCCTTCAATATACTTTCTCCCCAAGACTCATAAAGAGAGAACCCCAGTCCCGGGATGCCCAATAATATCAGCAATTGAAAGTGCAAGTGAGCACCTTTCTCAATACATTGATTTCTTTTTACAAGATTTGGTCAGGGATTTACCGTCATATGTCAAGGATACCGGTGACTTTCTAAGTAAAATTGGTAAACTCAAGTGGGAAGACGGTATGAGAATGTTGACATTGGACATTGAATCCCTATACACATGTATTGATCATCAAGTGGGAATTAGTGCTATTGAACATTTCTTGTCCACAAGACCAATTGAATATTACGAGCACAACAAAGTAATCATGAAAAGTATCGAGTGGTGCCTAAACAACAATTACTTTGCATTTGCTAAAAAGACATATAGGCAATGCAGGGGCGTGGCAATGGGGTCCTGCTTCTCCCCCAGCTATGCCTGTTTGGTGGTTGGCTGGTGGGAGGAGCAGACACTAAGGAAAGATCTGTCGTCAAAATATGGTAACAACATTACAATTTGGTTACGTTTTATAGACGACTTCTTTGTGTTGTGGAAAGGAGATGATGAAAGTGTAAAAACCTTTTTGCATGACATTAATGTGAACGAGATGAACTTAAACTTCACCTCAAATGTCAGTGTTAAAGAGGTCGAATTTCTAGATACCAAGGTCTATGTAGAAAATGGGGAACTAAAAACAACATTACATAGAAAAATAACAGCCGGCAACTCGACGTTGCATGCCTCTAGTGCTCACCCCAAACACCTAATTGACAGTATTCCCTATGGTGAGCTTCTTAGAATAAAACGCATATGTAGTGATGAGGGACAACAAACAATATGCATACGAGAGGCAGTGGAAAGATTCCGCAAAAGAGGTTACACGGCAAAAACTCTACAAAGGGCTTTGGATAAAGCCCACAGTAGACCCAGGGAATCATTATTACCAACATCAGAAGAAAAAAATTTTTGGAGGAAAGTAAGGACACCCCCAATACACCTAGGCTGATTCTTACCTACAATAACCAGCATCGCCAAATTCGATCAATAATTAATCGAAATTGGGCGATAGTGCAGACAGACGCAGTCATAACATCTGAACTGCCTCCCAAGCCCACATTAACTTTTCGAAGAGGCATTTCAATGAGAAACAGAATAGCTAAAAGCGTCCCGGATCTCAACACTAAGAAGAAGAGCACTCACTGGTTACCAGAAAAACAAGGTTTTTTCAAGTGCTCATCCTGTCGGGCATGTAAATTTGGTGTAACCACCAAAAAATATACCACTCCATTCAGCCCGAGGGAATTTAATATTCAGGGATGTCATGACTGCAAAACTGAGTATGCAGTGTACATTCTGACGTGTACTTGTGGGCTCCGCTATGTGGGCAGTACCAAGCAGCAAGTACACGTCAGAATCTTACAACATCTACGTGCTATCGTAAACAACGATAGCACGTATCCTGTCGCACGACATTTCAAGGCAGTCCATCAAAACAACCTGGCGGATTTGAAATATTTTGTCATCGGAGCGGTGACTGAAAATCCTCGCGGTGGCAACAGAGAAAAGCGCCTTAGACAGCTGGAATCGAAATTCATAATTGAACTAGATAGTAGACAGCCAAACGGTCTGAATAACACGGAGGACCTCCACCATTTCCTCTGAAAAAGTCAAACATTGATTTAGGGTGTCCCCGATGGGGGGTTTTCTCTAACCTTTTGTATCCTGTGTTTAAACATTGATTATTATAATGTGACCCCAGTGTCTTCTCCATTTTTATCTTAATTGTGATTTTAGTCTTTCACGTTATAAGTATAAATTATTTTTATCTTATAAATTTTAAAAAAAAGTATTTCAAAAAAACCCAATTAAATATAAAAAATCTCTTCTTTATACCAAAAGACACGAATATTTGGGTATAGAGAAAATATCACTTCACGCACTTTATTCGAAGATATATTTACATGCTGCTATAAACGGACTTTCGGGATCCAACTTGCAATCCTGCACATAATATTAGCGGTACAGTGTCCCAATGCATAAATGAGCTTAGGTCTGCATAAATTTGGAATTCAGTCCGTTAGATCTATATAACTAATTGTGGGAATACCTATGGTTTTAGAGGATGTTTCTAATTTTAAACTGTATATAATATATAAATTTATCAAATGTATATTTTTATAATGTGAGATATATATTTTTGTATGTTATGGTATTTTCATGAAAAACAATTGAAAATATATACATATGTGACCTAATGTACTCAGCTTACTTGCACAGGGACCTATTTGCATTTGGCATTGTACCTCTTTACCAATGAACTGGCATTTATGCAGTTATAAAGTATTTTGTTCAATGGACAAATTATACTATGATTTTGGTACGAAGTTGGTGGTATTGACACTACGATACCCAGCATGCATCTGCATGTAGTATTTCTTCTATTTTTGCACTGGGAATGGGTGAAAGCATCACTTCTAAAAAGTATAAAAATGAAAAGCGGACTATTTGTTTGTCGATTGAGAAAGAATACAGAGGTATTCGAAACGCGTCTGACAAATTTGGAATGAAATAAAGACCTGCTAATACCACGGAAAACTGGAGTCTGTATCCGTTTCTTTGGCTGTGTTCCGGCTGGGCGCTGCAAAGTGATTCGGAGGTGTTGGATATATATATATATATATATATATATATATATATAAATGTATATATATATATATATATTATATATATATATATATATATATATATATATATATATATATATATATATATATATATATATATATATATATATATATATATATATATATATATATATATATATATATATATATATATATTGTCCACCAACGTGTTCCCGTTACCGAGGGCACACTTCTCACAGCCGGTGCGAGTTCCATGGATGGGCTTTCCCTGTGAATAATCGATATATATATATATGTATATATATATATATGATAAAAGAAAAGGAAAAAAAATGATATAAATGTATAATGTAACTACCAGTACCATAATGCATCATGACAGTGCTACTATGACATCCTGGTATATAATGTTGAAACTAAGGAGGGACAAATGTTTGTAACCGTGAGCAAGATCGCAAGATTGAAACGCGTTGGTTAATGACAGTGTGCTGTAAAGGCACGCTGTTGAAATAAACCTGCTATATAATTAATCCTGGTGGAGTGCGAGTATAATTGTGTTGGTGATATATATATATATATATATATATGTATATATATATATATATATATATATATATATATATATATGAAGTCCTATATCGCTCGATGCTGCCAGCATCCCAGTTCCACTGCTCCAACTGGAAAAACGAACAAGCCAGACCCAGATCTTGTGCAAAGATAAGTGTTTTATTCCATTAAAAAGTAACACCCAAGCAGTCCTGCATGACGCGTTTCGCCTCTAGCCAGAGGCTTGATCACATGATACGTTACTAAATCTCAAAGAGGGTACTTAAGGCATTTCTGAACCACAAAGGGGCGGATATTTGTAAAAGTAATCCGCCCACCTTAACTCCTTGTTGTCTCTCATTCTATTCATGGTTAAACAGCGGTGTTTAATTCATATTTTACAAAAATAAAAGGGGCAGTGCCATAATTTTCACATTTCAAGTTCTGATAGGACTTATATATGATACATTGTATATTCTATAAATAAATAGAATATGAGATAATGCACAAACATATGAAATTACAATATGTGAGGAAAAATATATATATATACAGTCTCATAAATAATAAAAATTCATGATATATACATACTATTTACAATAAAAGACATAGTGTCTGAATTACTGATCCTCTATGTAATTCATATTTGTAAAAATACAAAATTGTGCAAATTCAAGCCGGTAAAGTGCAAAATGATTCACATTTATAACCTGTGTATTTCTATAGTACCGTCTATATTCAAGAACTTATATAAACGAAATGTCAAACAAAACCACTGAAAGATTCTAAAGAATGAGTACAGAACAGTCTTGTAGCCAAGTTTCACAGAAACTATTGATTCGTTTGTGCCTAAGTACCATAATACATCGTGACCCCAGGAAAAAGAAAGACCAAAGTGCATATGTAATATAAATGTGAAAATAATAGTATAATCAATTTTTCTTTCTTTTTATATTTAATATATTTGAAAATGATATCATAATCATTTTCACTTTCATGGAGTGGGAGGTGAGTAGTTCTTAATTCATTTATATAAGATGTTCTTTCTTATTACGGCAGCATATGAGCACCACATCCAAGATGTAAACTGGTTGCTATTCCCACATGTGCAGACACATTTATTTTTTGTCGAACCTAAAGCCACAATTTATTAGATTTATATTTTCTGAAATGTTACAGTGGTAGTTCTAGAGCCGTAGTAAAGTCTCTTAGCAGGTGCTTATAAACAGGTATATAAATCTTCACTTGCATTCAGGCCCCTGGGGGCCTTACTATCAAGTTCGATAATATACCTCGTTTCCAGGAGGCGGAGTTTGGCATCCCTGTCCCCTCCTCTTTTTAAGAGCAAGACACAGTCTATAGCATAATATAAAAGGCTCAAAGGTCCCTATTGTGGGCCTTTTCAAAGTGGCGTGCCACCGGGTAAGTTTGGTCTTTACCCACTATTGCTCTGATGTGCTGCAGTACCCGTCTATGCACAGGCAAGCGAGTGCTGCCTATATAGTGGAGCTCACACGGGCACTGCAGCACTTATACAGCAAAATCTGTTTTGCAAGACATGCGCTTTTTTATTTGTACAGGTTTGGTAGAAAAAGGCACTGTATACTGAGTTTTACTGTACCCGTTTTTACAGGCTTTGCATACAGCGCACCTTTTAAAACCGCCTCCCAAAGCACCCCAGGTATCAGAGATGGGTTTCTCCAAAAAATTGTTGACAAGTTTGTCTGACATAGAAATGGACTTTCTAAAGGTGATGTCTGGTTTTTTGACTACAAACTTGCCAATAACGGGATCCCCCGTTATTAGATTCCAGTTTTTGTAGAAGATTTGTCTAATCTCTTTGTGCTGTTTGCTAAAGGTTACAATAACTCTGGGTGCAATCAGTTTGTCCTTATCAGTTACCCCTTCTTTAGATTTCTCTTTTATGGTCAAAGCTTCATCCCTGGATATTGTAAGAGATCTATTTATAGCACGTTGTATTGTTTTGACAGAGTAACCACGGGCCAAGAAGCGATCTTTACTTTCCTCTTGTATTTTATGGCACTCTGCCTCCGAGCTACATATCCGCCTAATTCGCAGCATTTCCCCGAAGGGAATGCTGTCAATTAGGTGACGGGGGTGCTGACTAGAGGCATGTAAAATCGTGTTACCTGCTGTGGGCTTCCTGTGCATTCTGGTTGCTA
This sequence comes from Lissotriton vulgaris, assembly GCF_964263255.1. NCBI lineage: Eukaryota > Metazoa > Chordata > Amphibia > Caudata > Salamandridae > Lissotriton > Lissotriton vulgaris. The sequence goes on along the minus strand of NC_141691.1, from coordinate 627,882,383 downwards.
ATTTGTCACCAGCCACATAAACCTCCGTATCTAGAAATACTACTGCCTTTTCATTTATGCAAGAAGTAAATTCTAAATTCAAACTGTTTTTGTTGAGTTCCCCAATGAAATTCTGCGCTTCTGTCACTGAACCACGCCAAATTAGGAACAAATCATCTATGTACCGTAAGTACAATGGTACATGTTTCCACATAGTGCCTTCCAAGGGACCGCCTAGAACATGCTCCTCCGAGAGTCCCATGTGAAGGCATGCTAAACTCGGGGAGAAGCATGACCCCATGGCGACCCCTCGGACCTGCTGGTAGAGCTGGTTGTTAAATAGAAAAAAGTTTTGTTCAAGGCAGATTCGTATCATGGACAACAGCATTCTATTATGCGCAGAAAAATTAATGGGCCGTTTGTTTAAATAGAACTCAACAGCTCGAACCCCGTCAGTATGCTTGATTGAGGTATATAATGATGTTACATCAAGCGTTATAAGCAAACATTCACAATCCCAAACTGTATTGTTCACCTTTCTGATGAAATCAGAAGTATCCTGCACATAGGATTTTAGACCTTTAACCCAGTCCTGGAGAAAAAAGTCAATATACCAGGAGATGTTTTCTGTTGAGCTGTTTATCGCCGATATTATTGGGCGACCCGGTGGTATGGTAGCGTCCTTGTGTATTTTAGGTATTAAATAAAATGATGGAATCACTGCATGATCTTTCTTCAAAAATTTATGTTCATCATCAGTTAGTAGTTTGGCACTCCTCCATGCCATGAGTTTGGAACTTTGTTCTTGCCAAGATGCTCTAAGTGCTGGCATACTGCTCTTTCTATAGCACGTGGTATCCAATAGTTGTTTCTCAGCTTCTGCTACATACAAATCTCGAGGCCAAAGAACTATATTTCCGCCTTTATCGGCCTGGCGGACGATTACATTTTTATCTGTTTCTAGTTTTTTGATTAGATTGTAGTAGCACTGATTATTTTTGTTTACTACATTGCGTTGTTCATTAGTCTTGACATATAGTTGTTTAAGTTCCTTGATCACCAAGTCGTGATATACATCGATATTGTCATTTGTTAGAATAGGTTGAAAAACGGATTTGGGTTTAAAGGGAGTGCAACTAACTGCTTGATCTTCCCTTGACGTCATCAAGGGTAGGTCACCAGAAACGTCTCCCTCTTGTTGTAAATCCCAAATCTGGTCAAAGAATGGTCGATCAGCCGATTCTAATAAAGAAGGACTAGTCAGTAATCCCGATTGTTTTTTTCTTTTTGGTTGTAACAGAAAGTGTTTGCTCAGTTTTAATTTGCGTATAAATCGATATAAATCCATCCTCGTATCAGCATAGTTGAAGTTAGATGGTGGACAGTATGTTAGGCCAAGTCCAAGGATCATTTCATCATTTGCTGTCAAAGGGATTTTTGAGAGGTTGATAATTGATTTTTCATTTTTTAGTTTGCCACTACTTTTTTCTTTGATTTGTTCCAACGCCCTTTGGCTGCTTGTTTTTTGTTGACTGGCTTTGTTCCGCCGGCATTTTCTTCTTGCCCGTCGTTTCTGGTTGTTCCGGAGCCGTTTGCTTGCGTTCTCCCTTCTATCCTCGGTCGTAGAGTGTCGCAACGATCCTGACATAGGCAACTGACTTCCTGGGCTAGTGTTAGCTTTTCTGATCCCACCGTGGAGGATCCCGCAGCCTCGTTTTCCGCCTCGCTTCCTGATGTGATACTTGCATCAGTAGAGGAAATCGATACTGTTTTGTTTCCAGTATTGAATTGTCGGGTTTTTCTTGCGCGAGCCTTCACATTTTCATATTTTTTGGCGTATGTAAAGATTTGCCCGTTTTGATAGTCAAGACGATCGCGTTCAAATTTGTAGGCTTTTCTTTTCTTAATCACCTCTTCATCCTTTTTGACCCTTTGTAACATTTCTGTTCGTAATTTGTTGACCCGCTCGCTGGGTCCCAAGTTGGTTAATTCGCTTTCAATTTGTTCAATTTCAGCTTGTATTTTCAATCCATCACTTTCTGCATATTCCACTAATAGAGTCATTAATTTAGCGTAACATTCCAAATTTGTTTCCGCCCATCTAGTGAGCATTATCGGATCGGGTGCCTCATAACTTGGAGCTAAAGTAATTCTAAGCCCTCTGGGCACTCTTCCGACTTCCAAATATCGGGATAAGGACTTATTTTCCCACCACTTAGATTGTTCTTTTTTCATCAGTTTCTCCAACTTCCTGAAAGTGTCTTTTAGTGTGGGATTAGTTGTAGTGGTGCTGCCTGACGATGATGGTCCCTGTATGTTTGTATCTCCAGCCGGAGACTTATCAAACATACTGTCCGCCGCCTCCTCCCTGCTACGTAACGTATCCGCAGACATTCTGCTTGCAACTCAAAAAGTCACTGTGTTTAGGGCGATTGTTGTAGGATATAAACACTTAGACTTATGCAACGACTTCTCCTTGAAATTACCAAGTTAATTGGCGCGCTAATAAGTCTGCACTACTCCCCACTGGCCTTTCCAAGTTTATCCTACCTTGGGCTGGGCTGTCTTCAGACGTCGCCGGTTTTTACCGCTGCCGACAATTCTCGACTCCCATTGCCAAACAGGAAATCCTCATGGACGCCAGGGGCTGTACGCGGTCTGCTCCTCGCCGGAGCCGTGTAGAGTTGTAGTTCCGGGTTAGGGAACCGTTCTGCTTCCTGCCGCCAAGCCAATCCAAAGGGGGGAGGGGTCCAGCTTACACCGTAGAAGTCAGAAAACTGCGTTTTTTATGAAGTCCTATATCGCTCGATGCTGCCAGCATCCCAGTTCCACTGCTCCAACTGGAAAAACGAACAAGCCAGACCCAGATCTTGTGCAAAGATAAGTGTTTTATTCCATTAAAAAGTAACACCCAAGCAGTCCTGCATGACGCGTTTCGCCACTAGCCTGAGGCTTGATCACATGATACGTTACTAAATCTCAAAGAGGGTACTTAAGGCATTTCTGAACCACAAAGGGCGGATATTTGTAAAAGTAATCCGCCCACCTTAACTCCTTGTTGTCTCTCATTCTATTCATGGTTAAACAGTGGTGTTTAATTCATATTTTACAAAAATAAAAGGCGCAGTGCCATAATTTTCACATTTCAAGTTCTGATAGGACTTATATATGATACATTGTATATTCTATAAATAAATAGAATATGAGATAATGCACAAACATATGAAATTACAATATGTGAGGAAAAAAAAATATATATATATACAGTCTCATAAATAATTAAAATTCATGATATATACATACTATATATAATATATATAGGAGGTTTAAGCATTTATGCAGTTCTTTAAACATAGTATGTTGTTTATGTCTATGAAATGACCAAAAGGGGAAGTAATTACTTGCACTGGCACTTTAAATTGTGGTGAGCCCTCCCATATGCCATGTGATCAAGGCCTTACGCGGGCTGAAACACGGCATGGCAGTGGTGTTGTTGGGCATAACGGAATAAACAATTTGCACCCTCTATCTGGGTTTGCCTCGTTTGTATATCCAAGCAAACAGTAAGGTTGGAGGACGACTTCTATATATATATATATATATATATATATATATATATATATATATATATATATATATATATATATATATATATACCTTCGTGATTCCACACGCTCCTCTCCGTATGAAAAGACACGAGCCCAAATGCATCCAAAAGTGTTTATTTTAGCAAAATGACAAAAAAGAGAAACTCAACGCGTTTCGGGAATTCTCCCTTGTTCACGAGTCAAGCTGTATAAGTTTGGTTCGAGAATTTAAACACCATGTGACTTCTAAACATAAACAAAAGACTTCCGCGATTTAAGTAAACAAAGCGGTAGCATGGGGAATGTTTTCTTTCTTAATACAAACTGGGGCTGAATTCTAGCATCTTGGTAGTCACTGTGATTTAAGCATGAGCTTATATTATGTTGGAAGGGTTGCCAGGACAAGTGACATTAATTTGCCGACAAGGGTAAACAAGGTCCATTAACGTTTTGTAATTGCCCACAGGGGCTGTATTCTTATTTGACATGGTTACGCTAAGGTATTACATAACAAATAATAACCCCATACATATAATTGCCGAGGAGACAGCACATATATATTATCTTGCGTAAAGCAAGGGGTTAATAATATGAGTTATGTTTATAATTTGGAGCGCAACACTTACAAAGTTGTAACCCTATGTTTTGATTATTATAATCGGTTCATTTAAATTGAATACCTTGTGAGATCAACCAATGTCTAAAATAGTATGCATTTGTATTAAGAAAGAAAACATTCCCCATGCTACCGCTTTGTTTACTTAAATCGCGGAAGTCTTTTGTTTATGTTTAGAAGTCACATGGTGTTTAAATTCTCGAACCAAACTTACACAGCTTGACTCGTGAACAAGGGAGAATTCCCGAAACGCGTTGAGTTTCTCTTTTTTGTCATTTTGCTAAAATAAACACTTTTGGATGCATTTGGGCTCGTGTCTTTTCATACGGAGAGGAGCGTGTGGAATCACGAAGGTATTGCAGGGCTCGCCACCCAGCACGAGCCCACATCGTACGAGGTCTTGTCAAGGCGGCGTTTTTCAGCGCTAGTGGAAAACCAAATTGACTTAATATATATATATATATATATATATATATATATATATATATATATATATATATATATATATATATATATATATATATATATATATATATATATATATATATCCAATATCCAACACATGAGTTTTCCCCATTTTGAAGAGCCAACCTCAGGTAGGTATTGTGAATTTCGTTTTTATTGCAGGAAAACAGCGTGGCAAGAGGAGAACAAAGTCCATTCAAATCACCAGCCTGACGCGTTTCCATGCTCTCCCGAGCATGGAAACGCAGAGGCTTCTGAAAACTCTGTAAGGAGCCTGGAGTATTTCAATTATTAGCACCTGCTCCAGTGGGCGTTGGCGCCCCCAGAGCCTGCTGGAGTGCAATAAAATGAGTGAACACGCAAGAAACTGGGTTTAAACAAGAGACCTCCTGCCTGCTCGTGTCAGCCTCTGAGGAAGAAGCAAGAGAAGCTTCGAAACATGTCAGGCGAGGGACGATAAATACCGGCACAAAATGTTTCCTTTCTCTTTCCTTATTAAAGAAAGGTTGGATACCTATTTGTGAAGGGTGTGCACCCTCAATTTCTGAGCAAACTTTGGCCGCCACCAGCTGTAATATTGATGTGGTGCCACAAACTTTGACCGCCACCCGCTCCTGAGTGCCTATTGCCACATTTTGGTGGACTGAAGCTGCATATATATATATATATATATATATATATATATATATATATATATATATATATATATATATATATATATATATATATATATATATATATATATATATATATATATATATATGTATATATATGTATATATATATATCCAACACATGAGTTTTCCCCATTTGAAGAGCCAACCTCCAGGTAGGTATTGTGAATTTCGTTTTTATTGCAGGAAAACAGCGTGGCAAGAGGAGAACAAAGTCCATTCAAATCACCAGCCTGACACGTTTCCATGCTCTCCCGAGCATTTCCTCAGAGGCTTCTGAAAACTCTGTAAGGAGCCTGGAGTATTTCAATTATTAGCACCTGCTCCAGTGGGCGTTGGCGCCCCCAGAGCCTGCTGGTGCTTGTAGTTTAATGAATCACGCTTAAAATAAGCTGCTCCCAGAGTAAAATTGTTCGTAAAAAATATTAACACCCCAATGGGTTTGGAAATTGTTCACTTTACTCTGTGCTGTGAATAACATCATGCAACACGACCTTGCCTGCCAATTCATGCTTTTAGCCAGGTGACTGCAGCTTGGACCACTTCCATGTGGTAAGGGCACTTCTCCGACCGGGGACGGCCGGTAAACAAATCCAACACATGAGTTTTCCCCATTTGAAGAGCCTACAAGAACTACAGTGGTTTCTGATTCACGCTGATGTCTCTTCTTTAGGAGATACATAAAGTTCTGGACTTCCTACAGTATTCATCTGGGCCCAGAGGAACTGGTAGGACTTATCCAATGTATATTAGCGTGCATCACTGATCCTTTAATTTTTTGATTGGCAGTCGCAGTTTCCCTAATGGTCCTGAAGAAAGCTAAGACCAATAGTCAGTACAGCTGAAACATGTCGACCTTCACTTACTCTGCCCACATTTAGTTATTATTTCAAACTATTTGGCAGAATTTTAATCTTGACCCGAGCGCCATACTGATTAAAATTTATTTTGGCCCTTGGAGTCAATTTTACCCTCACGTTTATCACTTTTATTTTTTTGCACTGCACCCCATTAGCATCACCAGTGAAGTCCAGTGGTCTGTATTTACACCATGTTAATCCACCCATCTCTGCGCCATGATTAGGTGCACTGTTTGCGAATTGGATTGGTGACATCTCCCAAATGACGACATTCCACCACATGGGTGGGCTGATGGGAATTTTTCTAACAGGCCAGGGCTATCACTTCTAGTGCTACTAATGGTTTTGGGACACTAGTTCAGTTGCGGCACACTTACAGGTTTCTGACCAGGCCTCTCTTTTGTTTGTTGATAGTTTCTCTTAGGGTATGAGTGGTTCTGGTCGTTAAATATAGCCCTATTTGACCCTCCCTACGTTTATTTTCTGTAAAAGCATGAATTGGCAGGCAAGGTCGTGTTGCATGATGTTATTCACAGCGCAGAGTAAAGTGAACAATTTCCAAACCCATTGGGGTGTTAATATTTTTTACGAACAATTTTACTCTGGGAGCAGCTAACTTTAAGCGTGATTCATTAAACTACAAGCACCAGCAGGCTCTGGGGGCGCCAACGCCCACTGGAGCAGGTGCTAATAATTGAAATACTCCAGGCTCCTTACAGAGTTTTCAGAAGCCTCTGAGGAAATGCTCGGGAGAGCATGGAAACGTGTCAGGCTGGTGATTTGAATGGACTTTGTTCTCCTCTTGCCACGCTGTTTTCCTGCAATAAAAACGAAATTCACAATACCTACCTGGAGGTTGGCTCTTCAAATGGGGAAAACTCATGTGTTGGATATATATATATATATATATATATATATGCAGCTTCAGTCCACCAAAATGTGGCAATAGGTACTCAGGAGCGGGTGGCGGTCAAAGTTTGTGGCACCACATCAATATTACAGCTGGTGGCGGCCAAAGTTTGCTCAGAAATTGAGGGTGCACACCCTTCACAAATAGGTATCCAACCTTTCTTTAATAAGAAAGAGAAAGGAAACATTTTGTGCCGGTATTTATCGTCCCTCGCCTGACATGTTTCGAAGCTTCTCTTGCTTCTTCCTCAGAGGCTGACACGAGCAGGCAGGAGGTCTCTTGTTTAAACCCAGTTTCTTGCGTGTTCACTCATTTTATTGCACTCCAGTGTGCCTTCCTCCGTGGATTTCAATTGCGGTGCACGCTGGGATGTGTTGTTTAAACAGGGTATGCAAACGTTTTTCCTCCGGTGGTTCTGCCTGCATCCATGCCGATTTAAGGACAGTTATATCTTTCCAAGCCCTCCAGTGGGCCCCAGAACAATTTATCGCCTTCCCAAATTTTCTTCATGTGATGCCAGCACTAGAGTCAGTCTGTTCCGACTCTGCCGGTCCCGTTTTCAATTTACGTGCGGTCGCACCTCCATAGCCGAAGCCGCCGTGTGAATATCTTGCCAAAGTTTGCTCAGAAATTGAGGGCGCACACCCTTCACAAGTAGGTATCCAACCTTTCTTTAATAAGGAAAGAGACATTTTGTGCCGGTATTTATCGACCCTCGCCTGACATGTTCCGAAGCTTCTCTTGCTTCTTCCTCAGAGGCTGGCACGAGCAGGCAGGAAGTCTCTTGTTTAAACCCAGTTTCTTGCGTGTTCACTCATTTTATAGCAGTCCAGTGTGCCCTCCTCTGTGGATTTCACTGGATGGTGTCATCAGTGATGTCATGAGTGATGTCACTGACCATGTCATGAGTGATGTAATATGTGACGTCATCAGCAGTGCATTGCAGGCGCGCAAGTTATAGTGAGTCCAACTAACTATAACGTGGAATTTCAATGGTTTTATGTCAGTAAAATTTCCAGCTAACTATAACTAGTGTGAAACTTTTGTTTTTTTCAGTGAATTTAATAGGTTTTTTAAATGCTAATCCCTAACTATAACTGGTGTGAAACCTATGGTTTTTTCAGTGTATTTCATAGGTTTTTTAAATGCTAATCCCTAACTATAACTGGTGTGAAACCTATGGTTTTTTCAGTGAATATATATATATATATATAACTGGTGTCAAACCTATGTTTTTTTCAGTGAATTTCAAAGGTTTTTTCATAGCAAATTTCTATAGCTATGAAATGTAATATATTTAAAAATGAATCCTATATTGTATATGTATGTTAAACAATTTTTTTATGTATATTGTTTTTTTTTTTTTTGCCTCAGAGCGCTCCCGGTGCGCGCCCCGGTGAGCGCCCCGGAAAGCGTAGTATTTTGAAGCGCCCCGGTGCGCGAACCGGGAAGCGTCCCGTTAGCACCAATATCGTGAACGAAAACATGATCGTGACGTATCGCGTAGCCGCGTCCGTGTGATACGCACGGCGTAAGCGCACCCGGAAGCACTCGAGCGAATACGATCGCCCAACGTAAGCATCTGACGCGCTTACGCGACACGCCCCGGGGCAGCGTAGTATTTTGAAGCGCCCCGGTGCGCGAACCGGGAAGTGTCCCGTTAGCGCCAATATCGTGAACGAAAACATGATTGTGACGTATCGCGTAGCCGCGTCCGCGTGATACGCACGGCGTAAGCGCACCCGGAAACACTCGAGCGAATACGATCGTGCAACGTAAGCATCTGACGCGCTTACGTGACACGACTCGGGGCGCACCCCGGGGCGCGCCCGGGGGCGCGTAACGTAAGCGCGTCGGGTCATGTGACCTGAAAATAACACTTTTCATTGGTTTATAACAGTTTTAGTTTCATAATGATGAAGCCCCTGGTCTTCTGACCTGAAAATAACACTTTTCATTGGTTCAGGACAGTTTTTTTTTCCAAATGATGAAAGCCCCCACCTTTTTTCCTTATTCTGACTTTGTCCTTTGACTGAGGAAGACCTGTTTGTACTTCTCTGTACCTTTTTGAACTATTATAAAATGGCTTCAGTAGCAGCAGCAGCAGGAGCATCTCAGCCACCACCACCACCTCCACCACCAAGAGGCCCACCACAACACTACAGTGGTGGAAATGAAGAAGAGGAGGAGGAGGAAGAAGAAGAGGAGGGGAGGAGGACGAGGTGGCTGCAACAAAACTAATACCCCATACCAACCCAAGCCACTTATTGTATGGGAGTTTTTTTCCATCCCTGAAGGAAAAAAGAAAGTCAATGCAGCAAAGGTGACTTGTCTTATCTGTGTCATGGAACTCTCAAGGGGTAACCCAAATAAAAAATATTCATTTGGGAACAATACCATGATAAGGCGCATGCAGCGCAAGCATCCTATCAACTATTCTGCTGCAGAAATGAGAGAACTGGCCAGCAACCGTCCCCAATCTACACCCAGCACCTCCAAACAAAATCAACCCACTCCATCAGGACCAGAAACAAGGGAGACAATCCCTTGCATTCAACCACGGTTTGTAGAATTTAGGGTCACCTGTATTTTTTGTGGAAAGACCATCTCATATGGTGAACAAAGCATAAAGCTGATCCTCCTTTCTGGTGACAAACACAAATGTCCCAAAAAACCCTAATTTTTTCCTGGGTTTTTTTTTTGCTCCTGTTGAGCCATTTTGAATTCCCTGTCTTTTGTTTCTCCCCATAAAAAAATACCAAAAAAAATACAAAATAGTTCATAAAAGCCAAAAAAATTACAAAATGTTCAAAAAACATTAAAAAAATATAAAACAACAAAAAGAAGAAAAAAAAAGTTCTTTTTAGAACTGCCTCCAATTTCTAAAAAAAGGCTAAATTTTTTAAAAACTCTATCATTCTTTTTTCCCCATGGTACGCTCCCCGGTCCGCTCCCCGGTGCGCGTACCGGGCGCTCCCCCCGCGCAAATCAAAAAAAAAATATTTTTTTTTTTTGCCCGCGGGGCCCTTTTATAGCCCCCACATCAAACCTAGGGGGTCAAGGGAGATCTACTCTTCCCCCTTATGGTCATTTCCCCCTTTGTTTTTCCCACCTCTTGTGTCTCGATTCTACCGAGACACAAGATGGCGGCCGCTCCGGACTGTTTCGAATGTTTACAGACACCCGAGAGCCAATCAGCTTTCCGTGCGCACCTCACGTGGCGCGCCCGGAGCGCTGCCATAGATATATATATTTTTTTTAACCTAAATTACTCAAAAACCACTGGAGCACATATCTTGAGACATAGCAAAGGCACATCGGGCTACCAGTCCCTACAATTTTGCCAAGTTTGGTGGAAATCCATTCAACCGTTCGGGCTAAAAGTGAGTTCGACCGCCCTATGGAAATTAACATGGGGAAAACACGTTTTGGGACACCCCCCTTTTATCTCGGCCCCCGCTTGACGAATCCCCCCCAAACTTTCAGGGAAGGACCGGAGCGGAGCGGGCCACAAACTTTGAGTAATTCGCGAAGATTCGTCCACCGGCACCAAAGTTATTCACAATAGAATGTTGCAGATTTCCTATGGAAAGTAGATTCTAACTATAACTACCTACTGGCGACCGCCAGTCGGTAATATATATATATATATATATATATATATATATATATATATATATATATATTTTTTTTTTTAAAGATACTGGAAAGAAACAAAGAAACAAAGGTTAACATGACGTTATAATTAGGAGAGAATTTCAGTGACATTTTAAGCACACAAAATCACTGAAATTCACCAATTATATTTATCTCTGGTAAACTTGTGCCCTAAGGTAGCTATATCTCTTGTCCCATCATGCACATTATTTAATTGTAAATGCTGCAGTGATATTATCAATGATGTCATAAAAGATGTGATAAGTGATGTAATATATGGGGTAATTAGCAATGCAGGCCCTGCATCCAACCCCCATAAAAGCCAACCCTATTCAATGCATGGACTTCAGGCATTTGTGGAAGTGGCAGGTAGTGGCCATGCCCAACCCATTAGCGCAGCCCCCTCCCCAAGCCACTTAGACCATCTGGACCCCATCCCTTAGGCCTTCTATGTTGAAGGGGTGGGGATGCGATGCCCTCCTCCCTGAGTCACTTTTGGCCTGGGGCGCCCAACCCCGGGGCCAAAACATATTAGTGTAAAGGGAAGGGGACAAATTTCTCCTCAACGAGGTACAAAGTGCCCCACGGACCCCAACTCCCCTTCATTTAAATATTGTCCATGAGGGATGAAGACCCTGGGGCCTCTTAGAGGCATGGAGTTGTTGGGCTACACATCTCCCTCTCCTTTATAAACATGTCAGTCCGGGTGATGGGGTACCTGGGGCCTCTTATATGCTTGGGGTGGGGGTCTTGTAAATTATAGATGCACCTCGCATCCGTGCCCTGGCCCAATCTGGTGGGTACTTTTTTTATCACACGGATTCATGGTTCATCCATGAATTTGCGGCAAATTAAAAAGGCCTAGGATCCCTACCCTGCACCATATGCCTTTTTAAACTTTTTGTAGAACTCTGGACTAAGTCCCGGATTCCTACGATGGCTGCCGCCACATCATTGTTGATGTGGTGGCAGCCAATCAGATGTCACCAGGAGATCTGTTGGATCCAGGGATCCTCCAGGATATATACACATTTTTTTAGCATTATTTGCTCAAAAACTACTGAGCGGGTTTACACCAAATCTAAATAAAAGCACTGTTTCTGGATCAATATCTAGCTTTCTGCCAAATGTTAAGAAAATCCATTCAGCAGTTTGAGCTGGACCTGTATCTGAAGTTCATATGGAAAAATTATGGTGAAAAAAGCGATTAGGGGCCCCACTCTTTTTCTGGGCCCTCACATAATGGTTCCCCCTAAAACTTTCCAGGAAGGAGTTGAGGTAGAGGAACATTTTTGGGGAAAATTAAGAGAAAATTTGTCAAATGTCTCCACATTTCTTAGGAAAACAAAAAGTGTTTTTCCTATGGTAACGTAGTCTTAACTATAACTAATCGCTGGGGGCCACCAGTAGGTTTTATTTACTTAACTTTACCAATACTTGTCATGCATGGTAAAGGCATGTGTGGTAACATCACAAAAACCTACCTGCATGGTAAATGTTGCTTGACTAAGGCATTGTTGTGAAGGCTGCTTCTCCTATGCAGCTTGAGTCGGCCCTGGGTTTGTCGTCGATCAATCAGGGACCCAGGGAAAGCCTTCATTCTCAGAGGTGCTTGAGGCTACCTACTAGCAAGTAAGGGTAGCCTATGAGCCTCGGGCTCTGTGTTAAGAAAAAGCTATCTTTGGTTCACAAATTTCAGTTCTGTGGTGAGGAAAGAGTACACTCTAGCACTAGCCAAAGGTTCAGGCCCAGAGAGCCACCTCGTGGGGGCTGTGACTCTATCTCTCTGTTCACCAGTGGAGTCTGAGGCAAGTTAAGAGCAAACTGGTCATCTGGGCACTATGCAGTTGCAGGGCTTCATGAGATTTTGTGTCCTTGAAGCTTAGCAGGAGGCTAACCAACTAGCCTTTGGAGTGCACATGTTGGTCCTTGGCACAAGTGGGAGCAAGCAAAGCCCTTGGGGTCTCTATTCATGGGATCAACAGCGGGAGCAGTTCTTGTCTTTGTGAAGTCCTATCTTGGCTAAGGGGCTGCATCAGACATAGTATTGCTGGATGCAGCCTTTCTCTCTGGGGTCTACAGGTTCAGCAGGTGCAGGCATACTTTTGTTCTTACCAAGTTCAGCAGGGTTCTGTGGCTGGAAGTAAGGGGTAAAACTAGAGAAAAGGGGGGAGAAGGAGGGTAAACTAAACTAGGTCGGCCTCCAGTCTATATCAGAAAAAAAGGAACTCCTGTAAGGGGTTCAGAGACCTAGTTTATGTGTATGGTAACTGCTAAATTTTAACAGTGTTTGCCAAAAATGAGAAAGAAAAAATTCTTTCTATAGTCCCCTCACTTACCGGGGTTTCCCCACGGTGACATGCTTCATCATTGGGGCTTCCCAGTTCTCTATGAAAAGGGGCGTGCTGCGACTAGGCGGACTACGCAGGAGCACTGTTATAGTGACGGGCTATGTGTGGTGCAAAGTGTGGTGATGGTGGAGTGGGTGTGTGATTAAAAATACCGTGCTAGTGGGCCTCAACAATTTATTCTGCTCCTAGTTTGGTATACTAAAAAGGGGTGACACTGTTATCTGGCCTTAAGTTAGGGCTAGATCAGTGTTCAGTGGTCGACATGTTTCAAGCTCCCCCAAGCTTTTCATCAGGACCATACAGGGTCCAGCCCTGTATTTTCCACTCCTATATTTAAATAAATAAATGAATTTGTCTCAATATAATGTCTTTACGCTGCTAATTATTAAACATGCGTATTGCATACATACGATTTAGTATCTTATTGTTGTAATACCCGCTTGGTATTACCTAATCGATCCTCACCCGACCGCATACTCTGTATGCGGTCGGGTGAGGATCGATTAGGTAATACCGAGCGGGTTTACCAATAGGAACAATGTTTCCACGAGGTGATCCTGCCCTCGCCTGAGACCATGAAGTGCAAATTAGCACCTTTACATATGCAACAATAAGATACTAAATCGTATGTATGCAATACGCATGTTTAATAATTAGCAGCGTAAAGACATTATATTGAGACAAATTCATTTATGTATTTAAATATAGGAGTGGAAAATACAGGGCTGGACCCTGTATGGTCCTGATGAAAAGCTTGGGGGAGCTTGAAACATGTCGACCACTGAACACTGATCTAGCCCTAACTTAAGTCCAGATAACAGTGCCACCCCTTTTTAGTATACCAATCTAGGAGCAGAATAAATTGTTGAGGCCCACTAGCACGGTATTTTTAATCACACACCCACTCCACCATCACCACACTTTGCACCACACATAGCCCGTCACTATAACAGTGCTCCTGCGTAGTCCGCCTAGTCGCAGCACGCCCCTTTTCGTAGAGAACTGGGAAACCCCAATGATGAAGCATGTCACCGTGGGGAAACCCCGGTGAGTGAGGGGACTATAGAAAGAAATTTTTCTTTCTCATTTTTGGCAAACACTGTTAAAATTTAGCAGTTACCATACACATAAACTAGGTCTCTGAACCCCTTACAGGAGTTCCTTTTTTTCTGGAAGTAAGGGGTGCCACTTTTTTACCAATTTCAGGTTTGTGGGTAGCGATGACTCACTAGCCAATAGGGAAAATGTACCCATCGGGCAACCCTACCTAACTTTACAACATTTCAGTGGGGTTGGCACTTAACAATCCCACAGTGCATCTCTCTGCCCAATCCAAGATATCGGGACCCATTATAAAGTTCAAATTTGACATATCCCCCTTTTAAAATGTGGCATCCTGCTTTATGGGCTGCTAAGGCCTTCTTTAGAGGTAACTTACAAATGTTAATGAGCATTGTGTGGACATGGCAAAAGGGTTTTGCCACGTTGAATGGCCATTTAAAAGCTGCCCGACTAGTGCTGCAGTGGCAGACCTAGAACTATATTTTCACTTTGTCACAGTAGCAGTGGCACAGTAAGTGCTGCAGTCCACTGTGACATTTAACTTATTAGCCCTAGTTATCCTTTGCACCATTTACTAGGGGTTTATAGGTCAATTAAATATGCCAATCAGAGATTAGCCAATTGCACATACACTTTGCTGGGTCAAAGCACATGCACCGGGCCTTGTCAGCATGGCCCAGTGCACTTCAGAGTCAAGAAACAGGCTGCATCAGAGCATCAGTCCAAAGATTTGGGGGTGATCATAAAAAGACGTAATTTTTTTACAACGATTTTTAGTAATATGTGAGCTGTATGCACAGTTTCACATACATTTGTGGAAAGGCGTGCCTTTTTAAGCACACTGGACCAGTAACATTGTCCAACACTTGATAGGATTTCCAGATGCCTTTACACATGTGATTGATTGTAAATGGTACCTTTTAACACGTGTATGTGCAAGCGCGTTACTTTTCACCCATCTGTTTGTGTACACGCACGCTTCCCTTGAACTACGGCCCCGGGGAATGCTATGCGCATATGCTAGGAATACACTTAGCATAATGAATTACCTCGCCTTAGTCATGAAATCAGCCCGAATTGGCACACACAACCCCCACGACCTTCCGTAAACCCGTTCTGGCATTCCAGTATTGCCAGATAGGCCAATTCAGGCCTGATACAATGAAATTCTCAGAAATAAGCAAAGGCGTGTTGTAAGTGGTTTGTCAAGCACTACACAAGGAATTTGACAAGCATTTGTGTTACTGCTGTTTGACAAAAGGATGACTTGTTTGTCATCAGTTTTACTTTTCCCAATTCCATTAGCCATGTTTCCACTGTCTCTTTGTTTAGCTATTGTCAGATGTTACACATCACAGTAATTCAAGTCTGTTTACTTTTAGTACATACTGTAGTATAAATGTTAGCCTGTTTTTTTTTATTTTGTGACTCATAATTTTCCTTTATTGGAAAATTCATTCTTCTATCGGAGCACTGCATTCTTTCCCAGGTGTCATCCATTATAGGGATAAAGTATTTAATTGCTTCGATGTGTCAGTGTGGACATCTGTTTTTCCCTACGGACCACTCCTGGATCTTGATTGTTTCCCGTTTCCCTGCCCTGTGGAATTCAGTTTGTTGCATAAAGAGATGCACTTCAGAGAAGTGTTCAGTCTTGAGATAAACAACTATTGTGTGCTGAATTCTACCAGTGTTTTAAAACTGTTCATGTCATCCCCCTTATTGTACAAGGCTATCATGTTTACTAAAAGTAGGATGGGATGCAGTAGAAACTGTATAACTGCATGTAAATTGCAAAAATATGCTAATTTTGGACGCTTTTCCGAAAATGTTGAAGTTGTCCATTAATTTATTAGATAGGAGTAGAAATATCGCATCACTGCAGCAACGTTCCCATTACCTTCCAAGTATTAGGGGCTACGGGCCAGATTGTTGAATCTATACCACGTGTGAAAGATACTTTGAGGGCTGTTTGCTCTGCAAATTGAAATTACAAAAGGGACAGATAGACCACTTCTATATTTTCAAATATGCATTTGCTCTTTCAAGGTGTAGATATGAAAGACCATGCACTAGGCAGACAGATGCTCCTGCAAATAATGACGTCTTTTGTCAGATCTTGTACTTTCCGCCAGAGGACTCGCTATTGTGAGTCATTTCCGGGTGTTCCTGTTTGTTTTTTTACCCCACAATGCTCTGCTTGATTGGGGTGTGGCTGAACTGATACCGCCACCTAGGGTACAGGGAGGATACTGTTCACTCCTTAGGCTTGGTGAGACCAACAGTGAGTGGCAGGCAACCTACAAAGCAAGGACACAAGCGTTTACCTACCTACCTACCCTGGGAGAGGGTCTAGACTAAGCATAGGCGAATTTTGCGAATTCGCGATCAGCGAATTTGCGGATTTGCTAATTTGCAATCCGCAAAATTTGCAAATTCATGCGAATTTGCGGATTTTTATATTTTTGCGTGTTTGCGGGTGTTCGCGGGGTGCTTTGCGTGTTCACAGGTGTTCGCGGGACGCTTTGCATGTTTGCAGGTTTTTTTTTGCCTGGTTAATCACTGCCACCCTTTCGTTTTTTATGCCGCTCTGCTCTCTGTACCACTCGTTTCTGTGCCCTTCTGCCCTCCGCCCCACTCATTTTTGTCCCCTTCTGCCCTCTGTCCCACTTTTGTTCCCTTCTGCCCTCAGCCCCACTTAGAATGGCGCCGGCAAGCTGCCAGCGCCATTCTAAAATAGCACAAAGAGCTTCAACAGGAAGCACTATTGGATAAAGTAAAGCAGGTGCTCGAGTTGAAGGTCAAATTAAGTTACACAATCATTAATCTCGCCAAGTTTGGGGTGATTAATGATTGTGTAATTGAATGTGAGCTTCAACTCCAGCACCTGCTTTACTTTATCTATTAAAGCTTCCTGTTGAAGCTGACTCTTGTAACTATTTTAGAATGGCTCTGGCAGCTTGCCGGCGCCTATCTAAAAGAGTTACAAAAGTCAGCTTGAACTTTTGACCCAATCCATTCCGCTCGCGGATTTAGCGGGAAATTCGCGAATCTCGCGGATTGCAAATTTACCGAAAATCCGCAAAATCCGTGAGCGGAACGGATTTTCCGCCCATGCTTAGTCTAGACACTTCTTTCAGTATAAACTGTTCAGTGCAGCATAACTGGGATCAATCATTGTCCCACAGGTGGTGTTGTGCAGCTGTGCTCACAAGCCACATGCTTCAAGATGGAGATGGGCAATTAGTGAACTATGAGACAAGTCAATTGTCGTGCACACCTTCTATGTGGCCTAGGCTCCTATTATGAGCAGAAGATTATAGGCTAGTGGGGAAGTAATATTTTGATCTCCATGTGTGAATCGTAGGAGTGCAACATATTTTCCTATAGTTCACACTTTATGTTTGACTAATATTGCTAAATTAGGGGTGACATTTATTTAGAAAATCCCAGGTAGAGAAAGCATGATTACATTTGTGCATAAAATATGTCTAATGAAAAATATTGTAACGAATGTGTTCGCATTCAAGAGAAAATAAAGGATTAACATGTGATATTGTGATACTAGTAATTAATGTATGTGGGTATGTTGAAGTTTAATTATTTTAATGGGAAGTTAGAATGTATTACCAATGACTTAGTGAAATAATAATGTGATGAATTTTCTACATTTATTAACTACAGAGAAAATGTGCACGTTTATGTAACCAAGTGCATTGGTTAACTTGGCTATCATTTGGGGCTAACTTGGATTCATTTAATTTCATGTCTGTTTCTTCTAGCCTAAGATCATATTTCAATACAAACGTACGATGCAGTTAACACTTGATTTGCATTTAACCTTCAGTGTGGAATGTGTTGCTGTATTTGTCCCCGTTGCAGGGGTGGATAAATCCATATTAGTTAGCAGAGAAAAGTTACTGTTTTGCTCCATAGTGAGGTGTGAGAGTACAAAGTAGCATGAGAGGAATGTCGTAACAAGACCGTGGGATGAGTTCTCATGGAGGAGAAGAAGGATGGCCAAGGACAAGG
This sequence comes from Lissotriton vulgaris, assembly GCF_964263255.1. Taxonomy (NCBI): domain Eukaryota; kingdom Metazoa; phylum Chordata; class Amphibia; order Caudata; family Salamandridae; genus Lissotriton; species Lissotriton vulgaris. The sequence continues at coordinate 627,864,191 of NC_141691.1, read as the reverse complement.
AGGATTGCTTATCTGTGTGGGAAGGGAGCTGGAAGAATAATGCCTGGCCAATTGAAAAGTACTCAAGGGAAGGTCACTTGTAACATGGTTTTTCGGATGCAGTTGATATTGCTTGTTGATACTTAAGAGAGACAGACACCTTTTAGATTTCGTAGGGTGTAGATATATGTTTGTGTGGCTTCATGCTACTTGACACACTCGTGAAATACTTCTACTGGAGAATTCACTGCTGACATATTTCATTCTGTTTTTTCCAGACATTAGTCCACCAATGGTTAGATTTGAGGTTTCTTGCTAGGATAGTTTAGGGAAAGGTTGGATTATTGTTCCTTGCTGATACTCATTTAATGACTTTGATTTAACTTTCTTTTTCTTGATTGTCTATTTCTTAATAATTGGGCTAATCATCCTTTCTCTTCTGTATCGAGCTCATCTCTTCCGGAGATTTAAACACGTTTTACTAATTTTGTATTTTTACGTGCTCGTGCTAAAATTAGTTTATGTGAGCTTATTTTTTAATTATAATAAATTCTACTAAACCATTTGTCAGTTGTGAACTGGGTAATTGAGCGGCATAAGGAGCTCCATATTGAAACCTTGATTCTTAAATTAATTCTCCCTTTTGCCTCTCATGCAGCAAAGATCCATGGGTAGCAGAAAGAAAATGTGCTCTGATTTTCTCAGTTGGGAGTAAGCTGGAGCACTAGTAAATCAAATACAAGATGTTTTTGAATAGCGTCCATCCTGAACTTATGTATTTGAAGCTGCTCTCATCTTTGATAGCAAAGAAAAAGGAGGTTTGGTAAAATAAAATCTTTGCCTCTGATTACAAAATGTAGTTAAGCATAGCAGCCAGAATTGATACCAGGTTGTCCTGTTTTACATTAACTAATTCAGCCACTGGATGATATCTCTTTTCAACATAAAAGGTTTTCACTTTGTTTTTAATTCTCAGCGCATGAAGGTAGAGGCTCGTCCACGTCTATTCTAACAGCCTGTTCTGTATAAGTGGTGTCCTCTGTGGTAGATTGAATGTTATACAATAGAGTGAGAGCATGCATCATGGTTAATGTCATTCCAGCTTCATTCAAAGAGCTGTTCTCAGCAATTTCAGGTTTTAACAAGTGTGATTGCCTTGGTGCTCCTGTCTCGTGATCTATAGAGCAAGCCAGCCCCAGTTGAGATATCTGGTCAGCTGCTTGTCAATACGCATCAAATTGATTATTTCTCTCCTTTCTTTCACTTCATTGTAGGAATCTCTGAAAACGTTCTCCCAGCTCTAGTTGACTGGGGCATTATTTTGAAGACAGTAAGGCCATGTCTTCCAGGAATGGTACTCTGTGGGTAGTGGGATTCTAAAGCCATGACCATCTACTTGCCCCAACTTCATCCTGAAGCTCTAAAGCACCACTTGCTACCAAGAGCATGACACCCCATATTGGTGCTTAAGACTAGACTTAAACGAAATCTAGAACAATAGAGAAGCGTTGCTGCTGTCTGATCCTGGTAAATGAGAAGGTGAACTGCCCCAAGGCGAGGAAGTAAAAGGCACAGCTCAATGAAACCTGGCTATTCACAAATCAAAAACAGAGATTCCGTATTGAGCCATGAGAATCTATTTCCCTTATGACCTGGACCAAACCTTAAAAGCTTCAGAAAGAAAATAACATCTGCTTCTCGATTGCTGTGGACTTGTTGAGAACACCAAATAGCTATGCCTGATGATGGCAGTGCACTACCATGCAGTTCGGTACTTAACATGAGCATGTGTACCACTGATGGACAGGGATTGTTCCATGAAGACATTTCTGAAAATATCTTTGATTTTGTGGAAGCCCTTATCAACCTTTTCTGGACCAAAATGTATGGTTTTGAAGCTATGCAAGCTGATTTGAGATCCATTGCCTGTAATTATAAACTAGTTTGGAACTGTATCCCTGGATTCTGCTAACCAGCTCAGTGGGTGTTTTCAAGACGAGTGTTTGCAATGACCACTGGAGAATTCTGAGCCCTAATAGTCCTTATTGAGATATAGGTCAAGAAGGAGCTTCCTTACATTTCCTGGCATTCTCCTGAAATCCTAAACTAATGTACAAGCAATTACAGCCATATTTGGTTAATTACCAAAGGCACTTAACTCCTTCTCCCTGGTGACTGCACTGGAGCATTAATGATGTGGTGTAACAACCACCCCAAAATTTAGAGAAGCTTCTTGTCAGCCAACTACTAACCCTTTTTTAATTTGTGAACCCCAATTCACTTTAGAACAAGGGATTTGCTAGATTTGCATGGGCAAATCTGTTATAGATCAGGCTTACTAAGCTATAGTTCTGCATATAAACAAATACTCGGGATACATGGATTGCAACCCTTGAAAACATTAAGTAGGATTTTGGCTAACACAAAATCTCAGATGACTGAAGCATGGAACCAGATTTCATTGACAGCCCAGGAAGACTGATATGGCTTTGTGACCCCCCAAAGGATAATATTGGCTGCAATAGGCAATCAAAACTCATCTCTTTCCTCTAAAGTAAACTTTCTGGAAGTATGCTCTGCTGAATTCCTCGGAGTTAGCGACTTATCTGTTAAACAGCGCCGGGACTCCCCTTCGCTGGGGCAGCTGAGAGCAATATAAGTTAATTTAACATAACATAACATAACCCTATGCAGAATGAATTAAAGTGCCTTAATTCATAAGCTATCATTTAGGGTCATAATTCAAGGTTTTATTTGGTATGACATATTGCAATTGGCAAGCATTTCCCATATGTAAATAAAGACTTTGGGCACCTTTAGTTTTCACCCAGGTGCCTGGTATATTGACTGGTGTGGCACAGGCACTACGTTAATCACCCCATCCACCTCACTAAACCTAAATTTGTAGGCCTAGTCGACGGACTCTTTTCCACTAACACAACTCCTGCGTCAATGGTGAGAGTGGTTTCATGGGAAAAGAAGCAATTGCAGCAAGATTTCCAATGTACAGCTGCATATTGATTAGTCATCACTTACAACATAATTTCAGAAGACAGGCCCTCAAATATGGGGTCCTCCATGAGAAAGGAAAATCTGTGGCTCTCTTGTGTCATATTGTGCTCAGAGGCACACACACCAACTCCATAATTAGCTCTCACATGAAAACCATGGACAACCTCCAAGTGAACACTGACAGGGTATTCCCTTAACATGTACATAAATCCCAAATGGGCTCCTCTCTGTGCTAGTCATCAAGAGATAAGTTAGCCACGATACAGTTATTGATCTGAAAGTTGCATACAGTAAGCTTCCTCTGTTGTGTGACGCAAGTGAGGTATCTGAAAGTTTAGAATCACACTTCCTTTTCAGGAGACTGACTAGATTGACAATAAAACCCATTTATCAGGGCAGAGCTGGTTGCCGAGAAGCATGGCGACATCCTTCTAACACTCCCGGCTAACGCGGCCCTGGTCACCGATTCAGGACCCTCATGCAGACAGGTTCCCCACACACTTGCTGCTGGAGCTGCTCTTTAGGTAGACATTGCTCCTAATATGGCCCAGAAGGGGGAATGACGCAATATGGCACCTCTCCCTTTGCCCCGCACACTGTCTGGGCCTGGAGGACTTTAAGATTTGACATAGTGAAGCCTGAGCTGAGTGTGCTTCCAACGGAGAGGGGCACCCCAAGGACACTACTGAGGACAGTCAGTGTTGTTAGGTGGTGGAGGCGCTGCCTTGAGGCTGGGGGCATTTCTTGCTAGCATTATTTGCTGACCTGCCACAGCCCCCAACCTACTGGGATCAGCCAGGGAATGAGCAGCAATGTCTTCTATCCTTTTCTTGGAATATTGTTGGTCTCCTTCTCCTTCGCGCTACGCTGATGGCCAAGTACTTTCTGCATCTTGATGGCCTTGTGCCCTTACCTTTGGGTGCCTACTCTTGGGTCTGTATCGGTGATTCCTGCAAGCCATTGAGGATTGCACGATCTTGGATTCCCTTCTACAGCGGCTGACCTGGCATTGTTGGGATCATGGGGACTGCAGAGGCTGCTGTCTGATAGCTGGGTACCCAGTACTTATGCTTAGGGCACAAGTCCTAAAAAAAGAAGGGGGGATTAACCAAGTTAGACAGTATGCGCGTGACATCATGGCACATGACATCACAGTGCGACATCACAGCATTGCATCACAAGAAGTGGCATCACACAACCAATGACCTCACAGGAAGTGACATCACAAGGAGTGACATCAGATCTGAACACCTCACAAATATGTTTCAAAGTTCTATCATGACCACCTTTGAGTGCATTACAAGATTTAACAAATGAGAGTTTGCGCGGGGTTGTGCCAAAAAATTGACGCATCCCCCAACGCAAAATGTGGGCCTCAACTTACACATATTTTTTTTTTAACTCTGCATCAAAGAAATTGACAACAAGGAGAAATGTGGGAGTAAATATATTCTGTTTAATGGGTTGCAACGTCTGCATTTTTAAATACTTTATGGGGTTAAGGCATGTCCTGCAGAGACCTTGGTGTACCCAGTAAATCCCAAGGAACACTAATAATGGTAAGGTAATTTTAGAGGGTAACACGTTTGCTGGAGAGATCTGTGTTTTCTCCAAGTTTTGAATCAAACTAGCTTTGTGGGTTAATGTGTCTCCTGCACAGTACATCATCTAACATGCAAATGACAGATTTTTATTTTATGTAGCTAGGTAATTGGATTACTGTTTTTAACACAGAGATCATTTTGTTCCTTACAGTTCATAAATTGCAATCCTTCTAATATAGCACAGCGAGCTATAAAGGACATGTGACATGTGACTCATACTTGTCAATGTATAATGTGCATGTGTGATATACAGCGCTGCATTGGGTTGATTAGTCCCTATGTAAAATAAAACAATGGTATTTCAAATGTTTTTTGTGTAAATACTGGGACAGACCAGCACATTTGACATTCTTTCAGTGCATGCATAGCTCTTATATACAGAGATTAAACAAAGCAAAAAGCATGGCTCTCTTAAGTATTTGCAAAGAGCTCCAAGTTGTGTGCCTTTGTTTCCCCTCCCTTGCAGCTAGGTGTGACTCTCAGAGTGCTCCCAACTAGGATAATGGACCAAAAGGAGGCCTGATGGGCCCTTAAATACAACCTTTGTTATGGGCCCCGCTGGAGTTTGGAATGCGATAGACCCCTCACCCCCTGCACGTAGCTGCTCTGAAAGAATGCAGGAAAGGTGCTGTTGTGCTGCTGAATATGTCCCGGTGCCTGAAAATGACACTGGGACAAGTTCAGCAGATTTCAGTGAGGCTCATTTCTTAAAAGGTGGACGTCTTGTACCTGCGTATACCCATGACTTGCTCCCTGCTTACAATGGGACTCATCTTGCCTCTTCTCCTCAAGGAATAATGACTCTCCTACGCGGATGACAGGCAGAGGTCGGGTTGTAGTGTTCCATGCCTGTGGTGTACCCCTCTACCTGCCTCCTGGGAATACCACATAGAGATTCCCACTCAATTACTCTGATTCTTGCCAGTGGCTGCTCCTTACCTCTGGTTGGGGCCTGATCCCATGTCCAAGTCGAAGTCCACATGCCAACTCCTGTTCTCTAGGGCTGTCTCTAGGGTGAGGCCGCCCAATACTTAGAAGCTGAGGACATGGTGCAGGCACCACCATCTTTGTCTTCTTTCGCTATGGATTCCCTGCTTTGTGAGGTCTCCGGTATCAAGATGTCCTTGGGTTCTATTGGCACAGCTGTCACGAAAATGGCGGAAGATGTAGCAGTCAATCTGCGAGGATATCGCCTCTTTTCATCAGCGGCATGACAACATCGGAGACCCACCTCCTGCAGGCGAAGGCACATGTTGATAGCCGCCTGGTCTGTGGAGGTGGGTGTGCTGCAAATGAAAGTGATTGACTTGGAGGACAGAAGTAGAAGGGACAATGTTCATATCCTCAGGCAGCAGGAGAAATTGGGAGGGCCCACACAACCCTGTTCATTTGTGACTTTTTCCAAAATTGTTGGAGCTACCCTTTGTCCTGACCCTGGAGATAAGGCGAGTGCACAGGGTCCTCTTCTTCCATGCAGTGACGTAGGCCCATTCTGTTGTGCCTTCCACAGCATCATCAGGATTATTATTATGGCTGTAAAAAAAGCACGCCCTTTACCAGTGTGAAAATCACAAGAATTTCATTTTGGCCGACTTCTCCCCTGATGCCAATCTTGCAATAAAGCGATTTCTGGCCTGCTGCCTTTGGAAGAGGGACATTCCATATGTCTTTCTGGAACCGGCCAGGAGGCTGATAGCTGTGGATGGCAGGAATCTGAAGTATGTTGACTCAGAAGACCTGGAGATATTCCTGGTCTCCATGGACAACTCCGACATGGACACCTGAGAACCACCTGCTAGTCCATCAGCTGCTACCATGGTGAGGGAGGATCATACCCCAATCATCAGAAGTAGCGATGAAAGTTAAAAAGAGTCAACCAGCGCTTGACCTCAGATGGTGCAAGCACCACCACAAGTCTTTGGGTGGGGAAAGGGACAAATCATGCTTGCTCTTAAGGCTTAGGATGTTTGCTTATCAGCCCTCTGGCTACCTGGTTTGTTTGAAGCCTTTCTACTACTTTCCCTGATGATCTTAAGGGGGTGCCTTGCTGGTGGTTTGCTGGTGCTGCCCTGCTGTTGCTTCCTGACTAACACTGGATGTACTAATGTAGGGCCCGCCGTTGCATGTCACATGGCTAACTCAGAAGGCATCTGTTGGGACTCGCTTTTGGACTATTGTGCTGCTCCTAGTTGAGACTGTCCTTTTGGTGCAGACTTGGACTCCTAGCTGCAAATTATACTATGTCCTTTGTTCCTATGTTTGAGTTTACTTTTTCAATTTTCACAGTTGTTAATTCCAATGATGGGCTTCCAGGCTGATATGTTATGTTATATTAATATATTTATATTTATATAGCACAAATCACCAACCGGTCTCTAAGCGGTTCTGGAGAAATTGAGCAAGTCATTAAAGCAGAAGTAACTAGCGGTAATGGATGCAGAGAGACTATGCAGGTGTTAGTGCCTCTCTAAAAAGGTAGGTCTTTAAGGGCTTCCAACAGGTAAGCAAAACCGGTTCCTTTCGCAAGTACTCCGGTAGAGCATTCCAGACTTGTAGGAGGAGGACAGAGAACGCGCTAACTCTTTTGGTTTTAAGGATAAACCTGGACGAGGCTAGCCTACAAGCCTCAGATGATCGTAAAACCTGCAGACTCTCTCTGCGTCTTGTCCCAATGATAATTGAAGTCCCCCACTACTAGGAGACGTTTATATCTGGAACATAGGTCAGTAGTAAGCTCCAGAAAAAATTAATTGAAACCCGGGGTGGATCTAGGGGGCCAATACACTACCATAAGTACAATGCAGGAGGATTTTAATGAAATTTTTATCCCCAAAACATCTGCATTATCACAGCTTTCTGCCATTATTGAAAAGGAACGCCACCCCACCTCTTCTGGAATCCCCTGATCTATTGTGCCACACAGCATCAAATTCCATTGGCAGGGCTGCCACAAGATGAGGGGTAGATGTATCCCCCAACCAATTTTCCGTAAGTGCCAGAATATCTATATCTCCCTCTTGCAGTAAGGAAAAGACTTCAAGATGGTGCTTAGAGAACGAGTATTAAGCACAGCTACCTTCGACCCACATGCAGTGGGGGGCTCGGGTCTGGCCCTAAGTCCTCAGAGACCCCTCAGCCTCTATATTGTTAGCCGTCAATAAGTTTTCGGCTCGCAACCATGCCTGCACACTCTTCTCTAGCCAATAGTTACCCGACTTGAGGGTCCATGGTGTTTCTGCCGCATAAATCAGTGGAGGGGCAAGGGTTCTGGCCCCTGGTCCTGGCCGGGCGCGGACGGGTGCAGACGGGATTGCCTTTGGCGCGCCGCAGGCATGCCCGCTGCACGTCGGCCCCATCAGCTGTTTTTAAAGCAGCCGCGGCGGACTAGACCGTGACCCAAAATGGCGGCGTACACTGTGCAGCCGGAAGTAAGAAGAAACAACCGCAGCCGTCACCCTAAGCTCCCTGCACACAATCAGCACTTAGAGCTGCGGTGGACCTGGGAGAAGTGATCGGAATGCGGCAGATGATTAATGCCCCCAACAGTTCAGGTACGACAACTAAGTGCCCTTAAGTATTTAAAACCAACTATTTATGTAGCTCAGGCAATTTCCAGCGATTTCGCATAGTAACCACAAAAGGATAAAATAGGACTAATTGTTGTTTTAAAAAGAGCACACGCATACAAGCCGTCAGCGTGCTCCGCTTTCAACGCTACCTTCTATACATACCTTGTCTTTTCTGTCTTGAATGGGATGACCACTGGCCCTGTTTTTGGGCTTAGGGTCCATCTTAATATGGGTGGTGTTAGAAACGGGACCCTGGCCGGTCAAGATTTGCGTCGAGGTCAGTCAGGGATCACCATTTCTAAGGTCAGGGCAAGGGAGTCACACACCAAGGTAACCCCCACTCGCCCTCTAGGTAACGTGGCGCGAGCAGTCTAGGCTAAACTTGGAGGCGGTATGAGTTAAGTATTTGCGCACGCACCCCAGCAACAACACCCAAGGCCCACCACAAAGGAAAACTCCACACAAGGATATCAAAAAATAGCCTTTGTATTATAATAAACAAAACACATTAGATAACACACAAACTTTACAATGTGCCAGGGGCACGGGCAAAATTTACAAGGGGAATTATGTACAGGACAGGGCCACATGGACCACTGTCAGGGGTAGGCACTTGTCAGAAAATAATACTGGTAGGTACACACTTAAGACATAAACATTAGAATGAGTAGCACCAAAATTATAAATGCAACACACATCCAGTAATCACTGGAACAGAGTCAAGACCTCCTACGCAACCCTAAAACACTGTAGGAAATCACGCAGGTAACTAGGACCTTCTCATCAGGACCTAAGGAAGGAATACCAACACCTAAGCAATTCACTTTTAGCAAAGGGAAGGAAACCTAAACATAAAATGAAACATCAACAATCCTCTATGCAGGTCTCATTTAGCAAAGTGGATAAACCTAAAATGGGACATCACCAATCCTCTATGCAGGTCACATTTAGCAGAGTGGATAAACATAAAATGGGATGTCAACAATTGCACATGAGATAATAAACACAGAGGTGCAGATTAGAACATTTTGCGCAAGAATCACAAACACAGAAATTACAATGCGCGGGGTGCACACAGCACAACACTCACAATGTCCCTCAGGCCAACTGGCCTCGAAAGGGGCCGAATGCCCTGAGTCTCAGTGTCAGGGAAGCTGCGCAGGCAGTACAGAACACAAACCTAAACGTAGCAGTTGCCCACAAAGTGCTGGGCAACTGATGCAGGAAAAGTTAGGGCAACGTTGGAGCCAGGAGGGCTCAAGAACAAGGTGGGGAGACACAGTGTGGGAGCCTCGGGGCTACAACCCACTAGCTGCCTGTGTCCCCCTAGAGCCTCTCAGGGCTCGCTGAACAAATGTGCGCAAGAGCCTCTCTGGGCTTGAAGAAACAGGAAATGCCCTGAGCCTGTCGGGGCTCGCAGAAACCAATGCGGCTGGTGGAGCCTCTCAGGCTCTAAATGATCAAATGGCCCCGAGGAGCCATTTGATCGCGCTACCGGGGAAGGGGGGGGGGCGGACACCGACAATGTGTCCCGGCGCCCCTCCCTTCTGCCTCACTTTCCCTCGGCCCCGTTGCACTCACCGGGTCTCCTGGCAGCAGCAGCGCGGGGCTCCTCTCCTCACTCGGGAGCCTCCGAGGACGCGGCAGGCTGCTTCCTGATCCCTCGGCTGCCTCGATGACGCGGGGGAAGGCTCGGCCGGCTGGGCCAATCCCAGCGCAGCCGGGCGATGACGTCAGCGGCTGCTTTCTCTCGTCCCCGGGCTGCAGCGGTGAACACGGGGCAATGCCGGGTGGGCACCGGCTCGTAATCAATACAGTAACAGTGGGGCAATGCCAGGTGGGCACCGGCCACAAATAAAAATATACAGCGAGGTGGGCACTCGCTATCCAAAAAAATCGGCAATTCAGCTCCAATGCCTGGTGGGCACCGGCAATGTCAATAAATACGCTCCCAAGCGCTCGGGGAGCAGGCACAGTGCTCTCAAGCGCCAAGGGAAGCGCGCTCGGCGCTTCAAGGAAAACAAAGCGCGCCTAGCGCTATAATTCAAAGTCAGGGCGCCTCCAGGCACAGGAAAGCTCCAGCAGGGTCTGGAGGCAGGCAGAGGGGCAAGGCAGGGCCAGAGCCAGCACACTGGGTCTCCAGGCAGGGAGACAGCCAAGTGGCGGTCCTCTTGGCCCCAGCAACAGCAACAGCCCCCGCTGGCAGGATCCTGGAACAGAACCAAAGACAGAACAAATTGTATGGGGACACAGCCCCTTCTTATACAGAAAAACCCCTTTGTCTCAGGGTGCAGGGTGGGGGGAAAACCAGTCGCAGCTGGTTCTGAAGTACTCTGTTTACCTCAACCACCCTCTCTATTCACTTGCAGGGCTAGGGACATCAGTCGCACTACAGGGGGTGGAGCCAGCATTGTCTGGGGAAAGTCCAGGCCCATCAGGGACCAGGTGCACTCCTCCCAAGCCATCAAGCATGCTAATCTCACACTCACCACCGGGCAGACCCATCCAGCCTTCCTGGAGCCAGGCTCACCAGCCAGCTCCAGCCAATCACACTGCAGACATATTTTACAGTAATATGCCAAGTACTAGAAATGGCATTTCTACACATGACACACACATGCCACATACACCATTGCGAAGCATTCATTCTCACGAACTCGCACATACCAAATTCGAGCATGCACTCCCCACGCATCAGGAACTACTAGGGACACAGACATTCCCCATGCATCCCTATGGGAGAGCAGGCCAGCCTAACTACATGCACGCACTTTACTCTGGGACACAGAGAAAAAGTGCGCACAGACCAGAAAATCATCCACACATATCACACACTAAAAGCAAAAGGATTAGGGGTGAACTTGCCTTAAGGGCCAAGTCCAACACAACCCCCTTCCAGCCAAAACGCAGGGCAGACCAATCACCACCGTGATGGACTTACCTGCTTGGGGCGATAAAACACGGACGCGGGCCCGCAACTGCAGGGACACCCTCCTGTTTTACGCCACTGTGAACCCCTGGGGTTCTTTCTAAAACTATGGTAGGGACTCACTGGATTACCCCACTGGTACTCTCCAGCTGCCCTCGGCAAGGACCAGGCCCTAGGCCACCCAGGTGCCACTGGTTCCTGCCTACTCACAAAGTGGGGGGTAGTAACCCCTGGCACATAACAGCCATGCTCCACTCTTCCTGTCTGCAAGACAGGGCCAGACTGCCACTGGTTCTCCAGCCTAGGGTCTACAACCTTAGGTGGACCAGGAGTCTCAGGGAAGGCTCTCCTCCCCTTACCTCTTCTCCTAGGGTTCCTCCGCCTTCTGCGAGGGGTACCCTCTAAACACCACTCTCTCAACCTAGGGTTTAACCCCTCAGGTGGTACCGGGGTCAGAGGTGGGCTTTCCCACCCTCTGCACCCTCTTCCAGAGTCCTGCTCCCTCCCAACCGGGGCGGTACCTCTGGAGAAAGAACTGGTTAGGACACTGCTTACAGTATTCCCACCCTTCAGGTCAGGCAAACCCTGAACCTGGACCTCCAACCTCCGGTCTAGAACCTTTGGTGGAATCACTGCCTGGCACTCCAGGACTTCTGAGGACTCACAGGTCACTCTCCAATCACTCCTTTCACTGGACTTCTGTACTCTCCCTCCTGGAGCAGTACTGCCAGTCTCCACAACTACAGAAGCTCCGCTCACAGATGCTCCAGGTCCCCCATACACTAGGAGATCTCCCTCAAGTGGACTAACAGGTAAGCATAGGTCCCCACCCTGGTGTTCCCTAAAGAAACCATCCAGGCTCTGAGGCAGGGCTTCGGGCATCTGGGGACTCTCGGTCTCACACTCACTTCCGCTCCACTGAGACAGACAGCAAGCCCCTACACCCTCCTCACTATACTGAGACCTAGCTGGGCTATTCTCACCCTCCTCCACCATGCTGGGTTGGAGAAAACCTGACCCACTATTATTGGAATCACTCACTAGCGGAGCTAAGGAGCCTCTTGCACTCTCCCAGCGCTCTGCTTCTCTTGCAAACTCACAAGGCCTAATCAATCCACACCCTAACAGATGTTGGCGCAACTCTGGACAAACAACACTGAGCAACTGCTCGTTGATAACTAGGTTAAACAGCCTATAATACTCAGGTTCCCCGTGAACCCTTAACCAATCAATCAGTGCATCCTCACAAGCATCTGAATACTCCTCCCAATCCTGGTGAGGCAGTCTCCTAAGGTTCCTAAACCTCAACCTATTCTCCTCCTCTGGAGAAACAGGAACCATACTCGGGGAACTGGGAGTGGGACTGTCAACACCAACACTTAAAAAGCTGCCACCACTGGACTCCACCCTCCCTGGGGAATCCAGACAATTACACATGCACTCAGGGGGTAACCTACTCTCTTGGGCTACCTTCTCCCTGAACAAGGCCCTCTCAGCCTCTAGCTTGGCATGCTCCAACCTGAGCTGTTCCAACGCTAGCTGATACTCCCTCTCTTCCTTCCTATCCAACCACTCCTCTGGGGACAGGGAAAGGGATGGGGCGCTGGTACTGACACTGGACCCAGCAAGGGACTCCCTATCTATGGGGTCATCACTCTCTGCTGACATCCATCCACTGTCATCACCATCCAACTCACATTCATCATCAGAATCTTCAGGGCTCCCCACAGACTCACCACCCTCATGGCGTGCGGCCCGGGCCCTCTCTCTCTCACTGTGCTCGAGCTCCCACTGACCCTTTTGCCACAGGATCAGGCTGTCCCTAAGCTGGGACTGTGTAACCAACTCACTCACCTCTATGCCTCCCTTTTCGCAGAATCTGACCAGCTCTAATCTACTGTACCTAAACAGACTACAGAGATCAAAAACTGGCTCCATTTTGGCGGACGTTCTCAGGAAAAGTTTGACACAGGGAACCTGGGGGTCTGAGCTAAACAGGAGAACACAATCAACAAATTCAGCAAGATTCCTATCAGAGAACTTGCACTCCACTGTCCAGTTAAACACACACTCATTCACACACAACCCTCCCCTCGGACTGGTAAGGCAGTTTCTACCACCCCTGATTTTTCTCAACCTGACCACTAGCAACACAGGTACCAAACTCTGGGAGCAGGGCGGGGAACAAGGTACTGGACAAAATACAAATGACACCTTTCAGGAGAAGCAACACTGACCGTCACCTAAAAAACAATAATCCCCAAAATGCGGTTATCTAAAAAATGCAGAGCTTTGAAGTGTGGCCTGTCGCCACTGTGGTACAGCGCAAACACAAATCCTTATCCTCACCGCTTGCTGCCAATGTTAGAAACGGGACCCTGGCCGGCCAAGACTCGCGTCGAGGTCAGTCAGGGATCACCATTTCTAAGGTCAGGGCAAGGGAGTCACACACCAAGGTCACCCCCACTCGCCCTCTAGGTAACGTGTCGCGAGCAGTCTAGGCTAAACTTGGAGGCGGTATGAGTTAAGTATTTGTGCACGCACCCCAGCAACAACACCCAAGGCCCACCACAAAGGAAAACTCCACACAAGGATATAAAAAAATTGCCTTTGTATTATAATAAACAAAACACATTAGATAACACACAATCTTTACAATGTGCCAGGGGCACGGGCAAAATTTACAAGGGGAATTATGTACAGGACAGGGCCACATGGACCACTGTCAGGGGTAGGCACTTTTCAGAAAATAATACTGGTAGGTACACACTTAGGACATAAACATTAGAAGGAGTAGCACCAAAATTATAAATGCAACACACATCCAGTAATCACTGGAACAGAGTCAAGACCTCCTACGCAACCCTAAAACACTGTAGGAAATCACGCAGGTAACTAGGACCTTCTCATCAGGACCTATGGAAGGAATACCAACACCTAAGCAATTCACTTTTAGCAAAGGGAAGGAAACCTAAACATAAAATGAAACATCAACAATCCTCTATGCAGGTCACATTTAGCAAAGTGGATAAACCTAAAATGGGACATCACCAATCTTCTATGCAGGTCAGATTTAGCAGAGTGGATAAACATAAAATGGGATGTCAACAATTGCACATGAGATAATAAACACAGAGGTGCAGATTAGAACATTTTGCGCAAGAATCACAAACACAGAAATTACAATGCGCGGGGTGCACACAGCACAACACTCACAATGTCCCTCAGGCCAACTGGCCTCGAAAGGGGCGGAATGCCCTGAGTCTCAGTGTCAGGGAAGCTGCGCAGGCAGCACAGAACACAAACCTAAACGTAGCAGTTGCCCACAAAGTGCTGGGCAACTGATGCAGGAAAAGTTAGGGCAACGTTGGAGCCAGGAGGGCTCAAGAACAAGGTGGGGAGACACAGTGTGGGAGCCTCTGGGCTACAACCCACTAGCTGCCTGTGTCCCCCCTAGAGCCTCTCAGGGCTCGCTGAACAAATGTGCGCAAGAGCCTCTCTGCGCTCGAAGAAACAGGAAATGCCCTGAGCCTCTCGGGGCTCGCAGAAACCAATGCGGCTGGTGGAGCCTCTCAGGCTCTAAATGATCAAATGGCCCCGAGGAGCCTCGGGGCTCCAATCTAGATTGTAGGCCTCGTTGGAGTCCCTCACGGGGGACTCGAAAACAACACAAATGCCCCCAAGAGCCTCTGCGCTACCGGGGAAGGGGGGGGGGGGGGGCGGACACCGACAATGTGTCCCGGCGCCCCTCCCTTCTGCCTCACTTTCCCTCGGCCCGCTGCACTCACCGGGTCTCCTGGCAGCAGCAGCGCGGGGCTCCTCTCCTCACTCGGGAGCCTCTGAGGACGCGGCAGGCTGCTTCCTGATCCCTCGGCTGCCTCGATGACGCGGGGGAAGGCTCGGCCGGCTGGGCCAATCCCAGCGCGGCCGGGCGATGACGTCAGCGGCTGCTTTCTCTCGTCCCCGGGCTGCAGCGGTGAACACGGGGCAATGCCGGGTGGGCACCGGCTCGTAATCAATACAGTAACAGTGGGGCAATGCCGGGTGGGCACCGGCCACAAATAAAAATATACAGCGAGGTGGGCACTCGCTATCCAAAAAAATCGGCAATTCAGCTCCAATGCCGGGTGGGCACCGGCAATGTCAATGAAGCGCTCCCAAGCGCTCAGGGAGCAGGCACAGCGCTCTCAAGCTCCAAGGGAAGCGCGCTTGGCACTTCAAGGAAAACAAAGCGCGCCTAGCGCTATAATTCAAAGTCAGGGCGCTTCCAGGCACAGGAAAGCTCCAGCAGGGTCTGGAGGCAGGCAGAGGGGCAAGGCAGGGCCAGAGCCAGCACACTGGGTCTCCAGGCAGGGAGACAGCCAAGTGGCGGTCCTCTTGGCCCCAGCAACAGCAACAGCCCCCTTCTGGCAGGATCCTGGAACAGAACCAAAGACAGGACAAATTGTATGGGGACACAGCCCCTTCTTATACAGAAAAACCCCTTTGTCTCAGGGTGCAGGGTGGGGGGAAAACCAGTCGCAGCTGGTTCTGAAGTACTCTGTTTACCTCAACCACCCTCTCTATTCACTGGCAGGGCTAGGGACATCAGTCGCACTACAGGGGGTGGAGCCAGCATTGTCTGGGGAAAGTCCAGGCCCATCAGGGACCAGGTGCACTCCTCCCAAGCCATCAAGCATGCTAATCTCACACTCACCACCGGGCAGACCCATCCAGCCTTCCTGGAGCCAGGCTCACCAGCCAGCTCCAGCCAATCACACTGCAGACATATTTTACAGTAATATGCCAAGTACTAGAAATGGCATTTCTACACATGACACACACATGCCACATACACCATTGCGAAGCATTCATTCTCACGAACTCGCACATACCAAATTCGAGCATGCACTCCCCACGCATCAGGAACTACTAGGGACACAGACATTCCCCATGCATCCCTATGGGAGAGCAGGCCAGCCTAACTACATGCACGCACTTTACTCTGGGACACAGAGAAAAAGTGCGCACAGACCAGAAAATCATCCACACATATCACACACTAAAAGCAAAAAGATTAGAGGTGAACCTGCCTTAAGGGCCAAGTCCAACAGGTGGCCACTATACAGGTTTGGAACCGCCTCTGTATATATGCTGTCTTTACTTGGACAAGGGCCCCCAGCCGTGGATCAGTAGTTTTCGTCTGTTCCAGATCTACAGCTTCTGTTGTTCCCACTCCGCAGAGACAGGGAAGACGGCAGTGGGCGCATGCGTCTCTGGGTTCTAGTTTAGTCCTACTCCTCTAGCCCTACTCCCCACCCTGTCGGAGGATTTGGTAAAGACATTTAGGATAGTAAATGGTTTTCCCTCAGGCCCTGCATTTGGTCACCCTATACCTCCTCCTCTTGCACCCCATGGCCTTACACATGCCCTCCTCACAATCTGGACCAACTCATCCTCTGCAGATAGCCTCCCTTAATGCGAATGACCTGACATATTATATAAAAAAAGGCAGAAAATCCTCACTTTTCTGCGGACATCACCCAGAAGTGGCATTATTCTAGGAAAGGCATGTGTCTCCCTCTGGGCAGGATAAACTTAGACGGGACTGGGTGGGTATTGTGATGCATGCAAATCGGAGACAGTTACCCCTACCATACCAACACCTGGCATGGACCAATGGAAGAAGGGTATGGCCATCTTGTTTCATAAATCCCGGGTGATCTGCACATTATGGATGTGGAGCGAACAGCTGGGGAGATAATGTTTTTGCCAAGGTCCGGATCCGTGTTGAAGCCTTGATTGTGGGCTCTGTCTATGTCTCGGTGGGTGAGAAGGCAGACTTACTTGCCGCATTGAATAAACTCCTGCTTTCTTTTGGTACATCCAGGGAGCTCATTGGAGGGGACTGGAATCTGCCCTTCGATCTGTACCTCAACAAATCTGGGAATCATTCAGTCCAACAGGATCAAGACAGATTCATCCTATCTAAATTTAATGTTGGCCATGTCTTGTCAGATCCCTGGTAATTGACACATCGGAGGCACAGGGACTACACTTTACCTCATGTGTCCAGGGCACATGCTCTCATATCAACTACATTTTGCTGTGTGTCAGAATACTGGGTAATTTGTAGCTGTCTCAATTCTCCTGAACAGTACCTCTGACCATGACCTTGTGTTGCTCCACCTTGATCTCCATCTCCTGAAAACTCCCCAAGGCCAGTTGGCATATGAACACCATGTGGTATAAAGCTCTTAAGGACAAACCCCGGTTGTGCCTCTATCTGAGCCAGCATTTGGATTGGAATGCTAGATCCATCTCCCCTGCACTGTTGCTCTGGCTGGCCGGAAAGTCCTCCCTGAGAAGCTGCTTGATGAGTGATTCAGCAGCCTTCAAGCACCATTCTGATGCGGAACACAGGCGGATGACTGACTGCAATCTTCACCTGACTTAGGCATATAGTTCTTTGCAAACCCCCACGCTTCTCAAGGAGCTGCTTGGGGACAAATATGATCTTAACTCACATTACATTGAGCAAGTGGAATCTACACGTTTTAGGCAGCACTACACGAGGGGGGAAGGCTTTACATTTGTTGGCCACGCAGCTGCTTCAGGCGCAGTCAACGCAATTATAATGGATATAAGGAATGCGCATGATTATCTCCTTACTGATCCTCTACTCCTCCTCCACACAGGACCATGTTGCAGCAGAGTAGGCATTTCTGGCAGGCCTTCCCCTTCTGGCCCTGTCACAAGAACATGGACTGTTACTCGGTGCTGAAGTTGCACAGGTCATTGATTATGAAGGTCTCCCGATTTAATTCTACAAAATCACTAAACCTCTGCTAGTGCCTCTCATGGACAACCTGTTCAGAGAGATCTCCACCACCTAAACTCCTATTCAGGAATTCAATCATGCGCGCATCTCCTTGATCTCCAAACCAGGTCGTGACCCGCTTCAGTGCGCCAACTATTGCCCTATATCGCTTTTCAACACGGAAATGAAGATCATGGTGAAGGTTTATACCAATACGCTCAAGGTCTATATTCCCCTGCTGATCCACCCTTCACAGGTTGGGTTTATTCCTGGCCGCACTTCGGCAAAGCACCTGCATACAATATCCCATCTGTTGAAGCAAGTGCAACAGGATGATGATGATAAAGCGCTTCTCTCTTGACGCTGAGAAGGCCTTTGGCTGGATGGATTGGCCACACTTGTCCCGGGTTATGGTGGCCATGTGCCTAGGGCCGTGTGCATTGCCAAGTTCAGATGGCCCTTCAGTGCTCTTACAGCTTCAATAATGTGTGAGATATTTTTGTGCCCCTTTTTTGCTAGCGTTGGAACCCCTGGTGGCTAAGATACACAGCATACCTGATATACAAGTGATAGCCACACTGGTGGGTGAAGCAAAAGCATTCTATTATGTGGATGATATGTTGGCGGCCCGCTCCAATCCCCATGGATACATCCCGGGTCTTATGCAGGTGGTCCAGTCCTTCTCCTCTCAGAATACTGTATATACTGGTCAAAGTATAAGGCACTGCCCATGAAACCAGTTACTATCGTAGTGTTGCTGGTCGAGTGCTGTTCACATTGTGAACTGATCATATGAAATACCTGGGGGTGTACCTAAGTAGTGATCTCACTTGGATGGTGCATGATAACATCACTCCCATCATGTACGAGATATGAACTGGAAGTAGCACTGGGCTGGCGTTGTGGCTGGGTTAAAATTATTAAAATTAATATGATGCCAAGATTGAATTACACATTCAGGATGCTTTCCCTGAAAATCCCCTGTAGCCTACTTGGGGAGATTGACCCGATGATCCGGACTTTACTGTCCAGGAAGGGCATGGGATTAATCACAAGGCAGCTAAATTCCATGCTAAAGCCACTGCAGGGGGGCTGCAACTTCCCCATGTGGAGTTTTACTGGCTGGCCTTGCAATTGTTGCATGTGGTGCAGATGCTGAGGCTGACTAACAAGACAACTTACAGCTCTTTACACAGGCCATAGACTAACTTGCCTCTGGGGTAACCCGATTATACATGCCATGCAGTATGCATGGTGTTGTGCTCAACCTCTGCTTTGTTCCTCATGCACGCTCCATCTGAAGGCACTGCTTTGGTGAAACAGGGGTTTTAAGACTGGTGGAGAGGATGTTGACTGGTCGCGGTGGAGAGTATGGGGATTTGCTATATGAATGGTGAATTGGTCCCCTTAGCTGCTCTCATGCATAATCACGGGCTGCCTTAATTGTAACACTCGGTACAAAAGGGGGTGGTGATGGACGGAGCATCTGAATCAATCAAACACTCACACCCAGTCAAAAGATCCACTCTGCCACCCCAGTTCAGACATGGTTATATACAAATCAGTTTGACCCTGTGCCTCATGGGAACAGTCCAGCCCGAACTGCCAAGCCATGTCTTCCCTGGACCGGAAACATTAATTGCAGCACTGGCAGTATCGACAGCACACATACAGTTTACAAGATGTGCTGGGTGCCTTCCTGTATGATATAGCACCTGACCCACTGTTGCAAAACATTCTGACCTGGAAACATTATGGGGCACTATGGTGGGTCTGTACACGGGGTGTGGCTTAGCCAGCAATAGAGGCAGACGTACTAGGGTAGAGCTCCGCCAAGGGCTCCCCATCCTGACCTCTTTCCTCCGTACACAAGTATCCGGGACACATGGAAATTGGTGGCAAAGCTCCTGAACACTCTATGAACCTCCGGAACGTGCTATACCTGAGTTGGTGACGGAGTGGTGAACTGGGGCCCTCTGCTGTGTGGCAGATGGATCGTAGCATCTGCAGGCTGGGGACGAGGCGCAGGAGAGCCTGGGGCTGGGCTCCACACACAGGGCCCGTCTTGTGTGGCGCAGCTGACTCACGGAAAGGACGCTGCCAACAATCAGAGCCCCTCTGCTATGTGGTGAGTGCATGAGGTGCTGACCTTCTGTTGGAGTTTGTTGGGTTGACGTGACTCTATTATTTGACTTTCACACAGCCAGCGAATTCCACAACTGAGCTACGCTGCGGTGACTCTGAGACCACTTAGCTCACGGGACGAGTACTGGATGCAGTTGTGACACGCCAGTGGCCCACATCAGCGGAACTATAGACGGGGTGCTGTTGGGTTGCCCTACGCTGTTGGAGTGCATCCTCCTCCAGTGCCCGGCTGCGACTGCTCCGGACACCTGCAGCGGGTAGCGGAAGTGTAGATGCAGAGAGCTACATGCGGGGACTGGCGGTCCTGTCGGTGGTGGCAGCTGCGAGATTGGGCGGTTGGGGGAGACGCAGTTCACACGCACCGCTGAAGGCTGGAAGGCAGGAGTGGTGTCCTAGCCCGCAGTTTCCCCTGTCATTTTGAGATCACGATTCAGAAAAGGGGGTGGTGATGAACAGAGTGTCTGAATTAAGCAGACCACTCTTACCCAGTCCAAAGATCAGGGCTTGATCCATCACCGTTATTTATCTCACTGCACCATCCCAGCTCAGAACCTGGCTATATGCAAATCAGTCTGTCCCTGGCCCAGTGCATCATGGGAACAGGACAGACTAAACTACCAAGCCAATTCTTCACCAGAAAGGAGACAAGCTACCGGGGACCGGTTTATGGCATTTCAGCCGTCTTCGGCCCCGCTTGCTTGAATCCTGATGGTGCAGTGAGAAAGGGACTCATGTCTGAGTATACCCTGCCACACCTATAGTGGCCAAAAACGATTCAGAAAAGGGGGTGGTGATGAACAGAGTGTCTGAATTAAGCAGACCACTCTTACCCAGTCCAAAGATCAGGGCTTGATCCATCACCGTTATTTATCTCACTGCACCATCCCAGCTCAGAACCTGGCTATATGCAAATCAGTCTGTCCCTGGCCCAGTGCATCATGGGAACAGGGCAGACTAAACTACCAAGCCAATTCTTCACCAGAAAGGAGACAAGCTACCGGGGACCGGTTTCTGGCATTTCAGCCGTCTTCGGCCCGGCTTGCTTGAATCCTGATGGTGCAGTGAGAAAGGGACTCATGTCTGAGTATACCCTGCCACACCTATAGTGGCCAAAAACGATTCAGAAAAGGGGGTGGTGATGAACAGAGTGTCTGAATTAAGCAGACCACTCTTACCCAGTCACAAGATCAGGGCTTGATCCATCACCGTTATTTATCTCACTGCACCATCCCAGCTCAGAACCTGGCTATATGCAAATCAGTCTGTCCCTGGCCCAGTGCATCATGGGAACAGGGCAGACTAAACTACCAAGCCAATTCTTCACCAGAAAGGAGACAAGCTACCGGGGACCGGTTTCTGGCATTTCAGCCGTCTTCGGCCCGGCTTGCTTGAATCCTGATGGTGCAGTGAGAAAGGGACTCATGTCTGAGTATACCCTGCCACACCTATAGTGGCCAAAAACGATTCAGAAAAGGGGGTGGTGATGAACAGAGTGTCTGAATTAAGCAGACCACTCTTACCCAGTCCAAAGATCAGGGCTTGATCCATCACCGTTATTTATCTCACTGCACCATCCCAGCTCAGAACCTGGCTATATGCAAATCAGTCTGTCCCTGGCCCAGTGCATCATGGGAACAGGGCAGACTAAACTACCAAGCCAATTCTTCACCAGAAAGGAGACAAGCTACCGGGGACCGGTTTCTGGCATTTCAGCCGTCTTCGGCCCGGCTTGCTTGAATCCTGATGGTGCAGTGAGAAAGGGACTCATGTCTGAGTATACCCTGCCACACCTATAATGGCCAAAAACGATTCAGAAAAGGGGGTGGTGATGAACAGAGTGTCTGAATTAAGCAGACCACTCTTACCCAGTCCAAAGATCAGGGCTTGATCCATCACCGTTATTTATCTCACTGCACCATCCCAGCTCAGAACCTGGCTATATGCAAATCAGTCTGTCCCTGGCCCAGTGCATCATGGGAACAGGGCAGACTAAACTACCAAGCCAATTCTTCACCAGAAAGGAGACAAGCTACCGGGGACCGGTTTCTGGCATTTCAGCCGTCTTCGGCCCGGCTTGCTTGAATCCTGATGGTGCAGTGAGAAAGGGACTCATGTCTGAGTATACCCTGCCACACCTATAGTGGCCAAAAACGATTCAGAAAAGGGGGTGGTGATGAACAGAGTGTCTGAATTAAGCAGACCACTCTTACCCAGTCCAAAGATCAGGGCTTGATCCATCACCGTTATTTATCTCACTGCACCATCCCAGCTCAGAACCTGGCTATATGCAAATCAGTCTGTCCCTGGCCCAGTGCATCATGGGAACAGGGCAGACTAAACTACCAAGCCAATTCTTCACCAGAAAGGAGACAAGCTACCGGGGACCGGTTTCTGGCATTTCAGCCGTCTTCGGCCCGGCTTGCTTGAATCCTGATGGTGCAGTGAGAAAGGGACTCATGTCTGAGTATACCCTGCCACACCTATAGTGGCCAAAAACGATTCAGAAAAGGGGGTGGTGATGAACAGAGTGTCTGAATTAAGCAGACCAATCTTACCCAGTCCAAAGATCAGGGCTTGATCCATCACCGTTATTTATCTCACTGCACCATCCCAGCTCAGAACCTGGCTATATGCAAATCAGTCTGTCCCTGGCCCAGTGCATCATGGGAACAGGGCAGACTAAACTACCAAGCCAATTCTTCACCAGAAAGGAGACAAGCTACCGGGGACCGGTTTCTGGCATTTCAGCCGTCTTCGGCCCGGCTTGCTTGAATCCTGATGGTGCAGTGAGAAAGGGACTCATGTCTGAGTATACCCTGCCAAACCTATAGTGGCCAAAAACGATTCAGAAAAGGGGGTGGTGATGAACAGAGTGTCTGAATTAAGCAGACCACTCTTACCCAGTCACAAGATCAGGGCTTGATCCATCACCGTTATTTATCTCACTGCACCATCCCAGCTCAGAACCTGGCTATATGCAAATCAGTCTGTCCCTGGCCCAGTGCATCACTGGAACAGGGCAGACTAAACTACCAAGCCAATTCTTCACCAGAAAGGAGACAAGCTACCGGGGACCGGTTTCTGGCATTTCAGCCGTCTTCGGCCCGGCTTGCTTGAATCCTGATGGTGCAGTGAGAAAGGGACTCATGTCTGAGTATACCCTGCCACACCTATAGTGGCCAAAAACGATTCAGAAAAGGGGGTGGTGATGAACAGAGTGTCTGAATTAAGCAGACCACTCTTACCCAGTCCAAAGATCAGGGCTTGATCCATCACCGTTATTTATCTCACTGCACCATCCCAGCTCAGAACCTGGCTATATGCAAATCAGTCTGTCCCTGGCCCAGTGCATCATGGGAACAGGGCAGACTAAACTACCAAGCCAATTCTTCACCAGAAAGGAGACAAGCTACCGGGGACCGGTTTCTGGCATTTCAGCCGTCTTCGGCCCGGCTTGCTTGAATCCTGATGGTGCAGTGAGAAAGGGACTCATGTCTGAGTATACCCTGCCACACCTATAGTGGCCAAAAACGATTCAGAAAAGGGGGTGGTGATGAACAGAGTGTCTGAATTAAGCAGACCACTCTTACCCAGTCCAAAGATCAGGGCTTGATCCATCACCGTTATTTATCTCACTGCACCATCCCAGCTCAGAACCTGGCTATATGCAAATCAGTCTGTCCCTGGCCCAGTGCATCATGGGAACAGGCCAGACTAAACTACAAAGCCAATTCTTCACCAGAAAGGAGACAAGCTACCGGGGACCGGTTTCTGGCATTTCAGCCGTCTTCGGCCCCTCTTGCTTGAATCCTGATGGTGCAGTGAGAAAGGGACTCATGTCTGAGTATACCCTGCCACACCTATAGTGGCCAAAAACGATTCAGAAAAGGGGGTGGTGATGAACAGAGTGTCTGAATTAAGCAGACCACTCTTACCCAGTCCAAAGATCAGGGCTTGATCCATCACCGTTATTTATCTCACTGCACCATCCCAGCTCAGAACCTGGCTATATGCAAATCAGTCTGTCCCTGGCCCAGTGCATCATGGGAACAGGGCAGACTAAACTACCAAGCCAATTCTTCACCAGAAAGGAGACAAGCTACCGGGGACCGGTTTCTGGCATTTCAGCCGTCTTCGGCCCGGCTTGCTTGAATCCTGATGGTGCAGTGAGAAAGGGACTCATGTCTGAGTATACCCTGCCACACCTATAGTGGCCAAAAACGATTCAGAAAAGGGGGTGGTGATGAACAGAGTGTCTGAATTAAGCAGACCACTCTTACCCAGTCCAAAGATCAGGGCTTGATCCATCACCGTTATTTATCTCACTGCACCATCCCAGCTCAGAACCTGGCTATATGCAAATCAGTCTGTCCCTGGCCCAGTGCATCATGGGAACAGGCCAGACTAAACTACAAAGCCAATTCTTCACCAGAAAGGAGACAAGCTACCGGGGACCGGTTTCTGGCATTTCAGCCGTCTTCGGCCCCTCTTGCTTGAATCCTGATGGTGCAGTGAGAAAGGGACTCATGTCTGAGTATACCCTGCCACACCTATAGTGGCCAAAAACGATTCAGAAAAGGGGGTGGTGATGAACAGAGTGTCTGAATTAAGCAGACCACTCTTACCCAGTCCAAAGATCAGGGCTTGATCCATCACCGTTATTTATCTCACTGCACCATCCCAGCTCAGAACCTGGCTATATGCAAATCAGTCTGTCCCTGGCCCAGTGCATCATGGGAACAGGGCAGACTAAACTACCAAGCCAATTCTTCACCAGAAAGGAAACAAGCTACCGGGGACCGGTTTCTGGCATTTCAGCCGTCTTCGGCCCGGCTTGCTTGAATCCTGATGGTGCAGTGAGAAAGGGACTCATGTCTGAGTATACCCTGCCACACCTATAGTGGCCAACAACGATTCAGAAAAGGGGGTGGTGATGAACAGAGTGTCTGAATTAAGCAGACCACTCTTACCCAGTCCAAAGATCAGGGCTTGATCCATCACCGTTATTTATCTCACTGCACCATCCCAGCTCAGAACCTGGCTATATGCAAATCAGTCTGTCCCTGGCCCAGTGCATCATGGGAACAGGGCAGACTAAACTACCAAGCCAATTCTTCACCAGAAAGGAGACAAGCTACCGGGGACCGGTTTCTGGCATTTCAGCCGTCTTCGGCCCGGCTTGCTTGAATCCTGATGGTGCAGTGAGAAAGGGACTCATGTCTGAGTATACCCTGCCACACCTATAATGGCCAAAAACGATTCAGAAAAGGGGGTGGTGATGAACAGAGTGTCTGAATTAAGCAGACCACTCTTACCCAGTCCAAAGATCAGGGCTTGATCCATCACCGTTATTTATCTCACTGCACCATCCCAGCTCAGAACCTGGCTATATGCAAATCAGTCTGTCCCTGGCCCAGTGCATCATGGGAACAGGGCAGACTAAACTACCAAGCCAATTCTTCACCAGAAAGGAGACAAGCTACCGGGGACCGGTTTCTGGCATTTCAGCCGTCTTCGGCCCGGCTTGCTTGAATCCTGATGGTGCAGTGAGAAAGGGACTCATGTCTGAGTATACCCTGCCACACCTATAGTGGCCAAAAACGATTCAGAAAAGGGGGTGGTGATGAACAGAGTGTCTGAATTAAGCAGACCACTCTTACCCAGTCCAAAGATCAGGGCTTGATCCATCACCGTTATTTATCTCACTGCACCATCCCAGCTCAGAACCTGGCTATATGCAAATCAGTCTGTCCCTGGCCCAGTGCATCATGGGAACAGGGCAGACTAAACTACCAAGCCAATTCTTCACCAGAAAGGAGACAAGCTACCGGGGACCAGTTTCTGGCATTTCAGCCGTCTTCGGCCCGGCTTGCTTGAATCCTGATGGTGCAGTGAGAAAGGGACTCATGTCTGAGTATACCCTGCCACACCTATAGTGGCCAAAAATGATTCAGAAAAGGGGGTGGTGATGAACAGAGTGTCTGAATTAAGCAGACCACTCCTACCCAGTCCAAAGATCAGGGCTTGATCCATTACCGTTATTTATCTCACTGCACCATCCCAGCTCAGAACCTGGCTATATGCAAATCAGTCTGTCCCTGGCCCAGTGCATCATGGGAACAGGGCAGACTAAACTACCAAGCCAATTCTTCACCAGAAAGGAGACAAGCTACCGGGGACCGGTTTCTGGCATTTCAGCCGTCTTCGGCCCGGCTTGCTTGAATCCTGATGGTGCAGTGAGAAAGGGACTCATGTCTGAGTATACCCTGCCACACCTATAGTGGCCAAAAACGATTCAGAAAAGGGGGTGGTGATGAACAGAGTGTCTGAATTAAGCAGACCACTCTTACCCAGTCCAAAGATCAGGGCTTGATCCATCACCATTATTTATCTCACTGCACCATCCCAGCTCAGAACCTGGCTATATGCAAATCAGTCTGTCCCTGGCCCAGTGCATCATGGGAACAGGGCAGACTAAACTACCAAGCCAATTCTTCACCAGAAAGGAGACATGCTACCGGGGACCGGTTTCTGGCATTTCAGCCGTCTTCGGCCCGGCTTGCTTGAATCCTGATGGTGCAGTGAGAAAGGGACTCATGTCTGAGTATACCCTGCCACACCTATAGTGGCCAAAAACGATTCAGAAAAGGGGGTGGTGATGAACAGAGTGTCTGAATTAAGCAGACCACTCCTACCCAGTCCAAAGATCAGGGCTTGATCCATCACCGTTATTTATCTCACTGCACCATCCCAGCTCAGAACCTGGCTATATGCAAATCAGTCTGTCCCTGGCCCAGTGCATCATGGGAACAGGGCAGACTAAACTACCAAGCCCTCACTACCTCTGTCCCTCACCACCCCTTGTTGTAAATATTTTGAGATCACGGCTGAACATCAACAGCAATAGTGCCAGGCTTCTGTCTACGAGGCATAACCTTCCTAGAAGTATGGCAAAAGCGTCAACAGCTGGCTTTGATGAGACCCTGATTGAGCCACTGACTAGATGAGAACTGCAGATTGGCGCGCAGCCGGTCTGAGCCCCGCTTGATGAGCACTCAAATCAGGGATATGTACTTGAGCTAAGGCTACTGCAATTGAACAGCCCTGGTGCTCTCGGGGCCAATGGGATCATCTGTCAGCCGTGACTGCGCTTCGCGGGGACTGTGAGGTGGGTGCATGTAGTTGCGAAGCGGCCTTGAATTGCATTGGTTGCATGCCTGGAGATGCCTGTGAAGCATATGGGGCAGCTGCAGAGGTGTAATCCTCATATACCTGCCTGCTTGACAAGCCTGTGACTACCCTGGCATTGGAGGAGCGCTCGTACTCTGGCCTCAGCTGTATAGTCCTGAAACAGATCCTGCTGTTTGGAGGAGAGCCATTTTCGCGATATGGTCCGGTTGATGAGCTGGCTTTCCATTTATATCTGGCTTCTGAGAGGTGCTATGGACATGGGGTCTCTGGAGTAACTGTTACGCAAGCCTTGTATGGAAGTGATCTCCGGGTAGTGGTGAAAGGACCTTTGTCTGGAACGTTAAACAAGCTGGATATCAGACGGTAAGGTATCAGCCCCAGAGTGACATCACCCCCAGATCGATGTCGCGGGGTAGGCAACCCACCACAAACGTGCCTGACGCATCAGCCCCACCACTGTAAACACGAGCCAAGATGGGAAGGAGGGCAGGAAGGAGGGCAGGAACGGAGTCTCAAGACAATATGTCTGGCAAGCTGGATGCAGTCTTGGCCGCAGTAGAGAAACTGGGGGAAACCCTGAACCACACCCGCACAGCCCTGGGAAGTAAAATCGACAAAGCGGTCATAGATCTGATGCTGTTGCATGCTGATCATCGCAAATTGATGGGCCGTATGGATGCGCTCGAAGTCACTGTGACAAACAGTGACTCATGTGACAGAAGCAGAAAAACACATCCAACAACTCCTCAATAGAGTGGATTTCCTTGAAGACAGGGTGGAAGATGTGAAAGGGTGAGCCCGCCGCAATAATGTGCGAGTGGTGGGATTGCCGGAAGGAATAGAAGGGAGGAACCCTGTTGAATAAGTGGAATCCTGGCTGCACAACCTCCTGCCAGAAGGTACTCTCTCCCAACGTTTCATGGTCAAAAGGCCACACCGGGTGCCAGCTCGCCCTCTGCCGACAGCATCTAACCCCAGGCCTCTACTGATTCAACTGTTGAGTTATAGGGATAAAGACACGATTTTGCAAGAGACTAGGAAGCTACAAGACGTCCAAGTGGATAATAATAAAGTGATGTTTTTCCCTGACTATACCTTCCATGTGCAAAAGCAGAGGGTCTCGTACATGGCAGTGAAGAGACACCTCAGGCAAAATGATTTGAAATACTCTTATTATTTCCAGCATGCCTAAGAGTAGTGGCGAATGGAAAACACACTTCTTCTCCACTCCTGAGGAGGCTAAGGACTGGCTTGACAGGTACTCTCCTTCGGGAAAAATGTCTGTGACCAACTAAGAACGCGGCAAGCCAACCAGTGAAGTGCCTTGTCGCCGCCGCCCCAAGAGAAGGAGGCAGAGAAACCCAGCACCCTCTCAGAAGATAAGCCGGATTTGGAACAGGTACTACAGGGACAACAGGGGGAAAATACAGGCAATAGCAAACATCAGCGGAACACAGATGGAGGACGATGTGTCAGTCACCAGCCTGCAAGATCAAGTCAGCGAAGCAGATACTGATGATTTATCGGACGATCCCCTCACCATGCAGGACTCGTATGATCTACCGGATGTCACTCCTCAGACGGCTGATAACATTGTCTGATGAACAATACCATTTCCAGTTGATTGGATTTGTATATGCCTCATGCTTATACACGCAAGTATATATTTGTATGCCGTGTATTGTCATGCATTTTAGATGTGAAACGTTTATATTGATCGTTGTTCACTTCCTTGGTTGTTAATTATTATTTTGATATTCTCGTGATTTAAGGCAATGGCACTTCACACATGTCATATAGGGGTTCTGAGACTCTACATTAAATTTTTTATGGGCAGTCTGAGTAGGGATTTATTTATGGGTAAGGCTGGGAACCGCCTCATGGTGGATTTTATTTTAGCTGATCGATTTAGGGCAACAACATCCATGACTGGTTGGTGACGGGGAAGCCCTGAGGTGTCTCTTATCTTACTTTGTCATATTCAGATAAGTGGGCACAGCACACCCCCATCGATCTAGGCAGTTTGCTGCTTTTGCATCTGGATTGGACGATTGACTGGGTCACATTCGCCCTTTTGGTATTTATATTTTCTTTGTGCACATGTCAGATGTATACTGGCTTGCATGGAATGCTTATTCTATTATTCGTTTTTGATGATTTTTATGTTTTTCTTTTGGCTTGTAATGACATGTTTCGCGGGCTGGGTTGTGATGGAAGTGTTGAGGTTGAGTGTGGAGGAGCGCTTCTTAGGGCAGACAGGTTGTTCATACCACTTCCCCCTTCCATGACTGGAGTTGGCAAACTTGCGTACACGACTAACCTACCAATGACATGGCGCCCATCACGATAATGACCTGGAATGTTAGAGGGATTCATAATCTGTCACACTGATACCTTATTTATTCATATTTGAGGGGCCACCACATCCAAATAGCACTGTTACAGGAAAATATTGCATGAGTCAGAACTGCAAAGGCTGTGCAGGTGCTGGAGGGGTCAGCTGTATGGAACGGGCTATTCAGCATTTGCGCGAGGAGTGTTGGTATGGGTAAGGCCCGGAACCCATTTTCATGTACTAGACTCCCGCATTAAAACAGAAGGCAGATACGTCATAGTCAAGGGTGTTTTAGATGGGAGGCAAATAATACTGGCATCGCTATATGCACCCAATACAGAACAAGCAGTCTTCTTGGATTTGATCTCCTTTTACCCCTTCCATGCGGCCGCAATTCTGCGCCTGTGTGGCAGAATCGCTAGTGGGCGGGTTTATGATGGCCCCCAGCCGTCATCAGCACACGAGCACCGTATTGCACGACAGCTGGGGGACGTCATCAGCATGGAAGGGGTTAAATTAGTAGGATGGCATGACTTTCCCTTAATACTGGGTGACGACTTCAATAGTGTACTTGACACATCGCTAGATAGATCTTTCCACCCCCTGCCAGGCACGTCCACACATGCCGCTGCAGGGGCATTGAATCACTGGGCCGCGCATTGCCGTCTATCAGATGCATGGCGACACTGAAACCTTCACAACAGGGTATATTCTTTTTACTCAGGGGCGCACAGACTTTAGGTACGTCTCGACCGATTCATGGTATCTAATTATCTTTTACCGGGCATTTTAAGTACATCTTATATGGGGCGGACACACTCAGATCATAACCCGCATATAGTCGAGATAGGTTGGGAGGATGAGACACCGCCAATTCCCATGTGGCGGTTACAGCCAGATGTCCTATTATGCGGCATTCCGAGATTCTGTGGCCGCTAATGTGACACAATATTTTGATGACAACGCGGGCACCGCCTCATCACTGTTGGTAGAGTGGGATGCCCTACGGTTAGTGGTCAGAGGTTATTGCTTGGGCACGCAGGCGGGCATGAGAATTCAGTTAGAAAAAGACTTAGGGGCAGATTTATGTTGGTAATGCGCCACGTTTGTGTCACGCAACTGCGGCGTAAACGTGGCGCATCCCTACGACCAATTTACAACGTGATGCATCTAGGCAGATGCATCACGTTGTAAAGCCCTGCGCCACATGTGGGCGTTCTGGGGCAGGGTGGGCGTTCCGGGGCAGGTGCGCCTCGCAAAAGTGGCTGAGTGAAATCTATAACATTTCACTCAGTCACTTACAGGCCAATGCTGCGTCAAAACCCTGCGCCTGCTTGAAGCAGGCGTAAAGCTTAAGGCAGCATTGGACAGATAGGGCACCCCCGAGCCTTGCTGAAGCTGCGTCGCGCTTGCGACGCAACTCCAGCAATGCGCCACCTTTACGGCACAGATGCATCACGCATCTGTGCCATTTTTGCACCATGGTGCGCCGCATTGTAAATGCGGCGCACCATGGGTGGCAGAGCTGCTGCGCTAAATAACTGGCGCATCCCTGGGGATGCACCAGTTATCATAAATCTGCCCCTTACTGTATTAGAGAGGCAACTGGCAGAGCGCGAAAAAGAGGCGATTGACGGAATCCAGGGACAATTTGACCCTTGGAGGGAGAAGTATGCACAATTACTAGAAAAATTAAGATGCCTCAATTATGCGGCACACTCCGTGCGGCCACATCACATGGGGGATAAAGCGGGAAAACTGTTAACGTGGCTCGTCCGTCAAGAAGAATCGCTGTCTCCTATAACATCTGTGCAAATGATGTTAGGAAACATAGCATATACACAGTGCGATATCCACGCCACGTGTGTGACTCATTATCAGGACCTCTACAAATCTCGGGCATCGGTTACGCCCTTGGAGCTGCAATCTTATCTGGAACAGATAGTACTGCCACATCCCACGCCTGCGCAGATAGAAGATCTGAATGCTCCGCTCTCTGGGGAAGAGATACGTGAGAGCATATTCTGATTGTTTAATGGAAATTCACCGGGCCCGGACGGCTTACCAGCTGAATTTTATAAAGCATATACGCATATCTTAGTGCCACAATTGCTGAGGATGTAGGAGGCTGCCCTTGATATATCTACTCTCGCGGATATGCAGAATGAGGCATTATTGATCTCTATCCTAAAACCTGACAAAAACCCTGAATCCCTACGATCCTATCGCCCACTGGTGCTACCGAACACTGAGTATAACATCTTTGCATCACAGCTAGCTAGATGGCTTGCACGGCTGGTGAAGACGTTGGTACATCCAGATCAGAATGGTTTCGTTCCGACCAGGAACACCTCACTGAAACTCTGTCAGTTTTTCTGGGTGCAGCAATATGCACTTCCTAGATGGCCACATTCTGGTTGCCTAGTGCTTAATCTGGAAAAGGCCTTTGACTCTTTGGAGTGGCCCTATCTGTAGGCGGTGCTTGAGAAATACGTACTCGGAGATCATTATCTCAGTATGATCCAGTTGCTATATCAACTCCCTACTGTCCGGATCCGTATTGGTAGGCTTTTATCAGACCCTGTCAGAGTGAGGTGAGGTACGCGCCAGGGTTGCCCGATGTCCCCGTTGCTCTTTGCCCTAGCCATGGAACCGCTGGTGATGCTGCCTCGTAACAATGGTGAGAATTGGGGCAAACCGCTGGTGGACGGGGCGCACGTGGTGTCCCTGGATGCCGTCGATTTATTACTATATGTTAGCGATATTGCCGCCCTTCCTGAATCCATAGAGGACGTATTGAGGACCTTTGAGGTGATGTCGGGCCTCCGGGTAAACTGTGCCAAGTCTGGAGTGTACCCCTTTGATGCGCACATGGAAGAGAAGGACGTAAACATCAATGGTTCACCCCTTCCGTGGTACCCTACCACTTTCCGATATTAAGGTTTATTTATTTATCGCTCACCTGAGGATTTGCTGGAAGGAAACTTAATGAGAGCGATCTCAGCAGTGCGAGTCCAAGTGCAGTTTTGGAAAACACTCCCTCTAAATGTTATGAATCGCGTCACACTATTGAAAATGATAGTCCTCCCCAAGCTGTTATATTATTTCTCGAATCTCCCCGTTTACGTCCAACGTAGAATTTTCCGAGACTTGAAGAGCATTTTCCAGGGACTTTATTTGGAATAAGGGCAGGCCTTGCGTCGCGCTGTGGAAACTATACGCACCCACCAGTCAAGGAGGGTTAGCAGGTCCTAACATGGAGCTGTACTATATAGTTGCCCAGCTGCAATGGGTAACAAAATGGCTGAGTGCCAATGGTTTAGATGACACAGCAACCATGCAACAGCCGTGGACTCGCACGCAAATATGTCATCTGTTTCACCCTGCAGCAAAGGCCCCCAGACCGTCCCAGCTACATTTAGGATTAGCACACAGATGCTATAGAAGAAGCCTATATCCCACCCGTGTGACTCTTCCATACTCCCAAATTATACCACTCCTGGGGATGCCAAGAGGGAGGACGGGTACTTCTGAGGAGACTCTCACACACTGGCGGGCGGCAGGTGTAGACACTTTAGGGGACCTTTACAGGGATGGTACACTATTGGTGTTCGAAGCTCTATCATATGACACAGATTTACCTGTAGGACAATTCTTACTGCACACCTCCTCAGTGAGAGCCATGTTGACTCTATGGGGAGATATAACAATAGAGCCCCCAATGTATTTATTAATACAATATCTGTATGTCATGGGGGCAGAGTCACACATAGTACACTGGCTGGTGGCAGCCCTATTAGCGCTGGGAGACAAACCGTGGTCGACCCTGGACCGACAAGGAGTGGGACAATATCTTAGCCAGCCCCAGAAATATACTGAGAAA
This sequence comes from Lissotriton vulgaris, assembly GCF_964263255.1. NCBI lineage: Eukaryota > Metazoa > Chordata > Amphibia > Caudata > Salamandridae > Lissotriton > Lissotriton vulgaris. Next base: position 627,830,745 of record NC_141691.1, on the reverse strand, counting down.
CTCCAGATTCAAGTTAATACAAACCTACATTTTACACAGGGCGTATCTTTCCCCTGACAAAATTAACAGATATTTTAACATTGCCACCTCTGTGTGCCCGCGCTGTGGGCAGTCGGACACAGACCTACTAGATATGGTGTGGTCTTGCCGCCTCCTCCGAGATTATTGGTGCGAGGTCACTACCTCCCTAGCGTTCTGCACAGACACAGTCTTGCCACTGTCCTGGGAGGTTTGTATACTGGGGCTTTACGGGAGAACCAAGAAAAACAAAATAACATCACGATTTAAGGACTTGGGGTTGATAGTTGCAAAGCACCTACTCATGAAGAGATGGAAACATTCAGTCCCTCCTGCACTGATCAACCGGAAGCAGTCTCTCGTGAACTGGGCCCAACCGGAGAGCACAGCACTACATAGGGAAGAAACAGCAGGGCTACGCAAATTCCCCATAGCGCAGCACTGGGATAATATACTTTCCACACTTAATGGGGATAGCACTGACGACACAGATGACACACACCAGGTTACCACTTAATACACATGTCTGCGACCATGGTTACTGGTAGATGAGATATTAGCGAGAGAGACTTCTTACACGTCAGGAGCAGTGACTAAGCTGGTTTCAGATATGGTGGTCCACGTACTCCCCCCTTGTTAATCAGAACACACACTGACACTCCACTGCCCTTCAGACGTCTTCGCAAGCTCGAGTCTTGCTCCTATACACTCCCCCACTGCGGAGGCAGTAACGTGCGGCCCTACACGCAACCCAGCAAAGGCTATTACAATTCTAACTCAATGACAGCCTTTTTATTTTATTTTTTTATTATTTTTTTTCATATAAATAGATTGTTCGGAGATGTTTATTGGCAATCAATTGTCTTATTGGAGTACCTCCACCCTCTTCCCTTCCTTACTATGGTGGAGTATTATCACAGGGGTGCTAACCGACTATACACAGATTTCCATTACATCTTCTGACGGTGGGAAAGATTTATATAACTGTGCTGTTTAAAATCATCAATGGTGATACATGATGCTAGCAATTAGCACTGTTCACTAGAAATAATGCTGTAACATTTTGAACAGGAGAACATGACGTAGCATAATCTGCAATCTGTTATAATTAGGAGGTGAGTATTGCGATATGCAATACCCGGGCCATCACAATATGAAGGAATAACCTACACACGGATGCCTTATGATTGTAATACGCAGATATCCATATTGTTTGTTTTTATTTTTTTCTATGTAATTCATATTGTATTATCCTGTGGATTGTAATGTGAAGGAGAGCAAAGATTGTAAGCAAAAATACAACAAAAAACCAATAAAGATATATATTTTTTAAAAATAGTGGGTCTGTACACAACCCTGACAAATGACCTCTTTTCGTGCCCTACTGCCCATAATTTGAGTTGCTGATGGTAGAAGACTCGGCTTCTAGATTTCTCAGAAAGATTGGCAGGACCTTTTGGAAGAGCATGACAGCCTCCCCAGGGAAGCAGGATTGAAATGTAGCTATTTCAAGGTCTCGAACCTCTGGCACTAGATGCTGAAAAGACTGGGTAAGACACAAATGTCAGGGTATTCCTAATGCTGGAGGTGTTACACTTTGGGCTGTGATATTGTACATGTTCTGTGGGACTGTGCGGTTCTCTCTCTCTCTACTGGTTGTGAGTTGGAGGCACCTTGGGGTGGCCCCAAGCATGATGGCCCACCTAATTTTGCTTCTTAACATGTTCATATCCCCGGACTTGACACTTCACAGCAAGCATTGGTTGGCTATGACTCAGGTAGTGGTGAAGGTAGAAATCATGCACCACTGGAAATCAGCTATGCCACTGTCTCATAACGCATGGCTCGCTGACATGCATGACATGGCCACCCATGAGCCACAAATTTATAAGTTCAATGGTCAACTACAGAAGTTTGAGAAGGTCTGGGATCCCTTCCTCCATGCGGTTGCCATTACTCGTCCGGGATCCCATCTTGCACCATTTCCTTGGCTGCCTCGTGGTGGGTGGAGGCTTCACATGGGGCATCCTGGGGGTCTGACATCACAGTTTCTGTGTCCCATTCCCCTCCTTTACCCCTCACTCTTGTCCTTCCACTCACCCTCCATCATGGCTCACGCCGGTGGACCTTCTGGTTCGCATCACCTTTGTTAGATGTTTGATTTAAGTGTAATGAGTTATTTTTCATGTTTTCACTGTCTTTCCAGTTATTCTCATTTATACGATGTCTTGGACATGCCTGATCTGCCATATCTGTATTACTGGTGCAAGATGTCTGCATCTGAAATTTATGCAAACTTTAATAAAGAATTGAGTTATGAAAAAAAAAACAATGCCACATTGTTATACGCTGTTGCTACAAAGATAAATGGTGGCAGAGACTCCTCATAGCTCTTTTAGTCAAAGAGAGACATCAGACAATATGGTGTGGCTCATCGTCTCCATTTAAATTCACCATTAGAACCACAATACATTGGACTAAGGACCAGTAGAGAGATCAAAGAGCTCCACACAGTATTCGAAGTAAACATATGGAAGCACTTCCACGAGCACGCCAAGTACTAAGAAACCTATACACCAATAACCACGTAAATAGGTTGATGCAGTCACAAATATACATACATTAAGTTCAATTTGGGTCCTGGAACCTGCCTCTAGGAATAGACGGTACAAAAGAGGGTGGTGATGGACGGAGTATCTGAATCAATCAAACACTCACACCCAGTCAAAAGATCTGGGTTTAATCCATCACCGTTCTTTAGCCCACTCTGCCACCCCAGTTCAGACATGGCTATATGCAAATCAGTCTGACCATGTGCCTCATGGGAACAGTTTAGCCCGAACTACCAAGCCATGCCTTCCCTGGACCGGAAACAAGCTTCCAAGGACCGGTTTCTGGCACACCCAGTAAAAAGATCTGGGTTTAATCCATTACCGTTCTTTAGCCCACTCTGCCACCCCAGTTCAGACAGTCTAGGAATAGACAGCCAGCAGTATTGAGGCAGCATTGCTGAGGTAAATGCCACTTTCTCAAAGCCACTTATGGCGGCCAAAAGCGGTACAAAAGGGGGTGGTGATGGACGGAGCATCTGAATCAATCAAACACTCACACCCAGTCAAAAGATCTGGGTTTAATCCATCACCGTTCTTTAGCCCACTCTGCCACCCCAGTTCAGACAGTCTAGGAATAGACAGCCAGCAGTATTGAGGCAGCATTGCTGAGGTAAATGCCACTTTCTCAAAGCCTCTAAGACCCTCCTAATGATTTGGCTAAAAAGTTACGAAATAATACTGCACCCTATATGTCTAATACCATGGGGAGCTTACATGTGTGGCAATACTTCAATGCAGTATTAGCTTATAATTGCACATTCTTATGCTCTGAATGGGGAATTACCACAGAAATCAGACTTTATACACTGATTTCTACTTATTTATGTAACAGTCTGGCTCGTGTTGCCCATGCGCATTTCACTTGGTTTTAAATGGAGAAATGTAATAGGATGTTACTGCAAATGGTATTTCCTCAACACGTATAATCTCGTTTTGGGCAGAAACAGGAGTTCCCACCAAAAATGAATTACATCAAAGCATGTAATGAGACCGTAATTAGGAAGAAAGGTGTCTGCCTTTATGAGTTTGTGGTACCTGGGCGTCACAAGCAAGCAGCCTGTAGCAGAATATAACACCCAATTAGGTCTCAGAATAAAGAGTTCTGTGGTAGATACAAAGACTCTTAGAAGAGGAGCGCATCACTACTGGCAACAAAAGGCAGCTTTCTCAAGTGTCCTGGTTGGAACAATATGCAACAAATAATAAATTGGAGAAGACATAGTGGCGTCGCTGTGTGGGACTTGGGGGGCAGGTGAGGTCATTGCCACCACCTGCAAGAACAGACACTGCCTTCTCAGCCTGGGAACACTGTTGAGGTCCCTGTTCACATTTCCCGCTTTACTTACTCCTTCATTCCCTAAGATGTGTTTTTTCCAGGATGGTGTTTCTGTAATTATTTCTTGCAATATACTATTCATGTGTAGTGAATACTATGAAGAGAGTCGCCTCTATGAACCTGTATTAATTCAGGTTGTTTATGGGTGTTTATAGAGGGTCACAATTGAGAGCTCTGGAGTTGAGGCCGAAGGCAGTAAGAATTTCTACCCGAGCCTGTTAGTGGGTTATGAAGGGGTTCAGAATACACGCTCATCCTTTCCCGGCCTCTCTGCAGAGTGCCCGGAGAAATGGTCAGATGTGCCCATTTTAAATGTACCTCTATGGGAAAGTGTGTGAAGTATGTTCACAGCAGTCAGAAAATCCACATTCCGCAAAAGTTAAAGAAAATGCAATGCTTGTAGGTGAGGGGTGCGTTGTGTGTGGGGATGATGATGAAGTGAAGGAGATGCAAAGAAGTATGCTCAGGAGAGAATGACAAAAGAATGCTGAAGAGGAAAGAGATGAGGTGTGAAATACGCAAAGGGAGTGTTTCAGAAAGATTTGAGGAGAAAAGCACCTAAGTGCCTAACCTAGAGACTGCAGAAGAGAGTGCTGTGGAGAGAAAAAAGGGGGTGATTGAGTCACTCTAAAGAACATTAGCACATCACCAGACTATTGTAATGTTTAATTCACATTCTGCTTAAAACATCCATCCATCCATCCTTCCGATAACCCGATAGCTGACGCTTGGGAAGAGGTGATGGAATCTTTTAAAGAGATGAGTGGATAGGACAGAGTTATTTGGAATAACACACAAGGTAGCAGCAGAGAGGTGGAAGAGGATGCTGTGTTCCACTGAACTGTAACTGCAACGGTTCACACCCAGACAGGTGAAGCGCGTGTGGGGGTGGAGGTCTGGGGACTGATACTCATTTTGGTGGTTCTATGGTTCAAGGCTGGCTATGAAGGTTCAATTTTAATTTAGATGTTTTTCACCTTTATTGTCACTTGTTAATGTAAAAGCTGACCAACACCTGTCATGCGTTATGAATAGTTAGGCTTTACAGAATCAACCTTTTGATGTAAATGATGCTGCAAGATACTAATATGTGCTTATACCTAACATGACAACTTCAAATACCATAGCTGCACCATGTGACAGCTGTGTTGATAAGAATGCAATTTTTTTTAATCCATTTGTATTTATCACACACATGCACACAATATCCTGATTGTGGATTGTAGGTGGCCTACCAGTTTTATCTGTGTCTCCTTGCTCGCCCTACTTAAACATCACTTCTATGGACACCACCTAGAAAATATAGGGGGATTAGATTAAGAAAATGAAAAAGTTGACCTGCAGGTCTAGACATTGAACAACTGGATAGCAATGAAAGAGGTAACCCACCGGGGGCCTTCTCTGTTATGGTGGCTGTGGTATGCTCTAAGAGAGTACTTACGAATAATAGGGTCGAATGGGCTGCAAACCAGCACCCAGGCTCATGGATGAACTGCGAGGTTCATTATTCACCTTGATATTTATGTTTTTGGCAGGCCAGAATATTGTGCACAGAAATATCGAGTGACATACATTTTGTGCCCTAATTATCGTTTACAGATATCTTGCCCAGTCAGGTTTTGATTTTAGATTTCTAATTCCAACATAGGGATATTTGTATCATATGTTAAATACCGCATGTATGTCAGACAATAGCATGACTAGGATACTCAGGTACCATCCCATTTGTTAATTTGTCACACCTACCGGTAGACATTTCTTGATTTATGAAAAGAAAACTCCCAGAGAACAATTTGGGGCTAAATGCACGGTTTGAAACAGGTTGCCAAGCCCTCCTTTGGTTCATATTCTGAGTGGCCCTTATGGTGGTAAGGTATTTACTGCATCTAATACATTCTGACATGGATCTGTGAAGTATGTAAAAGGAGGTGTAGATACCTCCTACTCCGAAATTTACCGAGGAAATAAGGCATTACACATGGAATTTTGTGCTTACTGCACCACGTTCTGAGGATATATATATATATATATATATTTTTTAATCCACTTTAGGACTTCTCGTCCTTCTGTCATTGTTCCTGATATTTTCAAGTCTGGGCAACAACTTCCCTAAAAAGCCTATATTGCACTCTAGTGACCTGTGTATTTTCTGGACGAATAAATGTTTGTTTTGACCTGTCAAAAATAGATTTAATATCTTTTGATTTCACTGACTACAATCTTGGAAGTCTTAGTAAACTGGGTTCTGGATTTGATTTGGCATTAAGGCAACGATTCTTTGGTAGTTTGTAAAAGAAGTAGCATTTGTTAGTTTATTTTAATTTTATTTTAATTTTTGCAATTTTTATATTTTCTATGTTGGTTTCTCTTTCATTTCATATTATGCTGCTCAGAGTTGTGCGCTTTGTAGTGCATCCTTCGGTCTGACGGTTGCACTTTATAATTTTTTTTAAATAAACACATTATAAAACATATATTAGGCCTTCCATCTCACATTTACCCCTCACCCCTGCTGCTCAATCATTTTAGTACATACTTTCAGGAAATCGTGACCTTCTAATAAATTCAGAATAACTATCAAGATTTTAAATTACATGGAAAATCAAAATTTGCCACAGGTCTAGGACAGGAACATACATACCGTAATTACAACAACCTTCAATGCACTACTCAGTAATCAAGTTTTGAACGTGTATATCAACAACTGGAGGTTAAATTATCTCCTTAATCAAAACAATTAGTCTAATATTTGAACTAGAACTTTCAAGGGTTTCAAATCCACGTCATTGCCTAAACTAAAGTTATGGTTATTTTATAGAGATATGGACACCCGAAACTCTGTCCAAGCAGGTTTAACGCAAATCGACCTGTACCGAAAATAATGCTTCTTTCTAGATCACATGCTCTCAGCTGACCTTCTCTGACAAACTTAAGATCAGTGGTGGGCAATACCCATTGGAGCAATGAGTTGTTCAAGAATGATTCCCCCCCAAACACCCCGTGTATATCTGAAGCGCTTGCTTTAATTCAATTCAATTCTGAACGAGTAAGGAGCTATGTTGCTATCTTCTTGTTACTTCCTCTGACTTTGCTTTTTTGAGTATTCAAAATTTGGATATTGGGGACATCTGAGTGCAGATTAGCTATAAGATGTTGGGTTGACGAACCCTTGGGATACACCTGCGAGCTTGGAGTGGAACAGTATCTCTTTTTTCAACGCTGTTTAATATATCCTAATGAAACTACAATATGCTACAGTTTTCTATATACATTCTTTTAGTGCTGACAGGGAAAGATGCCCAAAATCAAGATTTGTCAACGTATGTAATTAAGGCAATTATGTTCCAAGCAAAATCATAAAAGAAGAGCAAGGCTTTCTCGGGTAGTGCCATATAACTGGCCTCTATATCTGATTAAAACCATCAACTGCAACTTAGCGCAATGAAAACATTCCAATGAAATATCAGCAGTGTCCTCAGTGAGTTTGCTTTTTGAAAATCATTGATTAAGATGGAAGAATTAACTTCTTCTGCTAGGGTGATAGCCCCTGGGGTACCGCAATAATCTATTCTCTCATTAAAACTTTTCAGCGTACAAACACCTTTGCCACTTTAATCAATAACTTAGAATAGATGTGTACTTACATATTGATAATAAACAGATGTAAGCTAGGGCGTTGTGAAATGTGCATAGTTTGCTTCAGCTTGATTACATCAAAGTTTGGAAAAATTATGAGAAACTGCATAATTTTATGCAATACAGAACAAGCATATATTGCTATATTTCAGAGTCCATTTTAAATGAAAGACACATTTTGTGCGAATATATCTACCACAAACAGTAGCCGTTCACGTACCTGTTGTTCTCATGCACTTGTGCTAAATGTTTCCCACAAAATGGAGATGCATTACATGACCTGCCAAATAGCATAATGTTAGGAAGTTTGCAGTACAAGCGTAACACAAAATTATTGAATTTGATTATGCCGGTGTAACGGAAATGTTGCCAGGCCCTGTAAACAAATCCAGCTGCCGGTTTAAATATTTGCAAATAGTGTCTCATATGCATGCTGTGCTTAGCAGTCTGAACAGCGGAGTATTTTCGTTTTTTAGTTGACCACATAAATGTTCGATGAAAGAACTGTAATTGCCATGTTGAGAGATTTCAAATTCCTCCAGTTATTTGAAATCTGGCCGCAAAGGATTCCAGCGTTTTAACAGCTTCTACAGTCCCTTTATTGTTCAAAACATCTGTTTAGGGATTGAAATCATGCAGAACCATCACCATTACAAAATCATTCATGCTGCTACAAGAAAAGCCCAGAGAACGATTTCTGTTGAACTCCAAACAATTTTTGCGAAGTTTTTATCAAGGCAAATTAAAATACAGGAAAGTATGGTATGAAGCCTGTGATTTTAATCCAGGAGAAGGCATAAGAGATGTAACAAAGGGGCATATAATCAAGGGATTTATCTCTGCTTTTTTGGCTTTAAAAGCCAAGAAAGTGGAGATAAAATTATCTCCCTATCAGCAACGGGGTGCTAACACGCATATTCGCATGTTAGCACCCCTTTTCTCTACGCTTCCCCTTGCATCTCTAATGAGATGCAAAGGGGCGTTCCAGAGAAAAATAATAGGAGAAATGTTGTTAAGCGACATTTCTCCTACTATCAAGGATACCGCTAACCCTGTTAGTGATAAAAAAAAGCAGCGCTAACTGCGGTTAGCGCTGCTTTTTTTACACCTGGTATTTTCCTGACTTAGACATGATATCCTATGGAAGGTGGATATCATGGCCAAGTTTGTGAGCCCCTATCATCAAGCTAACGCCAAACTTCGAGAGATTATCGTTGGTTTTCCAGCGATAATCTCTCATTTGGCAGTTAGCGCGAGGATTTTTAGCACTTCTGAGATAAGCGTTGCTAATAGCACCCTATCTCAGTGATAAAAATCCACGCTACCCGGCGATAATTATCCTAGCGCTAAGTGCGCTTACCGATAATTATCGCTGGGGCTTGATAATATGGCCCCTGGTATTTTCCTGACTTAGCCATGATATCCTATGGAAGGTGGATATCATGGCTAAGTTTAGGAGCCCCTATCATCAAGCTAACGCCAAACTTCGAGAGATTATCGTTGGTTTTCCAGCGATAATCTCTCATTTGGCAGTTAGCGCGAGGATTTTTATCACTTCTGAGATAAGCGTTGCTAGTAGCACGCTATCTCAGGGATATAAATCCACGCTACCCGGCGATAATTATCCTAGCGCTAAGTGCGCTTAGCGATAATTATCGCTGGGGCTTGATAATATGGCCCAAAGTGTCTTACCCCTACATCATCCCCAGCAGACGTCTTTGTCTCTTAAATGTACCAGTGTACAATAGATTCTGAAAAGTAGTTTCTGTTTTCTTCAGTTCAAGCCCATGTCAAGAACATAACAAGTGCACATTTTTAAAATGGCCTCTAATTGTAGATCAAAGAAACAACCATCAATCTAGGTAGACCCTGCTGATATGTTTTTCAGGTTATCTACAAATGTTAGCAGCCCTTTCAATAATTCAAAGAAATAAGACTCTGGAATTGACCCCAAAACCAATTGAGACATTTGCTATAAATATATTAATACCACTAATGATATTCCTTAGGGTACAATGTAACATATCATAACGGTTCCGTCCTGGGCGGAAAAGACAAATGAAGACAGCATATCATGAAATAATATATGCTGATTTAAAAAAAATAAACCATTTCAAATATAAATATATCACTGATATCAACGACTTCAAGTACATGTTTTTTTCTTAAACTTACCCCAATGATTTCCTAATACAGTGTTATCACGTGAGATGATCTGAGATACTAGAAAATGTGTGCCAGAACTATTGATCTCGACACAATGCAATTTTCCGGGAACGGGGGTTCTAATGCTGTAGTTTGTCACATTATGCTTGGGGCATCAGGAAGAGCATGCAGGGGTCAATAGTAGCGGTGCCAGATCCTCCCATTTCTCACTGAATGCATATGCAGAGTGTACACTAAGAGACATTAACAGCCTGCACAATGGCCCTTGTTACAAGTAGCACAATTTCACCCGGAGCGATAATTCCACCACTCGAATTTAAAAGGGCCCCTGGGCATGGAATCATTAGGATACACACTCCACAACTAACCGTTCCAGAGACACACACCGGGCCTGCTTCTGATACTGGAGGGGTTGGAATAGTCGAAGGGTGTGGCTCCGCCTGACCCCTCCAGCAGCTTGGTGGAGCTGAAAATGCTTCCACTAGACAGGGTGAAGCTCACGATAAACACCCAAGGTTCCCACCACAACCTCCCACCTAGTCAGCCCTTTTCCAGACATGTTCCATGTGCATCGAGTAGGCAGAAAGTGTCAGTTTTTTCCTTCCAATAATCGGCGGCAAGCATGGGGTAAAGGCCGTGCTATCCCGGAAGCAATGGGGTTATTCACCATTCTGGGGAGAAAACTTGTGACCAGAGAGGAACAATCGTTTGTTCCCCGATTCCTCTTACAATGTTTTTAAATGTGTGCAATGTTATCCGCAGTGGCACTTTTGAATTGCAATGTAATTATGGGCAGATTTATGTTGGACTTGCGCCACGTTTGCGTCACGCAACAGCGGCTTAAACGTGGCGCATCCCTGCGACCTATTTACAACGTGACGTATCTAGGCAGATGCATCACGTTGTAAAGCCCTGCGCCACATGTGGGCGTTCCGGCGCAGGGTGGGCGTTCCGGGGCAGGTGCGCCTCGCAAAAGTGGCTGAGTGAAATCTACATGATTTCACTCAGTCACTTTTAGGCCAATGCTGCGTCAAAACCCTGCGCCTGCTTGAAGCAGGCATAAGGCTTGACGCTGCATTGGACAGATAGGGCACCCCCGAGCCTTGCTGGAGCTGCGTAACTCCAGCAATGTGTCACCTTTACGGCACAGATGCGTCACGCATCTGTGCCGTTTTTGCCCCATGGTGCGCCGCATTGTAAATGCGGCGCACCATGGGTGGCAGAGCTGCGGCGCACAATCCCTGGGGATGCGCCAGTTATTGTATATCTGCCCCATTGTGCTTTGCATTCACAAGGCAAGTTGCAGTAGTTTAACAAGTTCAAAGAACTGCTGCGGCCTGAATGTCCCTGTGGATGTAAATTTCGATCCCTGTGCAAGCAATTATTCCCAGGGTATGCAGATATGAAGTTTTTGATAATTATCGCAACCCTGCCGTTTTACACTGACATATTTCACCAGGAAATTCCTGGTGAAATATCTTGGGGAAAATACCTGGGAAAGAGGCACAGCATGCAGATTCTGGGATAATGAACAGCTTATATTCATGTTAGGCCTACTTAGGCGCTCAAAGGGCTTCAGCCCCTCCACCTCCCGTCGTGTGTTTCAGCAGGGCTACACACAGACAGTTTTTGAGCTGCTCTGGGCTGGCTGGTCTGGCGTCTGCCTTATTGCAGCCACACCTGAGTACTTCACAGGTCTTTAAAATACCATTTACTTGTTTACGAGGCTTTGCTGTTTTTTTCACCCCTTCTTAGAACTTCTGCATCTCCCCTCTGCCTATTCCTGGAAGAATTACGCCCCCACCCCCCTGAAATTTGTATGAGCCCCGCCCCAAAATTTGTATGAGCCCCGCCCCGAAATTTAGCTCTAGTTGCGTCTCTGAGCCTACTTCCAAGCGATTCTAATGAGGGGGAAAGTACTCAAACACTCAGCACAATACACACAGTAGCAGCAGAGCAGTCAATAACGCCGCAGTTTTACTGGCTGAGTGGTGCGTAGATGCGAAAGACCCACTGCGCCCCAACTTTGTCTATTTTCACTATCATCCAGGGGATGGGGCATCTAACTTTATTGCATTAGGGCACATGGTACGTTTGCTCCACTACTGGCACCCACCCTTTGTTTTGCTAGCATGGCGACTTTGAATGTAAGGAAAAGACTGTAAAACAAACATTTATCTCCTACAGAGTCAGGATCTGAATTTGCATCATGACATAGTACCGTCAAGGTTCACTTCCCTTCTTTTTGGGAATGGGAGAAAGACAGAGGGGCATAATATCAAGCAGGGCGTTAAAATTATCGCCGCTAAAGCGGCGATAATGGGCTTAATAATATGGCCTTGTGAATTCCAATAGAAGCCCATGTTCACACCAGAACATGGCTTTCTATTGGAATTCACAAGGCCATATTATCAAGCCCATTATCGCCGCTTTAGCAGCAGTTTTCTGCCGCTAAGACGGCGATAATTTTTAACTCCCTGCTTGATAATATGCCCCAGAATTCTTAAAGAAACACCTCTGCCATAAGATCATATAGTTAGTGCTCACTCAGATCAAATGCTAATTGAAGAATTATGAAACTCCCTGTAAATAAGGTCTTCTTCTACCCTCCTCTTTTATCCAACTCTTGTTCAGCTCCCATTCACTGGACTGCTAGTTTTACATGTATTAGTGCACACACTGTGCACACATACAAAAACACACATATACATAAATACCAAATATCTGTTGAAGAGGCTGACAGCATTTTCTCTGACTTGAAGCCTTTAAGTGGTCATTGAAGGAGGTCATATGAGAGAACAGTGACACTGAGGGAGGAACCCTGGGGTACGCCGCAGATGATCTCGGAGGCTTTGGATCGGAATGGGGGAGGCGGACTCTCTGGGTTCTGCTGGAGAGGAAGGAGGTGGTCCATTCCAAGGCCTTGTCTTGGATCCCTCCGTCGTTGAGGTATGTGCGTAAAGTACGGTGGCAGACCGTGTCGAAGGGGGTGGAGAGGTCCAGCAGGATGAGGGCTGCGGTCTCGCCGTTGTCCAGCAGGGTCCTTATGTCGTCGGTGGCCACGATGAGGACAGTCTCTGTGCTGTGGTTGCTGCGGAACCCTGGCTGGGATGGGTCCAGGATGCTGTTTTCTTTGAGGCATCAGGATAGCTGTCTGTTGACGATGTTCTCAATGACCTTGGCTGGGAATGGGAGCAGGGAGATGGGCCGGAAGTTCTTGAGGTCCCTTGGGTCAGCCTTGGGTTGTTTGAGTAGGGCGTTGATCTCGGCGTGCTTCCAGCTCTCTGGGAAGGTCGTGGTCTCGAAGGAAAGATTGACGACATTGCACAAGTGGGGTGTGATGGAGCTGCTGGCTTTGTTGAAGATGTGGTGCGAAAAGGGTCTGATGGGGAGCCGGTGTGGATTGTGCTTATGGTCTTGATGGGGTCATCACTGTTCACGTTGGTCCATGCTATCAGGGGGTCGTGGTCAATGGTGGGCGGCGAGTCTGGTGTATCGGTGTCTGTTGGGACTGTCTGGGTGTTGAAGCTGTCGTGGATGTCGGCGATCTTGCGGTGGAAGAAGGTGGTGAGGAAGTCACACAAGGCTTGCGACGGCGGGATGTCATTGATGTTGGAGCTGGGGTTTGAGAGTTCCTTCACGATGTTGAAGAGATCCTTCCTGTTGTGTTCCTTGTTGTCAAGGCGGTCTTTGGAGGAGATCCTCTTGGCGTACCTGATGAGGTGATGGTGGTTGCGGACGGCATTTTTGTGGGCTACATGGCAGTCCGGTGTCTTTTCGCTGTGCCATTTTTTCTCTAGTTTCCGGCAGGTAGGCTTGGATGCTAGGAGTTCCAGGGTGAACCAGCTGGCTCTCTTGCTGGTGCCTCCGTAGGTGTTTTTTTCAGTGGGGTGAGGGTGTGGGTGCAGTCATCTATCCATTGTCTGAGGTTGTGGGCAGCGTCGTCGGTGTTGGTGGGGGCAGTGGGTGGGCTGAGAGCGAGGTTTTCCTGTAGTTGGTCTTCAGTGACTTTCTTCCAACAGCGGCGTGGGATCTGTAGGGTGTGGTGGTGTGTGGTGGGTTTCTGGAAGATGTAGTGGATGCAGTGGTGGTCGGTCCAGAGGAGTTCCGTGGTGTGGCTGAAGGAGACGTGGGAGCTTGAAGAGAAGACGGGGTCTAGCGTGTGGCCGGCGGAATTGATCGGCGTTGTGACGAGTTGTCTTAGTCCGAGGTTGGCGAGGTTGTAGATAAGAGTGGTGGAGTTGCTGTCTTTGTTGTTCTCCAGGTGAAAATTCAGGTCTCCGAGGAGGATGTAGTTGGTGGAGGTTAGGGCGTGCATGCTGATGAAGTTGACGATGGAGTCATTGAAGAAGGGTCATGGTCCGGGGGGTCTGTAGACGAGGGTGCCTATAAAAGTGGCGTTGGGGTCCGTGTGGATCTGGAAGTGCAAGTGTTCGGCGGTGCAGAGTGTGTCGTTGGTGCTGGTTGAGACCCTGATGGTGTTCTTGTGTATGATGGTGATTCCTCCTCCTGCTCCATTGGTGTGGTCTCTGTGGGTGATCCTATAGCCATCTGGGATGGCTATGGCGATGTCGGGTGTGGAGGAGTCATTCATCCAGGTCTCTGTCAGGAAGGCGATGTCCGGTGATGATGTGTGTTGCAAGTCCAAGAGCTCAACGGCGTGTTTGTGTGCGGAGCAAGTGTTCAGTAGGATTCATCGGAGGTGGTTGAGGTCCTTCTTGGTGGGTGCTTCGACGGCTGCTCTAAGGCTGGTGTAGCTGCAGTTCCGGCAGGTGAAGGGACCATGGGTGCGTTTCGGGGTGGCCTTGAAGCAGGTGTGGATCTGTCCGGGGTTGAGTGTGTGGCGTGTGCTGGCATCGTAGCGGTGGTGGTCATTGTGGTGGGCGCGAGGACCAGGGGTTCTGGTGCAAGGCGTGGTCCAGGCGCGAACGGGCTTGCCTTAGGTGCGCCTGCGGTGCGCCCGGGGCGCACATCCTCTCTGCGGCAGCACAGCTGCTGCCATATATGGGGAGGTGGGAGGGACGAGCAGCTGGGAGGCAGGAGGCAGGGGCAGCAGTGAATGTCAGTGAGGGGGCGGGGCTGCAGGGGACGCAGCGGCGGGAATCAGGAGTGGCGAGGTTGTCAGGGGAAACTGGGCAAGAATCAGGGCACAGACGGCAACGGCAAGGTCACAGAGTCGGGGCACTTTCTTTTTAAAATACTATTTATACAGGCTCCATTGAGCCGGTGGAGGTGACGACCTCGAGACAACGCACCTGCGTGCCATTAGAGGTATCTGGACCTATGAATATTTTCAGCAGCCAACGCAGCAACCCCGTGCACACACCTAATCCCTGCTGATGAGAGGTAATAACCTCGAAACACGTGTCCAGGGATGGCAAGCACATCAGTGAACACCCTAAAGACTCAAGACTCGGGGAGAAGCGCACCCGCTGATACCTACTACATCGACCATCATGCTCCGGGGTCACACGCTGATGGGACGAGCAGTGTGCGACCTCTTTTTGAAATACTATTTATACAGGCTCCCATGAGCCAGTGGAGGTGGCGACCTCGAGACAACGCACCTGCGCACCATAAGGGGTATCTGGACCTATGAATATTTTCGGCAGCTCACGCAGCAACCGCGTGCACACACCTAATCCCTGCTGATGAAAGGTAATAACCTCGAAACACGTGTCCAGTGATGGCAAGCACATCAGTGAACACCCTCAAGACTCAAGACTCGGGTAGAAGCGCACCCGCTGATACCTACTACATCGACCATCATGCTCCGGGGTCACACGCTGATGGGAGGAGCAGTGTGCAACCTCTTTTTGAAATACTATTTATACAGGCTCCCTTGAGCCGGTGGAGGTGACGACCTCGAGACAACGCACCTGCGCGCCATAAGAGGTATCTGGACCTATGAATATTTTCGGCAGCTGACGCAGCAACCCCGTGCACACGCCTAATCCCTGCTGATGAGAGGTAATAACCTCGAAACACGTGTCCATGGATGGCAAGCACATCAGTGAACACCCTCAAGACTCAAGACTCGGGTAAAAGCGCACCCGCTGATACCTACTACATCGACCATCATGCTCCGGGGTCACACGCTGATGGGACGAGCAGTGTGCGACCTCTTTTTGAAATACTATTTATACAGGCTGCCTTGAGACGGTGGAGGTGACGACCTCGAGACAATGCACCTGCGCGCCATAAGAGGTATCTGGACCTAAGAATATTTTCGGCAGCCCACGCAGCAACCCCGTGCACACGGCTAATCCCTGCTGATGAGAGGTAATAACCTCGAAACACGTGTCCAGGGATGGCAAGCACATCAGTGAACACCCTCAAGACTCAAGACTTGGGTAGAAGCACACCCGATGATACCTACTACATCGACCATCATGCTCCGGGGTCACACGCTGATGGGACGAGCAGTGTGCAACCTCTTTTTGAAATACTATTTATACAGGCTCCCTTGAGCCGGTGGAGGTGACGACCTCGAGACAACGCACCTGCACGCCATAAAAGGTATCTGGACCTATGAATATTTTCGGCAGCCCACTCAGCAACCCCGTGCACACGCCTAATCCCTGCTGATGAGAGGTAATAACCTCGAAACACGTGTCCAGGGATGGCAAGCACATCAGTGAACACCCTCAAGACTCAAGACTCGGGTAGAAGCGCACCTGCTGATACCTACTACATCGACCATCATGCTCCGGGGTCACACGCTGATGGGACGAGCAGTGTGTGACCTCTTTTTGAAATACTATTTATACAGGCTCCCTTGAGCCGGTGGAGGTGACGACCTCGAGACAACGCACCTGCACGCCATAAGAGGTATCTGGACATATGAATATTTTCAGCAGCCCATGCAGCAACCCCGTGCACACGCCTAATCCCTGCTGATGAGAGGTAATAACCTCGAAACATGTGTCCAGGGATGGCAAGCACATCAGTGAACACCCTCAAGACTCAAGACTCATGGTAGAAGCGCACCCGCTGATACCTACTACATTGACCATCATGCTACGGGGTCATACGCTGATGGGACGAGCAGTGTGCGACCTCTTTTTGAAAAAAAATTACACAGGCAAGGGCAACAATCAGGGAAGGACGGATCGGGGCACAGAAGGCAAAAACGGGGCACAGTAGGCAAAAACCGACACAGAGACAACGGGGCACCACAGAGGCAAAACGAGGCACAGAGACACAACAGGCACACAACGGGGCACAGGCAAAATCGGGGCACAGAAGGCAAATGTGGCACAGGAGGCAAAAACGGGGCACAGAGAGAGCAGGCAGAGGGTGAGCTTACCAGAAGCAGCAGCGGGCAGGATAACACAGGCGGAGCTGTGTAGTGGGGGAGGGACCTACCTGGCAAGGTCAAGGGTCGCTCTTCTCAAAGCGCATTTGCCGCCATATATGGGGAGGTGGGAGGGAGGAGCAGCTGGGAGGCAGGAGGCAGGGGCAGCAGGGAATGGTCAGTGAGTGGGCGAGGCCGCAGGGGACACAGCAGCGGGAATTGGGAGTGGCAAGGTTGCTGGGGGAAACTGGGCAAGAATCAGGGCACAGAAGGCAACGGCAAGGTTACAGAGTAGGGGCACACAGGGGTTACACAGGCAAGGGCAACAATGAGGGAAGGATGGATCGGGGCACAGAAGGCAAAAACGGGGCACAGAAGGCAAAAACGGGGCACAGAGACAACGGGGCACCACAGAGGAAAACGGGGCACAGAGACACAACGGGGCACAGAAGGCAAAAACGGGGAACAGAAGGCAACATGACACAGGGGGCTAAAACGTGGCACAGAGAGAGCAGGCAGAGGGTGCGCTTACCAGCAGCAGCAGCGGGCAGGATAATACAGGCGGAGCTGTGTAGTGGGGGAGCGACCTACCTGGCAAGGTCAAGGGTTGCTCTACTCACTGCGCTGCTGCCGCCATATATGGGGAGGTGGGAGGGAGGAGCAGCTGGGAGGCGGGAGACAAGGGCAGCAGCGAATAGTCAGTGAGGGGATGCAGCGGTGGAAATCAGCAGTGGCGAGGTTGCCGGGGTCAACTGGGCAAGAATCAGAGCAAAGAAGGCAACGGCAAGGTCAGAGAGTCGGGGCACACGGGGGTTACACAGGCAAGGGCAACAATCAGGGAAGGACGGATTGGGGCACAGAAGGCAAAAGCGGGGCATAGAAGGCAAAAACGGGACACAGATACAACAGGGCACAGAGGCAAAATGGGGCACAGAGACACAACGGGGCACAGAAGGCAAAAACGGGGCACAGAGAGAGCAGCCACAGGGTGAGCTTACCAGCAGCAGCAGCGGGCAGGATAACACAATCGGAGCTGTGTAGTGGGGGAGCGACCTACCTGGCAAGGTCAAGGTAATGATTGATACCATTCTGGCTTGGGAGCCCCCCAAGACCCAGACAGAGGTTAGGGCCTTTTTAGGTCTCACCGGGTATTACCGAAGGTTTGTCAAGGGATATGGCACCATTATTGCCCCCTTGACAGAGCTGACCTCAAGGAAGCAGCCCATGAGGGTGAATTGGACCGATGCCTGTCAAACTGCTTTAGATACCCTGAAGACTGCCATGTGCACAGCACCGGTGCTCAAGGCACCTGATTTCTCCAGTGAGTTTGTAGTGCAGACAGACGCTGCAGAGCATGGTGTGGGAGCAGAACTCTCACAGATCAATGACGAGGGCTTGGACCTGCCTGTAGCCTTCATTAGTAATGTAATTTGTACTTGTACTTCCCAGGGAACAGAGGTGGAGTGCAATTGAAAGGGAAGCTTTTGCTGTGGTCTGGGCTCTGAAGAAGCTAAGGCCCTACCTTTTTGGGACTCACTTCCGGGTTCAGACAGACCACAGGCCCCTCAGATGGTTAATGCAGATGAGGTATGAGAACAAAAAACTGTTGAGGTGGTCAATCTCCCTACAAGGAATAGACTTTATGGTGGAACACCGCCCTGGCACAGAACACGCCAACGCTGATGGTCTGTCCAGGTTTTTACACCTTAGAGATGAGAACTCCCAAGAGGGTGGGTAGTTCTCCCCACTTTCAGCTGGTGGGGACTCGTTTTTGTGCCATTCTGCCCTCTGCCCCACTCGTTTTTGTGCCCTTCTGCCCTCTGCCCCACTCATTTTTGTGCCATTCTGCCTTATGCCCTACTCGTTTTTGTGCCCTTCTGCCCTCTGCCCCACTCGTTTTTGTGCCATTCTGCCCTTTGCCCCACTCGTTTTTGTGCCCTTCTGTCCTCTGCCCCACTCGTTTTTGTGCCATTCTGCCCTCTGCCCCACTTGTTGTTGTGCCATTCTGCCCTCTGCCCCACTCGTTGTTGTGCCCTTCTGCCCTCTGCCACACTCGTTGTTGTGCCCTTTTGCCCTCTGCCCCACTCGTTGTTGTGCCCTTCTGCCCTCTGCCACACTTATTGTTGTGCCCTTCTGCCCTCTGCCCTCTGCCCTTCTCCTGTTTTATTTTAGAATGGCGCCGGCAAGCTGCCAGCACCATTCTAAAATAGTTACTAAGTTAGCTTCATCAGGAAGCACTAATAGATAAAATAAAGCAGGTGCTCGAATTCAGTTAAACTCGAGCACCTGCTTCTATTGGTGCTTCCTGTTGAAGCTAACTTAGTAACTATTTTAGAATGGCGCTGGCATCTTGCGGCGCCATTCTAAAATAGTTACAAGCTTGAAGCTTGAACTTTTGCCCCCCAGGTCTGTTCCGCTCGCGGATTTGCGGATTTTCGGCAAATTCGCAGGAATTCGCGGAATGCGAATTTGCCGAAAATCTGCAAAATCCGCGAGCGGAACGGAATTTGCACCCATGCTTACTGTTGTCGCTGGGTGATATCGTTGTACCGCTTGCTTGCGGACCGCATCACGCCGCTGCCAACATTGTCGCAGAGCCATCGCATCGAGGGGCCACGAGAGGAGAAGATCGACGCTGCGCATCGCTGCCGCACTTAAGATCATCACCGTCCCGAAGATCGTCGCATCGTGCCTGTGTGAGACGCTCCCTACAGAACCTGCGCACCAGAATCCATACAAGGTATCGCATCCCTCCCCATACAGACCGGATTCGTCGCAACACGCATGCTGCATGCAGCGGGGCTGTCGCAACGCCTCCCCCAGGTCTCAGGAGTGACGCATCGCTTGTTTTTCAATGCTGCAGCTTCCATTTGGAACTTTTGTCGCATCTACAGGTACTTTGGGCTAAACGTGACGCAAATGTGGATTATTTTTTACGCAAACCCTAGAACTCTCCTAAAATCATATTCTTGAACTGTGTATGTTGGATTTTTGTTGTTTTGGTCTTGTGTAGTTTAGATAAAGATACTTTATTTTTCTAAAGTGGTGTGGAGTCCATTTATGGTGTTTTCATTGTGTTACTGTGAGTGTTGGTACAAATACTTTACACATTGCCTTTGATAAGCCTGTCTGCTTGTGCCAAGCTACCAAGGGGGTGAGCAGGGGTTATCTAAAGAGTGTATCCCCCTTAACCTGAATAGATTCAAAGGTCCCTACTTGGACATTGGTACGTACCTCTGCCAACGAGAGACCCCCAGATAGAACAAAAGCTAAGAATCCACACGAGGCACCAAGAGAAAACATCACAAAAGGAACAAAAAAGAAGAAAGAAAACAAGGAAGATGAGAAAAAGTGAAAGAACAATCCTCAACCAAGTCAAACACCATCATCAATACATAATAAAAAAATATAGTGTAAAGACAACCGTGCATATTAATAATAGAAAGTTCAATAAAATTAAAACATAACTATATGTGTGGTTCGGGGGGCCTATAACCTGAAAGCAAACCCTTAAAAGGTAAGGAATTACAGCAGTAACAGATGGGACTAAGACCCATAGAAGCCATAGTTCTTGTAAAATTGACATCGTGAAAACAAAAAGAGGCTGAGCCAAGTCACCATACAGATATGGGTAGGAACCCATATAATAATGCAAAGAGGTTGAGTGATGTCAAGAATCAGATATGGATAGGGACCAATATGATAATGCAAAAAGGAATGGAGCCTTCGCATAGCTCACAGGAGGAAGACAGACCATAGATGTGCACATGTGAAATGTGTACAAATATACAATGAACAGATGGTAGAAAGACCCACTGCGATTCCCATGTAAGGAAACTTAAAGCATGCATAAGACAGTAAGGAAACAATGGACTCTCGACAGCGGGTACCATTATAGCGCGAACCTACATGGTGTATACCTAGGGCCCATGAACACATAAAGTATGATGTTGAGACAACGGTACCCATACGAAAATCCTAAGAAGGATAAGACTGGAGAAAAATAGACACCTGCAGGTGTGAACACAGGGTCCGTAATCATATAATGTAAAGTAACGAGAAGTCATTGTACAATGTAGTGAAAGACAAACTGTACTGTGTAGTACACAACACCGGTGAGTGACTACTCACCTGAGTAACAGGACGACCTACCAAGGTTTAGCACAACCAATACACAAGTACAAAAATAATTATAACTCCGGTGCAACACACTTCCTATCCCTGTCGTCCTAGTTCTGATCATTGTGTTCTTTGGAAGGCGGAAGGCACTCTCAATGAAATTCAACAACCGTTTCTTTAGTCCAAATTGTATTCTTTATTTCGGTAATGTTTACCAAGAACTTGACACAGCCAACGCGCTTCGTTCCTTGTAGGAACTTCGTGAGGACTGCATCAATCACAAGAAAGGACAAACATATTAGAAAATGTACATATAAAAACATTCACCACAAATATGTATTTATACAGAAAAGGATGGGACTGAAGACACGAGCTAACCCAATGTTTTTTAGAAAACATATTGCAAAAGATTAAAAACCGTCAATATTTACACAAAAATCAAATTTAAAAATGCACATAAGTACATACATAAATATAAATATATACATGACTACAGACAACATACATATATGAACAAGATCACCTGAAGTTCCCAAAAAATGTTCAAAAGGGTGCACAACTAGTACACATTCCTGAAGAACTCAGATAATATTCCCCCAAAATGTTTTGGGTATCAGTGAACTGAAAAGAGATCAATTTTTAAAAAGAAACAAAGGCGAAGAGAAAATTTAGAAGGAAAAACAGAACAGATCCTCAAAAAGCGACTAAAAATAAAGTTGAAATAAAAGAGGTAAGAAGGCTGTCAAGGAGATACAGATACAGCAAACCCTGTAATGATGGTTCAAATACCGTATTTTCTGGCGTATAAGACGACTTTTTAACCTTTGAAAATCTTTTCAAAATTTGGGGGTCGTCTAATACGCCGGGGTCATTTTACAAGCAAGCGAATATAGCCCAAACCCTATATTTTAAAAGGAAAAGTAGGGTGTCGTCTTATACGCCAACTCGTCTTATACACCAGAAAATACGGTACCCGACGGGCGGAAAAACATAATAATTGAATCCCCATCTATAAAAAATACTAATAGCAACCCATTGTGATCAGTAAGCCCATTAAGGTAAAAAAACAGCTGTATAAACAACAGACTCATACTTGAATAATCATTACAAGTTTTGTCTTCCTATTAAGCGCTTGCTCACATACCAGACTCTACAGATGTCAAGTTCAAACTGACGTTGACAGATGTCAGCACTGACGTCCCATGCAGGCTAAATGATGCTGGTTGATGTCAATATGATGCAGACCAGAGTTACAATACATCTAGATGACCACAGCTTTGACAGTAACTGTATGTAGACCGGTAGAATGAGGCGAAACACCCAGGATTGGATGGGCAGCTTCTGAAGTGGCACTTTTCCAGACGCAGAAGAACAACTGGCAAACTCTTGAGGGCGACCAAAGTAGAGTTCACTGGTGCAGTCAGAGATGCCAGTTGCTTTAGTTTAAGTTGACTTGATCTGTGCCTTAAGGTGTGATGAGGTGACAGACGCAGTTTCGCTATAAGATTGTTGCCAAAAATTGTAGTGATCAAGTCCGCGCATGTAGAGGTGGTTCAGAGAGGTTTATTTAGGATAGTTACAAGATCACCTCAAGGTCATATCAAGACCCCACCAGGAGCAGGCAGCATGCTGCTCAGCCTAGCCAAATGTGAGTATTTCACTCCCAACATTCCATGTCATGTCATTACACCAAGATTCCATTGGCAGGGCAAGAATAACATCAGAGTCAAGATACAACAGAGGAACTGATTTAAAGTTTGATGGACGGTCCTCCGTCTTTCACAGTGAAGGAGGACATTACCTCCACCACATCAGTTCCTTTGGATGTTCCCTTTAATGTGAAAAAAGGTTGATGGCTATCCACTGTCAGATTTGATGGCCCTTCACCAAACTTTTCCAAAGGTTTTGTTGTTAGTTTTGTTAGAAACAAATTACTCCCACACCCTGGGAACTTCTTTACAGGGTGTTAGGGTCCTTATTGTTTTTGTCTGACCTCACCGCCAGGATTATATTAGTGCTGATGGATAGAAAAAAAAGATGTTACACTGTCCCCCCTAAATAGAGTGGGTGGTGTAATGTTCCTCTGACAACAGCCGCTACTTTGTCAGACTATTGAAGTAAGCTTTCCATTGATGGAGCCAATAGGGGCTCTGTTGATGGAAAACTTAAGTTCTGTCCATTTTTAAATGAGGTGGGCGGCTTGAGAGTTTGGGGGACAGGGTAATCTGTCTCAAACTGTTTGTCAAACTCTAAATCAGGTTCTAAGACCACAACTGCACAACAATATCTGTGCGGTGTTAATAATTCTTCTCTTTCTCAGTTCCAGGAAAGAGCTGCAGGAGGATGGGTTCAGGTAGTTTTAAATTTGATCTTTGAAGACAAAAATGAGTCCATCTGTGATAAAACATGTTTTACTGCACGCTAACTTTGAACTGCATTTTGGACTGAACCTATGCTAATATTGTGACTAACAGAAATGCCATGGACATTCCAATCAGTGTTGGATAGGCTAGGGCAATGGTTTGCCTGCAATTAAAAGGACTGTTGTTGCAGAGACAAGTACGAAGATGATGATCGAGTGAGATGCCACCGTCTGGGAGTGGCGAAATTATGTGCTAATGAAATGAAGACATTCCATTAACTGATGTCATATTAGTAACATTTAAGAACTGGTGCTATGTGGTTGATTTATGTACTCATTATATGGAAGCATTTAACGCAGGAGTGGTCATATTTGAAGTTTACTTTCTTTCTGGCTATTCTGAGTCATATTTCATAACTACCCACAAAGTTTTTAAAAGCTATATAGATGTCAACATTCTGTAAATCTTGGGCAATTTAAAGCACATAAAATGTCCACCAGTATTCAGAGTTAACATTGGGAAAAATAATGATCTTTGCATGAGACTCTACTTCTTTACAATTGCTCCCATTTTTGTTTGTGACATCTACCCTGAGTTATCCCTTTAGGTGCTAAGGCTACATCCACCCCTGCTGAGCCCTTTTTGATATTTTGGGCAGTTTGCTTAAGACTTAATCATTTTTTTCTACAAAAAATTATCTATCCAAATTTGTGTACTTTTTTCCTCATTGTGGACATTTTAAAGGACTTATTCATGAGATGCCTGCATAGCCATTGTGTCACTATTTTTGACACTACTGAGGCATGGGCAGCACTCCATATTTATTTACATCAGTTTTGGTAGGCCTGAGTCTGAATTTTCCTGTGCCATGACCGACTATGTCATGCAGAGCATAATACATTAAAGGTAGGCATTCCTTAATGAAATCCACTGTGAAGCCAATGCAGTGATATTTATGGTTTTGTAAAGGTTTAACGCATGTTGTCAAGAGTCAGCGCAGATGAAATGTATTCCTGCGCATCAGCAACCCAGGCATAAGAAATTACACATTGCCTTTGGTTCATAAACACAAGCCATACAAAACACTTTTACAAGCTGCATTCCACCATGGAGGTGCTCATTTTGCAGCTGGGAGTTGTGAGGAACCCCCCCCCCCACCATATATAGCGCAGGAGAAGGAGCACGTTTCTTGCCAGCAGACTTCCCTCAATGAACTCAAAAGGATGGGGTTGTCACACACTACAGACTCAGGAGGCAGTCTATAATAGAACTGCTGAGCCAGATAGCGACAAGGCTCCTGCCACCAACTGCCAGGCACACCAATATTCCTCTGCAGGTCAAGCTGATGGCTGTCCTCCACATGCTGGCATCTGGTTCATTCCAGATCACAACAGCCAGAGTGGCTGGAATATCACAGACATCTTTTTCTACCCTCTGACCTGGATGCAATCATCTGCCTAATACCCCAGTACATCCTCTTCCCCAAGACATAACAACATGAGCTGGACACCAAGCAAGGTTTCAATGCCATTGCTGGATTCCTACATGTGCTAGGAGCCATGGATTGTATACTTGCGTAACTGGTACCCACTGCTGCAACATCATTCCTGTACTGGAACCGGAAGCACACTTACACTATCAATGTCTAGGCAACTGTGGACAATCCGGGGATGCTCACCAATGTGCTGGCAAAATACTCAGCGAGTGGGCATGATGCCTACATCTTCAGGCACTGCATCATCAACAAGCACTTCTTGAATGAATGATATGGGAATGGCCTTCTTGTTGGTAAGCAAATCTGAAGTATATAACAGAACACCTAGCAGTAACAAATGCATGACAAATTACCCATCTCTGTATCTGTTGATGGAGATAGAGACATATGTATGAGGGGCGCACCTCATACATGCACAATACATCATGGAACATGTGTAAGGCAAATACCAAGTCACACATGTTAAGATTCTCAAAGCCACTTTCTATGCCCATGAATGTCATAAAGGCATCGAGGAATGCAACACTTGGCAGAATGCAGTGGACCATCACTGTGTGCAAATGAGGAGTTCCATAGCTGTTGTGGGGGTGTCACCATGCAACTTCCATGGTTCATGAGGCATGTCAAGTCCCTTATACGATGTTTGCTTTGAAATGTTGCAAATCAATTGTCTCCCCAGGTGGTGTGTTATAAGAAAAAACAACTGAAGTCATCCAAATCACTCCCGCTACTTATGTGTGCTGGGTTCTGTGGCACAGATACATATACCCTCTGAAGACCTCATTTGGTGGGATTTTTACGTGAGGCAGTGCAGCAACTCAGCTTTCTGCACTGCCCTACACCAAAGTGAAAGGGCAGGAATGCACTATATTTAAGCAATACTGTGCATTCCTGCACTGGTGCCATTTGGGCTGTCTAGTGCAAAAACAGGCATTCTTGTACCATGGTGTGAGGGTGCCTGTGTTAGTGTTATGCAGCGCATTGTTTGCCAGTGTGGTCTTAAATTTGAGGTAAGTGTGGTACGGCCTAAATAATATGCACTACTGCCCTTTCTCAGTGATGCAGTGCAGTGTAGACAAGTGTCTTACCGCACTGCACAGTGACACTTTCCCAAATACCTGAGCAATAGTGGGAGCAACACATTGCAACATGTGGACAATAATGTCCCACAGTGTCATGCACTTACTCATTGGCCAATGGCAGTAGCAGCAGAGAATCAGTGAGTAGCAATGTGAAAGTTCATTCTGTGTGGATGAATTGAACCACATCAACTAGCCTGGGTAACAAATCAGTAATGAAACCATGTAACATGACAAAAAAGCCAACATGAGTACAAAGGCAACACAAGAGAAAAGTTTGAGATCATTGTCTCCTCTATGACACACCAGCTATTAGTATCATTCAAAGATCAGCAAGGTCGGTGATGTGAGAATAAGTTCTGTGGACATAAGCAAGTGTAACACACATGTCAGTAAAAATCTATGTTTATCAAGGTTATTGGAACAACACAGGAAGAAGTATGTGGAAAACCCATGTGTGGCATGCCATGTCAGTGTAGGCCCTAGACCTGTGTAAATGTCAATACTGGATTATAGTGTGACATTAAGTGAAAAAATATATGAACACATATGTCTCAGCAATACTGACAGACTACTTACATAAATTCATGTAGCTTCACCACCGCATTGCATGGCATAACCAATGTGATGGCTCACCTATTCTGTGGACTAAGTAGCCCAATAGAAAAGCATATGCATCCAGCACATAGAAACTTAATAAGTCTAACACAATGTAGCCAAAAATACCATACCTCAGTCATTGACAGAATACATTCCAACCTGGATAAGGCACCATAGTGTATTCAGGTTAACAATCCCAATATTCGATAGCAAAGGCAATGAGTAGAAAATGAATGCATAAAAGTACACAATCTCCTACAAGTTAGAGTCATACACAAACATGTCATAAACAAATTTATGGTCTGTACTTTTGGACTAGATAGGTCCTTGTTACAACATCAGTGTGTACCCAATAAAGATAGCCCACATTGCAATATATATGTGTCCATCAAAGTGCACAATGACAACTTATCTGGGGAAAAATATAGTTGAATTCTGAAAGGAAATAGCATAACAATCCATCTGACATGTTTGAACTGCACCAAGTGTATGCACCAAAATAACATGGTAGAAAAAGTGAACTATGAAACGGCTGTGCCAGTGTCAGGGAGGGCACACACTTAATCTGTGCCTCAACATGGACATATGTATCTGTTAGTGTCACAACTGTTGGCAATGTCACAACTTACCTAAGGGGAACCAAAAAAACAATATCTGATCAATAAACCTTCACTTCACACATGTAGTGAATGCACATTACATTGACTGATCAGGAACATCTTTAAATACTCATCACGGCAAGCAACTGGTGTAACATGAAAGTCAGGATGTAGAAGAGTACAATGTATCAGGCCTTGCTCAACATGAGCTATTACACGGATAACTGGAAGAGAAATGTGTAAACCTGTGGCCAACTACACAAGTAACACATGGTGTGAATTACAGTGAGAAGTTTGAGTTATTCAGTACACATAACACACATGGACATGAATGTACCTGTAACAGAGAGCAAATGTATTGAAAGTGTTCATTTCTGTTTCAATTTCAGCTGACCAAGGATATAAGCTTCTGCCATGGGTCATGACCCCAATAGCCCATCCCCAGCCTGAAGTGGACCACACTGCAATCAGGCACAGATAATGACTCAGAACATCGTTGAGAGAAGCTATGAACTGCTGAAGTCTCGGTTCATATCTTTGGACATGCCAGGGGGGAGATTGCTATAATTGCCCCCTATGGTTAGCAAGATCATGCTAGTATATGCCATTCTCCATAGCATCTGTGTATGGAAAAATATCCAGTGGGAAGGGGACCCTGTGGAGTAGGACACAATGAAGGATGAGGATGAGGCTAGAGGAACAATGCAACATACAGTCGTTAGAAATAGCAGATGCACCCACATTGTGCAAAATATCTTCACTTGGATTACCTGTATTTTGATGAACAGAATGGCCAAACATAATAGGAAGGTTAAACATGGAAATAAAAGCTTGCATCCATCATTTGTGTTGCCATGAACATCACAGTCCGAGTAAACATCAGCTTACCCACATCTCGTCAACTAGAAGTAGGTATGTAACTACAATGTTCCACACATTACGAGGGGGAGGAGGGGAACTCCTACTTCAACCTCCTCTGTAATTGACTAATCACATACATAGAAGTATGAGTGTGAAAATCGCCTTTTTAGAGCTTTAGCAGCAAAGTTAAGGTGTTTGAAAAACTGCCCTAACCCACAATAACTTGAGGCATGCTTCATCATTGGGCTGCTAATTACATCCCTGTGCAGACCAACGCACAGCCACATGTTATGTGTCCAATGTGCTGAACATACCAGATATTTGTGATGTCATTTTACTGTGCTCCTTATGGACACAGAGTTTATGTTCAATGTTCACAAAGTAATGTACCATGTTTTTGTTTTGTAGGTGGTCCTCGACCATACACCCGGGGCAAGGTGGAGTCCTTCAGGGATCCCAATGCCACTAGTATGTGTCAATAGAATGTGTTTGTAGCTCTGTAAGGATTTAGTGTGGTCTATGACATTCATAATATTGTGATATCTATGGGTTAGCATAATTCACCTGTAACCAATTTACAGTACATGATAATTCACCAATGAAGTAGCACACAGTGACATGCAATGGATGAGGAAGAATGTCAATGTGCATGTAGGGGCAATGTATGCATGCCCACATGATTGATGGCTCATCATCTGCTGTAGTGATGTTTGGCCAGCTACAGTTTGAATGCTTATGGCACATGTACCATCACCAGCCATATTATCTACAGATGGTCATAAATTCAATTGCCTTACACCTATACCATGGCACATCTGTAAAAAAATATTGGTCAAAAACATGATCCAGCACAGTGGCATGAGATAGGTTGAGCTTGTCTGGACACAGTATGCTTGCCTATGTCCATATTTGAACATGACATCATTAACAATTGACAATTGTCAACATTATTGTGTCATTGAATACTATGTACAGTGAACACCCTTCCCAAAATACTACTTCTACTATTTTTGTTTAGCATCATACTATGCTCATACAAGCAGAATGTGTTTATCCAAAATAAGCCCAGTGTGTACGAACATAGGCATGATCAAACATTCATGCTGGTCAACAACTAAAATGTTTTGTGATCTGTACATGTACCAGTATCTATGTGTGTAGCCAAATTTCACGATCTGAGAAACTGGTGTGACTATATGAGCAGGCTAAAAGAAAAAAGAATTGATGTACAAAATGCAAAACAAGGTCATACAATCACCTCAGTACAGAGATCTGGGCCTAAATCCATCATTTATTTGCTCACCATGCCATTCCAGTTTGAACCCAGCCATATGCAAATCAGTCTTGATCTTAAGCCCAATGAGAACAGTCCAGCCCAAACATTCTGGCCAGGTACTCCCTGCACTGGAAACAAGCATCCTAGGACCGGTTTTGGGGGTTCACCCCTCATCAGCCAGGATAGCTTGACTGCAGTGCCATGGAGAGCACAGGACCCACGTCTGGGCATAGCCGTCCCACTCGGGGTGACAAATGCAAAAAGAACAATTGATGGACAGAATGCAGAATAATGTCATACATTCACCACAGTACAGAGGTCTGGGCCTTAATCCATCGATGTTTTGCTCACTATGCCATTCCAGTTTCAACCCAACCAGATGATAAGGAATGAAGCTCTAAAACCAGTCCTAGGATGCTTGTTTCCCGTCCAGGGAGGATATGGCTTGGCAGTTCGGGCTGGACTGTTGCCATGAGGCACAGGGTCAAGACTGATTTGCATATGGTAAGGTCTAAACTAGGGTGGCATGGTGAGCAAAAGAATGATGGATTTAACCCAGATGTCTTGACTGGGGTGAATGTTTATGATTTGTTCTGCATTCCGTTCATCAATTGTGTGTCTTTTGCTATATGAGCAGGCTAGGCATCACAAACAAGCATCCCTTCCTATGATAGATGCTGCATATATAGTTGTGAGGGGGCACATGGTATTCCTAATCATTGATTAGAGTAATCAGAGTGGACAGATGGTATATTGACGTGTGTTGCTGTGAGAGTGTAAGTACATTGTCAGTTGGAATCATATACTTTGTTGCACCACTTAGGCCGCAATTATCCTGACTTATGGCAACTGTAATACGGCCTCAGGGGTACATGAGCATCCCTCAGAGTACTCCTCATCAACAATATGTGAAATGGGGTGACAGAAAAACATTTACAAAGATGCCATGGTGGATGTCACGATGTAGTAGAAAAACACTATTTGACCGTGGGGTTTGACAGTTCAGCTTTATACTGCCTGTCTGATGCACATTGGTAATGTAGTTGTCCACATGGCAAGGTATGGACTTATGGCCTTGAAGCTCCGGATAATATATAAGTGTTATATCTGTGTGTGTCTCTAGTTGGCAATGGTATTCGCCTTTGTCCAAATAGGGACCCTTACTTCTAAGTCAGGATAAGGGGATTACACTCCTTAATAACCCCTGCTCACCCCCTTGTTAGCTTGGCACGAGCAGAAAGGCTTATCTCAGAGGCAGTGTGTTAAGCATTTGTGAATATACACAGTAATACAGTGAAGCTCTACAGATGGACTCAACAGCGGTTTTATAAAAATAAGTATTCTTTATATAGACTTAAACACAAGACCACAAACGACAAAAATCCACAATACTACACTCAAGATTACTTAAAAGATGATTAAAGTCTCTTAGTTCAAGATGCTGTTAAATGTGACAAAGTTCTCAACAAAGTACCTGGATGCATAACAGAAAGTGAACAAAATGCTCGTAAAATGGGAGATGCATCAGTTCCGTGACCCGGGGGAACGGTTGCGTCCTTTCTCAATGCTTGCGCAGAGAAGGGGACTCGTTGTGAGCCTTACCGGTGCAGAGGTGATGCGTAGATTCTCGGCCTGCAGGCCCATTGCGGGGCGCAAGATGGCGCCTTGATGCGATGCGATGATCCGGTTGTGATGCGAGAAGATGGCGCCCTTGATGCGGCGATGTGATGATGCCATGCAGCCTTGCGACAACTCTGTACTTTGGAGCTGCGACAGGCCCTGCGACACGCTTCTCCGGTGATGCGATGGCGACTCTGTCGATGGCGTCACGCTTCTCCGGTGATGCGACAGCAGACAGCTTCAATGAACACACCTTCCAAAGAGATGCGACGAAGGCTCGCTTCCCCGGCGTTGCAATGATTTCAGCTGCGGCGGCGACACGCTTCTTCGTAATGCGTCGCACTTCCAGCTCTCAGCGGCACACAAGTGTCTGGAGTCAGAATTGCCAGCAAGGAAATTCAGGAGGGAGCTGGAGGTGAAGTCTTTTGTCCCTGAGACTTCAGCAGGAGGCAAGCACAGTTCAAGCCCTTGGAGAATATTCTGTAGATGAAAGTCCTTACAAAGTTCCTTCTCCTTTCCCTTTGCAATGAAGCAGCCACTGCAGGCCAACCCAGCAAACAGCACACTGGTAGAGGGGCAGTCCAAACTCGTGCAGCTTCCTTGGTTCTTCTCCTTGGCAGAAAGGTTTCTTGTTCCAGAAGTGATCTAATTTCTTGGGATCAGGGTCCCAATATTTATACCCCAAAATCCTGTGTTTTCTGAAGGCAGAGATTCCTCTGCCTAGTCCAAACCAGTTCCTGAGCACTTTGTTTACGTGACTCTCTTCTTCCTTTCACTGCGCAGGGCAGAGACATCAGCCGCCCCACAGGAGATGGAGCCAGCACAGGGGAGGGAAGATGCAGCTCTGGAGCACTCTGTTGACATGATTCATTCTCTCCTTTCACAGTGCAGGGCAGAGTCATCAGACAAGCCACAGGGGGTGGAGCCAGCATTGTAGAGGGAAGGCCCAGCCCTATTCATGTCCCAGGTGCAAACCCTCCCTTCCATCTAGATGCAGATCTCTCTATTCCCCACTGGGCTGCCCCAGCCTGTCTCCTGGAATCCCCCAGCCCTGTCACACACAAACCCAGACAATGAATACACAACCCAGCAGAGGCAGGCTCAAATGATTAGGCAAGCAAATACCTACTTTCTAAAAGTGGTATTTGTAAACACTGAATATTAAAATAAACTTTACTGAAAGATGTATTTTATTATACTGAATTCAGGCATACTAAATTTGAATTTCTACCATGTTCCCTGAGTCAGTTAGGATTATAAGAATGTAATAATCCAACTGCCCATTCTGGCCTATGAGAACAGGTAGCCTTCAATAGTGAAAAACGAAAATGGCTGTAATTCACTATTAGAACATGCTACACAAATCAGAGCATGTCCTACATTATATTTACAATGCACCCTGCCATTGGGCCTACCATAGGGGTGTCTAATATGAAGCAAAGGGAAGGTTTAGGGACTGGCAAGTGGGTGCACTTGGCCAAGTCGACATGGCAGTGCTAGACTGCACACACGTTTTGCAATGGCATCCCTGAAACACATTTTACAAGCTGCTTCTGTAGGTGGCACAACCAGTGCTGCAAGCCCACCAGCACCATTTGATTCACAAGCCCTAGGCACACATGGTGCACTGTACTAGGGTCTAACAGATACATCAAATAACCCAACCATGGAATCCAATCAGTATATCAATTTAACATAGGGAGCAGTGGCACAGTGCCCAAAGCATAAATCCAGCAAAAACACATCAAAACAGAGGAGGCAATCCGTCAAAAATGGAAGGGAGACTCACGCCAATGATGTCAGGTCTAACAGTAAGGAATCGGACCTCAGTGCTGACAGAATAGGTAGGAGTACATGTGGCACATGTCAGCAATCTACACATGTGAATGTAGTTAAATGCCTAACTTATGGCCTCATATCCCCAAGGTTCCAGTCCTTGAAAATAATCATACCTTTGCAGAGAGTTTTTCAAGTTTGATGCAATGTGGAAAGGACCACATGCAGGTCTGCACTGTGTCTGCAGCATACAACCTGTTACCCTGCTCACCTACTGGTGGCATTACTCCTACTGGCTAGCACCAAACCTGTCACCTTTGACTCATGGTGGAAGATTACCTGCTAGATATAGCTCAAAGTACTTGTAAACATGAGATCTACAACAGCCATGTGCACACTCATTATATGGATATGCTTTTTGCTAATGTGCATCAAGGAAAGCATCCTTGTTGACATGGGTGGAGAGATATTAGGATCTGTTAAGGTCACCATGGTATTACTGGAACTGTATACTATAAGCTATGTATTAGGGCTCCCGGTATTTTCTTGAGTCTATGTTGGTGAAGTGTTCAACAGGTCTTTGTTACAGGAGGTAGCTACAACTCCTCCATCTATGTTTAGACAACCTGGCACAGAGTCAGTCAGTGCAGCAATGTGTGCGGCCTTTTGTATTTGCCAACATGAGTTTAGCAATGCTGTGACACACTATCTGTACTTGCTTTACATAACTCAGTTTACATTGAATGTTGACCACAAAATATACCCTGCTGCATGCTGAATAACCAATATCAGGGAGTCCATATGTGGACCATGCATTCAATTCCATGTGTATACCACATCATGATTCCAACAGTCTCTAGATTGATATGGTTATGTTTTTTTTTGTGTGGACACTGCCCTTTGGTATTCCAACACCACCAGCACTTGAGTATGTTTCCCATGTTACATTAGGAGAAATATATGTTTAGAAGGAATAGTGTTCATTCCTCTTTCCGAAAATGTGGTTTTGTGATGTTCAGAAAATGTGAGCCTATTATTGCTGACATCATGTACAAGTGTAGCTTTTACTGATACATATTTCCTTTACATCCACTGAACAACATGACCACAGATCAGTAAAAAAATCATCATATCAGGCTGGAGCACTACTGCTACATCAGGCACATGGCACAGGCCTACAAGAGGATGGGAAAGCTATAGGAGGAAAGAAGTTGACTGGTACCAGGAAATTAGGCAGGCATAGTCAAGCAGGAACGTCTAAGGCATCAACCCCTCAATATCTGTCACTTCTCCAGAGCGGAGTCCCAGTGAGCATTCTAGGACCATCTTCTGGACTGCCAGCCCAAGCTAAACAGGCCCAGCGACCTACCCCTGCTGTGGGGTCACTTTTCGCAGCACAGGACCTGAAAGACCTCTAAGAATTAAAATTGAGGATGGCTGTCATTAAGGAAGAACTCTCAAGCACGTGTACTATAATGCTGAGCTTGTAGGAGGCAATGGAGAGGATCAGTTCTCAAATATGGCTCTCCCTTGGCCTTCCCTAAACCCCAGTTGGTTACCAGTTGTTTGTCTAGTATAGATTTCTTAGCATTGGTTAGAATAGATTTTAGCATAGCTATAGGTTAGTGTAGTATAAGTTAGTTTATTCGTTTTTTTAGGTGGTACATTTTAGGTGTATATATGGTTGGGTGTGTATTCGTGGATGGGTGGTTGATGTATACTGTGTGTTTTGGGGAAAAATAAAAATGCAAACACATATATATTTTTAGATTTATATTTTTAGGTAGTTTTTGTTTATAATGTCTATGTCTTTTGCGTTGGGCTGAAATATGTGTCTTAAGGGTGTAGAGGGTTGATTTTTTACATGTCTGTTGTGGTACATGTATAGGATAGATTAGGCTAAAGTTAGGTAGATTAAGGTAGTGTTAAGATAAGTTAGAGTAGGATAGCTAGGGTATGTTAGTTTAGGCGTAGTTTAGCTATTGATAGTTAGCGTAGGGTAGGTAGTTTTAGTTGCTAACAATTACAGGGGCATATTATCAACAACTAGCGATATTTATCGCTAAATGACCTTAGCAATATTTTTTTATCGCCGTGCATTGCCGGATTTTATCGCAGAGATATCGTGCAATTAGCAACGTTTATCTCAAATGCGATAAAATATCCAGCGATAGCGGCTCAATGCGTGAATATTGCTGGAAATCCGGCGATATTCAGGCATTAACGCCAATAGGGTATCCAACTCCCATTGGATATACATGTTAAGAAGTGGTCTGAGCAGGCGTTAGTTTTCGGCGATATTCGCGCTTAGCGCAATTTTTTTTATCGCTGTGCCTTCGTTGATAATAGGCGATAGCGATATTAGCGACTGCTTTCAGTTGCTAACAGGTTGGGTACACCCACTTTGCATGTCATTAGCGATAAATATCTCTGACATGCAAAGCGCGCCACAAACCGCTCGCTATCGCCTACAAACTGTCGCTAACTGCTGTTAGTGACAGCTTACTAATAGGGCGATGAAATTATCGCCGCTTTAGCGGGAAAAAGTCCTGCTAAAGCGGCGATAAGGCCCACAATTTCTTAAATAAAATATATTTTTTCCACTTTCTCAACTGTAAAATGATTTACTGTGTAGCAGTTGTCATATTTGCTTAGGTTGATTTGAGCCAGGATGTTGGGATTCCCTGCAGTTTTTTTAGATATGTGTAACTGTGTGAGACACATATGGACAAGAGTCAGTTAATGTTGCAATGGAGTCACATAGGGATCTTCTACAATCTTTGGACACTGTCAGTGGTCCTCTTTGTGTGAATGGATGCACAGCCCAACAGAGAAAGTCACCTATTGTAGAACTGTGTTTGTGCATTATGCTATATGTAAAGTAGGGTGGGCCTGTCACCCCATGGTACTCATTCATGGCTGTGATGGGACACACACTAGTTCCTGTCACTTACGCACTCAACCATACAGCATTTTTTTAGTACATCATTTGGGGCATAAGATATTAAAAATCAGCTCCCTTTCATGTAATGTACTGATCCCCTTTAAAGAAAAATGGCACTGCTACCATTGCGGACATCAACAAAGATATACAAAACTATATTTGCCAGCACTCAGGCCCATTGTAGTTAAGCTGAGGCTGGGCGGTTTTCCAAAATGCCTGAGTTCTCTTCAGCATACATCACTGAAGAATTGCCTCGTCCAATAAGGGCAGGCACAAGAGGCGATCAACTACAGCTGCGGCGTAACCGTGCATAAATGCACACGCTCCCTGGCATCTGGTAATCACAAGCTGGTAGACGCTAAACCAAATAGGCATAGAAGTAGGATAGGACCCTTGACAAAATTTAAGTTTTGGTATGTATGTGCTCTGGGACCACGATAAGTGGAGGGCCACATTATGAGAATGCATCTACTTGCTCTTATATTTGGTCTTTTCACTGACATCTGATGCCGACAAAACAAAGAGTTTGACTGCAGCGCAACCCTTTTCTCCTCTCATTCCAGAAAAACAAGAAGTTCAACACCAATGGGTGAATGAGAGTGTGTTAAATGTGTAATTTCACCGCATGAATAACGATCAGTTTGCGCAATCTATACAATATAATATGCATATATCATGCACAAGATATATTAATGCAAACAAAGGATGCTATAGCTCTCATATTGAGATTGGATAGGTGTTTGTATCACCAAACAGGCACTAACAGCTAAAGCTATTACGATTGAGATGAAATTAAAAATGAGTGATACACCAATATTTCTCTCTAAATTAGTGGGTGCTCAATATGTGTATTACTATAGGAGACCTGATGAGAAAGATTCACATTCAGGTACTCCATGAATGATAAATAGGTTGAAAACATGGTTCTCCCATTGTTACCACCACAATAGCATCCACTGGGTGATGCATACCACAAGTTAGAATTTCACACTGGGATTCTAGACGATGCACTAGCCATTCATAATTTGAAATATTACTAATACCAGTACTAATAATGCCATTTTTAATTACATGTTGGACTCGAAAAAGAAAAAAGAATTATAAGGGCAAGCATACACGGGGGCGTGGCTTGGACGCCGATGGCGATGGTTTTATCCTGCAGATCGAGGGTTTTGGGGCACCCCGACCCCCACAAATCGATGATCGGGTTGAGGCCGACCTGGTGAGGCACCTGGGGGTACCCGAAACCTGATTATTCTGTCGGAAAAGCGAAGTTGCGGAGGAAGCGGAGCGGAGCCCAAGATGGCGCCCGGACCCTCTCGATAGCCTTGCCGAGACCCCTGGCCCGGAAAGCCTACCAGATCTGCTTGGGTTTTCTCCGCGTCTCATCTTCCCGAGAAGCGACCGTCCGGCTGGCGGTTTGGGAGTACCTGGACGCAGTGATCATCCCAGGACTGATTATTGGACGCTTTTCTCGGCGCAGGCTGGTTGCTGACGGCTGGAGGCCTTGATCGAAACGGCTGGGCCGCTCGAAACGATCGGCTGTATCCCACCGCGAACCTGAATTCGCCGGATCCCAGGGAACTGTATGGGAGGCACTGCGACTTGGCACGTAGGAATTCCAGCCACGCTGGTGGCTATAACTCGAGATCCCTCTCGATCCAACGGGCCTACACCGGGCGGCGCCAATCGCCCCCGCCTCCCCCTTGGTGTCCTCCGGGATCTCAGCGGTGGATCATCCCGGAAGATCGGAGAAGTGGTAGGACTTGGCGAGGACGATCGAAGGCCCTCTTCAACACGGCCACACAACAAAGGAACAGCAGCCGACACCCCTACTCGGTGGAGAATCTGTCGAGCTTTCTCCCGCGGGGCACGCCCGCCATGGGTAAACCAAGAGGACCTAAAGGAACCACCCCGGCCGCCTCGGACACGGAGGCGCCGGACAAGGACGATCGAGGTGACCCGGAGAGCTCTGGAGGTCCCCACATACAACAGCAATTTGACCAGGTCCTGGAGGCGATCGCAAACACGCGATCTGCCCTACAACAAGACATCGCCCAGGTTGCGACGAGTCTGGGCCTCCTCAGGGCGGACCATGGTAAGCTCTCGGACAGAGTCAAAGAGGTGGAGAGCTCGGTGAAGGTCCTGGAGCCGGCACAGAAGACGCTGGCGGCTACGATGAGGGATGCCCTGACCCGAATTGATGTCTTGGAGAGACGGGCGGAAGACGCTGAAGGGCATAACAGATGGAATAATATTCGCGTAGTGGGCCTACCGGAAAAGATCGAAGATGGCGACATGGTGGCCTATCTAGAAGCTTGGCTCCGGAATGCGGTGGCCCCGGAAGGTCTGTCCTCCTTCTATACCCTGGAGCGTGCACACAGGGTGCCGGCGAGACCACCGCAACAAGGTCGCTCTCCACGCCCGGTGGTGGCGCGGTTATTGCATTTTCGAGACAGGGATCTGCTCCTCAACGCTGCCAGACACAATGGCCCTTATCAGGTGGAGAATAGTCAAGTGAACATTTTTCCAGACTATACTTATGAGACCCAACGAAAGCGGACCTCCTTCCTAGCGGTCAAGCGTGAACTTCGGAGCGAGGGTATTCAATACTCGCTCCTCTTCCCTGCGAAGCTCCGCATTATCCTTGACGATAAGACTCAGTTCTTTGATACCCCGGAGGACGTCTGTACTTGGCTCGAACTATATAGGGCTGGTAAAGATGGTTTCGGCTCTTCCTCCCAATTGACTGCGGAACCCGGACAGCAACGGCGTTCCAAGAGACTTCGGAGTCGCCGCGGCAAACCGGGCAGGCCTTCGACTGTAGAGACTATGGCCGAGCGGCGTGGAGTGCTGGAAATGGTTTCTAACTTGGCTGGCCCCCAGGTGGAAGAATCGGAACCGGGAGGCGAGGGAGCTCGCTCGGACACGGAGGAATCAGAGACTGATAGTGTTCCCTTGCCAGTGGTTACGCCGGACTCGGCTGAGGGCATGCTGGATGGGCAGGGTTGAACTCGGGTGAGCTGCTTCCATTTGGGCGGGGGTTTGCCGTGGGGGGGGTGGAGGTTACGGAACATGCTTTGGACCACTGGTGGGATCGGGGCCCTGATCTAGCTGATACTTTTGATTTAGGGCTCGACCTAGTCTCGGTAGACCGAGACTCGATGGCCCATTACTGGCGCCCGGCCCGCACCTAGCCCTTAAGGCTTCCCTGCGGTGGCCACCGCAGGATTAGTCGGGGAACAGGGGGGTTTTTCCGGGGACATAGTTTGGATGGGAACTAGATGGTGCTATTTGGGTCCTGTTCTTTGGTGGGTGGGGAGGGTTTTGTTTCAGATGGGTGTTGGGTTGCTGTTGGGGGGATGGCCGCCATTAGTGTTGACTTAACTATTGCTGGTTTTTTGTTTGAGCGTTGTTGGGAGAGTCCGGGAATGACGATGTGGGACAATGGCTGAGATCGCAACTGTAAAATGCATCACTTGGAATGTGCGGGGGCTCCACACTATGTCCAGACGTCACAAGGTTCACGCTTATCTAGTGCGTAGAGGAGTACAAATTGCGCTGCTGCAGGAGACACATCTCA
Organism: Lissotriton vulgaris; assembly: GCF_964263255.1. NCBI lineage: Eukaryota > Metazoa > Chordata > Amphibia > Caudata > Salamandridae > Lissotriton > Lissotriton vulgaris. Next base: position 627,791,365 of record NC_141691.1, on the reverse strand, counting down.
CCAAGGCGGAAGGGGCGGCGCTGCAACATAGATGGAGAGGGCAGGTTTACTGCACTGCATACTCAGCTTACGCGAGGGGAGCGTTAATATGGATAAGGGCTGGGGTTCCCTTTCAGGTTTCAAACTCGGTGGTGGATCCGGAGGGTCGTTACGTGGCTATCTCTGGTACATTGGGGGGTAGGGCACTGAATATTTGTTGTGTTTATGCACCTAATGTGGACCAGCTTCCCTTCCTCGCCGGGTTGTCGGGCTCCTTGGCCCATTTCCTGTCGGGAACCCTCCTGCTAGGTGGGGATTTTAACTCGGTGGTGGATGTTGACGCCGACCGCTCACCCCCCCCCCCTCCCGGACTCCCCGGTCTGGCGGGTTGCTAAAGGCAGGAAGGAATGGCAGACACACTGGGGGCTGACGGATATCTGGCGAGCGCAACACCCCGACACTAGGGACTACTCTTTTTTTTCTGGCCTGCACAAATTACATGTGCGCCTAGACGGTTTTCTAGGGTCGGCGGAATTGGTGGCCGCGACGGTGCGCTCTGAATATTTGGCTAGGACCATCTCTGATCACAACCCCCTCCTAGCAGACTTCCGTTGGTTTCCTGGGACCCCTAGTGTGCCTACTTGGAAACTGCGCCCAGAGATATTAGAGGACATAGTCTTCAGGGCGGACCTGGAAGAACAAATTTCTGATTATTTTGCGACCAATGGGGGCACTGCTAGATCGAGAGGGTCAGAGTGGGATGTGTTTAAGGTAGTGATCAGGGGCTACTGTATCTCTAAAAAAGTGGGAATGCGTTGTATCATCCTTGATGACCTGGCCACAGCAGACCGGAAGCTCCGCGAGATGGAGCTTCGCCGCCCTGGCCACCCGGAACTCCAGGACTGTACTGCCGCGGTGAGGGAGGCGGTGGCAGCAGAGGTCGAAAGACTCCGCTGCTTTGATTATAAAGCCTATACCACCAGGTCGCTCACGGAGGGGGATAAGTCGGGCGCGCTTTTGGCTTGGTTGGCCAATCCCACGCGCCGGACCTCCCTGACGACGTCCATGCGCACCGCGGCGGGTCTTGAGGTGTACACCCAACCAGAGATATTAAATTGCTACCAGCGATACTACGAACGGCTGTACCGCAGCACTCTAACCCGAGATCCCACTCTGATTGATGATTATCTGCAATCCATAGAGATTCCCACGCTAGAGCCCGATGAGGCGAAGGCCTTGGGTGCCGATATTGAACTGAGGGAAATCCGTGGCACCATAAAGGGGATGGCGAGAAATAGGACCCCGGGCCTTGACGGACTCCCGGTCGAGTTTTACTCCACCTACGTAGACCTATTGGCGCCCCGACTGTTGATAGTCTACAAAGAAGCGAGGCGCTTGGGACGCCTCCCCGGCTCGATGTGTGAGGCCTTAGTGGTTCCACTCCTCAAACCTGGCAGGGAGTCAGCTGACCCGGCGTCTTACCGACCGTTATCAATGTTGACGGTTGATTATAAGATTCTAAGCAGCATACTGGCATCGAGGCTGCTGGGGCACATGCGCTCCTTGGTGCACGAGGACCAGGCAGGATTCATCCCAAAACGCAACACGACCATAAATATTCGCAGATTGTTTCGTCTGCTGGAGGAATCGCATGCGGAGGCCCTGTGCCCGTTGGTCCTTTCGGTCGATCTGGAAAAGGCTTTTGATAGCCTAGAATGGGACTATTTGCGCAGAGTTCTGCTGAGCTTTGGTCTGGGAGAGGGCTTTGTTAAGTGGACCACAGTGCTTTATGCCTCGGCATCGGCCAGGGTGAGGTCAGGCTCGCTGATCTCCCAACAGTACCAAGTAGTAAGAGGCACGAGGCAAGGATGCTCGTTATCCCCATTGCTCTTTGCGTTAGCGGTGGAACCGCTGGCGCTGTCAGTCCGATCCAGAGCTTCATTCGGCGGATTACGGACCCTGTCTGGTCAGCATTATATTTCACTGTGTGCTGATGACCTGCTGCTCTTCCTTGAGAATTCAAATACTGCTTTAGATGGGGCTGCAGAGGCCCTGACAACCTTCGGGGAGATCTCGGGCCTTAAGGTGAATTGGGCCAAGACCTGTTTGTTCCCGGTTCGTAGGGGAGAACCCAGACCCGACACCAGCAATGAAATTAGGTGGGAACCAAGCTGCCTCAAGTATCTGGGGGTGTACCTGTACCTTGGCCCCGCCGACCTTCTAGACGGCAATATAGCCCGCTGTACTCGCGTATTGCGAGGCAACATGGATTTCTGGGCTACCTTGCCGCTTTCGGTGGCGGGGCGTATTGCACTGTTGAAAATGGTGGCACTCCCCCGGCTGATATACTATTTTAGAGCGCTTCCGATTTGGATCCCGCCGGCCACCTTTCGGCACTTGAGATCCATGGTGGTGGGGTTCCTCTGGGGATCGGGCCGCCGGAGAGTGGCTCTCAAGACCCTGATGAGACCAAAATCGGAAGGCGGCCTTGCGGTGCCGGACTTTGAGAAATATTATCTGGCAGCTCAATTGCAGACCTTCACCCAGGAGATAGCGAGAGAGTTTCGTGGCCCAGAGGATGGGAGGGGCAGGGGAATGCCCAGACATATTATTTCCTTCATTGCACTACGCCAGCGCGTAGCATTGCGAGACCTAACGCTCGAAGAAAGAACTATTAGGTTATGCTGGAACCGCGCCCACGCCCGGGGGGAGCTGAAACTCCCATATGCACCGGAGATGCCGCTGGGGATGTTAACGGCCTTACCACACGGGGGAGACTGGTCGCGCCTAGGACATTGGGAAGATGCAGGATTACAATTGGTGGGAGACCTTTATGAGGACGGGGTATTATTGCCCTTCCAGGAGATCCTGGACCGTTTCGACGTCCCCCGAGGCGATTTCCTCCTGCACACGGCTCTGGTTAGAGCAATTCAAACGCACTGGAAGAGTGGGTTGGAGGAACCGCCTACGTCGCCGGTGTGCCAATACGTTATGATGTCTGCGGGGACTGTCAAGGCAGTCACGTGCTTATATAACAGGATGATTAACGGGGGCTTGCCCCCACTCACCACACTGCGGAGCCGCTGGGAGGCGGACATAGGAAAGGAGATACCGGAAACTACGTGGACACAGTTAATGCGCCGTGCTTGGAAGGGAGCGCGCCATGCCCGGTTTCAACTGGTCCATTTTTATATCCTTCACAGGGCCTATCTTACCCCGGTGAAAATTCAGCAATACTTCGCCACGGACGCGGCGGATTGCCCCAGATGCCGAGCACCTGAGGCAGACCTTATTCATATGCTGTGGTCCTGCCCGACGCTGTCCTCGTACTGGCCGTTGATCGAGGATACTCTTAATAGTGTTACTGGGAGAACCTTGACGGTCGACGCGGCGGTGGGGATCCTGCATTCGTTCCCGCATACCCCTAAAAATAAAATTGCGAGCAAATTTATAGATTTGGGGCTCGTTCTCGCTAAACGGGAGATAACCAGGAATTGGAAGGCAAGAGGTGGTCCAACTGGAGCTAAATGGCACAACGAACTTTTGAAGTGGGCTACAGGGGAGAGCACTCTGCGTTACCAACTGGCGAGGTGGCAGCAAAACGAGAGGGCGCTAGAAACAGCGTTGGAATGGGAAACAATAGTACAGGCCCTTAGAGATTACTGCGCTTCCAGCGATTCCGAGGGTGATGATGCAGCGTAACTCGAGTCCCGTTAAACGTCTACGACACTGATTTCTACCTAGTCACCTAGGGTTTCATCCCACAAGCTCTTTCTACACGTACTACCACACACTGATGGCGGGGTTGGGTGGGGGGAGGATACGTCACTGAGCGACTGTTGGGGGGGGTTTGTTCTGTTAGGTTGATCTAGAAAAGCAGATGAAGGCCGCTGGATTATCCGGATCAGCTTCGACTGTATACCAGATCCCCAAAGGTGTTTTTTGTAAAGAGACGCCGCCCGACCCACGGGTTGTGGGCTGAATGGCTGTGTATTCAAGTTGTTCCCTCACGGGGGATCGGATATTTCTTTCTTATTTTTCCTGCAGACTTGTTGCTGATATGACATGTAACTTTGGCTAATTCCTGCAATAAAAATATATTTAAAAAAAAAAAAAGGGCAAGCATACACATTGCCTCGGTATGCACAGAGGTACATGCATCAAATCTAAAAAAAATAGATAGTTTGAAGAGCTTGCACAACAGGGAGGTGAGCCAAATCACCCTGATGAAACCCTCAGACATATTTGGGCCACAGAGTATGGCTGAATCATGTAGGTATAGGGTCATAGAACCATCATATCCTAATACCCTTCATATACATTGTTAGTTTTAACATCCCGACTACTCCACTAATAAAGAGATACCTTGGAGTACGCCGTAGGATTTTTGATCTTTATGCCCCCTGGCCTTTACTTCTAAGTGCTCCCTAGAAGATGGTTGAGACACCCTGGCCTTTAGGAGTCTGGGTGAACCTGATGATAAAGCATGACACTACTAGAGTGTATGATGGTTATTGAAAGAAAGAGAATCCTTTCCTTCCCCACTTCTATTAAGGTGGTGCCCCACTAAAGACTATAACTGCTCAGCAATCCATATAGAATATCTTAGCGGGAAACACTTTGTATGTGGGGCTTGATGTCATCGCCAGCAGGTTGGTCATTCAGGACCTGCAGCTATTCAGGAGTAATTGTTTGTCCCTCTGCAATGAAAAAGAGATATGTTAATGGTGATCTATGCTAGATGTTGACGTGAGTAATCTGTGTGACATACAGACGTTATTCTCATTAACTTTGAGTTAAACTTTGATGAGTAGGACATGTGTGACTCGTAGGAACTGTGGCCAAGTTGCACTGTAGTTGCCTTTCAGAAGGCGGCATCTCTGCTTTGTTCACACAATCATAGTGTGAAAAGGGTGACATTTTGACTCAGAATACACATTACAACACAGTTACACAGCTTGCTTGTCTGCCCTGCCTGTGAGGGTAAGAAGATGTAAGGTCCACATCTGCCTTGGTGATTAGCTTTCTTTTTCATGATGTCTCATGTATTTACACTACTACTGTGCACATACACAAAATTACCAGGGTGCATGCATTACCTCCGGCCACTACTCAGCCTACTGATGTGGGTTTGATAATGTATTTGATTTGATCCTGTAGTCTGCCTTTTTAACACAGTACACCACAATGGTCTGCCTTGTTGTTCTGTGTTGCATGCTCAATGTGCATTCATGTGGCCAAGTGGTCATATTTCACACAAATACACACAACCCTACACATCTAGCAACCTTCCTTGCTACAGTGTAGGGGATGTGTAAGGGTATGTACTTACCATGATTTTCCTCTTTGTGTATGCTCATGTGATTTCATTACACACAAAGTTGACTCCATAGTTCTGAACAGTGGGCACTGCGTACCAATTCGGAGGGGATAGGGCCAGTCAAACTAGGTAGATTGCTAAAGGGCCAGTTAAACTAGGTAGATTGCTAACACTGAAGCTCACCCAATTTCATCCTTGCCAGAGCTGGTTATACGCAGAGTGTCATACATATTTATTTTTTTGATTTAACATTTTATTGAGAAAAAATAACAGCAGAGTCATCATACAGTCGATCAAGTAATACAAAGCAGAATCAAATATATCAGGCATGTACAAGAATCAATCACCTAAGGATCATCACGTCGTCCCGATCCAACCTTATCTAATGCCATGTCCACAGAGGGAGAGGTACAGATCTCTCCTCTAAACACGTTCCAATGTCCCCACTTTTTATTAACCCTGGGCGTAGTACGCGTAGTCGCGCTACGCGAAGCTACGCGAAGACGTTCTTGCACTACGCGAGCTTCGGTAGCGTGTGTAGTAGCTTGCTGGACCCGTTCGCGAGCCATTTTTCTTGCTCGGGAGCGCATTGTGCGTGTTCGGGGCTCTGTCTGCGTGTTTGGGGGATTGTAGCGTGCGACCTGACCCATGTGGTGGGCTATGGGCGTGGCCATCTTGTTTTTTCAATTGTCCCGCCCACTCGCGTCCCCTATTTCCTCTTCCGGGTCGCGTATAACGTACTACTACACAATTCAAAGGAAGTATTTCTTATATATGATATGAATATGACTTTTGCCTAGGCTGTATGCCCTCTGAGAAACCGTAATACCTGATGTAGCGGGCTGAAAGCTAGCAAAGAAAAGTAAGCAATAGTTTAAGTGAACAATCAATTAACAAATACAAGCGTAAAATAAATGAAGAGGAAAAAGGAATCCAAAAAAATTACGAAAATGATACTAAAGTTAATGTATGGCATCATTCATTTCATATACCTGTCTTTCTCTTCTTTGTGACTGTCAGATCACAGATGCAGCAGAGCCTTCTGAAAGTGATGATGAGTTTACTTTAATTTTGGAGACCTCTCAAGTTCTGACATTGAAGAGTTGTGTATGCCAGTGCAGACAGAGGTGGTAGCCTTAAGACAGTGATGCGTTTCAGATTGGAAACAAAATAGGGAATTAAAAAAGTAAAAGGAAGGATGGTGTTGGTTTTGAAGTTTGAAGCAGAAAGACAGATACACACAAATAAAGGAAGGGAGAATGTAACAATGTAAAAGTCTAGTTGTCAGGTAAGAGGAGCTCGTCCTCAAACCCTGGTGTTTCTTCTGATAGAAGTAGGTCATGTAACCCAGTAGTTATGTCTTCCGACTCGCTCTCCTCTTCCAGCTGTGATTCACGTATTTTGTAGTCTGGTGGTATGAAGTGCAGATTAATTTTGATCATGGTTAACCTCTCCACGCTTTTGGGCAAGAGACTGGTCCTTTTCACAGTTACAATGGCACCAGCAGCACTGAAAACACGCTCAGAAGAGACACTTGCAACACGGCAAGCCAGCCTGCTGAGCACTGGCCAGTCATTTCTTTTCCTATACCAATACACCAATGGGCTTTTCTCCATGAACACCTCTGCTGTGTCATCCAGATAGGCCTGGACCATCCGCTCAATGTTCAGTGGTGCTCTGGTTTGCTTGTCCTCTTTTTGCTTTGTGACAGCAGCGGACTTACCCATCCCTTTCTGTAGAAACCAAGCAGCTATTTTTTTGGTTGTGTTGATGAATCAGATCCTGTTGGTGCTGTTGTTCTTGGTAGTGTTGGTGACTGCTGGGAAGAAAATGCACTGCTCTCATGCTGTGAAGAGGAACTTGACTCTGTAGGATGCTCAGTAGTACTTGCACTGTCCTGGGCTGGCAAAGGCAGGTCTCTAATTGAGAGCCGTTTGTTTTCTAAATCAGTGGCTTCCTCAGCTATTACAGTTTTGTACTTGGCAACATCCCCTTCTGAAAAAGGAATTACTGCATTACTGTTCACAAATAATTTGTACCGTGGATCCAAAATTGTGGCAGTAATGTAATGTTGATGTGACACAATCTTATTTTGAATCCTTGTATTCTCAGATAAGCGACCGGCTAAGGCCTTCGCCAAATAACATGATTCAAGTTTTCCTTCAACACCTTCGTATGTTTCAGACACCTCCTTCAGCTCTTGCTCTAGCATGTACAACAATGGGATAGCTTGGCCCATAGTACAGTCCTCCCTGCTGACTGCACGTTTGAAGACCTCAAAAGGAAGTAGCATCTCTGTCAGGCATTTAATGAGGTCCCATTGCCACATCTCAATGGTCATGGCTTTAACAGTAGGATCCCCTGATCTTCTTGTCATGACATAAGCATTAAGTGGTATGTACTGCTCAAACAGCCGATCAAGCATGTAATAAGTAGAGTTCCAACGTGTTGGGACCTCCTGGATGAGTGCTTTGACTGGCATTTTATAGTCACGTTGAATGTCCTGTAGCTGCTTCCGGGCTTTAAAAGAATGGTTGAAATGCGTACAGATTCTTCTGCAAATGGTCAGTAAGTTGCTGACTTTGCTTTCATTTTTCAGAAAGTCCTGAACAACAATGTTAATGCAGTGTGCCAAACACGGGACCCTGAAATAGCGGCCATCTTGCATGGCCCTAACTACATTACTGCCATTGTCGGTGGCAACAAAACCAATGTTAAGGCCTCTTGGTCACAGCCATTCAAAGACCTTGGTGTTAAACTCAGCCAAAATGTATGCAGCAGTATGCGCTTTCTCCATAGCAAACATGGCCACAGTTGCATGTCTGCGAGTATCTTTAAAAATCTCAGCAGTGTCAATGCCCGCAGATACCTTGTCTCTAACACCTGAAAAAGAGATCCAGTGTGCAGTGATGCACATGTAATCAGTAGCTTGGCAACTGGTCCACATGTCTGTTGTCAGGTGGACACTATGAACAGCACTCTGCTGCAAGGCTTTTCCAAGCAATTCCAGCACGTCGTGGTGTAGTGCTGGAACAGCAACTCTGGCAAAATAGTACCGGCTGGGAACATTCCATTTTGGGCAGAGGGTTGTCACAAATTCCAGAAAACCCACCCCTTCAACAAAAGAAAAAGGGAGAAGGTCCAGTGCTAACATTTTAATAAGCTTAGCATTGTACAAAAGTGCTATTGGGTGGTTGCGCTCGTACTTTCCCTCCTGCCTAAACATGCTAAGAATGGTGCGCTGCTTGGTATTTCCTTCAGTTATGCTCAATGCAGTACTTTGTGTCGCAGGCTTCGAACCCGTACTCCTTGTAGTCTCCAGGTTACTCTTACTCTGGTGCCAGTGAGATGTTGCAGATGCGGAGGATGTGGGCTCTACCACTGCAGTGCTGGGGACAAGGGTACTTTATGTACCACTACCAGATAGAATGTCTCCCTCTTCTTCCTGTTCGGCCGTGAGTGGACCTTTTACTATTTCCCCACCAACATTAATGGTTCCTGCTTTCATGCTACGTAGGTGGTCCTCCCACTGGATTGGGTGGTGTTTTTTCAAATGGGTCATTTGGCCTCCAGTACCATAGTTTTTACCAAGCTTACCACGACTAACAGAGGAATGACAAATGGAGCATATAGCAATGTTCTCCTCATTTGCGCTAACTGTAAGTCCCACACTGGAGAGCTTATCTTTTGTCTCCTGCTAGAGGTGCCACTTCCAATGCCGGATAAACTGGAGGTTGTGTGTTGAAATTCACTATGTGGCTGTGCAGTAGTACCACAACCTACTTCTGCTGAGGTGGAACTTGTGCTGGATGTAGGGCGCTGCCGGCCCTGTGCAAATGTAAAAATGGAAGCTGGAGGTAGTTTTGCTTTTGGTGTGGCCTGTGTTGGAGGTATGCGTGCTACATCCCTACTAGTCGCAGCCATTCTCGCTAGGGTTAAAATAATGGTCTCCATGTTCTCAGGCCCAGGAGTAATGCTTGTGATGACTGGGTCTGACTCGTCATCACCATCATTATCCGGCTGTTCAACATCGCACTCCATAAATGTAAGGCTTCCTGGAACCTTCCTTTTCCCTAGCTTGGTCTTCTTGGGATGTCTCTCCCTCTCATGCTCAGATTGTTGTGGCTCCCAATTGAGATCAAGATCATCAGAAGGGATGCTTGGTGAAGAACTCAATGGACTAACCCTCCTTTTCCTTGGTGGGGATTTGGAAAACAATAGATGTCCTGCATCAGGTGCTTCCTCTTCTTCTTGCTCTGCATCAGGCTCAATTTCCTGAACTGCCCCGACTTCGGGAGGAACAACAACTACTATTGCGGGTGGTGGCTGTTGAACAACAACAATTGCAGGCGGTGATTGTGGTTGTTGTTTTCGAGGAACATCTACTATTGAGGGTGGTGGTTGTGGAACAGCTACTATTGCAGGCGGTGGTTGGATTTGTTCTTTTCATTGAGCATCTACTATTGCGGGCGGTGGTTGTTGAACAACTACTATTGCGGGCGGTGGCTCAGTGTGAACATCTACTATTGCGGGCGGTGGTTGTTGAACAACTACTATTGCGGGCGGTGGCTCAGGGTGAACATATACTATTGCGGGCGGTGGTTGTGGATGCTGTTTTGGAACATCTACTATTGCGGGCGGTGGTTGTTGTTCACCACTTTTCTGCTGTGTTCCCTCTTGCATGGATTGTGTACTTCTTTGAGATAGCGCTAAGTTTAGGTCAGACTCAGTATCACTGCTTTCCACCATTAGGCTGGCTACCTCTTCCCACTCATCTGCTTGGGCCTGGGTTGGTGGCTTGGGCCCACTGATGCGGAGGTGCTGGCCCCAGCATGGACCCCGGTCACCACTGCTGCAGGCATACTTTTTTTTCCCAAAAAAGGTTTTCGGGTCAACACCAGACTTAAGTATCACTTCCGTCTTCTGTTCTTCCTTCTCCTCAGCAGCTTTCTTGGTCTTGGAGGACCTGGTACCTGCTTTATTTGGGCCCATCTTCTTCAGATCTCAGCATCAGCACTCAGTTGCACAAGTTGCTGAGAATGATGTCTGGTCAGGTGAGTCACACCACATGTGACGCAGTACAGAAGGACGTCCGTCTGGCAGTAGAACAGGCAATGAATGATGACGGACACCTCCTCTCAGTCTTCGGTCTTTTGTGCACCTACAAGCAAAGAAGGCAGAATAACATCAGTCGAATGTGGAATTTATTTAGCTTTAATTTTAATTACTACTAGAAGTATTAGTATGTTAATGTTAATGTTAATGTTAAGCTACACTTATAGAGCGCACTGACACCGTAGGTTTTCTGGCGCTGAGATTGGGATTGAGGGTGATGGCAGAGGACTAAAGGGAATTCGAGAAGAGCCAGGTTTTTAATTTCTTCCTGAAGCTCAGGAGGGTGTCAGAGGTCTTGATTCGTAGGGGGACGGAGTTCCACAGTTTGGGTGCCAGATAGCTGAATCTGCGGCCACCGAGTTTCTTTAGTTTAACCACCGGGGTGGTTAGAAGGTAAAGATGGGCAGATCGGAGATTACGGGCCGGACAATGCGAGGTGATGAGAGATTTCAAGAAGGCCAGGCACTTGGACTGCCGGGCTTTGTAAGTTAGGCAGCCAATTTTAAAAGCAGCCCTTTGTTCGATAGGCAGCCAGTGTAGCTTGGACAGAAGGGGTCTTTCTGATTGCCATTTAGGGGCTCTATAAATGAGCCTTGCTGCCTGGTTCTGCACCATCTGGAGACGATGGAGCAGGGACTTGGGTTGGCCCCAGTGAAGAGAGTTGGAGAAATCAAGACGGGTGAGGACAAGGGAAATGACAATTTGCACCAATGCATCATGCGAGAGAAGTTGGGAGATTTTACGAATTTTTCGTAACTGGAAGATGCTGGCCGAGATGATGGCTCCGACATGGGTTTTAAGAGAGAGGTAGATATCAATGGTGACGCCCAAGCTTTTCACTGAGCTTGACGGGCTGGGAGGTGTACCTAGCTCTTTTGGCCAGAAGTGTGGGCCCCAGAGTGCCGCGCTGGTACCAGGCAAGATGAATTCCGTTTTCTCCGGATTTAATTTGAGCTGGTTAGAAATCATCCATTGTTGGATGTGGAGCATCACTGCCTGAAAATCAGATACGGCATCACGGGTGTCTAAGGGAAAGATAATCTTCATGTCGTCTGCATAGTTGAGGACAGTGCATTTCCAGTTTCTCAGTGAATGGATTAACGGCCGGAGGTATAGATTAAACAATAATGGTGAAAGGGCGGATCCCTGTGGTACTCCACAGGTAGTAGGTCCCTGGTTGCTGTGAAGGGGCCTAGATGGACTGTTTGCACTCTGCCTGAGAGGAAGGACTTAATCCATTCCCGGGCTGGGCCCTGGATGCCCCCCTGTCCGACACGGTGGAGAAGGATGTCATGGTCCACCGTGTCGAAAGCGGCCGATAAATCCAGGAGAACCAGTGCCTGCGGGGACCCCCTGTCAGCATTCTCCCGAAGAGTGTCGAGGACTTTCAGGATGACTGCTTCAGTGGAGTGTGCTGGCCTGAAACCTGCTTGGTTAGGTTCCAAGAAGCCAGAACTCTCTATAAATGCCAACAGGAAAGTGGTCACATGAGCCTCCAGGAGTTTAGAGGTGTAGGGCAAAAGGGAGATGGGCCTGTAGTTAGCAGGGTTAGCGGGGTCAGCTCCCGCTTTTTTCAAGAGGGGGATTAATATGGCCTCCTTGAACGCGCTGGGGACCGTACCAGTGCTCAGGGAGGCGTTCAGAAGTGGAAGAATACTGTCAGATAAAGCTGAGAAGACCGCTCTCAGGACTGGAGGAGGACAGCAGTCATTGGGAGATCCTGATTTAATGCGGGTAGTGAGCTCTGAAAAAATACTGGGGGTGATTGCTGGGAGCTGGGAGAGGGAACAGGGATTGAGAGAGAAGGAGTCTAATGGGCTTGCGGGGATGGAGGGAGAGATAGTACACTCAGTAAGAGTTAGAATAGCAAAAAGCAAATGTAGAGGAAGTGGAACTTGTTTATCCTTAATTTGTGCATCATTGACCTGCAGCAGATAGCAATGGGGATGTGAATAGTAGTAAGCCAACAGGAACAATGGCAAGACACAGGCCAATTTGTCAAAAACAAAACAGCACACTACCACCACAGCTCCCAGCCACATGGGCACATATCACATTCACAGGTACATGGGTAAAGGCCAGAAAACAATAAACTCAAGCAGGCCTATATGCCTATATGGCCAGAAAAAGGAGGATGCCTGTTACACATCACAGCTTAATGCACAAAAAAGAAAATCCCCATGGCTAAAAGGTTTGAAAGTTACACTACAAGAACACAAACAACAAAGGCATTTACAGTTTTTTTACACATACCTAAACAGTTAACTACACCCCAAACACCACATTTGGGAATTCAATGTATTGCCATCCACGCCCTAAATGATGTTAAATTCAACAGACAAAATGGAAACCGCTACATCAAGCACCCCCGCTGCGCTGACTACCTCTGGGACTCTAGGCCTACTGGCAGAAGAAATCACAAGTTGGTAGGCCTGCGACAAAACTGAAGCACGATGGAAGGTCACACAAAATGGCCACCCCCACATGACCTGGCCATCCCCAACAAAATGAAAAGAAAGAGAAGACAGACAATACATGCCTACGGCAAAAGGACAATGCTTGGCTTCACAAAATGGCCGCCCCCACATGGCCTGGCCATCCCCAACAACATGAAAAGAAAGAGAAGACAGACATTACATGCCTACGGCAAAAGGACAATGCTTGGCTTCACAAAATGGCCACCCCGCCACCCACATGGTCAGGCCACCCTCAAACAACAAAGTACATAGAGGACAGAAACAGTAAGTGGTCCATGCTCCAAAAACTACAACCAAATGACAACCTGAGGAGTTTCTTTAGCAAAATGAACAGCATCAACATTTTCGGGAAGGTTTTATGCAACTCAAGACATATTGCTCGCGAGTTTGCAAAATCGGCGTGTTCGGCAGCGCGAATTATACAAAACGTCGTTATCGCGTGCCCGAGCACGCACATTGAGCGTGCGAAGAAGACAAAAACTGTAAGGTCGCGTTGTCACACTGTGCAAAGTTACCAAAACTACGCGAACTGAATTCTAGGGTTACCTAGTGCGCAGAAAAAGCCATATTATTCAACACACACCCAAAACGCGCAATTCAACACGAAACACACATTTTGCTATTCAATCCAAAGCCATCCATGACCTACATGATGTTACACTTACAACTTAAACACAACAATAACAGTTGAACAACTTTCAGGCACACAAGATGATGACTCTAGTAGTACCCTTGGGCCTACTGGCAGAGTAGGCCTCAAGCTTGGAGGCCTATGGCAAAAACACAGTGGCTTAAAACACAAAATGGCCGCCGCCACCTGGCCAAGCCACCCACAGAAAGTAAATGAACTCAAGCAGGCCTACACTAACTACATGAACTACTAGGGTTACCTAATTTTACTAAAAAAAAATGAAATTCCACTACAACAGAGTTTGAAATTGAATCCAATGCCATCCATGATGTTTTACACACACCACAGAAACATGGTTGGACCCGTGGGTATCTCTAGGCCTACTGGTTGAAATTTCAAAGACATACAACTTGGCCCCTCATGAAAGTACAGGCCTCCATCAATAATAATTTTTAAGAAACATTGAGAAGCACAGAAAACTGTAGTTAAAAAAAACCCAAACCAAACAAACATTTACAGTACACCAATTCTCAAACTTACTTGTAAAAGAAAAGTTCAAATCCAAAAGTCCTCAATAAATCCAATCAAATGCTATGATGCAGCATACATACACAAAGAGTGATCCTTCCAGCTCCAAATCCAAATGAAAGTGAACAGCACATGGACAAAGCACTGGGAGGAGCCTGGTAGACAGGAAGAGGAAGTTGAAGACTCAGGGGCACTTCCTTTCTCTTGAAAAAAAAAGTAGAAACAAAAAGAGGACTCATTGCCCAAAAAAATACAGCCAAATAACAATCTGAGTGGTTTTCCTGAGCAAAATGATCATTTTTAAAAAGGTTTTAACATGCTCGAGAGATATTCTGCGCCAGATTGCAGTTTCTGCGTGTTCGGAAACGCGATCTTACCTACATGGCGGTGCAAGGAAGATCGCGCGTCCTAATGACGTGTTCGCGCGTCCGAATGACGTTATCGCGTTCTTACAGTCGGGTGGGATTGTGCGGCCTGATTCCAAACATCGTAGCGAACGCGAACGGGAGAGAAAAGCAAGAAAGCGAACGCAGAACCACAGTAAGTCATTACCACGCACGTGAGAATGCTATTGACCGCGCGAGGAAGATAACTACTACGCTACGCTGTAGATTGCAAAGTAGTCGACAGCGAATGGAGCGTAGTTCTCCGCCCAGGGATACTTTTTATCCCACTTCTTGGGGCACCCTCTGATCTTGAATATAGATTTCTCGGCTAGCATGCACCTTTCCATTTCGGCCACCCATCCCACCAGGAGAGGCCTCTGGGGGGCGCCCAAATGCAGTGCTATCATGCGCTTCATCAACAGGAAGCCCAGAGCCGCCCACTGAAACTCCACCTCCGTAAGGTCTGTGGGACCCCACACATTTAGAATCCCTTCCCTAGGGGAGAGAGGGATGGGCTTTCCCACAGCCTCAGTCATTTTGCGAACCGCCCTGTCCCAAAACTGTTGGATAACTGGACATTCCCATAGGACATGGTAAAAGGAGCCAGGGAGGCCGCAGCCGCGGAGACACGTCTCATCTGGGCGTCTTCCCAACTTGGCCAGGAGGGGGGCAGGCATATATGTTCTGTGTAGGATTGTCAATAGGATCAGTCTGAAATGGTGGTTTATCGCTGTTTCCCTGGGGGACATCAGTGCTGACCTCCAGTTGTCCTCATCTAAGTCACCCACGTCTCCCTCCCACTTATCCCGTAGGGCCTGGAATGAGTTGGTCAGATTGTTGCATAGTTTGCGATAAGTGCAGGATATGGCTTTCGTCTGGAGTGGTTCTGAGAGTAGCCTATCCTCTAGGGGGGAGGCCTCTGGAAGGGAAGAGAGGTCCGGCACTGAGGTAGTGATAGCATGTGTTATTTGAAGGTACCTGAATGCCTCGGAGTGAGCCAGATCATGCCTCTGTTGAAGTTCGGGAAAAGTCAACAATTTACCCTTGTGGATCAAGTCTCCAAGGGTAGAGATACCTATCGTGTCCCATTTGTCAAACCCCTTCAGGCGACAGAGGGAGCCCAGTTTATGGGAGGCCCAGAGTGGGGTAGCCCGGCTAAATACGTCAGACCAACCGAGGCTCTTAGTAGCCCGGTGCCAGATAGCAATGGCTTGTGCCATGGGTCCCACATAGCGGTTTCGGGGAAATTTGCCATAAAGGGCGCCTAGATATCCTTCACGTCCTGTCTGTTAGCGTTTTAAATGATAGGCCGGGTTGGTAGGCGAGCCATGGAGCAATGACTTAGTGGCCCCAAGTTTTGAGGCCCAATAATAGAGTTGCATGTTGGGCAGGGCGATACCCCGTCGTACCATCCCTGAGTCAGTTTATGCAGAGCAATTCGAGGTGACTTACGATCCCACAGAAGGGGTCGCAAATCGCCATCCAGCGTACGGAAAAAGGAGTCAGCAATTGGGAATGGGCAATTTTGAAGGACATACAAAAAACGTGGGAGTGCCAGCATTTTGAAGAGTGCCGCCCTGCCCGGGAGGGACAGGTGCAGCGTACACCAGTGGGAAACATCGTTGTGGAGCAGCTGAAGTGGGCCCCGTAAGTTGTGATCATAAAAGGGTTTAGGATCTGGAGTCACAAATATACCCAGATATTTGAAGCCGTCCTTGGCTATCGAAATGGTGAATTCTTTCGGGGGAACGGGTGGAGGACCATGGAGACAGAACAGGGCAGACTTGGACCAATTGATTGAGAAACCAGAGTATTTCCCAAAGTTCCTAATTACATGAAACAGGCTATTGATGGAGGATCTAGGGGAGGAAACATACACCAGGATGTCATCCGCATACAGGGAGATTTTATCAACGGTGTCATCGTTCCATCTTAGACCTTTAATGGAGGCATCCGTACGGATCCAATGGGCCAGGGGTTCCAGCGTGAGCGCAAATAAAAGAGGGGAGAGGGGACATCCCTGTCTTGTACCTCTATGTAGCTGAAATTGTCTGGAGGTATGGGCGTTGACTCGTACCTGGCCCCACAAGTCAGTGTAGAGCCGTTTGACCCATTTGATGTAATTCGGGCCAAATCCAAACCGCCTCAAGACCTCAAAGAGATAGGGCCTTTCTATGGAGTCGAACGCTAAGGTGGCATCGAGGGACAAAATTGCGGCATCTTCCTGTATGTACGATTGTCTGCCCAATACATTATGTAGTCTGCGAAGGTTCAGTGCCGTGTTCCTACCCGGAAGGAATCCAGATTGGTCATCTTGCACTAGGGAGGGGAGGACTGTGAGGAGTCTGGTCCTAGGAGTTTGGCCAGAATCTTGATCTCTGTGTTAATGAGAGAAATTGGCCTATATGAGCCACAGTCAGTGGCTGGCTTGTTGGGTTTATGAATGACTGCTATTGAGGCTAGGCCCTGGTCCAGTGGCAGACTGCCCCGTTCAAGGATTTCTTCAAACATGGCCTTCAGATGCGGGATCACTTCTTGGGCCATCCCCTTAAGGAATTCAAGAGGGACAACATTAGGTCCCATAGCCTTACCCGAGTTAACAGCAAAGAGGGCGCTCGTAAGCTCCTCAGTTGTAATAGCAGCGTCTAATTCTTCCCTATCTGAATGGGAGAGAGTGGGCAAATGCATTTCCTCCAGAAGGAGGCGGGATCTGTCTGCAGAGTAGTATGCTGTAGAGGAGTAAACTTCTTCCTGGTGGTCAGCGAACGCCTCAGCGATGTCCAGAGGGTCTGTAATGCGCGAGGCATCGGGGCGAAGTAGTAACGGAACCCATCTAGAGCCTTGTTCTCGACGCTCCAGCCAGGCAAGCATTCTCCCTGCCCTGTCTCCCAGCTCATAGACCCGGTGGCGGGTTTGCAACAGTTTCGCCTGAGCCTTCTCCAAGGCCAGTGTCTTGTATTCTGCCTGTTTCAAACGATGACAAGCGGCCGTCTCTTCGGACGGGGTAGTGGCAAGGTCAGATTCTAGGGTAAGCAACTTTGATTCTGTCTGAAGCAGCAGTAGGGCCTGTTGCGTTGGTAGCCCAATTTAAGAGCTAGCGCTCTCCCTTTGATAACGGCCTTATATGCCTCCCAGATCGTAACAGCCGATTGGACCGAACCAAGGTTTTTGGCAACATAATATTCAGTGTGTTCTAGCAGACTGTCTCTAATGTCAGGAATTTTTTTCATGAGCCATGGGTTGATAACTATGGGGCCCCTGGTTACCTGCCTCTGATAAGTGAGTCGAACCATGAGAGGAGAGTGATCCGAGATGCCTCGGGGGAGTCCCTTTGGGTCGCGAAAAAGACGTGTGGCAAAATAGATAGTCAATACGGGACATACTATTATGGGCATTGGAATAATGCGTGTAATAGGGAGTGTCAGGGTAAGATGCCAGCCAAAGATGCCCGCCAAAGGTCCTCCAACCCTATCACTTGCGCAAAGTCCCTAAGGTCCGAACTCTGTTTATGGGAGCCCCGTTGGGGGTGTCTATCAACAGTGTCATCCATAGTCATATTAAAGTCTCCGCCGATAAGTAGTGTGCCCTGTGGGAGGTCTAACATCAGTCGTTTTAAGGTCGTCAGGGCATCCTTACCCAGTGTTGGCGGGATATAGTGAGGTTCCGTGACAATTGTAAGTGGTGTTTTCGACTCACACGAATATGGTCGAGTCTAGTATCTATGAACCGCAAATGACGAGTTTAGCAAGTGTGCGCAGTTTCGCTGTGCTAACTTAAACCGTTCGTTTGTTATGTGGGTTTGTCATCTGTACCCACGGGTTCCATCTTAGATACGGCATCCATTTTGTCTCTTGCCCTCAAGTAGCCAGCGAACGGACGCTGTCCGCTTCGCGACCCTGGGACTTCCAAGATATTTGCGGAAGACACATGTTCTTTGAAAGTGTCTTTATGACGAGGGGGATGCTACTGTAAGGCAGATGGCGCCGCTCGAGGCTCATCTTGCCGCACGGGCTTATTGTCTCAGCCGTGCATCTCATTAGGCACGTCCCTTTGATGCCTGTATCTCGTGCTTCTCGACACTCCCCTTTTACACCCTTTCCGATCTCCCCACTGTCTCCGTCTTCCTCTGCACCTGTCTTCGTTCCTGTTTCGATCTACTTTACTGCTGATTGGAATTTGCTAATGGTGGGAAGATGGGTTTTTACAGTTGGGAACCGCCAAATGTTTCCGCACTTATGTTCCGGATCTTGTGTGTTTCAAAGTGATCTAAGCGACCCCTCTGAGAGCGACTTGTGGGAACCAGGTTGTAAACTATTGTGTATCATGTTATCCTATGGGTAGAAACTGTATAAAAGGAGCGATTCACAAATACAATTTGAAGCAGTCTCCCCGAACTACACTCGATGTACTTCTTGTGACTTCTGTGTTCCCTGCAGTAAATAAACCTTGACTCTTTGACGCCGAAGGAAGTGTCCCGTGTCTCTGTGATTTGTACGCCGGAGCAGGTTACCCACGAAGGTTTCAGGTGTTGTGCCCTGGCACCGCTGGGTCCAAAGAACCCAGTCCTTCAGTTGGCGCCCAACGTGGGGCTGCATCAGTGGTACCGGTCCAAGCCTGACGATCGTGAGGAACTTCGTGTGAAATCTCCGAGGGAAGGTGCACCCCGCTTCATCGATCCTGTTGTCGAAATAAGTGGCCCGAAGACTTTTCCCGCGAAGATTCCCGCCTCCTAACGGCTGCGACGGACTGCTACCCTGACTGTAGACCTGTTTTGGCGCCTGGCGTAGACCTTGGTATAGCGAGACGATTGACGGGCCTTCCTGAGGACGCCATTGATCTTTGAGTTAAGTATTTGTGGGTCGCTCCCAGAGTTCTTGGTTGTAGACACTTTAGCGAGTGTCTTTGTTGTAGACACTTTAGCGAGTGTCTTTGTTGTAAACACTTTAGCGAGTGTTTTTGTTGTAGACACTTTAGCGGGTGTCTTTGTTGTACACGCTGTGTGAGTGTTTTTGTCGGTGACACTTTGCTAGCGTACTTTGTTGTTGTTGTATTTGTTTGACGACTGCAGCCGCCAAAGACCGAGGGTTTAGTTCTTTGCTGGGACTTGGTAAATCCCGAAATCCCGTAACCCTTGAAGTTTGTGAAACTCGGCTAGTGTGCAAGATGCCTGGTCGCAGTACTTTGTTCAGTTGCTTTAGACCTTGTGGTGCGGATTCCCTGCTGGAGGACTCGTGTCCGATACCTCCGGTTGGAACTCCTACATATGACTTATATAGCAAACATGGGCTAGGCCCGATTGCTTTTAACGATTATTGGATCAAATATACAAAGAAAGACGGCGATCTTCGTTGGCCACCTCACGGTAGCTTCGAAGCGTCGATCTTAGATAATTTGGAAATAAAGTTGTTCGAACGTAAATCAAGGCCGGCCATGTTTGATGCCTTTCGGTTCTGGCGCAAAGAAGCCCGACAGAAAGAGATCAGACAAAATAAACGTAGTCAGCGAGATACTGTTGCTACTATAGTGAAGAAAGCTGAGCAGTTTCAGCGTGATAAGGAGGATAAGGATAAGGAAGTGTTTGAGAGATTACAGCGTATGTCCATAGACAAATGCTATCCTGTTTTGTCTACGGAGTCGGATAAGAAGGAAGAGGCAGTTGAGGATTCTTTAATGTCCTATCTTATGAAGTCGCCACCTCCGTACGTACAGGGTACCGCAGCTCCTGTGGTCCCTGCCGTACCTGTTCCACCAGTTCCTCAACCTGCACTTGCTCTTCCGACTGTTCCTGCTCCTTTGCCTCTTTCTATTCCTACTGCTCCTCCGCTTCCACATACTCCTGTTCCCGCTACTGCTCACGCTACTGCTCCTGTGTTGTTAACCCCTGTTGCTGCTAATGTCTCTACTCCTTCTCTTGTTAGTCCTGTGTCTTACTCCTGTCCCTCTACTCGTAACCGTAGTTCTCCCATTGCGACAAACTTCTTTCAGTCGCTCGGACCTGCTTTTGGGTCTGCAGGTTCTGATGGTCCACAGAGACGTAGCCAGCTTCCTGGTAATAGAGAACGTGTTGCGCTATACAATATGGCGATGGGTTGGATGATAAACCCTGTTAGAAATCCACCTCGTGTTGTCCTCGAAACGTTTGATCAATTCAACATACCTACTCAGAGATATGTGTTTGATGAAATGTGCAAGTTCTTACATGATCAGATAGCGGACAATGCGCCTGACGAGGTGCTGACCGCCCTGTCTGAACTCCGGCTTCAGTTCGCAACTGGACTGATAGTCGACACTAATGTCCGACGTGCTATTGAACGGTTGCTATCTCTTCGTCCCGCTCCTATTCCTCATGCATTGTTCGTTGAGGACATTGAACAACGAGATGGGTCTGGCCAATATCCTATGCGAGAAGTTCCGCCAGTTTGGGTACCCGCTGATAATACTAATGCTAATGCTCCAATACCAGCACATTTCCAGAGAGTGTGGATACACCTCCCTTGGAAACGATCGGAAGTGCTTCAGGTGAAACAAACTTTGCCTGATCCTCGCAAAAATCCTGCGGGGTATTACAAAGAATTATCGCAGCTCGTAGACGCTACGATAATGAATCTAGCCGATATCGACATGTTGTTTGGCAATGTCGTACCGCAACCGGTATGGGCCAAGATTCGTCACCAAGATCACGCGAATGAATTAGGTGGTGATTGGGCTGCCATTACAGCGGCAGACGCTGGACAAGTGGCTGCTACTAAACCCGATCAGTTGATTGAACTTCTTCCCCAGCGAATCATTACGTTAATGAAAACGCTTATGCCAGCTATGAGGGTAAATTGGGACAAGTTGTCAGCCTGTAAGCAGAAGAAAGATGAGAGTGTTTCAGACTTCTTTACGAGGTTCGAGGAAACATTCGTCGATCATAGTGGGCAGGATATGGGTACTGAGGGTGGACAGAGGTTGTTTGTGGATAAATTTGTATCGAACTTATTGCCCGACTTGTGCAATAAATTGAAAAATTCAGAAAGTTCATGGGCCGTTTCTACCTCAGCTCAGATTCTGGCTACGGCACAATATTACGAAAATAGAGAAAAAGAGGAAAATGACCGTGCCGATAAAAAGACGAAAGAGCTGAAAACTAAAGTGTTGTTACAACAAGCATATCCGCCGCGTTCTAATCAGAATGCGCCTCAGCAGAATAGATCGCAGTCGCAATCAAATCGATCGCAGCCGCGTAATGATTCATCTTTTCAGAGATCTTCGTTGGGGTACAACCAATGTGCTTATTGTAGACAGGAGGGACACATTAAATTCAATTGTCCTGCTTTAAATGACCGTAGTGGTGGTAATTCGTCTAGAGGAGGTCGTGGTGGTGCACAGCACGCATCACGTGGTAGAGGTCGTGGTGCTCAGAACGACTGTTCTGATAACTCGTCAAATTCTAATAATTGTTTCGACCAACGTGGATCATCGCAAGGACGATCTGCGCAGTACAATGTAGACGATTATTACGTCGATCAGGGAACTGACGATAGTAATTACTAGGACAGCCAAAGACAAGGAGAGGGAGTGGTATCAGTTCCGGTTGATCAGAGAGGGCCTTACGTCGCAGTTGCTACATCGGGCGTCGTTGAGCCTTTTCTGTTGGACACTGGTGCAGCGAAAAGTTCTATCATGCATTCGAAATTCCCTGGCGCACCTTTGTCTGGCTTAACAAATGTATCTGTTGGATTCTCTGGCGCCCCCGTTAGCAATCCAGTTTCGCGCCCTTTGCCCCTTAAAATTGGGCCTCGTGAGCTCGAAGCTCCGTTGATTTTAACCACTGGTTGTGGTGAAAATCTTTTGGGTCTGGATTTGCTTAAACGCTTGTATGCGACTTTGTATTGTTCTCCTGCGGGTATAAAGCTTACGTTAGGAGAGAGGGTAGTCTCTCCCATGTACTTGTCCCTCGATAAGCTTCCACCGGAATTGAGTTCTCTTCCTGCATCTTTGTGGGCGACGGGTCCAAACGACGTGGGCCTACTTGATATCTCCCCTTATGTTGTTCAGTTGAAATCGAATGTGCGATTGCCACGTATTCCCCAATATCGTATCTCCCTGGATGGTGAACGAGCTTTGTTAGCGATCATCTATGATTTGATCGAGAAAGATGTCATTGAAGAAACTCGGGGAAACGTGTGCAATAGTCCTGTACTGCCCATTCTTAAACGTACTGATCCTACCAAACCGCCTGTTTATCGTTTTGTTATTGATTTACGGGAGGTGAATAAAATTGTGGTTCCTCAATTCCCTGTTGTGCCTGACATTACGGCGCTACTGACTCTGATTCCAGCTACGGCTTCATGGTTTTCGGTGATTGATTTGAAAAATGCGTTTTTCAGCATCCCGATTGCCGAAGAGAGTAGGGACCTTTTCGGTTTCTCTCTTGGTGGACGTAGCTTCCGGTTCAAACGCGCTCCTCAGGGCTACTGTGAAAGTCCATCGATTTACAGTCAAGCTTTGAAGGGTCAACTAGATGCGTTTAGGTTGCCGGTTGGTGCGGCTTTAATCCAATACGTCGACGACTTATTGGTGGCTGCTGATACTCAGGACATTTGCAAAATTGCTACAGTGTCGTTGCTGCAACATCTCTGTGAGTTAAATCACAAGGTGTCACCTTCTAAACTCCAATATTGTTGTCAAGAAGTAACCTATCTAGGTCACTTATTGTCAAAGGAGGGAAGGAGATTGACCCCAGAGAGAATTGCAGCGATTGCGCGCATGGCTGTGCCACAAACCCAAAGAGATGTGCGTGCCTTTCTAGGTATCACATCGTACTGCAGGCAGTGGATTCCTAATTTTTCATTGCTGGCGAAACCATTGGTGGCTCTTACGTGCAAGGATGTTTCGACTCCTTTACCATGGACGGAAGAATGTCAGAAAAGTTTTTCTGAATTACGTGATTCATTGTGTTCGGCTCCTGTGTTAGGTACCCCTGATTACAGTAAACCGTTCACGTTATATGTTCACGAGAGGGAAGGTTGTGCTTTAAGCGTCTTAACGCAACCTTTTGGTGGTAAGCAACGTCCATGTGCATATTTTTCCTCGACCTTAGACCCAGTAGCTAGAGCATTGCCGAGTTGTTTGAGAGCAACTGCGGCAGCTGCGGTCTCCATCCGACAATCAGCAGGATTGGTCATGGATAATATGCTTACGGTGATGGTTCCGCATGCAGTCGATACTCTTTTGAACCGTACGAAAACTCAGCACTTGACGAGTGCGAGGTTATCTGGGTACGAATTGACGCTCTTGGCAAGCCACATTCAGATAAAACGTTGTAATGTCCTAAATCCGGCAACTTTGTTACCAATTAGTGCAGAGTCAGATGCAGTAACAGAACATGACTGTTACTTGTGGACAGAGGAGGAAACAAAAGGTCGTGTGGACCTTAAAAACACCCCATTGGAAGACCCGGATGGCATCCTGTATGTGGATGGGTCATGTTTTAAATTGCCGAATGGTGATGTGACTACTGCTTATGCTGTGGTGACATTGAATACTGTTGTTGAGACTGCGAGATTGAATCAGAATTCTGCCCAAGCTGCAGAGCTGATCGCTCTTACTAGAGCATGTGTATTAGCAAAAGGTAAACGTGTGAATGTGTACACCGATAGTCAGTATGCTTTCGGTGTAGCGCATAGTTTCGGACGATTGTGGCGAGAACGTGGTTTCTTGACGTCACATGGCACGAAAATACAGCATGGCCAGCTTGTGAACGATCTTTTGGATGCATTGACTTTGCCTGCTCAAGTTGCAATTGTTAAATGTAGTGCGCATCGTAAGGTGACGGATGATGTTGGTCGTGGTAATGCGTTTGCAGATGAGATTGCTAAGGAGACTGCCCGGAACCTTAGCACTCGAATGTATGTGACGAATTCGGTTAGGTGGCCTACAGAATCAAGTATGTGTGAGAATACTATAGAGAGTGTGAAAGCAATTCAGAATGAGGCCACCGACACTGAAAAGATGAAGTGGAAAGAAAGTACGGGAAGGTTGGATGTGAATGGTTGCTGGATTGATTTGTCAGATCAGAAAAGATGGATGTTGCCTGATGCGTATGTACTGGCCGTTGTGCAAATGGCACATGGGTTAGCACATATTAGCGCGAAAGGTATTTGCAAGTTGTTGGCTGATGTGTGGAAGAATGATGGAATTACTAAGTGTGCTGAACGTTTGGTGAAGAATTGTATGGTGTGTATAATGTACAATCCTGGCAAAGGAACCCCAACTCCCCCTGGCAGTTTTGCTCCTCCTTCGTATCCCTTTGAGGTGATCCAATTGGACTTCATCCATATGGAGCGATGCAATAACCTGAAATACGTTTTGGTTGTGGTTTGCGCATTCTCCCGATGGATCGAGGCCTATCCCCTCAAAGATAATACTGCCTTGTCTACTGCAAAAATCCTACTGAAGGAATACTTTCCTCGGTATGGAATGCCTAGAGTCGTGTGGTCAGATAACGGAAGTGAGTTTGTTGGAAGTGTGATGAAGAGTGTGTGTAAGGGCCTTGGAATTAGTCAAAAATTCCACAGCGCCAATCATCCCCAGTCAGCTGGATTGGTTGAAGGGTACAATGGCACCCTTAAACTAAAATTAGCGAAGATCCAGGCTACGACTGGACTTTCGTGGCCTGACGCTTTGCCTCTAGCATTACTGTCAACTAGGGCGACTGTACACTCCCGAATAGGGCTTAGTCCCTATGAAATAGTGTTCGGCCGTCCTGCGAATGTGTGGGGGGTTCCTAGGCCAGGTATATTCGTTGATCTTGAGTACCCGATGTTGATTGACTACTTACATGACTTGACTGCTAAACTGAGGTTAATTCATCAACAGGTTTACGACGCCTTGCCGACGCAGACGGAGGGTCCAGGCCACCAGCTCCAGCCTGGTGATTGGGTTGTCACCCGAAATTTTTCGCGCAAGAAGAATCTGGACCCCCGCTTTGTTGGACCTCACCAGGTGCTTTTGGCCACGAGGACTGCCGTTCGTCTTGAGGGACGGAAGAACTGGGTACATGCTACCCATTGTAAGCGAGTCCCTATTCCTTTGCCGGCAGACCCGTGGGTGAGGAAAGGCATTGCGTCAACAGAAGCAGCGACATTGCCGGCGTTTGTACCTTTCAGTGACGCACAACTTGTTGGTGAACACTCAGTGCAGCAGAAAGCCATTGTTGGAACATTGTCAGCAAAAGACTCAAGACCAAATCAGCAAACTGATCAACAGGACGCTGTCTCTTCGACAGATCCTTTGTTCGACGTGCAGACACGTCCCGGGAAACATCGATATTCTTTGCGTTCTCATACTAAGGACAAATAAATTTTTTGCTTGCTTTGCTGAAATTGATAACTGCAATATCTTCGTTTCCCATGATCAACTTTGAACATTCGTATCATTGAAAATTGTTTTGTACATATATCAAGATTTTTTTCTTGTATCTTTTTCCTTCCACAGCTGAATTATTGTGCTAAATAAATACATATTGTGTATTGAGGGCCGTAGGGCCGCGCGCGTACTTCCTTCTGGACAGTAGGTCTTGACGCTAGGTTAAAGGCCGTCGGTTCCTAGGAACTCCTGGGAATTGACTATTGCTGCACAGAACGAAGTGCGTCAAGAAACGTTGCGGACGGTCGTAGGGAAATGGCATTTTTGAAGCTGAATGATTTGGAAGGAGCTCAGGCATATAGAGTCAAGCTGCAGAAACTTAGTCGTACGAAATGTTTTGTATCCCAATTGTTTGTACTGTTTTTAACTGCTTCCGCATTTTTGGCGGGTGGGGTGTATTACACTATGTCTTACTTCTTACTTCCTACCCCTACTCCTACTCCTTACCCTAACATTACTTCTACTGCTTCTCCTCATTCCTTTCATATGTTACCAGAACACGAACAGGCTAGACGTGTAGAATTCCGCAACAATTCCTTTATCCAGCTCCTCCATCAGCATCAGTTAGTGGTTAACACTACTAATTGTTGGGTGTGTGGGTTGATGCCACATACTACGGGTAAGGGAATTCCATATCTGGTGTTACCGTATAGTTCCCAAGGGTCAGCTCGAGCATACCAAACAATGCTTCGAAGCGCACTAGGTTTCCACCCCTCTCCAGAACGTTCCCCCAAACCGGGTCCTACCTCATGGCAGTGGGTGGTATCGATGATAATACAGGATTTGGAAGATGAGATCTATGATGCTTATCTCATCCCTAAGGCAGAGGTACAAGCCTATAGGGCACCGAATAAAGGGGAATATAGTACGTTCACTAATGAAAAGCAGCTTAAAAGCTCGTCTCCAATATGGGTCGTACCCCACACTGGTAATTTTTGTCTTGTGGGTCGTGGCTCGCAAGCCTCACTTGGAGTAAGTGCTTGCACTGAAAGTTACGTTCTGTCAATGTCCCCGATCCCTGTGCTTCTGGCTGCCAAGGGTACGTACTTCATCTGTCATGATCGTGCATACACATGGTTGCCCGCAGACTTCATGGGCTCATGTTTTGTTGCAAATCTGTTGCCTCCGACGTTTACTGTAGATGCCGATTACCACAAGACTAGAGTTGTACGAGGCGTAATTAGTGAAGAGGATACTGCCGGTCAAGAGGCAGGAGACTTTTTCAAGGGTTTCCTCCCGTTTTGGGGACCTATGGTTAATAGTAGGAACCTGAGACATTTGACTCGAGTGGTAGAATCGACAGCTAACATTACTGCCAGTGCCCTTGGTAATATCACCACAGAACTTCAGGCGGAGAGACTTATGACATTACAAAACCGTATGGTTTTAGATGTTGTCTTAGCAGATCGCGGTGGGGTATGTAAAGTGATCCATTCGAGCTGTTGCATTTTCATTCCAGATAATGCTCCTACTGTCTATCAAGCCATCTCGAAGTTGCACAAGATCTCCGAATCCATACACGTGGATGTAGGGGATTGGACGCTACTTGGTTGGTTTTGGGGCCTGGTGTCGACTTGGGGTTGGAAGATTCTGACGATCATCGGGGTTGTGGTAGTGTTCCTGTTCACGTGTTGCCTTTGTGTGCAGTGTGGTCCTGCCTTATGTGGCCTCTGTGCTACAACGTGTATGAGACAACCATCTGTTACCAAGGGGACTCGGTTGGACAGAGCTATGCTACAACGACATCTTGATGGTCTGATGAATATCGAGTATGATTCCGACTAGTGCTTGCCTACATGAGGGCAAAAGGAGCGTCTGAGGTTCCGTGACAATTGTAAGTGGTGTTTTCGACTCACACGAATATGGTCGAGTCTAGTATCTATGAACCGCAAATGACGAGTTTAGCAAGTGTGCGCAGTTTCGCTGTGCTAACTTAAACCGTTCGTTTGTTATGTGGGTTTGTCATCTGTACCCACGGGTTCCATCTTAGATACGGCATCCATTTTGTCTCTTGCCCTCAAGTAGCCAGCGAACGGACGCTGTCCGCTTCGCGACCCTGGGACTTCCAAGATATTTGCGGAAGACACATGTTCTTTGAAAGTGTCTTTATGACGAGGGGGATGCTACTGTAAGGCAGATGGCGCCGCTCGAGGCTCATCTTGCCGCACGGGCTTATTGTCTCAGCCGTGCATCTCATTAGGCACGTCCCTTTGATGCCTGTATCTCGTGCTTCTCGACACTCCCCTTTTACACCCTTTCCGATCTCCCCACTGTCTCCGTCTTCCTCTGCACCTGTCTTCGTTCCTGTTTCGATCTACTTTACTGCTGATTGGAATTTGCTAATGGTGGGAAGATGGGTTTTTACAGTTGGGAACCGCCAAATGTTTCCGCACTTATGTTCCGGATCTTGTGTGTTTCAAAGTGATCTAAGCGACCCCTCTGAGAGCGACTTGTGGGAACCAGGTTGTAAACTATTGTGTATCATGTTATCCTATGGGTAGAAACTGTATAAAAGGAGCGATTCACAAATACAATTTGAAGCAGTCTCCCCGAACTACACTCGATGTACTTCTTGTGACTTCTGTGTTCCCTGCAGTAAATAAACCTTGACTCTTTGACGCCGAAGGAAGTGTCCCGTGTCTCTGTGATTTGTACGCCGGAGCAGGTTACCCACGAAGGTTTCAGGTGTTGTGCCCTGGCACCGCTGGGTCCAAAGAACCCAGTCCTTCAATAGGCCGAGATTATGTTTAGGTGTCGCCCTTCCCATGTGGCCTCAGCCACTGCAATGCGGCCAAGGGGGTCAGCCCAAGTCTTTGTGCAGGTAAGTGGAAGGTTCTTCTTAACCAAGATACCGGTGCCGCAGGAGCCAGAGGTGAAACCGGCTTGCACCAATAACTTGTACCCCCCACGGTGGAGTGCCCGACAGGTGTTGCCCATTAAGTGTGTCTCCTGGAGGAGCACCAGATCAGGTGCATGGCGTTTGAGATATTGCAGCACCAATCCTCTCTTGAACATACTACCAAGACCATTGACATTCCATGTCACGAGGGTAAGTGCCCTTATATGTGATTGTGTCATGGTAGATTGAGTGGCAAAAGACAGGGGAGCAGAACAGCAGCAAGAAGCTGAGCCAATCGGGAACGAGGAACAATATCCCTAAAGGACAGAATGGCAACTGAGGCCGGTCGGCGGCGTCGGTCATGCCCATCGGAAAGGAGGACTCTTCAAAGTGTATGAACAACAAAAGAAATAAAAGAAACCATCGAACCTGAAATTCAAACCTGTGATAGGATCCATGAGATAGAAATAGAAAGAACAAACAACCCCAAACTCGGAGTCTCCCCCCACCCCACCCCTCCCCCCACCCCGCGTCCCTGTCCGCAGACCTGAAACTATCCACTCCCAAACTTGGCAGAGTGCCTGTCGCCCTCCCAACCATAAACATGGAGGCTGGTAAGCCTGTGAAACCACTCGCCTGAGAGTGTAGGAGTTGAATTGAGCGATAAGCTTTAAGGGTCAAATGAAACCCGGGGTAAGATAAAGCATACCGAAAAGAGCATGGGGGCCCAATGGCGAGTCAGAGTCTTTGAAAATGCAATGAAGGGGGAAGGAAGGAGGGGGGGAGGGGGGGATGGGGTGGAGGATACAATAGTGAAATACGTTCAGGGCCTAAGTTAGTCCCCAGCTAACAAGTCAACAGTCTACAAAGCTCTAGAAAATGAGGACATGCTCAGCATAACGGCACCAGTAGTCCAACCCAATGTCTTGGCGACAACTGCGACAATCCCATTCAATCGTGATATGGCAGGTCCTTATCTGGTGCATACTAGCATGAAATACAAAGAGAGGCTATCAGGTGAGGGAAGAAGAAAAAAGTGGGGAGGGGGGAGGGAGAAGCGGGGGAAGGGGGGAAGGGGGGATGGGGAGGGAGGGGAGGGGAGGAGGTGGGAGACCTCAGGGTTCGGGAATCGAAACCATGGCCAAAGCTGTCCGTCGATACTCAGATGAAGAAACAGACATACTGGACCTCACGACATCCGCGAGGAAGAAACCATCTGCAAGTGTTCCGGACCTCGCATCATTCCTCCTGGATGACCGTAGTGAACAGTTCAGGGCTCTCCGGTTAGGGATCTTGCTCCGAGCGGGAGCCAGATGTTGCTTCTTTACCTGAAGTCGGGCCCGCTCGGCTCCATCCCTCCAGCCAATCCCACACCTCACTCGGAGAGAGAAAGAACCAGGCCCGTCCTACTGATTCCACCCGCAGTTTGACTGGGAATAGCATGGAATATTTTATGTGTTGGTCTCGCAGCACTTTTTTAACGTCCAGGAAACTGCGTCTTCTGGCTTGCACTTTGACTGTGAAGTCCGGGAAGAATGTGATATGGGCGTTGTCGATTCGTAGTGGTGTACCAGCTCTGGCCGTCTGCAGGATGACATCCCGGTCTCTGAAATTAAAGACCCGTGCAATGATGGGTCGGGGGGGCCCTGGCGTCGGCCTACCCCCGGGGACCCTGTGGACACGTTCAATTGTGAAATAATTTGACAGTTTCTTGGGCTGGAGATGTTTCAAAATCAAATCTTCAACAAAGAGGTCGGCCGCGGGTTCTTCCATTTTCTCAGGTACCCCCAGGATACATATGTTGTTCCATCTCGCCCTCCCTTCATATTCGTCCAGGAGGTCCCCCATCTGCCTCTGCTGCTGTTAGAGTTGCGCCACTTGCTGCTGCAGGGTGGAGGTATCATCAATTAGCGCCGCGGTCTTCACCTCAACATCACATACTTTGGAGTCCATTTTGCGGAGGTCAGCGCGTTACAGTGTCACTTCTACATTTAATGAGTCTATACGAGTCTCCAGTGAAGACCGGACTCCTGCTATCGCCTCCAAAACATCCTCTAGCGTGAGGGTCTTTGCTGATGCAGCCGGGGAGACCACCTGCAAGGCGGCGTCAGGTGCCGGAGTCTTACCATCTCCCTTAGCCCCCCATGAAAGTTTATTTATCTGCCTCTGCGTGGAGGACCTGCTACCTTTCCCAGTAGCCATCGGTGCTGCGGCTAAGGAACCTCTTTACGGGACGGCAGCCAAAGAGCCACAGGAGGGACGGGGAGAGCGGAGCCCACGTGTGGCGAGACCAGAGGAGACAGCCGTGATCCCCCAAGTATCACTGTAGTGGCAGCGTAGGAGAAATGGCTCCAGTCGATGGGGCAGCAAATGTTCGTCTGGTATGAGGGCGGCCCTCGAGTCAACACCACCGTCCCGATGGGAAGATCACGGTACGTACCACAATTGTCATGCACTTCGGTGCGGTCCCTGGGGTCCAAGCCGGTGAAACACACCGGTTATGAAGGTCGGGGAGGCCCCCCCCCAAGGTGCCGATATGGGAGTTCCCAGGGGCATACACACACATGCCCCACGTACCTTCTGTGGCCCGTGTCTCCCAGCCTCCACACCAGCAACGGGGGGCACAGGCTATGTAGCGGTGATGGGGCTGTGTCAGAGGCGGGCCCCCGAGCCTGAGGTCCCGGGGCCAGAAGTGCGGCTGTGCTGCAGGGGCCGGGAGCGCTGCGGTGGCGTGAGCACAGGTCCCGAGAGCAGAGTCCACAAGCTCAAGGGAGGCCGGCCGTCACTGTGCCGTCGTCCGCGCCTCTAGCACCGTCGTGAGGCAAGACCAAGGGTCTGGGGCCGTAAGGAGGAGCCGCCCGGGTGCCAAGTTGAAGGAGCCAAGCTCCGAGTGGTGAATTCCGGCGGCCGGGGAGTAGGCCGCAAAGCCGGGGTGTGCCATGATTGGAGTGCCGGAAGGAGGCGGCCACTTGCAGTGCCCTCTCTGGTGCCCCGTTGCAGCCCTCTGAAACGTGTCGCTGGTCTCGGTGATTGGGGAGGGCGTTCCTCCGCCTCCGATGGCCCCCGACAGCAGACTGCCGGCTTGAGGAGTAAGGAGGGCTCCCGGAGTGCTGCTGTGTGGAGTCCGGCAGCGCTGTTAGGCTGCCATTTTACCCGGAGCCTTCCGAGGAGGAGACTCCTCCTCCGCCCAAACTGCCACAGCTTCAGCGCAAAGTACTATCTGGAGGTGCCAGGGCGCTCACCAGGCGCCAGTGTCGGTACTCCCCTTCTACAGGGAGTCTTGCGCTCAAATGCAGATCAATTAGCCGGATATACAGGCGAGGGTCCGGGAGCCGCACTAGCAGGCGTCCATTCCCGTCGGCTGTTGGCCACGCCCTGTGTCATACATAATTTAACTCAGCCTGCTTACATGTACATGTACATGACTCCTCATTGAGGCCCAGGGACTCCACTTACTGTTGCACACTGATGGCACCCAGATCATACATTGACTCTCATGTCACACCATGGATGCCTGTCTTTGTGGGCTATGGGTCAAGCTTTACCCCACAAGCTAGCAGTGATGATTATCTGTGACACATACCTAAGTAAGCAGGGAAGCAGAGTGAACAGTAGGTTGACCACAGGGAAGGCACCCTTGACAAATGTGTGACTACAGAGCCTGCCTCTCATGCCCCCATGGAGCAGATGCCCCTTTTAATATGGGTAATTCCCTGAAAACGTTGTGGCTTTTAAATTTTCTCACATGCAAATTGCATGCACACATCATTCATGTCTTTGGGGGAAGTGACTTCTTAGCTACCCACCCTGACGAAACCCCTGGACCTTAGATAGGCCGTTAGGTAAGGGCTGAAACATGTTGGTGCTTTAGGGTCATAGGACCATCACATCCTTATCACTTCGCTGCGGGTCTAATTCCCCCATGAAACGGGGGAAGGGGGCCGCGCGCGGTGCTGCGGTACTTGTGACGAGCTCAGCTCATCATGCAGCACGGTGGCGGTGTGCTCATGACAAGCTGAGCTCGTCATGACCACGCCCGTTTAATGGAACTCCCATCACAGCAGGGGAATTATCCCCGCGTGGGCGTTCCATGGCAGTTATGACGAGCTCAACTCGTCATGAGCACAGCTCCACTGTGCCTCATGACGAGCTTGGCTCATTATGAGCGCCGAAGGTGTTATAGCCCCAAATATATATTTTTTAATCTTCCCTCCCACCCTACGAATAAAAGATACTTTTGGAGTATGAGATGAATTTTATCTTTAAGGATACGCCCCATACACCAAGTCTTCATAAGTGCTCCCTGAAATATGATTGAGCCCACCCCGCCCTTTATGAGTTGGGATGAACCTGATGATGAAGCATGTCACTATTAGAGTGGGTGAGGGTTACATAAGAAAAAGGATCCCTCTTCCTTCCCACTCACAATAGCGAGTGTGCTGCCACCTGGCGTACTAAACATCCCCTAGCCTTTTTCTCTACCACAGGAACCGCTTTGGTTCCCAAGAGGATACTTTTTGTGTTTTTTGAATCTATGACAGGGAGGATGTATCCATTCCATCCTCTTCATTTGAGGACCCCTTTACCCTTCTAGGGTTCCCATCTGGGACCCTTAGCCTTTTTATTAGAATCCTCATTTAGGCCCAGGAACTCCTCTTACTGTCAAATCCTGATGGCACCCAGATCATACATTGATTCTCATGTCACACCAACCCCAAAAATGCAAGTCAATATATCTATTTCACCGACATGGATGTCTGTCTTTGAGGGCTATGGGTCAAGCTGTACCCCACAAGCTAACAGTGATGATTATCTGTGACATTCACCTACCCAGGTTTGGCACACTAATTGGCCCATACACCTCATCCTTCAACCATACCTCAATCCTGCCAATTGTCGTGCTTACCTATCTCATCCTGTCATTTCACAATTCCCTGTTTCACATCCTCATTCTTTGGCATATGTGGTATGGTAGGACATTACATTTTTCAGCTTCCGCCTGACACATGCTACATCTTCAGCCAGGTCCATATCACATGCAGGATGTAGTACACCAACGCCCTCTTCTTTGTCATCCCTTCCCAGCTGTGACACAATTACAGCTGCAATGCACTGACCTGCCAAGGCCCCATTGGTTCACACACACAATCTATTCTTTCAACAAACACCATGGGCGCTTCTTTTTGAGGGTATTGAATTACTTTTGCACCATGTATAGTGGTACATGTTTGATTCAGGGCTGTGAATTAGATTTATGAAGCCACACAATGCCACTCCCTATGGCGTAGAGTGGCCATATAAGTCTTGAGCAGAGCAATGCAGCTCAAATCGTTGCATCGTCTTTCTCTGTGCTCCGGAGGCTTTCCATGCATTTTGCTTTTGGTGTTTTCACCAGCACCAATCGACTTTCATACTGCCCCAGACTTACAACATTATGTAAACCTGGGGAATCGCCAAATCCTCATGGCTCCTAAGGTCAGGCATAACGAGGTAAAATATATTTATTTCTCCTTGTTTTTTTTCTCTGTCTATGTGTGCTGCATTCTGCATTCTGCAGTACACATAGAAAGAGGAAAATGCCTCTTAGGATTGTTTCTGTGTAGGAAGGTGCCCCTTCCTGCACAAAAAACAATTTGCATGCAATCGAGGCATCCTTGCACCATGGTGCTAGGGTGCCTGTATTGGTACTAGGCTGCGGAAACAGTGCAAGCCAGGGAGAAAGGATAGAAATGCACCGTATTGCATGAATACAGTGCATTCCCGCCCTTTCACTTTGTCGTAGGGCAGTGCAGCAAAGTGACTTGCTGCACTGGACAAGCCAAAATCCCATTAATGTGGACCATGGTCCTCTGGTGTGCATCACTTACATTCACCCTCACCCCCAGTAGGAATTTGAATACGACAGGAGTTAGGGTGGTCTCTACCATGGAAGGCAACACATGTGTGCTCTCACCCCGCACTTCGAGACAGCTGTATGCAATGTAGTGTCATGCTAGTGACTATACATGTGGCTTTCACATGTTCTTATGGTGTGATACTTCACGTGGGCCACACCTGACCTCCTCATGGATTAGGAGTTTACCCTTTGACAAACCCATTCTAGTCCATTCCATTGCTCTACAGTTTTCATTTGGCTACATGGGCACAAGTAAGACACACTAGCCTCATGGTGAAAGGGGGCCTAAATTGTCACCGTCTGGTTGGGCAGAGTTCAAGTATCCATGCGTGATGTGTTTTTCCTGTCTATGTTTTTTTCTTTTTATTGTGGGACTTGCAGTTCTGTTGTAATATGTTATACATTCCACTACAAGTCCCATTATACAAAGGCAACCCTGGACTAGTGCTGCACATCACGCATGGAAGGTCCACACTTGACGGAGCTGGATTGAGCTATACAACATGTAACTGGGAAGTAACTGGGCACTATGACTTACATTTATGTGATGTATAACTGTACATGAGAAAGATTCCTACCCTTTCTCTTGCACACAGTGCCGTGCAGCACAGGGATATAGCTTGCTGCACAGCACAACATGACCTTTTTGCCCATATCACCCCTTGTTGCCACTTACCCTGTAGGTCTTGCTGGTCCTCGAAGCCAACACTGTCATTTTCTTCCACTCTTGCCACCAACTTTGCTGGGATGACTGATGGCACATGCTCCTTCAAAGGGGTCCACAGGGTTGCCCTCAGGTTCAAAGCGACTTACTTCGTAGGTCTTGCTGGTCCTTGAAGCCAACAATGTCCTTTTCTTCCACGCCTGCCACCAAAACTACTGGGATGACTGATGCTACCTGCTCCTCGAAGCGGGTCCACAGAGTTGCCAATTTCTCCTTGGTCTTATAATTATGCCAGCAATTCTTGCACTCTGGTACTGTCCTTTTAGCTTGCCCGACACTGTTACTCTTGTCCACTACTGACTGGCCCTAATGGCAATTTTGAGGTGACAAATAAGCTACCGAGGACCGGTTTCTGGCATTCCAGTCGTCTTCAGCCCGACTTGCTTGAATCCAGTGGCAAAGTGAGCAAGGGACTCATGTCTGAGCATACCCTGCCAACTTATGGCGAACAAAGAAAAACCAAAGGAAATGATGGACGGAGCATTGGCAATACAAGCACTCACCCCCAGTCAACTGATCTGGGTTTAATCCATCACCGCTCTTTAGCCCACTCTGCCACCCCAGTTCAGACATGGCCATATGCAAATCAGTCTGACCCAGTGCCTCTTGGGAACAGTCCATCCCAAACTGCCAAGCCATGCCTTCCCTGGACCGGAAACAAGCTACCGAGGACCGGTTTCTGGCATTCCAGCCGTCTTCAGCCCGGCTTGCTTGAATCCAGTGGCAAAGTGAGCAAGGGACTCACGTCTGAGCATGCCCTGCCAACTTATGGTGAACAAAGAAAAAACAAAGGAAATGATGAACGGAGCGTTGACAATACAAGCACTCACCCCAGTCAAATGATCTGGGTTTAATCCATCACCGTTCTTTAGCCCACTCTGCCACCTCAGGTCAGACATGGCCATATGCAAATCAGTCTGACCCTGTGCCTCATGGGAACAGTCCAGCCCGAACTGCCAAGCCATGCCTTCCCTGGACCGGAAACAAGCTACCGAGGACCGGTTTCTGAGTGAGCTAAAGAATGGTGATGGATTAAACCCAGATCAGTTGACTGGGGGTGAGTGTTTGATTTGCTCAAACGCTCCGTCCATCATCCCCTTTTGTATCGCTTTGTTCGCCCTAAGTTGGCAGGGTATGCTCAGACGTGAGTCCCTTGCTCACTTGGCCACTGGATTAAAGATAGCCTGGCTGATGAGGATTATGAATCCGAAACCGGTCCAGGATGCTTGTTTCCGGTCCAGGGAAGACATGGCTTGGCAGTTCGGGCTGGACTGTTCCCATGAAGCACAGGGTCAGACTGATTTGCATATGGCCATGTCTGAACTGTGGTGGGTGAGTGAGCTAAAGAATGGTGATGGATTAAACCCAGATCAGTTGACTGGGGGTGAGTGTTTGATTTGCTCAAACGCTCCGTCCATCATCCCCTTTTGTATCGCTTTGTTCTCCCTAAGTTGGCAGGGTATGCTCAGACGTGAGTCCCTTGCTCACTTGGCCACTGGATTCAAGATAGCCTGGCTGATGAGGATTATGAATCCGAAACCAGTCCCAGGATACTTGTTTCCGTTCCAGGGAAGACATAGCTTGGCAGTTCGGGCCGGACTGTTCTCATGAGGCACACGGTCAGACTGATTTGCATATGGCCATGTCTGAACTGGGGTGGCTGAGTGAGCTAAAGAATGGTGATGGATTAAACCCAGATCAGTTGACTGGGCGTGAGTGTTTGATTTGCTCAAACGCTCCGTCCATCATCCCCTTTTGTATTGCTTTGTTCGCCCTAAGTTGGCAGGGAATGCTCAGACGTGAGTCCCTTGCTCACTTGGCCACTGGATTCAAGATAGCCTGGCTGATGAGGATTATGAATCCGAAACCGGTCCCAGGATGCTTGCTTCCGGTCCAGGGAAGACATGGCTTGGCAGTTCGGGCTGGACTGTTCCCATGAGGCACAGGGTCAGACTGATTTGCATACGGCCATGTCTGAACTGGGGTGGCTGAGTGAGCTAAAGAATGGTGATGGATTAAACCCAGATCAGTTGACTGGGGGTGAGTGTTTGATTTGCTCAAACGCTCCGTCCATCATCCCCTTTTGTATCGCTTTGTTCGCCGTAAGTTGGCAGGGTATGCTCAGGCGTGAGTTCCTTGCTCACTTGGCCACTGGATTCAAGATAGCCTGGCTGATGAGGATTATGAATCCAAAACCGGTCACAGGATGCTTGTTTCCGGTCCAGGGAAGACATGGCTCGGCAGTTCGGGCTGGACTGTTCCCATGAGGCACAGGGTCAGACTGATTTGCATATGGCCATGTCTGAACTGGGGTGGCTGAGTGAGCTAAAGAATGGTGATGGATTAAACCCAGCTCAGTTGACTGGGGGTGAGTGTTTGATTTTCTCAAACGCTCCGTCCATCATCCCCTTTTGTAAAACAATGAATATAAGCAGGTATATAATTACATGATAATAATAATGCGTACTCCTACAATGCAACCCTGACTAGATGTACCTAAGTGTACCTAGCATTGATGTAGGTGTAGAGGCAAGGATTAAGGATCCCCCTAGGATGAAGCCAACCCCATTACCTGAAGTGAGAAACCGTGGGACCCCGTGTTGGTTTTGAGATGGACACCCAGCCAGGGATGTCAGACCACTGCGAGTTGGAGTGTCTGCGTGCAGGAACCTCAGCATCTCGCGTCAGTGTGTCAGCATGGAAGTCTTTCTCCTCTGCCAGCAAAGATATGTTATATATGTACCCAAAAGGTACCCTCAAGGGTTCTGCCTTGCTGTGTTATGTCAGCCGAGCATGACAAAGGGGATGACCCGTATATATAGTTATTATGCAGAAGATGGTAATCCTGCTGTGATTCTGAGAAACCTCATACCTAATTACTGAGGGTAGTTTTCTGAGAAAACCACACAATATTTTAAGCAGTACCTAACTAGGAAAAGGGCCAATACCATAAAAAGTTATGAATTACAATGGCAGGGAAAATGTAGGTGAAAGTTTAGGTGACTACCTAGGCCTATATTGGGGTACATTACAAAACACAACAGTGGTTGAGTACAGCAATATATGCATGTTGTGCATTGACATACACAACGTGACAGGCAATGCGCAGTGACTGCCACCTTTTGTATGCCACCTTGTGTATGCCAAGTGCAGCCCCCACCTCCCCCCACCTCCCTGAGAACTGAAATGGGCCCCAAAGGAAACACTGCATGCTTCTCCAGGGTGGAGTCTCCACCATGTAAAGGCATTACACCGCCACCATCGTAATATGGATGGCGGTGCCTGCCACGCACCACCACCATATTGCAGGCCTTTCCTGCCCAGTAGGCAATTGTGACGATTGCCTACCAGCGGAAAAAAGGCAGATGGTCTTTCCATCAGCCGGGGTGCCCCTGCCATGCTAATGTGGCAGGGGATAAAAGGCCATCCAGCGGGGTATTTTGAGAGGTGGATCACCACTCCCATTAGAAAAGTGGCAATCTGCCCGCCATCCTAATAGACCCCTTGGTTTGGCAGGAGAGGGTTAAAGATTCATCAGTTGCTGGCTTTGGTTAAAACCATTGAGGCTTACCGAGCTCCTCACCTCATGATTGTACACTGTGGTGGCAATGACCTGTAGGGCTGGAAATCCTAATGAAAGATACATGTGCAGAACTGATGTAGCTTTTCCCTCACACTGTCATGGTGTACTCTAATATATGCCAAAGACAGAAATGGAAGTGGTCAAATAAATTCTGTCCACAGATTTACAAAGCCAGGAAACATGTTAATAAAACTGTTTCTGCATTCCTCAGAGACCATCGCATGGGCTGTATCTATAACAACAATCTGTGTTTTGACATGCATGGAATGTGTAGAAATGATGGAGTGCTCTTTACAGACAAAGGCTACACGGTGTTGCTAAGTAACCTGAAATTCTGCATCCGGTCTTATGTGTAGCTATCATATACATACAATCAACACCCTAATACCTGAAATATTGTTAATTTTCTTTATAAAGATCCTTTTTTTAAATCGTTTTTGGGCATCTTTGCGAAAATGTTGCGATTGCCTCAAATAAGTCACAAAATTGCAAAACAAAGGCTGACATTCAACGGTCATCAGCACATCCAAAAATATCTCAAATGCCCCCAACCAGCAGCATCATTTTAGGCACTGGGACTTCATCCTCTGGGGTCTGACCACTTCGTTGGAGAATGCAGGGGGAGTCTGAAGGCACCCTTGGTCCCGGCTGGCTCCCTCCCTCCTGTGGGAGATGAGATTGCTTTAACACAGGGACATGCAGCTCTAAGTGTATAAAAGCAAAGTTTGCTCCACTTTGAGCATGCAAAAGCAAAATGTTCTTGTTTGCTCAAAGCGGAGGACACTGTTTGCTATGGCATGGCAGGAGTGGTGCTCCCGCTAAGCCATAGTAAACTGCAATGTCCCGGGGGTGGACACCCGGGACATTGCTGGATCCGACACTGGGGGGTGGCAG
Source organism: Lissotriton vulgaris (assembly GCF_964263255.1). Classification (NCBI taxonomy): domain Eukaryota; kingdom Metazoa; phylum Chordata; class Amphibia; order Caudata; family Salamandridae; genus Lissotriton; species Lissotriton vulgaris. Next base: position 627,751,581 of record NC_141691.1, on the reverse strand, counting down.
TCCCCTGGGCAATCTAGGGCTCCAGGAGAGGGGCTGGCCGACCCCACTCCCATATTTAAATTTGCCATAGGGATGTGGTTGTCCCCGGGGCGGGGGGCTACAACGTACCCCCTTCATAAATGTAATTGTGGCAGTCCACAGGGCAGTATGGGAGGCTGTAGGGCTTCCATCACTTTTATTTTTTAACATATATGTGCCCCAAGGAGGTGGCTGTCCCCTGGGCTGAGGGGTGCCGTGTGGCCCCGCTCATTCCTGTTATATGAAGCCCCGGGATGGTTGTGGTCCCCAGGGCTGAGAGGCCCCACATATGTATTAAAAAATGTAAAATGCCCCGGGGAGGCAGTGGTCCCCGGGCTTTATGTATTGTGGGAGAGGGGTGCCCACGCGCCCCTCCTATATCTTTAAATGTCCCTGGGACATGGCCCACCTAGGGGCCTAATTAAAGAAATTCATTAAATGAATCATTTTCGGCTGGAGTTGCAAATCTAACGTAAATTCTGCTGAACTGTTTTAAAAAAGACAGATTTTGAATCCTGGGGGGGTCCTGAGGGACCCCCCAGGTGGACTAGGGGTGCAGGTGTTTTTACCCTGCCCCATTTTTATTCTTTACATTTTTTTCTTGCAACTCAGTTTAAACGAGTCATAGGATAACTGTCAACACTTCCTGGTTTGAAGTGCTGGCAGCCAATCAGATCTCTGGCACAAGATCGCCAGGCGTCAAGTATCCACTGCAGCCTCAGGTGTATATCTGGCAAATCTTTACATTTCTAAACAACTACTGAACAGATTTACACCATGTAACGGAAAAAGTGCTTTCTGTACCAACTTTGCTGTAATGCTCAGCAGTTCAGGCTGTAGCAGTGTCTAAATGTTCCTATTAGCATGGAGCAAAAGCAGTTTTGGGACCCCCTGTTTCTTGGCCTTCACTTGCCGGATCACCCAGACACTTTCATGCCAGCAGCTGAAGTGACTGCCCCGATAACTTTGAAAATTCTGCAAGGATTCATCAAACTAGGCTCAAGGGGGGGCCGAGAAAAAAGGGGGGTCTCAAAACGCGTTTTTCCCATGTTAATTTCCATAGGGCGGTTGGCCTCACTTTTAGCTCGAACGGCTGAATGGATTTGCACGAAACTTGGCAAAATTGTAGGGACTGTTAGCCCGATGTGCCTTTGCTAGGTCTCAATATATGTGCTCCAGTGTATTTTGAGTAATTTAGGTTCAAAAAAAGATATATATCTGGGCGGAGCCTAACCACACATCTGATCTGATTGGCTGTCAGCACTTCATCCAAGAAGTGTTGGCAGCCATCTTGGGACCAATATACATGATAGCACCTCATTAAAAAGCATTGTAGTTAATAGAGGGTTTTAGGACTTTAGTTACATTATAAATCATTTGTTGATGGTACCATACTCATTTTAGGAATTGTGGTGGGTTCTAAGGTGATTTTACCATGTGAAAAAACCTTCTGCTGTGATATCATGAATATTGTTTGAAAGAAAACTAATATCTCATGATTTTCCCACAGTGGTTTGGAAGGGGATCTATAAGCTAAACTGAAAGCATATTTTCTGTAAATTCACATTATCTTTCTCAGTCATGTGAAAATGAAGTCTGACATTCTCAGTAAAACATGTACATCCAATAAGGACAGAGACTGTCAGTTGATTCCTTTGTGTTCTACTGCAGCCTCCTAGAGTGTTCTAAAGAACAACTAGAGCGCTAACAGTCCTACTTATTACAAAGGTATGGCACACCTGAAGCCATCTTGATTGGAATAAAGTGATAACTCTTAAAACATTTAATTTAAAAAGAAACAACATGAGGGGGTATATTTTGCCATAGAAAGTATGATTAGTGCTGCAGAATGAAAAATTAGGGCACATTTTGAATGACTTCTCAAATCCTTTTCTATTTCATTAAAACATTCTGACATGCAGTCTCCCAAAATGGCCACCAGAGACAAAAGAGCCCAAATGTAGCCCAAATATCACCCAGATTTAGCCCAAGTATAGCCCAATGACAGAATGTCCCAGAGTGTTCTAAAGAACAACTAGAGCGCTAACAGTCCTACTTATTACAAAGGTATGGCACACCTGAAGCCATCTTGATTGGAATAAAGTGGTAACTCTTAAAACATTTAATTTAAAAAGAAACAACATGAGGGGGTATATTTTGCCATAGAAAGTATGATTAGTGCTGCAGAATGAAAAATTAGGGCACATTTTGAGTGACTTCTCAAATCCTTTTCTATTTCATTAAAACATTCTGACATGCAATCTCCCAAAATGGCCACCAGAGACAAAAGAGCCCAAATGTAGCCCAAATATCACCCAGATGTAGCCCAAGTATAGCCCAATGACAGAATGTCCCAGAGTGTTCTAAAGAACAACTAGAGCGCTAACAGTCCTACTTATTACAAAGGTATAGCACACCTGGAGCCATCGTGATGGGAATAAAGTGGTAACTCTTAAAACATTTAATTTAAAAAGGAACAAAATGAGGGGGTATATTTTGCCATATGAATTATGATTAGTGCTGCAGAAAGAAAAATTAGGGCACATTTTGAGTGACTTCTCAAACCCTCTTCAATTTCATTAAACAATTCTGACATACAGTCTCCCAAGATGGCCACCAGAGACAAAAGAGCCTAAATGTAGCCCAAATATCACCCAGATGTACCCCAAGTATAGCCCAATGACAGAATGTCCCAGAGTGTTCTAAAGAACAACTAGAGCGCTAACAGTCTTACTTATGACAAAAGTATGGCACACCAGAAGCCATCTTGATTGGAATGAAGTGGTAAGTCTGAAAACACTCAATTTAAAAAGGAACAACATGAGGGGGTTAATTTTGCCATAGAAAGTATGATTAGTGCTTCAGAAAGAAAAATTAGGGATCATTTTGAGTGACTTCTCAAATCCTCTTCTATTTCATTAAAAAAATTCTGACATGCAGACTGAAACATGCACTTTGAATACCAGCAGCAGACGTCCCTGGTGAGCAGTAGCTTTACTACAGTGATCTAATGTGCAACTAGAGTGCTAACATTCAGAATTTATGGCAAATGTGTGACACATCTGAATGCCTTCTTGATGGAACCAAAGTAAACAAGCATTGAAAATGCAATAGATCTCGCCCTCGTTTAAGTTAAAGCCATTCTGTTTGTAATGAGGTGGCTTTTTAGCTTTGCTTTTATTAGTGTTTTTTCAACTTTCATGTAAATAACATGCATCTGTATGCATATAAGTATATGTATGCATGCATTTATGTTTGTATTTATATAGATATACAGATGATATATGTTTATATATGTATGTATATATATATATTCACTGAAAAAACCATAGGTTATAGACCATATATAGTTAGGAATTAGCATTTACAAAACCTTGAAAATTCACTGAAAAAACCATAGGTTATAGACCATATATAGTTAGGAATTAGCATTTACAAAACCTTGAAAATTCACTGAAAAAACCATAGGTTATAGACCATATATAGTTAGGAATTCGCATTTACAAAACCTTATTTTACTCACACAAAACCATTGAAATTCCATATATAGTTAGTTGCACTAACTATATATCGCGCACCCGCAATCCACTGCTGATGATGTCACATATTACATCAATCATGACATGGTCAGTGACATCACTGATGACATCACTGATGACATCTCAAATGACATCACTGATGACATCACTGATGACAACATCCAGTGACTGTATGTTTCTGTAAAGTTAAAATATGTCTTACATATTGAAGAATGAGTTGATGTATAAGTGTCTGGATGAAGGATTTAGTAGGTGCATGACTGTCTGTATGAGTGAGTGATTAAATGTGTCTCACTGAGTGCATGGGTTCGTGACTAAACTGTCTTAATTTGTGCATCATTATGTCTGTTGTTCTGTAAACTGTTGCATGTGTTGATAAGTAGGTATATGAGTAACTATATGGGTTATTGATTGGTCGCCCAAGTATTTGTATGGGAGACTGAGTGTGTGTGTGGGTGGCTGGGAGGTGTATGACTCTGTGCATAGATGTGTGAGCAGTTGATTCACTAGATGTATGGTTTCAAAAGTGCATGTGGAAACAGCTGTATGGGCGGTTGACTGTGTGCATGAGTGTATTGGTGAGTGAATGGATATCTCAGTGCTACATGTCAAAGTAAGTAAATATGTAAAACACGGTACATGTGAGAGTTGACATTTATAAATAACTGTGCATAAGAGCCAGTGAATGTGTGAGTGGCTGTATGGATCATTGTGAACTTGTATCAGGGATTGTATAAGAGAGTAAATATGTGTTAGTATATGTTTGAATAAGTAAAGTTTGTATAACTGTATAGTTGAGGAAATGGAGGTGTGACTGATTCTTTGCATGACTGACTAGGTGTGTGAGTAACTCCATGGATGAGTGACAGTCTGTGAGTGTCTGTTTACACTGATTGTATCTAAGGTTATATTAGAGTCTGAAGAGGTTCATCGTATTATCACATGAATGATATCATCAGTGATGTGATCAGTAATGTCAAATGAGATGTCATCAGTGATGTCATCAGTGATGTCATTTGAGATGTCATCAGTGATGTCATTTGAGATGTCATCAGTGATGTCACTGACCATGTCATGAATGATGTAATATGTGACATCATCAGCAGTGGATTGCGGGTGCGCGATATATAGTTAGTGCAACTAACTATATATGGAATTTCAATGGTTTTGTGTGAGTAAAATAAGGTTTTGTAAATGCGAATTCCTAACTATATATGGTCTATAACCTATGGTTTTTTCAGTGAATATATATATATATATATATATATATATATATATATGTCCACCATCCTTCGAGCATCGGAGCCCCAAACACTTAAGGGCGGCCTCTTTAAACAATGGGCACGAAGATCAATTCTCTGCTGTGACACAAAACCAAGAGGACCATTTCCGGAGTCTGCACATTTTTAATTAAGGTTTAAGCAGCACCACATGCTTCCTTTCACCCTACGCATTTCTGTGTTCTGCCTTGGTCGCGGGAGGAAAGAGTTGGCCAAGTGCATACGTGCATGCATTTATTAGTCCTGGGTCACATGACCTGTGTGCAATCATCTCCCACAATGCGCCCTAAAGTTCAGATAGATGCAAGTATTATGAAAGTTCTCATTTTGTTGGCATAAATGGTGTTATTTTTTCTTTTACTTTAAAATGCATTCATGTGAATAAAAAAAAACCATTGGAACACATTCATGAAAGTTCTTAGTTTCAGCAGAATGAGTGATTATTCCGGTTCCCTTGATAAATGTTTTTCCTCCGGAACGATTGGTACAGAAAGTCATTCTCACCAGGCTGTAGCCGTGTCCCAAATTTCCTATGGAAATCAAGATGGAGCAAAAGCAGTTTCGGGACCCCCTATTTCTTTGCCCCCACTTGCCGGATCACCCTGACATTTTCATGACAGCAGCTGAAGTTTTGAAAATTCTGCGAGGATTCGTCAAACTAGGCTAAAGTTATTGACAAATGAAACAAGCATTGGAAATGCAATAGGTTTAGGATTTTTTTGAGTTAGAGGTAATGACATTGTAAATGGCAATGTGTTTTATCCATGTGTTCACCGTGCACACTCATACACTGCAGTCACTGTCACTCCCCAGTCACTATCACTCTGCAGTCACTCTGCACTCACTCTGCACTCACAGTCACTCTGAATCTGCACTCTGAATCTGCACCCTGCACTCTGAACTCTGCACTCACAATCTGCACTCACAACCTGCACTCTGCACTCACAAATGCACTCTTCACTCACACTCTGCACTCTGAATCTGCACTCTGCACTCACACTCTGCACTCTGAATCTGCACTCTCCACTCACAATCTGCACTCTGAATCTGCACTCTGCACTCACAAACTGCACTCACAATCTGCACTCTGCACTCACAATCTGCACTCTGCACTCTGAATCTGCACTCTGCACTCTGAATCTGCACTCTGCACTCACAATCTGCACCCTGCACTCACAATCTGCACTCTGCACTCACAATCGGCACTCTTCCCTCTGAATCTGCACTCCGCACTCTGAACTCTGCACTCTGCACTCTGATCTCTGCACTCACATTCTGCACTCTGCACTCACAATCTGCACTCTGCACTCACACTCTGCACTCTGCACTCACACTCTGCACTCTGAATCTGCACTCTGCACTCACACTCTGCACTCAGAATCAGCACTCTGTACTCACACTCTGCACTCTGAATCTGCACTCTGCACTCACAATCTGCACTCACAATCTGCACTCACAATCTGCACTCTGCACTCACAATATACACTCTGCACTCACACGCTATACTCTGAATATGCACTCTGAATCTGAATCTGCACTCACACTTTGCACTCTGAATCTGCACTATGCACTCTGAATCTGCACTCTGAATCTGCACTCTGTACTCACACTCTGCACTCTGAATCTGCACTCTGCACTCACAATCTGCACTCATAATCTGCACTCTGAATCTGCACTCTGACTCACAATCTGCACTCACAAACTGCACTCTGCACTCACAATCTGCACTCTGCACTCACACTCTGCACTCTGAATCTGCACTCTGCACTCTGAATCTGCACTCTGCACTCTGAACTCTGCACTCACAATCTGCACTCTGCACTCTGAACTCTGCACTCACACTCTGCACTCAGAATCAGCACTCTGTACTCACAATCTACACTCTGCACTCACACTCTATACTCTTGATATGCACTCTGAATCTGAATCTGCACTCTGCACTCACAATCTGCACTCACAATCTGCACTCTGCACTCACAATCTACGCTCTGCACTCACACTCTATACTCTTGATATGCACTCTGAATCTGAATCTGCACTCACACTTTGCACTCTGAATCTGCACTATGCACTCACACTCTGCACTCTGAATCTGCACTCTGCACTCTGAATCTGCACTCTGTACTCACACTCTGCACTCTGAATCTGCACTCTGCACTCACAATCTGCACTCATAATCTGCACTCTGAATCTGCACTCTGCACTCACAATCTGCACTCACAAACTGCACTCTGCACTCACAATCTGCACTCTGCACTCACACTCTGCACTCTGAATCTGCACTCTGCACTCTGAATCTGCGCTCTGCACTCTGAACTCTGCACACACAATCTGCACTCTGAATCTGCACTCTGCACTCACAATCTGCACTCTGCACTCTCAATCTGCACTCTGCACTCACAATCTGCACTCTGCACTCACAATCTGCACTCTGCACTCACACTCTGCACTCTGAATCTGCGCTCTGCACTCACACTCAGCACTCAGAATCTGCACTCTGTACTCAGACTCTGCACTCTGAATCTGCACTCTGCACTCACAATCTGCACTCACTATCTGCACTCTGCACTCACAATCTGCACTCTGCACTCACACTCTACACTCTGAATCTGCACTCTGAATCTGAATCTGCACTCACACTCTGCACTCTGAACCTGCACAATGCACTCACACCCTGCACTCTGAATCTGCACTCACACTCTGCACTCTGAATCTGCACTCTGCATTCACAATCTGCACTCACAATCTGCACTATGAATCTGCCCTTTGCACTCACAATCTGCACTCACAAACTGCACTCTGCACTCACAATCTGCACTCTGCACTCACACTCTGCACTCTGAATCTGCACTCTGCACTCTGAATCTGCACTCTGAATCTGCACTCTGAACTCTGCACTCACAATCTGCACTCTGCACGCCAGATGATGTGGTGTGGTGTGCCTCCCTGCGAGACAGGGGCGAAGGTGAGTGAGTGGCTGCCTGGCTGAGTGGATTTCGTCGGGGAGGCCGTCCAGCAGGGAGGAGTCGTGGTCCGGCTTCGAATTCCAGCGATGGGGGCTGAAAGGACGGGCAGGCGGGGAGAGGCGATGTCAGAGGCTTCTGTGAGCTCCCAGCCTGTCGTTTCCAGTGGTGGGGGCTTCAGTGAGGACCAGGCTGGGAGAGGCGATGTCAGAGGCCTCTGCGGGCCCGGCATCTGGCTTCAATTACCACGGGCCCACAAGCTTTGGCAGGGAGCCAGCTTGCGCGCACACACAGCTGGAAAAAAAATTAACTGGAAAGAGGTGAATGGGCGGCGGCCCCTGACAGCTGGTAATTGAGAATTATAGCCTTCTGCTGCGCATGTCCGCACGGAATATGCAGGAAGTGGAGCAACTCTACAGACTATGGCCTATTGCGTGCTGCCTTGTAAAAACACAGCCATGCGAGGGCCAATTGCCATGCAGCTGCCATAAATAACAAACAAAATTCACGCGCTTCTCTGGAATTCGTAAGTTAGATTTTCGAAGTCCTCAGAAAAGGACTCTGAAGCCACACCCACTTCGTGGAATGTAGGCCGAGCCCTAAAAATGCTCTTCCTCTGGAAACTACAGCCTAACTATAACTACCTACTGGAGACCGCTAGTAAGTAAGGGCACAGGAACTGCTTATTGCCCTGCATGGCGCTACAAAACTCAGCCTGTACCCCTTCTAGTCAGCTGTTTACTACAAGCAAACAACAATTAAAGCTGACAGAGACATTCAGCACAATCCCAGCAACCAATTTTGAACCTACTGCATGCTGGGAATTGCAGTCTTAACCTTACAAAAATGGCTGAATGGACTCTAAATGAACATGGATCAGGTGTGACCTACCTTACTTCAGGAGTAGGAAACCATCGGAAGTGAAACCAGGGAACTCGCAGCACCAGCGGCATTTGATACAGGCTATCACCGAAACGCGTCATGCCAAGTGTCTGAATAAACAGCTCCTGAAAAAGCCCCGCCGTGTCCCTGCGTCTTCTTCACTGTGAGTGCACTGTTTTGCATATTTGGCGTGTGCCATTGACACGCAGTGGGGACCCTCTCAGAATTGTTCCGGGGTTCATTGGCCATTACCCGGAACTGCCACCCTCCTCGATGTAGCAAAGACTTTGCTGCCACATGGCATCCCATACCAAATGGAGTGATGTCGTTACTTTTACTGTCATCCCGGAGTCTGCAAACAGCGAGTCTGTGTGGTTGGGAGTGAGGGCACAGGAACAGCTTATTGCCCTGCACAGCGCTACGAAACTCAGCCTGTACCCCTTGTAGTCAGCTGCTTACTACAAGCAAACAACGATTAAAGCTGACAGAGACATTCAGCACAATCCCAGCAACCAATTGTGAACCTACTGCATGCTGGGAATGGCAGTCTTAACCTTACAAAAATGGCTGAATGGACTCTAAATGAATATGGATCAGGTGTGACCTACCTTACTTCAGGAGTAGGAAACCAACGGAAGTGAAACCAGGGAACTTGCAGCACCAGCGGCATTTGATAAAGGCTATCGCCGAAACGCGTCATGCCAAGTGTCTGAATAAACAGCTCCTGAAAAAGCCCGCCGTGTCCCTGCGTTTTCTTCACTGTGAGTGCACTGTTTTGCATATTTGGCGTATGCCATTGACATGCAGTGGGGACCCTCTCAGAATTTATCCTGGGTTCATTGGCCATTACCCGGAACTGCCACCCTCCTCGATGTAGCAAAGACTTTTCTGCCGCATGGCAGCCCATTCCAAATGGAGTGATGTCGTTACTTTAACTGTCATCCCGGAGTCTCACTCACCTGTGAAGGTCTCCAGGGGCTGGGGGAGTGTGTGGGGGGATTTGTGCAGCTTTGGTCATTCAAAAAGCCAGGTCTTATGGCTCTTCCTGAATGCTTTCAGTGTGGGGCTTCATCTGATGCTGAGGGGGAGTTCATTTCAGGTATTGGCCTTGATGTAGGAGAAGGGTGTGCATCCTGTCTGGTTCTGTGGATGCAGAGGATTTCGGCCAAGGCCTGGTCAGAGGAGTGGCGGTTTCTTTTGGGGGTGTAGAAGGAGATTGAGGTATTGGGGTTCGGTGTTGTGGAGGGCTTTATAGGTGTGTGTGAGCAGCTTGAAGGTCACTCTTTTTCCAACGGGGAGCAAGTGGAGTGCTCGTTTATGCTGGGTGGTGTGGTCTTGTCGTTAATACTAACGTTTTCCTAGCATTCTGCTGATAACTCCACCTGGAATAATTTTTGGTGGTTACTACTGATAATTGTGCTTAGGGTGGTCATAGTGTAATGTTAATACATACCCCCAGCTCAACCCCTACACTTCACAAACACCACTAAACTACCCTAAATCCTAAAACACTACCCGCAGCAGGACCCCTATACTACACAAACACCACTACACTACCCTAAACCCTAAAACACTATCCCCAGCACGACCCCCTACACTACCCAAACACTGCTGCACTACCCTAAACCCTAAAACACTACCCCAGCACGACCCCCTACACTACATAAACACCACTGCACTACCCTAAACCCGAAAAGACTACCCCTACACTACATAAACACCAGTGCACTACCCTAAACACTAAAACCCTACCCCCAGCATGACCCCTACACTACACAAACACCATTGCACTTCCCTAAACCTTAAATCTACCCCAGCACGACCTCCTACACTACCCAAACACCACTGCACTACCCTACACCCTAAAACTCTACCCCCTACACTACACAAACACCACTGCACTACCATACACCACTACATGCATAATGCATAGGAGTTTGAAGGACTGCATGCCCTGGGGTAGTGTTTTATGGTTTAAAAATCCCTATTACAAGGATACAGTTATCCATACAGTCACTCATGCAATCACTGAGTCATATGTATTCTTCTTTAAATACAACAAAAGTCACATACACTGCCTTTTATTTTTCATGTACCATTGAGAGATATATTTGCTCATCACCACACCCATAAAGATATTTACTCACCCAAACAATTGTTATAACATGTCTTAACATCATATACCTACTGAATCAACTATTCACACATCTTTGAGCAGTCACACACCTCCCACCGAACCACACACACATTCACTCTCCCATAGAAATACTCAGTTAACTAATCAATAACTAATATAGACTTTCAGGTAGCTAGTAACCAACTGGTGCAGCAGTTTACACAACAACTGACAAAGTAATACAGATGTTCATACAGTTTAGTCACTATCCAATATATTTAGTGAGACACTATACACTACTCAAGTAAACAATCAATTACACTGCTACTAAATCCTCTATGCAGATTTTTTTATACCCACTCATTCTTAAATGCAGATTGCTATATATATAATACATATTTAAATAACAAACCAAACCACATTCACTGGATGATGTCATAAGTGATGTCATTTGAGATGTCATCAGTGATGTTACTGACCATGTCATTAATGATGTAATATATATACGCAAAGAGCTGCATATGAAGGGGCCGTATTTAGAAGGAAAGGAAAAGTCACACAGGGTAACTTTTTCTCTCCTTGTAAATATGGAGGGGCCACCTGCGCCACCAGTACGTCACAAAAAGTGACATACTGGTGGCGCAGAGAACTTGTAAATCTGCCCCAGAATTGTTTTAATTTCTCCTCATTTTTTTCTTCCAATATATGTTACAATGCACAGCATACATTGAAGGAGAAAAATGCCTTCACTGATTGTTTTTGTGCAGGAAGGTGTGTCTTCCTGCTAAAAAAAAAATACACACAACATAGATATTCTTGCACCATGGTGCAAGGGTGCCTGTATCACCACATGCCTGCAGTTTAAGCAGCAGTGCAGAGTGAAGCACAGACTTCTAACATATTTATGTACATATGTTGCATCCCTTTGCTTCCGAAGTAGCTCAGCACGCTGTAGCTAAAGAGCTTACAGTGTCATGCTACAACACTTCCTTATAGTTCTGCAGTTATACATTCACCATGTACCACAAATGCCTTCTTTAGTCAACTATGCAGTACGTATACATTTGTTAAAAACTTTCACACACTTGCATATACATTTTGCTCTTTCTTTAACCAGAGTAGTTAGTTCTGAAAATATTTTTTGAATGTTTTCTTCTTTTTTTTGTTTTTTTTTAATAAGAAAAAGAAGTCAACAGGATGAACAAAACCATGAACTTTGAGGGAATAAAAAAAAACTAGCATCTACGGTTATCAATTGCTCTGCAAACTAGGTCTACTGATTGCTCCCCATAACAAATTAAACTATTGCACTTCACGCAGTGCATTCTAACTTTCACAAATTGGGGACGTATGTCTGGTGGTGATGTTGAAGATGATGCCCCAGAGGTACTTGATATTGCTGGTGGAAGAGGATCATTTTGGTGCAGTCTTCTACATTCTCCGTGAGCATGGTTCACAGGATGCATGGATTGGAGGTGCTTGCGCATACTAGCAGTACCACCGGAGTATTTCTTGTTTGGATCTCCTCTGGACAGTACTGCCTGGCAAATCTTGCATGTTACTTTGGTCGCATTAGATTTCTTTGACCCCTCCGGAAAAGTAAAAAAATTCCATACGATGGATGTGTATCTTTCGGGAGGGGGAGGTTCTGGTAAAAATCAGTTGGTGTCCCAGCGCCGGGACACTCTTTGGAGTAGCTGAGCGCTATAGAAATCCACCTCATAACATTACATAACAAAATTGTTAAGCAACAAAATCATAAGAATCACATGATTCTTGCAGTGGTGTAGCCATTTTTGTCTCCAAAAAAGGAATTCAGGTTTACAATGAAGAAAAAGTGACGTTCTTTTCAGGACAGGTCTTCTCCTAAGGAAGGTATAAGAAGAATAATTAAAATGGGTATGGTTCTTCAATAGTTAGAACAGTAAGTGTTATAAACCAATACAATCTCTTTTTTTGGTCACATGGGATCCGCGTTCGGTGTGTACATGCAGCACGAACCTAGCCCGACTTCGTGAAATTGCATTTAAAAGTAATATAAGTTTATTAAAGCTAAAAGAATATTATTTTTTTGCCTTCATATTTTTATTAAATACATATATATATACATCTTTTTGTATATCGAAAAACTTTGCGGAAGTCGCTCGCCCACCACTTTGAACATGTAGATGACATCATGCGGAAACACGCGCGCATGGTGTGATACGTATATGTTGCGTATGCGCTTGAAGTCGCATACGGGTTGCATAGCGATCACGCATGAAAATACGCACCCATCGCACACCCTGCGCGGATCTTGCAGAGCAATTGTAAAATGGCAGCTACGTTCCGCGCAGTAGTTGAGAAAGGTGAGTTTTGCATGCTCGACTCCTCAAAAAAATTGAAAAAAATTGAAAAAAAGAAAATGTTATAAAAATATTTAACAAATATAAAAAATATATATATATTATTTTTTTTAAATACATATATATTAAAAATGTGTAATGTAATCTAAAAAATAAGATATCTAAAAATAAATAGATTAAAGAAATGTAGTAAATAAGTATCAAATAAATAAGTATAACAATTAATACATTTGAAAATTGTCATTGAAAAAATCTTTCAAAATCACTGAAAAAAGACATAGGTTTCAGGCACGTTATACTAAGGAATTATCTTTAAAAAACCTTCGAAATTCACTGAAAAAACAATAGGTTTGAGGCAGGTTATAGTTAGGAATTATCATTTAAAAAACCGTAGAAATTTAACTGAAAAAAACGTAGGTTTCAGGGGTGTTCTAGTTAGCTGGACATTTCACTCGTACAAAACCATTGAAATTCCACTGTTACAGTTAGTTTAGCTAACTATAACATGCGCGCCCGCAATGCACTGCTGATATATATATATATATACATATATATATATTTTTTTTTCTTCCAAGGGGATGGTCAGATTGCTCATAAAATATGCATGGAGCGACCGTGATAAATGCCTAAAAGACATAGCAGACCTAGAAGTGGAGATTGCTAAAGATAAAGATACCAAAGCCTGTGAGGAATTTCGTACAGCGATGGGCAAGAGACTCAAGGAATATGAGATGGGAATACGCAAAAGGAAACAGTCTAAATTCCAGAGGGATGGGCAAGACTACCTATCTGGTAGGTTTCTAACTTTCGCACGGAAATTTGACGCCACACGCAAAAGATTAGCCCAAGGTACCTCACAAACAACAGCTATAGACACTGAGGAATCGGAAGTGGAAACTTCAGACGGGGAACAAAATGCAGCCCCGGGGGCAAAAGAGAATGAGACAGGGAAACCTTTTTTCGACGAGTACCAGGTAATGAAGGAAACCCGCCAGAGACCACAACTAAGGAACCATCCGCCCCAACAAAATCAAAGAGGAGGACGAGGCGGGGGAGGAGGCACAAGGGGAGGTTCGCAAAATACCACCACCCCGATGGTCACACGGAGTGCTTCCAATCGAAGGAGAAAGTAATTACCAAGGAAGACAACAACGTCATTAACCTATCTAAAAGGATTTTGACCATGGATGAACCCAATGTACTGAAAAAAGGTTTCAGCTTCTGTCCAACAAGCGAATTTGATCTAGTGGACGCCAAAATTGACTTGTTCAAGTATATAAGGAAATTAAAGTTCAAAAAAATCTTCCTTCAGAACCCTGAAAGAGTAAGGGAAACAATAAGCTCAGACTTGTCAGAAACAACGACAATAGTTGAAGCAAATGAAGACAATCTCTTGGAGGTTTTGTTGACTGCAACACAAGACTTACAAAACCAAGAACAGGAGATAATGACACAAACTGAACTACTTCCTGAACAAGCCAGAGATCCGAGCAACTTAAGAAACAAGTCAAGAAAACTACCAAACACACCACATGATGCAATCGATGTGTTCAATGAAGCAGTAACGGCAGATCTGGAGAAAATGGCAAACAAAAAAATGGACATAAAATCATCTAACATAACAAGGAGGGAATGGGCAGCAATTAAATCCTTACGAGATGACAAGACAATCGAGATTAAGCCCTCAGATAAGGGCGGGAACATCGTCATTTTCAGTAAGGAACATTACGAACAAGAGGCACATAGACAACTAAGGGACAAGGAATGCTATGTCACAGCTAAAAGAGAGGAATATGTAAAAAGCACCATTGCCTATGAAAAACTCTTAAATCAATGGAAGGATGAGGCCATGATCAGCCCTGAGGAATTTGCTTTCTTACACTGTGATTCCCCCATGCTGCCCACATTTTACCATCTGCCTAAAATCCATAAAAATGCCAGGAGACCACCAGGGAGGCTGATTGTCTCGGCAATTGGCAGCCTTTTAGAGAACACTTCACGCTTCATAGACACTTTCTTAGCACCTATCGTTAAAGACTTGCCCTCTTATGTAAGAGACACGCATGACTTCCTACGCATCATGGACAATGTCTCCTGGGAAAAAGATATGCTATTAATAACACTTGATGTTGTTAACTTGTACACATGCATAGACCATGAGAAAGGACTGTGTGCTACTAAATGGTTTTTGGAGAGAAAACAAACGAAATACCGAGCACACAGCGATATACTATTGTGTATGATGAGATTCTGTTTGTTTAACAACTATTTCCTGTTTGCAGGCCAACTGTATAAACAGATCAGGGGAACTTCTATGGGCTCGTGCTTCTCCCCCAGCTACGCGAATCTATTCGTGGGCTGGTGGGAGAAGCACGAGGCATGGGGAGGCAATAATGAAAAGTGGAGTGAAAGGATATTGATGTGGACCAGATACATTGATGATCTGTTTATTGTTTGGCGGGGAGACAGGGCCTCGGCTGAGGAGTATGTCTCAACTCTGAACAATAATGACCTGAATCTAGAATTCACCTGCACAATCAGTGACAAAAGTGTATGTTACCTAGACTTAGAGGTATTTGTGGAAAATGATCATCTCCACACCAGACTCTATAGGAAGCTGACGGCAGGCAATGCCGTACTACATGCGGCCAGCCATCATCCTAGGAGTCTGGTCAGGAACGTATCTTATGGTGAATACCTACGACTCAAAAGGAACTGCTCAGGGGCTAATGATTTTAAAATAGCCCAGGAAGAAGCCAGCAATAGGTTCCAAGCGAGGGGATATTCCTGTAACATCCTAGAACAAGCATACGCAAAAGCAGATACCATCGACAGGAGGGATCTCCTGGTGGAAAAGGAGTCGAGGAAAGATAATGATCAGGTCAGAATGATTACCACATTCAATAGTAAATCTGGGGAACTGGTCCAGACCTTTAAGAAAAACTGGCATATATTACACACTGATAATGTCCTGAAAAGATATTTGCCTGATAGACCTATGGTAACATACAGGAGATGCCAGTCACTCTCGGACCATCTAGTCCACAGCCATTACTCCCCAGAAAAAGCAAACCCGACTACCAGTAAGATTGTTGGCTTTTTTCCTTGCCTACGCTGTAAGGCATGTAAATACAGTAAAAATATCAAGGAGTACCCAGGAAGAACGGGTGAGGACAGACCTAACAGAATGATCACTAAACATCTCAATTGTAATTCAGAATATACAGTCTACTGTTTGGTCTGCCCGTGTAAAAAACGATACATAGGAAGTACCATTAAACCAACCAAAATGAGAATCCTAGAACATATGAGGGCTATCGTGAATAATGACAACACCTATCCGATAGCCCGTCATTTTGCTGAACAACATCAAAGCAATAGAGATTTACTCATCTATTACTGCATAGATCAGATTCCCAAATCAGAACGAGGGGGTAATAGGGAAAAAGCCCTCCGTGTCTTGGAATCTAGATACATCATGGACCTCAAGACCATGACACCGTGGGGTCTAAATAATGATGCAGAAATGTGGGTACACCTTTGAAGTCTCCGGTTCTATAGCACTGATAATAAGAATCTGTTAGTCAATCTTGATGAAACTCCTTGATTAGATGAGTATAGAAATATACTCTAGCCTTGTAAATATGTCTTTCACTCCCTGCAATGCCATGTGAATATGACAAAAATAGTATTATAGATACCGGTAGATGTTGACATCAAATGGTTGTAGATCACCAGCCCATACAGGGCTTAACAAAGAATAAAGTGCCGAGTAACAACTGGCCCAGCTCTGTGTATGTAAAAATTGTAGATATGTATATAGCACGTAGTGGGTTTAATAATATACCATTTGTACAGAGTAGATCTACACATATGCATGAAATAGAAAATTGGGGATACACCCCTTCATAATACTAAAGACAACTGTAAATTTTTGAAATGTATATACTGGGTATCGAATACGACAAATTTGTAAATATGTGCTAGTCATGATAATTTTGGTTACTGTCAAACGTGGTTTTAAATTCTTGCACTGAGCACTTTATCTGTCGCCATTTTACAACAGTATGAAATGCCTTGTATGAACATACTACAAGATGGCCGCCACGATATGAATTAAGTACCATCATCTATGTCGATGAACTAGAAGGGCGGATAGTTTAAAATGGCGAAATTGTTTGTACACTAATGACACTGACGAAGCCTGTGAGCGAAACGCGTCTGTCGGGGGTGTTGGGGGTTTGGAAATAAATCGAACTGAATGATCATGACACCGGAGTGCTTGCCGTTTTTTCTGAGCTGAACAGTTTGGGAGTGTGTGGCGATATATATATATATATATATATATATATATATATATATATATATATATATATATATATTCACAGAAAAAAACATAGGTTATAGTGGATATATAGTTAGGAATTTGCATTTACAAAACCTTGAAAATTCAATGAAAAAACCATAGGTTATAGGCCATATATAGTTAGGAATTAGCATTTACAAAACCTTATTTTACTCGCATAAAACCATTGAAATTCCATATATAGTTAGCTAACTATAAGCGCTAACTATATATCGCGCACCCGCAATCCACTGCTGATGATGTCACATATTACATCATTCATGACATGGTCAGTGACATCACTGATGACATCACTGATTACAACATCCAGTGACTGTATGTTTCTGTAAAGTTAAAATATGTTTCACATATTGAAGAATGAGTGGATGTATAAGTGTCTGGATGAAGAATTTAGTAGGTGCATGACTGACTGTATGAGTGAGTGATTAAATGTGTCTCACTGAGTACATGGGTTAGTGACTAAACTGTCTTAATTCGTGCATCAGTATGTTTGTTGTTGTGTAAGCTGCTGCATGTGTTGATCAGTAGCTATAAGAGTAGCCATATGGGTTATTGATTGGTTGCCCAAATATTTGAATGGGAGGCTGAGTGTGTGTGTGGGTGGCTGGGAGGTGCGTGACTCTGTGCATAGATGTGTAAGCAGTTGATTCACTAGGAGTATGAGTTCAAGAGTGCATGTGGAAACAGCTATATGAGCGGTTGACTGTGCATGGGTGTGTTGGTGAGTGAATGGATTTCTCATTGCTACATGTGCAAGTAAGTACGTATGTAAAACACAATACATGTGAGAGTTGAGATATATAAATAACTGAACATAAGAGCCAGTGAATGTGTGAGTGGCTGTATCGATCACTGTGAGCTTGTATCAGGGATTATATAAGAGAGTAAATATGTGTTATTATATGTTTGAATAAGTAAGATGTGTATAACTGTATAGTTGAGGAAATGGAGGTGTGATTGATTCTTTGCATGACTGACTAGGTGTGTGAGTAAGTCCATGGATGAGTGACAGTCTGTGAGTGTCTGTTTATACTGAGTGTATGTAAGGTTATATTAGAGTCTGAAGAGGTTCATTGTATTATCACATGAGTGATGTGATCAGTGATGACAAATGAGATGTCATCAGTGATGTCATTTGAGTTGTCATCAGTGATGTCATTTGAGATGTCATCATTGATATCATTTGAGTTGTCATCAGTGATGTCATTTGAGATGTCATCAGTGATGTCATCAGTGATGTCACTGACCATGTCATGAATGATGTAATATGTGACATCATCAGCAGTGGATTGCGGGTGCGCGATATATAGTTAGCGCTTATAGTTAGCTAACTATATATGGAATTTCAATGGTTTTATGCGAGTAAAATAAGGTTTTGTAAATGCTAATTCCTAACTATATATGGCCTATAACCTATGGTTTTTTCATTGAATTTTCAAGGTTTTGTAAATGCAAATTCCTAACTATATATCCACTATAACCTATGGTTTTTTCTGTGAATTTCATTGGTTTTTTAATAGCAAATATGAAAAGCTTTAAAATGTCAAGTACGTGATAGATAAAAACATTTTCGTATTTATGCACGCTGATGTGCTTTGAACGCTGCCCCCCCCCCTCCCCTCTTTTGCCTTTGTTAGTACTCTCTCTTTGCAGATACAGAAGGGTAGTTAACGCAGGCCTTTACCCCCGTTGTAATCCGTCGTACCTCCTTGTCTCTCCATTTGATTGATTGTTGTCCAAGCATTTACTGTTTTAGAATTGGTTCTCTTTGGATCATTCTCTATTTACAAACAAGCACAAAGTCGCAATACTCTGTTTAGTCTTTGCAGATAGTGAAAAATCGTGTAAAAAAATAAAAGTAATCGAGCAAAATCAGTGGGCCACTAATTGGATCTCTTTTTGACCTCGCTAAAATAGAAATATTAGGAACAACCCTTCTTGAGAAATACGAAAATAGTGAGATGAACTGAGCTCCACACCATGAGGGCTGCAAGACAGCTCGGCTCCATCACCCATCCCGCACAAAATAATGACAAACCCTATGCAAATATTAAAAATATAGACAACACACCAGCAAAGAAATAGGGTAAAACATTTTATTAAAAAACTATTTACATAACGTTGGTTTATAAGATGATGTCAGTAGTGGACCGATGTGTGAATAGATCGAAAACAGCACAAGGCTCCAAGATCCGGATAGCAAGCTCCTGGATGTTGGGTGCCATAGTTTAGAGTTCTGAATTTCAGCCTTTTTCAATGCCTGTGCTTTGTTGAATCAAAATGGCGGCTTGACACAAAGCTGACTCAAGCGTTGTTACTGATGCTATGCAGACCAAAACTGGTTTTCAGTTTGTACATTTTTCTAGATTTTTCAATCCAAGTTTGGTTGACTTTGTAGAACGATGGCTTCAGATTTTCAACATACGGTGTGGTGGCGCTGACTGGGAGGGGGCGCTTCGCTCCTGCCCCCTCCCCAAGTAAGATTTTCATACGTGAAAGTACGTTAATGGTTTTGGTCCCCGAGATGCTTCGATGTCACTACCATTCTCAAATAGCATAAGTTCTGGATGTTGGGTGCCATAGTTAAGAGTTCTGAGCAGCGCTTGTAACACTGTCTGAAGCTTATTTCCTCCTACTGCAGCTTCACTATTCTCAAAGTAAGTGAGTGTCGTTTGTGGACCTGACTGCATTAGAAAACAATATGATATGTTACCTTCCTAAACAGCTTGACGGAGGCCCCTGAGGGGCGCTGTGATGGCCATGGACTCGGAGAAGACGCTTGGCTCCGACACCCTCCCCAAGTCTTATAGCACTGGTGTAGCCTGAGATCGCCCCCGACATAGGCGGCCGGCTCCCGGGGTCCGGCGGTACTTTTTGCCTTTTGATGACTCTTCAATTCTGGACCTTGTCCCACAATCCGTTTGACCTGAAGACAAGCTGTAGTGAGGCGCCCCTTTATCGTTTTAGTTGCCATTCCGCCCGCTTTTGCTACACTGTGCCTCTTCCGCCATTCAGCTGTTTTCCGCCCGCTCTTGCGACTACAGCGTCTCGCTCACCATGTAGTTGAGATGCGCCCGCTCTAGCGGTGCAGCGATAGGCGGCTGCCACAGGACTCTCAAAATGGCGGCCGGCTCTTCGGTTTTGGGCCTGGTCCACTGAAATGGCCCTGGGACACCTTGGAAGTCGGACGCTTGTCTGCTAGGGCTTGGATCCCATTCTCGAAAAGCGTCCCCTCAGCCGTGAAGATTCTACAAAAGTCTTGGGGGCCTCCGACTCCCGCAGGCTTCTGGTGGGGAGCGGCTGCCATGATTGCTCGTGGAATGGCCACGACGGAGCTACGAGATGGTAGTGGTCTCATGCTGACGCCAGCTTTAGTCTGAAACATCCAGAAACACTGTAGACTACCAATTCGATCAGTTCCGGTAGCGCCCCAACATGACCCGGAAGAGAAGAACTTGCCCTCCCCTCTTTGACTGATGGTTCTTGTTGCCTGTCCCCTCTGTTGTCATTTAACAGAACTTTTTGGACTGCTGAAAGGGGTTGTGTTCTGAACGCTGGTTGGTGGAGACATTTAGACTATATTCTTGACCTACGTTGTCGCGTAATGCGTTTTATGACACGCCGCGTTAGCGCACCCGGAAGTGATCCGAGGCGCGGCGCGCAGCGCGTAACGTAAGCATAACAGGTCATGTGACTTGTTAATAAAACTTTTCATTGGTTCATTTTACTTTTGTTAATTTAATGATGAAAAGCTTGGTCATATGACCTAAAAATTACGCTTTTTATTATTTTCGAACAATATTTTTTTTTCAAACATATGTTATAATATTCCAGGCTAATGTACTTTCCCGGAAAATTTACAACTGTCTGGCAAGTAAAATATATTCCTTTTTCGAGAAAAAGGGCGTTTCTTCCTTCCATGACGGAGCCGTTGAGTAAAAGAGATTCGGCCTGCTGTCTTAGTCGCCGATACGCCTGATTATCAGATTCTTATCGATCACTTTATGTTGCAGACATGAAAAACACAACTGCCCTTGACCATTTATCTTTACTGCGTTCCTACATATTATACCTTTTATCCGTCATGTAATTGGACTGCTTTATTTCACTTGCCTTTTACTGATTCGAAAACAGTCACTAAAAGTAAAAACTTTACAAATGAAAATACTACTACCGTGTTTTGTTTTAAAAACCTTTATTGTGAAAATGTCAGTATACAAATACGGGCCTATAACCACGTGGGCCGGCCACGGAGCAAACTCAAATCGTATATGATGAGGAGACATTTACACTGTAGAAGAACGTAACGAGCGGGCCATTAGGTGACAAGAACAAAGGTGTCTAACAGTTGCGGTATCGGTGGACGTACATTTTGTAATTAAAATACGACAGGGCCACTTACAATAACATTTTCTAGATATACATTTGCGGGCAAAGAGTTACGAGTCCCATTTATACCGGCGCCATTTTGGGCGAGGCCGGGCAGGTCCAAGATATAGTCAAAATGTCTCCACCAACCATCGGCCAGACCAGAACCCCTTTCGGCCCTTTATGTTACAAGATGATGTCTTCCATTCAGAAAATATTGGTGGCAGCATTTTGAAAGGAAACAGAAACAGCCGTTCTCCTAGTGAGTTTCACATTGTTACATTTAGGAAGAATGTTGAAGAGTAGTATGTGGAAAATCTGAAGCCATTTTTCTACAAACTCTCAATCAGACTTGGATGGAAAAAAAAACCTGAAGAATGTACAAACTGAAAACCAATTTTTGTCTGTATAGCACCAACAGTAACGCTTGAGTCAGCTTTGTGTCAAGCCGCCATTTTCATTCAATCAATAGCGTCCCCCTGCACACATTCAGGGACCTGGTCGTGTCTTCAGATGAAACGCATTGTAGGAAAAGAAGCAGAAAGGAAAAGGAAAAAAGTTCCGCCGGACCTAGTGAAGCTGCAGCAGGTGCAAATAAGCTTCAGACAGTCTTACAAGCACTGCTCAGAACTCTCAACTGAGGCACTCAACATCCAGGACTTGCCATTCGGATCTTGGCGCCTTGTATTTTTGTTTTGTTTTTGATGGAAGGGAAAGAACAAAAAACAGACATTGAAAAAGGCTCAACAGTGCAGGGCGCCTTGTGCTGGTTCCGACCTATTCACACATCGGTCCGCTACTGACATCACCTCATAAACCAACGGGGCACCCCACGCCGACTTTCGGCGCAGCATTGTAGGATGGACACACCAGTGCGGCAATTTGATGGATACCACCTCGGTGCCATCCAGATCTCGGCGCGTTCATTCATTCAATAGCGTCCCCCTGCACACATTCAGGGACCTGGTCGTGTCTTCAGAAGAAACGCATTGTAGGAAAAGAAGCAGAAAGGAAAAAGCAACAAGTTCCGCCGGACCTAGTGAAGCTGCAGCAGGTGCAAATAAGCTTCAGACAGTTCTACAAGCACTGCTCAGAAATCTCAACTGAGGCACTCAACATCCAGGACTTGCCATTCGGATCTTGGCGCCTTGTGCTGGTTCCGACCTATTCACACATCAGTCCACTACTGACATCACCTCATAAGCCAACGGGGCACCCCACGCCGACTTCCGGCGCAGCATTGTAGGATGGCCACACCAGTGCAGCCACTTGCTGGACACCACCTCGGTGCCATCCGGATCTCAGCGCGTTCGAGTCACTGTGCCGGAAGAGTGACCGGAACTCAGCTGAACACGCCGTCTTTCGGCGCAGCATTGTAGGATGGCCACACCAGTACGGCAATTTGCTGGACACCACCTCGGCGCCATCCGGATCTCGGCGCGTTCGAGTCACTGTACCGCAACAGTGACCGCAATTCAGCTGGACACGCCGTCTTTCGGCGCAGCATTGTAGGATGGCCACACCAGTGCGGCAATTTGCTGGACACCACCTCGGTGCCATCCGGATCTCGGCGCGTTGTGCTGCCTTCGGCCTATTCGCACATCGGTCCGCTACTGACGCCGCCTCACGTGTCAACGGATTTTCTACGCTTTTTGTAGCCCTATGTCGCATAACAGGTCATGTGACTTGTTTATAAAACTTTTCATTGGTTCATTTTACTTTTGGTTTCCTAAAGATGGAAGGCTTGGTCATATGACCTAAAAATAACACTTTTCATTGGTTTAGAACATTTTTTTTTCCCAAACGATGAAAGCCCCACCTTGTTTCTGGATCATTCAGACTGAAGCTGGCGTCAGCATGAGAGCACCACCATCTCGTGGCTCCGTCGTGGTCATTCCGCGAGCAATCATGGCAGCCGCTCCCCACCGAAAGCCTGCGGGAGTCGGGAGCCCCCAAGACTTTTATACAATCTTCACGGCTGAGGGGACGCTTTTCGAGAATGGAGCCCAAGCCCTAGCAGGCAAGCATCCGACTTCCAAGGTGTCCCAGGGCCATTTCAGTGGACCAGGCCCAAAACCGAAGAGCCGTCCGCCATTTTAAGAGTCATGTGGCAGCCGCCTATCGCTGCACCGCAAGAGTGGGAACAACTCAACTACATGGTGAGCGAGACGCTGTAGTCGCAAGAGCGGGCGGTAAACAGCTGAATGGCCGCCACCTGGGGAGGCCCGTTCACGCCGCCTCCCCCCCCCCCCCCCGGGCCGCCGCACGCCAATTTTCGGAGCAGCATTGTAGGATACCAAAACCAGTGCGGCAGTTTACTGGACATCACCTGGGTGCCTGTCGTACATGTTGTGTCAGCCATGTGACACTGGACACAGACCGCTACTGACGAGGCCTCCCCCCGCACCACCCGGGACGCCCCACGCTGTTTTTCTGTGCTGCATTGTAGGATCCCTAAACCAGTGCGGCACCCAGGCGACATCACCTGGGTGCCGTCCAGAACTCTGCACGTTGTGCTGCCTTGGGACTATTCGCACAACAGACCGCTACTGACGAGGCCTCCCCCCGCCCCACCCGGGACGCCCCACGCCAATTTTCGGAGCAGCATTGTAGGATCCCTAAACCAGTGCGGCACCCAGGCGACATCACCTGGGTGCCGTCCAGAACTCTGCACGTTGTGCTGCCTTGGGACTATTCGCACAAAAGACAGCTTCTAACCATTGTTGCTTTTTGTGTTAATAAATGTTTAAATGTTTTTAGTTTTTGTTCTGTTCATTATCGTTAAAAGTTAATAAAGTTTTATAACCTTACTTTGTTGGAGTGTTATCTATTTTTTGAAAAACGGGTGAATGGGGCCTTGAATCGGGTTATTGTCATGTGTGGGCTTTGGAAGTGTGCTGCTGCAGGATCGGACATTTCAAACTCAAATGCACGTTCTTTTTCTTACCTTTCCGAAGCATGGAGCGCAATAGCAGGCAGAGAAAGGGTGATGCACGTGTTGAACACTACCTGACCTGGCAAGTTGCTGGCAGTGCCCCCCCGCCCGCTCCTGAAAGAGGGCACACACACACCGCCGCCCCGAGTACTTCAGAAATCTTTAAAAGACCATGCGCTTGTTCATGAGGCTTAAATGGTTTATCACCTCTTCTAGAACCCCTACATCGACCCTCTGACGTTTCATGGAAAAATTACCATGTAACACAATACCAAGCCCTATCAGCTGAAACCCCCAAGGAATCGTGGGGCATATTATCAAGGGGGTTTATCTCCGCTTTTTTGGCTTTAAAAACCATGAAAGCGGAGATAAAATTATTTCCCTATTATCAAGCTGTCGCTAACACCAGTTAGTGACACCTAAAAGGAGATAGCGACCATCTTGGGCCCGGCTTTGCATGTCAGTGATACTTATCACTAATGACATGCAAAGTGGCGTGCCAAGATGTTAGCGACTGGAAACAGTCCCTAACATCGCTACCTTCTATTACCAACTTTTGGAGATATTCGCACTAAGCGCGAATATCTCCAAAAGCTAACACCTGCCCTGAGCAGTTCTTAGCCATGTTATCCAATGGGAGGTGGATAACATGGCTAAGAGCATTAGGTCGATAATACATGAATATCGCTGACTTTTCTGCGATAATAGCAAGGTTTATCTGCGATAAAAATCGCCGATGTGCGGCGATAATTTTTGTCTCTAAACAAGTTATAGACAAAAATTATCGCTAGTTGTTAGTAATATGCCCCCGGGTTTTTGCTTGCAGAAATCGGGAGGCGGGAGACTAGCACTGAAATCAGTACTCACACGCCTGAATCAGGAGAATTGGCATGTCTGAATTCTCTACAGCTGGGGCCATAAACTACATCCGCAGGGGTAGGTGATAGCCTGGGACCAGCCTGGCATCTAAAATGGCTGCCGTGCACGACAAAATTGTGGCATTCGAAAAAAGGCAAGATGGCGCAGCCGCTGGAAGAGATATATCAACATATATCAGCCTCCTCAGCCACCCTCAGGAAACATAGGGGATTAGGATATGTCTCCCGCACCCCCTTATACCTAGTACTTTAATTAACGAAGCACAAAATGGCGAATTCCCGTTTCGCTACCAGTTTGCGGCCCAGTTCGCGGCCCGTGAAGCGCTTCTACCGTGAAAAATCATTTTTTTTTTATTTTCCCCACGGGACCCTTTAATAACCCCAACAACATTCCTAGGGGGTCAAGAGGGGGATACCTTGCCCCCTTTCATTAAATTCCCCCTTAGTTTTTCACCTTTTCTTCTCTCTCGATCCTACCGAGAGACAAGATGGCGGCCGCTCCGGACTGTCACGCAGCAAAAAAAAAAAAAAAGCTCACGCACAGCCGCTGGAAGAGATGTATCAACATATATCAGCCTCCTCACCCACCCTCAGGAAACATAGGGGATTAGGATACGTCTCCCGTACCCACTTATAACTAGTAATTTAATTTACGAAGCACAAAATGGCGAATTCCCGTTTCGCTACCAGTTCGCGGCCGCGCTTCTACCGTGAAAAATCATTTTTTTTTAATTTTCCCCACGGGACCCTTTAATAACCCCAACAACATTCCTAGGAGGTCAAGAGGGGGATACCTTGCCCCCTTTCATTAAATTCCCCCTTCGTTTTCCACCTCTTCTTCTCTCTCGATCCTACCGAGAGACAAGATGGCGTCCGCTCCGGACTGTTTAGAATGTTGACAGACACCGGAGAGCCAATCAGCTTTCTGCGCGCAAAGTTCCGATAAGCGAAAAGTAAGCGGACCGGATCGCTGCCCAGAGCGCTGTTACAGATATATATCTTGGTTTGAACGTTAATTTCTCAAAAACTACTGGAGCACATATATTGAGACCTAGCAAAGGCACATCGGGCTAACAGTCCCTACAATTTTGCCAAGTTTCGTGCAAATCCATTCAGCCGTTCGAGCTAAAAGTGAGTCCAACCGCCCTATGGAAAACTCAATGCAAAAAACGCGTTTTGGGACCCCCCTTTTTTCTCAGCCCCCCCTTGACGAAACCCCACCAAATTTTCAGGAGCTGCTCAGAAACAAAATGTGCCATTTTCCTGAAAATTTCAGCCGATTCCATCCACAAACGCCAAAGTTATTAGACATAGAATTTTCAAAAGTCCCATAGGGAAAAAATTCTAACTATATATACCTACTGGCGAACGCCAGTAGGTAATATATATATATATATATATATATATATATATATATATATATATATATATATATATATATATATATATATATATATATAGATGTATATATATATATATACATATTACCTAGGTAGGTAGTGATAGTTAGGATTTTTTTCAATGTTAAATCTCAAAATTCGATTTGGAATACCTTTGGCGCCGGTTGACGAATCTGCCTGAAAATTTCCTCAAAATGGCCTCCCGGCGCTCCGCTCCTTCCCTGAAAATGTGGGGGGGATTCGTGAAGCAGGGGCCGAGATAAAAGGGGGGTCCCAAAACGTGTTTTCCCCATGTTAATTTCCATAGGGCGGTCAACCTTACTTTTAGCCCGAACGGCTGAATGGATTTCCACCAAACTTGGCAAAATTGTAGGGACTGGTAGCCCGATGTGCCTTTGCTATGTCTCAAGATATGTGCTCCAGTGGATGTTGAGTAATTGAGGTAAAAATAAAAAAATATATCTATGGCAGCGCCCCGGTACGCGCCACGCGACTTGCGCACGGTAGACCCCCCTGACCCCATAGGTTTGATGTGGGGGTCATAAAAGGGCCCCGCGGGGCATAAAATTATTATTTTTTTTTCGATTTTCGCGTGGGGAGCGCCCGGTACGCGCACCGAGGAGCGGACCGGGGAGCGTACCATGGGGGAAAAAAGAAAGACAGTTTTTAAAAAATGTAGCATTTTCATATAAATTGGAGGTAGTTCTGAAAATAACTGTTTTTTTTTCTTTTTGTTGGTTTATATTTTTTGTTTTCGTTTTTTGGAACATTTTTTTTTTTTTGGATTTTCAGAACAATTTTATATTTTTTTGTAGTTTTTCTGGGGTGAAACAAAAGACAGGGAATTGCAAACAGCTCAACTGGAGCAAAAAAATAGAAAAAAATTAAAGTTGCTTGCTGCAGTGATGGTTGTCTGCAGCTCGATTAAGTAAAGTGATGCTCTGCTCACCATATGATATTGTTTTGTTGCAATATATGCAAACAAATTTAAATTTTGAAAACTTGGTTTGGATATTAGGGACCATCTCCCTAGCCTCTGCACCCGATGGAGTGGGTTGGTTGGAGGTGCTTGAAATAGAAGGATGGGGAGGGTTCTTGGTCAGTTCCCTGACTTTTGCTCTTGAATAATTGTTTGGGTGCTTCCTCTGCATATGCCTAATCATAGTGTGGTTCCCAAATGAATATTTCTTGTTTGGGTTCCCTCGTGACTGTTCTTTGTCACAGATGAGGCAAGTCACCTTTGCCACATTCACTTTTTTGGCACCCCTTGGCATCTTGAAAAACTCCCAAATAAAATGTTCCTTGGGTCTGTATTGGGGATTGTCCTCAGGCAGATATTGCCCCTCCTCCTGCTCCTCTTCGTCCTCCTCTTCTTCATGACCACCAATGTGGTCTTGTGGTGGTCCTTGTGGTGGTGGTGGAGGTGGTGGTGGTGCAGATGCACCTGCAGCTGCTCCTAGTGAAGCCATTTCTCACAGAATGCAGGTCTTCTTCACTCAGACAACAAAGTGAAAATGAGGAAAAAAGGTGGGGTCTTTCATCATTTGGAAAACAAAACTGTTGTGAACCAATCAAAAGCGTTATTTTCAGGTCACATGACCCGACGCGCTTACGCTACGCGCCCCAGGGCGTGTCGCGTAAGCGTGTCGAATGCTTCCGGGTGCGTTTATGCCGTGCGTATCACGTGTATATGTATGTGTTAGTAAGTGAATGACTGTCTCACTAGTGTCTTTATCAGTAACTACATATGTTTTAATCTAGTATATGTGAGTATTGATGTATATAAGTGAGTATATGTGAGAGTGAGAGATTGAAAGAGTTCTTGTTTTAATAACTATGTGTTTCTATAAGTGATTGTTTAAGAGAGTAAGTATGTGTAAGTTTCCTTCGAAGTAAGGTGGTCGTGTGTGTATAGTTGTATATGCAAAAAAATGGATGTTCAATAGTTTATTTGCATGTGTGAGTATGTGTGTGAGCAACCTTTGGAAGACTGTCGGTGTGTTAACGGATGTAAAGGTGTCTCACTACATATGATAAGTGAGTATATGTATGAATGACTATATAGAACTGTTGGTGAATGAGTGGATGTGTATATAAATGGTGGAATTACTGAATTGGTTGTTGTAACTGGTATAGGTATCTCCACTTTTTTGTAAATGTTAGTTACTATTTTTGAATATGTGTTTCAAGGGTTACTTTACAGTAAAAGGAGATCAGTCACTCTGTCACAAGGATGGTGTCATCAGTGATGTCATGAGTGATGTCACTGACCATGTCATGAGTGATGTAATATGTGATGTCATCAGCAGTGCATTGCAGGCGCGCAAGTTATAGTGAGTCCAACTAACTATAACGTGGGAATTTCAATGGTTTTATGTCAGTCAAATTTCCAGCTAACTATAACTGGTGTGAAACCTATGGTTTTTTTCAGTGAATATATATATACATACATATATTTATAATATATATATATGTATGTATGAATATATATATAAATGTGTATATATATTATCTACTGGGGGTTGCCAGTAGATAGTTATAGTTGGGACCTATTATCCATAGGAAATCCGCAACATTCTATTAGTAATAACTTTGGCGCCGGTTGATGAATGTATGTGAAACTTTTGGCCAGCTCAGTTCCGCTCCTTCCCTGAAAGTTTGGGGGTGATTCATCAAGCGGGAGCCGAGAAAAAAGGGGGGGTCCCAAAACGTGTTTTCCCGATGCAATTTCCCGTAGGACTTTTAGCCACGGCTACAGCCCGAACGGCTGAACGGAATTACACCAAATTTGGCAAGGATGTAGTCCTTGGTTCAGACTTGTGCCTTTTGCTTATTTGGTTTAAATCCGTTCAGTAGTTCCTGTGAAAATGACAGTTAAAGTAATATATATATATCTATGGGCTTGCTGGATCTGTGTACCTATCCGCGTACACTAAGCGCAGCCTAAAAGCACCCTGCCGTGCACGAGCTTAATGCTAATTGCCTGACAACTGGCAAAATCAGGAAGTGTTGCCGGCCATCTTGTGCCTCGGTAGAACCGAAGCACAAGAAACCAAAAACAAATGCAGCAAAACGCTAAAAGAGGGCACAGTAGACACACCCTGACCTCCTAGGCCTGCTCAGGGGGTCCCACAAGGAACCCCAGGGCCCAAAAAGAATTTTCTTTAAAAACAAATCAGCGAGATTCATGCGCCCAGCGCAAATTTTGGCCGAAATATTTACAAAAAACGAAGCACGGGCTCCAGCGCTTCGTTGCTGTTTAGCCCCCAGGTGGGCCAAAACCAGGGGGCAATGCTTTAATTGTTATGGGGGCCCAAAGGGGCCCACAGCCCCAGGGACTGTGGAGAGACCCCCACCCCGGGGCTTACTCAATGTGGGTGGGGGGGCTCTCAAGCTTATTTCATTTAAATCCGTTCAGAAGTACCTGAGAAAATGTTAGCTGCTCCCCATATGGAAAAGCAATGCCGGCTCCCGCAGGAGGTGGGGAGCCGGCGGGACCATGGAGGGATTGGGGACCACCCACGGTCCCCAACAAAGAGGGCCAGCCCCAGAGGATGGGTTGCCCAGGAATACAGGTGGCCTGGGAGCTAAAAAGTAAATTTTTAAAAATAAATAAAGTAAAAAACATAGAAAATATTTAAAAATAATGATAACCAATAGAAATGAACAAAAGTGGAAAATGTATGTAACTCAAACTTAAAAAAAAAGTAGAAAAGATGTTACAATTTGGAGGGATCACATTTACTATTTGCTCTCCTCTGTAAACAAAAGCAGGGAAAGTGTTCTGCTTCTTAGCGATTAGGTTTACTATTTCCACTCAATGTATGCAAACCTAAGGAAAGTGTTGTACTTTGCAAGGTTTAGATTTACTATTTACATTGCAACACAACCAAAATCAGGAAAAGTATTGAAATTCAGAGGGGTTATATTTAATACCTCCACTCTAATCTAAACAACAGTAGAGAAAGTGTTGTACTTTAAAGGGGTTACCTTTACTATTCCCACTCCAATATAAGCAGGAGTAGGGAAGGTGTGGGACTTTGGAGGGGTTAGATATACTAGTCCCACTCCAATTGATAGGAACAACAGTAGGGAATTAGACGTCGGAAGGATCAGGTTTACTACTCTCTCTTTAATCTAGGCAACAATATGAAAACTTCTGGACTTTGGAGGGATCAGATTTACTATTTTCTCATAGACCTAAGCAACAGTAGGGAAAGAGTTGGACTTCAGGGAGGGAGGGTTAGATTTTCTGTTCCCACTTCAATCCAAGCAACTGTAGGGAAACGTTGGATTTCAGAGTGCTTAGATTTACTATTCCCACTCCAATCTAAGCAACAGTATGGAAAGTGTGTGATTTAAAAGAGGTTAGAATTGCTATTTTAAACTCCAAAGTAAGTAAAATCAAGAAAAGTGTTGAGCTTTGGAAGGGGGGGAATATACCCTTCCCACTTCTAGCCATCTTTTTTTGAAAAGCAGTTAAATACCTAACTCAATATAATTCATAAAACATGATTAAAAATAAAGATATATACTATATATATAAAACATAAATAGTGATATAAAAAGAAAATGATAAAATAAATTAAAAATAAATATATTTAAATAAATGTCACTTTCCTCCCTTTACCCAAAACAAATTACACCAAACAAACAAATACAAATACAAATGCATCAATAATAACATTAAAATTTATAACTATAAAATGAATTTTACTAACATTATGTTTAATATGCTTATCAATCCACTAATACATATTTCAAATAAAACACATACTTTTTATAATAAATTATCAATTGAATAAAATATATAATTATAAATTAAATATGCAATTAAAATATATATCTTTTTAAAACCAAAAGCAATTATAAGGTACAGAATTACCCACCATATTCCGCTACAAACCCAACAACCTGCTACTAAATTATACATTAATAATTAAATTATACAAAAATATCTCTATATTAAAAATCAGAAACCAATGTTAAAAATACAATAACAATACATATTTAGTCAATTAAATAAGTAGTAACAAATGAAAATATTAAAAAAACATTCTGCATTAAAAACAATGCTTTACATTTTAACTATCCTCCCACTTCAGTCCCCTCAAAACCCATCAAGCTGCTACTAAATTATACATTAAATTGAATTTGATATATTTATGTACTTTGTAGAACAAACATAAAACATCCTACATCACTATCACAAATTTTGAATGACATCTTTACTAAATTTAAGTAAATTAAATTAAAAAGAGTGTTTTATGAAATGTATATTAAATGAAAAATTCTCACCTGAAATACAAAAGACTTGTTTTGGTAGTGTGCATTAGTAATAATTAAAAGTGATGTGTAACATTAATTAAAAGTAATTAACGAAAACCAATGTTACATTAACATATATATTCAAAAGAGGTTGATAAATATTTTATAACTAAATGTATACATGCTTTATTTTTCGGTTAATTTTACCATTAAAATATGTTTATTTGCATATTTAGCTAATTGAATAATTTAATTCAATTTACTGTAATATTATTTCTTTTGCTGTTTATTTTAAGTCTGTACATCCAATTAGTTTTTTAAGGGAGGGTGCTGCAGTACCAATGGCTGGCTGTGTATGGTGCTTGTAATTTACTACTTTTTGGGTACCTTTTCGGCTGTAGTAAATTTAGAAGTGGAGTTTGGGAATAGTAGTGAGCTTATTCTGTTTTACGAATAGGCAACAGGGGCGTAGCTACCAATAGAGCTGGCAGTGCATTGCAGGTGTAATGTTTTTTGTAAAGCTGATGAGCTCTAAGTTTGTTTTCATGTGCCAGTGTCTGACTGTGATGTGACTCTGTTTAGTTTTGAGAAGGGTGGAGATGCACATAAAGAAAAGCAGAATAGACAGGGTCCAGACAGACAAAAAAAAGAAGAAACTTTGTATTCCCCACATGTCTGTGTCAGAGGCAAAGCTATTAAGGGTTTTCCAATTTCCATGGGCCAATTAGCTGTTTAATAAGATGACTATATTGTCAGACATCCAATTACCCAACCTTTGGAAAAGCTAATAGGGCTTACTCTTGGGACATTTTGGCTTTGCCATTGGTTTTAGCCATGCTGCATAGCATCTCCGGTTCTGTGCTGCTTGGCTAATGAATTCCATATAAACAATATCCGAGGATGCATCAACCTATGTCATTTCTTAGATACTCACACGGCACATGTCCATGCCCATGCTTATAAAATGACGCAGGTGTTTTCTTTTTCTAATGTAATCTAAGGTGTATTTGTAGAGTGCTGCTTGTCATTCACAAGGATATTCAGGCTCTGAGTAGGTCAGTGTAGGTCCTTGGTGAGGCTCGGCCTGTATACAGGCATTCTTGATGGTTCTGCAAAAGATTAGTTGAATACCCAGGTCTTGAGCACCTTGTTAAATTCAAGAAGTGAGGAGGAGGCCCTGATGTGTTCAGGAGGTCATTCCAGGATTTGGCAGCTTGGTTGGAGAAGGATCAACCTCCTGTTTTGATTCTGTGGATGTGGGGTGTGTGTGAAAATGAGAGTGATGCTGAGCGAAGGGGTCTGGTATGTTGGTGGAAGTAAAGCGGTGATTTGCGAGTCCCATGTTGTGTAGTGACTTGAATGTGCGTGTGAGAAGTTTGAACTGGAAGAACTTCTTGGGGAGACAGTGAGCTCACTGAAGAGAAGTGGATGTGGTGCGGTGTGACCTCGGGGTAAGAGGTCGAGGAAGAGTCTAGCAGAGGCGTTTTGGATGGTTTGAAGTCTGTGAGGTAGATGTGTTGGAATGGCAGCATAAAGCACATTCCCCTAGTCCAATCTGCTTGTGATTAGGGTCTGCATTTACTGGTACGGGGTGTAGTGGTAAATAGAAATAAAACGTTTTTTTAAGAGGGTGGGGACATAGGAGAAGCTGCATGGAGGGTGAGGGCAGAACCAACAATGAGAATGAAGGAAGTGACCCGAATTGGTCACCCGGGTCACTCAAGACCACCTATATGCCTTACAAAAATAATGAAGAGTGGGTCAGACAATAGATAATACTAACCAGTTAATTTATTGTAATTACGCTGCAGCAGAGCCCAATCTTACCAGTCTCCTAAGAGGACTGCCGAGGGGTATGGTCCCCCTCCACATAGTCACATCAGTTAGACAATTCCAACACCACTAGAGATCTGCCCAAACCTTAATTTTCCAGCTCAGGCCACGGTGAACAACGGAAGGCACATATGATGGACTGTGTCACTGTGCAAAGAACGTTACCTCAATCTAAAAGCCATGGAGCAGCTCTCTACCATGTAAAGCTGTGAGAAAGAGTACATCTAATGGTAAAAGTATGCTACAATTAACATTACAATCATTAGTACAGCGGAGCTCCAACCTTGAGAAGTACGAGCAAGAGGGGCAGGGTGGCATTCTTGCAGAGGTGAGCATTACAGAGACAGACACTTGACCATGGTTATGAAACAACAGGGCGTTGATAAAGATGGCGCCATGAATGCTAACTTTATGAGAAAAGGGGTTCAAACGTAGTAAATAGAGCATTGTAATCATGTGCATTACAGAAATAACATTTCAAATCCAACAAGGGCACAGGTTGGGGAAAGCATGATGTGGGGGTGTGGTGGGGGGGCAGAAGGAACACTGGGTCAGGGGTGGGGGGAAGTAACCAGAAGGGTGTGAGTGGAGAATGGAGAAAATAAAAAAAGCAAGAGAAAACAATGTGAAGTGTGGTGGGGAGAAAAGCAAATATGCAAGGGAGAGCATCATTGAGCTAAGCGGTAGAAGCACATAGACGAGAAAGTATTGTGGGGTGAGGGCGATAGGATTACGAGATGAGAAGCACATGGAAGGCAGAAAACAGCTTGTAGCTCAGAAGGAGGAAGAGAAGCACACTAAGGAGACAGCTTCAAACCGCACATTGCAGAGTAGACAGATTAAGACAAAAGAAAATGAGCAGTGGAAAAGCACAAGTACATTGACAATGAGCCAGGGGAGGGCAAACACAAGATGGACAATAAGAAGTAAGCAAATGACAATCTCACCTGTCTCCCTATAACAACTGCCTTGTATGATGAACATGAGCTACTAGCTTTCCAGATATCTAAAGACAATCATATTCTATTAGGAGGAGCTGTAGTCTATAACCCTTTGGGACATTACACTGATTTCAGTGCAAGGCTACTTTCACAAATCCTCTCCGCATGTCTTAAATATAAAAATGTTACGCTAATTGGGGATTTTAATATTCATTTTGGAAAAACAGACAGTCCTGCCACTATACATCTTAGCAATGCCATGTCTATACTCCAACTCAAACAATGGATTCAAGGACCTACACACAGCGCAGGCCACACATTAGACCTGCTGTTCGCTTACATAGATACCATTCTGATTGAGGAGATTAAACCAGTAACATGGACAGATCATTCTTTAATTCTTTTTTCATTTGATCACGTTATGTCAGCCGCTAGGCCTTCTTTATTAAAGCCGGAATTCCACAGACCTTGGAAACGTATCACTCCTGAAGGCTTAAAGTCTCTCTGGCCTGTTAACATCACTACAGACCTTCTTGGCATCTCATGCACGAACACTATTGTCCACAATTTGGAAACTGGGATTAGCAACACGCTGGATCTATGTACCCCTAAAATTAAATCCAAAACACCGAAAAGAGTTATATCCCAAAAATGGTACACCACTGAAATTAAAGCACTAAAAATAAACTGCCAAAATAAGGAGCACATATGGCGAATGTCTCGTTCAGACATTGATAAACTTATCTATAAGAATAAGCTCAGAGCGTACTATTTAGCCATAAAAATAGCAAAAAAACAACATTATACACAAAGAATAAATTAAAATGGTAATTCTGCTAAAGAACTGTATAAAATTATAAATGAATTATGTAAACCCAATTGCTTGTCCCAAGTATTACATCCCTTAATCGGGAACTGTGAAATGATTAGTAATTACTTCACTGATAAAATAGAGGAAATATATGCTACATTTAATACTAGTGACAGTATGAAAGTGCCAACTTGCTCCCCTGAAAATCCTGAAAATTCTATTAACTTAAACAGCTTCACACCGATAACAGAAGATGAAGTGGCCAGTACCATGTTAGAAATAAATCTGCTCATCCTCTGATCCCTGCCCTCATTTTATTTTAAGACAGCTTATACCGATTTTAACCCCTGCCATTAAGCAACTTTTTAATAAGTCTCTGGAAACAGCTGTGTTTCCGGAGATATGGAAACAAGCTATAGTTATTCCTTTGCAAAAAAAAGTGGGTTCGAATGTAACAAACCCAGCCAACTATAGATCTATATTATTATTCTGATTATTATTAGGGAGTTTTATAAAGCGCCTGGTTTTCGCCAAATAGGCGTGTCCCCGCTATATCCCAACTCCCCTATCTCTCGAAAGTGCTGGAGAAACTAATAAATAGACAACTGTCTAAATATTTAGAGGATAACAGCGCTGCGAGGCCTCCGGGCAGTTATGCGCTATATAAGTGGAATTTTTCATTTCATTTCATTTCATAACAACTTACTGGACCCAAATCAAACAGGGTTCAGAGCTATTAACAGCACAGAAGCCACTCTACTGGCTGTTACTGACAGCATTGGAAATTCTCTGGATCAGGGTGAATCTGTGGCCCTGATCCTGCTAGACCTGTCGGCAGCGTTCGACATGGTCTCCCATCATCTCCTACTTGAGAACTTGCTAGGAAAAGGGATAAATGGGAAAGCGCTAGAATGGATAGGCTCATTTTTGCAGAATAGAACGCAAGTGGTACAATTAGGAGCCTTCCTATTCAAACCCAAGCAACTCAAATGCGGTGTTCCGCAGGGAGCATACCTCAGCCCTACATTGTTCAATGCCTATGTTTCACCTTTGGCACAAATCGTAGCACGGTGGGGTCTGGGGGTTTGCTCCTATGCGGATGATACGCAACTTCTACTTAGGCTGGGGAAGAGGCAGGCAGACAGCAAACTGAGGCTCAACAATTGCCTAACGGAAATGGCAAGATGGATGGCAGAGCATTGCCTCAAATTAAATGCGGACAAAACCGAGATCTTATTGTTCGGTGAGGCAAAATACATATGGGACAACTCCTGGTGGCCTGTCTCGCTGGGAGACTCTCCGTCGCCTAAGCATTCAGCCAAAAATGTAGGCATCACTATCGAGGATAGATTATCCATGCAGGCCCGCATTCGAGCCCTGTGTGGGAAAAGTTTTGCCACACTAAAACTCTTAAGAAGACTTTTTGCATGGATCCCCTTGGAAAGTAAGAAATCAGTCACACAGGCCCTATTAGTCAGCAGGCTGGACTATGGGAACGCACTTTTTTTTAGGCATGCCTGACTACCTATTTCAACGATTATAGGTAGTGCAGAATGCTGCAGCTAAATTAGTATGCAGGAAGGGCAAATACAGCTCTGCCAAAGAATGCTTAAAACAACTCCACTGGCTGCCCATGTGCCAAAGAGCCTGCTTCAAGCTTCTGTGCCATGCCCATAAGACACTCAATAATAAAGGACCCATAATATCTTCAGGAAAAAACTTAAAACACACCTTTTTCCTAAAGACTGACCCACGATAATTGGCTAATCCAGCTTTCATCTGTTACTAGAGTCCTTAGCGCCATGACATCCCTTGGGATAAATGATGCGCTTTATAAATAAATAAATAAATAAATAAATTATTAGTCACGCCAACCAACGATATGCAATGGGCAGGTTGCAATCCCCTCTATTTTTGATAACCCACAATATGTCTTTCATAACTAGACAGCTTGCCATGTTTCACAGGCTCAATCTAAGAATAGTGCAGCTCTAGCAATTGTGAAGGTTGGCTGGCCAGTGTGGCCAGCTATGTGCATGAGTGAGTGGCAGGGGAAGAGCTTTAAATGGCAGTATTCCTGTTAGTGTTCACCAATGGCAGTAATTAAAAACTGACTTTAAAATAGGTCCTTACTGAGTCTAATATTCATGTCCTTAATGTTAGAGGTAAAAACACAAATTGATTTCCCAAAAGTTAGTCCCAAAACTCTTTAAAGTTAATTTTTTTCAGAGCTGCCATCCCTGTTTACATTTCAAATGTTTCACTTCATCTTGAAGTCCCTAAGATTTTTTGCTTTTCCAGATCCTAATTGTTCCAATTCAAAAATCACTCTTGTACAGTGTAGACATATAATTGAATCGTCTCTAGCTGCCTGGGGGTATTTAGTGTGAGGACTGGTGCTGCTGATGGGAAAATTGAGAACTCTGAAATTGAGGACGAAAGTGTTGTGAGTTTCTCACAAGTCCTGTCAATGGGACATGTGGTGTTCATAACATACCCATCTTATCATTGGCTTCCCTGCACAGCACACAGCACAAAGGTTACATATATGGTAGCTGTAATCAGTATTCTATAGTAAAGTGAGTAAAGGAGGAAGGCACAGTTGTAATAGCGGAAATATTAAAAGTATCAACAAGTAATTAAAATAATGTACATGTCTGTGTCAGAGGCATAGCTATTAAGGGGTCAGTGGAACAGGTTTCAGTAAGTGAGAGGGGTCTCTCGTGCTCTCTTCTAGCTTCAGTTTTACTGGCATCCCAACCTTTATGCTTTCTGCTAGTCCCTGCCTGGGATCTGGACCAATGTTCCCTTTAATTTCTTTCCTCTGTGTGCGGCAGTGGAAGATCTCTGTGCTCTGCAGGCAAGGCTATGTGCACCAAGCATGGAAGCGGAGCATTCGAGTATATAAATCAGTGGCAATTACCACTCAAAACCTGTGTTTACTATGAGAACACATATAGCTCTATTTAACAAGGTCTTGAGACAGTTTTGCAATGTGGTAATTCCATAGAGAGTTTGGCTATTTCTTCCAGAAGTTGTATACTTCTAATATGTTTCTGTCTATTTTCGGAGAAGGTACAACAATGCATGAGATGCATAAAATGCTTTTGGTTGGACAGTCAAAAACGGTGGATGCTATATGTCAATAGCACTCTGCAAACCTGAGACAGATGTATCATGTTGTTGTTTTGCAAAACGTTTTTGTTGGTGTGAGCTAACGTGCCTTCATCAATGTAAAAAAAAAGGACGGGTTGAAAGCAAAAACATTTCTTGGCCTGCAAAAAGAGCACATATTACTAGTAGCTGGAACCAAAAATAACTACATTTTGTGTGGCTGTACTCCTTCTGAAAGGGCAACATGTTGGAACTTACAGTGAAGTCAGCCAATAACTGAAGAAGACTGACTCATTGCCCTGTGATGCATGCTGAAATAAATTGAAGAATAATGTGAAGGACTCAACAGCAGCCTAATGGAGGATGCCTGGCTAAAAAGCCCTATAACTATGTAACACGCATAATTTTTGAAAAAATCAAAAGGGCTTGGATAACACCCTAGCTAATAAAAAGAGAGATTGAGGAGCCAGCGAGAAAGAGAGTAGATGGCCTGAAAGTGTATGTATGTGGAGCAAGAATGTAGGTGAAGGTGAGTGAGAGTGTGTAAGAGAACATTCATCAGTGTGGGTACATTCAATGAAAATATAGTAATTGCACATTGTGCGCTGTACAAAAGCTGAACAACAATGTCCAGAGCCACTGGAATTATGTCGCAGGGAAAAGCACCAAATTATGTGGCAGGTTTACTAAATTATGCAACAGGAATAGGCAAATTATGTGGGACAATACAGCACATGTTTTCATAGTGTTATTCTTTCTTTCATAATTTTAATACATGAGAATTCTGTCTGCACAATGATTTCACCTCTTTAGTACCAGGTTAGCAACCAAATGCAGACATAAGCAACTGAAAGATGCCCAGCTAACCTTTTCGAAAGGCTTTTCATGCATGCAAACATATGTCATAACTTTTTTTGTAACTTATGATTTGTTTGATCTAGAAATTCTTTTATTTGGTTTAAATTTGTTTCAGATGATGGATTATGTTACAAATCCATAATTATTTTATTTTT
Organism: Lissotriton vulgaris; assembly: GCF_964263255.1. Lineage (NCBI taxonomy): Eukaryota > Metazoa > Chordata > Amphibia > Caudata > Salamandridae > Lissotriton > Lissotriton vulgaris. Next base: position 627,711,511 of record NC_141691.1, on the reverse strand, counting down.
TTAAGCAATGGTCACAGAATTACATATTTTCAGTGGCCGTGGCAATACCTCATACTTTTGATGCTGCACTGTGCGAGGAGTCAAGATGGCGGGCTGAAGCCGCCGAGTGAAGGCTGCTGCATGAAGCTGCTCCGCCGTGATTTAGCTACGACCTGTTAACAAATACACCTAAACTGGCTGATTTTGAAAGCCGCTAAGGAGAAATGAAAAGAACAAAGAGGGTGCACCGGGAAGTACGGAAACAAATCCGGTTCTGCTCCGCTACCGTGATTGCTTCACTACACAACAGGAATCAATGCTTCGGATCTTGCTTTGTCATAACAGGGGTTTGCTCCGCTCCTGGACATACGCAAGGGTCTGCCTCACTCGCACGCCGGCGAAACTGGTTAGTGGGGCGTGTCCTGGACCCTGCCTGTTTCCCCTGCAGCTGAGCGCTCACCCGACGCTGCGCTCAGCGCTACCGGCGCCGAATTGTTTGGAGCCGGAGGAGCCGATGTCATCAAGGCGGACGAGGTCTGCAAGAAGCCGGAAGATCTGCCAAACGGTGAGACAGGGGAATACAGGTACGATGGCGGCAGCTGCGGCGTCAGGCGATATAAACGCATCGCAAATAGAGCAATCAGCGAAACTTAAACTAGCCACAGGCAACAATAGCGTTGGGAGAAATAAAAATATCAAACAAAAAAACGCTGATACGATTGAAGTAATTTTGGGATCTGATATGAAGCCTGCGCAGAACAGCAATGGAGGAACGCGTTAAGAATCTGAGCCTGAGATATTAGCAGAGCCAGAGCCCAAAGACCAGACAGATAAAAATAAAGAAACAGATACCAATGTGAACGAAGCTTTGCCAGCTACTAATATATTTTCTGCGGAGAAAGTGGGAATTAAGAGTGGAAGCAAGGGCTCGGATAAGCTCTCTAGAGTCAACATAGTAACCCTCTCTTTAGAAAATCAGTCGAGCACTGGGGATATCTTAATAAAAGAAAATCAAACCGACTTGGAGATAACAAGTGAAGAAGGGATCTTTGCGATGAATGCAAGTCAAAAAAAGATACAAAACATAATGCTTAAAAAAGGGGCGGACATCGTGGAACCAAACACAAACTCCAACCTACATACAAACAAAACTAAAACGAAGGGAAAAAAGGCAGGAGATGGCTTAAATCAAGAAACTATTGAACTAACAGATGAAGATTCTAATTTAGAGTATGAGGAGGTAACTGACGAAGAAGAAATAAATGAAAATCCTAAAACTATTTCTAGTAAATCAACCGGCTCTAGGAAAACTAAAATGAAGGTTAAAACTAAGCAAAAAAATCTGACTCTTAAATCAGTAATTAGAGAACCAGTTGGAAACAAGAAAAGCCGCCTAATTGATGATAGCCCATTGAGAAGATGGATTGAGGCAAAGGGTGGCGTTAAGAACATGGCTCTAAGACTTTCTGGTACAAGTCCTGAAGATGTGCATAACTTTCAGGGGAGCAATAAAATAAGCCTTACAGATTCCATAACGGACCCTATAAAGAAATCATCATTTGCAAACCAAGAAATAACAACTTCCACAGGTGAAACTAGCGCTGACTTAAATAATGTGAACAGAGAAGGGGCTTCCCTGACAATAACCCCTAATCCTATTGATAACTTTGAGGTCAATGAATTTGTGGATATTAACTCTGAAGCCACAGTTTCTAACCCCAATAGGATATGTGAAGACTCGGATTGCATAATATCAAGCTTAAAATCAACTTAAGCCTTGCCAGCGGAAAACTCAGTGGACAACTCAGGAGATCAACCTGAAATGTTAAATATAGTGACTGAGGAAACAAATATAAATACTTGTCCATTGGAAGTTAGTAATGAGCTGGTAAAGAAAACAAATATGGACTTCCTCTATCCAATCCCATCACTGGGTCATACATCTACACAGGCACAAGATACAATAACTTCACAAGACCCCTCAAAAACACCATCAATAAACATATCAATGGAATCAATTATGCAAACTCTTCTGGCACACAGAATGGAGAGTCAGCAGCAATATTTGCAGTTGAGAGAAGACAACACTAAGTTACAAGACTGCATGAGAGATATCTGTCAAGGCCTTGGCGGGGTTACAAAAGAAATAGAGGACATAAAACAACGAATAGTAGAAGTGGAAGAAGGTGCCATTAAGACTGATTCAATAGTTAAACTAAATTCATCAAGGGTTTTCAAACTAGAAGCTAAAGTTGAGGATTTGGAAAATCGGGCTCGGAGACAAAATCTCAGACTATTTGGAATTCCAGAATTATTTTATTTTTTTAAGCAATGGTCACAGAATTACATATTTTCAGTGGCCGTGGCAATACCTCATACTTTTGATGCTGCACTGTGCCATGTGCCTATGCAAGCTCATCCTGCACAGTTTTAGCCTACTGATTCTTGTGTTACCTAAGAGTGAGTTACAAGAAGAGAAGGAAGTGCACAGATGTAGAGCAGTAGAAGTCTATGCTAGGAGTCTTACAGGACTGCCGCATATTTCATGGCAACTGTGGATAAGTAGAGTGCCCGACAGGGATGGTGATAGGATAGAAGTGATAGTGACAAATTTATGCCACCCCTCCTTCGCATTAATTTAGCAAACTTTATTGGCTATCAAATAAACACCAGACTTTTTTTGTATTACAGCGCGCATTCCGAATGCAAGCATTTGGAAATGCTTTCATATGTGCTAAAGAACAAACAGGATACTCAGTGAAAATGTACTTGAGCAGTATCACACAGTTTGGTCAAACATGGGTTGGTCCTACATTTCCTGTTGCACACTGTGCAATTCAGCCACCAGTTTTATTTTTGGGCACTTTTACATAGTTCACACCAAGGGCAGATCTAACCAGCTCTCCCACATGAATGCATAGAGACAAGATATCATTCTGGAAGACTGCAATCAGGGGCTTTCTGAGTGTTTAGAAACAAGCAGGACTTCTAGTTTATGATGACTTAATGTATCACAAAATGGTTTCCCATTAAAAGAATGAAAGAGTATGGAAAAATATGTATGCTACTCTGAAAACTATGGTAAGAGCTATTCTACATGCTGCAAATGGTGGTGGGTTATGTAAAGCAGGCACTACTGGATGAGGCTGAAAAACAGGTGGCAAGTCCACACCAGTAAATAGAGGGTTAACAGAAGGGAAGTAAAATAGTCACCACTTTTGGGAATTTCACGTTGACAGACAGTGCCTTAAATTAGTAACTATTTAGTAAATTTAACTGAACACAAGGCTGGCTGTAGCGCTGCTAGTGCCCAGTGCAACAATCATTTTTTTTTGCCCCCCAGTGACGTCCTTCTCCATAAATTCCCTCACAACCATTCTCCAACAATGCCCATCACATCTCCAAAGCTTATCTCTAGCATACATTTCTTTTTTTATAGGTCTACTCCTTGTTTACTCACTCTCTGTTCTGTGATCATGGTACATGTCAGTCACATGCTCTTTGCGTCAGGCACATAATCCCTTTCCACTACTTTAGGATGAGCCGAAACTGCCTCCAGACAAATCTCCCCTTTCTCTCCAGCAGGAGCATTAATATTCACCATCATTATCTTGACATTTTTTTATTGTTGCCTGACGGCTAATAGACACCCAAGAAAATTAGCAGCACCTGCTTTCAAAATATAAAGTTATTGTAAAAACACAGCGACCCCACCCCACACACCCTGCAAGGTTGGTGCCAGGTGCGACTGCACCAACATCCTAAAGCTGGCCGAGATTGAACACACACAGCAACGGCATTAATCCATCTTGTGTTATGTGAAATAAAGAAAACATTTAAAAAAAGCAGAAGAGTGCTTTTGAATAACAGCAATATTCACCACTTTCTTCATGCTGGGCAAAAGCCAGCACATGGAACCAGCTCCCAGTACGATCGGAAAAAAGCAAGACTAACCTGAGAGTTGTACCTGCGCCGTAATGCCAAGGCGCTCCAATGCCAAGAAAAAGACAGTGCCTTTCATGGCGCTCAAATTTAAAGGCCATGGCTGGTGCCTGTGAAGCAACTACATGCACGCTTTGCAAGTGTGTGCGAGGGCTGGTGAAAGGCACGCGCACGGTGCGTGCACGTGCACCCAGTTTACAGGGAACAATGATCTGGACCTGGCTTTATTCTTCCTGAAATGGATTGGTGTCACTACAACGCAGGCTATTACAACGCCTGCTGTTACAACGCGATTTTTACATTGCATACCACTACAACGCATAGTGCTTTTAGGCGCTGGATAGTGAATTATTTAATTTACTATTCCAACTCCAGTCCCCGTGGATAGTAGGGAAGGTGTTGGATAGTAAATTAAATATATTCCCTATCCTAGAGCGCCCCCCAGCGCAATGCGTTGTAATGGTTTGCATTGTAATGGTTGCGATGTAATGGTAGTGCGTTGTAATAAATGCGTTGTAAGTGATGTTCCCCCCTGAAATTAATGTTACAATGAGTGAGACACAGAGGTCCAGTAGTAGTTTCCAATGCTGGATGTGTTGGGTCAAGTGGTGCTTGCAGGGGGATTAACTGCTTTGTAAGTGGACAGCTGAAGTGTCAGTCATCAAATTAGAAAGCAGCTCACCCTTAGACTATTATAGTTCTGAGACACCAAGAGGAAAAACTGCCAGCTCATGTGTATGTAAGTTCTGGTGGAGTCTGACTGCTACTCTTCGAGCAAAATCTTATCATACACCATAGACATAAGTCCAGAAGCAAATTGTACTATTTTGGGGGAAAAATATGCTAACAAATACTATGGCTAAGAGAAGCAGCCTAACCTGTCCCATTGAGTCCCACTTAATTTCTTGAAGATTTTAAACCTACAACATATCAATTGGTAACATAAGGGCCCAGTCTTTATATAGAGCTTAAAATGGGTGTAGCTACCAATGATGTAGCACGTGCAAGGGCAGTGAGCCCAGGGTTTTTTAGGGGGCCACTGAACTTGGATCATGACTACATTTTACTACCGGGTGCTCCATTTACTTTCCTTGCTTGTACTAGGTCCCATGACGACCAAGGCATGCCACTGGTGGGTCATGTACCTCCGGAAACCCCTCCATAGCCCTCCATGAGCCCCTCTTCACTCCTCCCTACACCCCTCCCTAAACCCATCCCATTTGGTATGCCTTTCCAGTCATTCCCCTGGTCAATCTTTTCAGTCATTCCCCTGGCCCCGCCCACATTTACTGCTAAGTGGTAAACTTACATGTGTGAAAATCTACTCATAGAAAAGAAAGGAAATGTGGAGGTGGGGTTTTACACTTGTAGGCGTGTGAATAGCATTTCGTAGGACATTAATAGTACTAACTGTGCTACAAAATGCAGTGGTTTTAATAGACACTCCATGCATTGGAATATTAAGCTGGTGGATGGGTAAAAGCATGGTTGATAGGGCATGTGGCCTTCTAACATCTCTGAGGCAATGAAAAAGGAGAAAACCCAGAGTAACGCCATAGTCACTTGAGGTGTTGCAGGTTGAATGACTACATGCAAATACTCCGTTAAGCATGGAATCCTCGATTGATTGACAAAATGGTAATTGTAAAACTAATTGTAAAGTTCGCTTTGATGGCACAGATTCTATATGTCCACATACATTTGCAATGAAATAAAGGGGGAAAAATGATCTTCCATTAGAATGTGTACATTCCTGCTGGGGCATTATGTGTACTAAAGGGTAGAAATGTCCAATGTTATTTCCTTTGCCATTTGAATGTTTTAGTTCATATGTTTAATATGTAAAAAAGGCAATAAGCTCATTTTTGGCAGTTAGAATGACCCTATCTCTATCCGGTTGAAAGAAATAATGTTAGAATGTATCTGAAGGGATTAGCAGATGTATTTTGTCACTGCATTGGTGGATAATGGTCTATAAGACATTTCTTCTAGCCTGGTGTCATGGGCACTTGGATGTTTTGTATTCACATTAAGTAATTTGAAGTAAAGCTAATCTTCACCCATGATAGGCAACATTTCACCATCAACTTCTTCAGAATTTGCAGGCCAATCAGCTGTGTTTCACTCTAGTTACCATTTGGGCATGACGACGGACAGAGATTCAAATTCAGTCTCTAAGTAGTGGAAGTGGTGTGACTTGAGTGTGATTTTGGTTTTTTAGACAGCGCAGCAGGGTTTAGTGTAGTGATGTGGCAGACATGTGCTCGAGTGGTTGATGAACCCTGCTACCTGTATTAAGGCATAGGGTCTGATTACAACTTTGGCAGCCCTATGGCAGATGGTGCAATGCGTCATCTGCTGTAGAACCCGTCAAAGTCGTGGTGAGACTGCCTGGCAGATTAGGAGTAAATACTGCTCTGGCAGGTGGTCCTGTTGCAGTCTGACGACAGCAGTCTGCTGGGCTCCCAGAAGAGCATATCATGCAGACCGCTCTAGTCAGACCATCGACTGCACCTTCCTGCACAATGTGGCATAATGCACACCGTGCAGGAAGGGGGGTGCCCCTCCCCGCATGCACCCACGGGCCCAAATCCACCAGGGAGTTCTGTTAGGTCCCCCTTTGTTGCCATTCCACTACCTTTTCATAGAGGGTGTACCTCCATGAAAACGGTGGTGCAGGCGGTGTCTAGCGGTCCGACCGCCGCAATCGTAATACTGCGGGTGATCCCGCAGTGTGGCTGTGGTCAGACCGCCCCCATGGGTTCAGCAGACCTATGGACCACTGAAATCATAATCAGGCCCTTAGTATGATTTAGTCTTTAACCTGTATGAATTGTTTTAATATGCAGATATGTTTTGTTTGAAGTGTGTAAGGGACAAACATCTAGTGATATATTGGGCCATTGTATGACGCTGTACCTTTGTGCCATACTGTGGTACATAGTAATGATGAAACCCAGTATTATTGGGTAGTCAAAGTCCCTGCAAAGTAAGAGGCAGCCATATTGTGAAGACCACTCTCTGTCTTTGTTTGATGTTTTAGGATATAGCTTATTACTTTTTTTGCTGTATAGGAAGAAGTAAGGATGTTTAGCAAAGTCTGTAGAGTAAGAAAAGAAGCGTTCTGATTGATATATATATATGATCAGGTGATCAAGGCCGCTTAGACGGCCGAAACGCATCTTGACAATGTGGAATTAAAATAAAATAATGCCCGTGATTTTTGTGCCTAAATGAGAGAATTTGCGAGTTGTTGCATATTACCTACTGGCGGTCGCCAGTAGGTATATATAGTTAGGACCTAGTTACCATAGGAAATCCCCAACATTCTATTGGGAATAACTTTGGCGCCGATTGAGGAATCTGCGTGTAATTTTCCTTAAATTTGCTCATTTACGCTCTGCTCCTTCCCTGAAAGTTTCGGGGGGATTCGCCAAGCGGGGGCCGAGAAAAAAGGGGGGTCCCAAAACGTGTTTTCCCCATGTTAATTTCCATGGGGGCCTTTAGACACGGCTACAGCCCGAACGGCTGAATGGAACTACACCAAACTTGGCAAAATGGCAGGGCCTGGTATGCAGATGTGCCTTTGCTATGTTTGGTGAAAATCCCTCCAGTAGTTGTTGAGAAAAATGAATTTGAGCAAATTATATATCTATATGCGCTCAACATTCTATTGGGAATAACTTTGGCGCCGATTGAGGAATCTGCGTGTAATATTCCAGAAATTTGGCCAGATCCGCTCCGCTCCTTCCCTGAAAGTTTTGGGGGGATTCCTCAAGCGGGGGCCGAAAGGGGGGTCCCAAAATGTGTTTTCCCCATGCTAATTTCCATAGGGACCTTTAGACATGGCTACAGCCCGAGCGGCTGAATGGAATTACACCAAACTTGGCAAAATGGTAGGCCTGGTATGCACATGTGCCTTTTCTATGTTTGGTGAAAATCCCTCCAGTAGTTCTTGAGAAAATTGAATTTGAAATTTTTCAAATGGCATTTTCTATGGGACCTTTAGACACGGCTACAGCCCGAATGGCTGAACGGAATTACACCAAACTTGGCAAAATGGTAGGGACAGGTATGCAGTAGTGCCTTTTCTATATTTGGTGAAAATCCCTCCGGTAGTTGTTGAGAAAATTGAATTTGAGCAAATTATATATCTATATGCGCTCATCGTACGCGCACTGTACGCGTACGTGCGCGTACCCTTACGTGCGCGAGCGAGTTTCTGATTGGCTGGCAGTCGACTGTCAACATTCCAAACTGTCCAAACCAGGAAGTGTTGGCCACCATCTTGTTTTTCAGGAGAACTGAGGCAGAAGAGAGCCCAAAACTAGAGTGGAAAACACCAAAAGGGGGCAGGGTAGAGATCCCCCAACCCTCTAGCCCTTCTCAGGGGGTCCCAGAAGGAACCCCAAGGGCAAAAAAATAAAATAATAAATTCAAAAAAACCGAGGGGTACGCACACCGTACGCGTACCGTGCGTGTACCCCGCGATTTAAAAAAATAATAATAATTTTTTTGGCACTTGTTGGTCCTTCTGGGACCCCTGAGAAGGGCTAGGGGGTCAGGGGGTCTCTACTCTGCCCCCTTTTTGCGTTTTCCACTCTTGGTTTGTGCTCTCTTGTGCCTCACTTCTCCTGAGAAACAAGATGGCTGCTGAGGTGGTCCCAGAATTATAATAACATATATAAACGTTATCCGCTAAGGGAATTAGCATTTACAAAACCTTTGAAATTTATTGAAAAAAATATAGGTTTCATGTCTGATATAGTTAGAAATTCGCATTTAAAAAACCTTGCAAATTCACTGAAAAAACCATAGGTTTCAGGCCTTATATAGTTAGGAATTAGCATTTAAAAAACCTTGCAAATTCACTTAAAAAAACATAGGTTTCAGGCCTTATACAGTATTATAGTTAGGAATTAGCATTTAAAAAACCTTGCAAATTCACTTAAAAGCCATAGGTTTCAGGCCTTATATAATTAGGAATTAGCATTTAAAAAACCATTGAAATTGCTCCTATATAGTTAGTTGTACTAACTATATTTCGCGCACCCGCAATCCACTGCTGATGATGTCACATATTACATCATTCATGACATGGTCAGTGACATCACTGAGGACATCACTGATCACATCACTGATGATATCATTCATGTGATAATACGATGCACCTCCTCACACTCTAATATAACCTTTGATACACCCAGTGTTAAATACAGACTACCATTCTTGAAACCATTGACACACCAATACCAGTTACTACATATGCACACACTGATTCCTAGGTCTACACACACATTCACTCATTCACCCATAGAATCAATCATACATACAGTCACTCATCAATACAACACTATCATATGCACTCATACACCTATACAGAAACTCACACACTGCCACTCATCCATGGAGTTACTCACACACCTAGTCAGTCATGCAAAGAATCAATCACACTTCCATTTCCTCAACTATACAGTTACACACACAACACCTTACTTATTCAAACATATACTAACACATACTTACTCTTTTATACAATCACTGATACAAGTACACAATGATCCATTCAGCCACTCGCACATTCACTGGCTCTCATGTATAGTAATTTATATATGCCAACTCTCACATGGACTGTGTTTTACATATGTACTTACTTGGACATGTAGCACTGAGATATCCATTCACTCACCAACACACCCATGCACACAGTCAACCGCCCATTTTCCACATGCACTCTTGAACTCATACACCTAGTGAATCAACTGCTCACACATCCATGCACAGAGTCACACACCTGCCAGCCACCCACACACACACTCAGTCTCCCATTCAAATACTTGGGCAACCAATCAATAGCCCATATAGCCACTCATATAGCTACTGATCAACACATGCAGCAGCTTACACAGCAACAGACATACTGATGCACATATTCAGACAGTTTAGTCACTAACCCATGCATTTATTAAGACACATTTAATCACTCACTCATACAGTCAGTCACGCACCTACTAAATCCTTCATCCAGACACTTATACATCCACTCATTCTTCAATATGTAAAACATATTTAAACTTTACAGAAACACACAGTCACTGGATGATGTCATCAGTGATGTCATCAGTGATGTCAAATGAGATGTCATCAGTGATGTCATTTGAGATGACATCAGTGATATCATCAGTGATGTCACTGACCATGTCATGAATGATGTAATATGTGACATCATCAGGAATGGATTGCGGGTGCACGAAATATAGTTAGTACAACTAACTATATAGGAGCAATTTCAATGGCTTTTTAAATGCTAATTCCTAACTATATAAGGCCTGAAACCTATGTTTTTTTAAGTGAATATATATATATATTACCTACTGGCGATAGCCAGTAGGTATATATAGTTAGGATTTTTTCTCTATGGGATTTCTGAAAATTCTATGTCTAATAACTTTGGCGTTTGTGGACGGAATCGGCTGAAATTTTCAGGAAAATGGCACATTTTGTTTCTGAGCAGCTCCTAGAAATTTGGGGGGGTTTCGTCAAGGGGGGGCTGAGAAAAAAGGGGGGTCCCAAAACGCGTTTTTCCCATGTTAATTTCCATAGGGCGGTTGGCCTCACTTTTAGCTCGAACGGCTGAATGGATTTGCACGAAACTTGGCAAAATTGTAGGGACTGTTAGCCCGATGTGCCTTTGCTAGGTCTCAATATATGTGCTTCAGTGGATTTTGAGAAATTAACGTTTAAATCAAGATAAATATCTGTAACAGCGCTCCGGGCAGCGATCCGGTTCGCGTACTTTTCGCTTATCGGAACTTTGCGATGCGAAGCTGATTGGCTCTCCGGTGTCTGTCAACATTCTAAACAGTCCGGTGCGGCCGCCATCTTGTCTCTCGGTAGGATCGAGAGACAAGAGGAGGCCAAAACAAAGGAGGAAATGAAGGAAAGGGGGCAAGGTAGACCCCTTCTGACCCCCTAGGATTGATGAGGGGATATTATAGAGCCACGCTGGGCCCAAAAAAAAAAAAAAAAAAAATCAGTTTTTTTCGCCGTAGAGACGCGTCTTGGTACGCGAACCGGGCAGCTAACCGGGAAGCTAACCGGCAGTGTAACGGGAGTCTGACGAGTAGCTGATTGGCTGTCAACATTGTAAACAGTTCGGAGCGGCCGCCATCTTGTCTCTCGGTAGGATCGAGAGACAAGAGGAGGCCAAAACAAAGGGGGAAATGAAGGAAAGGGGCAAGGTAGACCCCTTCTGACCCCCTAGGATTGATGAGGGGATATTATAGAGCCACGCTGGGCCCAAAAAAAAAAATTCAGATTTTTTTCGCCGTAGAGACGCGTCTTGGTACGCGAACCGGGCAGCTAACCGGCAGTGTAACGGGAGTCTGAGGAGAAGCTGATTGGCTGTTATCATTGTAAACAGTCTGGAGCGGCCGCCATCTTGTCTCTCTGTGGGATCGAGAGACAAGAGGTGGAAAAAAAAAAGGTGTAAATGAATGAAAGGGGTAAGGCAGACCCCTCCTGAACCCCTAGGATTGATGGGAGTCCGACATATTGTGTTTTTTGAACGTTTGTGATATGTGCACGTGTGGATTTTGTCTAATTAAGGGTTAAAAAAAAATATATATATCTTTAAGCGTGTTTTGGCGCGCTTACGTTTTGGGTTTGGTTTGCGCTGCAGAGACGATACGTCACGGTTATGCGATGCATCATGAGGCGTCTCACGGGCTACGTGATACGTCACTTAATAAAGAATATATTTTACAGCTATAGATATTAGCTTTTAAAAAACCAATGAAATTCACAGAAAAAACCATAGGTTATAGACCATATATAGTTAGGAATTTGCATTTACAAAACCTTGAAAATTCACTGAAAAAACCATAGGTTATAGACCATATATAGTTAGGGATTAGCATTTAAAAAACCTTATTTTATTTGCACAAAACCATTGAAATTCCATATATAGTTAGTTGCACTAACTATATATCGCGGACCCGCAATCCACTGCTAATGATGTCACATATTACATTATTCATGACATGGTCAGTGACATCACTGATGACATCACTGATGACATCTCAAATGACATCACTGATGACATCACTGATGACATCTCAAATGACATCACTGATGACATCACTGACATCTCATTTGACATTACTGATTACATCACTGATGATATCATTTATGTGATAATACATCTTCCGACTCTAATATAACCTTAGCTACACTCAGTGTAAACAGGTACTCACAGACTGTCACACATCCATGGAGTTACTCACACACCTAGTCAGTCATGCAAAGAATCAATCACACCTCCATTTCCTCAACTATACAGTTATACACACCTTACTTATTCAAACATATACTAACACATATTTACTCTCTTATACAATCCTTGATACAAGTCCACAATGATTCATACAGCCACTCTCACATTCACTGGCTCTTATGTTCAGTTATTTATATATGTCAACTCTCACATGGAGTGTGTTTTACATATGTACTTACTTTGACATGTAGAACTGAGATATCCATTCACTCACCAATATACTCATGCACACAGTCAACTGTCCATACAGCTGTTTCTACATCCACTTTTGAAGCCATACACCTAGGGAATCAACTGCTCACACATCTATGCACAGAGTTATACACCTCCCAGCCACCCACACACATACTCAGTCTCCCATACAAATACTTGGGCAACCATTCAATAACCCATATAGTTACTGATATAGCTACTGATTTAAACATGCAACAGAAGAACATAAATAATGATTGCCAAATTAAGACACTTTAATCACTAACCCATGCACTCAGTGAGACACATTTAATCATTCTCTCATACAGTCAGTCATGCACCTACTAAATCCTTCATCCAGACACTTATACATCCACTCATTCTTCAATATGTAAGACATATTTTAACTTTACAGAAACATACAGTCACTGGGTGTTGTCATCAGTGATGTCATCAGTGATGTCATTTGAGATGTCATCAGTGATGTCATCAGTGATGTCACTGACCATGTCATGAATGATGTAATATGTGACATCATTAGCAGTGGATTGCGGGTCCGCGATATATAGTTAGTGCAACTAACTATATATGGAATTTCAATGGTTTTGTGCAAATAAAATAAGGTTTTTTAAATGCTAATCCCTAACTATATATGGTCTATAACCTATGGTTTTTTCAGTGAATTTTCAAGGTTTTGTAAATGCAAATTCCTAACTATATATGGTCTATAACCTATGGTTTTTTCTGTGAATATATATATATATATATATATATATATATATACACATAGTTATTGAAATCTAAAAAATAAAATATATAATAAAATAGTTTTTAGGTTTGAAATGAAAACATGGTTTCTATTAGTTTAAATATGCACACCATCAGGGTATATTTTATATATTGTTTTAAATGAGAGATGTTTTATGATTACAGAGGAATACTGACTTTGCCTTGTTCACATGTCTTTGAGACTTTTCAAACTTAACCGGATTTGCAGTAGACCACTTCCACTTTAGTCGCTAACAAATATTTGAAGACACAAAATGTGTGTTCGGAAACATAGACATTAAGAAGGACAATGTCTGCTTTATCACTATTTCCAGTCTAACTCAAGTTAAGTGTCCTATATATTTGTCACCACAGTTGATAACCATAAAGTGGGGGTGTTCCCAATTACTAAAAGAGGAAAGTAGAGGGAGTAACTTATGCTATTTCAAACCTCTTTCAGCAATTCATGTTAATTCAACTCCTTTCAAACCTAACTCATTTTCAACACCTACTTTCTTAGCATGTTGTCTGGCCCAAGAAATTAAACTGTGTCCAACAAACCAAACCGTTATACTCTTTCACATTCACTGACATATAAGAATAAGGAGCACAGTGGTAGACATACCAGCATATAAAGATTTATTTGATTGGCTATTAGGACACTACATAATACAAACAACTTAATTGTGAAAGAAAGACAATTATTGACTTCAATACACTTTGGGCTACTAATGTAACACAATACTACCAGAAACCAGTGTGAGGTAAGAAAACAAACTAGCCTGCAGCAATGAAATGAACAGAAAACTAGATAAGAGGTCAAATTAAGAAGTAAAGCATACCTGTCATTTGGAAATGCAAATCAAACAGGACAATGTGAACAGATTAGTGAAGAACAAGCTGTAGAAATATATGAACATTATAGTATGTACCAGTGGAGGCTCGCAGAGGGAGTACTGCGGGGCAGTGGGGCGGGGGAGGGGCAGGGTGGGGGGTAGTGGACTCGGACATACAACGGAACGGAGTAAAGTAAGTAAATAAATAAATACAACTATTTACCTTATGCTCGCTGCATCGCCGAGTTAGTGATGCAGCGAGCGCATGGTAAACAGTTTTATTTATTTATTTATTTATTTACTCCGTTCTGTTGTATGTCCGTGTCCACTACCCCCCATCCTGCCCTCCCCCGCCCTGCCCCACCACCTGCAGCACTCCCTCTGCAAGCTGCCACTGGTATATACCCACTACACTCAAGAGACATGATGGGTGATGATTTAGAACTATATCAGAAGCCAAAGGAGAGCCTATTAGTGTCTGGAGAATAAGATGAAGATGTAGACACAAGACGCTATTCACATTTATTCCCCACTGGAAAAGGGGGGCAAAAAGATGATCATTCAGTCAACACTTCAGCTTGTGAGTACCAAGCTACAAGATTATTTTCAGAGGATCCTTGCTTTTGACAAGATATTGCTTATATTTTCACATTATATGAAAGTGAACTTTCTGTCACTTACTATTCAACACCAAAAAGCAGACAATAACTCGTGTTACTAATATAACAGCAGAGGACTTTCTTAAAAAGGTATATGAAAAAAATGAAAATCTAAAATATAACAATCTACATTATGGCATCTCAATGAGGGAGCAAGATTATTGGATTGGAGGAACGGAGAATTGAAATGTATGCTCAGAAATTTAGGATCACCTACTTGGTTTATTACTTAAAGCTGTCCTGAGAATGGATGGGATAATTTGTATCAATTTAATCTTGAAGTTAATGCTAATGTTCAGGACATTAACAGGAAAACACCTGCAGCAATATGTTATTTAGATCCTGTCAATGTTTAAAGATATTTAAATTAGATATTTCAAACTATACTTAATTCTACATATGTGGGATGCAAACATGGTTATACAGTTTGTAGCAGATAACTCAACACCAGTTACACGTTATGTTGCTTCCTACATTACAAAGGCAGGAAACAGATCTGAAGGAAATACGGGAAGACAAATCTGCTGAGCAATCCTTAAGTAAGAGATCATAAAGATTTTGCCTACATGTAGAATCTCACTGTACCATTTAAAAACAAACCTATGCATGAAACCCTGAATCCATATTTTGAATCAAAAATAATTATTTGATGTAAATATAATGTTTACATTTATGGTGGTACCGCAGTACTATCAAGAAATTGCTCCATGAAGTCTCTCATAAAAAACATTTTTAATAGACCTAACAGCACCTGGTTGGTACAATTCACAGCTGCAATGGAATCCCTGTTCCTGGCCAATGAGAACTGGGACCCAAATATTATTGAGTATACAGCGGTTAAACGACAATAAAGAAACAACTGTGTCTTCAGTCTTGCGCTTTGGATCTCGAATCACTCCAGGCAAGGGATTTCCATGATACCATGAAATCTCTTCCCGCATCAAAGACCCATCCTAACCAGGCTGTGGGGAGACGCGCCCTCAATCAGGTTTTGGAAGCAAGGTTGCATCTGCTTCCCCTCAAAGAGCTATATTCATGTTGGAAGCCACTTGGTCGTCCCACAGAGTGTAGGCTGTACATCTATAAAAGGGAATCACTGGTGCACATCCTCCTATGCTGCCTGATGCTGAGACAGGCCCTCTAAATCTATCTAAGGCCTATCCTCCTAAAATTGGGCATTTGTACAACAAAGGAAGCCATTTGGCAGCTTTATACTTTGGACATTGTCAAAGACGTGGCTAGCTTTGGCAAATGTATCTAACCCATGATCTTCCTCTTGAAAAACACAACAACTGAAGCTGTGAGCACCCAAAGCCAGACAAGGCTTAAGCTACAAGGGCTCTTTCCTCCACAAGATCAGCTCACTGCATCCAAGGTCCAAAGCCATCATGGGGCTTCGGCCCCTACAACTACCATCTACAGCCAGAACACACAGGAGGGACGGGCTAACAGACAACAAAAAATAAACAATAAATAAATAAAGAAACACTGGCACTTTACTTAAAAACTGCCTAATGACAGCAGCCAACTGCTTAGTTCCAACGAAAATTAAAAACTTTCTTAAGCACCAATGCACCTCGCACCTCATATGAACCTTTGACAAGGCTTTTTAAAGAACTTTTACATATAAGCTGCTTTTAAATTTGACTTTGTATAGTCTTTTAACGCCTTTTGTAACGTTGTTAAGTAATCTCACAAATAACTCATTCATTCATTCATTCTATTGAGAAACTGGTATTGAAAGCAAAACGAATATGCAGATGATGCTAACTTTCATTATGAACTTTGATCTATTATGAAAGTATCACATAACCAAAAAAAACTAAAATAATTAATACCATAATAAACACCATTATATGATTAGAAACTCGATTGAAAAAATGCATACAAATTGAATGAAAAAACAAATCAATAGGATTAGTTATAGCTTGGAAAACTTTATTCATTATTTCTATACAAAACCAAATTAAACTACACACACCTTAGAAATTCAAAAGTTATAGTTTATGCCCCGCATAAAACTTACTATAACACGCGCACCTCCGTGCAGAGTGTTGTCAACTCGCTAGTCAAACTAAATTAAGTATAACTCGGCCCTCTACCAAGCACACTCTTTCATAAGTGACGTCATTTGACATTTTATAAGTTTTGACATGATTGCTTTGTTTTAACATGCTTTTAGTGATGTAATGTGATAGGGTATAGGAATTCCATGGGGAAGGTGTAAGATGTAGTTAATTTAGTCTGGCAAACAAGTGGAATGGCCAGTAATGAAGTTATCTTGTAAGCAATCCACTCTTCTAGGCAGGCCTTTAAGATACAAATCAGAGAAGTGGGGCCAATGTGACAATTCCCAGGCAAGACCTCCACAATGTGACTGCTTCTTCACTGAGGAGGAATATGGCATATCCTCCTTTGAAGATACAGTGACCATGCCTCAGAGGACAGTTCAATGACTACAAATTGCTGGGGGAGAAATGGTGACTATGATCAAGGATGTAAAGGGCCATTCCCATCCTTTACTTTTTGGGGTTCCGTGAGGGGTTGAAGGTTCGCACCTGGAGAGAGTTTTGGAATCCTGGCTCAGTGATCTTCTCCCAAACAATCAGATCTCCAACTGCTTTTTGTTCAGATAGGCACATCAAGCGCTCTCCCATCTACCACCACCATGAACCCGTCAGTGCACTATCATCGCCCGTTTTCTGAATTACTGAGACAGAGTTCTCATCCGGAAAACTGTGACAGGTCTGGGCACGGTGAGACACAACTCACATTACAGTCACATTTTCATGGCCTGCACAAGACTCCTTCTGACACAAAAGAAGTTCTTTGGTAAAGTAAAGAAAAATTTACAAGCCATGGACCCAAAGTAAATGCTTTTATCCCCCTGCCAAGCTGAAAGTATTGTTCCAAGGGAAAACTCTGTTTTCTATCATCCTGACCAGACCTGAGCATGCGTCGATGAATGTCACTGTGTGTGTGTGCTGAAAGGCCATGACCCTATGCTGCCAGGCAGAGGAAGGAAGTTAAATGGAAGTCTGAGGAGAATGGGTGCTGGTGGTGCCCTCGCTCCCGGGGGGTCTCCCGATTGCAGGTACCTGGACTTGGCCCAGAGCATGAAGCTCCCCACACCATGGATTTAGTAGAAACAGGTGATGATAGAGACTGTTTCCTGCCTGATAGATGATACAGTGGGTGCTCCCGGAGTTACACAAGATCGACTGGAGGAAAAGAGATTGAGCACTGGTGCGCTTTACTTCCCAAGACTGTTTCGACACACAGTTTGTCTGCTTGGGGTGTTACTATAAGTTCGGGAAACAGATGCTTCTGGATAGGAAGTGAAGGTGGAGTTATTTGGGGGGTGGGGGTGTTTGATTTGTTTTTACGGAGTTATTATTACCAGGACATATTGACTTACTGAGCTTATAGCAGCAGTACACTACACCAACTGCATGGTGAATACGCCTTGCATTGCACTCCCAAATTAAGGTGATTGTTAGAGGTGAGTTCAATGTAATATTTAGTAGATCTCTAGACACGACCTCAGTAGCCCCAACCATCAGGACTCAGGCACTTTAAAGATGGGCACCCTCATTGGGTTTGTAAGATGTGTTCCGTTAGTGGCACCTGCAAGAAAAGGGCTTTACAATCTGCTCAATCTCTAGCAAATGTAGCTCCAGATTTGATTATTTCCTTATGTCCTCATGATCCTCGGCGGATGTTACAGGTATTAGTATCCTCCAGCGGATCTCTCATATCATGCTTCTGTAAAGATAATCTTGGGTGATTCGCTCTGAAGCGTGGGGGTGTAGTGCCCTAAGTCTGGTTGCTCAAGGTAGAATCCCTTGTGAATCTACCTCAAGAGGCACAGGCAACTATTTTAAAATGTATTAGCCTTCTGTGGTCTCTCTGGTGAGGGAGGCTTTCAATAGAGATATCTGAGGAAGGGCTTTTGCTGCAATGGATAGGAGGGAATGAGACAGAACGCTAGATATTGCCACACTTGAGAGGCAGATTCTCGACCTAGAGAGCTTTGGTACTGGGGACCAGGAGGAGGGGAATAGAAGGCAATTCGAGGCCCTCTGGAATACACTGAGTCATACATTCCGTGACAGTCAACATTGCTGGGTCCCTCTCCCAATGTTGATTACATAAATAGGATATTAAGGCAGGTAAACTGCTTTAGTGGACATCCCAGAAAGAGGCCAGGTCACAAGTCATCCCCTCAATATGTGCATCAGACAGGCAATTGACTTTTACATCAGAAGAAATCGCTGCAGTATTCGCATAATACCACAACCCCAGCCATAGTAATTCCCCATCAAAGGCTGGAATCCTCGCACCCCATTGTGGAGGATTAGACTGTAAGCTCCCTCTCGCAGTCCAACTGGGAGGAATTGGATGAGCCCCTAACCCTTGAGGAGATCCAATCTGCAATAACTGCCTCCCCAGCTGGTAAGACTCCAGGCTCTAATGCCTTTCCCAATGAATGCTTTAAAAGATTCTTCTCTCTACTTGCACCACACCTTCTGTGCAATGTTCCCAGAAATAGGGTATACCAGACCTTTGCTGGACAATCTCCAAAGTGTCATGATTTCAACTTATTTTTTAACCTAACAAATTGACTAAGTGTTGTGTCTCATACCGGCATATCTCTTTCTTGAATAAAGAGAGTACGTTTCTGGCAAACATCCTGACCACAAGTCTCCCTAAAGTCATTAAAACATTGCTTCACAAGGGCTAAAATGGTTTTATGCCTTGTATGGGCAGGCCACACTATTTGCGCTGATGGCAGGTTGCACTCTTCAGGTTGGAGGACTTGCAGAGCCTGGATTCTTTATTTCTATTTGATTACAAAAAGGCTTTTGGCTCTGTACACTGAATGAATTTCGGCCCAAGATTTGTATCCTTGGTGAAGGCCCTGTTTGACTCCCCCAAAAAGTGAGAGGCATATTCTCAAGGACTTATCGCCGAGTTAACAGCACTTTAATGGCAGCCAAAGTGGCGATAAATGTATCGCCCCATTCTCAAGCTGGTGCTAACTGCCCATAACATCAGTTTACTTGCGATAGAAGCTGTGACAACACCACTCCACAACATTCTCAACGACCAGCCAGATAGGTAATAAGATCCCCAAAAATGCGATAAGGCTCGTTAGCAGCAGGAAATCAACACCTGCTCTGACCTGGTGTAAAGTTGGACGGCAGCCTGCACCAGACAAAAGAGCCCAGCCCAGAGCCACACCAGAAGAACAACAGATGCCATGGAGCCAATGATCATGCAGCTCAGAACCCCAAGAGGGCCACAATACCCACGGCCACCCCCCCAGGACCCCTGCCGCCCCAGATCAACACTGAGACATCGCAGACAGAGACAGCAACCCTCAGAAAATGCAGCAACCTCACAGACCCAACACCAGAGAATGTCATTGCCCACTACAGGCTCAAAGGGACAACTATCCTCCGCACCCTGAACTTAATGTCCACAAGCTGATGGTACCAACACAGTGGACAACCAACATCCCACCTCAGACAAAGCTGCTGGCTGTGCTGCATCTGTTGACCTTTGGTACCTCCCAACCAACAACCGCAAGAGTCGGCGGAGCCTCCCAACCTACCCAATCCAAGTTCCCCACAACGGTCATGGATGACACCATGAGCTTGGTACACCACTATCTATACTTCCCCCACACTTTGCAGGAAAAGCTGGAGACCAAGCAAGACATCTACACCATAGCTGGATACCTGCATGTGTCATGGGGCAATTGACTGCAAACACGTCCTACTTGTGCCCCCTGGCAACACGGCACACAATAACATCAACAGAAAGCACACGCATTCCATCAATGTGCAGGCAATAGTGGACCACCAACGCCAACGCCAACCACCCAGGCAGTGTGCATGATCCCTACATCTTCCGACAGTCCATCATCAACCAGCACCACCAGGATGGCACCTACGGAAATGCACTGCTCATTTGCAAGAACCAAATGAACACACCACACACCTCAACTCCACATTCATGCTACTCACAACTCTGGGAATGCACATGTCACAAACTCACATACAACATGCCAAACAACATGCCCACCCACCAGACATAACAGCACAACTTACGGTGGGAACCTGGGCCAGCCATGCACATAAGGCACCATAGCCACCCAATAGCAGAATGTGGGAAGAGGTGGGGACCAGGCATGTGCAAAGGAGGCAAGTGACCGATGAATGAGATTGTACACAATGCCAAGTGTGGCGAGGATGTGAGGGCCAGACTGCAGTATGCAGGCCACACACATATCCATGTCGACATACACCCCTGGGGTTTGGAGTGTAGTGGACAGTGGATGCAACTATATCACCCCAGCCAGTGGGAAAGATCACAGAAATGTAGCCTGTTATCTCCCCCCGTAAGCGTGAGCAGAGTGGGCCGGCCTGGCATACGCCAGGTCAGCGTAAGGGTGTGAATAAAAGGCATGTATCTCTGGGCATGGTTCTCTTCTGGAATGCCCAACATCTCTGCCAGGGTGGCGCCTCTCACCCCGCCACGAGGCCGTCGTCGTGAGCGGAGTTGCCTGCGAGCATGTTGCGCCTGTTGCACCCCGGGTCGCTGGTCCCCGAACCACTCATGCCCGCCCCTGCGCACCCAGGCCCTAATGCACACCTGCCGACACCGGCAAGTGTTGAAGAGGGCCCACCATGTGCCGGTGCATGCTCTAAGCCCAAGGGCCATGAACCTGGCTGCCTCCTCAGACTATCACGGCCGCTGCGACACAGGCCCGCAGTACTCCTTTCTCATTGATGTTCTCCACCGGCTGACATAGAGGACATAGCGGACAAGTAGGTCACACATTTGGAACTGAGTCTTGATCACACCATGGCAGAGAGCATTATTAATGGCTGAGTTTATATCACTATACTCCATTCAATGTGGTGCCACCAAGTCTGTGTGTGGGACTCCAACCAAACGTGTCTCTGGGCCCACGCTGACAACTGCCCTTGTGCCACACTGCGCTTGAGTAGGTCACCCATTTGGAACTGAGTCTTAATTGTTCAATGGCAGAGTACATAGCATTGCACGCAAGGAGAGATGTAAGAGGAAGACACATGTCAGTCAGGAGGAAAAAAGGATCATTGTTACGGAGGTGATCGAACACTACCGACAACGGCCCTGGTGTCACAAACTCTGTACATCGTGAGCCAATGACACGTGGCTGTGGGCCACTGCTGACCGCTGCCTCCGGCCTACACTGCGGTCGAGTAGGTCACTTATTTGGGACTGAGTCTTGATTTAGCAATGGCAGAGTCCATATCATTGTTCTGGCATCATCGCAGACTGCATCCCCTCTCAGCCATGGTGCCACTAAGTCTGTTCCCCGACATTCATGGACACTCCCTGGTTGAACTTTGGTGGCGTCTGAGTCTATGGACTAGGGGGTAGTTGTCATCCTCATGTAGCTGATACCAAATTGGTGGTGTAAACGAGGCTGTAGCATTCCACTCCTCAATTTGCTGCTTGCAGATATATTCTGCCCTCTGCATCATGAGCTGGAGGACACCTTCAGCTGTCCCCCTAACATTCACCTCGGACATTGATGAGGAACTGCTGAGTCTGCGTGGCCCTACCTCAGTGCACTGCAAGTCACCGTCCCGTGGCGGTGTGTTTGTGCCGGCTGTTGTGCATCCGGGGCCACTAACTCAGTGCAGCTCAAGTCAGCGACCCTCTCTTCTTAGATATTGGATGTCCTCTGTGACAATGGCCTTGGGGTCATCAACGTTATGTGTATGTAGCCCTGTGCTATCCACTACCTCCGGCCTCAACTGCGGTCCACCAGGGCTCACACATCAAATCGAGTCCTGACCGGCCCGGACGTCGCATCACCACAGGAAGCACATGCCACCACCGCTAGGACCACCTCCAATCGCCATCTGCCAGAGTCGAAACAGCCCTACTGGCAGCCATCATCTGCCTGATACCCTGCTCAGCACTCCAGGTGCCACTTACTCAGTGCACCATAACCCATGGACCGTTACTGATTAAGTTTTGTGGTATGGAGAGGTTTTGCAGCAATGTCACCTCAGGCAGTGAGGGAGACCTGGGACGATGATGAGGAAGATGATGCAGGTGTAACACACCCCACTGCATCTGCATAAGGTATATCCTGAAGGGACACAATCCTAGACAATTCATTCACATGGGCATGCTCAGCTCTAGTGCCCCAACCTCAGTGCACAGCAACTCATGGACACTTCTGTTTGCATATTGGGTGTCCTCTGTGCTTTCTCTGGCTACCACCATGATGCTTCGCAGTTGTTTATGTAATGCTGGTGTTTTCCATTTCCGTTTTGAAACTGATCACTGTTCAGGTTGTTGCCAGCACCAACCACTCCGTGAGGGCTGACTTACACTCACCCCACACACATCCAGCGCAGGCATCACTGTACATGTGACCCTGCCAATAAAGGGGCCAGGTGCAAGTGCCCATAGCCAGTTCCACATACTATCTGCATATGTCCATGTGGTCATGTTGTATGCATGAGGACCCCAGCCCTACAACATTACTATGTGCTGTGTACCACGGATGCAACCATGTCACCGCAGGCAGCGGGTTAGAGCTTGGACATGTAGCTTTGTCGTCACCCAAGCAATATGTAAGGGTAGTGGGCTGGGCCGTTGTACGCAGGTCCAGCGCGTATGTGTGACTGTCAATAGTGCGGCTCTGGGCGTGGTTCTGTTCAGTAAATGTGCAAATGCATGTGTCTCTGTCGCAGTGTGGGTCTCCTTTGTGGGGTGTAGGTGGTCCATGAAGGTAATGAGACAACCACATATGTGATCTAGTTGGTCTTCCATGGGTTCGGACCCTACCTGCACCGGTTCAGCCACCTCCTTTTGGCATTATGACATTTGGCCTTGGGATGCCATGTGTGGGTCGGTGAAGTGTTGGGAGCCGGCCGTGCTTGCGGGTGGTTCCTGCTGTGTGGTCTGTTGCAGAGGTTGTGTTCTCCTCTATGTAGCTTGGCTGCCCTGGTGGTGGGTTGTGTGGGATGTCCATGGGCTGTTGTAGGGTGTCAGTGTCGAAGGTGTGGTGGTCCTCTCCGGCATCACTGAAGAGTAGTCTGCTCTGCTCTGCTGGAGGTGTTGTGTGTCCCCCTGCAATGTGAAGGGGAGATGCATGGTGACATTGTGCTGACATGTATGTTTGAGCATTGTCTTTGTTTACATGCAGAATGTATGACAATGTGAATTGTGACTGTTTGGGGGGTGCTGGATTTAGATGCAGGACAGTGGACATTTTGGGCTTCAGGACGGATGTGAGGTTGTAGGCATACATTTCCGTCTCACTGCTTCCAGCTCTGTCAGATGTAGTTGGCCTGTTTCAGCGCATGTGCGGAGCCAATTGTGTCCTCTGTTCTGCAGTGTAAGGGTTGCACATTGTATAAAGAAAGAGAGGGAGGAACCCTGATACTAAGAAAAGGGACAGGGTAATGCACTGAAGAAAACAAAGTGAGTCCCTATTCAAAATGTAATAAATCTATGGATCATGTGTTGGACAAGTAACTATGCAGTGCAATTCGAAATTAAGATTATCCAAAATACATAAAATTCAGTCACTCGAAAAAGAAGTCACTTAAAAATGATAAATAAACTAAGATAACAGTAGCAAAGGAATGTATTACAATTAAAACAATGTGGTCACATGTGGGTTTAAAAACATCTCATATTCTTAATACTTTATTGTTGGTATACCTCACAAGAAAACTACACAGAGGTCGATGCAGCGTTTCGGTGAGTTGTATCTCCTTCGCCTTCTTCAGGACAGAGTTTTTTAAGGAGTGAGAAACAATTTATTATTATCACTATTGAACAAACGATTGTGATAAAAACTATTTTTTTAATTACAAACATTCAAGTAACTGCTAATATACATTATACTGCATTTAGTTAGACCAATTCAACAATATTCTACAACACATGATCCAAAAAATGTAGGGCAACATCTAGTGTCATAACCTACCTAAAAGTGTTTTAGCATTTCATTTGCTGGAAACGGAAAGGGAAAATATTCCTCTGTGGTGATTATTATTGATAATGGAAACTTAAAATGAGGTAAAGAGTAAAATTTATCGAAAGGAAATAGCCAATGTTTAACTATTCAAAACCAATCATGCACATTGTACCACATTGTCGTCAATGTGGATGTGCTGTTATTGCAATGTGTGTGCGCTGCAGTGTGTCACGGGGATGAGGGTCATTGTGGGTGTGCAGTGTGCTACACATTGTTATGCATGTGTGCCATTGTGCCCATCTCCCCGCGTCCCACAGTCCCTGGTTGTTGCTCACCCTGTTGATGCTGAGCCAGGTCCGCTCTCGCTGTGTCCGGACCCTTGACTCCTTGCACCGTCTCTACACTGATGACTTTGGCCTCTGTTTCCTCCTGCTTCTCCTGTGGCACTGGACTCCCACCTCCTGTCGCCGTTGCTGCCTTCCTGTTAGCAGAGGCTTTGTGCCTGGTTTAGATTTTTACATCATGCCAGCACCTCTTGGCCTCCTCCATTGACCTCCTCAACACTCCGACTGCATTCACGGTAGTCTAATTGTGTGTCAGTTGATGGTAGTCTTCTGTCACCTCCGTGATGCTAATCTGGTTTGTCTGCACACTGCACACCGTCTTCCTCTCCCTCTTCTCCTTGGCTTTCTCCGACCCCGTTGTTCCTTGCTGGTGGTCTGTGGGGCTTGTAGGGTTTGCGTTGAACTCTGCACTCGGTCAGGGTGCATCCATGTTGCTACGCACTTTGAATTGTTTTTTGGTGTGTTTATTAGTTGCTTTTATAGTGCATTTTCCCACCTGGCGGGTTGGATTTGCAGGACTGTCTCACGTTTTCGTTGCTTTTTGTGTTGCGATTGGCCTCATCGCAAGTTTTTTTGTGTTCGTGTTTTGCATTTTTGCGGCATCGCATCGACTTTATCGCAGACATTTGAGCCGTTGTTGCGGGCCTATCGCAGGGTGCCTCCGTGTTGTGAATACTTATTTAACGCGACGTTTTTTGGAGGCAGATGAACATAATTTTCATTTTGCATATCATCATGGTCATTTCATTTGTCTTTTAATGTACTCAGCATTGTACTGTTTCTGTAGAACAAACAGCATCAAAGAATGCCAATAATAACAAATAGCTAGTCAAAGATCATATCAGCTCCCGCTTTGTGAACATGGACATGTTTCAGTCATGTTGTTTCTGTTTACAGCAGTGACTCTGTAATACATTTAATTGTGTATTTTTCAAACTCTAGAAGCTTGTTCATCAAGAGCGTGTCAACATGCAGTGCTCCTTACAGCTGCACACTGCAGTCATATTTACATTACTGCTAGGATACCAGTAACCTGTGCGTACAGGCACACCCAACTACTGGATGCGTTACTATGCGCTGTATAGTCTGATTCCTTGTTTAGAAAGCGTCCTGATGGTGCATTGTATCTGTGCAGAGCCCGCCCCAACAACACAGTGTCACTGTCAATGTGTGTGAAGGTGATCCATAAGAGCGCTCTTGCAGAGATTTATGCCAGTAAGGTCCTTCCCAGGAGATAATGGCCACACACAAAAAACACAGTTATGGATAGGGTCTGAGGCAATCTTTAGAGTCCTGACCTGGATGACTTGCCCCACAACAGCATATATACAACAAGAATATCCAAGGGTCTGAAAGCAAAACTCTGAAAACTAAGAACTCTAGAGCAAACCAAAATGTGTGTGTGCACCAACTTCCTTAAGAATGACCACTACAATGGAAAGTCCTATTTAGGTGAACGGATTCCCATCACTCACCATTAGGTGACATGCTACATCCTCTGAGTCTCCTCATTGATGTCATGGTAGTGACACTAAGGGCTACAACCTCATTAGAAGGATGGGGGAGACCGAAGATGTTTTCTGAGAATAGCCAGAGAGAAACTAAACTCCTGTCTAAACTACCAGATGAGAGCGGTTGAGTTGTGTGGGAAAATAATGCAGTGCACAATGATGAGGTGATATGTGAATTTAAAATTGACCTATGAGAAACCCTACCTTTATTAATGTCTCTCACAGCCCAAACTAAAAACAGTGCAAATGACAGTCTGTAGCAAATAACTGTCTATTGTTTGAAAAAAAGGTCAACATGTTTTAGCACATATGGAAAACTTTTCATCCAGTGCCTTTTTCAGGACCACTGTTGTCTTGCTACTGCAAATGTGAAAAAATATAAAAAATCTAATAAATATAAAGAGATATTGTCAATACAAGTACACTTGAAACGTTTGGAACAGATGCAACCGAGTCACCTGTAATCAGGAATGTACAATCCTTCCTCTGCAAATCCCGTACTGCTGACTGTTTCTGTAACACAGTGAAGGAGATAGGTGCAACCATTTTAATAAGCACAGAGATCTCACGTTCAAAACAAAACATCATACAATGTAGTGATATTATCATTATCATCTACATACACCCAATAATGAGTACAGGCTAATTCGTTCTTACCCGAAATGCATGAGGAGGATACCTTCACCTCACCTGGCAGCGGCTCAGGGGAAAAGATGGCACCACTCTATGAGACAAAGTGTGAAAATACCACATTCATTATGGTTTCCTAGTGATCCCAACATCCTATGGACTACCTCTATGTAGCAGAAGTAACATGTAAACACACACAATACAAAAAACTAAGACTGTTTGGTATATGTTAATGTATCATCACGACTATACGATCCAAATAGATCTGATGTTTCTCAAATAGTCTGGTATATGAATATCAAAAGGAAGGCTGAAGCTACCTTTTTTCCAATAATCAGTCTACGGTAGAGTATGACTGATAATTGTGAAACATTGTCCTTCACATCTGTAAAGTAATAAAAATCCCAAGGATGAACTGCGCATGTACTGTGCAGGTACTGTGTTAATCAACTCAATACCCCCACGCATGCCACTGCATCTTAAGCCAAAAGATGTTCAATGCTATGACTTAGTCTTTTAAATGACCGCATGCAATGAGAGTTATTGTTAATGGCTGCCAAAAAATACTTAGGGTTACTCATGAGAAGTATATGCTTAGCGCTACAAACTAAGAAGTGTATCCCATCTCCTGACCGCATCGCGTGACCTCTACATTGAAATCTTGTTTACAGTTGTCATGAACATAAATACAAATTATATTTATGACCGAGATAGGCATTTGGTGATTTTCTGCATAAAAGAGGTATTTACAAATTAAAATGCTGCTTTAGTCTGGTAAGTAAGTAAAATGTTTGAATGATGTTACTGCCAAGAAATTATAATACATCTACTTAGTATCAATCAATCAATCAATCAATCAATCAATCAATCAATCAAGTTACTTATAGAGCGCACTACACACCCGTGAGGGTCTCAAGGTGCTGGGGAGGGGGGTGCTGCTATTGATCGAAGAGCCAGGTCTTGAGGAGTCTTCTGAAAGCCAGTAGGTCTTGGGTCTGCCGTAGTTTGGTGGGGAGGGTGTTCCAGTTCTTGGCTGCGAGGTGGGGGAAGGATCTGCCACCAGAGGTCGTTCTTCGGACCAGCAGAGCAAGGACTCATGTCTGAGCATACCCTGCCAACTTAGGGTGAACAAAGCGATACAAAAGCGGATGATGGACGGAGCATTTGAGCAAATCAAAAACACTCACCCCCAGTCAACTGATCTGGGTTCAAGATAGCCTGGCTGATGAGGATTATGAATCCGAAACCGCTCCCAGGATGCTTGTTTCCGGTCCAGGGAAGACATAGCTTGGCAGTTCGGGCTGGACTGTTCCCATGAGGCACAGGGTCAGACTGATTTACATATGGCCGTGTCTGAACTGGGGTGGCTGAGTGAGCTAAAGAAGGGTGATGGATTAAACCCAGATCAGTTGACTGGGGGTGAGTGTTTGATTTGCTCAAACGCTCCGTCCATCATACCCTTTTGTATCGCTTCTCTAGTTTCCAACATGTTCTTTTGGAGGACTGAAGGTCTTTGTGAACCAGTTGGCTTTCTTGCAGATGTGGTTGTTGAAGGGTGGCGTGAGCGGGTCAATGGTGTTGGCGCAGTCGTCAATCCACTGTCTGAGGTTGCGGGCGGCGGTGTCGGGGTCGGTGGGCCGGCGGGTCAGTATCACTTCAACACATTATGCATCTGTGCTTGTGGGATCAAAGGCCCATTTTACAGGTCACTTAGTTAATGTTAGAAGTAGGCTTTTAAATATGTTCACAAAGTGTATTATGGCATGTGGCTGCTGTAGCTTTGTTCTATAGCAATTCATTGCTGCCCCTTGCAGCTGTGTTTGTAAAGTCTCTCATTTTAAAGGTGCAAGGTAAAACTACATCTTACTGTTATAGAATGTTCATAGCATCTGCTCAGCGTATCCTTGGCCTTACCTAATGGAAGTTTTACCAATTGGGTTTAGCCATTTATTTATACTGTTTTAGGAGTCAACCCACATGAACTGGGAGGTGGCTAGTGTCATCCGAGTGCACAAAGTTCAAATGGGCCAGCAAATCCTATCAAAAAATGGGTAACCAAAATGTGGTTTCCTACTATAACCAATTCAACCTCTTAGCTATTCATGATCCCTAAGAGCACTAATGAAAGCTAAAGCCTCTCCAAGGATGCCAAGCTCTGAATTACCCCACACATCTCATTTTTACACACAAGTAAAAATTCCTTCAGCATAATCTACTAGATCATCAAAATGCCGTCCCATAAGCACATTATAAATGTGCAACCAACACATCACACATTCTTCTAAAACTCATCTTTACTTAGCACTCATTCCAGTTTAACTTAAGTTTGTCTTAAGTTTAACTTAAGACAAAATCCTAACTTAAGACAAAATCCTAATTTAAGACAAAATCCTAACTTAGGACAAAATCCTAATTTAAGGCTACTAAATGCCTTCTGTGAATACCAAAAGTAGTAAGTCTTTGAAGTTGTAATGAAACATTCTAACTAGTGGTTCAGTTGATTTTAAAATACAATTTTGAAAGTGCCACTTTTAGAAAGTTGCAAAAAGAGCAATTGGTGGACAGAATGCAGAACAATGTCATACATTCACCCAGTGCAGAGATCTGGGCAGTCATTTTTTTGCGCACCATGCCATTCCAGTTTGAATCAAGCCATTTGAAAATCAGTCTTTACCCGGTGCCCAATGGGAACAGCCCAGCCCGAACTGCCTGGCCCTCCCTGGACTGGAAACAAGCATCCTAGGACCGGTTTTGGGGTTTCACCCCTCATCAGCCAGGATAGCTTGACTCCAGTGGCATGGAGAGCACGGGACCCATGTCTGGCAATACCTGTTCCACTCAGGGTGACCAATGCAAAAACAACAATTGATGGACAGAATGCAGAACAATGTCGTACATTCACCCCAGTACAGAAGTCTGGGCCCGAACTGCCAGGTCAGGTTTTAGAAAGTTGGCATTTTCCTACTGAGCCCTTTAGTGCCTGTTTTTGGTACCTCGGTCACATCTACCTTTCTTGCTACTTGACTGTCTATGACCATCCCTGCAGTGATGATATTTTAGCTGGCCAAGTTGGAAAGTTACACTGTGGCTGAACATAAGCAGTTCTGCAAGGAACGGGGCTCCCCACCAAGAAAGGTACAAAGATGCTGGAGCTACAGAAAGATCAGAGGGCCTGGTGGGGGTCCACTAGTCACCGACAACTACAGAGGAGCAAGAAAATGATGAGTAGGATCAGATTCTACATTTGGACATCATTCCTGAAATGCAGTCTTCAGTGGCAAGGGAGGACCTATTCCTTGCATTGAAGGTCCATTCCATAGCAGTAAGCAGTATTTCATTGCATGGCATGTCCCCAGAGGAGCTGACTGACAAGAAGGTTGAGAGAGAGAGTTTCAAGTACAGAAGGCCAAGATTAGAATGGATGAGAAATTTGCTTTGGAATGATTGGCTCACTAAAAGAGCCTTAAAAAGCCAGAACTGAGATCAAAACAAGCCTATTCCAGCAATGATGGCACCAGTACCTCAGTGTCTGAGGGCCAGATGTACGACCATTTTTTGCTGTCACAAAGGGGCATTTGGCCCGTTTGCGACAGCAAAAAATGGATGCACAATGTACTAACCCTATTTTGCACGTCGCTAATATATTAGCGACTCGCAAAATAGGGTTAGCGACTAGCTATTAGGAAGGAGTGTGCCATGGGCATCCCTTCCTAATAGCGAGTGCAAATGGCATGTATGAGTGTTTTGCGATGGCATTTGCGGTCACAAATAACTCGCAGTTTACGACCTACTTCAAGTAGTAATAAACCAATCTCAAACAGGAAGGGGTCCCCTTTGTGAATGGGTGCGCAAATATATTTCAAGAGCAGGCAGCGGTCCCAGGAACCTCAGACTGCCCTTAAAGAATGAAACTGAAAACTTAAATTTGTAGGTCTCGACTAGGAAGAGCATGCACTGTCTTGTCGAGAGATGCTGTATACAGTATAGCGGGGGAAGCTCCGCCCATTTTCCAGCCTTATTTTTTATTGGATCGAATCATAATTTCTGCATTCTGATTGGTGCTTAGCATGGTAATCCCGCCTCCTGACATCCATGTTGTCATTTTTATCCTTACGAGACTATTTTTTTATCACAACCAGCCCCCCACCCCCTCCCATTCATGCCTTCTTTAACCCCTCCGCTGCCCTGAACATTCCGCTGTGGTGCGGAACGTTCTATCACGCGGCCGGGGTTGGAACGTTCAGCGGACGTGCACAGCACTACCGAGGTAGTGCACGTGATGTCCGCTGAACGTGCACCGCACGGAAGGGTTAATGCCTGCAATTCCCTTTAAAATGCATTAGGGCTCGTGAAAATATGAGTCATATTGCATTTTCAATGCTTGTTTGTTTTGTGATTGGTGGCTGGATTTGCACGCTTTGTCTCGCATGCGCCCGATGCCTTACATCGTACGCATGCGTGATAAAACATTGGCGTTTATACAAATCATTGTGGGAGGCAGAGACAACACAAGCAGCGAAGCGGCGGACGGCCTGGCCAGTCACCGGTCGGCGCTCCTTGGTTTTCTGCTTCTGATCTGCTGCTACTGGAGACCCGGCAAGTGCAGGGCCTCTAAAGACAAAGCAGCCCCTCTCTTCCAGCTCCGGGCTTGGGTGTCAAACGTCGAGAAGCTATTGAAGGAGTTCCGACAACAGCTGCAGCAGGCGACAGGGCCAGCACAAATATGAAGCCTCACAGGGAGCCATTAAATAATCACAGAAGCATTCAGTCGGTATTATGCGAATTTTCTGGGCGGAAGTTGTTTCTCTTTCCTGCTGCAGATCACAGGTGAGCTGCGAGGATGAAGGTGAGCAGCACACCCTGGCAGCCAAGACACATACGGAATTAGGGAATGTGGTGCTCAGAGGGTTGTGTTGGTCTTCAGGGTGATATCCGAGGGCCTCTGGGGACTTACAGAGCAGTCCAAGGCAAAGGCTGCAGACCGATCAAATGGCGGGAGCAGATGGTTAAACAGGAGAACTCAGCATGGGACAGTAGAGCTGGGGGGCTTCAGATCGTGCGCTTAAGGCAGCAAGGTGCATTGGTATCCTGCAATTTGCACACTTACCTGTAGGCGTGGTTTGTCGTAGACCCGATCTGCCATGGTGACAGCAGTGTGCCATCCTGCATTTTAAGTAGACGCCCGGCTTTTGGAACAGGTCCAGCGTATCACTTGGTAATGTAGTATTTACAGAGCTGCTTTGTTGGATCAGTGACGAATGGCAACATTAAAGTGAGTACCATATTATAGCATATAATGGTATAGGGACGGCATCTTCGTTTTCCCTTGAGCTGTAAATTCAATGTTCCCTTCTTTGGTGTTCTGTCAAAGTATTAATCTATTACACGTCACACATTTTGTTGCCTCCTTATTCAACTCCTTTGGTTTTGTACTTTACAAGTCTGCTTTGTAATACGCTTAACTTGCTATTGTTTCTACTAATATTTTTACAATTGAATTTCTAAGTTTCTACTAATTGGATTTTTGTCATATTGTTTTTATTTTACTTATTAGAAATTACTCTATTTTACTAATTTTGCTATTGACAGTGTTACTGTTTGAAGAGTTGCACAAATGCTTTACACATAAGCTCTTGGGGGGAGAAGACTTGTACTGGTACGATCCTTGTTAGATCTTCTTATCAGGAATTACATATTGTTTTGACAACTGTCAGTTTTAGGCATTTTTGATTTTGCTATGTGTGTGATGGTTCCCTTTTCAGAAAGCTGATATCTATATAAATAAAAATGTAACTGTTCGTTTGTTCAAAATCTCAAATCTCCGAAAGTTCTTCATCGATTGCTTTGAAATTTTGACACAACGTTGCATTCGAATACGCAAGTGTTTTTATATACACAACATTGGATTTGAATACGCGCGTGTCGAATACGCACGTGTTTTTAATCGAAAGCAAAAAAAGATACATAAAAATGTCAATGAGCGTTTGATAAAAATCCTAAATCTACGAAAGTTATTCACCGATTGATTTGAAATTTTGACACAATGTTGAATTAGAATAAGGGCGTGTTTGTATATATACAGAAATTGGATTAGAATACGCGCTTGTCAAATACACGCGTGTTTTTAATCTAAAGGACAAACAGACCCTATCGATTAGGTTGCTGCGCAACAACTACAATAGACGCATAGAGACAATAGTCTACATATATTAGGATGGACACTTGGTCTCAGGATGGCAGACCGAGAAGTGGGTTTAGGGAGGGGGGGGAGGAGTTGGTTCACTTGGCAACATTAAGAAAGGACGCATAGAGACAATAGTCTACGTATATTCACTTGGCAACATTAAGAAAGGACGCATAGAGGCAATAGTCTACATATATTAGGATGGACAGTTGGTGTCAGGATGGCAGACCGGGAAGTGGGTGGAGGGAG
Source organism: Lissotriton vulgaris (assembly GCF_964263255.1). Lineage (NCBI taxonomy): Eukaryota > Metazoa > Chordata > Amphibia > Caudata > Salamandridae > Lissotriton > Lissotriton vulgaris. The sequence goes on along the minus strand of NC_141691.1, from coordinate 627,677,879 downwards.
GGAGGAGGAGTTGGTTCACTTTGCTACATTAGCGTGTCAGACCGGGAAGTGGGTGGAGGGAGGGGGGAGGAGTTGGTTCACTTGGCAACATTAATAAAGGACGCATAGAGACAAAAGTCTACATATATTAGGATGGACAGTTGGTGTCAGGATGGCAGACCCGGAAGTGGGTGGAGGGAGGCGGGAGGAGTTGGTTCACTTTGCAACATTAGCGCATGTTTATGTATACGCAACGTTGGATTCGAATGCGCGTATGTCCAATACGTGCGTGTTTTTAATCGAAAGGCCGAACAGACCTGATTGATTTGGTTGATGCGCAACAAATGCAAGGGACGCGTATAGACAATAGTCTACATATATTAGGATGGACAGTTGGTGTCAGGATGGCAGACCGGGAAGTGGGTGGAGGGAGGGGGTAGGGGTTGGTTCACTTTGCAACCCAAACAGATCCTATCGATTTGGTTGATGCGCAACAAATACAAGGGACGCATATAGACAATAGTCTACATATATTAGGATGGACAAAAACATATTGTATACCTACAAGCATTGTGAAATGAAACATATTAGAAAAGTGCGCTTACTCTTTTCTTTCTCTTACATTTAACCAGACTGAGCCACAGCAACGCGTGGCCGTGTACAGCTAGTTAAATATAAAAGGCCTCAGTCGGGTTCAGTGATCCGGCAATGATAAAGGCAATGGACTTGACGAGTTCGAAACGTTGTCAGATGATGTAGGTCCGATCTATTTATGATGAAAAATTAAAATTAAGGCAATAGTATTCAATTAGTTATTGTGAGAATCAGATGTTAAAGCCATTAAGCCTTTAATACTGGATTGCTAATACATTGTGTTAAAGCTTATAGACAAGTTACTGCAAAAGGCTTGGCTTTTGGTGTTGATTACTTTCTTTGACATACTCTGAGGGTTGATTTGCACTATGATGATCCTTGCTAGACACTCTTTGGAGGACCAGCAGGTGTATTTGTGTGCTATTCCCTTGTACTAAACAAAAACTCTACATACATACATATAGACAGAGAGAGGCTTTTGGTCGACCCGCTTTTGACTGTTCATGTGCCATTCACATTCTGCTTCTCCATATGATGGCAAACTGCACTGGACAATGAGTTAGCCCTTTTCTACCTCTGGCTCCACGGTCCTGTAAATGAAGGCATTTATCCTGAGCACATGTGCACACCCACCTGAAAATAGGTGTGCTTGCGTTCAGGGACTGGTGAGACAGTCCTTTAGTTTCCTTTAATTTTTCTTTTCAATGGCCCCTTTGAGTCTTTCCTCTGTTCTGTTAGGCTACTCGGTTTTATTTAAAAAAAAAATTCAAATGTATCTTGCATATGATTATTTAGTTTGGGTGTCTGTCCTGTTGCGGATTTGTAGGTGTGAAAGTGGGTGAATGAAAGTCAGTGAGAGGGTTAAAGGATGTACGAGAGCAAGGATGAGTAACAGAGTGCTTGAATGCTGAGTTAATAAATGTCTAAATTCATGAGGGAATGAAGAGGCACTTTCAGTTATAAGCGAGACCTAATAGCAAGTTCAACGTTTGATTGGCAGATTCTATTTGTTGCCCCGTCCTCATATTCAGCATGTAAGATTGTTCACATGGTCTTTTCTCACTGAATGCTTGCATGCCCTTGAACTCTTACAGATCCAGTGGCATTTTTTGTCTCATGTCCCAGCCACGACTTTTCTTTGGAATTAACTTACTTTCTTAAAAAGCAGAAACAGTAATTCTGCCCTAAAGGATACAGTCCTACTGTTTCATTTCTGTTCAGGGTAGGCTGCTCCTTCCAGGGCCTGTGTTAGCTGTAATTTCCTTATTATAGATTGAAAATTACAAACCTCTCAAAATTGAACTATTGATCCCAGCTTAAATGTCTCAACCTGTCTCATTAAAAAAAAGATTTGAAGCAAAATGTAACGGAGAGTGCATGGATTTATGTCACCACGTCTCCTATTAAGGAATTACTGACTGTTCTTTAATGAACGTTGTTTGCATTTCCCCTCTCTATATGTCCTCACGGACCTGAACTTCTCAGACCACTCAGGATCTTGCCAATCAAAACCCTAACTACTGGCTGTATTACTTTTTTCTTTTTTTTTTAAAGTGAAATAAAATGTTTAGTTTGGTTTTGTGCCAAGGATGGGGTCATTCCCAAATTTGCAATAACATATCGTTTGCTGATGTTTCTTAGTAACGTGAGTAAATAGGAAAAAAACAGTTGGACTTGCAGGGGTCTGGTCTGGCCACATGTGACTCGAGTGAAACGAGATGCTGAGAAATGCAAGGGACTGAGAGGTGCACAATCCCCAAACGTAAGCTTTACATTCACAATATTACGGCTCTTTCAGCAGTTTACTCAAAGCTAAATTGCAACACGCACACTGGGCTTTATTGGCCTCGCCATATGTTATGATTTTTTGGGGGGGGAAGGAATAGCAGAGAGCCGCATGTATAATGGCATGTTTGTCCTCTTGTGCAGGCAGCCTTTGTGAAGAGGTTGCCTGAAGTAATCTTAAAACTCTCAAACGTTCACCGCCCTGGATTACACAGCCTCTCCTTCCCTCCTTTGGCAAACAATGCTCTAGTGAAATACTTTGCTTTGCTGCGGTTAATATGTTTCATTGTCTCTTTATGCCTGGTCCATTGTACAGTACTTGCTCATTTCAAATGCAATATTGAGGGCGGAGGATGATTCACCAGAATGCAAAAGGAAAATGGAAGTGACATCACACAACTTTTGACATTATAGGGTGATTGCTTATCTCACTGTTCACTCCTGAGCGACTTCCCTAGTTGCTACTGCAGGGTTGCTCTAAGGGCAAGGAATTAAAAAAAATGCTGGGCTGTCACTGTGCGTAGATGTCTGCAAGGGTACTTTTCAGCAGCCAGCTTGATTCAAGGATACTTCTACTGCAAACCTGTCTGTATTGCATATGGCGGCATGACCCTGATGAATGAAATCCCAGGAGAACCGCCACTAGAGGGCTTACACTGTATGCCTGCCAGCAGAGAAGCAGCAGTGTGCTTTTTCACCTCTTTGTCCACCATGAAGTGGAGCGGGAACGATAAAGTCCAGCCCAGAGATAACGGAAACAAAGCCAGAGTGACGTGCATAGAAAGTGGAAAGGGGCGACCACTCGGTCCCCCCGAACGTATGATTGGGGGCCCGGATCCCCCCGGGAAACCATTTTGGGCGGGGGGCGTGTCTCGGCTGGTATGCCCGAAGTGGCGTAGCCGGGGCGCGCCTTTTCCCGCCCAAGAGGGGTTGTCCTAGACACCTACAGCGTTGGCCACGCCCAGTAGGCGTACCGGAGGAGGGTACACGCCCTCCCGAAGAGGAATAAAGAGGGCAGGAATCCGAAGAAGCATTCTCTTGTTCCTGTGCTTGGAAGCTGCACCCACTCGTTGCACGTCAGCCCTCGACAGAACAAGGAGCAATTTTGAGAACTTGTAATTTTTGTGTTTCTCTTTCAGCGACTTCGAGCCTACGGATCCAGGACCGTGTTGAGCGACGGGGATCAAATATCCGATAACAATGCCTGGCAAAAAGGCGGGAAAGAAGTCGGGGACTGACCAGATGCTTTGCATGCTGATAAAAGATATGGCGAGCATGAAGAAGCAGATGGCAGCGCTGAATAATACTGGTAAACCGAAGAAAGTTATAGGCCCGGCATTACCGGGAGTTGTCACCGCAGGGAGGGGGAAAAGGGTCAGGAATAGGATGGCAGGGGGGGGGGGCCCGGTCCCTGAGTTACCCCCGGCAAGCCCGGTCATTCCAGTCGAGGCCCCAGTACCGATACCGGATGCGGGCCAACCGATTCCGGTTGTTGTTACGCCCGCCAGCGAGGAGGACATGCCTCCGGAATTAGCTGCCCAGTTGGCCGCATGGCTTGGCAGTAAAACAGGGGGTGCTGCGGCACCAGGAGACACGGCCGAGGAGGCCAAGTTACTAATACAGCAGTTGCGGCAGTCGCGAGATGCCGCGAAGGCGAATCTCCCTCTTGTCCCCCCACAGGTGACCTTGGAAGGACCGGCAGCTGGCGTTGGAAAAACAGCGGGAGCAGCAATAGAGCCGGGTAAGCAAGCATTGCCAATGGCAAGGGAGGGGTCTTTGCCCTCTAGACGGGAGAAGGTGGTCCAACATATACCGTTGGCCACGAAAGAATTTATATGGGCTGATAAGTATGTGAATATGTTTTCTCTACTGACTGACCATCGCGAGATGGAGTATGTTAAGACACAGAAGGATTTGTGGCACCCGAGTGTATGGCGAGCCAAAATGGCGGGTTTCAGGGTTGATGAGACAATCTCAAATTGGGCCAAGGCCTTTGCGATGTTTACTGCAATTATTGGGGAACGTAAGCCCGAGGTTTTGCCCGAATTGGCCTGCTATCAGGCACGAATAATGGATTTTTATGAAACGTATGAGGGCAATGAGTGGATGGGTTACGATATGAAGTTTCGTAAGGCCAAAGAGTACGATTCATCTCTGACGTGGGATTGTCTCGACTCAATCTCTTGGCAGAAGCAGCTCCTGCCGGGCGCGACAAAGTCGTCCTCGCTATGCGGGAATGGGTCGGGGCCTTCCCGCCAACAGCCGGCGGCGCCCTTTCGGGCGGGCCCCGCTGGCGACCACCAACCAAGGAATGGTGGGAATGGGAGTAAGAAAGGGGTCTGTTGGAATTTTAACAGGGGCAATTGCACAAGGCCACAAGGGACATGTAAGTTCAGACATGTGTGTTCAGGTTGCGGAAATTCTGCACACCCCGAGAGTTCGTGCAGATCCAGGAATAGTGATACGGGGGGTAGAGGTGGGGCCAAACAGGTCTGAGGAGGACCATTGTGTACCGCTACCTACCCCCGTTGATATCATGGCAATGATCCCCTGGCTAAACGGATACCCTGATCATGTCTCCGCTGGGGTGTTGAGGAACGGCTTCTTATATGGTTTCCACATCCCGGCGGGGGATTTTCGTGGGGAACCACTTTGTAGGAACCAACTGTCGGCTCAGCATAATCCAGCGGTGGTTGAGAGAAAAATTGCAAAAGAGGTTGCCCTTGGCCGGGTTGCTGGCCCATATAGGCACCCGCCAGTAACTAATTTCGTCTGTTCCCCGTTGGGAGTGGTTCCCAAGAAGGACCCGGGGGAATTTCGGCGGATCCATAACTTGTCAGCTCCGAGGGGTCTTTCGGTAAACGATGCAATTGACCCGGGAGTTTGTTCGGTGCGGTACGCATCCTTCGATGATGCCGTCGCCATGTTGAATCGCCTGGGGCCCGGAGCGCTGATGGCGAAGTCGGATATCGAGTCAGCGTTCCGGTTGCTCCCGGTACACCCACGGGATCAGCGTCTGTTAGGCTTTGTGTTCCAGGGCCATTACTACATGGATAGATGTATGCCAATGGGTTGCTCCATCTCTTGCGCTTATTTTGAGAAATTCAGCTGTTTTCTGCAATGGGCATTCACAGAGGCCACTGGCCATAGCCATGTTATGCATTACCTTGATGATTTTTTGTTCTTAGGGGCAGCCGGCGACACAAAATGTGCGCAGGCCTTACATTAATTTTGTACTCTCATGAAGGGATTCGGGGTGCCATTGGCACCAGGTAAGACGGTTGGACCATCTACTTCACTCGAGTTTCTGGGAATTGAACTCGATTCTGTGGAGGGATGTTTCCGTTTGCCAGTGGGGAAAGTAGCGAAATTCAGGGCTTCCCTGGAACTGTGCATTAGCAAAGAAAAAGTTACTCTCCATCAGTTACAACAAGCAGTGGGTCAGCTTAACTTTGCCCTAGGAGTGATACCAATGGCCCGCCCCTTTTCCCGCTCCATTGCACAAGCCATGGTTGGTCTCAAGGAAGGGCACCACCGCACGAGACTGTCGGCAGAGGTTCGCCAGGACATGCGCATATGGTTGGCGTTTCTGGCGGACTTCAACGGTCGAGTGGTGTGGAACAAGCCGCCAGCGTCTTCGGACGAGCTGGGTTTGTGGACCGACTCTGCGGGGAGCGTGGGATTTGGCGCCATCTTTGGTAATCGATGGTCGGCGCAGGCATGGCCGACGGGGTGGCACACCAGCGGTCTCACAGGTAACATTGGGTTTCTCGAGTTGTTCCCCATTTTTGTGGCTCTGAAGGCATGGCCGGATGAGTTCAGAGATCGCTCTGTGGTGTTTTGGTCCGATAACATGACTGTGGTTGAATGTATAAATAATCAGGCAGCACGCTGCAAGTGGATATTAAGATTACTGAAAGAAATTGTACTACTTTGCATGAGACTGAACGTGCAGTTCAGGGCGAAGCATGTGCCAGGTGTACTGAACCAGGCGGCTAATGCACTCTCTCGTTCACACATGCAGGCTTTCAGGGGTTATTTACCTTCTGCGGACCTAGCGGCGGCACCATTTCCCGAAGCACTCTGGCTACTCGGTGCCCCGGATTACAAGACCTCGTGGCAGCAAGCTTAGCCCCCAGGACAAGGAAGGCATACGAAGGAGCGTTTCGTTTCTATTGTGCATTTTTGGGTCCGGCAGGGGGGGAAAATTGGGGTCAGGAAGATTATGTCTTGAAGTTTCTGGTAGCACTGCACAGAGAAGGCCGATCAGCGGCGACGGCCAATAGGCACCGGGCCGCCATTTCATTCATGGCGCAGGCGCATGGCATCAAGGACCCGACATCGTCCTTTTTGGTAAAGAAGGCCCTTTGTGGTTGGCAACGCCTGGAGGGTCGTAGAGTAGACGAGAGGCGCCCGATTGGGCTAGACAGGTTGTCCCTGCTGATGTCGATACTCCCCACGACATGTTCCTCCCAGTTCGAGGCAGTGCTGTTCCGGGCCGCTTTCGCATTAGCATTCCATAGGGCTATGCGGGTGAGCGAGCTGGTGGCAAGAAGTAAGAAAGATGTGGAGGGAGGTCTGTGTCGGGATCACATTCTGATTAAGGGTGATTCAATGGTGGTCACAATAGCCAGGTCCAAGACTGACCAGAGTGCCATGGGAGACAGTATTGTTGTCCAGCGCATACGAGGGTCCCCCATGTGCCCTGTGAAGTGCGTTGAGGAATATTTGGCGCAAAGGGCGGACACATGGGGGGGAAGCCTGCTGAGACACATCGACGCCACCCCACTGACGAGGTTTCAGTTTCAGAGGGTGCTAACAATGGCAATCGCAGCGGCGGGCCTGGACCCGGGCGATTTCGGGACCCATTCCTTTAGGATAGGGGCTGCTACAGAGGCTACAGCCAGGGGTCAGAGTGTCGAGACTGTGAAACAACTGGGACGATGGTCCTCGAACTGTTATAAAAGGTATGTGCGGTTGCACATGTTGTGAAGCCAATGTCATGCACTCACGCTTCTTGTCTTCTGTTTGGTTTACAGTTTCGCGAGCATGCTATGCGGGGCGGACTGTGCAGTCGACCCGGCACCTGGGGACCAGTGGTCAGAGATCACCGGCTGAGGAGAGAGTGGTGTGGGTCGTGGGCCACTCATACGTGAGGCGGGCCGGGGACGTATTCAAAGCAGGTGACGTGACTCACGCAGCTGGGGAATACGGGTACAGAGTGACCTTCCACGGAAGGGGCGGGCTCTGTATTGACCAGTTTCAATGTTTTATCGAGGAACTGTTAGGGCGGCAGGGGTCACCGCCATCTGTAATCATAGTTCATCTGGGGGGCAATGACTTGGTGACGCTCGGTCGCGAGTACTACTCGAGCAAGTTTTATCTACTGTTAGCTGGCTGGCGAGAAGGATCCCGGGGTGCACGATAGCATGGTCCCACATGTTTCCCAGGAAGGTGTGGCGGGGGGGCCTCTCGGTGTCAGCACTGAACCATTCGGTGAAAAAGGTCAATAACAAACTTGGTAGGTTGTTTCGCTCGGCGCAGTTGCACTGTATTCCGCATGGATGTATTCGGGGGGATCACATGTACCTCGATGATGGGGTCCATTTGTCCCGGGAGGGGAATGTCTTACTCATAGGAGACTTCCTAGCATGGTTAAGGGGTTTGTAAAAGCATGACCTTTCGTAGGAGTTTTTTGGGGGGGGCCGGATAGCCGGTCAACTATCCGGCCTGTGGCGGTAAGGTCATGATCGGTGAGCAGTAATTTCAAGGTCCCTAGAGAGGGGGCGCCACCCACTATGGATGGGAGCGCCCGGGGGGGAGGCGGCCATTGGCCCCTCCCACGGGGAGGCGGCACCCACTAAGTATGGGTCGCCTAAGGGAAGACGGCCATAGGCCCCTTCCAGGGGAGGAGGCGGCTAGATGCCCCTCCTACGAATTTCCCGGGGCCCGGATATCCGTGACGGCGGATGTGATAGACAGTGTGGGGTGGGAGGGGGGTCCACGCTACCTTCTTACAGACACCACACATGGGTCCTCGGACGACCTTTAAGATGGCGTCGAGTTAAAAGGGGGGCCCCCGCAAGACAAGGGAAATTGGAGTTGGCACAGAGGTACAGTCCTCTGCGCGACCGCCCTCACACCGTGAGGGGGAGAGTTATGGTAGTAGGGATCTGACACCGGTTGCGACCTTGCCGTTGGCCCGTAATGCTAGGATGTACAATTTTAATTTAGAAAGTATGCATTTGCAGGATGATAGACTCGGCTAGGAAAACCTTTGTACTAGAGATTTGTTAAGGTTAGCCAAAGAACATGTCTTCATCAAAATGTAATAAATGAAAATTGTACATGATATGAAACTGTTATTTTAATGTTTTAATATTTTTTCATATTTTAATAAATACGGCCGGGAGGGTAACTCCCTCCCGCCTTCCAAAAGTTCAGAACTGCGTCCGTCTTCCCATCCTTGGGGATTGTGTTGGGAGGGGGTGACAGGCATCCCGGACATATGTGTATGTGTGTGTGTGTGTTGCTGCATCCCAAGGTGCATCTGTTATGTTTGATGATCCTTGCTCAGTAGCTGCCTGTGATGTGCCTATTTTGCTTGAGGGATGATATTAGTTTGACTACTGCCAGTGAAGTGTGCCCTGCTGCGGCCATATTGAACGTATTCTTTGCACGAGATGAAAGATTGCACAGCGGTTATCTGTATTTTACTTGTTCTGTGTGTATTGCTTCTGTCCATGCTGTGCTTGCTGGTGCTGTACACATACAGCACTGGAATTGCACTATGAATGTTAATGATTCAGCACTGTTTCTGCAAGCCTTTAGTATCTCGTGTTGAGGTTTCCTTCACAGCTGCAACCATCACCCATGCTGAAACTCATGTGAGCCTATTGGTCAGACGGCAGAAAGGTATACCAATGGGACCCAAGCTGTTTTGGTCCGGCCTGGCATAAAGTTTGCCTTTCAGAAACAAACTTTCCAAAAATTATGTTTTTTTTGAAAATCTAAAAAACACATTGACCTGCTCCAGTGTAGCTTTTCTGCTAACTCTCTCAGGACCCGAACAGGAAATATGAACGTCAGAAGGACTGTCCTACCAGCATGCATTGACGGACAGCCCTATGGATGGCGGGATGCTGGTCAAAGGTTTCCAACAGTAGAGACAGCTGAGACCCTACCGCTAGACACCACATGTTTTGTGGAACAGGATCCCTGCAGATTCACAGATTGATTCCTACTCTCTCAACCACTAAATGAGGTCCTTTTAGCTATATCAGATCCTGTGTGAATGTTAATCATGCATTGATTAGCATTCAATGTCTGTGTCTTGGGATTCCTTTCATGTTGGCATCGTAAGGCCTGTTAAATATCAGTGCAGTAATTTTACATTCATGAACAGTGGAGAGGTGTGCTTACAGCAATGTGTGGTCTTTTGGTTGGTGGCCATGTTAAATTGGTTATTTTACAAGGGCAGGCAGGTCTTAGTTTAAGAGCTGGGTGTGGGTTAAGTTTGTCAATGGATGTTTTCAGTGCTGCCTCTAGATTCAAAATTAGTGCTCTGTTTGTATTTTTGGGCAGTGTGATCTTGTTGTTAATTCTTAGAAATGGCAATATAGGTTGCGTGCAATTGGGCTGGCAAACTATGGGCATATGTCGACTATTTTCTGAAGACATCTTAAAGGAGTAGGGGGAGATATTTGATAGGGTTTTGGTTTAAAAGTAAAAGCGAATACTTTCAGCTTCAGGACAATTTTAACTTAAGATGGGAGTTAATATGTGAGCATGGTAGGAGCTGAGGGTGAGTATGTTGTTTCTTCTGATGCGTACATTTAACCAAGTGCGTTCTTGGAGATTTGGTTCAACAATAAGTCGACCTGCATAGAATGATAGAAACAGGGAATCCTTCTTTGTTCGTGGTATATGAGGTAACATTGTCTTTTATGGGGTCCCCTTAGTGTTATTTAAAAGATGGGAGCTTTATCCATATATTGTTTGTGCCCCCTAGCTTCAGTGTCATGGTTATTGTTACATTAATAAGGGTTTTGCTGTGTTGCATTGTGCAGTTTAATGTTCGACTTATGGTGGTGGAGATGCACCAAACACCGATTTTGGTAACATCGAACTGGATAAACTGTGAGGAGACCCTGCACACTCCCCCACTGATGCCAATTATCCAACTAACACAAATTAGATCCAAAACAGCAAAAGTAGTTGGGAGTCAAAATCTAAATATGTAAACATGGTGCACCATGAATATATAGTTCATATAGTATCTTTGTATTCAAATGTAGTATTTTCATGATCAAAGTAGTAACATACATATTGGACATCGATACAGTTAAATTACAATCTTAGTAGTCTCATATTGAAGAAAAACATAACAAGAACACGCTCTGAAGTTCAATATAGATACAATCATTGTAATCTCCCGTTAAAACAAGTACTGAAGTTGCCAACACGTGTTTCTTGTAAATACCAATCTGCTGCTTCAGGGCTAAGAGAAAGAAACAGAATATGTATATATAACAATAAATGTAAAGTTTATAATATCATATTTGCTACAGGATAAAGTAGCATGGTAAGAACTTGAAAACAGAATATCGAAACACTATTCTATTCAACTTAAAACGACCTTGTACAATTGCATCTAAGTGGTTTGATTCAGACTTCAGAATAAAAAGACAAGGTTTTGCAATGCAAAGCATTTACAATGCAATCGGTCTCGCTTTTGGGACCTTATATGTATTTAGCTATGCAGCACATTAGCCTGGGTGCTGAAACTTCTACTGTTCTTTATCATGGAGGGAAAGTAAGCACCAAACTGTGTGACACGCCAGGTATGGGAACACATAGAGAAACATTGCCTTTCAGTGGGAAATGGATTAGTCCAAAGATCTGTTTTAATATAAAATCAGGGCCTTCGGTGGTGATATCACTGAAAATACATGATTTGAAAAAATACAAGATTTGAAACAAATACTACTGTCTATGGGTGCTCATGGAAGACAATTTCTATGGACTGGAATCTAGAGAATTCTGAAGTGATTCTGTTTTTTTGCTGACCTCTGCTAGCCATTTTCTATTAAGAAAGTTATATAGAGGCAGTTGCCAGAAAATTTAAAAAATGAAAGTCCCTCAGCAGAAAGGAATTATGGTATTTTACTGATCTCTACTGGTCGTTTTCTATCAAGACATTTAAATAGAGGCAGTTGAACAACCAGAAAACAATTCTGGTATTTTACTGACCTCTACTGGTCGTTTTCTATCAAGACAGTTAAATAGAGGCAGTTGAACAGAAACAAAGTCCCTAAGCGGAAGCAGACAAGTCCTTGGGCTGATCTCCAGAGCCCACAAAGTACATACACATGTAAGTATATACTAAAGTATATACAAGAGGTCTCGAATGCTCAACCTAAAAAAGGAAAATCAGGAAGAGGTAAGAGCCAGAAAAGACCCTTGCACCCGATGCGTATTTCTTAGCTTTGTGCTCTCACTTACTCTGTTCCAATGGTGTTTCTTTTCTAGCTGTTACCTGTTCCATTTTTTGCATTTCCTTCAAGCTTCTGGATTTTCTGGCATGTATCCTTTAGCCTTTAAGGGTGTGATAAGATAACTTTTCATTCTGTAAGTCTGAATCAAATCACTTAGATGCAATTGCACAAGGTTGTTTTAAGTCGAAAAGAATATTTTCTCAATATTGTCTTCATGTTCTTTCATAGTCTTTCCATAGTACTTTATCCTGTATCAAATGTGCTATTACAAGCTTTACATTTATTCTTATGTATATATTCTGTTTCTTTCTCATGCTCCGAGACCCGATAAAAGCCGATGGGTATTCACGCGAAACAAGTGTTGGGAGATTACAATGATTGTATCTATGTTGAATTTCAGGAACTTCAGAGCTTATTCTTGTTATGTTTGTCTTCAGTGAAAGACTACCAAGATTGTAACCTTACTGTATTGATGTCCAATATGTATATATCTACTTTGCTTATGAAAAAATACAAAATTTTAATACAAATATATTATATAAATTATATATTGATGGTCTACGGTGTGTTCATATTTATATTTTGACTCACCACTACTCTGGCAAAGTGTGCTTCTGTGAGTGCTGTGAGAGTTTCATGGCGTGGTTTTCCCACGCAGTCCTAAGAGTGCCATGATCTGTTAAGGATGTGTGTTGGTGCAGGGTGCATCTTGCATACTAAAGTGCTGTGCGTTGTAATCAGTGACGTAGCTAGACCAAAGGCCACTCTGGCGGCTCCTGCATTTGCCATGTGTAAGAGCAGGGGGTACTGGCGATTTCATCAGTGGATGCCCCACAACAGCCACTGGTAAAGGGGGGGCTGCTGCCCCCAAACCATGTGCCGCCCAGGGCAGACCTGCACTACCTCCCACCCTCCCCCTTACTCCACCACTGGTTGTAAAGTGCGATTGAGGTGTTCTTGTGAATCATTCTATAAATTGTGCTTAGCTTTATGTGACTTATTTTATGTGGCGGAATGTTGTTAAATACAATTTTTGTTGCACTGACAGTGAGAGTTTGCTTGGCGAAAGTGCTTATTTTGATTTTGTGGTGATGTTTGGTGGTTGTGCATTTATTGCATTTTGGTTGACCAATTTTAGTAGTGTGATATTTTAGTGTGGCTATTTTGTTTTATGAGCAGTATGTTGGAGCAAGAGTTGGAGCTTGAGTGGCAGGTGATAGCATGCAGTCTCTAATGGTTTGCCATGAATGTGCACAAGACATGTGTCAAGGAGACATTTATTTAGAGGTGCTACTGTTGGTTAGCTGTGCGTTCAGATCATTGAACATTTATTTTGTACTCAGAGAATGAGGCTGAGAGAGGATGTGACTGAGAGTTTGTTTATTCGTTAGAGTGGGTTCGTATAACTGTGAAACGTTATGGAAAGTCTATTTTTTTTATAAACAAACCTTATTCTGATTTAAAGCGTGACTTAGGTGTATAGTTGCTTAGAAACAAGGTTAGCATAATGGTTTTTTTGCGAAACGAGTTTTCCACAGAGGCTTTGTCAGGCAGTTTTCAATATGTGATGCCTCTTATCGAGGTGAGGCGATGTTTGTAGGAACTCTCAGTCTATGGTTGCATTGCTATTTTGCAGTTATGTTGTTCCGGTTCTTATATGTGGGTGGTGCTTTTTTGTGGTAATGTGACTTGTTTTGGAATTGAGATACGCGTATTATGGTGTTGTTAAGAGGAACTTCACACAGACAGTGCTTAATCTGTGCCAGTGGTTGCAGGGGGGCCACCGGCATTTATTGTTGGAGACCGGCACTTATTTAACTTATTAAAGTCATCAGAACAGGAGAGAGTAAAACACAAAAGGTGGAAAGAAAATTAGGAAGAGAAACACAATGACAATGGGAGACTGTAAGGATGAAAACAACTAGCAAGAGTGAGAAAAAGAGGCAGTGAGATTCTGGTGATGTATTAAAGAATCATGAAGTGGAATCAAGGCAAGGCTAGGCAGGCTTGGTATTTGGCGCCTTGACCTTTTAATGGCACTGGCCACAGGCTTCTGGGAAAAACTTTGAGGTTAGGCACTCCTACTTTTGTTAATTAACCACTGCGCACAACTGTGTGTCATAGTGTGTCATGTGATGGTGTTGAAGTGGAATATTGTAGGAAGGACTCTTTGGGTGGACTGAAAAGGTGAGAGAGAGTAAGTGATCAATAGATTTTGAGGATGAGTGTATCAGTCAAGTCGTTCAGGTTATTCTTTCACATTTAGCTGGACGACTGTTGTAGTGTATAGTAATAATAACTAGTGCACAGCTGGCTACTAGGAAAGTGACAAATGGGAAGGTTCTCCCAATAAATATTAGCTTCTTCTACACCGTCCATTATTTCTATTTAAAAATGAGATGAACTATTCATATTGGATGCATTCTGTGATGGCTGAGGTTGAATTGTGAACTGAATGCAAACATGAGTAGTGACTACGGGCCATATGTATCAAAATCCTCTTTTGGGATTCTTAAATAGCGATTTTTTGTGAATCGCTATTTGAGAATCGCAAAATGCTATGTATGTAGGATTGCAATACATTTTGTGGATCCTACCTATTCCTTAATTGCAAATCTCAAATTGCGATTTGCAATTAAGGAATACCTCCCCATTCATTGCTACGGGCATAGAGGCCCATAGGAATGAATGGGATGACATTCTCAATGTGCGATTATCAATCACAAAATCACAAATTGAGAATGTAATTTCAAGGGTGTCAAAAGAACACCCTGTTGCACCCCTGAAATAAGCATGGGTGCACATGTTGCGCACATACATGCCCTTAGAGTATGTATGTGCTTCACATTGCACTTTGAAAAATTCAAAAAAGTGCGTTTTTCAAAGAAATCGCAAATTACCACCAACTTGAAGTTGGTGGTAATTTGCGATTCCTTAAGGCCAAATTGCACTTTTTTGGTGCTTCTTACATTGCATTTAAGGAATCACAAAGGTTGCGATTCCTTAAATGCAATTGCAAAATAAGGAATCACAAATTTAGCCATTCCACATTTTGCACGCAGATATGCCTTACTACATACCATTTAGCAAAATTGCGAACGCCGAAATTCTGAAAATTTTGACATTTCCAATCGCAATTTTGCTTGATACATATGGCCCTATATCCGCCACAGTGAAGGTGAGCATTGGTACCCTGCATAATGATATTCATCTCGCCCTGAGCAGTACCAGCAGATATAGAGCCGCCAATTGGAAGCTGTGCTCCGGCAACCCCATGTCACTCTACTGTAGTTTCATGACAGGACTTCCAAAATCCAGGAATCAGAGTGTGAGGGTCCACTAACGCTGCTCTTTTTCTTATAATGCTTTGCAGGTTATTCACTTTGCAAACGTTTTTGAAAAAAATATGCAATGTTGTATGACACCCATAGTCGCAATAAAAGTTTACTGGCGAAACTGCCTCAGAATGAAGGATTTGGCACTGTCAGTGGGAATTGCAAGAGCATGTGGTGGTCAACACCACAAATGTAAGCAGAGAGCACTGAATGAAATGAATACATCATTGTAGAAACATAAATACTTAGAAAGGACGGTGCCATGTCCCATAAAATGGTGGGGAAAAAAAGCATGTAACACAGTGTTGCAAATATTGCATAGTATGCTGAGTTCACAGACATGTTTTTTTTTCCAAAATGACAAATCACCACTCAGCTGGGTTATAAAAGTAATCAGTACATGCATTCATTTACAGCAGTTCACATAGAGGTTCTTTGAGAAATCATGTGTATAATTTGGTTGCAAAACTGATTTCCCATAGTAGATTTGCAAGTGTCTTACGCCCCGGCAAGTGCTGTACTGATACAATGCTCGCATCAATTAGAATGCACATATGCAGATCGGACTGGATTTTGATGCACATAAATGATATCAGCTAAAGGCGGTATGAGAATGCACATCCAATATTGGCTAAACCAGTTCTATAGTGATGTCAGGCATTCTGTGTCAGTGGGCGTTCCTATGTCATCTCAGTTAGGCCTCTTACATCAAAAGGATCATAAGTCCTTATCAAAATAAAATTTGAATGGAAAGGCATCCTTGGCGTGGTTTTCCCTGTCTTTTTGCCTCTACCTACAGTATTTTTCATTGTGTGCTGGGCTTCGTCTTTGCTGGTTTGTCTACTCTGCGGACCTTACCACTGCTGATCAGTGCTAAAGGGCAAGTGCTCCCTGTGCAAATTATTATTATGATTGGTTATCCATGGTTGGCATATTTGATCTACTAGTAAGTCCCTAGTAATGTGCAGTTGGTGTGCACAATGCCTGTAAATCAAATGTTACTCGTGCCCCTTCAACCCTGTAAATCTGCCACAGGTTGCAGTGTCTGTGAGTGCAGTTTTCAACTGCCATGTTGACCTTGAATGTGTACTCACTTGCCAGGCCCAAACCTTACCTTTTACTACATGTAAGGCCCCCCTAAGTTAAGGCCAGGGTACCCCAATGGGCATGTTGCAGTGTATGTGGAAGGTAGGACATGTACTGGTACTGGTGTGTTTTACATGTCCTGATGGTGAAATACTGCCAATTTCGTTTTTTGCAACTGCAAGGACTAGCTCTCCCATAGGTAATCACTGAAGCTGCCTGTAACATTTTACAAGTGTAATTTTCCATCGGGAAGAGCTAGAGATTTGGAGCTTGGGATCTCTGATATAAAAACACATATTTTATGAAAAGTGTTTTTTGAATTGTTTGTTTGAAAATGCCACTTTTAGAAAGTGAGTGTCCAATAAGGTGCGTAACTACGCACCATCTGTCGCACTGCGTAAATTCAGGAATATATCCACACGGTAATATTCTCCTTTTGAGATAATCCACTTGCTCATAGTACACCATAGGTAACAAAAGCTTACTGCAAAATAACTCCAAACTTCCTAAATCACTCAAAGACAGCGTAATTCTAGCATAATTCTTTTCTTAAACATTTTCAAATGTGTCCTGTAGGCCCATCCATGCTTCAAACAGCGACAGTGATAATAAATCATACACGTCAAGTGGGCTCAATTCATTCCCCCCAATGCATTTAGGGCCTACAAGGCCCTTCGTCAGGGGTCACTGAAATAGATAAACAAAAGAGGCGTTTCAACCATCGGAGCAATGTACACTTTCCGTTTTTAAAAAAAAGAAGAGATAGTGCTATAAATTACTCAACAACCACATGTAAATCTCCCCCTTCCAACCCACCCCGCTAATCCCAATCATATACTGTGTAACAAAATTCTAAATGGCACCCCCTTTGTGTATCAACACCTACTCAAACTACGAAATACAAAAAAGTACTGAAAATGTATACATGAAATTAACATAGTGCTCGAGCGAAAACATTCTTACAACCATCCCTTCAAACCTGCCCCGGCTCCCACCGTAAACCCAAACATATTGCTACTTCAACGTATGAGCCTCAACATGAGTAATTATCTTAACAGCCACTAGACGCAGCATAATGTTCTCCTACACATTTCTTAACCACTATCGTAACAGCCTCTCTGCACTTTGAGAAAGTGGGCATTTTCTTCCTTTACCATACTGTGCAAGCCTGTGGAATCAATGTCTTGTTAAGACTGACAGCTGGGCTGTTTTTACATTTATTCTAGACAGTCACACAAAGGGTGCTAAAGAGTGCCCTGCATATCCTGATGGCCCATCATCAGGCTGATGGGCCTTTCTGACTTAGAGTGGTGGGAGAAGTTGTCACTGGCACCTGAATAGGGTTGTGCCTGGCCTCTCACAATGCTGTCTACACCCCCTATATTGTATCTGGAGCCAAGGAAAGCAAGGCAGGATCTTGTGAACAACAAAGACTTTCCTTTGAAGTATGCCTACTTCAAAAGCCAAAAGGGGTGCAAGTATTGGACCTGTAACTCCACATTTGTAGAACACTTCTGGAAAGAGGACTGTGCCAAGAAGAAGAGCTGAAGAGCTGTCAGAAGGAGTACTGCCCCTTTGCTGTGTGTTATTTTTCTGGGTTGGCCTGCAGTTGCTGCTTCTGTCTGTGGGCAGTGAAGGAACTGGAATTTGCTTTTGAATCCTGCTTTTTCAATGTTCCCCAAGGGATTGTGTGTACTTGCCTCCTGTTGGAAGTCTGAGGGCCATCAAAGACTTCACCTGCAGCATCACTGAACTCCATTGCTGGGAGTTCTGACCTGTCAAGTGGTGGTAATTTCAGTTCTGGGTCCTTGGAAGTTTCTCATGATGGAAAAGACTGAAAAATGTATGTATCTCACTTCTAGCTGCTGTTTTTGGGATGCAGCACCACTGTGTGGGAGAAATTTCTGAGCACCGCCGCCATGCGGCTGAAGAAATCAGCACAGTGCCTGTTCATGGCCTGAAGAACCGCCGCAGCCAGACTCCAGCGCCTGTCTCTGAGATCAAAATACTGACTCTGACGCAAGCTCTGCTGTGCAGCTGAAAAAAGTCGACTCATCAACGGTCCGTGGCTGAAGGAATTGACACAGCGCCGGTGTGCCACCGCCGCCTAAACCTCCATCACGTTCAGATTTCCACACATCACACCTGTGCATCAAGTTTTCCAATGCATCACCCGCAGACAAGTACTGCCTTTAGATTTCGATGCATCGCTTTATAAAGTGATATTTCAAGTACTGTATGTTGAAATTTTATAGTTTTGGACTTGTTTAGCTTAATAAAGATTGTTTAGTTTTCTGAACTGGTGTGGTGTCCATGTGAAGTGTTTTCACTGTGTTTCTGTGTGTGTTATGTGCAAATACTTTACACATTGTCTCTGAGATAAGCTTGACTGCTCATGCCAAACTACCAAGGGGGTGAGCATGGGTTATCTTGGGTGTGTAGGTTCCATAACCTGATTAAAATGAAGGGTCCCTACTTGGACAGGGTGTAAGCCACTGCCAACTAGAGACCCCAATTTCTAACAATGACGTATCTGAAGTGCTAAACTAACTCAATTGCTACACAAACAAATGATGGAGGGAATAATGAATCAATCATACATTCTTCCCCAGTCTAGAGATCTGGATTAAATCCATTATTCTTTTGCTCACCATGCCACCCCCGTTTAGACCCAGCCACATGCAAATCATTCTTGACCGTGTGCTTCATGGCAACAGTCCAGACGGAACTGCCAAGCCAGGTACTCCCAGGACCGGAAACAAGCATCCTGGGACCGGTTTCTGGGTATTACCTTTCATCAGCCAGGCTAGCTTGAATCCAGTGGCACAGTGAGCAAGGGACCCACGTCTAACTCAAATGAGCACTCACATCCACTTCCATGACCTATATGCACCTTGCAACATGTATGTCACTCTAGGTGGAACTAGAAGACTGCTTGTCAATGCATGCACCTAACACTATTAGTAATGCATATGCGTCTTCATATATGACAAGTCTAGTATAACTATGCTTGTAAATTGGATGACTATGTCTATCTCCAAGACATTGGTCAGCACTAAGCAGTCATGGAAAGGGCCTACATCTGCAGCAGAAGGGGATGAAATAGCCACAGCATTGTATGATTAAGGAGCCCATATTGCAATTAACCCTTTGGATGAACGAGAGATATGGAGTGTATGGAGATGTTGGTTGACCGGCTGTACATTTTTTAACCCCTTCGACGCTGATGACGAGCTGGGCTCGTCATGGCGTAGCCCGCTCGCACGCTGATGACGAGCCCAGCTCGTCACGTAACATGCGTTTTCGCAAAACCCAGGGTGCGAGCGGAATTCCGCTAGCGCGCATGCGGTTAAAGAGAATGTATCTTTCATGAAGACAATGGTGCTAGATTGATTTGGAGTCAGGTAATTTCATGCCAAAAAATAGTGGTCAACTTGGTAGTAGCAAAGGCCAAGTGACTCAGTACAAGAAAGAATTGTCCCAACCGGCTGTCAAGGGACACCAGGGCAAACACTGGAAACAGTGACAGATCATGTCTCACATAAGGGCACACCAAAAGAGAGGGAATGGTTAGATTGAAGTTGCTGTGGCTTAGGCAGAGAAATTACTTGGATGCAATTAGAGAGAAGTGGGCAGTGTTCCCTAAAAAAATCAATCTAGATGATGCACCAGGAAGTAAAAGATGACATGACATGAAGGACATGGATTTGGAAATGCTAGGGGAGGGTCTGGTGGTGCAGAAGGAAGTTGAGTTGGCATGGGTCAGAAGCATGTTAATGGCACCCTACATGAGGAATATGTCCCTGTGACAATATCTTTTTTGTCAGCAAGCACATCATCTGAACGTCCAAAAGGAGAGAATTTTGTCATTCCGTAGCAGAGTCCAACTTGTTCAGCGTGCCGATGTGTTTCCCAGGACAGTTATTATATTTAACTCTATTGCTTGTTTGAGTGATCAATTTGTACACAAAGCTCCAATTTCTGAACTTTCTTTTACTAAAGCTTTAAGACCTCCAGCAACACCAGCCTCACAATGCTTGTCCCCATTAAACTGATGGAACTGTTGTGTCAAGCCCACTGTCCTTTACATTTAATCCCATCATTAACTCTATAGCCATGTATGTTCAAGCGGGTGAGGGATGTTCCAGTGAAATATCTGTAGACCCTCAGATCCCTTTTAGAAATCTTCAGCATGGCCATGACAATCTATATGTTGAAAGTAGTTAGTTTCTAATCGTGTGATTATAACCTGTCTTTATGTAAGTTTTTCATGTGCTTGTTCGCTCCTTACCTGTGTGGGGTGAGATTAGTACAGTATGTGCTCCAGAGGCACATCTCGTGGGCTTTTACCAGCTTTCAGTGACAGGATGGTGCGTTTACCTTAGATGCCTGACTGTTTTTTGCTTCAGTAGCACTAATGATGCACCGGTTGGCGTCGTTTGCTGACTTTCTGACCATTTTTAATTGACTGCAATGTTGTACAACAGGTTGTGTGATTACTTTTCTGTCACGTTTTATGGTTTCAATATTAGCACAGGTTCATTTTAACACCACGGACAGTGTTTGGAAAACTGCATTCATTTCAACAAGAAACTCAGAGTTTAGAAGAATCCCAATCATGTGAAATATCTTTATATGCCTTATGAATTAAAGCCTAAAGTAACTGCTGGTAAAGTAGAGATTTTATCTTATGTATGTATGAGGTATTGTTTGGTGTGCAACTAGCTGGAGAGTGCTGTACATGGTGAAAGGCAAAGATACATTCAACAAGTGATTTGAGAAATAACTGTTTGACAACAGTTATTGTATCAAGATGTAGTGTTCTTTAAAGAGGTTCCCTTCAACTCTTACCTGAAATAGGGCAGTCTTGCTGGATACAACAATGTTGTTTCAGATCCTGGGTGCATCAATTATAAATGCCTGTTGGCTTGTTTTTTCAGATTTACACTTGTCTCGAGTCTCGTAGTGTCCTGGCTGCAGCAGTGCTGAGTGCCTCTAGAGATGGTAAGCTTGTTAGCCAGATAGGCATGGATGCAGGCTCAGGAGGTTTTGTAAATGATGCAGCTCATTTTGAAGATGTGATCTAGCCAGGAGAGTCAGTAGATGAGATATGCTGCAGCATGTATAATGCCCTTAAGGAGGGCCATGGAGGGGTCTGGGAGTACATGTAGAAAGGTGTACCCACCATCGAGATGCAAGAGCATGAGGGCTTACACAGCAGTTTGGAAGCCACTTTCTTCAGTAGATAGATCTGGTACAAGCACATCTTTGTTTTCTTGACAATGTGTTCTTTGATGGTGAGGTTGCTGTCCCGGTGGAATCCTAGGGCCGGATTCACAAAGGTAAACTTACACTTTTGTGTAAGTTTATGATTGTTTGATTTTCACAAAGGAACGTACGACTAGTGTCTTTATGAGTGCAGAGACTCCTGATATTTCTATTTATGTGCAGATACTGTGAACTCATAAAAATACTACTTGTAAATCACTTTGTGAATAGCACACAATCTTAAACCTACCCAAAGGTGTAAATTTATCTTTGTGCATTAGACCCCTCATGTCTTAAATGGGTGAAAGCTGGAGTGCAAAGCTCTTTGGATTCATATACGTTTATTTGCCCTAGAATACCATGGGACTCTCACAGACTTACATAGGTGGAGGCAGTTTTGGATTCATGCAGTATCATTTCCCAATGAAACTGACCCTTTAGTATTCTACCGCTTTCTAATCCGGAACTCACCATAACCCTTGTATTCTTGTCAGACCATATCCTCGGTTAACCGTTCCCCATCAACCACACGATGTAAACCAAACCCATATCTTCATTCTCTGTTATTGTGATCTCCTTCACAGCACGAAAAAGCAGTGTTACCCTGGATACTGTCATCATCCTTATTAGCTCACGTGACTAAAGCTCCTCCCATCCCAATCGGCCTATCACTTTCAACTGACTGTTAAAAACCACCTTCCTCATTACTGCAAGTCCCATAAGGCGCTGTTTCTGTTGCCCCGATCACCTACACCCACAATAGCAACCACAGTTCGAATACACTAACCTGTTCCCTATACTCACTAAATTCCCTCGAGCACCTCAATTGAATACCCCCCCGCCCATAAATGATTGTCACATACATCGGTAATGAAATAATCCATTTCTGCTCTTACAGTTTCTAGCACATTATGTATGTTAATAATACGCTTAGTTTGAACACTCAGTGTTAATGTATAGTCCAAACCAAACAATCATCCGTACATTACCTTCAACATTGATTCACAGACTTCCACTTCTGGAGAATTCAGATGTTGTAATATCGATGAAATATGTAGGTTGCTATTGCGAGTATAGGTGATCGGGGCAACAGAAACAGTGCCTTATGGGACTTGTAGTAATGAGGAAGGTGGTTTTTAACGGTCAGTTGAAAGTGATAGGCCGAATGGGATGGGAGGAGCTTTAGTCATGTGAGCTAATAAGGATGATGACAGTATCGAGGGTAATACTCCTTTGTCGCACTGTGAAGGAGATCACATTAACAGAGAATGAAGGTATGGGGGATGGTTTACATCGTGTGGTTGATGGGGAACGGTTAACCGAGGATATGGTCTAACACGAGTACAAGGGTTAGGGTTATGGGGAGTTCCTGATTAGAAAGCGGTTGAATACTAAAGGGTCAAGTTTCCGAGAGAGGTTTTCTTGGGCACATGTTGATAGTGTGTATTCACGCACTTAGAGGGAAAACGTTGGTTATGGGAAGAACTGTAAAAACATTATGATGTTCTTTGATGAACTGTTTTGCATTGAGTATACGTAGAAGTCCGAATTTACTATCAAATGTTGTTTTTTTCAAACTTGTAGTGAACCCCTGAAGAAGGCTTATGGAAAAGCCGAAATGCATTGGGTTAACAAGATCAATCACTAATGATGAATTATGTATGTGTCATGCTGTGGAAAAAGGCCTGGATGGGCAAATCTGCCGCATTTGAAGCTTGTCATACATAAAGCGCCTCACATGTAACATGATAAAAGGAAACAAGCATTATAAAACTTGGAAATATGCTGAATAAACTGTACAAAACGTGGATGAATTTATGGCATTTTCATTACGAAATATGGATTGCGCTGTGCGTCCGGTTTGGAATGAAATTTCACTCCATTTTTCATGGTATCTACATATGCGTGGAAGGCAGACCACGTTCCCAGGCTGCACGCCGAAAAACATAAACAAATTGAATGGTGAAACAATTTGGAAGAAACAGGAGTGCACTTTGACACCATCCCTTTTTTCACTTTTAGAAAGTTTGCATTTTCTTGTCCTAACCATTTGGTGCTGCAGCCTCTTTTCTCTGGTCACATAACTATGTGTAGTTGGTAGTTGGCCTTTGTGTATTCCTCCAAGACAGTCACACAATACAGGGACTGAGTGGTGGCAAAATTGGTCATCCTGGCAGGATGGGAGGAGCAGGGCTGTGTACAATCCCTCTTGTATTTAAAGAAAGCTGCCTCAGTCAAAACACACAAAGAACTTCAAAATAGCCTTTTGTCTCCAAAATTTGTATATGTCTGAAGGTAAGAAGAGGCAGAGCCCAATCCACTTGGTGTATCCGAACTGCTCTCAATCGCGGTCAGCCATAAATTTCAACTTTGCCCCGGTATCACGCAACAAGATGTCCATGTTTGGCTCTGTAATCTTTGGCTGCTATTTTCCACTTTAAACTTTAAAAAAAATCATAATTCCAGTTCTAAGGATCATTTTGGTGTCAAATAATTTATTAAAATGTACTCTATTTTCCCAAATGGATGTGGGATTTTTCTTTTTTGTGTTTTCACGTTATTGCTGTTTGATTTTGACATAAGTACTTTACACATTGCCCCGAAGTTAAGCATGATTGCTTTGGTGCCAAGCTACCAAAGGGTTAAGCACATGTTAATTTAGTGACTTTTTGTGGTTCACCTTGACAAATATTGTGGGTGTTGCTTGAGTATGGTTTGACCACCCCTCAACTAACAAACAACCCAATTTCTCTCAAAAGGGCCTTTTAAATGTTCCTTTACTTGAACACATAATTTATTTAACATTATTGCATAATTTGGTCCTACAGGGCTACATAATTTCAGCAGCCTTTCTTTTAATTGTTGAGGCAATACTAGGAGTCAGGGAAATCTTCACCCTTTACAAGAAACATATATTGCCTTTACAATGAGAAAATGAGGGGGAACAACATAATTTTGAATTAGGCTCCACCTCTCTTGCAGGGCATAATTTATCCTCTCTCATCACATCTCCTATTATAACGTGACTGCAATAAATACAGCGGCATATGTTCGCTTCTTGGAGTTTCAATCAGCAAGCTGGGATGCATTTTCGGTGACATGTTTATTAATTTCCAGATTATTCCACAACAATCATCCTGCCACAACCCACTGTCAGGGCCAAGAGGTACATTTCAAGGAACTCTGCAAGGGACGTTAGGTACTGTAGTAGTGATCTGAGTTCATTTGCCCCTTATTCACCTTCCATTTTCCCTCATATTTAAATAAGTTCATGTTAGTTACATTTATTGGCTGGTCCTCGACCCTTTCACTAGCTGCTAAGCAGGGCATAGAGAGCATCTCTTCCAGAGGTTCACATCTATATAGTTATTTACAAATCAATGTAATGCATACAGTTTTGACTATGGAGAACATATTTGATGCATTGGGCGCCTCTTATACTGTCCCCAATAAACTAAATTAGTACTGATTCAGCAGAAAAATGCAACCTCTGAGTTGTAAATATGCAAATGTGGTACAATGTAAAATGTACTCCACATGCATATGTTTATTTTTATTTCTAATTCGTAAAATGCAAGGCCTTTGTGGCAGTGACCTTTAAGTTTCTTTTTCAAATTGACCTTTGCTGAGATTTTACTAAATACATTTTTCTAAGATAGGCTTGTGATAAATCCTATAGTACTAATGCATTCAATTTGTCACTGAAAATAATGTGTTTAAAAGCACATTTCATTAATAGCATTATATTAGGAGTTGGTTTTCAAAATGAGTTGGAAAGGATATTAGATTCAACGTTCTTTTATAAGTTGTTGTATTGATTCGAATTGTTAGCTGTTGCATTGATTTGAATAAAGGGTCCGTTATTTCAAATTACATTTTTATTGTGCATAACTGGCGAGAACTCAATGCAGTGATGTCCTCTTTTATGTTTTTGTAATTGCCAGAAGAAAGGACAACTTCACCCATTAGCCATGGGGCCACCCGCCACTTAGTATATACATTAAAGCTTCCTCAAGTCTCATTAATAGAGTCAAACTTCAGAAGAGAAAGCCACAAAGACCAGAAAAAACCTATTGAGCAATATATGTTCTTGGTCCTTGATTTAAGATAGACAGCTTTACAAGGGCCAGGAAGCAAGACACCAAATCTACCCAGGGACAGGATAGAAAAAGCCTAGAATATTATTCGAGGTTGCGAATCAAACAGACAAAAACCACTGAAGCTAAAAGGAGCAAAAATAAGGGACAAAATGTTTCTAAGCTAATTGATGTACAGAATGAGAAATAAGAAATCAAAAGTGTTACAACACGCCCTTCTTCTATCCAATCTCCCTTACATGAGTAAAGTAGAAAATAACTTCACTGGCAATTATTGGACACCATCTAGCACAGGGAAGACCTAGCAACAAAAACTAGGTTAGAAATGAATTTACCCCTAAACACACCCATCGCCATCGGAAGGTGTTGTTGTCTTAGTATGGCAAATGCAAGAATAGAAACATAGCGCCTAATTACGATGTCAGGTGGACTCAAGTCCACCCGACATCCTGTCGGTACTGGGACAGATCGACCTCCTATCGGTGGTCACGACCGATCAATTAGGATGTAACCGAACACTGTTCGGTCGCACTCCAGTTCCTTACAATGGGAGCATGCATTCCAACCGGAATACATACTTTCATTGTAAAATGAAGATGTGCAGTTCATCCCTGTACCCCGTGGCAGACACCTTAAGGTGTTTGCTATGGGGTGCAGGGATCATGGTGCCCCCTCAGACTCCAAGCGGAGGCTGTGCACCCATGGGGGCACTGCTGACGACGCCCAAAGTCGACTTCGAAAAGCCTTTCTGTGTAAGGAAAGGCCGGCACAGAAAGGCTGTGGGAATCCAACATTGTAATCCCTCAGGAGGAAAGAGCTGTCCTTGGGATTACTGAAATCATTCTGAATGGTGGACGGTCCCTCGAAGTTCGTAGGAAGCAAGTCGGAATGACAGGTCAGATTTATTTCCAACCAATACCATCATAATGGGTTGGTCAGAAAGGAATCTGAGCGTCTGGTTACAATGCATTAGGAACGGCCCAACCGTTTACTAATGCATTGTAATTAGTCCCTAAATTTACAATACCCTGCCCTTCAGGCGTATGGCAGCCCTGATCCTCCGTATCACAATACTCCTTAGTTCGAACTCTCAGTTGGACATTCTCGACCACATGCAAAGCAATCCACCACCAGCAAAAACCCTTTAGTGCTCCCTCAGCTGCAACCATGAGGATTTGGCATACGGTACTAGGCAAAGCAGATGGGAATCATTCTGCACCGCTAGTTTGATTTCTTCCTGTCTGCTGATGCGGTACCAGATGACTATGCCAAATCCTCAGCAGAACCATTTCAGCATTCCAGTGACTTATCTCTAGGTATGTAATAAAGACAATGACTAATAAGCACAAAATCACTAACACACATTTCTCTGTATGATTTGCCCCCAATTGTTCACTCTGGGACATATTTACAATCCCCTATTGTCACCACAACGTCACTTTTAGTGACTTTGTGGTGGCAATAGGGATCAAGGCAGTGTTAAACCCCTTATGCTGCCTTGTAAATAAGGCACCGTTTCATGCTACAATTAGCATGAAAGGGGAGGGCAATGGGTGTTGCTGTGGGTGTTCCTCCACAAAACCTCTTGATTTTGACGCTATCCCCTATTTACAAAGGTGGTGTAACTAGGAGGCAGCGTGAAAATTAAGACCAAGAAAAAACATGTCTTAAACAGGCGAAATGAGGAGAAATGCTTTCTTTTTCCTCGGTTTTGCTGTTTCCATGTGTACTGCTTTGTGCAGCACACATAGAATCGGCAATTTGCCTATGATTGTTTATGTGCAGGAAGGTCCCTCTTCCTGGACATAAAAAATCATTTAGAAAAATGCAGTTTTGCAATTTCTATGTGTGCTGCATTAAGAAAGAAGTTACAAAACACCATTTAAAGAATGATTATGTGCAGGAAATGGGACATTCCTGTTCATAAACAATCTTCCCCTCAACACAGGTACCCTTGCAGTATGGTGCAAGGGTGCCTGTGTTGGCGCAAGGCAGTTAATTTAGCGCCAGCACCAGAGGAACTCAGGGCTGCACCATATTCTAGCAAATATATCATTAGCCTTCTTGGCTTAATGACACGGTTCGCCATATTATTTTAAATATGCCCCTTTGATTCTAATCCAATGATGCTCTGACATAGCATATTTGAAAGTTTTTGATTGACTTAATGAATTGAGAGGTATATTAAGTTGTTTTTGGAGAGTGTTTCCTTGAAATCTAAATAATAACACCAAATTGCAGTTGTGTTAATTGAAGAAACAATTTCTCCTGTGGTGTGGTCACTTAGATTCTTCTACTGTTCCTTACGGCCACGTTTTTAATAGCAGTAAAGGAGAGTTGAAAGTGTTCATTGAGTGCTGACTCTCAATCAGGTGAGCGGTTGTTTGGCAAAACCTCTGACAGCCCTTATTTAATTTGGAGATCAGTGGAGTTTGTCAGCAATGAAGCCAGGTTAATCTCTTTCGCGGATATTTCTAAAATCCTCGCATCTGTAAATCAGGCAGGCGCACCTTGTGATGGAGTACCCTCTCCATCAAACTCTAAATCATCCCTTAAGTGTTAGAATTTGATTTATTTGTATCACCAGTCCTTCGGAGACACTTATTTCTGCCCCCTCAAAGCAAATGAGGAATTGCCTCAGCAGATGTGTGAAAATGTTCAAGAAAAAAAACGCATCTGTTCTGTATCCCAGTGTTATCAGGAAAAGATATCTTATTTTTGATACATTTGATAATGTTAATCAGTGGTCTAGTCCACATAGAAAGAAGGTTTTGTAAGCCAATGCTGAACGATGTTTGCTTTGGCCCATTTTCATGCTTCATATTCAGGGCTTTGCAAATCTCAATTTTCTGCAAGTGTTCAAGAGTCAGCAAGATGACTTCTTTCTAACAAATTGTGACCTAGGGTCACATGCTCAAAAGCTGCTGATATTTTAGAAACATTAAAAAACTACATTAGCATTTTGGTTTTATAAGAAATAATCCCCTTCCCGTAATGCCAGACTGGTGATATAACACGAATGCACTTGAAATTGTTCATTTTCCAGATCAGAGCATTCTTTAGACATGTTTTACATCTTTTTCCAGTGAGGATTTTATTTGACAGTGATTACAGGTTTAACTTGTCTTGATTAAACAGAAGTTGAATATATATAATTAAACATTTAATTTGTGGAATGATGGATAGGTTTTTGACTTTTTATTGTTTCTCAGGAAAATATAAAGTTAGTTATTTACTGTCGATAGGAATTGCGGCCTTTGACTAAGAAAAATGGGCATGTTTTTGGAAACCTGAGATTGCTTCAATAGTGGACTTATTATTAATGAACATGGGAAGCTGTAGCATTGACTGTATCTTGACTGCGGCTCGAATTCTGCTGCGGTGTTGGCAGAATAATGAGTGGGCGGGGTTCAGATGGCCCCTGGCTGTCCTCCGCACACACCCGGCGTGACGTCGGACCTCTGGGTGCTGTCCGACGCATGGAAGGGGTTAATGCTTCCTGGGCGGATTAGTTTGCACAATAAAATCCTAAAGTGAATTGTGTTTATGTATTTATTTTACTGGGGACTTTTCTAAATAACTAACCAATCTTCAAGGGTAAAGGTGCAATATACATAGAAACATGGTACATACCCAACATTTGGGGATAACACAGCATGAAAACATTCAGATATGCAGTATACAAAAGATGTAGAGGAGAGAAGGAACATTAGAAAGAGAACAATCAGTGAGGGGAACTGAGAAAATCCACTGTAGACATTAGAGAGGGATATCCTGCATTCCTGGACTTGGGCCACATGACAGGTTGAAGTGTGTCTTTAAAGCTTGAAGATGTATTATGTGGATCTATGACATAATATCAACAGACAGAATATAGACATACAACAATATCGAACCATAAATATCGAAATCAAAAATATCGAAGTTCTATCTACATAAAGGTAAGTACAAAAATATCAGAAAAAAATATAGTCGTACAAAAAAATCGAAGTAAAAAATATCGTTTTTTAAATGTATTAATAATAATCTAAAAATAATTTAAAAATACATATAATTTAACACATTATAGATATAAACCTTAAAACATATTTAAAAAATTAATAACTAATACATACATATTTAAAATAAATTAAAAACTCTACATATAAATTAATATATATACTTAATCCACATATTGCATCAGTAGGGAAAGCGTTGGATAGCGTAGGGGTAAAAATTACTATTCCCACTCCAGTGAGTGCAACAGTATGGAAAGCGTTGGATAGCGTAGGGGTAAAATTACTATTGCCACTCCAAAGGGTGCAACAGTAGGGAAAGCATTGGATAGCGTAGGGGTAAAAATTACTATTCCAACTTCAGAAGGTGCAACAGTAGGGAAAGCGTTGGATAGCGTAGGGGTAAAAATTACTATTTCCACTCCAAAGGGTGCAACAGTAGGGAAAGCGTTGGATAGCATAGGGGTAAAAATTACTATTTCCACTCCAGAGTGTGCAACAGTAGGGAAACCGTTGGATAGCGTAGAGGTAAACATTACTATTCCCACTCCAAAGAGTGCAACAGTAGAGAAAGCATTGAATAGCCATGGGGGTAAAAATTACTATTCCAACTCCAGAGAGTGCAACAGTAGGGAAAGCGTTGGATAGCGTAAGTGTAAAAATTACTATTCCCACTCCAGAGGGTGCAACAGTAGGGAAAGCGTTGGATAGTGTGGGGGTAAAAATTACTATTCCCACTCCAGGAGGTGCAATAGTAGCGAAAGCGCAGGATAGCGTAGGCGTTATATTAACATACTTATCAATTACATATTTTTTTTTTAAAAAAGATGTCATATTTTATTTCCAAAAATATATTACTAAAAACCAAATATTTATAATTGATATTTACTAATATACAAAAAAATTACTTCCCACGCTACTCCCCCTTTAACACACAACACATACAAAACAACAATTAACCTAAATATCAATTAATCAATTAATAACAATTAATATTATTAAATTGATGTAATTATAAATTAACTAATTGACAAATATTAATGACCAATTAATAATTAATTAACAAGAAATGTACAACAATAAATAATATTTATTAATACATTCTTTATAATTAATATAAATTAATGAAAAAACTAATTACCAATTAATTAATTAATAATTAATAATAAATGCCAATAAATAAATACTATCTCTTTAATTAATTTAATTTAATTATTACACACCCTATTCCCCTATAAACACACAACCCACTACACATAAATATATCACCTAAAAAATGTAATTATCATTTAATCACTTAATAATAATTAATTACCATTAATTGTAATTAACAATAACAAAAAATAAACAATATTACTACATTAACTCTAATTAATTTAATTAACTAATTAATAATAATAAATTATGAATTATTGTTATTTAACAATTAATCATTAATCAAAAATATATAAAAATCATAATAATAAATGAATTATAGTTAAATTACTTTCCACCCTATTCCCCTATAAACCCACAACCCGCTCTGATACTAAAACGCAAAATGTAAACAAAATTACCAATTATTAAACATACATTAAAAAACATGTTTAACAATATATAAAATACATAATAAATTACATAACACTAAACAAAATTTCGATATTAATAACATAGATACCTTAAAATCGATATTCTGTCTATCAATATTATTGCACATCGATATTCTATACCATCGAAATTAAAACATCGATATTATTGTATATTGATATTTAAATTTCGATATTTTGGCTACCTACCGTATTCTGTAACTTGGAGAAGTAAATTATTGTAGTACAGTTTTTTGTTCCAGCTAATCAAACAGTGGGTAACCCAAGCCAAGATATTCATTAGCAAAAGCCATGTTTTATACATTATGTTAATACTAATAGTTAATTATACAATGATAGAATACCATATTGTTTACTTGCAATGTAAAATTTAAAATCTTTTGTAAAAGAGCCAACTTATTTGGGGCCTTCTAACCCTGCACTAGGAAGAGATACAGCACTGCTTAGGAGGCAGTTGATTGCAGAGATTGGGGCCGAGGGTAACAAAAGTTTTGATTTGGTGTTGCCTCACTTTTGTAACTCAGCCCTGATGCAAAATCCTTTTTGGTATTTACAAAGCCATGCAAATGTCAATTTGTGTGCCTTTGTCAGAAAAAGTGATGCAATTCAGTGCACTGTGCAGCCTTGAATTACATTTCTTCACAAAGGCGTTCATTGTGCCTGCTGGAGGCTGCTGTAATGAGCAGAACTATTTTAATTTCACATCGTTATTTACTCTTTGTGTGTGTGCTGTAGAGTGCACTACACATAAAAATAAGAAATAGCCTCAAAGGATAGTATTTGTGCAGGAAGATGCCCCTTTATGTGCAAAAACTATCCAGACTCCAAGCAGACACCCTTGCGCTATGGTGCAAAGATCCCTGGGCCTTATTTATGAAGGCCTTGCGACACCGGTGCGTCACTTTTTCCCATGTTAAAAGTGACGCACCGGCGGCGCAAGGCCTTCATAAATAAGGCCCCCTGTGTTGGCAGTAGACAACCCATAGTGCTCCAGTGCATGCAGAGAGCAGGACTGCACCATTTCTTTGGAGATATGACACATTTTTGCCCCACCGGAGCATCACTTTTTGGGATGCGCCAGTGGTGCAATGCCCTGCTGCATATTTACAAAGCAGCGTTAAGCAACTTTGCGAGGCTTAACGCAGCTTTTTAAATATTGTACCCTGTCACACAGGTATCTACGAGAAAGGAGCATGCAATTTGTGTTGCTGTGGGCGTTCCACCGTAACACCCTTTGCTTTTTGATGCTGCCCCAGATTTACAAGCATGTGTAAATCTGAGGCACTGTCAAAAACTAATGGCACTAGATTAGCACAATGAGGATATTTTTTATGTCTCTAACAGCACATAAAAAGTCATCCTTGCAACACAGACACCCTTTCACCATGGCTCAAGGGTGTCTGTTTTGGCGCCAACCAGCTTTTTTTAGCACCAGCATAAGGGAAAGCACAGGGGTGCACTTTATTCTTGTAAATACGGTGCATCGCTGCATTTTTTAAATGATGAGGCACAGCTAAATTGCTTGCAACAAATTAGGCAAAAGATGTTTATAAATCAATTTAGTAGAACAGCTATAAACAGCATGGTGGTAACAGTACAGAATAAATTAGTGGGAATAATAGAGTTTAGGTAACTGACATTTTTAAATGGAAATTAGATTATATGCATAACATTAAGCCTTTTGACATCCTCTTCATAAACAGGAAGGATTTGTACAAATAAATGCATTTGAAAGAAGCAGATAGAAGTTAAAGCAGAGATTTGGACAACCAGCAACCATAATGAGATTGGAATCAAACTTGATCGCAGGGTTGAGAACCATAGTAGCAGGGCCTGGCAGATTCCCACCTTCTTCAGTTTCAGACAAGAGCTATGACCTCCATTTTACTATCCTCCCCTAATTCTTAGCTGCATTAAAGTTGAGCCAAAGGCTACCTATCCAATCCAAGAGCAACATTTCACATTGCAGGAATTACATTGCCAAAGAGGTTCTGCAGTCCAAAGAAGGATTAGCATATGGCCTTTATTACGGATTGGGGTAGAAATCCGTTGTTTGAGATTGTGAAAGTAGACACATCCCAAATATTAAAATGTGGAGCTTTCAGAAGGGGCATCATATCATCAGCCCAGTAGTTATAGTCACTAATGAAATTAACTTTAAGGCTGGAGACCGTAAGCAGGACCATTGATTTTTAATAGATTAGCCGCAACAATAAGCCTACGACCACATATAGGATTAGTCAGTACAGCTGTTTCTATATGAATTTATATGGTACTTCAATAGCGCAAACCTAGGCAAAAGGCAACAGAGCACTGGAAAGGCTCAAAGACAGGCATAAAATAAATGAGTGATATGAGAGGTAGTGGGTTCCAGACCCTGGGTGCATAAATGTAAAAGGTCTGCTGACTTGTTTTTTCTTTTTTACACTTAGTTTGCAGTCCTATCTATTTATTTTCAGAGTTTTGCACTCCAACTGCAAAGCTTCTGCAGTTGTAAACTTACTTTGAACTCATAGTTTGTGAATACCAAAAAATGTAAACTTACATAAAGGTGAGAGTTTACCTTTGTGAATCAGGCCCAACGTTTGACCATTTAAAATCTAATAAAAATCCAGGATAGTGAAGAAAGTAAATTACTATGTCAATGTATGCTAAGGATACAGTTTTTAGAGGCCATCCCTATAAGAAATTGGGTTCAAGTAACAATCCTGTGATTCTGGGCAAGTCACTTAATCTAGCAGTGCCTATCAAAAATGAATGTGTCCTTGTGTAATGCAACTGGTGCTCATGTAAAGTGCTCCAGTACCTTTGGATCGAGTTTGCGCTATAAAACAATTTGCAACAAAACCTCCTAGTAGCCATCGCTCAGAGCAGGCAGGCTTCACTTAGAGGCAATGTGTAAAATATTTATGCAGCACTTAAATAGTGATAAAGTTGAAATAAAGTAACATTGTAAGAACACAATTACACCAAGTTGACAAAAATCCAATAAAGAGAACTGGAGCTATGAATTTCTAAAGTTTTAAGTAGAAATAGACCCAGGAAGAACAAAGTGGCAATGATCGCGATAGAACAAGATTTAGGTGCAAATTGACACTAACAGTGATGGAGAGCAGATTGGATACTCTAATCATATAAATCCTGGTCAAATATTGTATCTTCTGACTTTAGTCCTTTGAGTCTCCATCAATAGGAGTACACTCCTAAAGCCCCCAGGAACGCAGGGGAGGCACTTAGAAACTCACAGGGTGGCCGGCAGAGTCCTTTCATGATACAGTTGCCACTTATCAGCTGGTCAGTTTCAGGAAAGGCCTCATGAAGCTTGTTGTATCCCTTTAGTCTCAACAGCAGGTCATCTTTAGGAACCTTGGAGTCTATTTCTTTGTCCTGAGTACAAGAGAGAGAGCAGTTCCAGTCCTCCAAGGCTCTTCTCAGGTTGCAGAGAGCAGGTCCAAACATCTTATGATCTTTCCCATGTCAAAGAGTGTTCAGAAGAGGGTGCCTGAAGGCGCCGCATTTATACCTGGCATGAGCTAGTGGGTGGGAATGACTCCTTGGGACACCCAATGGTACTAATCTTACCCACTTTTGGCATTTTCAAGGTGGCTGAAGTCTTTAGTCACACTAAACGTTGAATCTGAAGGCTGAATGTGTATGAGTGAGTGTATTATGATAGTCCTATAATCTACCCACATATAAGTGTAAAATTTCGTTTTACGCAGCACCTGCATCACAAACAAACTCATAGATAGAAGTCTAGTAAAATCAAAGCTGAGATTTCAGCAACCAGACAGAAGATACACATGTGTTTGCCGTTCTGTTTCCCTCCTTTGAAGTGCGCTTGAAATTTTGTAAGAAAAGTCCAGCAAACCTGCCAAATAGGCTGTGACACTGTAATGTGAAAGAGAATCCTATTGTGATTGCGGCATGACTGGCTGCCAGGAAAGAAAAGGAGACAGACCCAGGTGTGAGGCACTTCTGCCTGTTAGGGGGTGGCTTTGAAGTGCACCAAGGGTTTGGACACAGCCCCCAAGACCCATTGTCCCTGTCCTGGGAGCAGTTAAAACCTCACCTGAGAATCTATCAAGCTATCAGATGACAGATGAATACTTACATAGCCTTCAGGCAGGGAAATCGTCAAAAGTACCTTTTCTGTAATAGTTAGAAAAATCTGACTTTACAAGCCAATTGGGTTTTATTTAACTATTTGAAAGAGTCTGTGAAAACATTTTCTAGCTGTCCCCTAGGCAGATATAACATTTATTAAACCTATTATTGTATCCTACAGTTTTCCTTTGCTTGACATTAAACATTGACATGCCCTACTGTTAAATGCCATGCACCCTGCCTTAATGGACAGTAAGGCCTATGTATGGGGTGGCCTTATAGATATTTAAAATGAAGGTTTAAGCCTGTCAAAAGAGGTTATTTTGACAAATTCAATTTACGGTTAAAACCTGCCCAACCAGGATACCGGTGGCAGGCCTACATTTACGCTTACATTGTCCCTGTAGCGGAAGGCACAATGGATGCTGTAGTTGACTTGTGACATTTTAATTATAGGTCCTGGGTACACCTTGATGCACATGAATTCACACACTGAAAATACATTTGTATTTTAGAACATAAATAGGTTGTATTTTAAAAACAACGGTATTTATTTATTCTGTGTGTTCTGGGCGGTACGCAAGGTGAGGGCGTTTTTGTGGGGGAAAAGGTTCAAAATTCTTAATGACCACAAACCCTTTAGGGAGGTCTTCTCCAAGAAAGGTATTGACTTTGTCTCTCATAGGAAACGGAAACAGATTGTGACCCTACAAGAATTTAACTGACATCTCATACTTACCTGGTTCTAATAATGTTCTGGCGGACTGTCTGTCAAGACTCGGGTGTGAAGGGTGTGTGACAACAGATGATGTTAAGTGGTTTGGTGGTGAGGAACTAAAGGAAGAAATCATTGTGTGTGTGATCAGCGAAGGGCTAATTTCCAAGAGTGAACAGGGTGAATACCTTTTGTGTGATGCAGACTTGCAGAAAGTCATAACCATGGTAACAGGTCATTGGTGTGATAAGAGAGACTGTGAGGAGGTGCTCAAGGGCATTTGGCAAGTTATGGAAGATCTGACTGTTGTGGATGGTCTCCTCGTGTGTGGTAGTAAACTGGTAAAGTGTGCTCACGCATCACACATTGGCATTGCCAAGACCAAGGAAAGGATCAGGGAGGCATATTGATGGCCTGCCATGGATGAGTATGTGGAGAAGTTGGTATGTGAGTGTGCGGAGTGTGCGTGTTGCGACAGGATACTGAAGTGCAGGCAACAACACATGGTCATCAAAGAACAGGTTGCTGGTCCATGGACAGATATTTCTATAGATATTTTCAGACCTGTGAGATTGAAGACTCAGGACCGCTATGTTATCATGTGTATTGATATGTTTTCCCATTGGCCTCACATCAAGGTGGTCAATTCTGATTAGTCTGGTGTGGTGAACGAATTTCTAGAAGAGTTATATGAATGCGAGGGTTTCCAATTAACGCTCTTGTCAGACAATGGTGTTCAGGTCACATCCTCAGCCATGGAAGAGTTTCTGTGTTCCTGGGGAATCAAGCACAAGAAGGTGGCCCTGTACCATCCACAAAGCAATGGTGTGGTGAAAAGGTTTATCAAAGTGCTCAAGGAGTCTCTGCAACAAGCGGTTGCCTGTGGTGAGAGTTGGGAGTTGGCTATGAGGAAGAAAGTCAGAGAATATAGGTTTACTTCTCCTTCATCCACTGGTGAGACCCCCTTTCATCTTTTTAAAGGAAGGGTCGCCAATATTGAAGACACTCCGTTGTGGGTAATGTCCAGCAGGATATTGGTGGATGAAAAAGTGGGCAGCACGGAGGGCTGGAGAGAGAGAGAGAGAGAGGGGGAGGTGATGAGTAAAAGAAAGATCTGGGATGATGAAAGGAGAACTGTGAAGAACACAGTGGTCAACGTTGAAGACTGTGTCAAGATTAGGTCTCCCAGGAAAAGCGGAGGCAGATGAAAATTCAGTCAGTCCTTTAAGGTGATTAAGGTTTTTGAAAATGCAATAAAGACCGGTGACCATAGGATTTGGAATTTGGGTAGAGTAGCTAAGTGTCAGGTTAGTGCTGGTCTTGATACTGCCGCTACAACTGGTGGGAATGCCTCGAGCTCAGAAGTGGAAGAGACTATTGCACAAGAAGGGGGCTACCTGCCATTTAGCTTGAAACGTGTGCCCCGTCGCTTGCAAGATTATGTTTCTTAAAGCAAGCGCATTTCATATTTTCTATGTACCCATTCTTCTTCTTGTTTTCACAAAATAGTTTGGTTTTACTGTACAAGGTTTGTAACTGTATTTTTTGTTGTTTTTTTCTCATGCTCTTTCATTTTAAGGTGTGAGAGGGGGGAGGGGGTCCTAGATCTCCATGTTCTGGAATGTGGGGATGGTTGCCAGGCAGTGGGCTTGAATGAGACGATTTTTCAGTCAGCCTCAGGTGGTTGCTGAATGGGGTCTTTGGAGCTGTGTAACTTAAATAACTGTATTTGTTCTTCCCTGCGCTTTCTACTGTGCTTTATGAAGGGACACACTTCCACAGTAACCTTCAGGGTAACCCCAAGCTGCTGAACGCCCAAAAAGCAATGCTGATCAGCTTAAAAAAGGACAGGAGGAACTGATAATGAAACACTCAGGTGATGCGGAATGCTTGCAAACATCTCAGTCACTGTCAATGTCTCAGTCAGGCTGCATTCCAGCCCATTGTCTTTTGCCCACTATTCCACTCCAAACAAGGACCAGCCATATGCAAAGAAAGACCTGAGCCTTCTCTAGGAGTAACATTCTAGCCTAAAAAGCCAGACCAATATCCACTTGAAGTTTGTTTCTGAGAAGCAAAAAAAGTATAAAAGGTTGATGAGCAGTCGCCAAAACCAAAAACGGCTGTCCACCAAAAGTGTTGCACTTTGAAGGGAACAGCCATGTGGCTGGTCTTTTCAATGTACAGAGATGTTTCCTGAGCTGGCGGCCATGTCTATATTTGGCAAATGGTAGTCCGGCAGGGCAGTGGAGGTATTGTCCTCCTTCACCATGCCGTGCCTGTAAGGCCCCAACTGCCTTGTGTAATTAAGAGCCTGCCTGCATTTGCTGTCAGAATACTTAAGCTCTTGTGCTGTGAGCTGCTGCCCCACAGACCATTTGTGTTTGAAATTTAAGAGCTACTGCCGTTGTTGACACTGATCCTCAGAAGGCTGCAATGCAACATAGAACTGTGTTTCTAGATGTTTGTAATTTTCTCAAAAAATCCTGACAGCACACTCTGTGGTTATAAAAAAAAACACCAATGAATGGTTTCTTTATTTTATTCATACATTTACATTTTATTCATGTGCGTTACACTCCAATTATAGTACCACTGAAGTTCATATAGTGTCCAATGAATTTAAACTTCTGTGTCTTGATCAGGGGGACAGAAATATTTATAATCCTGCAAAAAAGCAGAATATATTCATGTTTACAATTAACGAAGTTAAGGTTAAGTCATTCAGGTGGCATATGCCTATCACGATGAGAGAAGAACACCAATGATGAAGCATGCAACAGAAACCTGAGTGAGGTGTCCTGATCCATAACGTTTGAAAATTATGGTAAAAGCAAGGGTGTGATATAGCCATTTGTTGACTATCCGTCGCATTCCGTGTAAATGACTTTGATAGGGAGGTCGTGCAACAGGCTATTTGTCCTCTCACATTCTTTGTGATGGTAATTTATTTTGAGTTTACAACATTTGTATATTCCTTCCATTTCAATTCATGTACCCAATCATTTTCAGCTTATTTTTAACAGCGTATCACATTGCCCTGTCCGCATCCCATGATTCAATATTGCATAGTATGCATTTCTTTCTTTTTGTCTTTTTTTGTGGATTTTCAAGAGCAATGCAACGATACAGCAAAGGACACCAATACTGATATATAATCGATAAACAATATCCAGTAATAAACAATATCCAGTATCCAATAAGATCTAGTTATAATAGCTGACTCCTCCATGACAGAGTACACTAATGTCCCAGGCATTTGGAAAAAAAAGCCGGTCTGCCATGTGTCCCACCAGCCGTAGTGGTAAGAGGAGGGGAAGGGGGTGAATTTTGGG
Source organism: Lissotriton vulgaris (assembly GCF_964263255.1). Taxonomy (NCBI): domain Eukaryota; kingdom Metazoa; phylum Chordata; class Amphibia; order Caudata; family Salamandridae; genus Lissotriton; species Lissotriton vulgaris. Next base: position 627,638,500 of record NC_141691.1, on the reverse strand, counting down.
ATAAGCATTTATTGTATAACAGGGCTCTTCTCCCTCAAATAGCATCCGCATTATGCCTGACATATTGTATGGTAATAAACAGTGACCAAATAGACAGGAAGGTCTCCAGAGTTCTATAACTTGCATATTACCTTCTCATATGTATATATTTCTGTAAGCCACTCATCTTGTTATTATGGTGCTCGCCAATGTCTCAAAATGCAGATTTTGGCTGCAGTCATGGCTGCTACAAATAGACGTTCAGAATCTGTTGTGTCATGTAGGAGGATCTTTTTCTTTGCACGGGTATAGCCAATTATAACTTATAACATAAGGTGTCACCAACTAGGGGCCTAAAGGTACGTATGGCTAGACAATCAAAGAGGACATGATATGATGTAACCTGGCTGGTTGCATCTACAACAATTCCAGTGGTCTAAGAAGCCTACTGAACAGTTTCTGAGGCGCCCAGTTAAAAAAAACTTTATTGTGGACTCCTGTACACCTTTTGCAGGATTGCCATCTCCTCTTCCCATTCATCCTCCTTGAAATCCGCTGAAATTAGTGGCTGTCATTTCCTACAAAAATGCAACAGGATGGCTAATGCACAACTGGTACATTATGAAACCCTGGCATTACACCCTTATTTAGTCCCTAGCTTTTCAAATATTGTTCAACAGGAGAGTTTGTGATATTCCACGGTAGGGCCCCCAGAACAGAAGTAAGACAATAGGTTAACTGAATGTATTTCCATTCTAATTCAGAGATGAATGATGTAGTGTCACATGCGTTTGAAATGACGGGACTCTTGCGGCTCCTGATGGACTCCATAGAACTGTGACGTCAATGTTAGAGCATAGTGAAGTGAATGCAGGTTTGGACAGTTGGGTTCGCAGATTCATGCAAAAGAACAAAGATGTGTTATAGTAAACTCCATGTGTAGCACAGTCATTGGCCAGTATCAGGGCTGAGGTGGATGCTAAAAATGATATTACTCTCTTAATGAGTCAAAGGTTTTTAGGTCCCTTTGTGCCAATAATTGATCTACAGCATGTGGTGTCTTCTATATAGTGAACAACCACGAAAAAATCCGGTGAAGTCTCAAGATGCATTTAATCACCTCATTCACCAACAGTTCATCTCTAACTGACACATTAGAACACTTCTTCATAGAACGGTTCCAAATGGAACTTATGGTGATGTCACACATCTCCCTCTTTACAGCAAGATAAACTAAAATGGATTTAAACATAATGAAGAACAAAAAAATAAAGAAAACGTAACAAACAAGGTCTCTCAAAAAAAAAGAATGTTTGCGCACTCTCTGACTCGTAGCTCTACTATTGACAGGAAAAGAGTGAGAACCTGCATGAGAGAACATTTCACCACTTGAGGATGAACATTTGTCATTAAAACCCTCTTTCACAAGGACTGGATTAGGATTGGTTTTGACAACAACTGGAACAGCACAGTTTTATATGATGTTTATACCCCTTCAGACAACCCAACTTGCTTGAAATACATCAGCAAACTGTTCACTTAGAACAGCTACAGGATTGTCAACTGATTTAACTTGAACTTGCGGATCAGCATTGGGATTAAGAAGCACCCCAAGAAGCCGTTGATGAGGCCAACCTAACACTGAATTGCCTCTCTTAGCAATATATACCTTCCCTTCAGTCATTCCACCACTCAATTCAATACAAGTCATAAAATAACCCAGAAAATTTACCGGCAAACCATCATAACCAACAGGAGAAACATCTGTTTTTTTTAAGAGAAACAGGATCTCTGAAATGACCCTCAAATATCGCTTTGTTAATAATGGTGGGATGTGAACATGAATCAAACTTAATCTGAAGTTCAACACCTTCAACTATGACAACATGAGAAGGATGTTTTGCTTTACCATCATTAATTTGATACATAATCTCTGTAACTTGTGGTTGTTCTGTTTTTTTAACCTTGCTCTTACAATATTTGGCAAAATGACCTTTCTTACCACATGCATTGCAAATAACTTGTAAAGCTGGACAAAATTCCGCATTCGCCCCATGGCCTGTCTGTCAACATCTAAAACAGACAGACTTGTTGTCATGCGTGCTGGTACCTACAGCAGCACGAAAAGGTTTTACATTTTCTACCTCCACTGACATTTTTTTTTTTAACTTGACAGACCACCTCCTCAACATTAGAAGAAGAAGCATTAGATTTGTTTTTGCATTACTTAACCCATCTACATATTTCATCATGTGTTCAACCCGTTTGGAAATTGCTAAAACCTCATCTAATGGAGGTTCATGTTTTAACCATAACTCTTCTCTAATTTTATCATGTGCACACTTTAGTACAAATTCTCATTTAATGTCCTCTGATCTGCCACACTTAGTCCATGTAAGTTCTTCAGTACTTCCTGACCTTCTCCTCCTAGGCAATGTATTAACAATGAATATTTGTGTTCAGCACTTAGATTTGTTCCACACACTCTAGCGTAGTTCACGAAGATCTTTTTCCATTTTTGCCTCTTTATCTCCGGTAGACCAGGGCTGCTCAAGAAAAATGGTGGTGCAGTTATGTTCTGCATAACTACTATTAACAGTAAATAACAAATACTTATCACCTATAACCGTGAGTTATCACCTTCTTGTAAATTAAACTGCTATATGTCTAACTTTTTTTCTATTAATAAAGTTTAATTAAAAATGTGTATTCTCTTCCAGTTTCTCAAAATATAACTTCACTTTCAGTTTTTTTTTTAAATTTCATGTGATAACCGAGATGTGGTAATCACCGTTATATATAAAGTATTAGCACACCAAAACAAGTGTTGATTTGAAGAAATTGGTGTGCCAATCACCATTGATCAGCATTCCTTAAAACTGGCACTCCCGAAATTACGTTTCTGTTCTCTTATCCTTAAGAAATAGAGCTGAATATGGGCTCACATGCTCAGACACAACAAAACTGAAGGCAAACACATCGCGACGAATTCGTCAATAAAATCAACTGAGCTTTGATAATTTCTTCTGATCCAGCGCTCTTACCAAAATACTGCATAAATGACTCTACCTACTACCACCAAACTTACCATACAATACCAGGCCCATATCAACAACAGAGCGACTGAATCATGAGGCGATTAGATCTATATATGTTGTTTAAACTATCCACAATAAACAAGACCAGCTTGTCATTTAGTAAGTTTATTCAAACATATTCATGAAAACTTAGGTTTTGGCACTTTATTAAACAAGTATTAGAAAATGTCATAAAGAAAAGTTTATTCAGCATTTATAAAGAAAGCTTGATTCAAGAAATATTATTCATTAACAGAAATAAATGAAAAAGAGCATTTCCAAACCCTAACTAATTCCCTGTCTCTACCCTCATCACCTGAAAACAAAGTCTTTAAAAGTCTCCTTTCCTTACGTGCGTTCGTCGATCAGCAGAACACGACCCTCTGGAATCAAGAAGCGTAGGAAAAAGTCTGCTCCTTGAGCCAATTCTTATACCCTAAAACTAAGGCTAAACTAACTATTTTCACATTCCAACAGCTGAATTCTGGCTCCCCATTGGCTGAGCCACCTCATGCCACAGTAAATTGTGACATCTTCCACCTCAGGTCCGGGCTTTTTCACTAACCCATTGTTCATGCACAGAGTCCTGGTGGCACTTCCTTAGGCTGCTACATTTTGTAGCAAAGATGTTCATATAGTGCACAAAAATGCCGCGACTCACAGCCTGGCCTTGAGCCTGTCCGTTCTGAGCTTCCCGTGGCACAATAGCAAACCTCTCCACAGGGTCGCCTTTGGCAGTTCTTTTCAAAACTTTTCACAATAAAAGTTTATAGGCTTCTCATCTTTTTCAAAATAAGTTTTCTCTTGTGGCTTTACATCAGCAGGCCTCTTTTCAGAAAGCATCAATTTTCTGCGCCACTTTTTCTTGCGTCACTTTTTTTTAGAATGCATTATTTTTCTGCAGCCAACTCTAAGCTTCATTTGGAAAACTATTATTTAAACAAACATAAAACATCAATTAATTAAAGAATTGACATTTGTTCTGTTACCCACCCCCTTTGCTAAATGTTAACCCATTAATTATGTTACCTAGCAAAAGCACATTTAAGCAGCATATATTACCTTTGATATACCAATCTGATCTGGAACTGCATTTGTCACAGAAAAGACAAGACAAAAGCACATTTAAAAGCACATGCTATTATTTTTGACAGCAGCAGTTAGTATACGACAAAGACAATAGACAATAATTATTGTATTATTTCTTTTGCATTTTGCACAAATAAGCATAATGTTAGTCCCATGTGTTCATGTTGCACAGTTTATTCTAGGTTGATTTAATAACATGCAGCAAACATATTAGTTTTATTAAACATTATGGAAGTCTGACTTCACAAGCCTGAACAAAATATTGTTCATTAACCCGCTCCATCACTTCGAAAATACATTATATTTCCCAATACAAGATGGGGCCTGTGCGTATCTACACACGTCTGGAAAACTAACGTTGCTGTGGAACGCAAAGTTCATTCCTCCCAGAGATGAGAATGAGGCTTGGATGCCTCACGCCGTTGGTCGCACTGAATCAGTGAAACGCAGATGCTTTTCACCGCCTGCCCCTCCCGCTAATCTCCTCACCGGTTGATGACAATACTTAGTCCACCGGCAAAGACGTCCACGTATGAAACTGCTGCTGGAGAAGTGTCGCTCAACTTTTCATCCGTGCCAATAGACAGCTGCTGGAGAAGTTCCAACTTCATTTCTCTGCAGGACGATACCAGGAGAAACAGTCAGCTCTAATTTGATGTTTAGGTGAGTGGAACCGGTCCCACGATCATCGCCAAATTAATGTGGTGTTTTCTATATAATGAATAACCACGATAAATCAGGTGAAGTCTCAAGATGCATTTAATCACCTCATCCATCAACAGTTCATCTCTAACTGACACATTAGAACACTTCTTCAAAGAACAGTTCCAAATGGAATGCATGGTGATGTCACACAGCATGAAGGCCAGCCTTTTACAATGCTTCCCAGAGAATGCTAGAATTATATCAGAGAAGTTTCCTGGTACATAATCTGGCATTAATCTGGAGTAATATCTTTGAGTGTGTCCATTTGTTTACCATGGTTTGTATTATGGGGTTTGACATTAATGAGGCATGTGTCTTATGTTTGTAAACCAATTGGAGGCCTGTAATTACCCATAGGGGATGTATCCTGTTCTTGGCCACATATAAACTAATTGTGACAAATGTAATACAGTGTAATAGTGTTTTGTGAAATGGGTTCTTGAACTTCCCACAATTCACTTGAGCTATCCGTCTAGAGATCTGCAGTCTCAGCTTCATGTTGTTCCACAGAAAGTCCATAATACCTTTGTCAATAATTCTTAGTAAGGGACTCTGGACTAGTAAGGAGGGCATACCCAGGGTATACGTAAACGTATTAAAGACCATTTGGTAAGGGCATCCATCACCAACAATGTCAAAAGTAACCAAACACTCAGGGATATGTGGGGCCTCCCTCCTGTAAAAGGTCATTTCAAGTGTGGGGGATGCAGTGTCTGCCAATTTACCAGGGACACAAAAAAATGTGTGTATGCAAATATAGATGTCACCCTATCAAATGTTTCCAATTGTAACACTACAAATGTGATTTACATAATATCTTAAGCGTTCAACCTAAATTACGATGGACAGACCACGCAGAAAATTAGAATAAGAATTTGTCAACACAGGGGAAGAGTGTGATGCAGAACACCCAATGCACCATTGGTGGAGCACTTTTCCTCACATGGACATACTGACGATTACATATACTGGCAAGTTATCAATGTGATCCCGCAACTACCAAGGAGTTCCAACATGACCAAAATTTTGAATAAGGAAGAACTGAAATGGATCATATGCACAGACAGTCTACATACAGGACTCAATCGCATGGAGGACTGGACCAATCTTCTGTAAACATGGATTCATACATAGCACTTCTATACGTTCTGCAATTTTTGACAACTTGCTGCCACCATTTACTGTCATAACCAGCACACTGCTTTTATGATTCCACATCTTTAATGTGCTATTTATGGCACTCTTCAGCACTTTTATGCTAGCCTGCCATTTCATTAAGTTTCAAAATGTATCTTAATTTTGTCATATCCCCTAGTGCACATCGTATTGCCTCTTTTATTGCATCCTTGAACCTCTGTTCATTCTGTATTGCTCTCTTTATTTTTATTTTCACCTTTTCTTTTATAAGTATCCCTGTGCCTCGATACTCTGTGGGATCCTTATTCCATTATGCACACTGTTTTGGTGGTTCTGACTGCAGCATACTTGATTACCCACACCTAATATGGTGACCGTTACTCCGGAGAGCTCTTACCAGCCCTTCTTCAGTGACTTTCCACTGCACATGCGCAGCTAAGCGCCGCCACACTTCCACGGTTTCTACATCTTCTAAGTTATGCCACACTTTCGTCTCCTTTCGGTGCCTACCTTCGAGCACAGCAGCTGGCCCATCATCTTGATGCCCCTTTTACACGCCTATCTACGGTAAGTGCGCCTCCGGCATACGTGCGCTGACAGGGATACTTCCCCTTTTTATCTCTCTGCACTAATTCCCCCCTCCCTTCCCACACAGGCTGCAACTTTCCCACCATTGTGGTTCTGGCACCCTACAAATTAATCAACCTATTTCTTGCACTACCGACTACTGCCCTGTAGCGGCAATTATATCCGTTCTTGGAGGCATTCCTGCAATTAGGTCACTTGTTCTGACCTTACGGTAAGCAGCATTAACTACAAGGTTTTCTTTATTTGTTTCCCTTTTCTAATTCCATGCATCCCCGACTCGCACCCCTTCTTCTTCTCTTAGACAGTCGCACCAATACTGTCGATCACCTTGTGACGACCATCTGTTCTACTAATCGCCGGATTGTTCCTACTGCTAGCTACATAGTAAGCCGGCCTTTAATTTAATTCCTCAAGGGGGACTATTGGTCTCTGTTTTCCTTTATTTTCCTTTTCCTTACTATGCCCTCCTGAACTTTTTCTGATCACTCGACCATTCCAATTGCTAGCTACCTTGTAAGCTTGCCTTTAATTTAATTCCTCATGCGGTTTCAATGGTCTCTGTTTTCCTTACAATGTCTTCCTGAACTTTATCTGTCAACCATACAGTGTACTAACTACCCCTGTTCTCTGCTCCTTATGCTCTACCACCCTGTCTCTAATTTCAAACACCCCATTAGGGATAAATACCACACTGCGTTCATATTTACAGGTATTCAAAGTGCCTTTACTGGGGTGGCGTCTGTTGTAGAATGTCATTTTAAATTCTTCCCTACTTTTTCCCCACTTCCTTATTTTCCCTCTACTTATCCAGGCAACTTCCAAGGCACTTTCTTTATTGCTTAGTCCTGATGATGATCCCATGACTCGAAACATCGTCGACTATTACATCGTAACTCTATACTGTAAATCCTTATTAATTGTGGAGTGAAAGATGTAGTTTTGATTGTGACTTCTTGCAATTTATAATTTTACACTAAAAGTCACTTTTAAGTCACCTGCATGTGGTAAGGAAATCAAATAATTTCCCAATACTCTGTCACGTCCCACCCACTCACCTATTTATGTTTTGTTTTGTTTTCTCGTATTTTGAATAAATCCTTGTAATTGTCAATTTCTGACACGCATAGACCCAATCTTCATTGTGATATTGTGGTACATATGAATGCAATGAATTACTGTGGAAGGGACCACTGTCTCTTGAAATTATCAATTTTAAATATGGAAGATAGTCGCCAATGTACCACAAGAGCTTTCCTCTTAGAACCCCCATCCAGCAAAAATGGATGGGTCCCTCCTTAAGGGAGGACCCCACCAACCGTCCTCCCATACTGGGAGTTCCTTTGCAGGGGGCCTGGCTGCCCATATGATACATTCCTCAGGTTACCTACACACACATTCATTGGCCCCCAAAGGGCCTGTACCAGCTTGGGCTAACTGCACCTGCGCGGATGGCTGCTAGGTAAGGACCACGTGTCAGCCACTGCCCCCAACTCCCCTCACCCCTGCAACCTCCTTGTTGACTTGCTGCCAGCAGTCCTTTGAGGATCAAGGGACACCACTATTAACTTTTAATTCAAAAGGATCGCGTCCAAGGCCCCTAAATGTCCCCACCATTCATAGCCTCACCCAACACAGTCCAGCATAGTTCACCTACTATCTTGTAGTGTAGTTCCTACATTCCCAATAGGCTCTGCGCATTGGAATAGCATATACTATAGTTTAGATGTAGGACTGAGGTCGACTAGGTCTCTATCGTATATATTAAACTTAGTTGTGAGTGCCAGCTAGCTCAGAGGTCACTAGAAACTTTCTCAAATTCACAAGAAGGGATTAGTTTCTGACAACCGCATAAACTTGACAACTTTGTTTCCCAAGAATAAGAAATGAATCTCTAGAGTCGCGGAAACCATAGATAACTATTTTACTCAGTCAATCGTACATGCTTCGTTTCACCAGAGGTACTGAGAAAATAGAGAGGCAGGCGTTTTCAATAAAAGGTATTTATTGAACAGTCTTCTTTCTCAAGCAGAAGAAATTTACTGCTACAATCGTAATACTGGTTATAAAGTACAGGGTATATAATACGAAAGTATTATAAAGTAGTACTGTAAAAGCATGTTATTGTTTCTAAGCCATAAGTTGCTTAAAACATATAAAATACATACAGTAATAAAATAATGACTAAAAGTACTCAACTGGTGCTCTAAAATACGCCTACCTCGGTGTACCTTGCCTAAGTCTAGTACAAGGGAGGAAGTAAGTGAGGAGTAGCTTAAGTTTAGTATTTCTCTGCCAAGGACCTATCCAAGAATTCTCTACGGGTCTAATGAGCTCCGTACCTTGGTTTAGAATTTAGGAGGTCTTGTATATCTCTCTCAGGACTCGATTTCCCAGCAACCCGCAAGGGTAGCCTGGAAACACTGGAGCTGGATTTCTCGACAGGAGAAAAGACATCGTCTCTCAGTGCGTCAGCTGGAGGGTCGGCTTCCTTCGGCACTTGCTGCTGCAGGGCGTCGGGCAAGTAGTTAGTCGATCTGCTCCAAACCACTGTGTGTTTGTCTGAGCAAATGTAGGCATATTTATACTTTGAAGGGGCCGAGTTTGACGTATGATTGGATTTAATACCGTCACTCAAAGACCCAGTTCTGTGAAAACTCCATGATTTCCTAGATAAATTAGTATTCGGGCGAGGGGAAGTCCCTGGCAGCTGAAGGTGGGTTTTTCTAAGAAATCGTGTTGATTCTTGGAACTTAGTGGAAGTAGCCATGCCGGATTTGGGCTGCATAGGCTCAGTCCAAGTATGGTAATGATTTCTATGCCTATATAAGGATCTGGTAATTTAATTCAAGCAAGCCGGGCTGAAGACAGCTGGAATGCCAGAAACTGGTCCCCGGAAGCTTGTTTCCGATCCAGGGAAGGCATGGCTTGGCAGTTTGGTCTGGACTGTTCCCATGAGGCACAGGGTCAGACTGATTTGCATATGGCCATGTCTTAACTGGGGTGGTGTGGAGTGCAAAAAAAACAATGGATTTAGACCCAGATCTCTGTACTGGGGTGAATGTATGACATTGTTCTGCATTCTGTCCACCAACTGTGATTTTTGCATTTGTCACCCCGAGTGGGATGGGTATGCTCAGACATGAGTCCCATGCTCTCCACACCACTGGATTCAAGCAAGCCGGGCAGAAGACGGTTGGAATGCCGGAAACCGGTCCTTCGGAAGCTTGTTTCCGGTCCAGGGAAGGCATGGCTTGGCAGTTCGGGCTGGACTGTTCCCATGAGGCACAGTGTCAGACTGATTTGCATATGGCCATGTCTGAACTGGGGTGGTGTGGAGTACAAAAAAACGATGGATTTAGGCCCAGATCTCTGTACTGGGGTGAATGTATGACATTGTTCTGCATTCTTTCCAAGCAGGCTTACTTTGATTCCAGAGATCAGCCTGTCAGAAATCACTACCCTATATAACCTAATTAAATCAGGCTCACCTACAGACTTACTACCTGCAAAGATGATAGCTCCATTAGGCAGCCTGTTAGCCCTGAGATTTCAATCATTGATTAATCTCTCCCTTAAGGAACGAAAGATTCCCAGTGTCTGGAAAAGGGCAGCCATGAACCCTGTCCGCAAAAATACTGCGTTTCCATGGTCTGACCTTAACAACCTTCGTCCAATATCCCTCCTACCCCATCTGAGTAAGATGACTGAGAGGCACGTCAACACTCACCTGTCTAAATACATCGAGGCAGCGGACGGTCTGGACCCTTCTCAATCTGGTTTCAGGCCAAATCACAGCACAGAATCAGCTCTCCTCTCCGTGACCAATACCATCCGGTTGGCACAGGATAGAGGAGGCACTATGATTCTGGTGCTGTTAGATTTGTCCGCTGCCTTCGACACGGTGTCTCATGACACCCTCGTCAGTCGTCTGGAGGGGGTAGGGGTCGACGAAATGGCCCTATCATGGTTAAAAAGCTTTATATCCGGTCGCTCACAAAGTGTTCGTTTGGGCTCCCATTCTTCCATCTTTAGGGAGCTCACCAAGGGGGTTCCACAGGGCTCATGCCTAAGCCCATCATTGTTCAATGTGTGGCCCCCCTGGCGAAAATTGTGAGAGAACATGGGTTCACACCAATATCTTATGCTGATGACACCCAGCTATTATTCCCTTTCCAGAACATGACACCAGCAGTAAAAAGCTCTTTTGCTGCAGGAATGAGAGCGATAGCCGGATGGATGACCTCCAACTGCCTGCAGTGTAATGTAGGCAAGACGGAGGTCATGCTCTTTGGAGATGCCCCGCTCCTCTGGTCACCTGAGTGGAGTAGTGTGGCTCACTGGTTAGAGGCGGCAGACCCGAGAGCAGAGGACGGCCCGGGACCAGGGTTCGAATCCCGGCGCGGCAGGTTTCTGGACCAGGGTCAGCGGACTCGATAATTCTCTCACCTCTGTGCCCACTCTGATCAGCGATCACACTCGGCAACTCTGGGCATTAGCTTGCCTCATCTTCACTAACGGCCCCACCAGACCGCCGGGGATGCCTGGTCTCACCCTGGAGATACCCATTAAGGGACCATCTCTTAGGGAAGCCAGGAAGGGTTTTGCAGCGGTCGAAGTGCCTTGGGACCCTCCGGGTAAGTAGTGCGCTATATAAATGCCTATACATACACAGTGGTGGCCTCCTGAATTAGGTACGGCCCCATGCCCAAAAGAAACTAAAAAACCTAGGTGTTAAGCTTGCCCAGTCCTTGGTACTCAAAGATCATGCCACACAGGTTACAGGAACTTGCCTGAGGATGATTGGCCTATTGAGGAGAGTCTTCCCCTACTTAGCAGACCTTCACAGAAAAACGCTGGTGCAGACCCTAGTAATCAGCAGGCTGTATTACTGGAATGGGCTGCTCATCTCTGCTAATGAGGAACAGCTAGGCAGGCTACAAGTAGCCCAGAACACGGCTGCTAGGCTGATTTTAAATGCTCCAGCCAGAACCCCCTCTCGTCCTCTGTTAAATAAGCTACACTGGCTATCCATTCACCAGAGAGTGAAATTTAAGATATGCTGCATAATCCATAAATGCTTGTTCGGAGTTGGCCCCAGGTACCTAACGTAAATCTTTAAACCTTATGAGCCAGGTCGAACCCTGTGCTCCAAAAATCAAGCCTTGCTCCAGATACCTAGGATTAAAAGAGAGAGACAGGGAAGCCGAGCCTTATCATACAAAGGCCCTACTCTCTGGAACTCCCTGCCTCTCACTCTTAGGCTAAATTCCAATCTGCCTGCATTCAGGAAATGCCTGAAGACGCACCTATTCTCGATCTAGTAGCCTCTCACCAATGTTACATAGATGTCTCTGTCTGGCTCAGCACATGGAAAGAACAAAAGCGTGGAGATACCTCTTCGGGGGTCGAATTCCTGCGCTATAAAAGAGCTAAAATAATAATAACTGCGATTTTTGCATTTGTCACCCCGAGTTGGATGGGTATGCTCAGACATGAGTCCCATGCTCTCCACAACACTGGATTCAAGCTAAGCATGAGCGAATTTTGCGGATCTCGCGTTCGCGAATTTTGCGGATTTGCGGATTCGCAATCCGCAAAATCCGCGAATTCCCGCAAATTTGCGGATTTTTTTTTTTTGTGTTCGCCCGTGTTTCTGCCAGTTCGCGAGGGTTTTGTACACTTTCGCAAATTGCGAACTTACCTGTCGGGTCGCAAGTTTCGCGAACTTGTTGTTTCTACGTGTCCAGCCTGTTTGGGACACTCTTCTTCATCACTGCCACTCTCTGTCACCACTGCCACTCTCTGACTACTCATGCCACCCTCTGGCCCACCCATGCCACCCTCTGTTTCATCACCACACCCTCTGGTTGTCCAGTGTACATTATTTTCGGCAAAGCAAAGCACACCTTCCCTGCCTCAAGTGACCTGAATTAATTTGGGGCTGATTAATGTGTCACAGAATATTTTTTTAGCTGGCACCTGCTTCCTTAGTGCGCCCTGATTAGTGATCTTTTGCACTTGCTAAGTGCTTTCATTGTTGCAAAATTAGTTACAACACCTGCCCTGCCCCAACTGACAATAATGAATTAGGGGCTGATTAATGGATTTTAACTTCCAGCCTGGCTCCTGCTTGTCTCCCTTAGCTGTAATTCAGGACCTTTGTGGCATATGTGTAACTATTCTGAGGTTTAGAGCAGGGTCACATAATAGTTTCAACTGGCAACTGAACTCTGGAGGGGCCCCTCAGGAAGCACTACAGGAAATGGCTACTAATGATGAGCCTGAACTTTTGAACCTGGTAAGTAGTTACTTTCAGTTTTGCTAAGATCGTATTTCTGCAATTTTGCACTTATTCGCGAGGCGCGAACTCACGCGAACTCACGCGAACAGTGCGAGCAGTGAGAGCAAAATCCGCTGCTCGCGGATTTGCGGATTTTGCGGGAGATTCGCAAATCTCGCGGATTGCGGATTTCCCGAAAATCCGCAAAATCCGCGAGCGGAACGGATTTTCCGCCCATGCCTAATTCAAGCAAGCCGGGCTGAAGACGGCTGGAATGCCAGAAATCTGTCCTTGGAAGCTTGTTTCCCGTCCAGGGAAGGCATTGCTTGGCAGTTCGGGCTGGACTGTTCCCATGAGGCACAGGGTCAGACTGATTTGCATATGGCCATGTCTGAACTGGGGTGGTGTGGAGTGCAAAAAAAAAACGATGGATTTAGGCCCAGATCTTTGTACTGGGGTGAATGTATGACATTGTTCTGCATTCTGTTCATCAACTGTGATTTTTGCATTTGTCACCCCAAGTGGGATGGGTATGCTCAGACGTGAGTCCCATGCTCTCCACAACACTGGATCACTGGATTCAAGTAAGCCGGGCTGAAGGCGGCTGGAATGCCAGAAACCAGTCCTCGGAAGCTTGTTTCCGGTCCAGGGAAGGCATGGCTTGGCAGTTCGGGCTGGACTGTTCCCATGAGGCACAGGGTCAGACTGATTTGCATATGGCCATGCCTGAACTGGGGTGGTGTGGAGTGCAAAAAAAAGATGGATTTAGGCCCAGATCTCTGTACTGGGGTGAATGTATGACATTGTTCTGCATTCTGTTCATCAACTGTGATTTTTGCATTTGTCACCCCGAGTGGGATGGGTATGCTCAGACGTGAGTCCCATGCTCTCCACATGGCTGGATTCAAGCAAGCCGGGCTGAAGACGGCTGGAATGCCAGAAACCGGTCCTCAGAAGCTTGTTTCCGGTCCTGGGAAGGCATGCCTTGGCAGTTCGGGCTGGACTGTTCCCATGAGGCACAGGGTCAGACTGATTTGCATATGACCATGTCTGAACTGGGGTGGTGTGGAGTGCAAAAAAACGATGGATTTAGGCCCAGATCTCTGTACTGGGGTGAATGTATGACATTGTTCTGCATTCTGTCCATCAACTGTGATTTTTGCAGTTGTGTTTTTTTAGGGTAGTGGTAACCTGCCTAGATTATAGGCAATCCCGGATTGTGTCTTCGAGTAGAGAGGCATTAACAATCCTGGTCCAAACTAGGAGTATTGAATTTTTGATCTCATTGAAGAGGTTGAGGAGTAGTGGATGTTTGCAGTGGTTTGAGGGTTTCAAATCTGCTATAATTTTAAGAATGGTATTTTATTCCAAAACTTTGAAAGAGTTCCATGAGGCATTGTTTTGGATGCAGTGCCCCTCATTGGCATGCCTTGTTCTTGGCGCTAAGCTGACTGACATGAGGTCTGGTAAACGGAGCTCCAGTTAATTGGATGTCATCGGCATACATGTGATAGTGGATTTTTGAAGAACTCCTAATTTCCGTTAGAGGCTCCATGAAAGAATTAAAGAGAGTGGGTGAGAGGGAAGAACCCTGTGTGACCGCTAATGGACCGGAGCTGTTATAGACAGCGACTGATTGATCTTGACTTTTTGGGGCATATGAACAAGGAAAAGCATTAATTATCGCAAATCGCGCTTAGCGCGATTTACTCTATTGCTGGATTACATCGCACTGTTAGCGACGTGTTAACAATGTTTTGCTAACAGGTGATGTAATTCCAGCTATAGACGGTGATTGACAGGAATCGAGCGTGAAATCCAGCGATGATTTCACAGCGCTAATGTACAGCTTTCTAATAGGCAGGTGTGTACTCAGCCTGACAATCCACCTCCCATTGTCAAGATGGCTAAGTCAGGTTTTAATCAGGCGTTAAATACCGGCGATAATTACGGTTAGCGCAACTTTTATTATCGCTTCGCGGGTCTGCTGCATGGCTTGCTAATATCGCGAAACCGTGTCAGCGAGCATTCCCATGTGGTTTAGCTCGGAAACGCCTACTTTGCATGTCATTACGATATTGATCGCTGGCATGCAAAGTAACAAGGAAACATGCGCTAACGCTTGTTAGCGGGTCCTTGAAGATATTAACATTAAAAAAATTGCAGCTTTTTTGGCGCTATGTGCCAAAAAAGTGTTGATATAACTCTTGATAATATGCCCCTAAGAGTTCTGTTTTGGAGAAACAAGGTGAACCAGTTCGCTGCACATTTTTCATCTACCACAACAGCTAAATTAAATCATAAAAGTATTCTGTAAACAAATGTTGAAACAGGTGGAAGGCAGGGTGATAGTTGAAGGGGGAGGGGGTTGTAGTTGAATTGTGTCCCAAATAGCAATAGGCTACGGAAAACTAGGGGTGTCTGGAGAGGGGGTAGTTTTTTAGGGTTAAAATCTCTGGGGCCTAATTTATGAAAAGTGACGCATCGCTGTGTGAAAACAGCAATGCGCCACTTTTCACTGCGCCCTCCTTGCGAGACCAATGATGCGTCATATTTACAGTATGACGCATCATGGTGCAAGGAGTTACAGATACGTCAGTATTTCTGACGTATCTGTATGGCGCAAAAGTGACGCATTGCTGGAGTGTGTCACAAAAGTGACGCAACTCCAGCAATGTGTTCTTTCACATGGGGCAAGCCTCATGGGAAAGGGGCTGCGTCAGTCTTACGCCTGCTGTGAAATTGACGCATTTGTGTCCAAGAAGTGGCGCAGTGAAATCTTATAGATTTCACTGCGTCACTTCTATGACCCTGTCTTGCGTCAGAACGCCCCCCCTGCATACATTATACCTAGCGTAGGTATAATGTAGCGCAGGGGTTTACAAAGTGAGGCATCTACCTAGATGCGTCACTTTGTAAATATGGTGCAACAAGGCACATTTTTTACGCTGCTGGTGCGTCACAAAAAGTGACGCACCGGCGGCGTAAAAGTGACGCACGGCCTCATAAATGAGGCCCTTGGCTACCCCACTGCTTGTGTACTTCACTCAGGCGTGGCATTGATTTTGACAAGGAAGAGGAAGCCTTTTTTTTTCCTTGCAGGTTTATAAATAGAGAGCTGTGAAAGGTAGGCTATTTTTCGGACGCTTACAATTAGCACTCTGGTATTTTTTATATTTAATTTCGTTTCGTTATCGCCAGCCATAGTTGTCCAGTTTTAGTTTAAGACTAAGATACGTACTCTCAGATAATTATGAAATGTGGGGCATTTTCCATAGCGATGTTACAAGCTAACGCGGTAAGCATTGGATTGATGTTTATTTTTCCTTTAATGTGTCCTTTAAAGTGTCAAAACATGTGCAAAACAAATCCTAAACACGCTCTTGCAGCTTGCTTGGTTAGCCCTGCATACTTTAAACACCGACTTCAAAGCTGTAGGGCATAAAAAAGGGCCCATTGTTTGTAATTATTGTTGATCCAATACAAACCTGGTCACATAATTGCTATTTTAAATTCAACTTCTCAGTAACAAAGTCTATTTACAGTGTGATGCGCTTGTCGGTCATACGTTATGCTATTTTTTTTAAAGCCCTTGATCTATTTTACTTGTGTTTTTTAAAACACGGTGCTGCTTCTTTCCGAATTTTCTTAAAACCCTTTTAGTGTTTTTTTGTTTCTTGATTTGCATCTTTCAGGCTAAAATGTACATTGCATTTCTTAGCACATTTCTTTCCCAGGAGAGGGCGCTAGAGTACTTCAACAAAACAGATGCCCACTCGGCGAAGCCCAGTTCGTGAGCTGGCTAGCTAAAATATTGCTAAAGAGCGACGAAGGACAACATCACCGGGGCTGCAGTTTAAAGGTAGCAACTGTACTACAGCATTCCAGAATCCGTAACGCATTCTCGAAGTGTGGTTTGTAAAGCAATAGGTATTTGCTTTTAACTTTTTTTTGCTTTTGCAGTTTTAAATAGGGCGAACTCAACCCAAAGGTATTGTTGAGTATGCCAGTTTACATTACACATGGACACATTCATTTTTAGTAGGTATAGGGAGATTAAGGGGCAGATTTACAAGCCCCGTACGCCACATTTGCGCCGCCGTCGTGTCACTTTTGTGACGCAGCGGCGGCGCAAATCCAACTCCATGCTGTGGGGTATTTACAACGTGACACATCTGGGAGATGCATCACGTTGTAAAGCTCTGCGCCACATGTGGGCGATCCGGCGCAGGGGGGACGTTCCGGCGTAGGAACGCCTCCTAAAAGTGGCTCAGTCACTTTTACGGCCATGCTGCGTCAAAACCCTGCGCCTGCTTGAAGCAGGCGTAAGGATTGACGCAGCATGTTAGGCATAGGGGCACCCCAGCCGTGCTGGATCTGCGTCACGCTCGCAACGCAACTCCAGCAATGTGTCACCTTTACGGCAGCAGATGCATCACGCATCCGTCTATTCTTGCCCCATGGTGCGCCGCATTTACAATGCGGCGCATCCAGCGTGGCGCAAGAGGTGTCTGCCGTGACGCAAAATAACTTGCGCATCTCTGCTGATATGCAGGGATGTGCCAGTTATTGTAAATCTGCCCTTAAGTGATTTGCCTAGAATCACAGGCTGTTGAGCCGACGCCATGACTCTAACCTGATTCTCCAGTTCCAATAACACAGCAGCTCTGTACGTGCCTTTATAGATGAGGAAGTTTTCACTGGAAGTATTTACTTGTGAGTACGCAGTTACTTGCCCTGGTGTATTCATTTGCACCAGTGCATTTACCCATAATGTTACCTTTCTGTGTAGTCACACATTTAATGACATGCAGTTCCTTTATATTCTCTCGTGCTTTGTCACATTAGCACCAGTGCTTTAAGTGGGAAAAAGTGCAGGTACTCCTCAAGTTGAGCCATGACTGAGGAGGCGGGGCTAGGAAATATGTTTAGGGGTGGGCCAAACAATACTATACAGCCGCATACGAGCACAATAAGTACTTTTCCACCCATTGTATGGTTTGTGTTATTCGTATAATCTCAGCCACAACACTACAAAGCGCATATGCATCCCCCTCTGAACATAGTAGCAGCTTAAAGCCACCCGTCCTATTCCGCTTGACCCAACCATTTGCCCCACACCCTGTTGTACTTCTGCGGGCAGCACCGTGTTATAAACACCTGTTTCGCTTGGAGCGCAAACCAGTCCAAGCCGCTGTGCCACTGTGGCATCGTGGGGGGAGTGGGCTGGTTCCATTTGGTAGCTATGTCTCTTTTCACTACCATGAGGGCTGTGCCCAGAAATGCTTTATCTGATCATGACCCTCCAATGCCCTCCAGAACCCCCAGGAAAAAACTAACAGGCATGTGGGAAACCTGCCAGCCCAATATCTCAGTAAGTTCAGTGGCCATGGTGGTCCAGTACCTGTCTATTGTCTAGCATGCACACACCAGGTGGTAAAAGCCTGCAGGGGTTATCGCACATCAGGGGCAGTCCGGGCTCGGCAAAAGGCCTGTCTGGTAGACCCTGGCCTGGATGAGAGGAAAGCAGTACAGGTAGTATGTTTGGACTAGTCTCAGTTGGTAAGAAATGGTAGTGACCGGGGGGCCATGAGAGCGTCCCGTCAGTCATCATCCTCTAGGGGGCCCACCCAATTTTCCCAGCGCACCCTGAGGTGGATGGGAGGCAATAATAACAAGTTTATGGTAAATTTGGGAAACACCCTCTTTGCCCAGTGTCCCTATCAGAATCTAAGCCTCAAGCGGGCTAAATTCAGGGAGGAGAGTATCTGTGGGAAGATGGGTGTTAAGTGCATGCTTGAGTTGCAAGTGTTGGACTTGGCCCTTTTTGGCAGGGTCACCCCTGAACTTTTTGCCATGAGCTCTGACAGGATGGTACTGATTTTCGGCCTTGGCGCACTTTAGCACTGTGGTCCAGTGTAAAGTACGTGCTCTCTCTGAGTGCGTGTGGTGAGATTGGCCTGCCCTCCTATAGGAATGCATAGGGGATATGTGTGTCCATGGTAATTCCTGGTATGAGAGGAATGCAGGGGCGAGTTTAGTATGTGAGAACTCATGAGAATAAATGCTGCGTAATGGTGTGCACAGATTTACTGTGACTAGTGGAGAAGTGCCACTTTTAGAAGTTGGCATTTTTGTGTGCAGTGTGTCTGCCTGCCTGATGTGAATTGCCTGTCTGGCCTGGATTGACAGATGCTGGATGATGTGGGTGGCTCCAGGAGCTAGGATGGGTCTGCCCGGTGGTGAATAGGGAGATCTGCATGTGGATGGGAGGGAGGAGTTGCACCTGGGACCTGAATAGGGCTGTGCCTTCCCTCCACAATGCTGGCTCCACCTCCTGTGGTGCGTCTGATGTCCATGGCCTGTCCTGTGAAAGGAAGCGAGGAGCTGAGCAAACCAAAGTGTTCAATAGCTCCCCTGAACCAGTTGTATCTGGTTCTCCTGAAAGGGCGGGATTTTACTTCTATTGTCTGCTTACCATTCCCCAGAATCCCGGACACAGGTCGACTAGAACTTTTTACCTGTCATAGAGTGAATTAGGAAAATATATGTAAACAATGATTAGTCACTTTCATCAAATTCCCCATGTACCCCCAAAGAACCACTGACTAGGAACTAAGTTCAAAAATGTATTACAAAGCCAAAAACAACTGGATGTATAAACATCTCAGCAAAAGATTCAAAAGGTAAACAGGCACTAATACAAACATAATCCTACGGAAGAATCTCAGTCGACTCAAAAATAATACAAGAACCAATTCTAGAATCATCAGGCTAACAAGAATTGCTATAACATGAGTTTTAGTAAGCATTTATAAAAGGAATAAAATCCAGGTTAGTCTATTCCTACACTACTCTAGATGACATCCCTACTCAACAATATCCCATTCAGAAAAAGGTGTCAGCAGTGGTGACTCTCAAAAGAGTTCACTCACTTTCCTTCAATCCCAATCTTCAGGCTACTCAGTCTTAGCTAAGCTCTCTGCCTAACCAACCTCTCTCTCTGACTGCTCAGCCCATCTGCTCTACCTCCACCCTCGGGGTGCTGTCCCTAATACAAAACCCCACAATGCGAACGACACGCCTTCAGTTACGCCCCTCGAGAAGGTGTTGGTTTCCAGATTTTTCCATTATGGCACCTCTCCATCCTTGTCCGTTAAAACGTCCTTGGGTCCTAGGCTCTTCTTCGCTTCAAGTTGCTTCCTTGAATTCCTCGGCTACTCCTCCACGTCTGAGCCTAGCATCCTAACTCTCATACACAATGGGCCCTTCTACTCCACTATCTACTTTGTCCTGCACCTGCAAAGGAACGCATGTGAATCGGCTCACAAATTCTAAATGTTGCAATTGACTTTAGCTGAAGCAGCTTTCTCCAAAAACATTTCTACGATTTAATGCTAAGCAAGGCATTTCAAATCAGGCCTACACGATTTTCAGGAAATGGGCCTCTTGCACGTTTATGTGCACCAACATCCTAACATAAGCAGTACATCTACGTTCTTTAACATCAACCCTTAATGCAAAATACAATTCTCTACCTAAGCCATTCAACCGCATTTAAAGTTACAACTGTGAGTTTAATAAAGCGAATCTAAAGGCACAATGGTAATTTATTAAAACACACCTCTTAATAGTGAAATACTCCACAGCAAACGGCATCTCTATGTTAAAACAGCATTAATAATTTTTAAAGCACATTACATTAGCTCTTTGAGCAACTCTAATACCAACTACATTAGTTCTCAACCCGACATTATATCTGAACACAATTAGTAAGTCCTCTATATATGTGGGTGCTGACTACTTGTGAATATGATGCACCCCTACAATTTTTACTCTGTTCTGCGCTCTCTCACTCCCATGCCCTACACTGTTAGAACAAAGGAAAATGGTGTATAAAAGAAGGGGCTGTGACCCCATGTAAATGTTCTTGTTCTTGGACTCAGATCTGTCAGGGGCGTGCTGCTGCTGGGGCCCAGGGGAGGGCTTGCCTCTCTGTGCCCTGCCTCACCCCTGGACCTGGAAGACCTTTTATTTTGGACCCTTTTGCTTTGCTTTTTTATCCAGGATCTTCAAGACTTTATGCAGCCTTTCTGCGCCCTGGGTGCCCTGTGCTTTTCCCCAGGAGAGGGAGAGCCTGGGGGCTGAGCAGCTCTAAGCTGCAGCCCCTTTGGGAGGGAACCCCCACCTTTGTGATTCCCCCGTGATGCCAAGCCTTGCGGGTGCCCACCCCGCTTATTTTGATTATAGTGCGCAGGTGCCCACCCTGCGTCTCCGCTGGCCTTTCTTTTGATTAGTGCGCGGGTGCCCACCCCACGACTTCGCTTTATTTAGCCGGTGCCCACCCCACATGTTGCCTGCTTCGTGTGCCTTTAAATGAGAGCGGGTGCCCACCCCGCATTTCACCGCCGCAGCCCAAGCCACGAGAGAAATCTCCCCCGGGCCGCTGCCTAGCATGACCCGGGAGACAGGCGCAATTGCCTGTTTGTGGACGGGCCAGGGCGTCACTTGCGCCATCCCCCGGCTGTGGGAAGGCGATCCAGAAGTCCGGCCATTCCCTCTATGGGGCTCCCGTTGCAAAGGGGGAGCCCTGCATACCGCACCAGGATGTCTATGCCAGGTGGGGCTCTCCTAGGAGGAGGGAGAGCCCCGCGTGCCGCCGCACTCGAGGGAAGTCCCGGGTCCCAGGAGGGGGCCCGGGGACGGGTGAAGAGAAGCGGAGCTCGGAGTCCTGCCGCAGAGTCCTGGTGAGTGGGGGCTCCATGTTTTGTGCCCTTCGAGGCACAGTGCCAGTGTTGTATTTCGAGCGGCCCCGTCTTGCAGCGTGCCGCTCCAACAGTGGGCATGTTTTGTTTCTGAGCGCCAGTCCACTCTAATGGTGGGGCCATGTTTGTTTTAAGAACACAGTGTGGCTCCAACAGGTGACATCTTTGTGCTGGTCCCCGTGTCTGGGGCCATATCGAGGCGCATTGTTGGCGCCTGGGTGGCCCCCCTTGCAAGAGGGCCGCCCCAACGACAGGGGGCATGTTTATTCCTAGAGCCTAGGTGGCTCCAACCAAGGGGACACATAATTGTTTATAGGGCCAGGGGGGGTGGTGTCCTTTCTCCAGTGCTTGGGGACATGTTTTTTTTCAGAGCCAGATGGCTCCAACATTTGGCACATTTATTTCAAAGGTCAGTGAGAGCCCATGCCACATTTTAAGTTTTACAGCTGCCCAGCAAGTAGTGAACAGCAAAGCACACAAGATGATGGACGGAATTTTGCACAATGGCAAAACATTCAAGTAGTGGGCAGCTGCACCGTTTAGGCACACAGTTCTTTGGGGCCATGTTTTGAGTAAAGAGTGAGATGCATTCCTATGCCCCAGTACTTTCATTCACAGCTGCGCAGCACTTAGTTTAGGTTTGCGCAGAGGCGCATCCTTGACTTTCGCTGCCTAGGCAGCACCCCTGACTCTTTGGTCATAGGGCATTTGAGCCCCTGTTTGAGATGGCCAGTTGGCCAGGGAGACTGTTAGAATTGTAGGGCACCAGGCCCTAATTGGATGTGGTGCTAGGAAATGTAATGTACATAGTATGTTTTATGCACCCTGTGTTATGCCTCTAAATGTAGTCTTTTATGATTATGAGGTTGTTTTGCATATCATGGTTTATCTAGTGAGATTATGTCTCTCTGAGTGATTTATGCTCCTAATGAGAGTTGCGTTAAGGAGGTTAGGGTCTAATGTGTTTAGACATGTGAGAGGATTGCATAATATGTTTATGCTGGTGAGGTTGGCGCAGAAGGTAATTCGCGCCTGAGGTGATACTGTGCATAATGTAGTTTATGTTACAGGCTGATGCTAAGTACAGGGATTACCAGTGGTTACTGGTTGTATGTTTATGATCTATTTTACTTTTACTAAGTTCACTTTGTGATGGTTCTGACAGTGGTCCAGTGGACCCTGTCATCTGTAAATAATTACCTTTTAGATATGACCCAGTGCCTGGTGGCACCATGTATGTTATGTGTTTACTATTCTAATGTGTTTTGAGAATATAAAGGCTATTTTTGATATAACCTTGTGTGGAGTTCCTTTTGTAGTGTGCCTGGGATGTTGCTGCTGTGTGTGTGCACAAATGCTTTACACATGGCCTCCGGGGTAAGCCTGACTGCTCGTGCCAAGCCACCAAGGGGTGAGCAGGGGTTATATTTGGCATGTAATTCCCTTGCCCTGACTAGAGTGGTGGTCTCTGCCTGGCTTTGGCGCAAGCCTTAGCCAACCAGAGATCCTATTTCTAACAGCAAGCATTTGTGAAATTGTGTTGGGTTGATCCCATAAGTATCCTGCAACTCCTCAAACATACATATATGGGCTCCTGATCAGATATCATCCAATTGCAAAATTCCTATGAGGTCTAAATTCCCAAAACACTCTAAAGTGGCCACTTCCCCTAACCAGGTGTCATTCCCGAGAGGGGTCTGTATTGTCATGTTTTACATTCCAATGTGTCAGTCGAAGCACATTTCTCCACGCAAGAAACAATGCTCGGGTCACCACTGGGATTGAGTTCAGGAGCGGAGACCCATACAGCATTGCCTGGAGCTTGGAAAACCCCAAGAGGGCGATCTACAGCTGATATGTTATAAAACCAAAAATTAATCATTAATAGTTGGGCGGCTAGGTTATAGAAATAAAGGTTAGGCATCTCCAGGCCACCATCCTTGGGGCTCGCTGACAATAGGAAAGAGCCACTCGTACTGGGAAACATTTTCTAGGAATCAATATTTTCTTGACTTGAGCGATAGCTAATACAATTCTGCAGTATATGGTTTGAGAAGTGTGATGCTGGAATAATTTTCAGGGTGGGGGTGCTGCAATTAATGTTACAGTTCTGAAGTTGTAGGGACTGTGAAAAATCCAAGCATCACACATAAAACACGTGTAGCAAATGAGCCACTTCCAGCATAACATTGGTAACAATGTGATATGTAGACAGTGGTGCATGGAGAGCACATTTTCCCATGAAATGACCTCTACATTTTCACAGATGTGCCATTCTACTGATAAGACTATACAGCACACCTATGATCATTTGTGGAATCTGGTTCCAGCAAGTGGTGTAGTTAGTGTGTCATGGTCCTGAGTGCAAGGAAGGAAACTGCCCCCTGTTTGACCTGTGAAATACTGCAATAATATGGGTTCAGTGGGCCCTCTAGGCCTCTGTGCCACTGCACCTGCTGCACGAATGTAGTCTATGCCGCTAGATCCAGAAAATATTTATCTTTTGCTCATCAACCAGTAAAGTATTATACTTTGTTTTGACCCTATTAAATTCTTCCATGGCACTTCAGAATTACAAAAGAACTGTTTTATTGGCCCTTTTTTTACCTCTAATTTTAAAATATTTGTACAGTTAATTAACATATTTTTAAATTTTGATGAGTTAGCAAAACATGAATCCTACAGACTTTAAAAAATCCTCTCACTCTGCAGTCAGAGAAATAAAAGTAAACATCCAACTTCATGTTAAAAGAATAAACAGTAATGTGTCAGACATATTGCCTGACATTCGACCTCTGTGACAAGAGAAAAAAGAGCATTTAAAGGAATCTTTTTCCTCTTTCATCTCAACTCTATCTTGGTTATTTTGGGGGTCTCCCCATACTTTCAGCTCCCGTTCACTTCCTGGGGGTTAACAGCTAGAGAAAATTTTTATAAAAAAACTAAAACTCAAATCAGCCTGACAATAAGAGAAGAGATTGTGCTCACTGAGCACCAGTATTACCTCGATAAAAGTGATGTGTCCAATTTACCGTTTTTTATGCCCTGGAGATCTATGCAGAAGGCTCTGCATGGGTGGAGGGTCCACCAGCTGGAGGAATTGAGTCCTTGAGGCCCCTCCTGCCCCCCTGCAAAAAAATGCTTGCCCAATTGACATGTTTTTAGATCTCCTTACAAAATACTTGACAAACTCAGACCCCCTACTGCCACCCTGCTGGCATCAGTGGGGACCTCGGTCACACCAAAGATCGTGTTTAGCCCTTGGGCAAATGTTTGTGAGTACCCATGCGCTAGATGGAGGAATGGCTGGCACTGGAGGGAAACCTGCTCAGTAGCTCCTGCTCCTGGCTGCCCCTGGTCCACGACCCTCGCTGATGTATGGCAAAGAAGAAAGGGAAAGCCATCACAAGCTGCATTTTAAAAGGCCTTCCCACCACAGAGCTATCTATTTGCTGATGTCACACGTTGTGCTAACTCCAACGTGCTCGTCGCTGCCTGTGTGAAATGGAAATCATGTGAGCATGTGCTGCTGAGTAGAAATGCTTTGTATGCTCAAGTGATCACCATTTCTTTGGGAAATGCTGCAGACAATACGGGTGCTCTCCTGAGGCACAGAGAAGTTCTGGTACTCATGGGGGAATAACAAAGTAATTCCAGTACTCAGTACTGGTGAGTACCGGCCCATTTGAAGCACTGATTGGCATTCAGTGCAGTGAATCATGTCCCTGTATTATATTTTAGATGATTTATTCTGCATTACTCAAGTTTTTTTTCAATTAGATCATTTTTTAATGTGTAGCTTAGTTTAGGAATATATGTATGAAATTTGTAACGTCCCTATAAAGGTGAGGTCTTGTGTCACAACGGAGGTCCTTGACATAAGGGTATTATTTATTTATTTGTATGTTTATTTATTGATGTTCTTATGTGGTCACTATTATTTATTTATATATTTATTAATTTCGAGCTTGTATATCATGTTAAAATTACACTTTTAGTAACATTTGAACAAAGTGGTGGTGTGTAGTGTTAGAGCGAGTAACCCGGGTGTATGAATGACATGGCCATGGGGTTAATGGGTGAATATCCGTGATCACTAATAAATGTATTTGTATTTGATCTTATATAGCGCACAGCTACCCGCAGTGGGTTTCCCGGCGCTTGCTTAGGGAACCCGTCCTGGTATTCCCCTGTGAGATAACCCCGGCAGGGTATCCACAAGGTGAAAGCCAGGCATCCCGCCACGAGGGGCTGTTGTGGAGATTAAGCAAGCTATTGCCCAGAGTCGCAGAGTGTGGAGATTAAGCAAGCTATTGCCCAGAGTCGCAGAGTGTGAACCCGTGAGTCGAGAAGGCACCGGAGCCAGAATTATCGAGTCCGTGGAATTTTTAGCCCAAGACCCGCCGAGGCAGGGAATTGAACCCTGGTCCAGGGGCGATCTCAGCTTCCGGGTCTGCCGCCTCTAACCCCTGAGCCACACTTCTCCACATAAGACTGAAGGCAGTTGAACCAAGGTTCATGGTCTTGGTTTGAAGAGAATCTTCCCTTATTATACTGAGCAAGTAAGTTCTAGTTAATCTTCTCTACAATGATCCTGGTCATTCAGTATCATCACTTTTGTTTGAGGGTGTGTTGGTTCCCAGCCATGTGATTTGCTGAAGAGCTATTTTTTAGCTGTCTCCTTAATTCAAAGCAGTTTGGTTTCACCTTCATGGCTTGGGGAGACTGCCCCTGCGCTGTGGGACGTGCACTCTTATGAATCTGCTTTTGTGTTCAGTGGTCTGATTAATAAAGTTTTTACTCCGATTTACTCTTGTAGTACTGCTTGATTACTCATGAGTTTTCGAAGTGCACCCAGAGCAGTAGAAGATTGAGTTGCACCAGATGAATGAAAATATTTGTATGGAGCAGCGGGTACCTTAAGAAGCCCATACTGGCGCAGCCGCGCAGATAATGCAAGTCTTGATATTGTGCCTAATAAAATAGGAAATTGTGTTAAAATCTAATGTGAAGAGGCAGCTCATTGCAAAGAGGAAACAGCCTTTACAACAAGGTTTTTACCTTGTTGCACCTTTACCAATCATTTTCTTACCACGCATGGCTTTAGAACGCGTATGCATTTACATCGTAAGCCTTTACCACGCATTTAAGGTAAGTTCAGGGATGTGGGGGTCTCCCTCCGCAAATACATTTTTAAAAATTGTTTATATATTTATATATAAACAATGCATGGTAAAGGCATACGTTGTAAAAGGATATGCGTTCTAAAAACATGCGGGGTGAAAAATGAGTGGTAAAGGCTTGCAAAGTATTTCTCTGCGTTGTTCCATCATGCAACCATTGAAAAGCATACAAGCATTGAAACAAAAAGATCACTTACCTTGAAGGGCCTTTTACATTCAAGGGAATATATTCAGATGTGTCCTGTTGAAAACCAGAGAATGTGAGTCACAGAATAAATAATAATACGAGCCCCTATCTCCACAAGAACGTCACTTTTATCGATGTTCCTGTGGCAATAAGAGCTTCACCTAATTCACAAGGTGGCATTAGGCAACTTAACTTGGCTTAATGCCATCTTGTGACTAAGGCCCTCTTTCACGCTATAGTTAGCGTGAAAGGGATGGGCAGTGGGTGTTGATGTGGGCCATCACATTTAGATACTGCCGCCTATTTATGGCAGTATTTATTTGGCTTAAATAGGAGGCAGTGCAAAAGTAAGACCAGGCCTAGTCTTAAACAGGCAAAACGAGGCGGAATGCTTTATTTCTCCTCGTTTTTGCTGTTTCTACGTGTGCTGCATAGTAAAAACAAAACGCCATGAATGATTGTTTATGTGCAGCAAGGTTTCCCTTACTGCACATAAACAATTATTTTAGAAATGACGAGTTACATCCTCTATGTGTGCTGCACAATGCAGCACACATAGGAGTTTGAAATTGGTATTCTGGATTGTTTTTGTGCAGGAAGGGACAACTTTGTGTATATAAACAATCATACCCCCCACCCCCCACTCAGACACCCTTGCACAATGGTGCAAGAGTGCCTTCATTGGCACTAGGCACCTACTTTTAACACCAGTGCAAGGTAAAAGCAGGAGTGCACTGTATTCTTTTGAATATGGTGCATCCATGAGTTTGGAAACTGTTGGAGCGCAGCATAAGCCTTCTTGGCATAACACTGCACTCCAACAGTCTCCTAGTAAATTTGCCCCCTAGTATCTTCTGACAAGTCACTATATCTTTGAATTCCAAGGCCCTCATCACAAGTTTAGTGGGACAATTGAGATATATACCATTTCACTAGAGTGACACATTTAGCATCTGTATAAAATGTCTCCTATTCTGACTTTTTAAATTGCAAATGAGGCATTTAAAACACTGACTTACACATGTTTTGAAGTTTTACAGTCCTTTTCTCCCAATAATGTTTGGCAGGTTTTACCTGCTGGAATATATCAGCGTTAAACTGCAAGGGTGTGATAATTATAACACAACTCGTAATCCTATCTCTAAGCAAACACATGTTTTCAAAGGTATCAGAATTTAGCCATTCACTCATAATGAGGGCCCAAGTGATTTTGGACTGAAAGCCAGTTAAGTGTCCAAAATTGACCAGTAAATGACAATGGGGAGGGATACCCAGCAGGGTCTGGCTGCACTTTTTAAAATGAGCTAAAGCCTGTAGAAAAGTACTGTTAAGAGGCCAAGATACATTGAATTGAAATGGTCCAGATGCAAAAAGCAAAATCATCACTTGGACAACTGACTTTTGATGTTCAAAGGGAAAACGGATGAATTGTGGGCTGATGGAATGGCCTGGTCAGGGATCCAAAGGTTAAATAAAGATCTCAGGTCCAGATATACGGACATTTCCTTTTGCAAGTCCATAATTGCGATTTTTTGCGACTCACAATTAGAGACGCGCATTTTCAAATATACTCATGTCTCTCAGACACTTTAGAGATTCCTAAATGGGTCGTAAGGGACCTGCCTCATCAATATTAATGAGGCAGGTCACAATTTGCGAACCATTGGGAATGGGCAAAAACACAGGGATGGTGGCTTGCTGGGAACAGTAGACCACCATATCTTTATTTGCTCTTAAATAAAGCAACCTTTTTTTTTGTCAAAATGCCAAATGTGGTTTAAAATAAACCCACATACAGGAATCTAGATCCCTGATTCTTGAAAGAATAAATTGTGAAGCACAACCTAGTTCTGCCCTTGATGGAAGCAATCGTGTTTCCAGTGCCATCTTCATGTCAAGTATGAAATTAATGCATGCACCTCATGGTCATGGGGGAAAGAGCATACAGTGTCAGTGTTACTCAATGCAATTATAGTGGAAATGTGAAAGAGGGAAGGAAGAAAGCCCGACAAGTAACCTATTAAGGAAAAGAGAGGAGAACAGATAGATAGGGTAACCATATCTCTTGCCAGGAGCAAAAATATATGGTTATTGGTATACTTTAGTTGCTGTGAGAAGTTAACCTGCATATGATGTCCACTAGTTCTAGTGGGCACCTTGTACCAATCTAATCAACCCTTATTGATGGTGGTTGTAAAGTCAACCTTATAGAAAGCTATCCTAGTGATAGCATGGACCAGCAGTCATCAGGCTAAGACTTCAGAGAGCGTATTAAGCAAGTTGTTTTACCAATTATAATCCTTTGAGTACCAAATGAAAGGACACCACACAAGGTATATATCAAATATATATGTATTTATTCTAAACACAACCCCTCTGCACTCTTTATGAGGTCAGAGGTAAAAGTGCAATACAAGTTACTCAATTACTATATGATAAGTTGCACAGTATACGTTATGCCCTAGGGGCCTCACAAACCATATACTAAAATAGTGGTATAAGAACCACAAGAGAATTAGAAAGCAGGCCTGGGGCCTGGGGAATCGCTGGGGCTACTCTAAACAACCAAAGGTTAGGAAGTAGGAGGCCAATGGGAGACGTGTGCAGTGTCTAAACACAGCCGCGGGTTACCACTGACGTTCTATTGAAAACAAAGAAGTTACAAATTTACAATTTAAGGACAGTTCCAGATGGACTACGAATGAACCCTTTTAAACTAGGACACTTCGAGAGTCAAGACCCATGGGAGCACCGGAGTACTCGTGTTACCTCACCCAGGGAAGCCGGGTGCATAGGTTTCTTTTCGTGCCCGGGTTGGTCGTCGTTTTCAAAGGAGAGTTGCAAAGAAGTGCTGCAGGCTTCCAGAGGAAAAGTGTCCGGGTAGATCCAAGGGTGGTTCAAAGATCTGTAGAACCTGAAAGCAATAGGGACAGAGTCTGGGTCACTTGCCAGTGACCAGGGCGGCGATAGAAAGATGCCACCAGATGTCAGATGATTTCAGGTGAAGATGTGAAGTTTGTTTCTTCAGCCACGAGGACCAGGAGGCATGGACGATGACCAGGAGCTGGATTCGAGCTGTCCCAGAAAGGATCTAGTTGACTGCGGTGTCGGTATCTGGACTGGACCCAACAAACCTTGGCAAACACAACCCATGCAGGATGTCGAGTTTGACATAGGTGCAGACCAGCAAGGTCTGAGGAATGTGTCCTTTGTAGGAAAGTTGGACCAAGCCTGTAGCAACAAGAGAAGCAAGTTAGATTCAAAAGAAAGTCTTCGGGGGGCTCACTAGCCAAAGGACTAAGAACCACAAAGATGCATCAAGCTGAAATGCAAAAGCAGGGCCCACGGGTCACTCGTGGAGTGGGGGCCTCTGAGTTTCAGTGCAAATGATGCCCGGGTCTGGGGCTTCAAGCACCCCAATGCACGACTTTGAGTTACCTCGTGAAGTGAGTGCAGCTTGCAAAATGCAGGATGTAAAGGAGTTCTGGTCCCACATCTCTCGTGTCCGCCACGGGTCTCAGCTTTGCTGTGAACGAAGATAGGGGTCAGGGATGTATGGAAGTCCATGTTCTGTATCGTAGATTCTTCAGGATCCAGCGGGAGCCTCAAAAATGCAGACTGGCAAAGCTGATTTTGGTGCCTGTTTGTACAGGGTGGTCACTCCTTGACCACAAGGGATATGTCTGCCGTCTTCCAGTCGAAATGGAATGTCGAAGGTCCAGGATTTATGTTTCAAAGTTTTGTCCAGGGTAATCTAAAGTCCTAGTGACTGGGCTCCTATACTTATACTAAGTTTAGGGGCTGGACTACGCTTAAGGTCCCTCCTATGGGTGGACCTGGGAAGGGGTGGTTACACCCCTTTCCCTTTGTCCAGTTTTGCACCAGAACTGCCCTAGCAATCGGTCTGAACTGGGAAATGCATGGAGCACCTTGTGTGCCCAAGGCAGTGTCTTGAAAGCATTCACTGAATGCAGCCCGCTCTGCCCCAATACACAAGAGCCTGTCTGGGGAGGTGCCAGCACCTCCATGGACAGGAAACCTATTGTCCAGGCCTCCCCTGCCGCAGTTTCGTCCAGCAACAGGAGGTCAGACTTGTGTCTGTGGCAGCAGCATCCATTTTGTGATGCTGAGGCTCTGTTTAACTTTAACAGGGTAAACCAGTAACTACATGTCTTCTCCCTCTAGAAGGATGGAATGCTACCCCTGCCGCCAGGATTGGCGGGGGTAGTATTACAAAGAGTTTGACACCTTACACAACATGTTTCGATAAAGCCAAACCAAAGTTAGCATTAACCGCTAGGATTATAATGCACTTAAGAGTATATGGTATAGCAATATCATAGAACAGCTATAAGGAGATGGTTCTGAAAGCTGCAGAGGGGCTCAGTTCATGCTAGGGCACCCTCTCACATAAAAACAAGCACTCTGCCTCCAGGACTGTTAAGGCCAGCCATAGGAGTTACTTATAGGTGTATATATGTCTGTATGTATATATAGATATAGGTATACTATATCTAAGTCAGGGGTGACTACACCACCTTACCCAGGCTGTGTGAACATACCTGTGGTGTCAGTTTGGAAGGCAAACCAGGGTGGCACAATACATGCTGCAGCCCCTGGTAGGCCTAGGGCGCACCTATGCCCTGGGTACCTATGGTACACTATACAGGGGCTCACAAGGGTGACCCAGTAACCAATATGGTATATACCTAAAGTACGTGGTGTCAATTTAGAGGGAGAACGGCTGGGCTGTGGGCCTGATTAGCAGGCCCACAGCCACACTAAAGATGAAAAACCAGAGAATTACAGCAAAAAGTGGGGTAACGATAGGAAGCAGACCCTATTCTCCTACAGTTGCCTCACTGCGTTTAATCAACTCTTCGATTTTCTCTGCACTAAAGATAAAAAAATCCACATTACAAAAACAGTCCGCAGCTTTGTAACACATGTGAATTATCCATTATAATTAGTGATCTTTGATAGGTGCGTCTTTCAGTTTCGCTTATTTTCGGTAGTGGACTTCTTTGCGATAATACAAAATCATAGTTTCTTATATAGCTGTAGCATTACATTTCTAATTTGGGGTGTTTCATAAAGGTGAGACTACGGATAGTAATAAGATATCAAAGACATGTGAGTTCACTACCCTTGATTTAGTTCAACATCTAAGAGTGTATCAACAATCCTTCCATAGCCTCTCTGATTGCATTGGTCTTTTGTTCATGACTTCTCTCTCCCACTTAGTCAATCCTAGGCCTCCGTGGTGAACTCCGCTCTCTTCGTGAAGTTTTATGCACTCCACAGAGCACGCAAAGTTCTGAAAAACTCCGCTCCTCTGAGCAAAGTGTTTTCCTTGCTTGCGCTCGCCAACATTAAGTTGGCGAGCATTAGTGAGAAAAATCGAATGCTAGACCTCCACTCAGCATGATTTCGCAATGCAGGCAGTTGCAGATGGTCGCGACCGCTCAAATTGAGAAACCATCGGTTCACATTGAGAAAGCTGCCGCTCGAGTAGACAATCTACTTGAGCAGCAGCGGGAAGCAGCACCCTCTTGCGCTGCGCATGGTGCTGTTCTCACAGATTTTCTAGTGCTGTACAAACATCCAGCGCTAAAAATCAGCGTGAATGGCATGACCTAAAGCACCCCGCCACTTGTGGAACTCCGCGCTGTGCAGAAGAGTTTTTTGGTCACTTCGCGAAGTTCCGCATAGCAGAACTCCACAAACTCCTCCCATTCGTAGTCAATGCTCAAGCCTCTCTTGCTGCAGGTCTTTTCCTGAGTGTTTGGAAACCCTCTTAGTTTTTCAACAACATACGATAGGAAGTGGGTCCCAGGGCATATATATATAGACCTGCACAATGACACAGCCCCCAATCAGAAACATAAATCAACAAAAGGTGCCTGTGGGTCTAAGATAATCCTGTCTAATGCATGAAATCAACAAGTATTAAACTATAAGGGTGGAGAAAAACTATCCTATGTGAGTATGGCACAATAAGATGTCTCTAGGGCATGAAGTGTACCCATCAGTTACCGTCCGATACCGCCCTTGTCATCATCTGGGTCTCCTCACACCAAGGAGAATATGAATGTAGCCACTATGTGTGGAAGGGGGTATCTGAACAAATATGTAAAGGTAACTGATTTGCAGTGTGTGAGGAAGTAGTGAGAAAGAGGTGATGTGTATTAGATGATGTGAATAAAATTGGAGAGATAAGAGGGA
The DNA here is from genome assembly GCF_964263255.1 of Lissotriton vulgaris. Classification (NCBI taxonomy): domain Eukaryota; kingdom Metazoa; phylum Chordata; class Amphibia; order Caudata; family Salamandridae; genus Lissotriton; species Lissotriton vulgaris. The sequence continues at coordinate 627,605,285 of NC_141691.1, read as the reverse complement.
AAAAATAATTTAATGATGTCCCTCTGTCTTCCAATATTAAAAAACAGAGCAGAGAATTAAGCAGGTTTAACAAATATCTGCTAGTAAGAAATAGAGGTTAACATGTTTCAGCAGTCATGGGACTGGGATTGTCCGCTGCCTTCTTCAGGACCAATTATGCGCTAGTCCTTTATACATTTTAATATACTGAGAGTCACTAGGCTTATGTTGTGTTTTTTGATTCCTCGTAGCTGGCAGCCTGAATCAAAAACGTTAATGTTCTCTCGTGCAAAATCACAGTGATACATATTATTCTAATAGTCCAAATGAAACCTGAAAAATGTACACTATTCAGGTAATGCCAGACTGTGTTCACTGCTAATAGGTCTGCTACGATTACTTTTCTGCGCACAAAGACCATATGTGTGTGTGGATGTACTGTGCATAGATGAGGTTTTGAGTGGTGACTCTACGATCCATCGCCTTCCTCCTCATTTGTTTTTACTAGAGCGGTGCTCCAACTTACCTGAGCCGTATCCAGGTGAGGCGAAAACTATTCCTCCTACCTAATAGGTAAGCGAGTACATGTGATTCCTGTACACATGGGGCCAACATGTATATTTCCTGACATATTTGGAACTATCAGCCTCTTTTTGCTGTTTGTTGATGGTGTGAAATTTATGACACTGGCGTTTTCTCTTTTTTCTCTTTGTTTCCTCACCACTTTGGCATGACTTCTTCTGCTTCTGGACATTATCCAGTAATACGGAGGATATACCCTATGCACCTAGGGTCTCCAGGTGACATGGTTGTAAAACGTATTTTTTCTTTCATTTGCACCTTTATAAGACCCCCATTGAACACTACACTAATTGTGTGAGTATCAAGTTTTGTTTTGTCCTGACAAAAGCTCTACAGACCCTTGCGGGCCCAATAGAGCTGAAACATGTTGGCCTACTGATAGAGTTATATGGTAATCCTGTAACTCGATTACCGAATATACCACTATTCACCCCCTTTTAATTCACAGTGTGCATCTTCTTATAATAAATTTTGGTTTTTGGTGCAACACTGTTTTTATACCTACTTTTTGGCACTGCACATTATCCCTCTGGACCAGTCCTCACTATTTCTGGACACTTCTACACTTACCAGAGGTTGCCTCGGGTGAGGCAGGCATATAGCACGTTATTTGACAAGCCGATGACTATGCCATGGCGCTAGAGAAGGGGCGGATAAAAGATACACCGCAACAACAAAATCACAGCGTCTATGAGGGTTGTCAATAAATAACCATAGGTTATTGTAGATACAAGTGTCCATTCCCTTTTGTGATTATTAAGGTACCTATTCAGGGGAACTGAATGGACGTGAATCCCTCTTCCCTCCCATGATAATATACCCAGAATAATGCATCCTTATTCAAATTATATATGGTCAGTCTGGCATTGAACATGAAAAAACATCAGCGAAAACATGAGCAAATGAGACCTGATTCGGAAGCACTGGATTGGCTCTGATTGAAGTCCACAATGAATTTATGGTGCACAGCTATCACTAGTGAATCAGGTGCAGTGGTACCTGGGCGCAGGGTTGTGAAGGACCCACTTCACCCATATTTTGTTACTCAACATGGGCGTGGCAGTATAGGTAACATGTTCGGACATGTGTATCATTCTTTCACGCAGCTCATTGCAACGCAGCAAGCCACCTTACTGTGCTTCGTGAAAGAGAAGGGCAGGAATGCGTTGTATTTACCAATATATATGACACATTCCTGTCCTTTCCCAGTGCTGACAGACTTTTGACTGCCTAGCGCCAATGCAGGCACACTTGCTTTATGGTGCAAGGGTGCCTGCATTGTAGGCAGGATTATTTTTGTGCCGAAAGGACACCTTCCTGCACAAAAACAATCTTTAGAGATATTTTCCTCCTTCTGTGTGCTGCAGATTGCAGCACACATAGAAAGAAGATAAAACGAGGAGAAATAAAGATATTACTTCTCGTTTGTCTCACCTGGGGAGGCGTCACATTTTGACATGTTTCCAGTTACCACTAACAGTGAATCTGGGATTGCACCTTCATTCATAGGTGGATGCATGGGAAGACCCATGCTCCACCCATAGAACTCCTCCCTTCCGCAGAATAACGCAAAGCAGCAATTTGCGATGCCTTGCATTGCTCTAGATTTGTCAAGCCATGCAGAGCCACGCAAGGTGGCCTTGCGTGGCTTGATAAATCTCACTGGCCCTTTGTCTGCTTACATTAGGAATTGTGTATTCCTTGCTATATGTTTTTTATGCATTTCCCCCTTTTACACCTAGGTTCTGTAGCACGCTCTAACGACTGGTAAACTTATAGTAATATTACCAGCTGTTCAGAAGACTCCCAGTGCAACAAAATTAGTTGATTAATTACTGATTCTTAAGAAAGTAACACTGCCCCGGGGCTAGAATCTAAGGGCTAGATTTATCACGGGATTACATTGCGCTTGCGTCAGGAAGGTGGCGCAAGGGCAACGCAGCCCTTATGTCAGATTTACCAAGCTACACTAAGCCATCTTGCTTAGTCCTGGTTGGCTCGGTAAATCTGGAGTAACGCAAGGCAGCACAAGTCGCCACGTTGCGTTACTCTACGCCGGGAAGGTATTAATTGGGTGGCGAGTGGGTGCTCCCACGCATCCACTCATGCTTTTTGGCGCATTCCCAGTTTTACCATGGATGCGTTCTTCAGCACACTTAGAAAAGGAAAAAGCCTCTCAGGTGTATTTTGTGCAGGAAGGCATCCCTTCCTGCACAAAAACAATCCTGCCAGCAACACAGGCAGCCTTGCACCACTGCGCAAGGCAGCCTGCATTGGCACGAAGCGGCACACAAGGCACCAGCACAGTGAGAGAGCAGGAACACCCCATATCTTGGTAAATATGGTACATTCCAGCTCTCTCCATTTGACGTGACACAGCACAGCACACAAGTGGATTTGCTGCGTTGCACCAAATATTGATCAATCTGGCCCCGTTTGCCTCTGCCCTATGGCACATATCGGACTCATTCAAATAATTACCAGTCCTCTCTTTCACTCAGTTTCTCACATTATTAGTTTTATTTATGACTGCAAATAATAAATACACGGCTAAGATTAGTTTTCATCAATAAGTCTTGGTCCAAAAATGCATCCCGGTGACAGCGGCTCAGGCCATAAAATGTAAGAAATGTAAGGGAACCCTGATTTTGGCAAAAAATGCTGCAGGAACCAACAGCCTAGAGGCTGGGTTATGGCTCCTTTCCTCATACCATAAAATCCCAGGCACGCACGTCCTTGTTGAGTTCACCGAATGGGAGCTTCCAGAGCAGCAACGAACTAATTGGATCCCGATCCCCAGAACAAATGACTCGAGAGCATGCAAATCAATGTCACGTGCAGGGTGGAGAATCGGCCCTGCAGAGCTGGACCGACCATCCTGACTGGGCACAGTTCTGCTTCCAGCGCAGACATGCTGCGCGTATAATAAGATCGATTTTTTTCAGTATGCACGAGGCGTTTCTTGCCAAAACAGTCTGGGATGTTTCCTGTAGCACATCTGCTTCTCTCCTAACTTTCACATTTCAAAGAGTCCGTCTTCTGAGGGTTTGCCCTGCTCAGACACTTGTGCGAGCAGCTATGGTGCATGTAAAGGAAAGGAGTGGTACAAATCGATGCACGTGAGATGTCAGTAAGTGTTTGTCGGTACTGGGCATGCCCCGCGCTACATGACTGTACAAACGACAGCACTAAAAAACAAGTTAAGCTACAGTAGAAAAAAGTCTTTGAATGGGTGAGGGGAGTGGACCCTCCCCCATCGAATAGTCGAGTTATACAGCATCACCAGGACGTCAGGGATGGGCTGCCCCCCCACCCCCCTTACATGTACGTTTTTGCATGACAATGTGCATTAGGAGATTCTGATCTTGTGGCAACGTGCCACATTTGCCATATAATTTATCATTTGTTATATAATGTTCAAATGTCAGCCATAAATATTTCTAGCACAAACAGATGAGTGGTTATCTCACAAAAAAGTGCCACATATGGTTCGACGCTGTGGTAAACCTTTTTCAAAATGTAACTGATTCCCTTTCATTGCTGTCTTCGGGTGTAACATTGGTATGAAAGAGGTGCAATTTTGTCAACAAAGTACTAATAGTTCTTAAAATTACAAAATACCACTGGCACATATTTTGTCGCGTTATGTCACATAATTTGCCTTTTCTTGTCATCTCTGAACCATAGCGTGGTCTTGTGGTACCGCACAATCCCAGCGGCCTTGCATATTGGATTCCTTTGACAAATACTCTGTCAGATGCTGAATTAGGGCTTCCCTTGTTCACACGCACTGGCTGTCACTTTAGATGCTCTCTTTATGAAGTCTCCAAGGCAAACCCTGGCAATGACAGTAAAACAAATCGAGCTGCAGCTATCTTGGAAAATGCCACGCTTTGGTTTGCGATTCCCGGAAGTTTACGTGAGACCACTTCTACAAGTGTATGTGAAGATTGTAGCTGTTTTCTGGGGACTGAAAAAGGAATTGGGTGAAAGTCAAAAAATGGGACATTGCTGAGTTTGCAGCGTCAGAAAGTCATTGTCTATGTGTGCTTGCTTCCGGAGTGTGCGAGTCCTGAGAGTAGAATGCTTTGTGCCTGATTCACAAAGAAAAACATACACTTTTGTGTAAGATTGCTATTTTTTATGTTCACAAACTACAAGTTGATAATAAGTTTACGAGTGGGGAGACTATACATAAAAACTCCAAAGATAAAAAGATAGGCCTGTCCTATTTTATTTATGGGCAGAGATCTCCGCTTCGACTGCTGAGACTGCTGAGTCTCTTCAGTTGTAAACTCACCATAAACTCTTCTGAGGCTTATTTGTGAGAGCACCGTGTCACTTTTGCACCACATAAAGTGGTACATATGTCAATCTGGGCTCGCATAAAGATTTATGAAGCCACGAAAAGCTGGCTTTGAGTGGCCTCATAAATCACGAGTAAGCCGACGAAGCGCAAGTCACTGCGCCCCTGGGCCCTGAGCGTGGGAGGCATTGGGTGTTGAGGTGGGTTTTGACATGCAACACCCATGGAATTTGACGCTGCACCAGATTTACAAAGTGATGTAAACCTGAGGAAGTGTCAATTCCATACATGGAGAAACGAAGAAAAATATGTTAATTTATCCTCGTTTTTTCCTCTTTCCATGCAGCAGAAATGGAAAGAGACAAACGCCTCATAGGATTGCTTTTGTGAAGGAAGGTGACCCTTTCCTGCACAAGAACAATCTGCCTGCAACGGAGGCACCCTTGCTTGAATATGGTGCATTCCAGACCTTTCAATTTGGCGTAGCGTATTGCAGGAAGATCGCTTGCTGGGCTGCCCAGCAGGGGATCATCCATTGCAGGTAAGAGTTGTGGGGCCGGATTTCGACAGACGACATCCTGGGAAGATGACTTATTTATTTAATTTTCCTTTGTGGTCATCTGTTGAATACCCCCGACCCGGCCCCATTGCCTCACCGTTCTTACCTGCACAGGCCGCTCCTAGCGCTGCCCTATGCCAAAAGGCCATATATGAAGCCCCTAGTTAGTAAATGCAAAAAAATAGTAAACTTACACAAAAGTGTAAGTTTACATTTGTGAATCAGGTCCAGAGGGAGAGAGATCTTTTGTTTCTCTTTGTCTTGGGTTCGAATTCCCACCAGAAGTGTTTTATGATAGGCTGAGGCAGGATAAAGTATAGACATACGTGGTCATAAATGCACTTGCGACTGTAGAAATATTGATGTTCTAATGTAAAGAAATCATAAGAAATCAAAGAGGGACTGAATGTCGTTTATCCAGAATTGTTGTTGAAGGAAGCATGATTCATACACTGGACAAGACTGGCAACTGTATACCTGAAATTATATATACCATATGTGAAAAGTGACAACTACGTTAAAGATTTAAACATGTAGCAGGAAACGCATTTGGTAAGAGCAATACATGTCACTTTTCAGGCATGGTGTAAAGTTACTGAAAAAGTCAGGAGTCCTGCTTCTGTCTGCAGCCTGCGAGCCACATGAGTATTTCATGAGAATTATTTAAGTAGTGTTCACGTGATCGGAAATTCCAGAACTGAGAGACAGCACACAGAAATATCTTGTCATAGATAGGGGGACCAGCATTTTGCATTTCCCACCCGTACATTGCCAGCTTTTCCTTTTCAATTGCTTTTTTAAATCTGGCTGAGGGACATTTTTAGGTATATCACCAGCCTCATGTAATAAACAAATACTAAATAAAATACAAAAATGTACTTACAATGAGGGACTTTATGTCGGGCCACTTAATTTATTAGTCTGTCCACTGTCATTTACATTTGGCTTCCGCCCACCACAGGATCCAGCATGTGGCAATGTCTCAGCCCTCTTAAGCCATTGGCTCTCTGGCACTTTCAGTTACAGCTCTTGGCCTGATAACGTGCACATCTAAATTGAAAGAAATGCTCTTCACTGCAAGAGCTGATAAGGCTATATTCACTGTGCAATGCTGCATGGGAAAAACCTGAAATACATTTACTTAATCGAATATCCGTCCGTCCGTCCGTCTGTCTGTCTGTCCGTCCGTCCGTCCGTCCGTCCGTCCGTCCGTCCGTCTGTCTGTCTGTCTGTCTGTCTGTCTGTCTGACTGTCTGTCTGTCTGTCTGTCCGTCCGTCCGTCCGTCCGTCCGTCCGTCCGTCCGTCCGTCCGTCCGTCCGTCCGTCCGTCCGTCCGTCCGTCCGTCCGTCCGTCCGTCCGTCCGTCCGTCCGTCCGTCCGTCCGTCCGTCCGTCCGTCCGTCTGTCTGTCTGTCTGTCTGTCTGTCTGTCTGTCTATGTTATCTAGTGGTAGTCACTACTAGGTAGTTATGGTTACGACCAAGTTTCCATAGGAAATCCATTTTTTGATTTTCTAATAACATTGACGCTGTTTGACAAATTGTCACAAAACTTTCCAAAGTCTCATCCACCTCAGCTTCTTCCTGGAGCATTTTAGGGTGATCCATCAAACGGGAGCTAAAGAAAAGAGGGAGCCTCAAAAACCCGTTTTCCTCATTAAATTTTCTAAAGGAAAACTAGACACAGCTACAGTTAAAATGGCTGAACAGAATTAGTCCAAATTGGTCAGGAAGCTAGATCTTGGATTGTGCTTTTTGTGATCTGGTGTGAATCTGTACAGCAGCCTTTGAGAAATTAAGGTTAAAAATGTATAGATATTTCAAACCATGGAGGATCCATGAATCCATCAAATCTAAAGATAAGATCTGATTTGCTGCCACCACACCAATAAAGATGTAGAGGGCAATATCGGACTTGGGGACTCAGTCACTAGTCCTTATAAAAACAAAAAGAAAACACATTGTAAGGCAGGGTAGGGATAGCGTGATACCCTGATCCCAGAGGAACCGCACCCCACCCCGGGCCAAAAACGTTATTTATTAAGAAGTACCATGGATCTGCGCTGGACCCACAGATGTGCTGTGATGTTAAATAAAATATGGTGGTCCACCTTTTCAAAAATAAGTCCCAGGTGGAGGGCCAGGGTCTAGGGGAGGGTCGCTGATAAATATTTTTGTTTGGGGGTTGTTTGCAACACCTGTTCACTGAAACTCTTTAAAGCTCCATCTCCCATGGCCGAATAATGCTTTAGGGAGAGGGGGCATGCAAGCCCTGTCCTGAGTCTCTGTAAGGCCCCACGGACCACACTGCCACAGTGCCAAACTTATTAATTTTAGGAGGAGTTGTGCCGTCCCCTTCCTTGAGCCTCGGAGAGTGCCCCCCCTCTCCGAGCCATTGAATGTCCTTAGCTGCTGGAACAGCTCTGATACTATTCACTGCTCCAAGCAAGAAACGCCTCATAATGCCATGTGAGAGCTCTTTAGTTATGTATTTTATCATGGTGGTGCTCCTAGAAAGGACAGGGACACCACCGGGAACACATTCAGCTTTGTGGAGAGTAACAGGGAGCACAGAAGCTTCTCACTACCCCCCAGCAACTTAATAAAAATACATTAAGTCTCACAGGTTATTGAATCTAGGACCCTAGGAGAGCTTACCATATTTTTTCAAAGCACTCCAAGTTAGAGCTGTATGCTCTTCAGCTGAAGTGCAGGGACCCTTTGTCATTAGTTCTATGGCTGCAATTTGTGGTCTGGAAAATGCTTAAAAGGACTCAAAGATATTTTTAATGCTTGTTTGTTTTTTACAACTGCTTTATTTGAAAATATTTTGTGACATTAACTCTTATTAAAGATTGAAAAGTGTGAATTTATAATACACACATTTGATTATAGTTTTTGGTGACTTTTTGACAAAATCAATAGGCCTGCTTTATGTATGTTCCCATGGATCCCTGTGAAGGCCAGAAATACCCTAGTACATGCTTTATTAGTCAATAAACTAGATTGTGGCATTGCTCTATTAGTAGGAATTAGGGAGGACCTAGCTGCGAGGCTACAATTAGTGCAAAATACTGTGGCATGACTGGTGCTTAACAAACCAGTGCGTAACCCCTCCCGCCCTCTTTTGCAACAGCTGCACTGGTTGCCTATGAGGAAGAGAGAAGTGTTTAAGCTCATGGGTATGGTGTTTAGAGCATAGCAGGGGACTGGCCCACTCTACTTAAGGAGGAAGATAATAGCTTATATACCTGCAAGCTCATTAAGATCTAGCAATCGGAATCTGCTTTTCCCTTGTAAAATCAGGAAAGCCAAAATGGGAGGACGCGCATTCTCACATCTAGCCCCTCTTCACTGGAACTGTCTACCTGAGGAGCTTCGCGTCTGCTGCAGTTTGGGACAGTTCAAGAACCTGTTAAAAACCTGTCTGTTCTGAAGCCGTAACTCTGACCTAGCCACTAGCACTGTGCCGCTAAAGGCGCCAAGAGATCCCTGCAGTGATGATTTGTTGCCGATACAAATCCTAATAATAATAATAATAATAATAATATGTTGATTTGCTGACCCCTTGATAAACAAACAAGTGGGGAGGGTGGAACACACCCTCCACTCCCTGGCTGCACTGCATTTCTGTGATAATTTCAACCATTCTTAATCCATTTTATCCATGTTTGAACAATACTCTTTCTTGTCCACTTAACCCCGGCCACACACTACAATGCTACCAAGCTGCCCCAGGACACACCCATGGACCCTTCACCTGCCACTCCTGCAAATTCGACTGCATCAGGACCCACACCAAACCCACTAACTCCAGACATAATTCTGACTCTAACCACCTCAAGTGCATCCTGTTGAACACCCGCTCAGTCCACAGACACTCCATTGAACTCTGGAACCTACTCGACACCACTTTACCGGACGTCGCCTTCCTTACAGAAACCTGGATCAACGCCTCTTCAGCACCCGACATCACCATAGCAATCCCGGACGGTTATAAGATCATCCGAAAGGACCGCATCAACCAAACAGGAGGAGGCATCGCCATCGTCCATAAGAACACCATCCGCAACAAAACCAGCTCCGACGATAACCTCGCTACCGCCGAACACCTTCACTTCCAGATCCACACCAACCACAAGACCACACTCAGAGGCACGCTCATCTACAGACCACCAGGACCCCGCACTCAATTCAGTGAAGACATCACTGACTTCATCAGCCCACATGCCCTCACCTCCGAAAACTACATTCTACTGGGAGACCTCAACTTCCATTTGGAAAAGAAAAACAAAAGCAACACCACCTCCCTTCTGGACAACCAGGACAATCTCGGACTCAAACAACTTGTTGACACCCCCACCCACTTTGCCGGGCACACTCGACCCTATCTTCACCTCCAGCAAGCACATCTCCTTCGATCACACCACAACACTCCATTGGATGACCACAGCTGCGTCCACTTCAGCTACAAAAAGACCACGACCCACAACCCCCCACATCCTATTCCTCGAACAAATTGGAACAAAATCACCACCGACCAGCTCTTCACTTCGCTCCACCAAAACCCCCCTGCCATATCATCGGACCCAAACCAAGCAGCCACCAACCTCACACAATGGATCACCCACAGCGCCGACGAACTAGCACCCCTGAAGAACCATCTATTCAAGCAAAGCAGCAAAAAAGCCCCCTTGTTCAACGATGACCTTAAGAAATCCAAGAAGCTCTGCCGTACTCTCGAGAAAGCCTGGAGAAAAAACCCAACCACTGACAACCTGGCCACCTTCAAGAACGCCACCCGCAAACACCACCAACTGATCCGATCCACCAAGAAATCAGCATTCAAGGATCGACTCGTAACAATGCCCAAAACAGCAAGGAACTATTCATCATCGTCAAAGATTTTACCAACCCCACCGCCGGCACCAACCACATCACTCCCTCCCAAGACCTCTGCGACTCTCTATCCTCATTCTTCCACAACAAAATCGCCGACATTCATAACAGCTTTGAAAACCAGTCCGAAGACCAGCTCACTCCACCCACCTCCGAACCAAAACCGCACTCTAACAACCTTTTCGCCTGGAACCCAATCACCACTGAAGACACCATCCGCCTGATGAACTCCATCCACTCAGGATCACCAACCGACCCATGTCCTCACCACATTTTCAACAAAGCAGACTCCATCATCGCACCCCATCTCTGCGATGTCATCAACTGTTCCCTCAACTCCGCTACCTTCCCGGAAAGCTGGAAACATGCCGAACTCAGCGCCCTTCTGAAGAAACCCACAGCAGACCCCACTGAACTTAAGAACTACCACTCCATCTCGCTCCTCCCATTCCCTGCCAAAGTCATTGAGAAAGCCGTAAACAGTCAGCGCGCCGCCTTCCTCGAATCCAACAAATCCCTCGACCCCTCACAGTCCGGCTTCCGAGCCAAACACAGCACCGAAACCGCCCTCATCGCAGCAACAGACGACATTCGAACTCTACTGGACAACCGAGAAACAGCCGCCCTCATCCTACTCGACCTCTCCGCAGCCTTCGACACAGTCTGTCACAACATCCTCATTCAACGCCTCAGCAACATCGGAATACTAAGGAAAGCATTGGACTGGATCATCTCGTTCCTCGCTGGAAGAACCCAAAGAGTCCGCCTCCCCCCCTTTTAGATCAGAGGCCACTGAAGTCATCTGCGGCGTACCACAAGGATCATCACTCAGTCCCACCCTCTTCAACGTATACATGAGTCCCCTTGCATCCATCGCTCGCCAACACAACCTCAACATCATCTCCTACGCAGACGACACCCAGCTGATCCTCTCCCTCACCAAAGACCCATACACCGCCAAAACCAACTTACACGAAGAAATGAAAGAAGTAGCCGAGTGGATGAAGAACAGCCGTCTAAAACTAAACTCCAACAAAACGGAAGTCCTCATCTTAGGATCATCCCCCGCTGCCTGGGATGACTCTTCGTGGCCACCGGCCCTGGGAACCGCACCCAGACCTACGGATCACGCACGTAACCTGGGCTTCATCTTGGACTCCTCCCTCTCGATGACCAGACAAGCCAACAGCGTCTCATCATCTTGCTTCAACATCCTCCGCATGCTCAAAAAAATCTTCCGTTGGATCCCCACCGAAACAAGAAAGATGGTCACCAAAGCACTGGTCACCAGCCGACTGGATTACGGAAACACCCTTCTACGCCGGAACCACAGCCAAACTACAGAAAAAACTCCAACGAATCCAAAACGCCTCAGCCAGACTCATATTGGACATCCCTCGGCAAGCTCACATTTCCGGCCACCTGAAAGACCTCCATTGGCTCCCCGTCAACAAGAGAATAACGTTCCGCCTCCTCACCCACGCACACAAAGCCCTCTACAACCAAGGACCCGAATGCCTCAACACGCGACTGTCCTTCTACACCCCCTCCCGCCAACTACGATCGTCCAATCAAGCCCTCGCCGCCATTCCGCGCATCCATAAATCCACCATGGGGGGAAGATCCTTCTCCTACTTAGCGGCCAAAACCTGGAATTCTCTCCCCACCCACATCCGCCTTACACAGAACCACCTTGCCTTCAGAAAGCATCTAAAAACTTGGATATTCGATAAGTAAAGCACACCCCTCCCTCAAGCGCCTTGAGACCCTCTGGGTGAGCAGTGCGCTATACAAATCTTTGAACTTGAACATGAACTTGAATAACATGCTATATCTAGGGTAAGTTTTAGGAACAAACAGAGGTCCTAAAACTGCTTCTATAGTAATCTTTTACTACCCTGCAACTGTCCGTTTAGCGGTTAAGTGTTGCAAGCTGTACAACAACAAGATGGCTTTAATGATGTCAAGCCATTCTTCACTCGTTTCTATGCATTCTTACCTAATTGAGTACAGCTATCCTTTTTTTCAATTCATAAAATCCTTGTAAAAAATAGGATTTATTTGCTTAAATCAGTTTATAATATGAATGTTCCCAAACCACATGTTCAATCCTTGTGACAGCATCACTCTGAATAAGAACTGTTTAATGCTATTACTACTACTACTATACTACGACTGCTATTACTACTACTAATTCTAATAATACTACTAATAATAATAATAATAATAAAAATTATTTTAATTATAAACAGTGATGTTAATACTATCAATTATACTAAGTTTTAAAATTAACATTTGGAATATTTAGCAGTATGTTAAATACATTCAGGTGGAAGGGAAAGTTGTGATGTACTGTAATATGTTATTTGCCTTAGTTGGTATGCCATGTCGTATTTGCCAGTAAACATAGCTTTGATTTCACCTCTTGTTTTGTTCGGTGACTGACAGCATCCTAACATGATCATGTTTGCCACTGTGTGAATCATTTCACCAGAAAACTTAGCCTGAAGAACAGCAGATGACTACAGAGAATTATTAACTTATATGCATGCGTCTGGTTTCAAGATTGTATTGCCTTCAGCACTGAAATATTTTTGCTAACTTTACTGGAAATTAAACACTTACAATTAAATAGAACAAGAGAAGTAATATATGTGTGGATAACGATTTTAAGTATGACCCCCCTCCTTCTCATTTGTATTTAAAGAACACCATGAGATCTCAGTTCCTTTTGAAGATTTTTTGTATTCTTCTTTTTTTTTGCTTGGCCTGTAAGTGCTTTGTGAAGTTCAGTACAGGAATAACATCCTTTTTTAAAAAAGATTTCTTAATAGCACATTGATAGAACAGCATCAGCCGACACGTGTTTTGCCCACAGCGGGCAGTCACACCTGCACTTTCTCAAGGCTCCCACCACACAAGTGAAGAGCTTAAAAATACAATCCGCTAGGCTCAGGCATGTAAGTAGCTTTAAAACAAGAAAGGAGAGACTATTGGAAAACTCTGTGAAATGATACTGCCCATGAAGGGCGGTACAAAAATTTCTTCGTGGCTAACTTCCTCCTCAATATATGTGTGTGTGTGTGCACGCACCCTTCTCAAGCACTCAAGCAACAGCCACAATCCTTGTCATAATAAACAACCAAAGTCACAAAATGAACTTGTGCTTAAACCTCTGGTAGCCTGGAACAGAAGCAGTCAAGCTTCACTTAGAGGCAATGTTTAAAATAATTAGGCTATACTTACAAAGTAATGAAGTGAAAACACAAAACGAGAAAAATCACAAACCAATTTGGAAAACGAGAGTATATCTTTATAAATTATTTGCGACACAAATATGAAAAATCAATCAGTTGAACTGGAGATATGCAAATTTAAAGATTTTAAAAAAGCAGCACCAAAAATGCGGAAAGTCCCAACTGAGGGTATCTGGTTGTGCTGGACTGGGACAAAGTAACAAGTTTAGGCACGACTAGGCCAGGTAAAGCACCAAGTTTGACCTGTTGAGGAGTGTAGCATATGTCCTTGGTGTGCGGTCTGTGCGGTGTTGCTTTGCAAGGCTTTGCGTTGTCCAGCTTTGGTTCTGATAAAGTTGTGCGGCGAGGATTTACAGAGTTTTGTGTCACTCTTTGTCAATTCTGATGAGCTGTGTGTCAAGACTTTGTGGTGCTTTGCGTCACTTGTCGTCAGTTCCGAAGAACATGGCAGTAGTGTGGCGAGGTTTTACGGGCTTAGGGTCTCCAAGCGTCAGTTCTGATGAGGCTTGCAGTTGTATTGCGGGGCTTTGCATTGTTTTGGGACCAATTTTGGTGGAATCTTCAGTTAGGCAAGGAGGCGCTTTCTCAATGCCAGCAAAAGGCCTAGAACCTGGTAGCACCACTTAGGGATCAAGGACTCATTCCAGCAGAGGTCATCCGGGCTCAGGAAAGTCCAGTTGCAGGTCAGCTAGGCAGTTGCAGGGAGGCCTCTGGAGTTTTTGTGTCCCTGAAGTTCAGAACAGGCTGACACACAGAGCCACTCAGGATGGGATGAAAGGAGGTAGGGCAGTATTTCTGTACTATCCGCAGGTCCAGGAGTTATCTAAAAGTAGATCTTAGGGTCCAGATTTGAAGTGGAAGAAACTTCAGGAGTTTTCCCCCTATAGAACTTCCTGGAATTTCCTGCCTCCCTGCCTGATCCCATGCTGTCTGGGTGCACATTAGGCTAGTGTGAAGTACTCTGTGGGTGAACTGAGACAGTTTTTTTAAGTTCACGTGTGATAGGTGGCAGCTCTGCCCATCCCATCAAGTCTGGATGGCCCATCCTTACAACACCTAGTTCCTCTATTATGTGGCTGTATGGGAGGAATACACCAAGACCATCTGCCAACTCCAACTGGTCATGTCACCCAGGAACAGGCTGAAGACTCCAAATAGTTAGGATGAGAAAATGTAAACTTTCTAAAAAATGCCATTTTCAGAATTGTAACTTAAAGTCTGAATGTACCATAAAAGAGGATTTTAATTTCCAGTTCCTTAGACAACAAGCATGACTATTTATTTTCAACTGCTCCAAAACAAATGTATTCACTTATTAAATGTAATAAGGTAACTGAATGTTCTCCTCTGGGAGAGGTAGGCCTTTGAGTTGCCAAACACGAATTTGTGTGTGTTTCACTACTAGGACATGGAAAACGTAAAAATACATGTCCAACTGTTTAAATACAGTGCACCCTTCCCGGCGGTCTGTTTAAGGCCTACCCTAGAGATGACTTATATGTATTAAAATGGGAATTTTAGGATTGGCAAAAGGTATACTTTGCAAAGTCCAATTGGCACATTAGGCTAGTGTCAAGTTCTCTGTGGGTGAACTGAGACAGTTTTTTTTAAGTTCAAGTGTGATAGGTGGCAGCTCTGCCTGCCCCATCAAGTCAGGATGGCCCATCTTACAACACCCAGTTCCTCTATTATGTGGCTGTCTGGGAGGAATACACAAAGTCTATCTGCCAACTCCAACTGGTTATGTCACCCAAGAATAGGCTACACCCTTCCCGACGGTCTGTTTAGGACCTACCCTAGGGGTGACTTATATGTATTAAAATGGGAATTTTAGGCTTGGCAAACGGTATACTTTGCAAAGTCCAATTGGCAGTTTAAAACTGCATACGGGCTGTGATGGCAGGTCTGAGACATGTTTTAAGGGGCTACATAAATGGTTACACAACAAGGGCTGCAGGCCCACTAATAGTATTTAACTTACCAGCCCTGGATTTATAGTAAACCAATTTACTAGGGACTTATAATTAATTTAAATATGCCATTCAGGTATTTTATACATAGAAACAAGGACAGGTGAATATTCTTGAAATGTTCCTGCAATTCTGGATAAAGGACAGGTGATGTTGCAAATAATGCTGTAATAGTGTCTTTATTTTCAATGGTAAGCCTAAGCTTCAAAGTTATGCCCTAAAATCAGAATCACTGTCTAAAGGTATAGCCAACACGTGTTTCGCCCCTTAAAGGCGCAAAGGCCTGTGGCTTTTTCAAGGTTGATAATGCGTACAAAGATTGAAAATAAGGATTGAACAGTCACCATGTGTAAACAACATAAAAATGTATACTAAAGACAAAAGTAAGGACCAACCAATAGGAAAGACTATTGTGTCAAAATTCAAGCAGAAAAATACCAAAACATTGCATATGAGTAGAGTACAATTAGAAGTATCAATCAATCATCCAATGTGATATAGACAAACACAAATATTGTCCTCAATTTGCAATATGACACAATAGATGCAATAGGAGCAAACCCAAAGGAATATACTCATATACATAGAATGTCAAGGTTATGTTCATATGCAAAATCACAAATAAAAGTATTATGAGAGTCATGTCACATTCCATTAAATTGCAAATGGCAGTGTAAAAATAATAAAATTAACAAATATAGTGGAATAATTAGGTAAATTAGCGAATCAGATTTAGAAAAACTTAAATAAAAGAGTAAATGTAAATAAATCTACATACGTATATCCCCATCGGTAAGGGTAGGCATGGTGGTAAAATATGTTAAGGATCAAGAAACGAATGAATAATCATATGTAACTAACTTATCGTCTAAATATTGCATTCCTGTGGAAGGCATGCATTCTCAGTACACAGAATTGAAGTCCGAGATGCTACACCCGAGATATCATGTCATCATCCTGGTGTAGAAGTAAAAAGGATCCCAAATACTAAAACTACTTTAGACTCTCTACTAAATAAAACAACCTATTCCTCTACACCAGGAGTTACCACTCGAACAAGGAGGAAGGAATTTGACAAAGCACCCACAACATTAACAACCTAGTGATCAACCTGTCAAATGTACAGCTGTCAACCACAGAAATCAACACTATCAATAAAGTTTTGTCCTTGTAACTAAAACCCAATTTGATCTTTACAAATGTACTCATAAACTGAAACTAAGAGCGTTTTTCGATGATAGACCATTAAGACCTCGGAAACAGGCAAGCACTACTAAGACCGACCTGTCCGTTCATGATCTTGAGGACATTAACATATTAGAGAACTTGACTGAACCTGATAGCAATCCCAGCTCTCTAAAGAAGACTGCCGCTGAACTAGGTATTTATACTGATTCTATGGAGACCACACATTTCAGGAAGAAATCTACATTTTGCCCACAACATACGCCTGGTATTGATATAGATGCATTTTATTTTGCCATGACATACGATCTGGAACGGGAATACCTAAATAATATGAAGCAAAGGAGGTTCTTACCTCAAAATATTACTACCGACGAGCGAGGAGCCATCAGAAATCTCCAACAGCGCAATAGCATGATCTTCAAAGAGGCAGATAAAGGTGGAAAGCACTGTAGTATTTAATGTGAATGCCTATCTTTCTAAAGCTAAACAACAGATGACAAATGCTATCAGCTACTTGACCATGATCCTACTCTTACTATACAGACCAATATCAAGACACATTTGAATGATTGGTTTGCACAAAACCTGCTCAGTTATGAAGAGAAGACCTAATTATTTATCCCATATTTATCCCATATTCAACCATGCTAACATTTTATTTACTACCTAAAATTCATAAAGGAGGTTTATCACCACCAGGAAGACCTATAATAGCTTTTTAAGAAACAATGGTTCAAGGTAGGCCTAATAAGGTCCTAAGGAAAAAGGTGAAAGTAGCGAGTATTTAATAAACGCTAGGGAGCGAAAGATGTAGGTACAGGTAGGAACTTTTATTTACTCTTTCTTTTTTATATATATACAAATCTTTATACTGTATTTCAGGTGCTCAAGTGAATAATACGGTGCAGGACGTGACATAAGTGATCAAAGTGAACGGACTGTCACACAACAACATCAAGGTTAAAAACACAACAATTATATACAATGGAACGAGTGAAATTCCTTGGGTGGGTCGACGGCGTTTCGATCTATATAACTTTAGATCATCATCAGGACTGATGAGCCTCCTGAAACTTGCCAGTGCGTTATCAGGCAAGGAAGATTTATTTGGACAAGGTAACTGAATTTGTTGTCGCTTTCCAGAGAGAATATTGGTCTAGTCAAACATAATCTTTCAATCGGATGATCCAAGTAGCGCTCTGACACTGTTACTTTGGACGAGGGTCCTACTTGAATTGTATAGTTAAAAGTAATGGCGGTCTAGGGGGTTCCGCTAGCGCGTTCGTCGCTATGGCGATATTTAGATATTGAAGCCTGGAATTAACCCTGGCGTGTAGGCGTAGCAGGAAAGGGGGGTCCGAGGTTGTGAGCAGCTGATAGCGAGGCATTGTTTCTTAAAAAGCATATTTCTACCCCAGGTTCACTTTATGGGGTCCCCTTGTTTATAAAAAACACCTATAATAGCTGGCATTAATTCATTGTGTTCAAGTTTGGGGGAATATATCAACAAGAAATTTCAACCCTTTATGAAAGACCTGCTGTCATTCATTCAATAAACTAAAGATGTTCTTATTAAATCGCAAAATATACGATGGGAAGTGGAATTTATTCTTGTCACCATTGATATTGTTAGTTTATATACTTCAATTGAACATCAAGATGGCATTGCAGCAATTAACCTTACCCTTTCGACCAGAATAGCTAACTTTCTGGAATCCAACCAAATTCCCTTGACATGCATAACGTATGATTACCCAAAATGTCTTTAGCTGCAATCAGAAATTTTATCGACAACTACGCGGGACAGCAATGGGCCAAAAGTTGCACCACCAAATGTCTGTATTTTTATATTCTATGTTGAAAGATTTTGGCTTTGGAATGAAAGGTTCTCTGACTTCATAACTATTTTTTGGGGTCGCTATGCTGATGACATACTATGCATATATAAGGATGTTACTGATCTACTTAAGTCATTTTGTAACAAATTATATGACCAGCCATGGCATATCAAAACCACCTATGACTTCTTTACAACAGGGATCAACTTACTTGATCTAACATCTATATACAAAATGACCAACTTCAAACTAAAAATCTTCCGGAAAGAAACAGCCATCAATTACATACTTCACGCTGACAGCTGCCACCCAAAACCTAATATTCATAATATACCAAAAGGTGAACTCCTCAGGATAAAAGGCAACTGCAGTGAAGAGGTTATGTTCTTAGAGAAAGAATAAGAGCTAATAACCTACCTTCAAAACAAGGTTGTGAACATCAGTATTTCAATAAAACTATGTGTAAGATGTCTAAAACAGAAAGATCAGAAATCCTTCAACCAAAATTGAATCTGACTACATAAGATACTGATCACATACACTTCATTACGTATTACCATAATGGACAACATAAAATAAGAACAGTATTGAAAAGCCCCTAGCATCTCCTCAAAAACATACCATACATTTTGGAAAATAAAGATTATCCAGAAATGGGCTTCCGCCTTGCTCCTAACCTAAAACAGATATTGTGTAAATCTGAGTTTGTGGACAAAAGAAACAAGACAAGCCCATTTCGTGATAGGAAAGCAGTTTTCTACATGTGCCACAAATGCAGCAGATGCAAACTTGGTCTCAATAAAAAACAGAGATTACGATGTAACAGTAGATTTGTGATTTATATCATTTTGGGCTCATGCAATCAACCTTATATTGGCAGTACTATCAGGGCCCTCAATACTAGAATACAAGAACAATATCGGAATATCAACTAATTCTCTACAGGTTGTCCTATAACAGATCAGTTCCACGAGGCACACCAACATAAGAAAATCTTTGTCTTCACAGGTTTTGAGATTATACATAGGAATTGCGTGGGGGAAACCGAGAATTACACCTACGTAGGAAGGGAGAGGGAACTGATTCTTAAATACAATACAGTCAGGGATGGACTAAACAAAGACGCAGAAATGCAATACTGGGCGTATGAGGATTAGTATATTTTCCTGACTGTATTTATGTATTGCTTCTTATGTTGTCAAAAGTACACCTTGGATACCCATGTGGACTGTCTGTTCAGACTGTCTCTGCCTTCTATATATCCTTTCCACATACCTGTGACATACTATCAGCTCTATACCTCAGATATTACATGATCTTATTATCCTTACAAAGGATATAATTTGTGCACTAATTTTGCCAGCAATCCAGTCACTGTATCAACATAATCTTTTGAATTCTTTACCCTAAATTGCTCTTCATAGGGCTCATTCTTGTGTTGCACATTACAGATAACACCACATGTTCACTCATTTAAGACATACTTATCTGAAACAATTTCATGAGCTAGATATCTGTGATTAATAACCATTACGCGTGTCCTGTACTTTCCACTTTGTTATATTCTGCCTTGCCTATTCTTCCCATGTTCTGAATTAGTACTTACTCATAGTGCCTGATTTATGCCTACTAAAGAACCTGAATACTCGTTAGACCCACAGCATATGTAAAGGCTCTGGATACTAGTAACATATTCCCCCCTATATTTCTTTCCCTGTTTTTCATCCCAAATGTTAATAGAACCCATTCTTTTTTGTGTATTCAAATGTATGTACCAATACATTACGCCCAATATTGCATAGCTCTAGGCCAATTGGAAAAGAATGGTGTCCGGTCTCACTTCCACCCCGGAAGTGTTAGGCACTCATGTCTCATAGGTGCTGACAGTAGCATGCCATTGCACTAATGTGGACCGCAAGCGATTCAGACACTTAGAAGCAGCAGGTACAGAAGACATTTCCCTTACCCTCCTTCCTTTTCGCCTTTTTCTATATTTTTCTTCTAAATCGTTACTGTTTGTGTCCCACAGCTTCTCTATGATGTCCACTTATTACGTGCCCGACGTGGACTTCGGATACTTACATACCATATCCAACTTATTTAACCGGACATCTATGATTTGCACTAATGGGTTGCTTTGCACTTCCATATTTTGAGGCTCATGGCTTCATTTCTCTATTTTCAGACTTTCCCTTTTATTAGCAACCAGCCTGAATTACAGGTTACTGAATAGAGGTATGAGCCCCACCTCTATTCACATCAACGCGACCGGCTGTATAACAGTAAAGGGATATAATTAGTGTTCCGTCACATTTGGTTTGCCTGGACCACTCTGCCATACCTTCTGTTTTTACATGGAATTTGAGACGTTCCACTTGGCCGGTCTCGCCTTTCCTTTTCACTTCTACACCAGGATGATGACATGATACCTCGGGTTTAGCCTCTTCAACTTCATTTCCATGCACCAGTAATGCATGACTTCCACAGTCCACAGGGTTGCAATATTTAGACGATGAGTTAGTTACATATGCTATTTCACTCATTATTCATTAATTTCTTTCTCTTTTAAACATTTTACCTTCATGCCTACCCTTACCAATCGACATACGTATGTATATTTATAAAATGTTTCCCCTTTTTTATTTTTCTAAATCTGAGTCACTAATTTACCTAATCATTCCACTATATTTGTTCATTATATTATTTTAATCTGCTATTTGCAATTTAACGGAATGTGGCATAAATCTGACAATACTTTTTTTTGTGATTTTGCATATGAACATAACCTTGACATTCTATGTATATGAATATATTCCTTGAGGTTTCCTCCTATTCCATCTATTGTGTTGTATTGCAAATCGAGGACATTCTTTGTGTTTCTCTATACTACATTGGATGATTGATTGATACTTCTACTGATATGCTTACTACCATTACATAATATCATCTTATATATTTACCTATATCAATGTGTCTAATACTTTTCCTTTTACAATGAACATTGCAATGTTTTGATTTTTTCTGCTTGAATTTTGCCATAATGGTCTTCCCTATTGGTTGGTCCTTCCTTTTATGTCCATTATAAATGTTTATGTTGTAAAGACATGGTGACTATCCAATCCTTATTTTCTCAATTTGTACTCATTATCAGCCTTGAAAAAGCCCCATGCGCTGTTAAGAGGGTGAAACTCAAGTCAGCTGTACCTTTACATTTATTGATTCTGATTTTAGAGAATCACTTTGAAGCTACGGGTTACCATTAAAAATAAAAACACTATTACAACATTATTTGCGACATCACCAGTGCTTTATCCAGAATTGCAGGAACATTTCAAGGATATTCACCTGTCCTTGTTTCTATGTATACTTTCGGACTCAATGGGTTAGGGGGTTTCCTGTTTACTTAGGACAAGTGGTAACATAGCTAGCCTCATTAATTAAGAACAAGCAAACTCACTGTGGGCTTGTGGTTATAAAGCAATTTTCAAATTGTAACAGAAGGGGGGAGAGAGAGAGTCAGTGGATTCAGTCTCCCTATATGTATAAATAAACAAAGTGGAATCCACTCAAGGTGGTGGTGATCCCTAAAGTGATGGGGAGACACACAGTGTTGTTTAAATGCCCCTCACACACCAACAGGCCCCTTGGTGTCATGCTTCATCATCGGGGCCTTCGCACCCCTCTACGGGATGCGGCGTGCTACGACTCGCGGGTACGCAGGAGCACTTTGAAGTGAACTATGTGTGGGGGTGTATGTGTATATAACCAAGGTGTGAGTGAGGTGAGGTGAAAAAAGTGAAAAGTTTAAGAAATACCTGGCACGTGGGAGAAAACAGGATTTTATTAATCCCCGGCTGGTATTGTTAAAAAGAAGTGCAGAGCGTGGTTAAGTAGATACGAGTTAAGGTATCGAAAACCACTGTGAAAGTGTCAACATGTTTCGGAGGTCACAGCCTCCTTCTTCAGGACAAGGGTTATGCACTTACCCTCCCCTTACTCACATGCAGAATGTAAAAGTGTTTCATTAAAAAAATTGCTAAATTACCACAATGTGTAATATTCCTAACAATGTTATTTAGTGTTAGTGAATGTCGTTGCGCCCAGTTGGCGAGAGAACCTGAAAAAAGAAATGCATACATAAATACATGCCAGCAGATTCATGGAGAAGAGGAAAACCTTCTCTAAATATCACAAGGTCAAACCAAAAATGCTGGGACCCTTGTGATGAAAAAAACAAAAAACACACACAAATGGGCATCACTATACTGACACATACAAATACAAAACACAAAATTACTCTCTGCTCTGATGGAAAGAGAGCACATAATCATAAGGAGAAAGTCTTACTTAGAGTTCTAAAATGTAAAACCTCATGAGCCTAAGCGTATATTGGGGATCCCTCCTTCCTGCTCAGAAAGACCTAAAACAACATTAATAATCAGGGTTCAGTTTGAAAAAAGGTATTGAGTCTACCATACTTGTGGAAAAAAGCTCGTCTGTTATCACCCATAAACTCACGGTTACTGCACTGGCCATTCGCCTGCCTTCCCTCAACGCGGCTCCGATGAAGTGAGCCTGTCTAGCGTCAGGGCCCTTAAATACACTGCCCCTCGTGATAATTAGTGATAGCTAATTAGTTGATGAGAGTCGGTATATGCCCAAATACGGAGAACGCCATCACCGGAGATCCGGTAATGCGCTCCCGTGGAACACTGCCGGCACGCATGCGCAGAGCCGCCTGTCTAATGCGCATGCGCGGTCTAACAACCTGATCGCGCATGCTCCGAGCGGGAGCGCTTATCACTGGGACCGCGGAGAAATGATATCTCCGACTGGATTTTAAAACAAATAGTACTCCTAGGCTAAACTTGAAAAAAGCGGGGCAATGATTATGATTCCCAAATCGAGGAGACAGGGGCTTAACTCGATATTGGTTATTGCGCAGTACTATGAATTAAAAGTATGTATTGTGCAATAGTGCTCTAAATGAATTTCACAAAAGGGGGGGCTTACATTATCCCTTAGATTTTAAAACTGGAATGAATTAGCGTACAAATGAGTTTCAGCTATAGGGCACCGATGAGTCTGGAGTGCCAAGTGGGGTGGTCATGTGCACACATACAGGAGATGGCATTCTGTCCTACTAGACCGAAGGCTAGGAAGCCAAGGTGATGTTTTTAAAGACATTTTACGGACAATGACGTCAAAGTGATGTTTTGAGACAATTGTTATCTCAAGAGATTCCACGGGATGGAGTCATTCAGCCCCGTTGCGTCAGTTCCCAACCTGAACACCCAACATTGTTCTTTTTCCAAAAGACCCACCTCTGAAGGTAATTGTTCAATAACCGTCCACTGCAGTTCATTCACACAGTGTTGGTGTTCAATAAAGTGGGTTGAGATTTTGGTGGTGAGTTTCCTGCATCTGATGTTACTTTTGTGTTCGTTGATTCTTATTTTGACAGGTCTTGTTGTCATACCAACGTATTCTTTTCCACAGGGACACGTGATCAAATATACAACGTTCTTGCTGTTGCAATTTGTGAACATACGTTGCTCCCATTGTGTCCCATTTGAGAAAGTCAAATTCAGGCTTTTTTTAGTGAGGTGGCAATTGTTACAGTTACCACATGGATAGTGACCATGTATGCCCTGAAGTCTTGTTTGGTCCTTTTTCGTGGGGGGCGGTCTTGTATGGACAAGCATGTCTCTCAAGTTCCTGCCCCTTCTGTGGGCAAACAAAGGCTTCTCCAAAGATAGACCACTACTCGTTAGAGTGCGCCAGTGTTTGTTCACCAACTTGGTCACTTGGTTGGTTACTGGACTGTATGTGGTAACACATACTGTTCTTTTTTCGGCTTCCTCCCTACGAGGATTATCCTCTAGGAGGGCCTCACGGTTATTGTTCCTGGCCCTTTTTGATGCTTTTCTGATTGCAGGTTCCGGGTATTTCCTCTGTCTTAGTTTTATACTAAGATCCTTAGCCTGAGATAACACCTTGGTTATATACACACACACCCCCACACATAGTTCACTTCAAAGTGCTCCTGCGTACCCGCGAGTCGTAGCACGCCGCATCCCGTAGAGGGGTGCGAAGGCCCCGATGATGAAGCATGACACCAAGGGGCCTGTTGGTGTGTGAGGGGCATTTAAACAACACTGTGTGTCTCCCCATCACTTTAGGGATCACCACCACCTTGAGTGGATTCCACTTTGTTTATTTATAAAGCAATTTTATCATGTCTTACGGCGAGAGCAGAAGCACATTAGCACTGGTTAGCGGTTTTAGGGTGCAGAGTCCTAAGGCCAAACAAAAACAAATTCAGCTGAACAGGTCGAGTGAAGAGTAAAAGTTTGGGGGACTACCACCCAAGAGTATTATGAATTCCCCATGCATGGATGGATTGAGTACTTTATACCCAGTAGATAAATTAGAATTCCTCTTTATGGGAAAAGGAAGTGAGAGGCATAAAGGGAAATAAAGTATTACAAATTGCAAAGATCTGGAACATTCCTAAGAGTAACAGTTATTGGATGAAGGTGCTTCTGAGAATCTCTTCAGAAATAGGCCTGCTTACTGGAGGAGTTCCTGAGTGATTTGCTTTTGACAGATGATTCTCGCATGAACATTGATTAAAAAAAATGCCAGGGGTAGCAGTATGATATCACAGACCCTTTGACCGTACAAGTGCCTCAAATTTGATCTTTTGCCTCAGCTGTAGAGCCTCACCAGCTTCCTATTTGTTCCTGTAGAGCTAGGAAAAAAGAAAGATGGAACCCTTTTAAAATTTGTTTACTGTTTATTTCTATTTCTGACTTAATCACTTCTAAGAGCATGGTAGTAAAGCCCTTACGGGGGTACACCATTGCGAGCCATGGATAGTAGTGGCTTCCCTTGGCTACCCCTTGAATTTGATGGATCTAAGGGCAAGATGTAGGTGGCCGTTTCAGGCCATTTACCGACCGGTAGCGGCCGATTTTGGCCGTTACCGATCGGTAAATGGGTGACAGGTATGTAAGGGGCATTTTTTTACCGATTGGTAAAATTACCGATTTGGTAATTTTACCGAATCGGTAAAATAAAAATTCGGTAAATTTACCGAATCTGAGACACCAAGATGTAGGTGGGACTCTTCTGAGTCCCAGAGGCCTTACCGATTCGGTATTTTACCATCAAACCCAATTTGATGGTAAAATACCGATTCCGGTGTGCATGCACATGTGTGCATGCACACCTATGCCATGTGACAGGCAGACCTGCCCTTAGGGCATATATGCCTGCCACATGGCACCCAAGCCTGTTTTGGGGGTGCCAGAGGGTGTCAAAGTGACACCCCCTGCCCCCTTGTGAAAAGTCGGTATTTACCGATTCGGTAAATACCGAATCGGTAATGCCCATTCATTCCTATGGGCTTCAAAGCCCATAGGAATTAATGGGCATTACCGTTTTGGTATTTACCGAATCGGTAAATACCGACTTTTTCCGATTTGTTATTCCAGCACATCTGGAATACCTACATATCCACCCCTCAGATTTACTGATTCTCAATTACCGAATCGGTAAAATTCGGTAATTTTCAGTAATTAAGAATCGGTAAATCCATTTTACCTACATCTGGCCCATAGTCTCTGAGTTAGATCTATATAGAATAATGCAATCTAGTATTATCAAGAGATTGAAAGGCAAGAACACCAAAACTGTGTGAATGGGGTCCAAGGCAGTTTAATGCCCCTGGGAAGGGCAATTCATGAGAATTAAGAAGGAAATTATTTCCAGAGGAGGCTAAAGACAGGGTACAGCCCAGAATAATCCTTGGCGGGTTTGGTTATCAAACAGTCGGTGAAACAGCAAATCATCATTCGGATCAGGGGGCAGCTCAAAGCTAAGAGTTGTAAATAGGTCCTTACTGTTAAATAAACAACAAAACAAAATTGGAAAGTTGATTGTGATGGAACTTTTAAGCTAGAATAAATTAATGATCATTCCACATTGGGCATTTTAGCATGTTAAGACGACCAGGGATTTTCAGCTAAAGATCATTGAGAATCAATTATAACTTGTGGAACAAGGATTGTGGCAATAATTGATTGAAATTGAAATTTGGGAAATGGAATGTATAGCTCTTACTGACTTGTTTGGGATTAAATTTGCAACTGCAACTGACACAGAGTCAAGTTTAGGATTCATGAGAAATGTTGTGCACATATAAGATTGGAAGGAATCTCTAGATAGGTGGTGGCGGAATGCTGGCCGAGACTGTGCAGTCAATCTTATTGGACATCTATGGGACTCTACACATGGTCTGTCTCCTCTTCTCTTGCATAATGGACCCAGGGTTTAAACAGTGTTTTAGGCATAGGATCAAAGAGTGTTTCTCCAAGTCTAAAGTGGGTGGACAATGAATTTGCCAGGGAAGGTGAGCGCAGGGTCTTGGACATAGAATCTGCACCCCTATACGTCAGCTCTTGAGTCAGGTACCAATTTCACCTAACTTACTTACCTTCATTCTGGCTGTACCTTGCCTTCTGCTTTACCCCCAAGCACAGGTCAGTAATGGGGCGTGGAGTCAAACGAAGCTGTATGGAACCTGATGCTCCTCCTCCCTGTAGAAAAGGAAAGTGAAGGCCATTCAACTCACCTTGTGTCATCGCTTTACATATTCACCACCTATTTATTATCTGTGCTTGATTCAAAGTTGGTTCGCTTGAGTGCTTGAGTGCTCAGCTAGTAGCCTGTCTTCCCACTAAAGAAAGGCATTCCTCTGGCATATGCCACTCTGCTGCTCATGCCCTCGCCTACTCTCCCACTGTCACCACTCGTGGCTTCTGTTGAAACTTGAATCTAGCCGCGCCCCCTGATGGTCACTCCAGTTGGAAAAACTGACTGAGATAACGTGCTTTGCAGGCGGCAGTATTCTGGGATCTGAAGGTAGGAAGCTGACGTGCAATCACAAGCCAACATTGCACCTGTGACCTTCATTGCCCCCCCCCCCCCCTCCACCCCCCCCCCAGCATGCATGACCTTGAACACGTTACCAATTTATGTGAAGAAAACTGTTGAAACATTGCCTGGAACTTTCATGAGAATTTGCTACTTGATTTTAGGCAACTACATTCATCCCATTTTTTGTAGTCGTGCTGCAAACAGTAGGAAACCTGGACTTTATGGTTATCCATTACCTATAATAGAAATCTGATGTGCCAGACAAATGTATTTTTGATACTCGTGATAATGGCACGGTTCGTGCTTTTCTAGGCTAGTGGTTACATTGCTTTTACAAACGTTTTCGGATTCCATGCAGGGCAGAAAAAGGTATGCAAATTCATGTTTCAAGATTTACATACGGTTTTGTGACATACATTCAAATGAAATGCTCAAAAAAGCAATAAGGTAGTGAATAGTTTGAGATCCTATTTGCGTACTCAAATCATGTGTAGAATTGTGCTCATAGAATGAATTTAGCATTTAAGAAAATCTATCAGTATGGCAGCTTTATCACAGTTAAATATTTATGATTATGGGTGGAAAAAAGGGTGGCATGCACAATGCCTAAAAACGTAGAACTGCACATGAAACTACTTCGGAAAAGTTAATTTCAGGAAGGGATGAGGACGGGGTGAATGATAAGATGTTTCTACACAGGGAAACTATTTGGGAAGTAGAGAAAAAAATGTGAAAATGCACGTCTGTTGCCTGTGGTGAGGTGGATTTTCCATGATGTCTGCCATCAGTTGGAGTACACACGAATGAATAGGAGTATGCTTGAAAGTCTATGATTTGTGTGTATTTCAATGCACAGTAAAAGCAATTTTTGTGAATTTTTTGCAAAGTTAGAAATGTGTGCATTTTGTAGATCTCAATTCACTATTACTAGTTGTCCTATTTCCAAAACAATTTTTGAAATCAGGCATTTTGATTTCGTAGTTTACTGACTGTAACCCGCCATTGTTCCTCCACATAAACTGAAAAGGGAAACATGGTCAAACAGTAATGGCACATATTCAGTAAGGAGTGGAAATTAAACAAGTTTAGAATGCCTGTATGGAAAGCTGCCTAGGGTGGGGCCCCAATATCCTGTTAAATATCTGCTTCAGATACACAGATTTAATCACCTCGGCTTCATCATATCCCATTTAAATATACCCTCTTGAGTTTAATGGGGCTAATTCTGTGTTTCATTTATGTTTTTTTCAATTGAATAAATATGTTGATAGTAAATGTATTGGGTACGCTAACAGGAACAACCTCACAAGTGTGAGAGTTAGGGCCCTAGGCCTTCATGCAGGGATTATCATGACACAGACACATCGTGGTATAGTCTGGAACTGGCCATGGGCATGTGCACCCATCCTCTTTTATTAGGAGGGTCACCTGACTGGTGAAACCTGTGATGGATGGGTGTGGGGTGAGTGTTGAAACCAGCCTTCAAGCAGTGGCTGGTGGACACACAGTATTTTATAAGCACTAGAACATGACCAGCCGGTCACTACATCCCTCCTAAACTTTCTTGAAAATGGATAACAAGTTCAACCTGTGGGAGAGAACCAAAAGACACAACAAAAACTCCACTGAGTCTGTTGAGGTCATTTGCAGGACAGGAGGAGGGGACTGGTGCAGCTGGGAGCACTAGGCATCATGGCACACCTCTGTAGTTTCATCAAACTACTCAGGACATGATTAGCAATGTAGATGAAGTCTGTCTATGTTGTTACAGCCTGGGCACTGTGGGTCATGTCCCACCTGGTCCCACCTGGTCTCACTGTGTGGAAGTCTATTTACAAAGTTCACTGTGATGGTGATTCTGGAGCAATAGAGGAGCCTGCTATTTTAAAGGGGTCCTGGCTCATGGATCGCAATCCAGCAAAGACAGACAATATCACTGCAATTGTCAAAGGGTCTTCCTCGGGTGCCGCAGTGCCTCACGGTGCCTGTTGGTGGAGCAACTTCAGGTTCCCGCTCTTGCCAGGATTGCCCTCTCACAGGAATCCATGAGGCCCTTTACACCTGCTTACACTGGACTGTCTGTACTGTGCAGCAAGTCCCCCAGTCCGGGCAAAGGAATATATATATTTATAACGAATGCGCTACAACAAATTCAATTACAATGCGGTTGTTACAATGACCACATTGTTACAACACAGACCATTACATCACAAGTCATTACAACGACTGCTTTAGGGGGTGCACTGGACTTAGGAATAGTATAATTTACTATTCCTACTCCAGTGTGTGCAACAGCAGGGAAGGTGTTGGATTGTAAATCCAACACCTTCTGCCCCATACAGCAAGTCATTGTAACGACTTGCAACGTAATGGTTCGCGTTGTAACAATGGAGTCATTGTAACGGCCGTGTTGTAATATAAAGCGTTGTAGCGCATTTGTTGGAAACAATGTTTCCCCACGCAAAGTGGCCACTGGGGACCGCCTACAGGACCACATACAAGTCGCTCATTCCGCTGCAATGGTGGTTGTTCTAGGATCTGTGTACTCTCGCCATCTGGACTCAGGTGCAATGCATCTACAGGATGGCTTTTGGGGTGACCCGGGTCTCCATATGCGCTTTCCGTGCTTCCTTATACCTGTCGTGGAGCAACTACAGACACATCTCTCATGGGCTTCCCTTGAGACTCTTGCTCCTGTATTGTCACGGGACTGCCTGGGCTGTGCGGGACCTCTCATAGGCCATGCCAGGGAGTCACTGACGAACTCCCAGCAGGGCCACGTTCAAGCCTCGTTATTCAATCCCAAGGGTGGATGGTACAATGGTCGAGAGTACTCTCCTGAAAAGACGTCAGGTTCACTGGAGCACACAG
Organism: Lissotriton vulgaris; assembly: GCF_964263255.1. Classification (NCBI taxonomy): domain Eukaryota; kingdom Metazoa; phylum Chordata; class Amphibia; order Caudata; family Salamandridae; genus Lissotriton; species Lissotriton vulgaris. The sequence goes on along the minus strand of NC_141691.1, from coordinate 627,574,895 downwards.
ATGGTTTCTGGGCAGCCAGACTCCCACGGCACCAACGATGCCCCTTCGACATCTGGGTGTTTCACAAGCACATAGCTCCACTCTAGATGTATGGTGCTACTTAGATGGTCTTAATGATGCACTCGACACTGATGACACTCACAGATAACAGTCAGTGGTTTGTAGTGTGACAGGTGTCTACTATCCATCTTTATCTTCTTCCTTCATCTTCTTTGCACTAGTGCTGTGGGCTCATGCCACACTCTTCTTCTCAGCAGAGTTGCTGGGGCAGCTCTCTTTTGTCAGCACACTGTAGGCACTTACAAAACACTCTAGCTGCTGTGATAATGACCACTGGGGGCGCTCAATGCCAGTGCAGATGCTCTCTCATGTAGTCCGTGGCTCCTTTGATGCCGCTGGTCACTTTGCCCACATGAGCCTCACCAGAACAGATGTGGGGAAGGCTGCTGCCCCGCAGGCATGGGCCCATCCATCCCTCGCCCCAGGGTAAGTCCTGCTCCTTCTCAATGAGGGCTGCTGGGTCTCACATCAAATATTGAGAGCCAGGAATATCTCAGGCCAGTCTGCAGTGCTCTCTAAAGGCATGATGGGAATTCAGATTCTCTCCCTGTGGCCTGCCTAGTAGTCCCTTCTTACGTTGAGTGGCCACACCATGGCACTGTTAACTCTCAATCTCCTACAGTGCAGTCTCATGAGCATAGTCTCCTCGCTCTAAGTAAGTTTTCTTCAGTGCCGGGTCAGGCTGGGGTCCCGATCAGTACCGACTCACTGCAGCGGGTCACTCATGTGCCAGTACCATCATCTTTATCTGCTGGATGAATCGTGCAGACAGGGGTGCCTTATGCTTAGGCTACACTTTCCTTTCATCAAACTTCAGGCTTTCTGCACGCTCATACGCGGGTCCAACCAGCTCGTCGCCATTGTAAGGATTAGGGCCCAAGTCCCTCATCCAGTGATAATCATGGCAGAGACGGGAATAGTCTGGAACTGGCCCAGGGCACATGAGCCCGACCTCTTTTATTAGCAGGGTCACCTGACCAGTGACACATGTAATGGATGGGTGTGGGGTGAATGTTGAAACCAACCCTCAAGGAGTGGCTGGTGGAAACACAGTATTTTATAAACACTAGAACATGACCAGCTGGTCACTAAACCAATGGATAATAACTATGGCCTTGATTTACTTTTAGAATTCAGGATTAAACAGGAAGCTAGGTGTACTGTATGAGTGGGGTACTGCAAAATCTTTGAGAATTGGGCCCTATATGTGGGTTTGTATTCCGAAAAGAGAACACCAAGTTCATAACTGGGGATGAACAAATGACTGCTTGAGGTTCACACCTTTGAAAATTAGGAAATTCATGATTGTGAAGAGTGTGAAGAGCCAGTGCTGATTATTCAAAAGTGCAAGAAAATGACAAATATACCGGAAGTAAACTTTGTGAATAATGCGGGGGGTAAGTGTGTTTGCTTCTGCTGGGTAAATGCAAGACTCCCCACCACAATATCAATGCCTTTCAATGGCTACCACAGTCAGCTAATAATGAAAAGCATTGAAGGGAGTGGACAGTCTCCGAGTCAGACACATACTTAGAAAATTATTTCATGATAATATAAGCTTATGAATTCAGAAATGCTTGTACTTCAGCAGTATGATGCAGAGGCAGGCCAAGCTATTGCAGTCAACAAAAATGCAGAAAAAAATGAACCCGTTAAAACTCTGGTGGGAAAAACCTATATTGCATCGTCAACATCTGGTGCACTTTTGTGCCCTGACCTTTCAACACTCCTCCATGATTTGTCAACTGTATATTCAGTTTAATTAATTCTCCTTAAATATGTATCTGGAAAAGGCATTCAGTAGCTTACAAAGGCAAAGCATATTTTTCCAGAGTTCAGTTTAAGGCCATTTTCCCACCCATGACTCTTATCAACTGACCTTAAGCACATTGAATTTGCCTGGCGTTATTGCCTCTTTCATCACATTTCTGAGCATAATCATCATTGTTATAAGCAACTTTGGTTGGATTACTGGTGTGTACACTGCCGGAGCAGAGGAAATGGAACGTTTCTAGATCCATGACAGTAGCTTTCCACAAGAGCTGCTGCACATGCTGCAAACATTGCTTCTTTTTGTTCACATGGTTCTAGATCAGAGGTCTTCAAATCTCTTTGCACTGAGGTCCCCTAAGCAAAATGTTTTAAAGTCGGGCCCCCCTCAAAAGTTTTATGGCAAGGATTGGGGGAGTGGGAGGGACATGGCTGATTGCAGGAGGCAGGGCATATGAGATGATATCAGCAGTATTTTCTCTGTATCTCATAAACCAGAATAAATATGAGACTTATAAATCAAACAAAAACAAGTATTGCCCCAAAATACAGCACTCCATAACTGGAGTGTTGTGAGCCCCTCACACTTCTGGGCCCCAATTCAACTACACCTGCTGCACTAATGATAACTGTAGTTCAGAGCAGCAGGCTGTCTCCTTTGCCTCTTTCACCCCTTCCCCACCATGCGTGGCCATCACTCCAATCAATTAGAAAAAAATCTTACACAGGTTATCTCCCTTTTTCCCACAAAGGTGCCCTCAGTCCCAATGCTAGAGAGAACATAAGCTCCCATGCTGCTTTTTTAAATTGAAACAGTCATAATGCAGTGGGCCCCTCACACCGTGGGTCCCCAATGCTGCTGCATCTGCTTCATCAATGATAACTACTGCCTTGCTATGAGGACAGTCTCCTTTGCCCTTTGTTAGAAACATGGACCCCCATCTTCCTATACCCCCCACTCTGCCATCTCTCTGAGGCCAAAGGTGTTTCCTCTGCTGTAATTTTCCCGTTACATGAGCCATTGTTCTGAAGCCCAAATCAACACTAGCAAGTGTTCAGTGGGCCCTAATACTGACAATAAAGGAAAGTAAAATAGCAATAATTGGTTTTTAGTTGGCTCCTCATAATCTTGCCCCTTAGGGTCACTGTACCTGCAGTACCAATTATACGTTCTGCCCCTTTGTGTTAAATAGCACGAAGGGTGACATAGGTTCTAATGCTAGCAAGGAAAACGGTCCCCACTATTCTTTTTCATGTTCAGAAACCCAAAATTGAGCAGCAGTTGCCACTTACACACCTAGCAGCAGCCTTTGCTGCACCAATCAATGGCCCTTTAAAAAAAGGCCACATATTGTCTCCTGCCTTAACCCTTTAATTGCTGCCATCGGCCAACGGTCGTCACGAGCGCTACCTCCCCAGTGCTGCGCACGACCGTTGGCCGACGGGCCAGCATTCCTTCTCTGAACGTTCAGCACTGGGCGCTGAACGTTCGACGCTGGGAACGGGTTAAGGTATCTCTCTGAGGAAGCTGTCTGTGTCCATTTGTAAACATAAAACTGAGTCCCCGTACAGTGCTCCCTATTCTGGGACATCTCTTTGACAATATCCATGAATCTTTCCTCTTTCTCCTGGACCATTACCGTGAGCCCCAGAGTTATAGAGGATCAGGACCCTGCATCTGATTGCAACCCTTCTGGCCTTCTCCCTGCCACCCCATGGACTCAGCTTTCACAAACGAAAATGGCCCCGGAGCAGGTAATGCTGCCTTTGAGGTGCTTCTGCCTGAAAGCGAAGAGTGTGGTTGTAGTGCAGAAAGTTAAAGAAGAAACAAGCCTTCTTACCAGCTGCTAATTGTTTCAGTCTCTTAAAGCCAGAGCTGCTTGAATTTGAAGTTTCTGCAGAAGCAGCATTTTCTGCATATCCATCATCTGCTGCAGAATCTGCTGATTTGAACATAAAAGATTTAATTCTTTCTCAAACTGAACAAATGTTACCTAAAATGTGGCAAAGTGTTACTGAGCATTGAAAGGCCCTCTGCAAATATTAACTGGTAATTTTCTAGTTGCTTATTGCTGCATTTGGATGTTAAACTGGTACTAATGAGGCGAAATATTTCCTCTGACAGTGTTACCTTGAGTTAAAATGAAAGAATAATGAAATAATGCTAACCACAAAATATGCTGCAATGGCGCCGCATAATTTTCTTTACGTGCTGAATAATTTGGTCAACTTTGCCACATTCCAGTAGCTCTGCTTAACACTTCATGGTGGCAAAGAGTTAATCATTTTTAGATGTAATGTAGGGCTGTTTTCAGCAGTGTTCTGGAATAATGGAGACACTTATAAAAATGTTTGTATTAGACACAGTCTGATGTCTTATTACTACAGTATATACTATATTTTGTAAGGACTTATTTTATCTCAAAATGCATCATTTTGCAGCAGCCTAGCTTAGACTGTGCACAACTCTAATTTAAAAAAATGAATTTCATATTCACAGTGCTTTGTGGCTGAGACCTCAGAGCACGATGACCAGGGCCACTGGAATTATGCGGCAGAAGGCCAAATCAAGAGGCTGGGTTGACTAAATTGTGTGGCAAGAAAAGGCATGTTAGGGGGGCGTGGCTAGGGAGAACATGGTGGCCAGCTAGAGGGACTGGTCGGGAGTGCCGGTCAGAGGCGGCGTGCAGGATCGTAGAAGCGAGCAAATTGAGCAAAACGGCAGCGAGAAAATCATGGAGAAGCGGCGACTTTAAGGCTTGCTAATCCGTTTATAAAATGTGGAATTCCTTCGTGAACCCGTGAAAAGTCGGTAATAAGAAACACAGCAATATAGCGGTACAGCGGAGAACTACTGCTTGACTGGAAACCTGATAGGCTCTGCCGACATACAGACAGATAGAGAAGCAGACGAGGCGGTTTAAAGCGGCAACGGCTTATGGATAACACCGCCACAGACGAGGGCATCGTAAGCTGCAATGCACTAGTGGCAGTGAAGGCAGCTGAGAAAGGGGAAACAAGGAGCTTGTCAGAGGTGTCCTCGCCGGGAAGTTTTGAACGCTGGAGCCATGCTGCTTTAGAGAGAGGTAGAGGTAGGCGGGCTGCGGCGAGGTTCCAGTTTTCTGCAGGTGGGGCCGTGGGGAGAGGGCTAGCACAGGAGGGAAATTTTCAAGTGGCTGTTTTCTCCCCTCTTAAAAGTAGGGTTCAACTAGGCTCTGAAATTTGTGTGCAGGACCAAGAGGGACGAGAACTATTAGCTGGGGGGAGTCTTGTAAAATTAAATGACTGTAAGGATCAGGCTACCCACTTAAAAGAGAAAGGAAAAAGCCCGCAAAAATTTAACTCAGGATACGCGCTGAGGAGTACAGGGAAGGCAGTAGAGGGGGGGTGGAGTCCTCATAACCCATATCAGAAACAGCAGAAAAGTAAGGCTTTAAGCAAACCAAATATTAATTCTAAAAAAACAACAAAGCAAACAAAGCAAACAAGCAGGATAGGAATTCTAGGGAAGAAAATCTCTACCAACCCATCTTTAAATTCTTTCTTTAAACCTGTTCCTAAGACTTTGGTCCTTACTAGAGGGTGTAAGAAAGGAGAGTCAACAACTGAGTTGAACAATCGCTGGGCAGACTGGGAGGAACACTTGAGTCCGAACAGAAACAAAATTTTGGAAGTGGAGGGGAGGAGGAGCTAAAGGCAGAAGGGGGAGAGATGGAGGCTAAGGAGGACAGTTTGCCAGTAACCCCAACAGAAAGCGGCACGTTAAAAAAACTGACAGAGAAAACTCCAGGAGGCGGAGAGGCAGAGAATGCGGCAGAGAATGCAGAGAATGCAGATAAGACGGGAGGGGCTGAAGAGGAAGGAGACAATTTAGGAGATGGGGTGATCCACTCAGATACCGTGGTGATAGACCTTCTAAGAAAATTAGATTCAGATGTCCACAGGGGGTTTGAGGAATCTAAAGTTAAGCAAGATGGTATTAGGGAGGCAGTGGGATTACTGGAGGCTAAGTTTGATGAGCTAAACATAAGGACAGGAAAACTTGAGCAGGAGGTTAAGGAGATACAGGCGGCTGTGGAAGATAACTGTAAGGAGTTAGAAGAGGCTAGATCTAGAGAGAGAGCATACGAGGACCGGTTAGAAAAGTTGGAGAATATGCAGCGAAGGAATAACCTGAAAGTGTTGAAGCTGCCTGAGGGAAAAGAGGGAGAAGATCTAAAGGGTTTTGTGGTCCGTTTATTAAAATCTGAATTACAGATAGAAGAGTCGGAAGAGGAAATCGCTGCTGATATACAGAGGATACATAGGGACCCCTTCAGATTGAATCCAAATCGGTCTAAACCTAGAAGGATCTTGATTAACTTCCTTACATATAGTTTAAAAGAAAAGATTCTTGCCCTGGCATTGAAGAAAGGCTCCCTAACGGTGGGGGGAGCTAAAATTGAAATCAGATCAGATTTGTCGGTAGTCATCGCAAACAGGCAGTGGGAGCTGGGGAAGCGAATCGAGCCTTTAAGGAAGTTGGGAGTGACGGTGCAGCTAAAATTCCCAGCTTTCTTAAAAGTCATGTGGAATAATAAAATGTACTCTTTTAGATTTGTTGAAGATGTGGATAGCTTTCTGGAGTACTGTCAGGGTGGCGGGATATAGCCAATTGACCAAAGATGAAATCACGGGTAACGTAACTTGCATGTAATCTATATAATTAGTATAAAAAAAATATATATAAAAAAAAAAAGAAAATAGTTTTTCAAAAGTTTTGGGTAGCACGCACGCTGGAGACCGGCACTCACTGGGCCTAGGCTTTGGGCCTTAGGAATCTGGTAGGGTTCTCCCGGGAGGAGGGAGGGGTACAAAGGGGAGGGGGGGACAGTTAGGGCACAGGTGTGGGCTGGGTGGGTTGGGCAGAGGGGGGGGTGAAAAACAAAAATGTTCTCGTATGCCATTGACCTACTTGAGGTTAAGAAGCTCGAAAGGAACACATGATGATGGAGGCTAAGAGTACGAGGGGAAAAACACAGATGGTGAAATGGTTGTCATGGAATGTCAATGGTTTAAGGGTAAAAGCGAGAAGGGGCAGGATTTTGAAGTATCTAAGAGATACTTCAGCGAATGTAATGATTCTTCAAGAGACTCATTTAACAGAGGATGAGTGTAAACAATATCTGGGTAGACTTCGTTGGATTAGACACTTTTACAGTTCCCCACAAACAAGGGTTACTAGAGGAATACTGGTGATAATAAGAAATGGGCTGGATTGCCAGGTAGAGAGTAGTATAGCGGACAAGAAAGGCAGATGGCTGATTGTGACCCTAAAGTTAGCGGGATCATTATACAATATTATTGGATATTATGGCCCCAATCAGGATGATAATACTTCGTTGTTAGAATTAACATCAGAGATGACAGGGCTATCAGGTTACGCTGTTCTTGCAGGAGACTTTAATACAGTACTAGATGCCAAGCTTGATAGATCAGCGAATAGTAGAGCATTGGGAAATTGCAAAATGGCGTCTAGTGTAAAAAATGTAATAGAACAGTTTGGATTATGTGACATCTGGAGGAAACGGGCCGGGACTGGGCTTGGATTTACATACTACAATAAAAAATATAGTCACAGATCTAGAATAGATTTTTTTCTATTAGATGCAAGAATAACGGATAAAGTGAAAGAGGTTGTACATGTAGGGGTTCACTTGTCTGATCACTCTGCGGTCTTTCTGGAATTAGAAGCTGGGGGACGTGATTTGGATTCGGTTTGGAGATTAGACCGTACAGTTTTGTACGATCAGGAAGCAATGCACCTCCTTCAACAAGAGCTTGAGGTTTTTATTGAACAAAATATAGGTTCAACTAGACTAGATATTGTATGGGAGGCTACTAAGGCGTTTCTCCGGGGGCGACTGGGAATGCTGGGGGCCAACAGAAGGAGAATATATTACCAGGAAGTACTGGGATTGGAACAGGAAATTCGAAAGCATGAAAACATAATTGTAAATTCAGGGGGAACTCCTAAAGAGGAACTTATTAAAGAGTTGGAAGAAATAAAGGAACAACTTACTACCGTGATTAATAAAAGGGTTAAGGAGAGATGGGAGGCCTCCAGACAGGATCACTTTGAATACGGGGAAAATGCAGGTAAACTGCTAGCCTGGAAGGTTAGGAAAGATCGAGTCAGAAATATGATAAAAGAAATCAAGGTTCGTGCAGAAGAAAAAGTAGCCTCAAATACAAATGAGATAGTGGCAGCCTTTCACAACTATTTTGAGGAAGTATATAGTGAGGACCTACATCCGGATAGGCAGAGGATAGAGGAATGGGTTAGAGTTCTAAAGCCCTCTACGGAAGAACACCGAAGCGCTTTGAACAGAGAGATTAGGCAGGAAGAGGTAGAAGAAGCTATCAGGCAGGCAAAAAAAGATAAAGCTCCTGGCCCTGACGGACTTCCTGTAGAAGTATACTAAAGTGTTCAACCAGGTGTTTACCGAAAGAATGGAGATTCCTGCATCATGGGACCAGGCAACTATAATAGTAATACCTAAACCTGGGAAGTCTCCAAAATTTATGGATTCATACAGACCCATTTCTCTGCTAAACTGTGACTATAAATTGTTTGCTAAGATTCTGGCTGATAGGTTAGGTAAAGTGATTCCATATTTCATTCACGAGGACCAAAAAGGGTTTGTAAAAGGTAGACACTTAAATGAATTAACGTTTTCTTTGATAGGCAGTATAGATGTTGCTATCGATCAGAAACTCCCTCTGGCAGTGGTCGCTTTGGACGCTGCTAAGGCTTTTGATCGCGTAAATTGGGAGTTTTTAAAAGTTTTAATAGCACATCTTTAGCTAGGAGGGAACTTTTCGCAAACTGTGTCACGAATATATCAAACACCGAATTCCAAGGTATTGGTTAATGGAGTCCTTACAAAATCTATCAGAATCATGCGGGGAACTAGGCAGGGATGCCCTCTTTCTCCGCTTTTATTCGATCTCTATATCGAACCATTGGCCTGTAAAATAAGAGAGACAGAGAACATCCCTGCTTTTACGTTTCATGGTTGGTCAAGAAAGATAGGCCTATATGCGGATGACATTGTAATTTTAACATCAAACTTGACAAAATCACTGGTTGAAATAGAAAATATTACAAAGAGGTATGGAGAAGTTTCAGGATATCGATTAAACTCTGACAAAACGGAAATTATGGCTTGGAATATGGTTGTGAAGCCTGGAATCTCAAAGAAACAGATTAGATATTTAGGAATACAAGTCCCTCAGGATATAAAACAGTTAGCAATGGTAAATCTAGCCAAAGTAAGGAAAGATATTTCAGCTATTTTGAGACATTGGAGTTCGATACAATTAACAATGATTGGACGGGTAAACTTAATCAAAATGATGGTGCTTCCTAAGTTGACCTTTTTATTTGACTCTATTCCTCTTATGTTTGAAAAAGAGGGACTAGTTAAGTTACAGAGTGAAATTGGTTCATTTATCTGGGGCTCTAAAGGGTCAAGGATATCTTGGAAAAAAATTCGGAGAAGATATGTCAAAGGTGGCCTGGCCGCCCCAGATTTTCAAATTTACTCTTGGGCTTTCTTGCTTAAAAATTGTAGAATGCTCCTCGGAGTTCCCAACAATACAGCGACGGGGGATCTCTTTTCTGCCATGCTGAAAGTAGAAAAGTCCCACTTGCGGGGTTTTTTGTATAAATTCGCAGACCCAAAATACTTTAAAAAGGTAAGACTGAAGGTTTTAAGAGATTTATCTACAGTGTGGTACCGTATCAGACGTGTGATAAAAATCCCATATTTCAGTGTGGCTGCACCAATTTGGGACGCTCCGGGGGCCCCAAGCTGGACCGAGGATGCTCTGGCAAGGGTATTAAAAACAGAAGGTCCACAGGTATGGGGCGAACTGTTCTGTGAAGGAGATTTGCTACCATGGGCGGTCTGCGAGGAACGTTGGGGTCGTAACTTTGCAAAATTCAAATATCTTCAGATCCAAAGCTGGGCGGTAGGAAAAGAAAGGTTAATTGGACACTATAACGAGTTTGAAGAGAAGCTAGCTGTAAACACACGGATGAAGAAAGAAGTGGCGACATGGTATTGGGCAATAGTTGAAATGGAGGGTGGCCCTTTTCTACTGCCAGAGGCCCTGTGGGGAGAGTGCTTGCCGAGGATCGCCACAGAAGAACAATGGCAAGTAGATATGTTGATTCTTTATAAAGTGGTTAAACCTGCAAATTTAAGGAGGAATCACTTGTTCACTCTCCACAGGGCATATTGGACCCCAAAGAGGCTCGCTAAGTTTAAGGATGGGGGCACGGTGCTATGTCCTAAATGCAAAAGCCCAAATGAAGACGATATTCACATGTTTGTGACATGCCCGGGGATCCAAGAATATTGGGTAGCTGTAAGTATAAAGCTATCAAAAATGATGGAGCTAGATATTAAGGTAAGCCCTGAACAGATCATCTCGGGCAGATTGGACATACAAGGTAAGGGCTTTAATATTAAATCTAAGTTGTTTTTTTATGCTATTTTGATTGCTCGGAGAGAAATCTGCAAATTATGGGTATCGCCAGACTCTCCGACAGATTTATTGTGGATCAGAGCTATGAGAGGCATAGCTAAGTTGGATATGGCCGGCCAATATAAAAGGAAACACGAAGTTTTGGACATTATTTCTAAATCACTTTGGGTAAGGGTAAGGGAAGCTCTAATAATAACAACAACAATATATGTTAGATACGAAGGGAGAATAAGTACTGGTCCAATGATTAAGTCACTTTTGAAGCTCTTGGAGGTTAATATAGTCTATATGCTTTGCTGCATTGGGCAGGGCAAGATGGAAGTACCTCTCGTTTGCCTAAAGCTCCAAGCCTGCAGCTTAAGCAGTAGGTAATAACCTCTCATAGTTGAGTCGAAAACCATCTAAGGGCGGAACAGGAAAAGAAGAGGTGGGAAGTGGCGTATGAGGACTAACAAAAAAAAAAAAGAAAAAAAAAAAAAGAAAAGGCATGTTAATTCGCCACATTACAGCACCTATTCTGTCAGTATCCCTGCATTCTTTTTCCATGTTTACACTTGTTGACACTGTCCTGGCATATATTGCCCCTAAAATGTACTAGTTTAACACCCACATATAGCAATAAGCAACAAAAAGGGGATTAATCAACCTTTGCAAAGGGCCTACACTGCAAGGCAACGTGTGTTGCTGAATTTTTAGTAACTTTATAAACTGTTCGAGCTAGTGACTATTTTGTTCGTTAATCTGCAAATTATGCAGCAGGTGATAGATTATTGCCATAGTCATATCGGGCGGCTCCAAGATCACCCGGAGGGACCGCAGCGACAGACCAGGAGGAAAAATCGCCTTCGTCCACAGGAATACCCTTAGAAATATTTTGAGCACCCAAGACACCTCCAGTGCCGCCGAACACCTGCACTTCTAGATCCACATTGATTCCAACACCACCCTCAGAGGAACACTCATTCACAGACCCCCCGGACCCCGGCCAAATTTCAACGACTCCATCACAGACATCATCAGCACACACGCTCTTCCTTCCACAGACTACATCCTCCTCGGAGATCTGAAATTCCACCTCGAGAACACGACAGCAACTCCATCGCCCTGCTAAAAAACCTCGCCAACCTTGGACTCAAACAGCTCGTCATGACTCTCACCCACTCCGCCGGACAAACGCTCAACCCCATCTTTTCCGCCAGCAAACACGTCACCTTCAGCCCCACCACCTCACCCATGCTCACAAAGCACTCCACAATGCCGGACCGGCATACCTCCACAAACGACTCATCTTCTACACCTCGACGCGCCAGCTTCGCCCCGCTGACCTCGCACTTGCCACCGTTCCAAGCATCCACAGGACGACCACCAGCGGCTGATCGTTCTCCTACCTTGCCACCAAGACATGAAACACCCTCCCCTTCCACTTGCGACAGACCCAAGACCTGATGATCTTCAGGAGACTCCTCAATACCTGGCTATTCGAGCAGTAGCTGCACCCGCCTTAGCGCCTTGATACCCTTGAAGTGGGGTTAAGACACTCTACAAATGTTTGATTGATTGATTGGCAAATCCATACTTATGCTAAAAATACCATTGCCACACAATCACATAATTCCAGTGGCTCTGGCTATAAATAGAAAGGTCACTATTTCTCAATTTAACAGCTATGGTTCAATTATGTGTCGCTCAGCTTTACCACACAAAGATATCTGCAGTGATGGTAGTTGCTAACTGAGGTTTCATAACTTAAAATAGTACATTTGTCACTGACTAGTTTAATCTGCTTCTATTTTTTAACTAAGCTGTCAGTGCATTATTTGATATGCAGTTACCTTATTGTGAAAAAAAAAACACTTAGATTATTTTGTTCTGTTATTTTTTTTAGCAACCTACTTTGACCTTGCCACCAGACCCACTGACCACAGCTTCAACCCCAACAACACTCTGATCACAGTTTTTATTCTTTTTATTCCACTTCAGAGGATCTATGGAACCGAACGCAGATTGGAAATATGGTAAATAAGCAAGGCTGCACTTCCAGGTTATCTGCATTTGCATGTAGTTGCAGGCATTTGTGCCCCCTGGGGACCTATTCACAGCCCCCAGGGTGGCGCGCCCCACAGTTTGAAGGCCTCTGTTCTAGATTCTCTATCACTGGCATGTTTGAGCTGACTCATCTTTGATGAACAGCAGTGCTTTAAAAAGACAGGTACTTCCAGGTGCTGATTACCTGCACTTCTGTGATTTGAAAAGGAGATCACCTGCACTTCTCAGCATAGGTGCAATACGTTTAATTGGAGGGTGTCAGTACTGTTATATTTCCATTTAAAACACTGATGTAAGCTGATGCTTTCTAGTCAACACCACCTCAAACGTGGCCCAGAGTAAGCCTCATTTATTGATCTCTGCTTTTATGATTTCCACTATAGAAATCGAATGAAGCTTATTGAATTGAATTGATCTCAAAATGAAGCATGCACGGACTAAACAAACGTAATCTAGGCAATTACACATTGCAAACATTGACATATATTTACTTCATGTCAAGAAACTAATTGTGAAAACTGAACTTTATCTATTTGCCTTTCAGTGATGGTGGGTTTAGCAATTTTACTGACAGTCATCCAGGACATTCATAATTTCTTTCTGGGTAGTCTTAGAATGACCTTGTCTGTGAGCTCTGGTTTTCCAGATTCCATTTATGCTAATGTATCCATGGCTTGGAGAGTATTATAGATTCAAAACATAATTAGTTGAGGGAAATAGAAGTGAAAGTGCCTCATTTAGGGCCTCATTTACGAGATGTGGTGAATCGCTGTGTGAAAGCAGCGATGCGCCACTTCTCAGTGCGTCCTCCTTGCTACACCAATTATGCGTCATATTTACAATATGATGCATCATGTCGCAAGGAAGGACATATATGTCAGTATAACTGACGTATCTATCAGCGCAAAAAGTGGCGCATTGCTGGAGCTGTGTCGAAAGCCTGACACAACTCCAGCAATATTCCTTTCACATGGGGCAAGCCCTGGTGCATCACAAAAAGTGACGCACTGGTGGCGCTAAAGTGACGCAGAGGCTCATAAATAAGCCACTTAGAGTTTGGCAGACAGGGTACTAAACCTCGTGCCTGCCAGCCATATTTATAGTTGTTGGACCATCACCGACCCTATTTAGTGCGGATGATCTGATATCCTTTTTTCCATCCATTACCACCAAGTAAATCCTAGCTTGCATAATCAGAAAAATATATTGCCGCCCTCTGCCCTTCCACCCCACCCTCCCGAATCCAGAGAATAAAAATCTGTGAGTTTGCTGGTCGCTAGTTTTTTGTTGTTTTTCAAAAATTCAATTTCAATTTGGAAGTTTTGTTTTTAAAAAGCAAATGGTTTGTTTGATGGCCATCTAAATTGACCGAAGCAATCCATGAAATATTTGGCACCTTCAGAGGAGCCGCGCTTTCTTTGAAGGTACAGAGATCACTTCTAGACCGGTGATGAGCTCTAAATATGGTGATCTTCTGCCCATCACAGGGGTTGGAGTAATGTCCTTCCCCACCCCGACGAGCAGAGTAAAAAATGTTGCAATGCATTGCTTTGAACAAGGCCATTAGTCCGTGAAGTCAAGGGGCCTCATTTATGAAAAGTGACGAATCGCTGTGTGAAAACAGCGATGCGTCACTTTTCATTGCGCCCTCCTTGCAACACCAATTATGCGTCATATTTACAGTATGACGCATCATGTCGCAAGGAGTTACAGATGCGTCAGTATTTCTGACATATCTGTAGGCGCAAAAGTGACGCATTGCTGGAATGTGTCACAAAAGTGATGCTACTCCAGCAATGTGTCCTTTCATGTGGGGAAAGCCCCATGTGAAAGGGCCTGCATCAGTCTTACGCCTGCTGTGAGGCAGGCGTAAGATTTTGACGCATTTGGGTCCTAGAAGTGGCGCAGTAAAATCTCATAGATTTCACTGCGTCACTTCCATGACCCTTTCTTGCGTCAATATGCCCCCCTTGCATACATTATACCTGGTGCAGGTATAATGTGGCGCACTGGTTTACAAAGTGACGCATCTACCTAGATGCGTCACTTTGTAAATATGGCGCAACAAGGCGCATTTTTTACGCCACTGGTGCGTCACAAAAAGTGACGCACCAGCGGCGTAAAAGTGACGCACGGCTTCATAAATGAGGCCCAAGGCTTCTAGTAAACTTCTTGGACTTAACCCTCTGCAAGTCAAGTTTCGCTTAAAAAATGTTCATGGTTGAAACAAATAGTTTGCCAAGCATCCATAGGCTACCTCGCACCCTACACTATCATCAAATCCTGTCACCCTGGTCATTTTTCGATAGGTCAGCTGCAACCACGAGATGGGATGACAGAGACGTCCTATGGGTCACAGTAAAGTTAGAATGAGCAGACAGCATCGGTGCACTTCAGAAGGTTGCAGTATCACGTGGGCTGAGACGCGCACATCTCTATAAATAGTGAGAAAGGCATGGGAACAAAATACCAAACTGCAGAAATATGCAAGCTCTTTAAACATTCTTTGAAGCAGGATTATGCCATCCTCGTGATTTAAAAATAACTGGGATGCATTAAATAACAGGATGTATTTTATTGCATAAATTAAATCTAGTGTCAATTTGGGGCAGGAAAGAGGATACTGCCTGTCACATTGGCAGTGTAGGCCAACCAGTCATAAAGAAAAAGAGAAGCAGCAAATGGAAGGAAGAACAAAAATTATTTGACTTTGATCATAAAATACATTCTTTAGATTATGAAATAGTTCAATATGTCATCATCTCCAAGGAACATTTCACAATCTTTGGATACGTGTCATAGCTCTTGAGTAATAACTTATTTTAACTGTCAATACTCACCCACTTCCTTTGCAGTGCATTTTTGTTTGCAACAATGTTATTGATTTGTTATCCATACGCAGGATACGTTCCTTGGTGAAAGAGAAGCCATACATCCTATTGCTACTGACTGTATAAAGTAGAACTAACAACAGTAACAAATCATTGTAAACGACCCAGGAAAAATCTTTCGACCTTTTTTCGGCCCTGGTGTGCTGACTGCCGAGTTGCTGGGGGAACAGACCACACATTACCCAGCCTTGTGTTAGCTGGCTGTGCAATTTAAAATTCTCATCAAGGGGCGTGGGTATTTTCACCAAAAGCATTCCAATCAGCGTAGCAGAAGCACTTTAGGTGAAAAGCACTTTAGGTGAAACTTCAATGATGCTGGACCTTCAGCCATGTCATGGTGGCATTGATGGTGTTATTTGTTTTTTCAGAAACAAAAGACCAAAGCAATTTATTTCAGGAAAATAAAAAAATAATTGACCCTTGTGTGCTGAGAGTTTTCTCCCAGTGTGTGTGAGAAATTGTTGTTTTCTCCTGACTACAAACACTTGCATAGACTTAAAGGCGGAGGGTAGCGCAGCATTAGATGAGCTCCCTTATCCAGGATCAGCTTTCTGTGTTTGTATAGCAAGTTGTTTCCACCAGTGGATCCAGCTGAGGTTCCACCACCACAGAACAGTTTGTTTCCCTTCTCCAAAAGAGGTGGGGAAAACAAGAGTGAGAAAGTTGGGAAATGCAACAATGTTTGCCATCTTTCCACTGATACTCCTCTCTAAATAGGGATCTTCACAATAACGATGGCAGAAAGATATTCCAGACGAAACACTTCAAAGAACTTTGTTCCTGGAAGTTAAAAATAAACTGAGCTGCTGGCATGAAAATATTCATTTTTAAATATGTGCTTTTTTACCATCAGAGATTCAATCTTTATTAAGTAACCTTTATAAACTAGAGATAAAAACTCACATTGAAAGTTAAATTTAAAGAATCGTTAGAGAGAGAATCAAAAAACTTCTTGGAATCTCTCAAGCATAAATTGGTTGTTTCCCATCCATTATTTCCATGTCCAAGTCTTCTGTCTACCTTGATTTGAAAATAAATTCCTGGATTAATGGATGGGGAGGAGGATGTAAATTAATTCGCCAAGAACACAAACATAGGCTTGGAAAAAAGTAACAGGAAAATTGCATACTTTGGCCAATATACAAGTCAAATCTAGAATCCAGGCCATTAGTCTACTCAAAATAAAAATGTTACCAGTAATTATTTGTGAATTCCACTACCTTTAAACTTTGTTGCACTGCTGCATTGCACAAATGTGTCTGCAAAACCCTGTTTGTCACCTATTTTTCAAACTAAATTAATCAATGTGCAATTATCACAATGTCGGTGACATTTATTTAAAACAAAAATCACCCAAAAAGGGTGGGTGAAGGTTCATGACTACCCATCCAGGGAGGGAGGGAGGAGTCGAGGATGATTCCGAGGTTTCGTGCGTGGTCTGTGGGAGTGGGTGGATTTCCGAAGGCGGAGGTCACCAGGTTTCATCCAGGCAGAGGTGTATGGTCTGAGGTTGAGAACCTCGGTATTCTCTGAGTTGAGCTTCAAGCAGCAGTCCTTTATCCAGGCTGCCACATTCTTCATTCCTTCCTGGAAGTAGATTCTGGTGTCTATGGGATTCTTCATGAGTGAGAGGATGAGCTGGGTGTCATCGGCATAGGATGCAATGCTGAGTCCCTGCTGTTTGATGATGGCAGCGAGGGAGGCCATGTAGATGTTGAGGAGCGTGGGGCTGAGTGATGAGGGAGGGAGGGACTCTGATCCTCTGGGTTCTGCCAGAGAGAAAGGATAGGGTTCAGTTGAGGGCAGCACCTTGTATCCCTGCGTCGTGAAGTCTGGCTCCGAGGGTGCAATGAGAGAGGGTGTCGAAGGCTGCGGAGAGGTCTAGAAGGATGAGGGCAATGGTCTGTCCCTGGTCAAGTAGCATGCGGATGTCGTCCGTGGCGGCGAGGAGGGCGGTCTCGGTGCTGTGATTGCTGCGGAATCCAGACTGGGAGGCGTCTAGATGGAGTTCTCTTCGATGAAGGGGGTCAGCTGGTCATTCACGAGTCTCTCTGTGACATTGACCGCAAAGGGGAGGAGAGAGATGGCCCAGTAATTTTCAGGTCTGTAGGGTCGGCTGTGGGCTTCTTGAGGAGGGGTTGAACCTCCGTCCGCTTCCAGACATCTGGGAAGATGCCGGAAATGAAGGAGGAGTTGATGGTCAGTCCTAGTTTGGGTGCGATGGAGGCGACTGCCCTGTGGAATATGTGCGGATGGATGGGGTGCTTTGGGACTCCTGAGTGGGTTTTCTTCATGGTGGCGGTGATGTGTTCGATGGTGATGGGGTTCCAGGTCATGATGGTTGGTTTGTTGGCGGCATAGGGGGGGGTGTTGTCCTTCATCGGTTCATTGAAGTTGTCATAGAGGGCCTTGATCTTCAGATGGAAGTATGCGCTGAGCTTGGTGCAGAGTACCTGGGAAGGTGTGATATCTGTGGCTTCGCTGGGGGTTTTTGTGTATTGTTGTATGATGTTGAACAGCCCCTTGGCGTTGGTCACATTGGTCTGCACTTTGCCTCTTATGAAGGTTTGTTTGGTGTCTCTTATGCGCTGGTGGTATTTCTTCAGGGCGCTCCTGTAGTTCTTCTGTGCTTCGGTGGTCTTCTGGTTCCTCCAGGTTTTCTCTAGGCGTCTGCAAGAGCGTCTGGCTTTGTGTAGTTCAGTGGCGAACCAGGCGGCTTTCAGGGGGGCGTTACTTGGCGGGGGAGTGCGAGCTTGTCCGCACAGCCGGAGCTCCAATGGTGAAGTTCTGTGGCTGCAGAATTGGTGTCGCTTGTGGCGTTGGGGGGGTTTTGGAGGAGGGTGATGCTGAGGAGTTCCTCTGTGACCTTGCTCCAGTTCCTCGAGGTGGTTGCAGTGCTGGTTTGGGTGCGGAGGTGGTGTTGAAGGTGAAAGGGCTGGTTGGTGTTGCTGAAGCTGATGTTTGTTCTTCCTGCAAAGATAGGGTCGAGGGTGTGTACAGTTTTGTGAGTGGGCGTGTTGACCAGGTGCTTCAGCCCGAGGTTGGCGAGGAGAGTGATGGAGTCGGGGTTGTTGCCGTTGTCGAGGTGGCAGTTCAGATCCCCGAGTAGAATTAATCCATGGAGGGGATTGCGTGGGGTGCGGCGAGCTCAGGGATGGCGGTTGCGGACTGCGTGCGTGGTCCCGGTGGTCTGTAGATGAGCGTCCTGCATAGTGTAGTTCTGGGGCTGGCCTGGTCTGTAATTTGAGGTGTTCTGTGTTGGAGTGGGGGTCACTCATGCTGGGGGTGGAGAGTTGGAGGGGGGTTTTGTGGACGATGGTCCTCCCCCTGGGCGGTGGGGGTGGTCCTTTCTCTGGATCTTGCAGCCAGCTGGGATGGCAGTGGCGATGTCAGGCCGGAGGTGGCGTTGGTCCAGGTTTCTGTGAAGAAGGCAACGTCGGGTGAGAGGGTGTTGATCAGGTTCCAGATCTCTACGGCGTGTCGGTGAAGGGAGCACACGTTGAGGAGGATGCATGTCAGGATTTTGGTGGTGCATTCGTAGGGCAGTCCTTCAGAGGTAGTGGGGGTGTTGTTGATGGTGAGTGATCTGTGGCTGGGTAGGCACGAGAAAGGTCCATGGGTGGTGATCGGCGAGGGTCTTACGCAGTGGGTGTGTCTTCTGGGGTTGAGTGCAAGGAGGGTAGTGGAGTAGTAGCGGTGGGGCCTGGGAGAGCCAGGGTTCCTGCCACTGGTCGGTTCTCTGACCGGCGCAGACGGGCTTGTGTTAGGTGCACCAGCAGCGTGCCCACTGCATGCGCCCGCTACGGTTGCGCAGCGGTCGCCATTAAGTAGGGGAGGGGAGTGGGCGAGACCAGGGTTGGGAGGCGGGAGCAGAGTTGTGTCGGGGGCAGGTCGCAGGGGCAGCAGCGGCAGGAAAAGGGACCAAAAATACAGCTGTGAGACTAACGGAGTAATACAACAGTAAGGGAATACACAGGCTAAAAATTAAGGCACAACTGTTAGGGGCGCACACAGAGTAATAATGCAGGCAACAATACATGATCAGAATACTAAGGGAGAATGAACGATCAGCAGGCAATGAGGAGAACCTGAGGCGCTGGGAGCTGGCAGCCGGCGCAAACACTTATCGTGAAGGGCTCTGAGCTGGAGTGGAGCGTCTTTTAAGGCGGAGCTGCCGCGGAGAGTGTTGGCCTGGACCAGAGGTTAAGACTTCACCTTGTTTTGTAGAGTAGGTTCACTCTAGTAGGTGAACAATCCAGTAGCAATGTATGTTTGCCACTCTTGCTTCAGAAATGAGAGGCAGCCCAAGAATGATTGGATGTCCTTTATTGTTGAAACGTTCTGATAGAATTGTGTGCCTTTCAATCTCTACCTCATAAATCTCAGTCCCATGATTAGCAAGAATAATATTGGGAGTGTTTCATGTATAGGTTAAAGATAACGAAGAAAAAGATTGAGCTTGATCCCCCAAGTATATATGGATGGGTTGGTTTTTGTGAAACATATTAGAGGAGAACCATCGAAGTATGACACCACCAAAATCTTTATGTGTTCAAAGGGTGGGGATAGGGCTTGATAAATGACCCCCCCAGATGGCTGCTGAGAGATTAAGGAGGGTCACGAAGCAGATGCTGCTAGTGTTGGTGATATGACGTAGATGGTTGCCATCTTCAATCTACAGCATGTTCTGAAACCACATTGATAACTGTGCGGTAAATTTGGATATGGTCTTTTAGTTGGATGATATAGTTTGTTATGTTGTTGCTATCAATTAAAGCAAGATGTACTCATTTTGTTTGATGCAACTGTGGTTATTTTGGCTCTCTTATAAGATGAGGTTACACTGACAGTCTAATGTTTTCATAATTTATTTTGTATTGATTGATTTTATAATGTTTTGATTGTTTTAAATTGAATATCTTTACTGACTGAATACATTTCTTCTCATGTTTAGGTGCGCACTCTGCTGAGCCAGAAGCTCATTTGAACAAGACAGTTCAGAAATTGTTTATTTATTGTCTTGTTATTGTTTTAATGCTTTTCAAGAGACAGGGAGTTCAGAGGAGACTGTTGAGGCAAGACTGTGATTTGAGTGTCATGATAAAGAAAGGGTGATTTTTTGTCACTGGTATGCGAATGTGAACCATGGTTTGCAAATTCCACATGGCCCTCCTCTGCCTACCAGAGATAAAAAAAAAGGTTTGTGTGCTAATATTAGTGTGGTCCAATGATTGCCATGCAATGATGGTCCTCACAATTCTTTGGTAGTTCATGCTATTCTGTTTAGATGTCAGAAGGCAATAAGATTGGTCTTAAAATGTGGATTTATTCTGATTTCTTAAAAGTGCCCATGTGTTAGGACTATTCTGATTGGCTGCTGGCAGGCCTCACCTTAGTGGACATGTGCTTAGGTAAGAAACCTACTTGATTTTTCTAATTTGTCCATGGGAGGATTGGGATGAAATTATTCCCAAAATTCACTCCATGGGTCAAGTATGCCCCTCGTGATTGTACTTCCTCTCTGCCTCTCGGTTTGTGATACTGTGATACTGTGCTTTGTACTGTGATATTGTGATATTTCTTTGGTATTGTGCTGACTGTACATTGTCCCCTCTGCTGTGCCCCCCCCGCTTCCCGCCGCTGCGCCCTTGCGGCCCCGCCCGCCTCCCAGCTGCTCCTCCCTCCAACTTGTCCTCATATAGAGCCCGCACGGCGCAGGCGAGTGTGTCCTGACCCCCCCCCCCACGCCACACGGCTAGCCAGCTGTGACCCCGGTGCCCCCTTGCTGCTGCTCGCTCTTCTAAGCTGTTCGTACCCCTCGTGATTGTACTTCCTCTCTGCCTCTCGGTTTGTGACACTGTGATACTGTGCTCTGTACTGTGATATTGTGATATTTCTTTGGTATTGTGCTGATTGTACATTGTCCCCTCTGCTGTGCCCCCCCCCGCTCCCCGCTTCCCGCTGCTGCGCCTTCGCGGCTCGCCTGCATTTTCTCTTCTGTACCCCCGCCCCACTCCCGCCTCCCAGCTGCTCCTCCCTCCCACTTAGCCTC
Source organism: Lissotriton vulgaris (assembly GCF_964263255.1). Classification (NCBI taxonomy): domain Eukaryota; kingdom Metazoa; phylum Chordata; class Amphibia; order Caudata; family Salamandridae; genus Lissotriton; species Lissotriton vulgaris. Next base: position 627,553,541 of record NC_141691.1, on the reverse strand, counting down.
ATATAGAGCCTGCTCGTACGCGCAGTGGTCACGCGCAGCTGGCGCGCCAAATACAAGCCCGTCTATGCCCGTCCGCGCCTGGACCGCGCCCAGCGCCATGAACCCTGGCCCCCGAAGATGCCAGCCCACACGACGGACATATGATGCGCCACCCTCAATGCACTTAAACCCGACCAGAATCCCGCCTGCTACCGGGCCACCCCGAAACGCACCCACGGACCCTTCACCTGCCAAACCTGCAAGTTCACCTGCCTCCGACCTGCACCGCACCCACCAAGCCGAGCACCAGCAGCAACCACCTCAAGTGCATCCTGCTCAACACCCGCTCCGTCCACAGACACGCCGTCGAACTCTGGAACCTGCTCGACACAACATCACCAGACGTCGCCTTCCTCACGGAAACCTGGATGAACGCCTCCTCACCTCCTCACCGCCCGACATCGCCATGGCCATCCCGGAGGGATACAAGATCACCCGGAGGGACCACGACAACCAGATTGGAGGAGGCATCACCATCGTACACAAGAACACCATCCGCTTCACGACCAGCTCCGACGACACCTTCACCGCAACCGGACACCTCCACTTCCAGATACACACCGACCTAAAGACCACACTCAGAGGCACCCTCATCTACAGACCCCCGGGACCACGCACACAATTCAGCGAAGACATCACAGACTTCATCAGCCCACACGCCCTCCCCTCCGCTGACTACATCCTCCTAGGGGATCTCAACTTCCACCTGGAGAACAACAAGGACAGCAACACCACCACCCTGCTGGACAACCTCGCCAACCTCGGACTCAAGCAACTGGTGAACACCCCCACCCACTACGCCGGCCACACGCTTGACCCAGTCTTCTCCTCCAGCAAGTACATCGCCTTCAGCCACTCCACCGGACTTCATTGGACTGACCACTGCTGAGTCCACTTCAGCTCCAGAAGAACCACGACCCACCACCACCCACAACAGGTTCCTCGCAGGAGCTGGAACAAGATCCCCGCCGACCAGCTCACCACCTCCCTCAGCCAGAACCCTCCCGCCAGCACAACGGACCCCAACAAAGCAGCCAGCAACCTCACACAATGGATCACCAACTGCGCAGACGACCTCGCACCACTGAAGACCCCTACCAGCAGACACAGCAGCAAGAAAGCCTCTTGGTTCACCGACGAACTCAAGAACTCCAAGAAGAACTGCCACACCCTCGAGAAAGCCTGGCGCAACGACCAGACCACAGACAACATGACTGCCCTCAAGCACGCCACCCGCAAACACCACCAGCTGATCCACACCACCAAGAATACAGCATTTAAAGAACGACTGGACAACAACGCCCAAAACAGCAAGGAACTCTTCAGCATCGTCAAAGAGCTCTCCAACTCCAGCGTCGGAAACAACAACATCACTCCCTCGCAGGACCTCTGCGACTCACTCGCCTCGTTCTTCCACCGCAAGATCGGCAAAATACACAACAGCTTCGGCGCACCAAACACGCACCCAACCACTGAACCAACGCCCCCCACCACCACCCTCTACGCCTGGACCCGGGTCATCACCGAAGACACCGCCCGCACGATGAACACCATCCACTCTGGATCCCCAACCGACCCCTGCCCCCACCACGTCTTCAACAAAGCCGACTCCATCATCGCACCTCAACTCCGGGGCATCATTAACGCCTCCTTCAACACCACCACCTTCCCGGAAAGCTGGAAGCATGCCGAGCTCAGCGCCCTCCTGAAGAAACCAACAGCGGACCCCACTGACCTCAAGAACTTCCGCCCCATCTCGCTCCTCCCTTTTCCTGCCAAAGTCATCGAGAAGACCATCATAAGACAGCTTGTCGCCTTCCTCAAGATGAACGGATCCCTCGACCACTCGCAGTCCGGTTTACGAGCCAACCACACCACCGAGACCGCCCTCATCGCAGCCACTGACGACATCAGATCCCTGCTCAACAACGGGAAGACAGCGACCCTCATCCTCCTGGACCTCTCTGCAGCGTTCAACACTGTCTGTCACCGCACCCTAGTGCAGCGCCTCCGCAACATCGGAATCCAAGAGAAGGCACTGGAGTGGATCATCTCGTTCCTCGCCGGAAGAACCCAGAGAGTCTGCCCCCCCCGTTCAGATCCGAGGCCACCGAAGTCATCTGTGGTGTACCACAGGGATCATCGCTCAGCCCCACCCTCTTCAACATCTACATGAGCCCCCTCGCAGCCATCGCACGCCAACACAACCTCAACATCATCTCCTACGCCGACGACACCCAGCTGATCCTCTCCCTCACCAACGACCCTGCTGCCGCCAGAACCAGGCTACACGAAGGGATGAAAGACGTCGCCGAGTGGATAAAGAACAGCCGCCTGAAACTGAACTCAGACAAGACTGAAGTCCTCATCCTGGGGTCATCGCCCTCCGCCTGGGATGACTCCTGGTGGCCCCCTGCCCTGGGCACCACTCCCAAGCCACAGACCACGCACGCAACCTGGGCTTCATCCTGGACTCCTCCCTCTCGATGACCAGACAAGTCAATGCCGTCTCATCATCATGCTTCAACACCCTGCGCATGCTCCGAAAGATCTTCCGATGGATCCCCACCGAAACCAGGAAGACGGTCACCCAGGCACTCGCCACCAGCCGACTGGACTACGGAAACACCCTCTACGCCGGAACCACAGCCAAACTTCAGAAAAAAAACGCATCCAGAACGCCTCCGCACGACTCGTCCTGGACATCCCCGACACAGCCACATACCCGGCCACCAGAGAGACCTGCACTGGCTCCCCGTCAGCAAGAGGATCACGTTCAGACTCCTCACCCAAGCACACAAGGCCCTCCACAACCTGGGCCCCAAGTACCTCAACATCCGCTTGACCTTCTAAAGGCCCCGCCAGCTACGATCGTCCAGCCTCACCCTCGCCGCCGTTCCACTCATCCACAGAGCCACCGCCGGAGGAAGATCCTTCTCCTTCCTGGCAGCCAAGACATGGAACCCCTCCCCATCCACCTTCGGCTAACCCAGGACCATCTCTCCTTCAGGAAGCAACTCAAGACCTGGCTTTTCGAGCAGTAACAGACCCCGCTCCCCCAGCGCCTTGAGACCCTTCCGGGTGAGTAGCGCGCTATCCAAATGTCATGATTGATTGATTGATTGATTGAAGTAAAAAACAGGCAAATGTTGCATGCTTCACTGTTCTGCAAATCATTTTGCTCAGGTGAAGTCAATATAATTGGGTGTCAAACAAGTAGTGTCAAGACTCTGGTTTAAAATTGGAACAAGCACAAGAACCTGAAGTTAATCCCAACCCAAATTGGAACCCTGGCCAAGACCAAAGTATTTTGGTTATGGGGAAAAGTCTATGGAGAAGAGAGCGTGAGAACCGTGCCTGGCTGACTGAGTTTAGTTTCCATAATCAGGGAGCTGTACCCATCTTGGGTTGAGAAAAGTAAGCATTGTGGCTAACAAGACAGGAAACAGCAATAGGAGATGTACAGTAGGTGGGGAAGAGCTCCAACTAAATGTAGGTAAATGGAAAATGGCTTACCAGTATTTTGTATGTCATAGCTGTGACTAGCCCTCAAAGACACATGGATACACTCTCAAACCCGTTAAGCATCACCTGGCTACGTAGGCTCTTCTTTTTACTTAAAAGTAAAGGAACTATGTACCCAAAAACCCTAACTTTAAGGGGAAGATGCCAAAGGGGAAAAATGAGAAACTGAGAGCACTCAAAATACATGCACAAACTGGTATGAAACAAAGGAGTGTTACAGAAAACGCAAATGTTTCAAGACACCATGCTTAGTGTATTCAACTTGCTTATATTACTATCTGCCTGACCTTGATGTGCTGCTGAAGCCACGCCCTATGTTTATTAACCATATGCACTGGCTCATTCTCCAATAACAGCACTGTCTGAAGCTTGATGTCGATACTCTAGTACAAGTGTGTATGTTTGGTGAAGTCCTGTTTTTCACCTCTCTCAATTACTACTTGTCTTCAAACAAGATCCTACTTTTCTGAAATGGAGGTGTTTGGAGGTGTTTAGATGTGTGGATGGCTTAGGCTTAAGGAGGCTGTAGATGGTGTGAGGAAAAGTTTTTTCTTGTGGAGAGGGCAATAGAAGGAAAAGAGTCTGATGGAGAGGTGTTATTTTGTGTTACGTTATGTTATTTTTAGCATGAAACGTTAATCCATGTGGGATCCTTGAAATGTATGTGTCTGAAGCAAGTACAAAGAGACCTTTATGGCTGGTTGCAGGTGTATGGCCATGCTATGATCAATGCAGAGAGTTGGATGAGGCATTTGAGATCTTGACATATAGTCTGGTTATGTCATAGCAAGCTTGACGCTCCAACTATGAGTGTCACATTTCTAGACATATGTGAAAGGATATGCGGCATGTTACATACAGGGATTTGTACCTTCTTATTTAGGGGGGTTGGACTGCCCCGAGGGAGTAAAATAATGAAGCTGTTTATTTTGTACATTGGGTCCTTCCAAAGGTTTTAAGGATCAACCCAAGATTATCCATAGTAAGCTTCTTAAAGGTATATAGGGAACCCCTCGATGTGCTGAAGGTGCAACATAGGAAATCCAGGAAAGAGCTTTGTAAAGGTTATGTAGCATTCACACAGTATAACTAAAGGCACAATCCATTGAAATCCTCGAGCAAATTAAGTAAAGGGAGTATTAAGTCTACCAAGAAGTGCTGAAATGCATTGCTCAAGGGACCCCACTAAACACCTAGGTAAAGCATGAGTTGGGTCCACCTAGAAGTGTTGAAGTTGCAACTCAAGAAAATCCATGGGTAACCTCAGTAAAGGTTGCATGTTCCACTCAGAGACGCCGAAGGTGCAACCCAAAGAATTTTACAGACAGCCTTAATAAAGAGTTTATGTGGTTTACCCAAAAGCACTGAAGATATCGCTCAAAACATCCACAGACAGCCTTGGTAAATCATTAATGGGGCCTACCCAGAGGTGCTGGAACGTGCAACCAAATAAGTCCCCAAACTAGGATACATCTAAGAGCGCTGGAGGTTCAGCCAGTCTGCATGGGTAAAATTTGGAGCTGGCTGTGTTTATGGGGTTCTGGCCACTGGCTCTTTCCAGGACATAACAAGCTTAAACATGGAAACTCTGAACATAACAACACCCCATAAACTCCCTCTCATTTTCCTGGAATCCCAAGTGGGACACTCCAGGAGAAAATTAGAAAGAGAGAAGACCAGGTATGATGAGGTCTGATGTCCATACAGAATCCAGGAAATGGACAGTGGATGGGGAGGGGTAGAGATGGGAATATGTGTCATGTTGGAAGAAAAACATTCAGTCAGGTTGGCAGACACTTATCTGCTCTTCCACAAGCCATGGATAGCAGCCCGGCTATGCAGGATCTGCTCTAGCAACAAGAGCTAATACTTAAGTCTGCTGAGTAAAAGAAAGAGGAAAGGCAAAGGACAACACAATTTACAGGCATTAATATTATTTTACATGAAATCAGAAATTGTTCTACTTCTGTGCCCAGAGTGTGGTATGGTGGCATTATTTGAGGGCGAGGAAGCATCTTGATAGTGTTTTTGCTAAGTTCCAGGAAACTTTAACATTGTGAGCACAAATAGCTCAATGGTTAATCTGTATTTTCTCTTGGGTTGAGGGAGGATACCTTAAGGACCCGAAAATTCAAAGAGACAAGATTCATGGTATTCTTGAAAGACAGGCAGTTTACACATTTCATTATCTGGGTGGGGCAGGAGATCCAATTTGATGTGAAACAATGACTTCAGAATCTGGTCTTGTTGAATTGTCACACCGTGTGTAGTAGTAATCTATTCAATTAGAGGCCTTGTAGGCTAGAATAGTTGGCCTGGATTTTGGGTTAAAGTATTTCTGGTCCTATTCTGTGCTTGGTGTGGTATGCTCGAATTATTAAATGCGATCTTGAGAGACTCTGGGTGCCTGTGTATGATCACACAGCTAGCATTAAATGTAGATGTATCCTCACTGTTGAGTTCTTCACTGATTTGTGTAGTCCAGATAGGAGAGCTCAAGTATGGCTGTGGCCTGAAATCTTTAGGAAGAAGCCTCAATTGGAGAATACCTTTTGAAAGACCCTGAGCATATTTCTTGAGGATTTCACTATATCATTTACTTGGGGGCTACATAGTGGGAGTCCCAGAATTTTAGTTATGTTTGTTAAGAGCTTCTTCCCAAACGTTAGCAGACAATGACAAGCCACAGTGTTGTGTGTAAGAGTCCATTTTTTCACATCTGAGAACTTCAGGTTTTGTTCTGGTTGAGTTTTAGGTGATTAGGAGTGATACAGTCTTACACTGCAAACCAGACATTTTGTTAATCTGAATGTCATGGTGTCATTGTGGTTCTGATACATGAGGGATATCTGCGTTTCATCTGCTTACTTGGAGCAAGACAGACAGAGTGTATGCATCAATTCAGGCAGAGGGCTGAAGTAGATGTCTAAGAGAAGCGAGCTGATAGCTAAGCCCTGACGTTTCTGGCATTCAGGCGGTAGAATATAAAGGTCAATGTTGTAGGGGGATGAGGTGGTTCCAGTTCTGGTGCTGGATAAGAAGAATGCTTCCAATGAAAACATTTCCTTGCACGCCCACTTTCATTAGTCTGGTGTGTAGTGTTGGGCTGTGAACCATAACTGATGCAATGGAGAGGTCTGTTTACCCTATGGAGCCTTTTATCCCATTTGCCACAGGATGTGCTCTTAGTTTGTTCTAGAAACAAGATACATTCTGTCCTGGTGTAACAGTGGAAAGTATCTGTACATCTAAACATGTGCTGTTTTTTCACTGAAAATTCCAAAATATGGATGCATGCTGTCTTTTCCATACAAACAGGTAACAAGCAGGATTATTTGCATCCAACCCAGGCTCCTGTAGTAATTGTTTGATAAAAAAAAGGATTGAAGATAATTTGGAATTGTATATTTGGTATTCGAGGCACTGATTATAAACTGTGTGGCTTCCATAATAGGTTTGCCAGAAAGGATTACCTTCATGAAGGACAGGGACATCAGTCAGATGGGATTCATTTTCTTGCTGTTAAACCTCATGATTTTAATGATTGATCAGAGAAGTGGAAGAAGGTACTTAATATGCTTTTTTCTACTATTCTGATATGTTCTTCTCGTAGGCTGCGTAATTTGTATTCATATGTTTGTTAGGGTGTATCATTCTGTGCAGACCATCACAGCGTGCTTGTGAGATATTTGTTTTATTTGTGCAACGTGTATCAATTTCTATCTTCCGCTGGGTCCCATTTTTTCTCCATTCTTTCTCTATCTCTATGGAATGTATGACGTTACAACGCATACATTTACAACACATGCACTTACAATGTAGTTTTTACAATGCAACATACACTACAATGCATTCTATTACATCGCATGACACTACATCGCATTTTTTACTATTCTAACTCCAGGGGGTGCAACAGTGGGGTAAGTGTTGGATAGTGTAGGGGTAAAAATTACTATTCTATCTCCAGGGGGTGCAACAGTAAGGTAAGTGTTGGATAGTGTAGGGGTTAAACATTACTGTTCTAACTCCAGGGGGTGCAAAAGTAGGGTAAGTGTTGGATAGTCTAGGGGTACTATGTGTTGTATTGGAATGCGTTGTAATTGAATGCGTTGTAATGCCTGCATTGTAGTGTCATGCGATGTAGTGTCATGCATTGTAATGGTATGTGTTGTAATCCCTGCGTTGTAGTGACATGAATTGTAATGGATGTTACGATGTAATGACTGCATTGTAAGTCTAGTGCGATGTAATGACTGATTTGTAAAGGTTGTTTACTATTTCTATGTCTATTGTATCCATTTGTACAGCACATGGTTACTCAAGTAAGGTTACCAGTGCTGTGGACAGAACAATAACCTCAACGGATATAGGAGCCGTGGCGCTTAGAATAGCCAGGTCTTTAGTTACTTGCATAAGATCTCTTCCATGGCGCAAAAACGTAAATGGAGAGGAAGAGTGTTCCCCAATCCTTTGTTGGCCTCTTCGAGTGTTGCATGCTCCTGGATTAACCATTTTGCTTTCCCAGTGGTAGATGAGTGAGGATTTCTTTTCATGAGCAAATCAATCAAATGTCAGTGATATCCATTTTGTTGAATTTTGTAAATGCTGACGTTATGCCTCCGTGATAGATTTAGAGATTGTTAGTAGATTTCCCTGTTGTCCGTTTACTCCCACTCTAGAATTGTTGAAGCAAGTTGTCTGTTGGAGGTGCAATGTTTTTCTCCTGAAATGCTGAACAACGTGATTTCCTGCTAGGGGTTGAGATTTGAACGTGGTTAAGCTGCCTCTGTTTTTGAGAATTTCATGAAGGATATATCCTATACAGCGAGACCTGGCAGTGTTCCCTTTGATGACTTTCAGTCAAATTTTTCAAGCCATAGATTGAAATCGTCATAGGCACTGAAATATTTGTGACTCCCAATTAAAATGACGACAGAATCACTGAATCCGATCGATTTGGCAGGGAAGAAAATAGTTGTAGAATGCAAAGGCTATATTTTCTTATAGCACATGTAAAATGGTAATTTTCTACACAAAACAAGCATTTAAGAGACAAAAATAATTGTGTTGCCTTGTACCATTGAAAGTCTGTCATTTTTTAATGTTGAGCCAGAAAATTTTCGTATGTCTTTCTCATTCTTTGATAATGCATGGTTTAGTATTCCTCTATCATTGCTTTTAGGCTCATATTAGGTTTGGGGGTCTGAGGGAGTTGACACGTGATTTGAAATATGTATTTACAGGTCTGTTAGAGGAATTACCTCCCAGCTGACCTAGTGGGGCCATCTTCTCGGACAAGAGCGGTGGGGTGAAAACGATAATGTTGCCTCCATTCTTCCTCCTCCTGAACCTTCAATCCTTAGAGAATATCAGGTTGGCCAATTTATGTGTAGTCAGTTAAGTTTCAATGTACAGGCACTTGTCTGCCACACACAGAGACCACATTTGTTTGGCTAGACATTAATGTGTGGTCTGTGAGGAAAAACACCTAGGAACTTCGGGGCATATTTACAGGCACCTAGCGCCACCAGAGTGTCACCTTTTGTACGCTCCAGTGGCACGCTAAGCAAGCCCATATTTACAAAGCAGCTCTAAGCCACTTTGTGCGGCTTAACACAGCATTGTAAATGTCCCTCTACAACACATTTTTCTGTGTCAAAGGGGCGTGCAATGGGTGTTGCAGTGGGCATCGCCAGCAACATCCATGGCTTTGTGACAAGACTACAGATTTATAAGGATCTGTAAATCTGAGGCAGTTCCAAAAACTACCAATAGGGATTCGCCATATTCTTGTTAATATGGTACATCCCTGTTTTTTTAAAATTATACATCCAGGTGCATCTGCTACCATGAGCGTGTCAAATCTAGAATGTCCCCAAATTCTAATGGAAATGACACGTCATTCTTTTTAGATGTTTTCTTGCCCTAATGCCAAATTGCAGTCTAGAAATAAAGACATATTTTGTGATATTATGTGGGTCCTATTTACTTTACTTGTATTCCTCCTGAAAAGAGTTAGGCATTATTGTCCATTCCTCTTGGTTGACAAAAAGTTTATTAGTTTTAAAGTTGACAAGAGCAGTTGTGAAATGCTTTACTTGCAGGTACAGTGCGACTTTCGTTTGTAGGAAAATATTGAATAAAAGCAGTCTTTGCACAAAGTGTAATCATTCTATAGAAAGCAGAAAGCAAACAATTTGTGTTTCATATTGTTCTATCTATCTATCTATCTATCTATCTATCTATCTATCTATCTATCTATCTATCTATCTATCTATCTATCTATCTATCTATCTATCTATCTATCTTTTTAAAAATGTAATTCGCCTGAATCCACGTCTACAACCCCTACAGAGGGTCCCCGAATTCTATAACCAAAAAGTGGGTGTTTTTGTGGGCAGGATTTCTGGAACATCCTGCATTCTTTTGAGGGTCAGGGTACGCTTCCATTGTCCCCATGTCCCCCAATGCCCACATAAATAAAATGAATCCATTGCTGCCCAGATTGCCTGTACAGATTTCCAGACGCTGTGAGGTCCCTTAAAACCACAATAGGTGAACCAAATACATGTTTCTTTGTCAAATTGTGTTTCTTCATTTTTCCAGTTTTTTCCTGAAATTAGGTCCTCAATTCCAGGTGTGTGGACTGTCTGCAAAGTAATTGGCATACATTATACAATTCAAGTAGAACATCAAAACCCATTTCACAGCTTTTTGAATGAAAATATTTCAAAATCTAAAAAATGGGATAACACAAAGCCATACAAATTCCGATGTTCTGAGTTAAGTGTGTAATTCCAAGTTTGGTATAATTCCATGCGACAGCTTTTACTGTAGAATGGACGAAAAAGTAAAGATTCCTACGATTGGAAACCCCACTTTTTACCCTCACCCACATGCCCAAGGACCTCTTTTAACTTTTTTCACAGACAGGTCTGCATGAAACATGGCACACTGTAACATAACCAGGTGCATTCATATTCTGCCAAATGTCATGCAGGTCTGTCAACCAAAAGAAATATCTTTTTAATGGAAAGTTTGACTTAGCCATATCTACACAGTCAATTTAGTTGCCTACTGTGTAACCTATATGCGTGTGTTGTTAGCTCAGACTTTCCATTGAAAATTGTTTTATTTTTGTTTTGCAAATAATGTTGGTGCTACTTAAGGTATATTCATGAAACTTTCCCCAAAAGATTATGTCCACTTTGTGTTGTTCATGCCACGTTTAGTGCAGATCTGCCAAGTGGGGGAGCCCCTTTTAGGGCACTTTGGGACATCTGAACTCTAAAAAATAATTAAACCTGATTGGATGAGGGAGTTTTGTCTCCTATCAGGCATTTCGGGTTCTCAGATCCGAAGCAAGATCTGACATAAGCATTTGCAATGCAATAGGTCTCGCATTAGGAAGTTTTGAGCTATTGGTCTTGTAAATAACAATATTTCTATCTATGTTTTTGTTGTTCAGAAATAGGTAAGTTAGTAGCTTCGTCATTTACAGCTGCAATAGTTATAATTTTGGCAAATGTTACACTTATAGCATTTGTAATGTAGCTTTTTGTAACATTGAGGCAATATATTTGAACTAGTGATGATGTTGTGGTGCTGAGTGATGTTGTAGTTGTACTGAGTGGTGCTGCGGTGGTGCTGAGTGGTGTTGTAGTGATGCTGAGCCGTGTTGTGGTGGTGCTGTGTTGGTACTGTGGTAGTACTGTGATGGTGCTGAGGTAGTGCAGTGGTTGTGCAGAGTGGTGTTGTGTTGGTGCAGTGGTGGTGTTGACAGATAGTGTGGTGGTGTTGTGGTGTTGCTGTGGTGGTACTGAGTGTTGCTGTGGTAGTGCTGAGTGTTGCTGTGATGGTGCTATGTGGTGATGTTGTTGTACTGAATGATGCTGTTGTGGTGCAGAGTGTTGCTGTGGTGGTACTGAGTGATAATGTAGTGTTACTGAGTGGTAATGTGGTGGTGCTGACTGGTGTTCAGTGGTGCTGCTTAGTAATGTTGTAGTGGTGCTGAGTGGTGCTGAGTTGGGGCTGAGTGATAATCTAGTAAGGCTGCGTGATAATGTAGCGGTATTGAGTGGTGCTGTGGTGGTGTGAGTGAAAATGTGTTGGTGCTGAGTGCAAAAACATTGTAGTGTAATACATGAAAGTGCTACGAGGGGTTTGCATACTAGCACTGAGACAGCTATTAAAAGATTATGCAGAGTAGCGTTATAGAAGCCAAACTATGGGCCTTTGCTATAAAGCAGTGAAGTATTTAAAATGTATATATTTTTTGATGACAAATTTTATTTTAAAGTAAAAGCGACTTGTGCATCTCTTTAATAAAAATATATGGGCAGCTGAATATGAAATAGGAAACTTATTAATGGTATAAAACTCTGTGTGTGAGCGCTAAACACTTGTGCATGTTATGGTACTGTAATATGTGGAAGATTGAATGCTGCAGTGGCTTCTTTAAAACTGACACTTCGTATTTACTAGTAATGTAAGGCACGTTTTCATTTGTCATTTGCAATCATGCATTCTGTTCGATGCAAAACAATTGTTGAAATGTAAGGTGCAAAATCATTTTGCTTACTGGCACCAAGACAGCTATTAAAGGATCATGCAGAGCTCAGCAGGCAGTGGAGCGCATTAGTTCTACACATAGGAAGTATTGATAGTTAACGGTGTACACACACACACTTACAATAAAGGTGTTCTATTGCTGTAAGCACAGACTGCAGCCAAGATTAAAAGCTGAACAGAGTAGAGTTAGAGAAGCTAGAGGTATGGGCCTTTGCAAGAAAGCTGCAAAGTAGTTAAAATGTTAACCATTAAGCATGTGCGGGAAATCCGTTCCGCTCGCGGATTTCACAGATTTTCGGTAAATCCGCGATCCGCGAACTCCCGCGAATTTACTGAAAATCCGCGAAATCCGTGATGAAGCTAATTTAGTAACTATTTTAGGATGGCGCTGGCAGCTTGCCGGCGCCATCCTAACATAGTTACAGCAGCCCATAGATGTTAGTTTTGTCGAGGTTGGGCAGGTGTGCGTTCTCCCCATATCTATCGTCGAAAATTACCTATGATGCTTGATGGAGGCCTTTGCATTATTGCCTTTCACGAGCTCAATCCCTGTGCAGTTCCTGTGACCACGAGCTTCTCTGATCCGTGCCTGTCCTTTTATGCACACAAGAGGCATGTGAACTCGAGGGACCCCGGTGCTCTTCGGTGTGATGGCAAAGTTAATCAGCCCCCCAAAAATGTGAGTTTTGTCGAGGTTGGGCAGGTGTGCGTTCTCCCCATATCTATCGTCGAAAATTACCTATGATGCTTGATGGAGGCCTTTGCATTATTGACTTTCACGAGCTCAATCCCTGTGCAGTTCCCGTGACCACGAGCTTCTCTGATCCGTGCCTGTCCTTTTATGCACACAAGAGGCATGTGAACTCGAGGGACCCCGGTGCTCTTCGGTGTGATGGCAAAGTTAATCAGCCCCCCAAAAATGTGAGTTTTTTCGAGGTTGGGCAGGTGTGCGTTCTCCCCATATCTATCGTCGAAAATTACCTATGATGCTTGATGGAGGCCTTTGCATTATTGACTTTCACGAGCTCAATCCCTGTGCAGTTCCTGTGACCACGAGCTTCTCTGATCCGTGCCTGTCCTTTTATGCACACAAGAGGCATGTGAACTCGCATATAAGCCTCACACGTTTGGTCCTGCCCCTCACACTAGTGATGTGCACCATTTTCCCGCCCAGCCTTTACCCACACAATCCGCAAAATCCGCAAATCCGCAAATTCGCGGATTTTGCGGATCGCGAATTCGCAAATTCGCAAATTGCGAATTTGCAAAATTCGCCCATGCTTATTAATCATCTCTAATAGTAAATAATAACTGTAACTAAAAGTGACTTGTTCACCTCTGAAATAAAATATATAGACAGTTGAATATGAATTAAGCAACTGATTAATGTTGAGTAAGAGTTTGTATGCAAGCGCTAAACACTTGTACATGCTGTGTCATTGTAATATGTGGAGGGTTGAATGCTCTAGTGGGTGCTTTAAAAGTGACACTTGCTATTTGAATGTGGCCCTAAGAAATTCTTCTCTGCTGTGGCAGATACAAAAAGGAAATACTTACAGACATTTTAGTGTATCTAGCTTGTCAGCCTTCTCTAGCGCTAGATGATCTGCCCTACTCTGATTTATGCTACTAGCGGCAGACACTTCTGCTTGAAAGTAGCGAAGCGCTCTACAAGCTACAATAATAAACGTAGGCAAGAAGAGGTGGCAGAGAGCACTAAAGCAATCTCTTCATAGGTGATTAAAAATGTGACAAAGCAAAAGAAACATGCGCCCGATAATTGCTTTCAAAAGGCTAGATAATCTGCCTTACTCTGACTTATGCTCCTAGCGGCAGACACTTCTGCTTGAAAGTAGCGAAGCGCTCTACAAGCTACAATAATAAACGTAGGCAAGAGGAGGTGGCAGAGAGCACTAAATCAATCTCTTCATAGGAGATCAAAAATATGACAAAGCAAAAGAAACATGCACCGAATAATTGCTTTCAAAAGGTGGCGCAACTCTAAAACTTAAAAACTGTGAAGAAGCTGCGTACGTGATGTCGCTTGGTAGCATAAAGGAAACTGTTGTTTATAAGTTTTTTGGGACGTTTTTGCATTCTGATTTCTAGCAAGTTACATTCTTTACTTAAGCTTAATTGGTAACGTTAACATTGAGATTATATATGTATGGCAAAAAAATAACAAGCAAGCAGAGAGCGAAACTGCAAGCTGCTCGTGCACACACGCTTACGCACTGAGCATGCGTGCTGTCAACTTTGCCTGGGACATGTGCGGGAGATAGAGCGCATGGCAGTGTCTAAGTTCTTGTGAGCTGACGGAGCTTCGCGTGTTGCAACCTGTGTGAAGGACCAGAACTTGCAGACGCTTTCTACAGAAGTCTACTCTGACTGGTAAGTGGGGTATGCTGTATGTATGGAGCGCGTGCTATGCCGTATGTGTAAAGCACTTGTTATGCTGTATATGTGAAGTGTGTGACATGCTGTATGTGTGAAGCGCGTGGCATGCTGTTTGTGTGAAGTGCGTGGAATGCTGTATGTGTGAATGGCATACTGACGTTTTAAAGAAGTTCTAAACACGAAAACGCAGCGAACAGCAGTGCGAATGTTTGAATGTGTGTTTGTTTTGAGTTTGCAGATTGTACGAAGCTTACCTAAAATGGCGGCTTTAAGTTAAGTTGTGCGTGAATGTTGGCGCATGGAGTTAACAGTAAAAGTACGAAAAAGCAGCATTTTAGCAAAAAATAGAAACACGTTTGCTTTGTAATGTTGCTTACTCTTAACACAAATGTAGTTACATTAGAAAAATAAGAATTGAAACGTATTTCTAAAAATGATTGTTTTTGATATGCGCAGTCAGGGCAATTGAAAAGCAGCCCTCAAACAAACGTAAGTGTGTTAATTGAAAGGCAGTCATCAAAGAAACGCGTTTTAATTTGGATCTTAACTACTTGTACTATAAATGAAGTTAGTATGGTATTTATCGTGCATGAAATTATTAGTGATCATATTAGTGATCGTATAGTTCAAGGAACGGCGTTTTTATTAATCAACGAGAAGACGTTGCTTGCGGCTGTTGTTGATGTTTAATGCAAACGTACTTCTTAAAATAACTACTCTTGATAGGCGCAGTTGGGGCGTTTTAGCAAATAATTAAGCGTGCGGGCAGAAAGGGCATGTCAGCAAATAAGTGAGCGTGTTAATTGAAAGGCAACCCTCGAAATAAGGATTTGTAGCTGTGCATAGTCGTGTTAATTGAAAGCCACAAACGCGCTCAAGCTCCATAAAATGCCGACTTTATTTTTTATTAAGTTGTACGTTAATGCCCAAAATCTATTACACATGGCAAATGTACAAGGACAGCTAGGCATAGTAGGGCGTGGTAATTGAAAACAACAAACGCATTCTAGCTTCAGAAAATGCCGACTTCATTTGTGGGTGTTGTCGACTTTTACTTTAAAAGTAGTTTGTAAAATAATTAAAAGTGAGCGTGTTAATTCAAAGGCAGCCCTCGAAATAATGATTGTAGCTGAGTATAGTCCGCCGTGTTAATTGAAAGCCACAAATGCGCTCAAGCTCCATAAAATGCCGACTTTATTTTTAAGGTGTACGTGAATATCTAAAGCCTATTACACATGGAACACTTATTATGTTGTATTATGTTTGCAATCATACCAACTTTACAAGAGCACGCCTTTACAAGAGCACGGATCAAGCTCGACAGCGAAAGCCCAGGCTCCACAGCGAAAGCGAAACTGACACCGCACACACAGCAAGCAGCCAGCAGCGCGCTCCCACGGACAAAACTGACACTGGAAAAGTGCGCGTCCGACTCGTGTCTACATTCCCAGAAACAGGCAACAATAGTTGTCGAGCAGACAGCAAGCAATGCTAGTGCGAGTTCTAAGCAAAAGTTTGTGCATTTCGTTACAGATCTCAAATGAATCCGTCCTTGCATCCTGAGCACAGGCTCTGCAGTCCCCGTCTCTGGAGTCTGTAGGCCGGGCCCTGGGAAACTTCCATCTCCACATGGCCTTATTCAGTGTGTAGGAGGGCTTAACAGCCCATGGAGGGATGGGAGAATATCTAGGCCTTAGGCCACCCTCCACTGCACATGTCAAAAGGCCATCTTGACATTGCCAAGACCTTGCACTGAAGGTGTTTTCTGCCTAGAGAATGATGTGTGCCAGGTCAGGCTTAAGGCTTGGGTCCAGTGGCAAACCTCCTGCTGAAAGCACACAAAGGGTCTGTCTGAAGGCCAAGCAAGATGCACAATCCCATGCAGCTGTCTAATACCCACTGCATACATTCTCGCAATCATTCTCTCAATTTCTTACTCACCCAGTGTCTCACATCCTCTATCACATTCTCCGCCATAACATTCTTCACTTTCACTCACTTTTACTCAGCCTCTCATTTTCACTTCATCCACTCACTATCACTCACTTCCTCATTTTGCACACTCGTTCGGACGCACACTTTTACTCATACATCTCTCCTCCTGACCATCACTTACACTCATTCTCACTTGTTCTCATTCACCTACGAAACAAGCAACATATATCTTTATATTTTTTTTTAAACCATTACATTTAGCTCCGAAAAGAACAGTTTTATTTCAAGATTTCGTTTTAATGTGTTTATGTGTTTGTGGTAAACAAACCTAAAAGGCAAAATCGAAAATGGAAAAAAACCTGGTTGAATTAACACCCATATAAAATAATTTTGGGATGTGATTTAATGGCGAAGCACTTGATTTTGTGCGCATTTCACTTTGCGAAGCATGAGAGATGATCTTGCACACACCAGCAAAGAAAACTCATAGTTTTGAAACGGGAATCTATTTCTTCTTCCTTCTCATACTGGTACATGATTTAAACGTGGAAAATGTTTAGTTTACCACTGAAACTGTGACTTTTTGAAGTATTTAGATATTGGCTTGTTTCAAACAGCATATTACAGTTTGTTTTAATACAAAACGCAACTTTAAAAAAAACTGCTTTGTGATAGTTTTTCGATTTGCAGAACTCGGAATGGAAGTCCTGCCTCTGCGATCTCATGAAAGCTGCAAATTCAGAAAACAATTTGGCTCCAAAACAACTCTGTTAATTGGTGGATCCATAGAGTGTCCGCAAATTCTTAAGCAGGGTCTCATTGGGTACTAACTAAACTAACTTTAAAAAACACAAGTTCCATTCATTAAGAAACAAGAACGCCAAGCTTCTACATACAAAATGTGTATTCAACTCTGCACTGAGATGGATATTTAGAGCAGTGCAGCTCACTATATTTTAAAAGCCAATGCTCCAACAACCGATTGCGAACCTGCATGCGTAATTTATGACATGCTATTTTCTCATGTGCAGTCGTTATAAACAAGGGCACTTAACCATAACCAGAGCAAAAGAGGTTACATTCGTAGAGAGATAGAAATTCACAAGAACTGGCCTGGTAAAAAGGAACCAGGAAAATTTGCTTTATAATCAGATTCTAGTATGGAATATTTAGGCACAAAGCTGTGTTCAAATTAAGTGAGTCAATAGCACTGAGTTGATAACATAGAATTGGACATTTGCAGAGATCTAGAAATGTTTAAATGTACATGCATTTGTAAACATGTTTGATTTATAATTTTAATAGTATACGCAGATGCTCAGAATGTAATTTTCTATTTATTACCATTGTTGAGTGTGGAAGGGGTGATAACTCAGGAGAATCCAATCCCAAAGTGGTTTATGATACCACTCCCTCAGAAATGGCAATAAAGTGTGTATTACTCAATGTGGATCAACACACTGAGGGCCTGAATCACAAAGGGCCTCCGCACTCGTGATGGAGACTCCACAGTCGTAGGGAGTCTCCGCACTCGGGGTGGATTACCCACAATGAGAATTCTCTTTGTGGAGATTACACTCTGAGTGTGGAGACTCCCCCATGACTCTGAGGCGTCCGTCACCAGTGTAGAGGCCCTTTGTGAATCAGGACCATAGTTTATGCCATCCAGGACAGTGTCAATGGTTTTGTCCATGGTTCATATATGTCTCTGAAACTCTACAATGTACCTACATGTGTTCAAGTGATTCGTCTTAAAGTACATGGGATGGAAGGAATGTGTGCAGCAAATAAGCTTCAAAGGGTACATGGTTCAAATGTTCATTTTATAAATGAGTCCATAATAGCGCCTCTCAAGCCTCAAAAGCAGTCAAATTTGTTGACTGGATGTCTTCAACACACTGAATACAAAGAGAGGTTTACAGTGACTTGCTCATATTGTAAGAGGAATATACCAATTAAATGCAGCCACTTTCAATGACTCCAGACCCATAAAGGACATTTGACTACATCCTGTGCCCAATGTGAAAACTGGTTCCAAATATGAAAACTGGGTATTGTCGAGCTCTAACAAAGAATAATATTTTCTGCAGGAAATAGAAAAGACAGATTTAATCACGCTGATAATGCACCCAAATTTGAACCCAGTAGGACTATTGAAAGTTACTGACGAGGTCCTAAATTTCCATGTAGCATTCACAAACCATAAGGGACATTTGTGATATATGTACATACCAGAAACTTATTAAGCTCACCCGTGGAATTCCTAGCAATATAAAATCAGATTACCCCACGTCATCACTCTAATAAATGAGCCATTCCCTTCCCACCCATCCATGAAGCACCAATCATTCTTGCCTGACTGCTTGACTCTTCCAATGCTTTCTCGGTCCTACCACCCCGAACTTCACCCTCCCCATCCATTAATTATATGCCATAGTCCGTTTCTGAAACTTCCTTACTTCAAGTGATATTTACTTCTGTTTTTTTAAGTTGGCACCTTTCTTCTCTGCAGTATCCAGCTTCTTGGCTGGCTGAATATTGTTTGTCAATGTAAGACACAGTCTTCAGTTCTTACAGTTGGGTTTGCTGATCTGGCCCCTCTACTGCCTAGACCCTTCTGGGTTCCAGCTGTGGTCTACAAACACTAGAAGCTCAGAGGGTTATAATCAGAACCACTACACTTCAGTGGTGGCTGCCATTTTGCTAGGGTGGTTGGAATAAAAAAAAAAAATTAAACACTTACCTCGAGGCACGACACGGCATCCATAGCATTTTTTTGACCCTCAGACATTTCTTTTGTCTTTCTAGTGCTATTAGGGCAAGTGTCTGATTGGGTCGTTAATCTTGCCCTAGGACCCTTTTTCTAGCGTTGTGATTTGACGACACGGCATCCTCCTCCACAGTCTGTCTCCCTTCCAGGCAGACTCAAACACAGGGCCAGGAAACTGCACTAGCAAATCCCCTTGCTGCTCTCACAACACAAGAGCATCACCAGTATTGGTTGGAGCGACCTCTCTCAACGCTCCTAAGAACGTTGAAGGCATGAGCTTTCTCTAACCCAACTGTCTAAGACGTTAGGTTAGAGAACTTTAAAACGTACTTGTCTGACAGTCCATCACAAGACGGCCGACCAAACAGACATGCACATTTTGAAGCGCACAGCTCTTTGCTGCTGCCATTCGGCATGGCAGCACTGGCCCCGTCACGTCCTGTCACTCAGTTCGCGTCAGTTGCTCAAAAATAAAATGGTAATAAATAAACTTTATTACCGTTTTATTTTTCAGCTCTGGCCTGTGGGGTGATGCTCCTCCAATCAAACGAAGGAGCAGCCCCTGCTAGAATCAAGCAATTTTGGTGCTGTAGCGGTTTCTGCATAATCATGGTTTTGTCACATTTGCCACGTTATCCATCATCTGCTGCATAGTCTGCATATTTTAAAACAAAAAATATTGTTTCTCGCTCAAACAGATCAAAAGTTACTAAAAAGCAGTGACAAGTGTTGGTGTGCAGTAGAGGGCTCTTCCCAAAAGTTGACTGGTCACCTTGCTGTTGCTTATTGCTGTATTTGGATGATAAACTGGTACTAATGAGGTGAAATCCTTGCTTAGACAGTGTTAAAAAGTATAAATATAACAAGCCAATGAAGTAATACTATGTTAAAATGTGCCACATTTTGCTGCATAATTTGCCTTTTCTTTCTGCATAATTTAGTCAACCCTGCCACATAATTTGGTCTTCCACAGCTACATAATTCCAGTGAAACTAGTTATAGGCAACTATCAATTCTTCCTCTCACAAACATTCTACCAAGGCATCAGAAACAGTATGTTATATATGCATTGTGGCAGTGTGCATCTGCCTCTGTGAGAGTTGCAACTAAGGGTAGACACTGTTTAATTATTCATGCAAAGTCAAGCAAATTTGGGTAATTTTGTACTTGGCACAGAATACAAACTTTCACCTATTTGACTAAAGTAGCATAGTTCCCAAATTCCTTCATCTGAATGTCCTACTGAACAGTGATGGCATATTAGGTTGCAAAGTTTGGGGTACTCTGCTGGCATTTGAGTGACATCAGGGAAACTGAACGATCGCCACTGGGCCGGGTCAACTCCTTTGTTGCTACTGGAAGTCCTACCTTGGGACTTGTGACAGCAAGAAAGGAAGATGGGATTTGGCATCCACAAGCAGAAAAATGCAGCTGCGGCTACTGGTCTTGTGCATCAGTGGAAAGTTCCTGCTTCTACACTGGGCCCTTTTTCAGTTTATTTAACTTCATCAACCTCCTGCTGAAGGAAGCTGTTGATATTTTTTTGTCTATAAATTTGCAAGGTGCCCAGAGTCCAAACAAGCCAAGATTTCATGTGGCTTCATTATTCCTTCCATTATGAAATGTCACGCACCAAGAATTAAAGACAAAACATTAACCATTGATGTTACAGACACAGGAGAGGAAATAGATCTATTGGCAGATTGTACAACGTGATGCAAAAAAAAAAAAGCTCAATCTCGGCTTCCCCGCTTGTTCAAAGTGTGTGATTCTAGGCAAATATTTTATTTCTTCTTTTTCATTGTCTCATATGAGAGAGCATGGTCCAATGTGTGTGTTCAGGAGGTGCACTGTACAAAAACATCTCTTATGCTTGGTTTATAATGTTTCGTCTATAAGAATCTGGACCACGTACAATTACTTGCCTCTTAGTTCTTTAAAGGCATTGTCCTCAGGGTCGCAGAGGGGGCATATTACCAAGCAATAGCGATAATTATCGCTATGCATGGTTAGTGGCTAAAATTATATTGCCGCGCTCCGACGATTTTTACCGCTGAGATACCTTGGGGCATATTACCAACAACTAGCGATAATTATCGCTATGTTGGCTTAGCGAGAATATTACTATCCCCGCCCTTCACCTGTTTTTATCGCTGGGATATCAAGGTTTATCTCAGAAGCGATAAAAAACTGGCGAAATGCGTGAATATCGCTGTCAATACAGCGATATTCAGGTATTACCGTGACAATGCTCTTAGCCATGTTATCCACCTCTCATTGGATAACATGGCTAAGAACTGGTCAGGGCAGGCGTTAGCTTTTGGAGATATTCGCGCTTAGCGCGAATATTTCCAAAACTACGCCTGTGTTGATCATAGACGATAGCGATTGCAGCGACTGTTTTCAGTCGCTGACATTTTGGCACACCCACTTTGCATGTCATTAGCGATAATTATCGCTGACATGCAAAGCGGGCCCCAAAATGCCCGCTATCGCCTACAAGCTGTCGCTAACTGGTGTTAGCGACAGCTTGGTAATAGGGCGATAAAATTATCGCCGCTTTAGCGGGAAAAAGTCCTGCTAAAGCGGCGATAATGGCCCTTGGTTATATGCCCCCTTGATATTATCAAGGTGTATCTCAAAAGCTGTAAAAATCCTGCAAAATGCATGAATATCGCTGAAAAATCAGCGATATTCATGCATTATCGTGACAATGCTCTTAGCCATGTTATCCACCTTCTATTGGATAACATGGCTAAGAACTGCTTTGGGCAGGCGTTAGCTTTTGGACATATTCGCGCTTAGCGCGAATATTTCCAAAAGTAAGGCTTTGTTGATAATTGGAGATAGCGATATTAGCTACTGTTTCCAGTCGCTAACATCTTGGCACGCCCACTTTGCATGTCATTAGCAATAAATATCGCTGACATGCAAAGTGGGCACCAAGATGATCGCTATCTTCTACTAGCTGTCGCTAACTGGTGTTAGCGACAGCTAAGTAATAGGGCAATAAAATTATCGCCGCTTTAGCGGGGAAAAAGTCCCGCTAAGGCGGCGATAATGGCCCTTGGTAATATGCCCCAATGTTTCTAAATTCATATTGAAAAAACTATTGCTTTTAATAAGTGACTCTCAATGCAGTAATTCAATCTAAGGTATTCAGGTAAACTTCCTTTGCATATTTAATAAAAAGACTTTGTTGAATTTTGAAGACTATATCATATTTTAACGTTTGTAGTCTGATTGATATGACACTCATTTTCAGGGCTCGGCTCGTGTGCAAGCTTTGAGGCAAGGAAGACCATTAGCTCAGTTCTCCCTGACAATGTGTTGGCTTGCCCACATGGGAAGTATTTGCAATATGACTCCATGACATAAGAGCCCATTGTTTCAAGCGCTATGCGTTTCGTTGCCAGGTCAGTGTCGTGTTGTATTGGTGTGGTTCAATTGAACCCATTCGATGGATTGTTAAAGTAAAGCCCATGCATGGAAAAGTTGGGTCCTTGTGACAAATTACCTTACCTAAAGTCAACTCATTGAAAAACAAGTTACAGCCTATGATCATCACCATTTTACTTCGAAGTGCAAAACAGAAGCATGCCCTTCAGTGGGGGCACCTCCACTATGACTGAGGAGCGTCGCCGCCCCCCTGCCAGCCTCAAAACTTGAAAAATAAAACAATAATAAAATGGGTTCATTATTGATTTCTTTTTCAAGTTCTGCGGGCCGGGCAAGGATTGGGGGTGGGGTCACCGTGGGGGTAGTCAGGAGAGGGAGTGGTGAGCACTGTTATCAGTGCGCATGCTAGTTTGACCGGCTGTCTCAGGACGGGCAAACAGAAATGTGCACTGAGCTGTCTCCAATCTGAGCTGCATTGCCGGGTTGGAGACAGGAACCACAGACTCCCAGTCTCTCTGTGAGCACAAATTCAAGGCGCAGGAGAGTCTAGGAGCCTGTGCGGCAGCGAGGAGTAAGACCGCAAGAGCGGCGAGTGGCAGATGAGTTATTTTTTCCTTTTTTTAAAAATGTTTTCTTCATTGTCTATAGTCGGTTCCCCTGGGCCCCACTACTCCACCCACACACCAGCCGCTACTGATGTCCTTATGACTTACACATAACTACTCTTTCCTATACTTCCAACGTGACCTTCAGCTGCATAGCCAGTCTGTCATTGGCCCTGGGGCAAGAATGGAAATAACCCCACCAGTCGCAGTCTGAACTGTGACACACAGCAATAATTAGGGTTATTTGGGCCCCTCAGGACTCCAGTTCCATTGCACCTGCTGCACCAATGGAAGGTGCGCTCCTGGTGACCTGTGGAGATATAACTATAGTTGTGGCCAAAGCGGCAACCCACAAATCGTAGTTTTAATGTGAATAATTATAATGCAAGGCGCTTTACTAACACAAAGCTCATCTCCTAGATAACCACTGTGGGGAGAGAAAATATGTACCAGAAACAGAATGCCAGAGGATGGGGCAGCATACACATGTTTTTAAATATTTAAACATTTCTGCTTGGGATTTGCTGCTTCGGGGTACAGGATGGTACAGCACACTTAAACCTGCTGTTTCATATCGCCTATGTGTTCTCACTGAAAAACAACAGCAACGTTGCAGTGACCTTCAAAATAGAAATATGAAAAAGCACCTGCTACTCTACAAGCTGATTTATCACTGATCAACATGCCCTTATTTTGGCAGGTTACAAGCAAAGGAGAGCAAGAGCACGGGCTATTGCAGCTCCTAAAGTGCAATGCTTCGGAGCATGGCTGATATTTAAATGCTCTTTCAGGAGTAGGTATAATTCGGCATGCTAGCAACACTTCTGTGGGAGCAGTGGGCGCACACCAGGCACTAAGGGCGGCTCTAGGCTCATGGCGGCCCTGGGCAGGGAGCGTAGGTAGGGGCCCCCGGAAGAGAGGGTCTGGGCTGGGCGGAGCACGGAGGCCAGTGAAGAGAGGGGGGGGGGGGGGTCAGGGTGTTTGGAAGTGGAACAGAGTCGGAGGCCGCCGAATCACTGCCAGGGGCCGCCACACAAATATGTATCCATCCTCAGAGGATTATTATATTAAGGATATATTGGCGTGGTGGCCCCTAGGGTTTGGTGGCCCTGTGCAGGTGCACAGCTTGCACATGCCTAAGGCCGCCCCTACAGGCACGAGGACATGAAAGAGCATTGGTATGCTCTTCAAACCCCCATCTTACTAAAGATGGCACACCTTGGGCAGCGGGTACCTACGGTATGTGCACATCTCAAGGATTACACTTTGGGAATTATTTACCTTGAAATAGGGAAGAGGTGCGGTATGTCTCACTCGCTGCTTTATTGCTTTTGATGGAATAGAGATGGCACACCGTTTCACTTCTTTGACTGCACATCCCCACCAACCGAACCAAACTCCACTCTGTAATCGAGGTATGTTGCTAGAATATTCTTACTAGAATAAAGTCTGGTAGAAATATTGTGGCCTACACCGGCCCGGGTGACATTTCCATTATGCCGGCGCAATCTCACTCAATTTCAGTAATTTCTCGTTACTCAAAGTTCCCCCAATTATGCTATTAAGTCACTGTTAGAAATTAGGTTTCTGGTTGGTAGAGGTATGCACCCTGTCCAAGGAGCAACAGCAATCCTAGTAAGACAGCTACATACCATAAATTAACCTGTGCTCACCCTCTGGTCGCTTGGCACAGAGCAGGCAGGCATTATTTAAGAGGCATGTCTGAAGTGTTTGTGCAACACTGCAAACAGTAACACAGTGAAAACACCTCAAAATGACTCCACGCCAGTTTAGAAAAATAGAATATCGTTTTATAACTAAAACAAGGCGAAATTGACAAACATCGAATAAGCAGAAGTCGAGATATGAATTTTTAAATATCAAAGGTGAAAGATAGTGCTTAGAAGCAATAAGCGCCTATGGGGTTATCTAGTCACGCTGGACTGGGGCAAAGTTAAGAGTTCAGGCCGACCGCAATGGAGAGGGGGCCCGGATACAGGATCCACTCAAGGCCTGCTGAACAAAAGTATGATCCTGGTTGCGGCAGCGAGATGCGGGGTGCGATTGACCAATACGTCAATGTCGATCGCGCAGTCTAGGTGATGCATCGTTTTTCTCCATGCAGCAATAATGATGTGCTGGTTATGAAGATGAAGTGCTGTTTCCAAGATGTGTTGGTTCTGAAGTTGATGGGCCGGGTTTATCAACGCTGTCGTGGTGATGCGTCGATAGTCTCTCTGCAGTGGCGACGATGTGGTTGTTCTGATGTATCGGTTCTTGGTGATGCGCTGGTTCCAAGTGTGATGTCCCAGTTCTGTTCTAGCAATGGCTGCGATGCTTAGAATCTGCTCATGCAGCAGAGGATGCATCAGTGCCACTGAAGCAGGCACCTGAATTCCCTTCCAATAGACTAGGCACAGGAGAATGGGATAAGACTTTGATGTCCCTGAGTCTTAGAAATTGAGGCTAGACAGCATGCCCTTGGAGATCACTTTGAGTTCAAGTAAGTTAGTTCAGTTGGAGTAGTAATAACTTTATTTCATTTACATCATCATGCACTGAGGTTATATTGAGCTGTTATGTTTGTACTAGTTGATTCAATGCCCATTAGATTCCCCATGTTAGACTAATGTTCTGATTTGTTACCCTTGCCTCAAATTGTAAAGCGATCTGATATCTTTCGGGATCAAGTTTGCGCTACATAAAACTTTATAAATAAATAAATATAACCAGAAACGTACATTTAAAAACACAGAAAAAACATGATCACGTTAAACCATTATAAAATCACAGCACATTGATAATTATGTTAAAAAAAAATACATTAATTACAACTGGGCATCGGGCGTGGCCACTAAAGCGACCAAGATGACCGATTTCTTGAGAAGCTCCAGCGGCTGTAGCCCACCACTTGCACGAATCACCGACATCATTGCTTCCGACCTCATTCCTCTTGTGTGCTGCAGATGTTGAGGGGAAGTGGACTGCCGGTTTTCCCACCACTGGAGTCCCTGACTGACCCCATTTTACTAGTGCATGGCCCGGCATTGCCTCAGAGGCCCTGCGGAGACAGGGACCATGGGTGAGCCCAAAGCAAAGACTACTGATTTTCACTGGGGCCTAGGGCCACCCTCTCCCTCCTTCTGTACATCAGAGGAACATACCAGATGCGCGGTTGGGGGCCACTGGACCCGTACTTTGCCCTGTTACCTGCTGCCCAGGGTGGCTGCTGCCCTGTAGGGCCCACCTCCATAATTCAGCCTTATAGCCCACGGGCCTATCAACCAGCCAGGATAAAAAGCAGTAAGTATTCTATCCTGCCAAGATAGCAAGGGCCTCCCAGCCCTCTCCACCCCCCATCTTGCCACCTCCTGCACTCATGAGGCGGCATCCCGGTGTGTTTCACATTGGCAAACCAGCCTATTTGCCTGGACATTGATGTCCCTGATCACGCTGGTGGGCCCATGTTTGTGACCCTTATGATCATCTGAGGACCAATGTGGCAGCCAATAACTGCTAGACTGCGTGGCTTGTCATTGGGGAAGTAGACTTGTGCTCATACCATCTGATTATCTGTGTCCCTCTCACTGCACTACATATCCCTCTCATGCAAGTGGTGGACTGCAACTCTCTTGAGCCTCAGGGTCTCCCCTATACATACCCTGCAGCACAGAGTTCAGCCAACACTCTGTAAGCTACTTCAGCTTTCTCATTCTGACACTTTAAACATTTCTGCTGCTTACTCCGCCACCCCTATCCTCAACAGCAGATCCATTGGAATGAAGCCTCACGTCTGGTGGGAATGCCAGGGCAGTCCAACTTTTGTACCTTTACCATAGTGATACCATTGTCATTGCGCTCCCTAAAAGACCATATACTACCTCCACTGATTGTCTCACAATGGGTTGCAGTGACATCAAACAGCGTAAACTGCTTTTTGAGCAGTACAACCCAGCGAGGCACCAGTGCTCCCACTCTGACACAGATGACCCTCCAGATAGAGAGACAGCTTCCGATGCTGTCAGTGGCACGGCCGAAATCATGGTGGAACTCAGGGCTGGCTTCTGCTCCACGGACGCCAGTTTTGATGCACTCACTAGCAGCACTGATATGATGGGTGTGGGTCCGGATCGTCAGAATGCCAGGATGGACTGCATCGAAGAACTCATCTCTGGGTTGGAGGATGGCACAACAACCACAGTGAAATATCAGGAGAAGCTGGAATGTATCCTAAAAACAGTACCCATCCAAATCAAGGATGTGGAGGTGAGGTCCCACAGGAAAAATATTCGCCTATCTGGCATAGCAGAACAATGAATATGGGGCGACCTGATGAATTTGTTGAACACTTGCTTATGGACCTTTTCGATTGCAGCAACTTCTCATCCACCTTTGCAGTGGAGCAGGCTCATCTCTCCCGCGGCCCATGGCTATCTGTGGGAGCCCCTTTTCGACTGATTATAGATTGCCTCCTTAATTATAGGGACAGAGATACTGTGCTCCGTTTGGCCCAGGAGAGCCACCTCTTACATTACCAGGGCTCTTTGTTTCGCTCTTCCCTGATTTTACCATCATGGTTCAGGAAGCTTGTTGAAATTTCAGTGATGCCAAATATTCTCTTCGCAAGTTGGGCCTCAATTATGCCCTGCTCCATCTGGCTTGTCTACGGGTTGAGGTGAATGGGGACCTTCATATTTTGACTCACCGGTGGAGAATCTGACTTCTACAAACAACTCGCCACAAATTACTCCTCCTCCAGGTGGACCACACCAGAGCGCCTTGGCTCGCTGACCCCTGCCACGCACTCCCCCCATCTGATACTAGTCATAGCATTTACCTATTCTCTTTGATTGAAGGCCCCTCATGCATGCACTCCTGGGGCACAGACCCTATGCTGCTTCTCTGTCAATATCACCCCATTGTTTCTATGGACTCATAATGTTGTAATTATGCAGTTGATTCTCCT
Source organism: Lissotriton vulgaris (assembly GCF_964263255.1). NCBI lineage: Eukaryota > Metazoa > Chordata > Amphibia > Caudata > Salamandridae > Lissotriton > Lissotriton vulgaris. Next base: position 627,525,334 of record NC_141691.1, on the reverse strand, counting down.
TTACCATTTCAGGTGGACCACCCCAGCCAAGGTGTTGCCTCCCCCTAGTGGTGTAAACCAACCCACTCTTTATGGGATTGTTTAGGTTTGAGTTTCTTAATTCAGGGATTCACTGGATTTTTTCTCATCTGGTGTGGGTGATGGATTGGTTTCTAACTGTTTGTGTTTTGTTTGCTGTTTATTGCTCATTAGACACACCATGTGCTTCTTATTAACATGGCAACATTTCTCTTTCATCCCTATTCTAAATGAAGCCTCTCGATAGCAAGGATGTGGTGGTGGAGGTCATTTTCCTCAGTAGAAATATTTGTGGTGTTAACAACCCTTGAAAGGGAAAACAAGCCCCCTCATACATATCCCGTCAGGGGGGAGAAAATAGCCTTTCTTCAAGAAACCCATCTCCTGCCCAGAGACTCCGAGACATACAAGCACACCTGGGGACCGCATCACTACTTTTCCTATGATAGTTCCTACTCCAGGGGAGTCTGTACCCTCATACACAAGAGCATCCCCTTCTCCTTATATGCTAGCCATGTGGACCCGGACGGTCGATACATTATATTGTCTGGCATCCTAGCAGACAAACGTACGCTTTTGATTAACATATACGCCCCAAATGTTGATACTCCTAAATTCTCTCATGATATATATATACTCATATGGGATGGATAGAAACAGACCTAATTATACTAGGTGGAGACTTCTATATTTCACTTAACCCCACCACAGACTCCACAAGTGCTCAACGAAATGGTAAACCCGACGCCCATGGAGTACTTCTCCATATTGTTGATGCATATACCCTCCATGAAATCTGGTGCGCATGACACCCCTGGTTAAACTTGCTACTCCACTATTCATTAAGTATTGGCGAGACTCGACTATTGGCTCCTATCTGGTAACGGCGCACTTTGAACCACTCAGGTGAACTATCCTACATGGACAACACCCACATTATTTTCTCCCTATTGTCAGGACAAACAGTCAACTCGGAAGATCTTAACTCATGCCTCAGCCTAGTTGACACCTGGATGAACACCAACTCCTTGAAGCTAAATGGTGATAGTACTGAGGTGATGATACTGGGCAAGAACCACTGACTCTGGGGCCCTCATCACTGGCCAGTCATGCTTGGAATTCCACCTATCCCCACCAATAAAGTAAAGAGCCTTGGTTTCTTGCTGGACTCCACTCTATCCATGAAGCCTCAATTTACTAAAATGGCCTCCATGTGCTTTGCAACCTTGAAATGGCTAAACAAAATACTGCAGAGTCTTCTGCTCAAAGAACTGTTATTCAGGCCTTGATACTTTCTAGGCATGACTACGGCAACATTCTATACCAAGGGGCTGATAAGGCATCCCTAAGAAGCCTGCAGGTTGTTCAGAATTCTGCCAGCAGACTCCTGTTCCACCTTCCAAGAAAGTCTTCTTCATCGGGGCTTCTCCGGCAACTTCAATGGCTCCCAGTGACCAAGTGTGTTGATTTCAAAGCATAAGATCCGCTCCTGCTAATGACTTCGGATGCGCCCTTACTATCCGGTTCGCACCCTGTTATCCAGTAGTGGTTTCCTGTTTGCTGTCCCGATGGCCAGGTTTGCTCGCATTGAGGGGAGTTCTTTCTCTTTGCTTGGTCACAGGCTATGGAACGCTCTTCCGGTATCTTTAAGATGTTGCACCTCCCGTTACACTTTTCGGAACGATTAAAGACTTGGCTGTTTTAGCTCCTATTAGGCTGATCGACTGGTTCTCTAAGCTCTGGGAAGTGCAGTTAGAGTAACCTTGCACTATACAAGAACTCCATAATAATAATAATCTACAACGTACCTTAATAGACTATAGTTCAATCCTACTTAGGCTACACGTTTCCTATGGTGGTGGGTTGGAGCTCTCCTGGAGGTTCCCTGGTAATGCCGTTCATGACCAGGTCTTTCATACTGAAGTACACAACTCAATAGTAGAATATGTTGCGTTAAATTCGGGCACATGTCAACTTGGCATTTAAAACCGTTTACCAAACCTTAAGCTCTCTTTCTATTACATATAAGTCACCTGTAAGGTAGGTCCAGGGTAGCCCATAGGGCACAGTGCTGTGCAATCAAAAAGTAGGACATGCACTTTTAAGTTTTGCGTGTCCTGGTAGTGAATACCACCCAAATGTGTTTTTCACTACTGTGAGGCCTACCCCTACCATAAAAGTGGGAATTCCTTATTTCACTTTTAAGTTCTAATTCCTGATTTAGAAGGAGTAGATCTGTCCTGTTTCATGTCACTGGAAAGGTAATGATACATTCGCTTTACTGGTGAAGTTGAATTTATCTTAATTTTTTTTAAATGGCACTTTTAGAATGATGGCATTTTTTTGATCATAGCCCTGTGTGCCTGCAACCTGTCTTCAATAAATGGCTTGGGTGGGTGACATCCGGACCTTGATGGGTCATCCTACGCAAAATGGGAGGGGTGAGCTGACACTTACACATGAAAAGGCTTTGCTCTGTCCCCACACAAAGGGCTGTATACCCCCTGGAGTGATTCTGGAGCCAGAGCTGGGTGGAAGGACCTCTGTGCACTTCAAAGCCCTTCTTTACAACAATACACATAGTGGCATTGGGCCACAAGGTAATAAAGATGACGATCCTGGACCCCAAAGCTGCCACAATCATATGGAAGAGTCAGGGTATCTATCCCAACAGATACAGGCCTGCGACCAGCTCAGATGAGCCATATTAGGAGAACAAAGAGGGTATTTAAAAAAATAGTAAAATATCATCAGCATACATGGAAAGTAGGAGGGGCCTATTTTTAAGTTGGAAGCACCGGTCCATATGTCACTTCTGGAGATGGGGGACCAATGGATCCATTCCAATAATGAATATGGGGGTGAGAAGGGACAGCCGTGTATGGTCCCTCTGGTGATAGCGAAAGCATCAGTGAGGTAACAATTTACCCTCAGGTGTGCCACCGGGTTGGAATAAAGAAGTATAATTAGGAAATGAAGCCATTAGGGAGGCCTCATTTTGTTAATGTCGCTCTCAGAAAGGGGCATTCTAGAGAATAAAATACTTTTTCAGCATTTAGGAAGGCAACCACCGCAAGGGTTATGAGGGAGATTTTGTTCAGTACAGCAACTATAGTCCGCTGGTTAAGTGAGGTGGATCTGTGAGGGACAGCACTGGGAAATATTTTGCTCCATCAGCAGGGACAGTCTGGTGGCGAGTATTTTGGCCAAAATCATATATTCCAGATTGAGAAGGGATAATGGGCAGTAGGAAGTACATGAATGAGGGTCTTTGCCGGGCTTCAAAAGAAGTGTGAGTACTGCTTCTCAAAGAGTGCGTGGTAATGATCTCATATTCAGCTACTCAGTATACATGGCAAGAAGATACAGAGCTAGTTGGTGTTTGTGAGCTATATAGAATGCTTCTGATAGGACATATAGGCAAGGAGCTTTTGACCCATCTAGAGCATCAATTGCCTGGTTGACTTCTTCGCATGTTATAGGTTTACTTAGGAAGTGGTGTTGGCCGTTTGTGAGCCAAACCAATGCAATTTCTACCAAGAAGAATATCTTGTATGCGATCAGATATGCAAGATGTGTACACATGTTCATAGTATTGTCAAAATTCGGCCAGTATGCCTTCGTTGTCAGATATGACGTTCCTGGAATCTGTATGTAATCCAGTGAGGTAGCTACTAAGGCGGTTGGGCGGAGGAGTCGTGCCATTGTGTGGCCAGAGTATTCCCTTTCACCATAGCGCCTGGCCATGGCATGGTTTCCCTTATATGCTATCACCCAGTTGGACAAATCTCAAAATTCAGTCAGCAGAACTGACCCCCTAGGCAGTTGGGTATACAACCGTTACCACGCATCTTTTACCACGAAATACTGTTACAACGAAACTGTTACAACGCAAGTGTATTTACAACGCATGTATTTACAACGCATTACACTACAACGCAGATACTATTACCACGCATACCATTACAACGTAAGTATAGGTAAGTTTATCTTTTTTTAAAAACATTTATTAGGGGTATTGGGTTATGGGGTACAGGGGTATTTTAGGGTTCAGGGCTAGGTTTGGGTTATGGGGTACAGGGGTATTTTAGGGTTCAGGGCTAGGTTTGGGTTATGGGGTACAGGGGTATTTGTAGGGTTCAGGGCTAGGTTTGGGTTATGGGGTACAGGGGTATTTTTAGGGTTCAGGGCTAAGTTTGGGTTTTGGGGTACAGGGGTATTTTTAGGGTTCAGGGCTAGGTTTGGGTTATGGGGTACAGGGGTATTTGTAGGGTTCAGGGCTAGGTTTGGGTTATGGGGTACAGGGGTATTTTTAGGGTTCAGGGCTAAGTTTGGGTTTTGGGGTATAGGGGTATTTTTAGGGTTCAGGGCTAGGTTTGAGTTATGGGGTACAGGGGTATTTTTAGGGTTCAGGGCTAGGTCTGGGTTATGGGGTACAGGGGTATTTTTAGGGTTCAGGGCTGGGTTTGGGTTTTGGGGTACAGGGGCATTTTTAGGGTTCAGGGCTGGGTTTGGGTTATGGGATACAGGGGTATTTTTAGGGTTCAGGTTTGGGTTATGGGGTACAGGGGTATTTTTAGGGTTCAGGGCTAGGTTTGGAATTTGGGGTATAGGGGTATTTTTAATATATATTTACAAATTCTTAAATAAAAATTAATTTAATTAATTAAAATATTTATTTAAATAATTATTAGTTACATTATTTTAAAATATTATATACTTACCTATACTTACGTTGTAATGGTATGCGTTGTAATAGTATCTGTGTTGTAGTGTAATGTGTTGTAAAGGCATTCGTTGTAAAGGGTCCTGCGTTGTAAAAAATGCGTGGTAATGGTATGCGTGGTAAATGTATGCGTGCTAACGTCATACATCCATCCAGTTGAGGGGTGCCGTCTGGTTGGGATGCAGCTTGTTCAATATCGCGTAACTTGGGTTAATTGGGAACGGATATTACACAGAATGCCTAAATGTTTAGACATCCATGCACTTCAAATGTATACCTTGAAAGCTTCCCAAAGACAGGCTCTGCAGTGGCAGTCCTGAGACATGTCTAAAGTGCTACTTGTGTGGGTGGCACAATCAGTGCTGCAGGCACTGGTTAGCAGTGGTAAAGTGCACAGACTCTGAAAGCCAACAAAAACAAGGTAAAAAAAAGGTGGGGGAAGGCAAAAAGTTTGGAGAGACCCTTCAGAGAGATCCTTTTTTCAACAATCACATTGTATAATTATGAGTTGTTTGAGGCAAAAGTTAGTGCATTTGCACAGGAACAACGCAAATTCCCAGAATGCCAGTGGCTGCTATTTGTGGAGTTTGTGATTCAGTCTGCCCATCTCATTTAGAGACAAGCAGATCTTAAGTATTCAATCGATGGAGCCAATGGGGGCTTCTTCATTGGAATACTTCCTCTAATGGTTCAAAAGAATAGGAGCAGTTGGAGGAAGGACATTACACCATCTGCCTCATTTAGAATGGACTTTGTAATTCCTTTTTTCCCTTCGATTGCTGCCAGGAAACACCTTATGGTGAGGAACAGTGAAAAAATAATGAAAACCCCCACACCCTGGAAGAAAGCTTGCTGAGTGTAAGGGTCATTAGTTTCTCAATTTTCATAAACAAGCCCCAGCTCTGGGAGTTTAATTTTGTAAAATAAAAAAGTAAAAAGTTGGGTGGACGGCTGTCAAAACTAATGGTGGCTTTCCACCAAGCTTTTAATACATTGAAGGAAACTGTCATAATAGTGGTTCCCTTCAATGTACAGAAATTACCGCTTGGCCAGCAGATATCTCTAAATTTGGTGAGCCGTGTGCTCTTGTCATGGTGCAAAACTCTAACTCAGGGCCTTAGTTGTTTAACATGTAATGTTTTCTTTTCTCTCTGTCACGTACAGAGGGGTTGACATGTTCACAGTGTTGAGCAGCCAAAATATAAATTTTTTTAATATCAAACTACACTAATATTGAGTTTTTAATATCGTAGGGACAGAATATCGATGTCAAGAATATTGTTGACCAGAATATCAACTTTAAGGTAAGTAATATTGTTTTTTTTATATCGAAGTAAATAATATCAAAGTTAGTAATATCGAAGTAAGTAATATCGTTAGCAAAAATGTTATTGTTAATATCGATATTTATATTAGTGTTATGCAATTTAGTATGTATTTTATATGTATGTTTAACACTTTTTGTAATTTTTTTTATTTTTAAATATATGTATTAAATGTTTAGAAATTAGTAGTTTTTTTTGTATTGTTTTAGTATCAGAGCGGGTTGTGGTTTTATAGGGGAATATCGTAGTAAGTAATTTAATTATAATTGAATAATTATGTTTTATTTATTGGTATTGATTATTAATTTATTGATAATGAATTATTAATTGGCAATTCATTTTTATTAATTGATTAATTTATAATTGTATTAATTATAATAATGTATTGTTTTATTTATTTATTGTTAATTAATTTATTGTTAATTACTAGTTGGCGATTAATGTTTATTAATTGATTAATTGATAATTAAAATAATTATGTTAATTTTTATGTGTAGTGGGTTCTGGGTTTATAGGGGACAAGGGTGGGAAGTAATTTAATTATAAGTATTTAATTATGTTTTTATTGATTGCTATTGATTATTAATGTATTTATAATGAATTGGTAATTCATTTTTATTAATTTATTAATGGGTAATTAAATTAATTATGTTAATTTTTATATGTATTGGGTTGTGGGTTTATAGGGGAATAGGGTTGAAAGTAATTTAATGTTATTTAAGTAAATTTTCATTTAATTATATTGGTAGTTATTATTAAATATAAGTTAATTAATTTGTAATATGTTATTTATTTTCACAAAATTATTTAATTATTAAATATATTAATGTAACCCCTATGCTATCCTACATTTTCCACACTGTTACATTCCCTGGAGTTGGAATAATAATTTTAAGCCCTACGCTATCCAACACTTTCCCTACTGTTGCACTCCCTGGAGTGGGAATAGTATTTTTTACCCCTACGCTGTCCTACACTTTCCCTACTGTTGCTCTCACTGGAGTGGGAATAGTCATTTTTACCCCTAGGCTATCTAACACTTTCCCTACTGTTGTGCTTCCTGGAATGGGAATAGTAATTTTCACCCCTACGCTATCCAACACTTTCCCTACTGTTGCGCTCACTGCAGTGGGAATAGTAATTGTTACCCCTACGCTATCCAACACTTTCCCTACTGTTGCACTCACGGGAGTGGGAATAGTAATCTTAACCAGCGACGGCTCGTGGAGGGAGTTACGGTGGGGCAGGAGGGTGGGGAGGGGGAGGGGCAGGGTGGAGGTTGCTAAAAACCGGCATATGGATAATTGCAGGTAAGTAAACAATTTAATTAATAAAACGAATTTCGTAGAGCGCCTTGCATCGCAAAATGCAATGCAGTGCGAGCTACGAAATTCGTTTTATTAATTAAATTGTTTACTTACCTGCAATTATCCATATGCCGGTTTTTAGCAACCTCCACCCTGCCCCTCCCCCTCCCCACCCTCCTGCCCCACCGTAACTCCCTCCACGAGCCGTCGCTGATCTTAACCCTGGTGCTATCCAACACTTTCCCTATTATTGCGCTCACTGACGTGGGAATAGTAATTTTTACCCCTACGCTATCCAACACTTTCTCTACTGTTGCACTCCCTGGAGTGGGAATAGTAATTTTAACCCCTACCCTATCCAACACTTTCCCTACTGTTGCACTCACTGGAGTGGCAATAGTAATTTTTACCCCTACACTAGCCAACACTTTCCCTACTGTTGCACTCCCTGGAGTGGGAATAATAATTTTTACCCCTAAGTTAGCCAACATTTTCCCTACTCTTGCACTCTTTGGAGTTGGAATTGTAATTTTATTACCTCCGCTATCTAATATTTTTTGTATTATTTTAGTTAATGTAGTATATAATTAATATTTCAAAGATTAAAAATGATGTTACTTTTTATTTTATTTAATGTTTGTTTATATGATTGTTTTATGTGTATAGATGTGCTTATAATGTATAATATATTTGTAAAAAAATTATGTTATTAAAATAATTATTAAAAATTATTAGTAAGTATATATAATATATATTGTATGTATATGTTTATTTTATTTTTACATTATATATATATTACTTATAATTTTGAAACATTTTAAAATATTTTTAACTATGTTTATTTTAATTATATGCATTATTTACTTTATTTTACATTATTTTTTAACTGAAATAAAAAACAATATTTTTAACAACATTTTGACATAGATATTTTTTTCTGATATTTTTGTACTTACCATAATGTTGATAGGATGTCGATATTCTTGACTTAAGATGTTCTTGTTGAGATATTTTTGTAGGTCAATATTCTGGCATTTGGTAGTTTGTCAGTGATTCGTTCACAGTATATCCAAGACAATGAAGAGATGCCTTATATGTAACATGCAAAATGTTCTCAAAACATAGGCCCTTGCTTAACGTTTGGCATAGAGGATTGCCCCATCAGGATACTCTGTCATAAAAGTGGTGGATATCTCGTCTGCCATATTACAAGTACATTATAACCTGAGACACTAGTAATATGGTAAATATGGTGTACTGGATATCCGTCTCATTTTCACAGAGTATTCCAGCCACTAGTTGTTTAATCGATAATAATATCTTCCCACTTCTGGACGATGTATTGATGTGGTGACCTGCCAGCAGTGGTTCACAGACAGCAGCAAGAAGATTTTCATGCAAAGCGAGCTAACTAATAATGCAAACATCAACAAACATAGCCATGGAATTATAAACAGTAGAATTATTCACATATCAATATATGGATATATTCATTTAAGCACGTAGATACATACAACATATGTGCATGCATATGAAGATGGACAGAAGGATAGATAGATAGATAAATAGATAGATAGATAGATAGATAGATAGATAGATAGATAGATAGATAGATAGATAGATAGATAGATAGATTATAGTTTACATAAAAATAATAGTCAACTTAATTTCAAATATTCGAGAACTCATTTCTTGAAATATCAAAATCTTTACAGGCTTTTTTAGTTCTTGAAATATTAGACCTTAAACAGAAGCTTGTGAGAGCAGGAAAATTGTAGCCATGTGTAGAGGAATAAAGGACAATTTGTCAAAAAAATCTAATTGAGAGGTGGTAATCATTATCATGTGACACATGTAAAGCATTAAAAAACTCAGCCAGGCTTGGCACGAGCTGGCCTCGTTGTGATACGAGTGATGTCACCCGCTTCACGCTTCACCCAAACCTATGATTAATAAGAGGGGGATTATTACAGTAATTCACTGTCGGTGGGCAAGGGTGACATCAGCAGCAGCTGAGCAAACTGAAGCCATTGCAGTGACTAACGAGTGGCTAATAACATCTGACGACACAAAGGGTTTTTGAAGCCAGGGGGTCACATAGGCTGCAAGACTCGAAAAAGAGGTATCAATGTAAACTCTGAGTCTTAATTTTAAAGTTGAGTACCGTGTTCATTGCTCCGTAGTGCAAAAGTGTCATGCCACTCATTAAAACTGGGGTAAAATAATCTACATAAAACCGTTGGCCATTGAACAGTTTCAGCGCCCTGTTTTGTCGCAATTCCAATGAATATAAAAGCCTTTTATATCTTATTGCTGGTCTCTTCCAGTGCGTTTATTTAAAGGGACACCTAACCAAAGTCGGACTGGGAGAGAAAATAGGCCCAGGCACCAAAACAAAAGTGGCTCCCATCAGTAGATTAGACAGCTAAGAAAGTGGACCATGTTTGCACATTTTGCAGTTTTGAGTTTCCCAGACAAGCAGTACATAAAAGTGTTTTGCAAGATTATGGGAGACTGCGTGGATTTGAGCGTGCTACAAGCAATGTTTGTTTTAATATCAGGGAACTTAACAGAAAAAACCGGCCCAGCTCATCGGATCCAAAAAAAGCCAATAAAACGGCCAACCCCCTGACCTGTCTGAGCAGTCCGTCGAGCACTGTCCGACTGCCCTATCGCATCGTTGGTGTTTAGAACAAGCAAAATTATTTTATTTTAAGTGTGGCATGCAGAGCCTTTCTTAATCTCTGTAAGAACGCCACGTTGAATTACATTTTTCGTTTCAAAACTGATAGAGACTTATGGAAATCCTACCTACTGTTTAACCTTTGCAAACTTGACCTACCTAAATTTAGAGCTGGGCACCTGGAAATATTTAGTAAGCGAACTGAAATGCACCGTGATGAAAGCATCGCCAGTGCACACTGAATGCTTTCCTACCTCTGGCCAGGCACAAGGCGCGCATTGTGCAGCCCTGAACATGACTCCAAGCTCTCCTGGCAAAAGGTCAGTCAGTCACTTTGGACTTTCTCTATCGAGTTAACTTGTACGGAGGAGACTACCAGCCCTGGGCCACGCTGATAAGCAGACGTTCAGGCCCTCCCCCTTTTCACCTTTCCTGTTGACCTTTCGACCCTCGTCCCCTTCACCCGCCGCACAGTTCAACTAAACAGTGTCCGTTGGACTGCGCGTTACACAGTACTACCTCACAATCAAATGGTAGGGTCCGTTTACGCAGCGCTTTAAAGCAGCTCTCCTTCAAAAGAAAAAATGGTATGGTCCATTTACGCAGCGCTTTAAAGCAGCTCCCCTTCAAAAGAAAAAAGAACATTTAAATCATTAGCATTCCTAAGTGTCTGTCTTCCTGTTTGTAATAATCCGGCGCGACGTGCCTTTTCGCAGGGCTGGTGACTGCAAACGGCTACAAACGGAAAGAGTAAACCAAAACCTCGAGGGACATTTCAAAAACTGTTCTGGGAGTGCAGATAATTAACTCCCAAGCGGAAAACAGTGCGCGAATCCGGGTTAGACGCGGCTGATAGGGGCCTGCATCTTTTCAACATGCGTCCAATCACTTTTATTTTATTTGGCATGTCAGATGAAGTTGATACTGTTTACAAGTCCTTTCCATTACCAGAATGACAGCCGGTAGCACCGCCGTGATTGCAAGAATGGGTAAACAATCCAGGCCTTTTTCCTTGCTGGTTGGTTATTGTGACTGCCCGGGTGAGCAGCGCGAGGCTTATATAGGAAGGGGTTTAGCGCCTCATATCCTTGCTGAGGCACACAGTCCACCCCGCCGCACAAACCTGTGCGTTGTGGAAGTTTGCACTGCAGCGGAGATCGGGAGAGATCACCGTGCTGGTCAGGTCACTTCTAGGAGTAGGGGCAGTGTGAGGGTATAAATACTACCCATTTCTAGGTCCCCTTCATTTTGGTGGCCTTTCTGTGCAAGGAGCAGAAGCGACATTCGTCATTTATAGTGACAGCAACGGGCCCTTACTTACCAAGTGGCATTGTTTTTTTTTCCAGCTTTGAGGTGGGTAGAAGCGTTCATCTTTGCATTTCTGGGCTAGCCCCCGCTTAAGGGGACATAGTGGGGACACATGGCCACTATCGGATTTATTACAACAATACCAGCAAGTAGCACAACTGTGATTGCAAGTCTGTGACTAAACAAACTAAGTCTCTCTCTTAGTAGTTGCTTTACCGTTTCCTGCACTTTTAAGGTTAGGCTAAATAATGATAGGCCCACTTTGATACAATGGGGAACATCTAATGTGTAGAGACACAAAAGGCCAGATTCACAACGATAGAGTAAATTACTTTGGCAGTACTCTAGGCTTTCTCCTGAATTCCAAGAGTAAGACTGGAGTACTATAAAAGTAAATCATAACAAGGACCACTGGAATTATGCGATTCTGCAGTGGTGAGATTTTCCTCATAATTATGTTTTTGCTGTATTTGCCACACAGTTCGTCACCTCCATCATAATTTGTTGATTTTTAAGAAGCCATTTTTACTATCTCAAAATATTCTAAAAATATGGTGACACGTGTTGTGGTGCAGTGGGACATCTTTCACAAACGTTGACTGGTAACCTTTCAGTTGCTAATTGCTGTATTTGGGTGTTAAACTGTTACAAAGATGGTGAACGCTTTGCTCAGACAGTCCTAAAATGAAGTGTAGCAAAGATGAGAGAACTAGGTAAAACTATCACAAAATGTGTTGCATTGCACCAGATCATCGTCCTTTTCTTGGCACATAATTTATTAATCAAGCCAATCCTACCATATAATTTAGCCTTCATCCTTTGCATAATTAAAGTGGCCTTGGTCATAGCAAAATCTTTGTCAAGATTGTGCAGGATACATGCAGAATTAAAGTAGATTAAACTTTAGTTCATATTATGGAGTACGATAAAATGCCACAGGCAGTCCATGATGATGCATCTTTCTTATCAGACCTGGGGCCAGATGTAGGACACCAAATTCCGGTCGGTAACTGCCGATTTCAGCCGTTACCGACCGGTATTTGGTTTTGGTTATGTAGGGGGCCTAACATTTACAGAATCGTCAATTTTACCGATTCGGTAAATTTACCGATTCGGTACAATACGGAATCAGTAAATTTACTGAATCAGTAAATCTAGATGTAGGTGGCACTGAAAACAGTGCCACAGGCCCTTAAGAATTCGTTATTTACCACCAAATACTATTTTGTGGTAAATAACGAATTCCTGTGTACATGCACATCTGTGCATGTACACCTGTGCCATGTGGCACAGGCATGTATGTGTGTCACATGGCACACAAGCCAGAATCAGGAGTGCAACAGGGTGTCAAAGTGACACCCTGTCCCCCTTGACACCTTGACAATTCAGTAATTTTACCGAATCGGGATTTACCGATTTGAATCAATGGCAATTACCGAATCGGTAAATACTGATTCGGTAATTACCGAATCATACCGATTCGGTAAAAATTACCGAATTTTTTACAGAATCTAGAATACCGAATCGGTAAACTTCGGTATTCTAGAGTCGGTAAATAATATTTACCTACATCGGGCCCCTGGTCTTTAGTGTAGTTACTCCTTGCCCACCAGCAAGCTCCCTAAAAAAGGTAATTTCTCTTCAGTAACAGGCCTCGTTCAAAGTGTTGTACTTTACTTATGTTCTATATTCACTCTAAAGTGTTTACATGGCATTGTAACTTTGTAAGCAACTTGCAATTTCAGTGCTTCTTTAGGTGGTGCTTAGCACAACTGAAAAGCCACACCAAGGAATGTTTTTTTAATTTAAAAAAAATTCTAAATATAAGGCAGCAATGTTCACGTGGCTGAATGTTTTCTTTTATCTTTATTCTCTAGACATTTACTTGCAATAAAAAAATTAAATAACCAAGGACAGAACTATTGGCTTTGTCAAAGTGTTTTTCCATATGATATAACTTATGTAACTTTTCAGTGCCTCAACCTGTAAATAGCTGTACAGCATAGTGCAGTATTTAGCAGGTGTGGGGTTAGTTCTTCACTTTGAGTTCTGCACATTACGATGGGGGTCAATGTGATAATGCTTCATGTTGATCCAAGCTTCAAAATTTGGAATGGACTAAATTTTACTCATACAAATTCTTCTAGAGTTTGCTGAGTGAAATCTCTGCAAAGAAAAAGTGATGTTTAATGCACCAGTTGTAATCCCAATAAGGCGCAAATATGCATTTGTGCCCAAATCGGATTAATGTCTGTTTATAATGAGGGCAAATGTTGTTTACCGCCCACAAGCAGGTAAAAAAACATTGTAGACCTAAAGATATTCTTGAAGCCTTTATTGCAAAAAGATTTCACAATAGAGTTACAGTATTAACTACATTGTATGAAGGCTGTTTTGTGAAGTGGATTTTACCTGTGGGAAATTGGGGAAAGTATATGTATGCCCTAATTATTGTAAATGTGCTTTCCACTTGAAGGGAATTAATAGACACCTGATACTGAATACACATAGTATAAGATAAAAAGTGCATTTGCTAGAAATGTGTGTTTGATAACTAATGCCGTTAATGCATATATATGATTGTTCACTGACATAAAATAACTTTGGTAAGTATAATATATTCCCGTGGTATGAAAAGAAGTAGTACAATGATAAGAGGAGTATCATTAAATATGTGATTGATTGCTTGGTTCGGTTATGACTTATAGTCATACCATTTCTGATACTCAAGGAGGTGCAGCCATATTATATTATGTAGGTAGATAAATACTGATTTCACTTACATAATAGCCAAACACTGTGTAAGCACATAGAAAAAGATTGTGTTACAATCTGGCAGTGGCATTATGCCCTAATATTTTAAGCTTAGGCAGACCAGGAGCCCATATTTAAACAGTACAAATTCTACCTCCTTAACAAAGTTTAAATGACTAAATCACTGGAGAACACCAATAGAAGACAAGGCCCAAAGACCTAAAATGCTGTCTGTCAGAACCTCTTTCAAAGGACCACAGAGCAAGCAGGGGTTGTTGACCCAATTGTAGGGGCTGAGGCTTTTTACTCCTGATGTCCAGAGGCTGAGCACTTGAGTCTCAGTAGTAATGTGGTTGAGCAGATCAAGCCTCGCTCGAGGCGGGGGGTATCCGGGAGAGTCAACACATGCTCACAACTCAAAATGCACGCAACAGAAGCAATAAATCATAGTCCAGCTAAATACTCACTTTTATGAAAAAAGAGTAGTCGCTTAATTCTACTGCTACAGAGGAGAAGTTTGACATTCACAAACAACTACACAGTGCCCCCTGAGTTTAGGGATCTGGTGTTTCGTTAGTTGGTTCTCCTGGTTCCACTCCTTTCTTGCTTCTAGTAGTAATGGCTATGCCCCAGTCACCATAAGCAACATTCAGGGTAAGCTCCACTAGTCGTCTGAGTCTCAAGAGTCCACTATTATTATACTTTAAATGTCAAAAATGTTCTAGCACTGCAGTACTAATTAACAGCAGGGTTGACTGGGCTGAAATCAGTCTTACCTGCACCTGAGTTCCTGAGTGCTCGGCTCCCAAGGGCAATGGAGCAGTAGGGGCCAATTCAGGTATGTTCACTGCATGTGGCCCAATCAAGTTGCACTCAGCTGTCGGAGAGTCTTCACACACAGTCCACAATGATCAGAGTTTCTTGGGGGTTCCTTCCTGCAGGTAAGTCTCTTGTTCCTCTTGATAAAGGGCGGGCAGTGATACAAAGCTTCTGGTGTGAATCCTTCATTCCAGGCATGTGCACCGGGTCCAAAGCGGCCTCACTCCTCTTTCTGAGAACTCTGACCAGGCCACACAACTTACTGGTCCTGATGACCCCATCTGGCATATGAGGGTCACCGTATCCTCTGGGTACATGGGCTATGGTCCAAGTGGAACAGTGAAGTCCACGGTGGTGCCCTCCGCATATACAGGGATGAGGCCTACTACCATACTTGGGCTACGGCCGCAACCGCACAGCAGTCTTCTCATGGCGGCCACCATGGCATTTGAGGTTGTCGCTCCCCACTATGCAGGGCTGCCGCCCATTTGGCAAAATGATGCACACGGGTCAATTCACGGTGGCCCTCCTTTGGCATATAAGGGTCACCAACTTTGTCCTGAACACAGGCATTTATATGCTCAGTGTAGCAGTCATCTCCTCACACCAGGCACACGGAGTTCTCTTGACAGGGTTCCCCCTAGGTCTCACTCCCTCCAGTGCTTTCTGTTTCTATACAGGACACTCTGATCTTGGCAAGTAGTCAGGAGCTGGTGTTCCAGGGCAGGTCATCTTGTATTCCCTGGATGATGTCCCCTCATCCAACATGGAGACTAGCATGCCTTGGCCCCCAGTCCTGATCACAGGCAGGAGTCTTGCAGAGCTTCCCCTCCTCACTCAGTCAATCTACCTGCTTGGCAGATTTCTGGAGTCTTATGCTCTCCTCCTTATAGTCCATTTCCATACACCAAATGTGATTTAGGGCCTGGGTCTTTGAAATTTATGTTGGGGGCCTGCTTCTTTTGAAGTGCAGATTCATCTTCCTTCTTCCCTATCCTGTAAACAATCTGTCACAGCAGGAGCAACTACAAAGCTGATAGCCCCACAACATGGACGAGAGTTGACACCTGAATGTCGGCCACAGTGATATGTGCATTAAAAGGTTAGCCCAGGGCCCCCTGCCCTACTTTTTATGATTCTCTTATCAGCCCCATCTCCTTCCTGAGTTGTGTCAAGACCCCTTCCTTGTGACCTCTCATCGAATCAAAGAGCATTCATTCTTTAAAGTGTATAGTGGATGTCTGGCTTACCTCTCTCCAGTCTGTGTCCCACCCAGCTTACAGGAACGCACAAAACTGTATGGTGAGATTTCTCTGCCTCCTCTTCATGTTTTACCATGCAGGCTTTGCAAAATGGAACCCAGGAACCTCTTTGTATTGTATACCATCTACAGGCACACATACACCAAGTGCATGTGTACAACCTACACACACTGTGCCGCACACATACATCCATTACATACATTTATCATGCACACACTACACAGCACTACATCCTGCCTTTATTGTACCAGTCTACGGCACACATACACCCAGCAGATGCCCTCACTGCTCTGTACTGCATTATCCTTCCTTGTACCCTTTCCAGACACACATACATCCAGAGCAGATACACCATTCCTGCTCTGCACAGCACTACACACCAAACAAATGTAGGCAAAGAGTGAGTTAACCACACAGCAGTGGAACTTTAAAATGAGTGGGCCCTAGGCCTCATCCAGGGACGCAGGTTAAAAGTAACCTGTACATTCCTACTGACCACAACATGGTATGCTGCCACCACTAGCTGGTGCTCCTTAACACCTGGTGAAAGAAGCAGCCTTTCACCATTATCAGGGTAGTGCTTTGAGACTATGTCATTGCACCCATGCATTATCTGCGTTTGCCGATGACACACAAATCAACATTAGGGATCTAGACATCAGTACAGTTGGGGCACTAAGGGCAGGGATGCACTTCTTTTATCACACAGAGGGCGTTTCCAACCCAATGCTCTCCTCATTGTTATGAGGTAGTAGTCAAACTTTCTGAACTGAAACAGAATCTGTCAGGCAGTTATTTCAATGATGTACCAGACTCCCAAATGCAGCAACGGGTAATGCAGGACGGCCAGAGTACTAAGGTGGTTTATGGAGCTAAACTGCTTCTACCAATAACTGAAGTGCCCCTACCACTCACCCCGCCACATCTCACTTTTAATAGCTCCATGAATGTGTCCTTGTGTAATGTAACTGGTGCTCATGTAAAGCGCTCCAATACCTTTGGGTCGAGTGCACGCTATATGAAACTGCAAAAAAAAAAATCGAATTCCTGAACATTGGTTTGGCCCTCAGTGGACTTTCTAGTAACTCTAATGATAAACAAGACAACAATCAGACAAGACTTACCCCTGACCCTGGAATGAATCACCAGCCTGGAGAAATTAACACTGTATTTACAGTGTATGCATGGATCTCCAAAGTGACCAAAACAAGTTATTTTAGTGCCATATAAAACCGATAAATTAACAAGAGAAAGTAACTTACTTGAAGGCTTTCTACCGTGCCTTACAGTACCCCGTGCACAAAATGTGTGCTTAACAATATATGACCGCGATTAAACCCTGCAGTCCTAGCCATCCATGTACTGTTAGAAGTATGTGGAATGTGTAGACCTTAAAGAGGCTGCTGCAGCCCCAGAGTAGGAACATTAACCAACGATAAGAAGTAGCCAATACAACGGCACACGAAGACAAGACAATACAGAGATTAGGAAGATAAAAAACAAACACAGAGCTGCCAAGGTTCTGAAAACAAACGCTCAGTGAAATATTATTGAACTCTGAAATGTTTTTTTTACAAATACAACGTTGGTGATGGATAGCAAAAGCTTTACTGCCAAAAGGGACCGTATGCCCTTGTGCAATTTTGCTTCATTCATAATAGAGAATGGAGCAAGCAGATTGAGCTCCGACCTTATTACATACAATGGGGCAGATTTATGAGGCCGTTGCGCCTCTTTGCGCCGCAATTGCGTCACTTTATTTGACGCAACTGCGGCGCAAACAATGCGCCCTATTTACAACGTGATGCATCTAGGAGATGCGTCACGTTGTAAAGCACTGCGCCATAAGGAGGCGTTCCTGCGCAGGGGGGGGCGTTCCTGCGCAGGAACGCCTCCTGAAAGTGGCTGAGTGAAATCTATGAGATTTCACTCAGTCACTTTCAGGGCAATGCTGCGTCAAAACCCTGCGCCTGCTTGAAGCAGGTGTAGGTCTTGATGCAGCGTTAGTAGAATGGGGCACCCCCGAGCCTTGCTGGAGCTGCGTCGCGCTTGCAACACAACTCCAGCAATGCGCCACATTTCCGGCACAGATGCGTCACGCATCTGTGCCGTTTTTGCACCATGGCGCGCCGCATTATAAATGCAACGCACCATGGGTGCCGTAGCTGTGGCGCACTGTGGCGCACGTTAACTGGTGCATCCCTCGGGATGCGCCAGTTAACATAAATCTGCCCCATTGTTTTTACATTAGGTCTAAGTAAGCAAAAACAGTTTGTAAAGCTAGTGTTGTTGTGTATGTTGTTCAATCACATCGCCTTACAGCTAATTTTGAGTTGTAGATGTTGCACACATATGTGTCTGTAAATAGAGAAGACACTACTATTGCCTCACCAGGGCCGGCGTTAGCGCTGGTGGCGCCCGGTGCGACAAAGTCTGTTGGTGCCCCCCAATGATCTCATACACCTGGTATTGCATCACCACCACACTTTAACAGTGCCAAAGTCTCCATAACCACTCTCTCTCAGATGTATTTAATTAGTTATATAGCGCCACTCATACAAGTGTAGGGTGCCAGAGTACCTTGCATTACACACACATTACACAGAGACAATCAATCATACGTTGGTAAAGCAGTGTATAGGAAATCTTACATATGACAGAGGCTTACAAGGTGTAGGAGTGACATTTCACCCATACTGGTAAGCAATATAGTATAACAGTGCCTGGTCTAGAGAAGCACAAACTCAAAATTTAACAAGCATTTACAATGCAATGGTCTCGGCATTATTAAAGGTAGAGCTATTGGCATAGCTCATTATTTTTTTAAAATCTTAAATAAATGGCATTGTCATTTACATTGCCAATAGCTTAATCGTTAAATAAATGGCATTGTCATTTACAATGCCAATATGTTAATCGCTCGCAAATGCATGACCTATTGCATTTACACCCAACAAGAGCCACACACACACACAGAGCCCCCCACACACACACACCAGAGCGCCACACACACACACCAGAGCGCCACTCACACACACCAGAGCGCCACACACACACACGCACACACCCAGAGCCAGACACACACACACACCCACCCAGAGCCAGACACACACACACCCAGAGCCAGACACACACACACACACCCACCCAGAGCCAGTCACACACACCCACCCAGAGCCAGACACACACACACACACCCAGAGCCAGACACACACACACCCACCCAGAGCCAGACACACACACACACACACCCACCCAGAGCCACACACACACCCACCCAGAGCCAGAGCCACACACCCACCCAGAGCCAGACACACACACACACACCCACCCAGGACAAGATTATTAGTTACAGTTCTTGAGCTCACACTCCCCCCCTTATCTACCAAGACAAACACAAAGCTGTGTCCCTCTGCGCACACCCTCATCCAGCCAAGTGACACTTATTTAGCTTGTCCCAAAAGATTTCCACCCACACCTAAAAAATAAAAAAAAGTAAGCGTGCTAATTAGCATATAGGTGTGACATAGCTTCTTTCCAGTCCATCACTGCCTGGTGTGCAGTGTATTCACCTAGGAACCTTTAGGACTGGGCTGCTAGAATTGAACAGGTGTATTAATCTCGTGCTGGTTGCCACATGCACATATGATCTTGCCACGGAAGACAGCATGCTTATTTCAAACCAACTAGGAGGGTTTATGGCCCACCACTAAGATGTGACCTGCAGGTCAGCAGAGTTTCAGATCCCGGCCAGGTCAAGTCAGCCTTTCTTACTAACTCGATTAATACCAAACATTAAACAGTACTATTTTCACACAAATAAAGCTCCAAGTAACGGGCTACAAATAAATCGCCACAGAACGAATTTGAAAATGCCCTGCCTCAACCATTAGCTGAGAAAGCAGAATGCTTTTATTTGACTGTTTTTTTCTCAAAGCACAAAGGCCAACCATTCGCGTCATTATTTTCTCTGAACCCCAACCGCAACAAAAGGTGACAAAAGGTGAAATTGTGAGCAGTTTCTTGTTCAGAGGAAAAAGTGACACCCAGGTCCCCTCAGGCTCGACCTGTGGGCGGGAAGCAGATGTAATAAAAAGCACTGTGTGAATGCCCTTTGAGAGGACTCGACAGCAAACACTGCAGATATGATAACTGGTGGTGAAGTAAAATGTGACTGCGTCTGACGCCTGGTAAGGGCGCATCTCCTCAGCCTGAGTCGGTGTGGGGAAAGCAGCGCCCCCCTGCGTCTCTTCCGAATTCTGCACCATTGTTGGAGATGAACATACAAACACACACAAACATATCCTGTTCCCACTCACCTAACAGCCATATCCCCAAACTCTCTATGAGAGCGCAACTACCCAGAGACACCCACAGAGACAGGTCTTTTCCAGTCCCCTAGACATACTTTACTCCTACACTCACACCCACCACCATTACTGGAACCCCCACGCCCCCAACACAGCCACTTCCTCCAGGCTACCCACACTAGCTCACGTGGACCAAGGTAGGCAGAGCCACACCGAGGTAAGTCAACACGTGTGCTAGGCACAGATGTCACTCATTTTGTTCCATGTCTCAGACGGCAATGGCAGGCACAAAACGATGGAATGTAACGCAGCCCCGACTAATTACTAGCGGCTGAGATTATTTCAGGCAGTCCACTCCCACCCGTCACTTTTTTGTTTCCTTTGATCAATCAGCTACCCCGGATTTGTCCTTCGGTTCCCCTGGAAAGGACCTTGCTATCTCGGGTGTCAGGAGGGACGAAGGCAGCGCAATTAGGAAGTAAATGCGGTTCTCGAATCCCTCTGTAGATGCTATGGCTTCCAGTCCTTGCCCCTCCGGTAACCTGGCCCCTCGATCGTAAACACAAGGCTATTCAAAGAATAAAGGTGGGTCAAGCAGATGACGCCATCGGCTGTCTGATGGTCCCTGCCTGATGTCAATTTGTGTTACCCCCAACTTGCGCTACCCCCGACATTCGGACGCATTGATATGCCACATGAACAACCTCGTGAAAGGAGGGGGTGGGGTATTGCCCGGCACTCACCCTGCCCAAGTACAGCTCGTCCAGCCGGTCATCGATCCACTTCTCCACCCCCAGAGTGTTCACCTGCCCACCCTGGGGAGAGGCCCTGGACAAAGAGACAGCAGGGAGACTGGCAGCTCAGGTAACGTCAGACTGAAGGAGTGGTGGGGACCAATCCTGTGGTAGCCCCAGAAATCTATATACCGGAACTCCTTGCCGCCGAAATGTACAGAAACCCTGCGTGCAAACCACACGGACACGCAAATAATTTACAGTGCACACCCTTCATTAAAGTCACAACCCCATCGAATTTATAGAACACCCTCCCGTGCAAACGACACGTGCGGCTGCACTCCCTGGATTACAGTGCGCCCCCTTGCACTCCGCATATACTCCTCTCCCCCCCAAATTTCCAACACCCCCTCCGTGCAGACTACACAAGGCCACACTCATAGAATTTACAGTACACCCCCTTGCACCTGCATGTAGTCACTTCTCCCTACGAATATATAGCGCACCCCCGTGCAAACCACACGAGACCGCACACCCAGAATTTACAATGCGCCAGGAGCACTCCGAATATACATTAACTCCCCCCCCCCGAAATGTATAGCATACCCTTCGTACAAATCACACGAGACCACACGCCCGGAATTTACAGTACACCACCTCGCACCCATTTTATACAGTAACTTCTCCCCCCGAATTTGTAGAGCACCCTTCCTGTAAACAACACACTTACAGAATGTACAGTACTCAGTGCTTTAAATGGGCAGGTACCCAGTACCTACACTTCTTTAAATCGAAAGGAAGAACGCCTCTACTTCTTACCACGGATGCAATACTTTTAATGGGGGAGTAAAGTTTTTTTTCTGTAGCAAACAGGTACTCTGGGAAAAATAAGTAACTACACCTTCGTATTTCCATTTCAAGCACCTAATACACCCCTCTCCCATTTGTAGCGCACTCTCCATGCAAATAATATATGCGGCCACACTCCCTGACATTTGTAAACCCCTGCGCCAGGTATAATGTATGCAAGGGGGCGTATTGACGCAAGGAAGGGTCCTAGAAGTGACGCAGTGAAATCTATAAGATTTCACTGCGTCACTTTTAGGACGCCATTGCGTCAAAATCTTGCGCCTGCCTCACAGCAGGCGTAAGACTGACGCAGGCCCTTTCACATGGGGCTTGCCCCAAGTGAAAGGACACATTGCTGGAGTTGCGTCACTTTTGTGACACACTCCAGCAATGCGTCACTTTTGCGCTTACAGATACCTCAGAAATACTGACGTATCTGTAACTCTTTGCGCCATGATGCGTCATATTATAAATATGACGCACCCAGCATGTTGCGAGGAGGGCGCAATGAAAAGTGACGCATCGCTGTTTTCACGTAGCGATGCGTCACTTTTCATAAATGAGGCCCAGTGTGTGGCACACACATGCGCACTGGTGCATTAACAGTGCAAGAACAGCTGCAGAGCACCGGCAGGACCCGGCCCACTTAAAACCCTGCCGCCAGTTCATGAATTTAGCCTCTTTATCCTCTATGGATTGAGCTGAAAAACCTAGAAGGTATCTGCTGGTCACTGCTGTCCACAAAATGACAAACACAATCCACCCCAAAGGTCCTGGAAAAAGCCTACTATGGTTTCTTTTTGACTTCGGTCTAAATGCTTAGGAGAAGGACTGTAATGTAGTGCACCCTGAGAGATATCTGACCCCCATCACTCTTGAACATGCCTCCTCATCTCCAAGAGCCAGAATGAACCGCTAGCAGAGACCTCTCGAGTGGACTGTATATACAAAAATACACAAAGTGTAAACTGCACTTCTGTACGCCACACTTCTCATCCATCAGAATACTACGCACAATTTCCCCAAAACACAATTACACACCTTGGCGGACAACAAGCACAACATGAAAACATTTCCCACACAGTTTTAAAACACAAACTACACAACCTATGCAATGTATCACGCCACCTGTAAGGCCACCGCTCCTGTGTACTGTTCAGGGGAAGCAGGTACAAGCCCTGTTGAATTGTAACTGGATGTGGTGTGTGGGTTCAGTCAGATGGTGATATACCTTGGTTGCCAGCACTTCATGTATGACCATTCAACAACAGGGATAGCCAATTCCTCATCATCAAACAGAAACGGAAAATGATCGACACTCAAAATAAACCACTTCTCCCTCCCTCAGGAGTCCTCACAGTTCTACAGAAAACGGGAAAAAACTTTACTGACTCACAAATTACATGCTACAAAAGTCCTTTACACCTTGTTCAAACACTTACCTGTGCTTTGCAGTAACTCGCCGAAGGCTCCGGTGCTCCCAGCGTCTCCCAGCCTGTGTATGCAGATGGTTGTAGTGGTGGAGCCGGAGGCTAAAGTGTTCCCAGGCTCTCTCAAGGGAGCACTCGTCCTCTTGGCACTTTAAGCACCGGGATGCTCCAACGTTCTCACTTTCTCCAACAGTACACTAACCCTCTAAACCATTGAAGTGCTGGGAGGCTAAAGCGTTGTTTTGCTGCTTTTCAGACCTTCCAGTGCCCGGACACGGAGGCTGCTGCAGTCTGACCCCATCTCGCCTACCAGCGGGCACTTAGCCTCGGTACTTCAAGCACCGGGAAGTTCCAAGGGTCCATTCTATACTGGTGTGCACTGACGTCGGTTCTCCATACAGTGCCAGAGTCTGAAGTGTTGTCTCTGCTGATCTGAAGACACAGAGGTTGAGTGTCCCGAGCTTCGCCAAGTGTGCTCTGCACTCCTGGACTGTGGATCGCTGTGCTTTTGCCTCCTGTGTCTGGTGCACAAGGCGCTACAATCCCTGGACTGGGGCAGCAGGTGGACTTCTAAAGAGCGGAGCCCCTGGAAGTGCTAGGTTGTTCCTGACCCCACAGCAGCACATTGGGCACCTGGATTATTGCCTGCACCGGACCCATGCACCATGCCCCACAGCTCCACTCCCAGCACCCTCCTCGCCGTCCCCTCCAGGGGCAAAATGCAGCTCTCGTCCCCCGCCAAGGGCAACATGGCCCGCACGGTTTGCCTCCTCTTCATCAACGCCTTGGTGCACCTGTCCCTGGCTTCCTCTTTCCTGACAGGTATGTGCGTACTGAGGGCGCGCACTCCAGGGGATGCTGCTAGGAGCACTGGGGTAGATACACCAGTAACATGTATAACACTTGGAACAATAATACATGTACAGGCTTGATAGAGCATTTAAGCGCAAAGCACAGAATCTAAATGCTATGCTCGATCTTATTGGTACGGAGTTTATCGACAACACAAGGATGAAAAGCTTGGCTGGGTAGAACAGAGCAGGTTTCACTCAGGTTATTAATAATAATCAACAGTTAGGGAGGAGGAATAACTGTCCATTCAGTTCCCCTTTATTGATTCTGGTTCACTCAGGTTACACTAATCTCCACATATTGTGTTTTTATTAAATTTAGATAATCTGCAGGCTATGATACACATCATACTAAACACATAATTGTTCTGACTCATTAGCGCCTCAGGCTCTTTTAGTTCTGTTCGCTATATCAATCAATATTGTGTATCTACATTATGATAGATAGCACCTATAGTGTGATACATCTATCAAAGAATGGATGATAAGTCTAAGCGCTGCTATATGTTATAATATAAACATTGTATGCGCTGTTATAATTTATAATGTGATACAACCACATAACCATATAAGACGAACTCCCCTTGAGTCTGCCACCCTGCAGTTGACATTTAACAGCAGGCAGTAGGGTTCGCCTTAGCAGCAGTGACTGCAAGTTGTCGAATACCGGGCCAGGGGCACACTGGTGTCTGGAGCTCTGCCGTGACTTACACCTGGCGCTGCGGGCAGAACAGGATCTTAATTGCACGTTGGATTTCATCCCATCGTGGGTGAGATAAGGTAGGGGAGCCCGGTCAGGACAGTCGCCCCCATGCCCCAGGTGAGGGGCTCTCGCGGATCAGCAGTGGGGTGAGAAAAGGCAGGGGAGCCCAGGGTCTGGGCCCGGGCCCTCCTGCCCCTAGAGAGGGTTGTCTCGCGGATCATCAGCGAGGTGCTACCGGTGTGGGTCTCGCGGATGAACAGCTAGTGATGGACGGGTGCAGAAGCTGCCGGACGGAGAGGCCCCTCTCTCCTGTACCCTCTCCTTCACAGGAGCACAGCACAGAGGCCAGTGATGAATGACGCAGAGCACACCCCGACTGCGCTCGGCTGGAACCGCTGCTACCGAAATGCCCAGGAAGAAACATGCAGATTCGCTAACATCTCCATGGCTCTGCCGCAGGGACTGACAGGGGCTGTCTCTCTGGAGGTCTTGCAGCGATGTCTCCGTATCTGTGCACTTTCGCAGAGGAGAGATGTTAACAAATCCCCACTGTACACAGAGGTCACGAGATACCTACCCATAGGAGAGCTAGGGGACATATCGGTGAATTCTCTGGAGAGATGGTCGTATCTATCTGTAAGATACGGGTATCTCGGTCCACTGTGCGCTGTTATTTTTATACTCTACCGGTTCAGACGCAACAATATTTGACGATTCTGCAGACAGAGGCTAAGAGATCACAATTGCATAAAACCGTTAGCAGCGTGATGCAGTACTGTCACCAAGGTAGGAGCTTCAACGCTCCCACGGTGCAGTTAAAAAGGTTGAACCTGTGCGCAATTAAACTTGCCAGGCAGTTATCTCAGACTACCGCGTGTACTCCGGAAGCCATTTTCAGCGTGACACTATTCTATTGTCCACACAAATTTACATAACAGTCCATATTCGGGGTCCATCATTTCACCGTGCACATGGTGGGGGGGGCGAGCAGCGAGCAGAACGAGGACTAGGCAACTTCTTGCGGCGGCGGTCGGAGTGAGCATACTGAGAGCGACGTGGGTGCACTGGGGTGATGGTGCGAGTCCCCACTGCTGTTTGGGGTGGGTTTGGAGGGGGGCGGGAAACATACACGGACAGCGGGGCGGGGTGGGGAAACATACACGGACAGCGGGGCGTGAAACATACACGGACAGCGGGGCGGGAAACATACACGGACAGCGGGGCGGGAGGGGGGCGAGAAACATACACGGGCAGGGGGAAGAAGACAGCAGAAGGCAGGGGGAAAAACGCAAGAGGACAGCGAGGAACTGCTTACCTTCACTGCGAAGGAAACAAAATGGGGACCTCAAGCTTCAGGACTTTTTTCGGATTTGGGGGCGTGTTCGGTGTTCAGAAGTAGGCGTGCCTAAAAAGTGGAAAGAAGAACACCGAACACACCTCCAAATCCGAAAAGGACGGAGCCTATTTGGAGTGAAGGCTCTCTCCTCCAATGGCTGGCCTCTATTTAGGAAGCCAGCCAATGGGAGAGAGCCAAAATTAGAGGCAGGATGAAGAGCCCCTCTAAGAGACAGAAGATCTCGCTACTTCCGGTTCTGACGAACCGGATAGTACCGAGACCTAAAACACCATAGTTAGGGGTTCTCTTTCATAATATGAATCGTTTCCTACCCAAATTAACCTTTTTTGCAACATTAATCTATGCTCTAATCTGTACTTTGCGGTGTGCATGCAGTTCTTCGATGAAAGTTAATAGCTCACTGTACTAAATTAGATTTGTAACTTATAAATTGCAAGTCACAAAAGGATGTCTCTTTTAAAAGCAGTAACCCATGACCTATTTATATTATATGCACTTTGTAATCTGCAAGGTTCACATTCTTTGCTGCAGGCATATTATTAACCCTCTGCACTACTTTATAGTGAGTCAAAACCACACCTCGACAAAACTCCGACCTCTTTCCAGGAAGAATATTAATCACAGAACTTATCTTGACTTTTGTTTGTTGCCTGAAAATTGCTGGAGGGAAGGAACGTGTCAACAGGTGCTTTAAAACCATAATAAACTTGCAAACACGGCCCCCCCTCCCCCAGGTCCCCGCTCCCCCGAAGTCAGACCCCAGTGCGGTGGCACCGGTTGCACCGCCCTAGAGCCGGCCTTGTGCTCACTATTC
This sequence comes from Lissotriton vulgaris, assembly GCF_964263255.1. Lineage (NCBI taxonomy): Eukaryota > Metazoa > Chordata > Amphibia > Caudata > Salamandridae > Lissotriton > Lissotriton vulgaris. The sequence continues at coordinate 627,498,084 of NC_141691.1, read as the reverse complement.
TGTAATGCAATCAGTTTACAAATGGGTGCTATACAAACAAACGTCTCGTTGGTGTTGTTTTATTTCACTGCATGAAGCTAACCCCTTGTGTTCTGGCCAACCACCTTTGTTTATAACTATTTCACACAGGATTTTTTTTTGCGTAAACCATACCTGCAGATGCTGAGAGTGTAACATTGTTGAGGAAGGGTTGGGACATAATGACCTTATCAATTCTTCCCCTCTCCTGAAGCACATCTTCTCCCCATACTCAACAATGGTAATAAATATCGTATCATATTTGAAACCAAATTATTCGTGTAATAGAGTTTTTAACAAACAAAACATTACCTGTAAATAACTTTTGTTTAGAAAAGTAAGCAACCCAACATTTCTTTCTCAAAGACCTGAATAGTGTATTTAATTTTCTTTACTATTCCGTACTATTCAAGGAAATAAATAATAAAGCAAATTTAGGCCCACATGCATCAAGCATTTTTTGAGTCGCAAACGTGCGATTCCTTAAAATCGGCCATTTGCGATTCCAAAAATGCTTTTTGGAATGCATCAAGCATTTTTTGAAATCGCAACATTTTTGCGATTTCCAAAAATGCGATTGCTTTTAGGAAATCGCAAATTTGCGATTTCCTAAAAGCAATGCATGAATACTTTTGAAATTGCGAATTCGCAATTAGAGGGACAAATTTACCGAGTAGTTGAACTACTCGGTAAATTTGCAAAAAGTGTAATTAACACAAAAAACGCATTTAAAAAGCATTCATGTTACGGACACACATGTCCTTAGGACATGTGTGTGTGCAACATGATGCGAAAAATACATTTCAGGGGTGCAGGGGGGGTTCATTTGAACCCCCCTCACCACCCTTGAAATGCAATCAGGATTTGCGATTTTGAAATTGCGAATTCGCAATTCCTATTAATTCCTATGGGCCTTTTGGCCCATAGGAATGAATGGGAATTGCGAATTCGCAATTTCAAAATCGCATTTTTTATGCGATTCGGTAGAAATAGCGATTTCTACCGAATTGCATAAATATTTTAAAAATAATCATGCATAGGCTTTTGCGACTTCTAAATTGCGAATCGCTTTTTATCGCAATTTAGAAGTCGCAAAAGCCGAGATTGATGCATGTGGGCCTTAGTTCCCTTCATATATTCTGGTGTCAAAAGGTTTATGCAAAATAGTGAAGCAATCCCTGTTTGAGCCATTATGCAAGCAGTTGAGCCATTCCTACACTGACGGTGTTTAAAAGTCAGTCTGAGTGGCAGAAATGCATTGTTACTGCTTGTATTTATATGATTATTCGACTGATTGTAGTTGCCTGCTTATATACCTACGCACTTCTTTGTCCAAGCATGATTTAAGGGTATTGGTACACTGTATCAGTGTGCTGTTCACAAAGCAACAGTAACAGCAAATACATATTCTGTAGCATTTACAAGAGGGTATAAATATAACTAGGTTTAGTGTATTCGAAAGGGGTTTTAAGGAGGGACAACTGTCGCCTCTTCCCAGTACTTCATGCTCTTGAGATAGGCAAGACCTGCTATTGCTCGAATGTATGTGTAAACCAACTTTTTTTGTATAGATTTTTCTAATCATAGCTAAAGTGTAACGGTGCACTCTGAAGCCAGTCGGGGAGATGTGCAAAAATATTCAGTGGGACTTGGAGAGACAAGTATCTCGATGCCAATAGGTTTGACAAATTGCAAGTTTTGTAGAGTTTGAATTTGTTAGGACATGGGCAGGTAATCTCACCTGATTTGGGCTCATATGGCAAAATGAGCTGGGAATCCTCTACAGATGACGGAGAACGGTTTATTCGAATACGATGAGTCTTCAGTTATTTTCACAATTATCAGAGTCTATTAGCAAGACTTTTATGCAAAAGTATCTTGAATGATTCTCTAGGTGTGCAGCTGGAGATGCTTTGTCTCTGGGATTTTTCTTTTTACAGTCGTCGTCTGATAAAACTCTGCCTGATTGTGTTGCTTTAACCACCATGTAGGTTGTGCAACAACAGCTCAAAAGGCCCGAGAAAATAGGGGGTGCTTCCAATGTCTGAAACAGTTCCTTGTGTAGTTCATGGTCTTTAGTCAAGAACATATTGGAAACTAAATACTTCTTGATTTGCTAATTGATATTCAAGCTAGATTTCTGTAAGAAATAGCAGTCGATATTTGAGAATGGGAGCATTGTGTAATGAAGGCCGGTTCTGATAAGACAGCATTTTCATTGCTAGGAAAGTAAAAAAGGGGTCAATGGACTTGGGTAGAACTTGGCAACCACCTTGGTATCTGCCATCTCTTTAGATCTTGATTTATTTATAGCAGGGAAAGAGATGAAGATAGAAAGGCTTGTGATGTCAGCAGTGTTTGGAATTGGGACAGCATGAATGAATGGTCTGTTGGCATAGAACTAGGACTATTATCAGATTTAAGGCATGTTAGGTTAACTTAGCTTAGCTTAGTTTAGGTAGGTGTGTATAGGAAATTACTATATTTTGAGTGATGTCCCCCCAGGGTTTTGTCCTGCTTTGCTGACTTTAGAACATTATGCACATTACCTCTGCTAATCAGTATTAAAATCCTAGTGCAGTAGTAAAATGGTTGTATTGTGTAACTCCCAATTGACAAATTTAACTTGTGTTTAAGAGCCCTGTATATTGTATAGACCATTCACCAGGAAGGATTCCAATCTCCCAAAAAGAAACTAAGGGTGCTGATTTAGAGTTCAGATGATGGATTAGTCTGTCAAAAATGGAACGGATATTCTGTCAGCCATATTACTAGTATATTATAGCCAATAGCCCTTGCAATGCGGCGGAACGGACATCCAGCATGTTTTTGATGGAGTTACTTGTCTGTCAAACTCTAAATCAGGTCCTACCTCTGAAGGTAAATATCTTGACCTGGCAAAGGTGCCAAATGTGTCTGACCAGTCAGTGGACTTTCCTGGCCACGAAATTTGAATTTCTTCTATTCTGATCTTTTGCCACTAAAACCAACAGCTTTAGTGTTACCTCACCCAACACCTATCCGGCTTCATGAAGACTTCCTCAGATACTGCCTGTTATCCTGCCGCACTGAAGGATTTTAACTTTCAGAACAAAGCGAAGTTCCCAAGGTAAAATCTCCAACCGGGATAAACCTGGTTGACAAATCGGATGTGGGCTCCATTGCAGTCAGTCTCAAATCATGCCAAGGTCTCGGTCTACCGCGACCATTGACTACTTATGATGCTTTGCACTTTTTGGAACTATTTTTTACTTAAAACTTAAAACATTCATATTTCTAGTTCCCCTTTTTGAAATGTTGTCTTGTTGGTGTAATTTACTCATTACATTTAACTGAATTTTGGTTTGGTATTTTAATTTATAGGTTGTTTTGACTTCTGCATACAAACTTTACACATTGCCCTAAGTTAAGCCTGCCTGTTTTGTGGCATAACTACCAGGGGAGGGGTTGAGCTGTTTTTAATTTGGTGGTAGGTTGAGCTGTTTCTAATTTGGTGATGCTTTATTTGGCAAAACTTAGCTAGTGAAGAATGTTTTTGCGTTAGCAGTAAATGGCATATGTCCTCTGCACACAACTATACTTAAGTAAAAGTAATAGGATGCTAGTGTGACGGGAGTCAATTGTTCGGTGTTTATAGCAAATGATGTCTATTTGTCACTGATATATTGTTCACTTTCACTTTTTGTGGATGATCCCATGTGAAGCTGTTAGTTATAAATTAAGGACTTACCTGGATGGGTCAAGCAGTTAACACTTAAATAGATGTGGTGGAGGGAACACACATATATTCTCTGTGTCCTTTTAATACATGGGGATGCACAACTGATCTGTTCAATCATGCAGGACAAAAAGCATTTTTACAACATAAAGAAATATGGGATAACATACCCCCTGTTGTAAATTAAAATGATATTGGAAGTCACCAGGGAGATCCATGAACATAGAAAAGAATCAGGCCAAAGGCTGAGATCCTGTACATGGTCATGGATCTGCAAGGTACAACAAATCTCTCCTTTGTGCTGATCACTATTCATTTGATAATAATTTATCACGACAAGGAGCAATATTGAATTTGCAAAGGAATTATGCCCTGTGACGTGCCTTTCACCTTGGCTGCTGTCTCTGACAGCTTACATTAGGATGCTACAGCTCACCTGTAATAAGGTACTACAGTTGAGCAGAAATGGCATTTTGTTATTATAGGTGGATAGGGAAATAATAATATGAGTGTATTAATAGAATTCGAGACATGTTTTTGTACTGCAAATGTGAATGTCGGTGAATTCTACTGGAATCTCGAATCATCAAGGTCTTGCTGAGGCTTCCAATGATGTGTTGTCACATGAAAGACTGAGGGACGTTAGTTTCAGAACTGTATTCAGAGGAAGAGTGGTAGTTGGGAAACATGAGCAGGACTGATGGAGTTGCCAGCTGACTAAAAGAAATAAACAGAGTTTGATAACGGCACTGCAGTGTTTATCAGCTGTTAGCTCCTGGGTCATCGCTGCTGGGTAAGGGGCAGTGCACCTAGTTGCCATTGCTTGATAATCAGAAGTGTGTCTACATTGAATCACTCAGCGCTGCCCAGGGATAAAATGATTGCTCAGATAGGCTGAAGATTATATTTCTAAACACAGGTCAGAGTCAGGGATCAATGGAACAATGTTTTTGTATCCTCTATCAAGATAGAGTGAAAGGTCAGGCAGATATTTTGTGATACTTGGAAATTAGATATTCCCTATAAAGTATCAATGAAACATTGGAAACTGACATCCTGAACGAAATACTCAACAGTTATGTTTTAGTGTTAGGTTTTTCATACTCACTTGAAGCTTAATTTAATTTGTCTCTTATTTATTTATTTTATTTATTTATGTGCTTTTATAGCGCCTGAATAAATCCCCGAAGGGGTATCTCCGCGCTTGTGCTGGGTGAAGGAAGTTTATACCATGCCTAATCATTTACAGAGGTAGTGAGTCATGAACTGATTAATTAATAGTGAAAAAGTAAGTATTTCATATGTTTCCAGTTTCCATTTTTTATTCATGATCCAATACAATTGATCACAGAAAGAGAGAACGAAAGAGAGAGAGAGAGGGTGATGTTTAGGAACTTCAGTGAGTGAATGCGTAAATGAGTGAGTTTGTTTTGAATTACTGAAGAAATTAGTATATTACTGGTATTTAAACAAAATATCGAGGAGCAGAAAAATCGAGTTTTTTGATATTGTAATGCACAAATATTGTGTACAAAAATACTGTTGTCAAGAATATCAATTTTATTTTAGTACTATCAGTGTTAACATTATCGAAGGGCCTTGTTAGGATGGGAGTTGGTGGGACCGTCGACTGCCATCATATCAGGTAGGAGACCATCCAACATAGTGTCAGTGGTTCCACCCGTCTTTTTACAATATGACCGCAATGGCTTGTGCTGCAGTCCAGGAAAAGTGCTACATCACAAGCCACACAGGACAAAATCACTTTGTGCACATCCATGCACCGTGTGCCTGGCACCATGTGGTGCCTAGCACACGGTGGATGGATGTGTGGAGGGGCACTGCATGTACCTCCCAGACCACTTAGCAGTGGCCAACGGGGGACCGGGGCCTTGCTTGGGGCCTTTAACGTCTGTTTCCATCTGCCTTTTCATGGTGGTTGGACCACCATGAAAAGGTAGTCGGGATGGGACATCCTAATCTGTACTGTGGTGCCTGCACCGTAACCACCTCCATTGTAGGGATAGGATTCTGACCGCATCTTGGATGCTGTCTGAGCTGATGGTCTTCCCCCCGACAGAAAATGGTCCAACTGCTGGTATCTGACTGTCAGACCGAAGGGCAGTCAGCCAGTTGGACCACCATTGACAGGCTGTCGGAGTGATCCGGGTGGCATCCAAATGATTCCTTATACTTGTAATATCAAATTTAAAAATATCCATGTCATTAATATCGATTACAAAAATATTGTTGTTAATAATATCATTTTTTAATTATGTTTATGTATTTTAGTATATATTTTAATTTTACATGTTATAAATTGTTTCTATAATTATTATTAATGTTTATGAATATATTTCGTAATTTTTTAGTTGCTTCTAAATTCAATTTAATAGTTTATTGTGGTTGCCGCGATCACTGCCTGATTATTTCTGGGGGTGGAGAACACCATCCCCCATCTCCCCTGGCAACAGAGTGTACAGGAGTACCATACATTTTGGAGCAAAGTCCTGCAGCGCGAGATGCACGCAGGTTCTGCCCAGGCGAAGACCGGGCCAAGAGCAATCCCATCTGCCCCCGTCCGCAGCTGGACATGGCTGGGCCGGTCCACATCTCTTCCGATCTTCATTGTGAAGTTGAACGGGGCAGCTGCGGTCGGTAGGGGAGTACCTCCCGGGGCGGTGACGTGGGGAGGGGCAGGGTGGGTGTTAGTAATGTATGGATAATGGATGTTTGCAGGTAAGTAAACATATAAATAAATCAAATGAATTTCGTTGCGTGCACTGCATTGCATTTGGGGATGCAGTGCACACAACGAAATTCGTTTGATTTACTTATATGTTCACTTACCTGCAAACATCAATTTTCCATACATTACTAACCCCCGCCCTGCCCCTCCCCCTCCCCACGCCACCGCCCCGGCAGGTACTCCCCTACCATCCGCGGCTGGAACCGGGCACTGTGACTGCTGGGTGAGTGGCAGAACATTTCTATTTTTTGGGATACCCTGTCGAGCTGTTGAGCTCTGGAAGTGCTGTGAGAGGCTCGTGACTGGGAATCATTACATCGATATCCATATACTTTGACTTTAGGCTTCTCTTACAATCCCTAAAATGTGTTTTAATAGGTAACATCTAACATTAAACCGCCCTAGACATGGCCATGGAGAAAGGGAAGGGCCAAGGGAGGGCTCCGTCATCTGTACTTAAATTGACAGGATGTTACAAAGGGCTATAGGGGTGGTGACCAAAAAGATTGAATTATCAGAGAGGCAACTCTCCTTGAATGCGGATGCACATGGCACTTTAATAGGCCACCACCCTGACTTAATACATAGCCTAGAGCACCATATTGATGATAATCCTATGGACTCAGTTCATCTCAGGGTCAGCATCCCAAGGCGGGGCACTGATGTCAAATGCCCTCAGATGGATGAAAGGAGCGCTAGGTCTTGTCAGCTGTCAAAAAAAGAAATCTGGCCTGCAACGTACCTCCAAGTCCACCAAGGCAACCAATGATGCAGGTGAGGATCCTGTAGCCACGTGTCCCATGACTGCTGATATTGCTCCCACATGCGACGAGAGGGAAAGTGGGATAGTTCTACAGCCCACTTGGCTAACGTGTTTAATAAGAGACTTTCTGGCCCAGGTTAAAATTGTACTCCATGAGGAGCCGGCTTGTCTGGACAAACTGGGTCAACCACAGTGGGAACCAATAATGTGGAATCCAGGGGGGCAAAATGCACAGAGGACAAAAGTAGTCACACTGAAACACCTCTCACACCTGATACACAGATGGGCAATAGTATAAACAAAAAAGATAGGAGCAATTGTGTGAACAACTGTGGGGTAGTGTGGGGCCAAATGCCATTGGTCTTGGGGGTTCTTTACTGAATATGGCAAATAGTGGTACTATAATACCTCCAATTATTAACCTCCCCCCGTCTCATGCTCCTACGTTGCGATTCTTTCAGTGGTCCCTGAGCTAAAAGCAGTCCAGAGAGACGGAATCACAGGAGGAACTAACAAACAAATGCTTATATTGACTAAGAAAGTACAGGAATTTCCTCTCTAACAGGGTTGATAATATCCTCTTGACGGTATGCACCTGTTACAACGCATTTTTTACAACGCACTACTGTTACAACGCATCTATTACAACGCAGATACTGTTACAACTCATGTTTTTACAACGCATTTTTTTACAACGCAGGTACCTTTACAACGCATACCATTACAACGTAAGTATTGGTAAGTATATATTTATATTTTAAATGTTATATGTTTGGGGTAAAGGGGTATTTTTAGGGTTTAGGGTCCGTTTTGGGTTTTAGGGTAAAGGGGTATTTTTAGGGTTCATGGTCAGTTTTCAGTTTTTGGGTAAAGGGGTATTTTTAGGGTTCAGGGTCAGTTTTTAGTTTTTGGGTAAAGGGGTATTTTTAGGGTTTAGGGTCAGTTTTCAGTTTTTGGGTAAAGGGGTATTTTTAGGGTTTAGGGTCAGTTTTTAGTTTTTGGGTAAAGGGGTATTTTTAGGGTTCAGGGTCAGTTTTTAGTTTTTGGGTAAAGGGGTATTTTTAGGGTTCAGGGTCAGTTTTTAGTTTTTGGGTAAAGGGGTATTTTTAGGGTTCAGGGTCAGTTTTCAGTTTTTGGGTAAAGGGGTATTTTTAGGGTTCAGGGTCAGTTTTTAGTTTTTGGGTAAAGGGGTATTTTTAGGGTTCAGGGTCAGTTTTTAGTTTTTGGGTAAAGGGGTATTTTTAGGGTTCAGGGTCAGTTTTCAGTTTTTGGGTAAAGGGGTATTTTTAGGGTTCAGGGTCAGTTTTTAGTTTTTGGGTAAAGGGGTATTTTTAGGGTTCAGGGTCAGTTTTTAGTTTTTGGGTAAAGGGGTATTTTTAGGGTTCAGGGTCAGTTTTCAGTTTTTGGGTAAAGGGGTATTTTTAGGGTTCAGGGTCAGTTTTTAGTTTTTGGGTAAAGGGGTATATTTAGGGTTCAGGGTCAGTTTTTAGTTTTTGGGTAAAGGGGTATTTTTAGGGTTCAGGGTCAGTTTTTAGTTTTTGGGGTACAGGGTAAAAATAAATTAAAATTAATTTTAAATTAAATTATTTAATTGAAAATAAATTAAATTAAATTACATTACATTATTTTTGGGGTTGAGGGTCAGTTTTGAGTTTTTGGGGTACAGGGGTACAGGGTAAAAATAAAGTAACATTTATTTTAAATTAAATTAATTAATTGAAATTAAATTAAATTAAATTACTTTAATTTATTTTTGGGGTTGAGGGTCAGTTTTGAGTTTCTGGGGTACAGGGGTACAGGGTAAAAATAAAGTAATATTAATTTTAAATTAAATTAATTAATTGAAATTAAATTAAATAAAATTACATTAAATTATATTTTTTTAAATTAATTTACGATTATAATATTAATATTAATATATACTTACCAATACTTACGTTGTAATGGTATGCGTTGTAAAGGTACCTGCGTTGTAAAAAAATGCGTTGTAAATACATGAGTTGTAACAGTATCCGCGTTGTAAAAGATGCGTTGTAACGGTATGCGTTGTTACAGTCCGCGTTGTAACATCATATATCCCTCTTGACCCACAGAGTGAGCAAGATTGGGAGAGACAGTGTGGATAGGACTGGTTACTGAGGTATTATAAATTTTAGGAACACAAAGCTAGTACATGAATTTTCCAGGCAGGAATCGGGCTCTAATTTAACGCTGTTACCATTGGGTTATTCCTATAGACCCCCCTCACATGGCCATACTAGGGAGAAGAGTTTGAAACTCTGTGGTTCAATATTCAAGCTGGGGCTTTCCAATTAACAGGCATGGTGCGTCTCATCCTATATAGTCCCAGTAGCCAACAGACTTGATGTACTGGAGGGGATGAACTGACATTCTCTGTGTTGGGCAAGCAAGGGACATAAGCTAGACAAAGATGGCTGGGTGTGGGGGTGGATTTGTGATCTTGGAATTTCCTACCCATGCATTGCTAGGCCTCATTCTCTGGAAAGTGATTTCCGGGGTGAGGTAAATCTGCTATCACACACAGGTCTATTATCAAGTGGTAAGGATATGATGATGGCTGTCCCTTTGACCCCCATAGATCTCCATAATACCTGCCAGGATACCACTCTTGAAGAAAGCCACTACGAATTAAGTGGGGGATCGAGTCAGGCAATAGCCAGCTAGGAAAATCCAAAATCTTCAAAGGTGGCATCCTGGAATGTTGCAGGATTAAAGGGAAAGTTTGACTGTAGTGATTGGGGGTCATTCATAGACCAGTATGACATATTTCTATTTTAAGAAACTTGGATGACGAAAGAATTTGAGCACTCTGGCTATGCAGTTTTTATCAAGGCAGTGACCACAGGAGGGAGGAGGGAGAGGTAGACCATCGGGAGAGTTATCCACCTGGGTACCTGTCCATCTGGGCTGTAGGGCCAACATGGTGAAGACCTTTTCAAATGACATTTTGTGTGTTTTATAAACCTCTGCGTCCAATATTGACGTATACTTGCTAAATGTATACTCTAGGCCAATGGGCACTGGTCAAAAATCCTCTACTGTTGAGCAGTTCTATGTTCTCACTTCCAGAGAATGCTTTTAAGAGAGTAGACAGGGATTTTAATTGTCACTTTGATTTCCTTGTTGCCAATCATGATGATTTACAAAATGATGAGGACAGGCTGTGGGCCATTCCGGGGATGTTTATCTGTCTATACCCCCCATCAAAAAATGGCCATCCTTGGGCCTCAAAATGCATGCTGTTGTACTGAACTATTCCATACAGGAATGTAATAGGTGAACCAAATAAGATAGACAGGGCGCACATACATTTAATAGGACAGGATGTTCATCTGTAGTTGACTATATCCTTGTGGACACAAGATTATGGTCTCTTGTCAAAATACTACTAAGACACAATAGTGACCATAACACTCTGTCCCTTGACTTAGTTCTACCCTTTAAGAGTACCTCAGAAACTGGTATAAAAATGTTTGACGACAGGCTAAGGTTGACCTTGTCCAGACGAAGATTATACTGGTCCACAATGCAGTGGTCCCCAGACACAATTGATGCTCTGTATAAGGTTGTGAATAATTCCCTAGCGGCTCAGTGTAAAGTTATCTCAATGGATGTTAAAGTTTGTTACCCTGACAGAGTAGTGGATATTTATGCTTCCTTATTAGGCAAATTGAAATATATACTTTATACTGAAACAAGGCAAAGGCATTGTAGGAAGAAGATATCCACATTGTTAGATCTGGGGGTCTCTAGTTGGCGGAGGTAGGTACCCATGTCCAAATAAGGACCCTTGCTTCTAGTCAGGGTAAGGGTGATACACACTTTGGATAACCCCTGCTCACCCCCTTGGTAGCTTGGCACAAGCAGATAGTCTTATCAAAGGCAATGTGTAGAGTATTTGTGCCAACACTCACAGTAACACAGTGAAAACACCACAAATGGACTCCATAACAGTTTAGGAAAAAAAATATTTTTATCTAAACTACACAAGACCAAAACGACAAAAATCCAACATACACAGTTTAAGAATATGTTTTTAAAAAGAGTTCCAGAACTTGTACCGAAATAATCCACAGAGGCGTCACGTGTTGCCCAAAGTACCTGTATCTGTATTAAGAGTTCCAAAAACAGCTGCAGCGTCGAAAAAGGTGCGGCACTCCTGAGACCTTGGGGAGGCGAGGCGGCGTCGAGCTGAGTTGAGTCCCGTCTGTAGGTGGAGAGCTGCGCCCAGTCTTTGTGCTGAGTTCGATGCACAGGAGATGCACAGGTACGATGTGTAGATCCTCGGGATGCGATGGCGTGGATGAGCGACGTCTGCTTCGGCATCGATGCGACATCGGTGAGCTTCTTGCGTCACCCTCAGCCGTTATCGGTGCTGCGATAACGGGAGGCCGGCCTCCAGCAAGGACCCAGAGAGGCACAGGCGTTGCTCACGGCCGATCACTGCCGGAGTCGGTGGACGTCATTGGCCGTCGGAGCTGCGGAGCAGGGCAGGCGCTGAGTCGTTGACTTCTCGAGCGGCTCCAGGCGTCGGTGCAGGTCGCGGCATCACAGTGGCGCCATCGCCGGCATTAGAAATAAAGTTCTTTTGGCTTCTTATCTCTTTGTCAGCTCCGAAACAACCTACAGAGGCCCCACAACTGGATCAAGCACTCTAGGTAGGTCAGAACTCACACAGCAGAGTTCTGAGGGAAGCTGGGAGTGATGTCCTTTTGTGCCTGGGACTTGAAAACAAGAGGCCAGCTCTTCTCAGGCCCTTGGAGATCTCTTCAAGCAGGGGACAGAGCAACAGCACAAGTCCTTCCCCTCTCCTTGGCAGAATAGCAACAGCAGGTCAGCCCACAAGCACATAGCAGGTCAGTCCTTCCTCTTCAGTCTTCCAGCTTTTCTCCTTGGCAGAGGTTCCTTCTTGATTCGAAGATGATCTAGAGTTCAGGGGTTTGGGGTCCTGTAGTAATACCCCAAAAAGTCTTTGATCCCTTTGTGCAGGAGGGCTCTGAACCCTAATCAAACCAGTTCTGGGTGGTTCCTGCCAGTGGACACTTCCTTCCTTTGAGAGAGAGGGGCAGAGTCATCAGCTGCCCAGCAGGAGGTGTAGCCAGCATTGTGGAAGGCAGGCACAGCCTTATTCAGGCCCAAGTGCTATCCCCTCCCTCCACTCAAGATGCAGATGAAGCTATTCAGCCTAGTGCTGACTCACCCAGCCTCCTGGAGCCACCCCATCCCCGGTCACTCACAAACCAGACAGTCAATTCACAAACAGGCAGAGGCACACAGAAAGGTTAGACAAGAAAACAACCACTTTCTAAAAGTGCTGTTTTCAAACACAGGATTCAAAAACCAACCTTCCTAAAAGATGGGTTATTACATTCTGAGTTTAGGGATATTACACTTCAATTTTCTATCTTGCTCCTATGGGAAGATATGCAGGTAAACATTATACACAGCATTCCCCATTCTAGCCTATGGGCAAGATAGCCTTTCAATAGTGAAAAACGAAATTGGCTGTATTTCACTATCAGAGCATGTCACCCACACTAGTGCATGATCTACCTTTCATATGCACTTCACCCTGCCCAGGGGGGTACCTTAGGGCTTCCATAGGGGTGTCCAATGTGTACAGAACGGGAAGGGTTAGGCCTGGCCAGTTGGGACACTGGCCAGGTCAGTATGGCAGTTAGCAACTGCACACAGGCACTGCAGTGGCAGGCATGAGACTCCATTTTAAGTCTACTCATGTGGGTGGCACAATCAGTGCTGCAGGCCCACTAGTAGCATTTGAATCACCAGCCCTGGCACACTCAGTGCACTTTACTAGGGACCTACTGATCTGGCAATCATGGATAACCAATCATAATATTATTTTATACAGAGAGCATATGCAGTTTATCACTAATCAACAGTGGTAAAGTGCCAACAACTACAGGAAAGGAAAAACAAGGGAGAAAGAAGCAAAAAGTTTGGGGAAAACCCTGTAAAAAGGGCCATTTCTAACACACATGGTTCAACAAAGAGTGTAGAGCTGCCAAACTAGCTTAAATAGAGGCTTTAAAAAGCCAGGACAGGTGTCGGATGAAATCTACAAGGTATTTCTAATAGCGCTATTAGCTCTGCAAAGAAAGAGTGGGACACAGCAAAATTGGACTCTGTGCTCAATGCTATCAAGCACAAGGATTAGAAGGAATTCTGGAATATAGTCACCTTTGAGAATTGTGAGGGAAGAACTAATATAAAACATAACATCGCAGCCGATCTACAGAATGAGCACTGTAAGTCCCTTCATGGAGTATTAGATGGACAGGAAGCACATACAGCTGGCTCTAATGCCAAGGGCCTGCAAAAAAGTGAATGACCTTCTTCAGGTCAGGAAGGTTATACTGCGATAACCCTCCCAGAAGTCCTTAGGGCTATTGGTAAGATTGCTCCACATAAGGCTCCGGGTAATGATAATATTCCCAGGGATCTCTATCTTTCTGAACCAGAGGTCTAGGGCCCTTATCTGTGGGCAATTTTCAATGCCATTATGGCGGGCAAGCAAATTCCTGGTTCCTGGCTTGGGGCAGAGAATATACATATCTATAAGAAAGGTTCTCCACTATTGCCTGCCAATTAGACACCCATTAGTGTAATTGATACAATGCAAAAATATTTGCCCAGGTATTACCAGACCAGCTACAGGATTGGATAGAGGAAGGAAAGGTCCTCAGTCCCTTCCAGGCAGGTTTTAGACAGCGCACATCCACCCTAGACCAAGCCTTTAGGTTGCAACTCTTATACTGGAAAGCTGGAATTCTTGAAGGCGGGAGATTTTATTTGATCTTTGTAGATCTTAATTCAGCATTTGACCTAGTTCAGAGGGAGTTACTTCGGGCAGTGCTGGCTGTTATGGGGGTTTCTCCATATCTGTGCCATATAATAAAGAGGTTGCATGAGAATAACTTTGCGCAGTTGCGTTGTGGCAAACTTGGAGAACTTTCTGAAACCTTTGCTGTCAGCAGGAGTGATTGACAAGGGTGTGTGCTGACCCAATGTTATTTTGCCTGTATATTAATGGTTTTATAAACCAATTGTATAGCACCAGCAACAATGATGCACCCAGCCTTGGTTCTTGCAAAATACTGGCAGTGATGTTTGCTGATGATACTCTTCCCCTCAATTGGCATCCAAAGGACATTAGATCGTTTCAATGAACTTTGTAGGGTGATGGGCTTTAAAATCAATGTTACTAAAATCACATTTATGACTTTTGAACCCTGAATGTCACTCTCCTTGAGAGGGTTCCTATTTTTGACTATCTAGGATGAACTCTTAGCGAGAGTAGGGACTGGTCATTCCATATTGCCAAACAAAGAGTAAAACTGGTGCAATACACAGGTGGGCTTGCAAGGGTGCATGACGAATCCTTTTATAAACCTGTTATCCCCACTATTGAGATCGACAAAATGCAAGCCCTAGGTGCAACCTTATCTGGTGCAGAGCTATGGGGACACATATATATTAAAGAAATCTTGCAGACAGAGAATACATTTCTAAGGCAACTTTTGAGCCTCCCTGCTAGTACCCCACTTATCCCCTTTTGACTGGACCTAGGCATTAGATCTATTGCGGAGGGGGCCAGAATTAGGCCACTTCTATTTTGGAGAAGATTATGGATCACTCCAGAGTTGACCTCTTATAGATTGGCTTTGGTGGAGATCCTAGGACTTCAAGGGGCTGACAGGCTACCATGGCTTCATTACATCAGGGAAACTCAAACAACTATTGGCATAGCAAGCCTGTGGGATGATCCGGAAGTGGCTTGCTCTGCAGTGTCCAAGGGGAGTTGGTGAGATGTTATAAGGGGTTTAAATCAAACTCCCTTCTGGCAAATTTCTTCTCAGGAACACAAACAATAAGATTTCTAGAGATTAAAGAAACCTATGGATTTGAGGGCTTTCTGGATGAGGTTCAACCGGCCCTAGCGAGGAAGCTGTATATCTAATTTAGGCGTGGAACTCTTCCCTTGTGCACATTTCCCAACCATTGGAGTGGTGAGGGTTACTATACTTCATTGAATTGCCCCTCCTGTGGCTTGGACAAAGAAACAGAGGCTCATGTCTTATTTTTTTTGCACAGTCTATAAGAAATCTAGGGCTAAATTGTTGAATACTCTGCAGAAATCTAGGGACATCTCGTTGCCATGAGGTACATAGGATCTTGAAAACAGGCACACATCAGCCTATTGCCTTCGCAGTGTTTAAATACCTGTTCTCAATCTGGTGTGTGAGAAAAAGGTTTCTGTGAGGTCTTGTCTTTCCTTGATAGGAATGAAGCCGGGCCCTATCAGGTGGCACATTATAATTCTGAATAATTATAAGGTGATATATGGCTTATAGCAAACACGTAACTCCCTAATCTCTCTTCCCAGCCCAACCTGGCACATTGGAACAAAATATATGTAAATATCTACTATAAGGTCTTAGTTATTTAAAATTATTTTATTCCAGCACTATGCCCTTCAGAAGGAGGAAACTTGACAACGACAGACTTTTATGAAATATTCCCTACTCCCAGCAATATGGATGGCATAGCTGATTCCTCTAGATTTAGTTATAGGATCTCTTGGACGTTTTTGTCCCATATCATTTTGTCTAAAGGTGGGAGTGCCTAATAAGTGTTCTGTTTAATCAGGGGATAGTAGATTTAAATTGGTTGATAGTATTTATTGTAATATATTTTATATATTTCCAACTGAACTGCCTCCGGTGGATGGTTGGCACAGCTGATCCCTCTAGATTTAGTTATAGGATCTCTTGGACGTTTTTGTCCCATATAATTTTATCTAAAGGGGGGGAGTGCTTAATAAGTGTTCTATTCAATCAGGGGATAATAGATTTAAATTGGTTTATAGTATTTATTGTAATATATTTTATATATTTCCATTTGAACTGCCTCCGGTGGAGAGGTTGTGTGATTAATTGGGTAATGTGTTTTATAGCTGTGTGGTTTTTATTTACTGAGTTGTATTATATGTTGTTGTGCACTTTTATGGTTCTTTGAACCAAAATAAAGTTATTGAAAGGAAGCAATAGTTTATTTGTATTTTTTGTGCTGAAGCGGGATGTGAGTTTTATAGGGGTACAGGGTGGGAAGTAAATTAATTATAATTAATAATTAAATATTCACATTACTGTTCAATTGAGAATTAATTATGTTAATTATTTAATCATTTATTTTAGTTAAGTTAAGTTTTAAGTACGGGTTGTGGAGGATTTGTAGGGGTATAGGTTAGGAAGTAATGTCATTTAATTTTTTCATTTTTAATTATTATTAATTATTCAATTGTCAATTATTTATGTAAAATGTGTAATCAATTTACATTTGTATTACCATTTTCGGTGTATGTTGTGTTTTATTAGGGGTAAAGGGTGTGAAGGAAATTAATTATAATAATTAGGTTAATTAATAATATTATTTAATTGATCATTGTACATTGTGTAATTAAGTCATTTTTTAAGTTGTATATGAGGTGCAGGCTGCTGTGTTTGTAGGGGCGAAGGGTGAGAAGTTAGTTAAATATGATCATTTATTAATAGTTAATTGTTAGTAATTGTATAATTGATAATTATTTATGTGACTTATGTAATTAAGATTTTCTTAATATATATTACGTGTGTGTTGGGTTTGTGGGGAAAAAGGGTCAGAAGTTAGTTAAATATAATTATTTTATTATTAGTTAATTACTAGTAACTGTTTAGTTGATAATTAATCATGTCAAATTTGTAATTATTATAATATTAAGATATCTTTTAGGTGTGTGTTGTTTACTTTGTAGAGGTGTAGAGTAGGAAGTTATTTAAGTAATAATAAATGTAAAAATAAATACTTCTTGTTTAAAAAATGTGTTTCTTATTATGATATGCCTTATTTGTTTTCTGTTGTTTAATTGTAAATATCATTACATTTGCTGGTAGTTATAATTGTGGAAATTTAGGCCCAGATGTATCAAAAGGATTTTGCCCATTCTGTGTCTATGGGGAAATGTGTTGATATATATGGCCTTATGTGTGGTATTTTAACTATATTATTATTATTTGTTATAATTTAAAAAGTATATTAAACATTGTAATAAATATGTATGTTTTTAACTCTAATTAATATTATATATATATATATATATATATATGTATATATATTTTATATTCAATTATTTATATTTGTTGTTATTTTACATACTTGTTAAAATATTTTATTTATTCGAAATGAACTACTCTATCTCTACTGTTGCACAGACTAGAGTGGGAATAGTCATTTTCATTCCTCCACTAGACAACGGTTTCCCTACTGTTGCACAGACTGTAATGGGAATTGGAAATGTTACCACTCCTGAGCCCAACCCTTTCCCTACTGTTGCATAGACTGGAGAGGGAATAGTAAATTTTACTCCTCCTGAGTCCAACCTTTTCCCTACTGTTGCTCAGACTGGCGTGGAAATAGTAAATTTTACCCCTCCGCAATCCAACATTTTCCCTACTGTGGCACCGAATGGAGTGGGAACAGTACATTTTTTCCTCCTGATTCCAACCCTTTTCCTACTGTTGCACGGACTGGAGTGCAAATAGTAAAGTATACCCCTCCACAATCCAGCACGTCCCCTAATGTTGCACCCACTGTGGTGGGTATAGTAAATTCTTACCCCCTCTGAGTCCAACCATATCCCTATTGTTGCACCAACTGAAGTGGAAATAGTAAATCTTACCCTTCCGCAATTCAACACTTTCCCTACTGTTGCAGGAACTGGAATGGGAATAGTAATTTGATCCGATCCTGAGTCCACGCTCTCCCTACTGTTGCAGCATTTGGAGTGGAAATAGTAAAGTCTATCCCTTTGCAATCCAACACTTTCGCTACTGTTGCACAGGCTGGAGTGGCAATAGTACATTTTACCGCTCTGCAATCCAACACTTTCCCTACTGTTGCACTGACTGGAGGGGGATTAGTAAATGTTACCTCACCTGAGTCCAACCCTTTCCCTACTGTTGTACAGACTGGAGTGGGTATGTTACCTTTTACCCAGCCGCAATCCAACACTTTCCCTACAGTTCCACCACTTTTTACCCCTCCTGAGTCCAACCTTTTCTCTACCGTTGCACAGGCTGGAGTGAGAATAGTAAGTTTTACCCCTCCTGAGTCCAATGCTTTCCTTACTGTTACACTGACTGGAGTTAAAATATTAATTTTTACCCCTCCTGAGTCCTACGCTTTCCCTACTGTTGCACAGACTGAAGTGGAAATAGTACATTTCACCCCCCCTGAGTCTGATTTTCCTACTGATGCAGAGATTAGTGTGGGAGTAATATGCGTAGCTTTGTTTAGATTTATATTATTATAAGTTTCTGTGTATTTAAAATTATATTATTTTAATTTATTAATGTTTGTAATATGAAATATACTTTAAGCAAAATGTATTTTTTATTTGTTTACTTGTTTATGTGTAATTAAATTGGCATGTTTTTTTGATTTTTTTGCAGTTTTATTGTTACAGTTTGCAATTTATTGTTTGATATTTATATATATGTATTTGTTATTTTAAAAATTTACAAAAAATGTGTAAATTGTAAAATAAATTCTGAATATTGTTTTAATAATAGATGTAAATTATCTATGTTCAAATAAAGATGCACACATACACACACACACACATATATATAAGTATATATATATATATATGAGTGTTTTTTGATAAGTATAAAATTTACATTGAATTTAAAAATATGTAAATATTTAATTTACATTATATTAATGTTTAATGTTAATATATGTAATGTTTATTATGTTTAACTATGCTTATAATAAAAAGCAACATTTTTGTGTTGGATATTAGTGCATAACAATATTTGTTTTTCAAAAAATATATTTACATTATAAGCATAGGATAACAATATTTTTGTGCTCAATATTTTTGGCATGCTAATAATGTCTGACAATATTTGGGATTTTGATATTTTTTCAGTGAAGCCAGGAAAGTGAAATGGTTTTTCTGTTTGGTCACCATGCTTGCTCTTATGTAATAAACGTTCCATAACGTCTGAGGCCACGATAAAAGAACACAAAAATATGTGATAAAAAAGGCAGAGTACCAGTAATTCTCTAAAGAGATGTGCACAGTTCACGCTATTTGATAATTTAATGTACCCCGTGCTTGACTGATTTCTCTGTATTTAGAAAAGAGAATTATGGACACCCGGTTGAGCGATTGTCCGAAAAAGAACATGATTTTCTCAGAGGTCTTGTACCTCACTGACAAAGCGGGCTCACTCAGGACCTGTTTGTGAAAAGACAAAACAGAGTAAAGGAGCTTGGCTAACAAGCACATAGATGAATTAGAGAAATTACTGAAGAGTGACTGCTGGTCAAGGCACTCTCTGTACGTGCTCTGGGCACACAGTGGCATTGTGAGCCGCCATGACAGAGTACCTTAGGACAAACAGAGCAGCAGGAGCTGAGCTCATCTGTCCGAGAACTAGACAACGCATGGTTAGTTGTTTCAAATCAACCGCGTTTGGGAATGTTGTATGAAGGAGAAGCCTATTAAAAGTCATACTGGAAATGACACAGCTTGCCACAAAGAGTCGCTTTTCTTTCTCGTTTAGTATTTCCAAGGTGGTCCAGGTATCCCACTGGTCTTCTTTAGGTGTACTGTAATCAAACAGAGTTAGCGCTACCAACATTGGGTTAATGATATCTGGTTGTCACAGATTTCTTTACTGCAAGTGTTATTGAATTAACAATTCGATTTTCACAGACTTCATCAATGGAATTCTAATTCAAATAACAAGAAAGGTTCTTCAAATTTTCGGATATGAATTTGTTCCTAGCCTCTTTATAACCTCAGTCGCCCATATTCATCAGTCAGTATGGTGCAGAAGGAGAAAAACATTTGTCAGAGTACTTCGAGAGGGCCTCAACTTTACAGAATGGACACCTGAACTTTAGATGAGCTCCTGCAACTCCTAGTAAAATCTCTGGGCCTGCTTCACAGAGCCTTTAGATACAAGGTTAGAAATGTACTATATTAAATGACTGCGAGATTTGGCTGGCATTCACAAGTGAAGTAGTATGACTCGCAAGTGAAGTAGTGTGGCTCACTGGTTAGAGGCGGCAGACCCGAGAGCAGAGGACTGCCCAGGACCAGGGTTCGATTCCCGGCACGGCAGGTTTCTGGACCAGGGTCAGCGGACTCGATAATTCTCTCGCCTCGGTGCCCACTCTGATCAGCGATCACACTCGGCAACTCTGGGCATTAGCTTGCCTCATCTTCACTAACGGCCCCGCCGGGGATGCCTGGTCTCACCCTGGAGATACCCATTAAGGGACCATCTCTCAGGGAAGCCAGGAAGGGTTTCGCAGCGGTCGAAGCGCCTTGGGACCCTACGGGTCAGTAGTGCGCTATATAAATGCCAATACATACATACATACAAAACATTTGGGGGCATATTCTCAAGGTGATATCACCACGGGAACTTAACTTTTATTGACGTTCCCGAGGCGATAGTGCCAGAGCCCTATTCTCAGGGCAGCGTTAACCCACCTTACGTGGCTAAAAGCCACGTTAAGTGGCTTAACGCTGCCTTGAGAATAGGGCCCTTAACGCTAAACTTGGTGTGAAAAGGGGCATGCAGTGGGTGTAGCCGTGGGCGTACCACCGCAACACCCATTGAGTTTGACGCTACTGCCTATTATGAAGGGCGGCGACAATAGGTGGAGCGCCAAACTTAAGACCAGGAAATTTCCCATCTTAAGGTGGCTAAACGAGGTGAAAACCTTTATTTCTCCTTGTTTTTGCTTTTTCCATGTGTGCTGCATATAGCAGCACACATGGAAAAAGAGAAACTGGCATTTTCGGTTTGTTAATGTACAGGCTAGGGGCACCTTCCTTTGCATTAACAAACCCCTCTGCCCGCAGACACCCTAATGCTCTGGTGCAAGGGTGCCTGTTTTGGCGATAAATCATGAGATTTATAGCCGTTGATGTGGGTAACGCCAGTCTGCACCACATTCTTGTGAACAGGGTGCAGACTGGAGCTCGCTTAGTGGCGGTGAGAGGTGTTAATCCAAGGAGGCTAACACCGCTCTCTGCCACTTCTTTGAGAATATCCCCCTTGGAGTGCACTCGGGGATCTACCGTGACAGTAGACCACTAAGAGCAAAATTTACAAAACAGCAACTTTCACTTGCTGGAAGTTCCACATGAATAATAGAGGTGCACATGTACAAACTACCTTCGAAATAATTGTACAGTTTCAGAAACTGTACCCCTTGAAATGGCCACAATTCTGCCAATCATAATGAACTTGAAATTGAAGCAAGTCAATGTTGGCAGAGTTTCTGCATTCATACCTGCACTTTTGCATTTAAATTTCCCCAGTCATCATTTCTGAAGATATATGCATACATTATTGTTTTTTCAAACCTTATGTTTGTGAATTAAGCTCTGTGTGAGAATGGAGGGTGGATACACCATGGTCGAGTGCAGCAAAATAATACGCTAGAAGGTGAAGTCGGCAGGATTTGAAGGGGTATGTCGTGCTCATACTTTTTTCATTTAATAAAAACAGTTCCACCATTTTTTGTTAAAAGATGACCGTACCAGGACAGTTGAAATGCTTCATCTGAAATGGAAGGGAGCGAGTTTCCTGTTCTGTGGAGCCGAGGAGTGACATAGAGCTAAGCTAGAAACAAGCCTTCTTGCCAGAGATCTTTTGCCTCAAGTACATGTAAATGTGTGCAATTGTTCAATCTGCAAATGTAAAGGCTGCTTGGATGCCACTTTAATTGATGGGGTTATGTGAAGCTTTGTTGTGACAAAGGTTTTTGCTTTTTGAGAGGCATTGTAAGGGTATCAGCAGCTGAGCTGTATGTAATGTTCATGCTTTTTTAATAGACACATACACATTCTTGCAAATGGATACAATCTGACTGCCATGGACTAAAATCTATATTTTGAAAGCACTTTGAAAATATCTTAAACCTAAATCGTTGTTAGCCTTTTGTAGCAACCTATCTTATACTGTGTGAAATGCAAGTTTGAAATAGTGATTTACATATTCAGAGTTACATATTCAGAGTGCTTTCTATCACAGGCTGTGAACTCCTAGCCCTAAAAATACATTTCACTTTTACCCACTATGTCATCCATGATTCTGTTCTGTGACTCTTTGGTCACACACACCAGAGCCAGCTTTAGGGCATGTAGACTGACATCACCCAGGGCTGGACTGGGAACAGCAACCAGCCCTGACAGATTTCTGCGCGACCGGGCCTGTGAGCGGGGGTGCTAGCAAGAAGCACCGCTCCCTCTTTCGTTTCAAGGGGCTGATATTGCAGCACTACTGCAAAACCAGCCCCCAGTGACAAAACTTGCCCCATGAGTACAAAACCGGCCCCCTCCAGGTAAATGCCCTGTGCCCGCAACGGCCAGTCTGGCCCTGATGCCATCGACCGACCAGACTAAAGGGGTGCCATTTGTCCTCTGGCTAAAATCAGGCAGCAGCAGCCACATCGCCCTAAAGCCGCCACAATGAGTGCCGTTGTCCATCTTTTAATTTTGAGTCATGGAAAACAAAGACAGACAAATGTATGCATGGCCGTGGGAGGAGAATCAGTTCTGTAGCCGCTTGCAAAGACTCAAGGTCCTGCACTATACTAGCTGCTCGTCAGGACTTGGATCCAGAGGCATCGAGGAGTTCCTGTCATGGGGATTGTCCATGCTGGAACAATGCTAACATTATCCCTGCTACAGAAAGTAATTCCAGTATAGAAGTTGAGCCTACCTTCCCCATCAGACACTAAAACCATTAGGCATCTGGTAGAAACAGCCTCTCACTGCAGTCTGGAAAGACAACAATTTGAGGCGTTTTACCCACACTCTGGGGACTGATACAGATACGAGTGCTACCAATGATCTAGTGCAAACAAAATCAAGTCCTATTCGAGGTTACCAAGATCAGTAACAAGAGGGTATGATCACAACAAGATCCCCGCCTCTCCACAACTTCACCTGGCACAAACAGGGGGCAGCTGCAGCCTCACTTGGACTAGTGGCAGGAGCCAGAGGGCATTAGCAAAAAGGGAGCTGGACAGACCCAAAAACACATTTCTTGACCCATCTCTACATCAATCTCAATGATGACTCATGCCTGCAGTTCTGCCACCACCCAACTACAAAATACTCAAGGCCGGAGGCACTCTTCCCTGTCGAATGACCGGTAACAGACGATACCAAGGAAACATTTCAGTAGCACACTGGAGAGTAGCAGCTGCTTCACTGACCAAAACTCTAGTCCCCATAATATTGCTAACCACTTCTGCAAAACTGGCCAGAAATGTTCCTTTCATCAGTGGATCAGCATACAACGAAGCAGAGATGTATCTTCTATTGGTGCAGCAGGTGCAGTGGCGCTGGGAACAACCATTTGAGAGGGCCTACTAGACCCTGATTATTGCTGCATTTTATCATTCAAACAGCAGCCAGGGAAGTCATTTTCTTCCTTGAACAAGGTCCCATGACACACTGACTACACTACTGCACAGAAACAAACTTTGCTTCTGTGATAATTTCAGCTGTAAGCTGGGTTGCAAACATCTGTAGCTCTTCTACCATGCTCTACAGTGGTGCCGCCCTCCCCTGAGTGAGCCCCTATGGAATGAGGTACAAATCTTCTTTACTAATTTGTTTGTTGGTTTACCTAATTGTGCCATGTTAGAACCGGCTGTCTCTAGTTGGCAGAGGTATGCACTTCTGACAAATAGGGACACTCCTTTTCTAGTTAGGGCAAGGGGATCACACCCTTCGATAACCCCTGCTCACCCCCTTGGTAGCTTGGCAGAGCAGAACAGGCTTATCTCAGAGGCTGTGTGTTAAGCAATTATGACCACGTACAGTAATACAGTGAATACACTACAAATGGACACGACACCGTAGTATTATAAAAATAAGTATTTTTATATAAGACTTAGCACAAGACCAAATAACGGCAAAACTGTACACAATCGGAATAAATACGTTCAGGAAGGGAAAAGGGATAGTTCAAAGGTAGTTTCTTCTTTAGCACAAAAGTCTTTTAGTATCAAGCAAATCTTCTTCTTGGAAACACAGTTCTTAGCAACAGGGTAACTCACACGGGAGCTACACAACGCTGGGGCAAAGGTAATCCACGGGTTCGGCGTCGACCGCGAGGAGCGCTGCGTCGGGCCTGGAGTCACACGGACCCCCAACAACACAGTACCTTAGGAAAATGAAGCACACGATGATCAGCGGCGTCGAGCAATCTGGCGTCGCGTCTTCGGTGTCGATCAGGCCTCAGCAGGCGTTGTCGATGATGCAGTTGCACAGAGTGAGCAGCGCTCACGGCGTCGAAGGGCACACGGTTGATGCGATCAGCAGCGGGGCAGACACGAAGTCCTCTGGAGTTAGAGCCGCACTCCTACTCACTGGCGTTGCTGCTGGCGTCGGTTGGGCCCAGCGTCCGATCGTCGTGGTCGCTGGTTCTTTCAGAGGTGCTGGATTCACACTTCCAGCGGATAGCACTTTTTAGCAGGTGAAGTCCTTTAGCCCTGTGACTTCGGCAGGAGACTGGCACTCTTCCAGTCCTTGGAGATTTTCTTAGCAAGCGTGAGAGTACACACACAGTTCCTCTCTCCTGGTTCCTTGGCAAAAATAAAGAAGCACTGCAGGATTCCCCCAACAACAGCACACCGGCAGAAGGGGTAGACAGTCCTTTAGATCAGCAGGCTTCTTGTCCTTGGTTACAGGGTTCCTTGTCAGAAGTGATCTAAATTCTTGGTTCAGGGGTCCTTCTCTTATACCCCTTTTCGTCTTTGATCCCTTTGTCTATGCCGGGGGTTTACCAACACCCTGGGTCTGCGGTGGGTGGAGCTAGGCAGTAGCACCTGGCCTATTCATTGCCGGGCCAGGTCCTCAGACGCCCCGCAGGAGGTGGAGCCAGCATTGACACTGGCAGGAGCAGAGCTATCGCCCTCCTGGCAGGAGGTGGGGCCAGGATCGTCCATGGCAGGTACAGAGCCATCAGTCGCTCGGCAGGAGGCGGAGCCAGCATTGTATCAGGCAAGGCAGGCTATCAACAACTACTCTCCCCCTACTCTCAACGTAATGTCCCACTCATCCCACACTGACTCATCCAGACCTCTTGGAGCCACCCAGCTCCTGTCACACACACGTCAGACCAGCAGAGACCAGATATGGTTAGACAAGAAAAATAGACACTTTCTAAAAAGTGCTATTTTCGAACCCAGAGTCCAAAAACCATCCACACCAACGGATGCGTAATTAAACCCCGAGTTCAGGGATACCAAACTCGACATTGCACCATGCTCCCCGAGCCAGCTAGGATTATAGCGTTAATAATCCCGGCGGCCCATTCTACACAACGGAGAGCAGGCTACCTTGCAATAGTGAAGCCCTAAGATGGCGGCACTTCACTACCAGGACAGACCAACTTGGTCAGGCTTGTCCTACCTTACACTTACAATGCACCCTGCCCATGGGCCTACCATAGGGGTGACTAACATGAAGTCAAGGGAAGGTTGGAGGGGCTGGCAGGTAGGTATACCTGCGCAGCCGACGTGACAGTGCAAGACTGCACGTGGGTCTCGCAATGACCGACCCGTAGACATTCTTTTACAAGGCCGCTCCTGTGGGTGGCACAACACGTGCTGCAAGCCCACGAGCGGCATTTGCATTTACAAGCCCCGGCACTCCTGGTGCACTAGACTAGGGACTGACAGTAAACCAAATAAGCCAAACATGGATACAAGAGATACATCATTTTAACATAGGGAGCACTTGCGCTATGGCACTGATCAGCAGTGACACGGCGCCCAAAGCATATACCAGCAAAACATCGTAAAACAGTAGAGGCAAACAGGAAAAATGGAGGAGAGACTCAAGCCAATGATGTCAGGTCTAACATGCCAGAAACAGGTTGTGTTTTAAAATAGTACCTCCTGCAGACACTTTTGCATGCACAGCAATTTTCTGGGGATATTATTAAAGCAAGGTAACTCTTATGGTTACAGTGTTTGTATTTTGCCTAGTCACCGTTTTGACTCATAAAGTAGCATGGAGGGTTGCGTGTCACATGCAGATCATAGATTTGCATTTTATGAAGATAGCTCAATGGGTTACTGCTTTTGTCACAGAGATCCTCATTGTTACATGCAGTTCATAAGTTCAATCCTTCTCATATAGCACAGTGAACTATGAACTGGAATCAAAGAGCTGTATGCAAAGTGCAAAGCACAGAGTTAAACTTGACTTTTTTTCTCAATTATGCTCAGGTTGCTAAACATGGTTCCTTTGGACCATTATAATTTCTCATTAGTATAGACAACCCCAGCCACTGTGTTACTTTTAAATCCTTAGTTTGTGTTTCTCCAGACCAAGTACTCTTAACATATGATTCCTACTAATTTGGATGACATGTGACTCCCTCACTCTGTTACCTTCTTTGTCTGATGTAACATTTCCTTGGCATTGATTTACTTATTAAATGCTTCATTGTCTCTGTATAGTGTGTGTGTGTGTGATGTAGTGTGCTTTAACACCCAAAACTGGAATGAGTAGCACTGTAAAGGAAATAAATAAATTTGAGAGGGACTATGAAGAGATGAGGGCACCACTAGAGGGTGGTAGTGAGGAATATATGTAGTGAGGGGTTATGCGGAGGGGAAACTATTACAAAGATAAAAGCACTGGGCGGAACCAACACACAAAGATGTCTGTAGGGATCAAATTAACCAAAGGATCTTTCATAATGTAAAATTGTGTATTGCCCACTGATTAGTTTAACTTGCATTTACTTTGTATTTAAGATGTGAGTTATTTTATAAGCTGCTCCTGAAGATGAAATCAAGCAAAATAATTACAGAATATTTTTTCTTTTTAGCCTTGTTAGGTCGAGCCTAGAGCAGCGCATGCGCTGCTTGCTCTACTTTTAGTAGAGGGTAAAAAAAGTGCTACCCACAAGCTTTTCCTGGCCCAAAGCTTGCGTGCATGTGCGTGTGAACGTGCGCAGCCACCATCTGCCTTTCTTATCTCATTAAGCCTTCATGCCGTGAGAGCTAAATAAATGATTTTGCGCGCAGTGCGCACGCACACAGAGTGAACCTGACCCAAGTGTGTTGGAGCTCTTTTACATGAACACCAAATTACATTACACAAGAACAAGGCCAGATTAATTTTTTTCTTACTGCGAAAATTCATGTAGCACAATCACTTTTTACAATGCACTCTATGCTGATGGGAAAACTCAGATCGGTTGCCGACACGCTTTAAAAAAAGTACAGTGTAAAAGAATTTCTAAAAAGAAGAAGCAACCTTTGAGATGGCACCTAACAAATGGAAGGACGGCGTCTGACTGAATCCGACCCATGACCCGAGAGAGCGGAGGCAGGATGGAGGCAAATTGGAAGACGACGATTTCCTTCCTTGAGGGAGGGAGGGGCTGGTTTAGCCTCCCTGGCTGCAAGTGTGTGGCGCTCTCCTGAGTCTGTCACACAAGGCGTCTTGAAGGCTGGCCGGGCTGCGAGCCACCCAGCCCCTTAGCCTTGTCCACGTTCAGGATGGGCTATGCAGGGGGTAGCGACACTGAGAGGATGCGCAGAGACATAAAAATACCAGGCAAGGAGAGCGCCGTCTTTTGTGTATTTAGTTTAACAGAAGGATGTATCTATCATACATGCTTGTTTTAATTTGTGCTGCAGTTTTATTTCAATCTTGGGAAATATATATATTAATGTTTACTGTGTGTGCGTGAGTGCGAGCGCGTGTGTATGTGTTTGTCAATGTCGGCTGACTCTGCCTTGCATCCTTCCTATGTAGGTAAATTAAGTAGCTATTGTTTACAGTTTGTAGAATCGGCAGACGTGCAGTATGAGGAGCTATTTAACCACATTGCTGCTATGGTTATTTTTCCCCTGTGCTGGAAATTCTTGCTCCCCTATATTCATGACGAGCTCAGCTCGTCATCAGCACAGCTCAACTGTGCCTCATGACGAGCTGAGCTCGTCATGAGCATGGAAGGGGTTAAAAAAGCATTGGTTTGCTGGCTTTGAGATAGATAAACCTTACATTGCTATGGAGCAGGAACTAGACATGACGTCTAAAGGTCGTGTAATTCCACCTTGTCTTTTAGTTCAATTTCTCTCCTTTAGCTGATACAGCAGAGAGTAGCGCAAAACTAATGACATTATTGTATAACCTCGTAGAAATCTAAAATAATGGCAATAACTCGGGTATGCGTCATCTTCGTCAGTGTGCGTTCCATTACAGCAACTCTGATTGTTGAATGTGGAGCTTTATTACATGTTTACATATTGCTATAGAGGTTCCAGGGTCTGTATTTTATTGGTACAATGCCTTATAGTAGAGTCATTTAAATACATAAGTCCACTCTCAGCGGTGGCTCCCTGGACCAGGGTGTCTGTGGCGGGCTTCAGATGCTCATATCTAGTTTTACTGCATGACTTGTGTGTGCTGCAGGGGCAGCTGGGTTACAGTTGTGCAATAAGGTGGACTTGGAGCTCTGCCTTTCATAAATGACACAATATCCAAATCAAGCAAGCCGGAGGTGGTTCAGTCGGCTCTGGAATTAGGGTGACAAGTCTCTGCAAACCCAATGGTATCCCTAGGATTAGCTTCAAAGAGACATTTGCTTATATTTTTTCCTTTATTCCTAGACCTCTTTGGTAAGAAAATAAATTCCTTGTGTGGGTGTCTTTGCCCCTTCACACTGTGATCACGTGGGATTCCATACAGACAGGCAGGTTAAGAATCCACAGAGAAAGCAGCGCTTTCTGCATCTGCATTCTGTTACTCGTTGGCACTACATGTTCTGTTCTAAATTACTCTTCATCTGAAGAAGTTGTTACCCTATGAAAACTTTATTTCTGAAAGATATAATCATTTTACCATATCAGATTTGGAAGCATCAGCTAAAAATCTACAAACTTAGTGAAAATGACTTGAGCTGCTATCCCCAGGCTACAAATACTGATGAAGGGCCCCTGAAATCTGCTATATTTCAAGGGATGGGGGGCCACAGCCTTTCAGGTTCTTGTGAGGCACAAAAAGCTATTTGAAACATGCAGATGAAGAATCGAAAAGACGTCAGGGCATGTAGGGCTGGTTTTGGGGAACCCCCTGAAATGTGGTTAAGTGGACTGGTTTTCTGGCTATTTCCAGTTCACAAACCGTTAGTGTTCCTAGACACTCATCACGTCTTGGAGCAAATCTTTACCACGTTACTAATGAACATGCATCAGAGAATTATTGAGGAGACCCTGGAGAATTCTAGTTCCAACCTACTATGTCCACTGAATCACAGATATCAGGAGTCCCTACAAATTGCCTAACTGGCGCTGTATTACAATAAGTGCCCTGGGGGCGCAACAGGTGTTTGCACAAATAAATGGACCCCTCAGACATCCCCATGCAGGCAGGTACAGTCAGTGACTGCACCCACATGCAAGGTGATTTCTAATTCCTTGTAAAAGTGCACTGTGAAAACATAGAATTCTGCCCTAGGGGCAGCACAAATTTGCGTCTGCCCTGGGTGCAGCACATTCACCGTAGTACGGCACACTTTTATTGTTTGCACCTTTTAATAGGTTTGTCCAGTGCCAACAGTGACAAATGCATAACACGGCCCCTGGTGCCCAAGACTGCTTCTCTTCCACCGAGACAGACAACAAATATCCTTTCCAGTAGATTTCCGGATTCATATTCATTCCTGCTGTTTAACTTATAAATATTTCCAGGTTGAGAAAGCAAATTACACAGAGGATTCAGGCTAAACGTTGGACCAATCTAAGCAATAGAAACAAGCATTGGCATAGCCAATCGGTCTCGCTTTTGCGACCTTATAAGTATTTAGTTATGCAACACATTGTCCTTGGTGCAACAACAACTGTTGCATGGCTAAACACTTATAAGGTCCCAAAGACTAGAACTATTGGCTATGCCAATGCTTATTTTTGACCCTGCTCCCATGTTCACTTTTACCACCCGCATTGCACTCAGAATCACAGTTCCCATACTTTTCCTACAGCACTTTGACCCCTTTCCAAGACACGTGATCCGCCCCTCCTATTAATTACATTAGGCTTGATTTTTTCCAATACATAATCAGCCCTATTTACCATTAAAGACAAAACAGTAGGCTGAAAAATAATTACATTTACATTTACATTTCGACCTACAGCTCTTCAAAGAAATCACTACATTAGCAGACCACTTGAGTATTTTTCATGCACACAAGGAATGTAAAACAGGATAGATAGAGTAACAGTCAGGATTAGAAAATACAAGCAGTAAAACGCTACCTACTTTTAAGCCATATAAATGTACACCTCGAAGTTCCACACTAGGCCTTAAAGTTTAACCAATACGGATGCTTGGTTTGCACCACTCCCCTCATCACTGATTACGGAATTGTGAAATGTCATTTAGGCAACATTGTCCTGCATGTTTCTCATTTTTTAAGTCAAAGTTGAAGCCTCGGTAAACAAATGAGTCGACTTAGAAAATAATTTAATTAAAGTATGTTATGGCCATACCATGATTCTCTGGCAGAGAAGTGCTTTTCGAGATGGCTTATCGGATGAAATGTGCTTACACAAAAAACGCATTGATGGCACAGCTTATTACAATGAGTTAATGTACAACAGGTTTTGACAACAGACCTTGTACTGGGAAATAGCACAAATACTGTACGGAAAAGTAAAAATACAGAAACATTCCAACAGCTTGAGGGAGACATTAACATTTTACCTTCATTTTAGGAAAAGAGGCCACGCATTTTCTATGTTGCTGACTTGAAAGTTGAATTCTCTTAGCTTTGTCTGAATCTGACGTTTCTTTAAATCAGGAATATTTGGGAAAAAAATGCTGCCTTAACACACCATCCAATGTTTTGAGGTTTGAATCTGAAAACTCGTCATGCCAATTTTACCTTCCCACCCCATTTTTTAACAGGACATGTAGTACAAGCCTGGCTGTAATGCGTAACCATGGCTAGATTTAAATTAATCCCTGTGAAATGTGTCAGGAAGATTTAGCCGGGAGAGATGGAGATATTAAAGCCAGCCTTGCACCCACGTCCTCGCTCTTGAGAGGATAACCTGATATGAACTTGGACCAACTCACTAATTGGATTTTCAAATTCAGGGCTCTTGCAAGTCAGTAGGCAGTGAAGCCAGCGGAGACCAGACTGTCCCTAATTGCTTCATTTACATACAAAATGAAACATAACTCCGAACATAAGTTCCTGGCACATTCCTTACTTTTTTCCAGCAATTGCATTTAAAAGAGGCACAGCAGAGTTATGTCCGAACCGTGTCCGGCAACTTAATGAACAGTTGTGTTTTTGCTTTCATGCTGTAAGAAGCCAAGCTATAGGTATGCCAAGGTTGTGGTGTACAATTGAAAGCTTTAAATATGCATTAAGGCATTCAGTCTCTGCTGTGGAAGAATGAATCTGGAACGGGCCACCTGCTTGTGGCAATAGGATGAAAGAATTGATATTAAATAGAATATGGAGGGCTGTGGCGACTGCGGAAAGAATGTATGTGGGAGACATTGACCATGCCTCCAGGTAAACCTGAAAGACCTTTCCAGCTGCATTTTAAGGATAGGGTTGTGAGTGAATTTCTGCTAAGAACGGAGATGTTAGAAGGATTCTTGTGGTTCATTGGATGGAGGCATAAGATAGATATAAATACACCACCCTTGTGACCTCTGGGCTCCTGGAGAGTCCACAGAACACAAACAGAAGTTAAACATGATTTTCAAAATGTTCCTAGAGACACAACTCTTGGAAATTTCTATTTTTTTTTAATTTATATTTAGGGATTGAGCAATAGGGACATGTACAATGAGGATAATCTCACACCTTGTGTAAAAGGTCATTGGATGTTTTAGCTGTCGTTCCAAGTTTTAAAATGATCACAAAAGTTTGATATAGTCATCAAAACCACCAACCCATAAGGTACAAATATAAACACCCCCCATTTCGCCCATTGCTGGTGGTTCAAAGCCATGCTGAAGAATCTTCATGCAAAAAAATCATAAGGCATGTGCTTACGTTCCAAAAGCTGTATCTCTCCTGGTCATTATTTTCTCATCCCTTCCCCAGTCCTCAACAGGTGAATTTCTCCAATAAAGGGTTGTGTTCAGGTGTTGGTCTTCCTGATCCTTCAACGCTTCGAGTAGAAGAGACTTCCAGCTCCCTTGGCTAGCCTGCACTGTTTGCCCATGTGATCATCTTGCCAGGGGTGGGCTTTGCCACTTTCCTGAAGCCTTCGCAGCCACAGGGTCCTAGCACCATTGGCATCTACCCCAGAGTGTTCCAATCCGAGATGGAATATTGTATGAAAGCATGGAACCAGGTTCATACTATGCATTGTGCCTGGGGTCTTAAATGTGATCCCTGGTCACTGGTGAGAATGCAAGATTTTGTTAAATTGCGCCTAGTTTGCTTGCAATTCACCAAGAAAACTGGTCTATTTGAGGGGAAGATCAGATTAAAAACCGACCTAATGTCATTGCTTATTTACGTGAGGCAAAATGTTGTATTCTGATAGTCAAATATTGCTAGGGATTTTACATTGCTATAACATTTCATCACAATTATACAAATTGTGCCGATATGAGGCAAAAAAACAAAGTGCGCAGGTCTGTATGGACCCCTTTACTTCTGTACTGGTTATTCAAAAAATAAATTCTCCTTCACAAAGGGCACATCTATTCCTTCCATTATTCCAAACCTATCCAATCTGAACGGCTTCACAGGTTCCTTCAAAAGCACAATCGCTCCCTCTGGTACTTCTTTTAAAAAAAAAATTGTACATGTGTCATTTTGGTCTTTGACATCCTACTTTCCATATTTGAGAGAGGACTAGGGCAATCACAGGACGATGCATTTCCCTGAATAGCATATTAAATCAGCTACTTATATCAGATACTTAAAGCTATAGCTCAACCTTCTCTGACACAGTTTGATTGTAGTTTATAGTGTTAGCAGCGTACTATATTGGTCAGTACTTACAGATAGCTTCATGGCAAAAGACTGCTCAATCTAAAACAGAATTCTTATGATCGAAAACAAGTTTTTTAATTTAAAGTGAAAACAGCTTTGTCCTTGAATAGGCGCAGATTCCCAAAATACCTGAGGGGAGGAAACATTGGCGTAGGAGTGTAAGGAACAAGATAAGCTCCATGGCCAGAAACTAATACGTTCCATTCAGACCCTGCCGAAATGCACCTAAAGTTTGTGTTACCAAGAATATGAAACAGAGTATGTTGGTGATTCTGCTATTTGTGGGAAAGTTGTGAAGTTGCTTCTTGCAGTTTTGTGTTTGAGTGTGTCTAAAAAGAAGGCTTGCCTAGCCCAAAGCTTTAAGTGGGCTGAAAAATAGTAGTGACCTTCAAATGAGGTTTTGCCTAAGAAGTGTAACCAGGAATCTTTCCCAAGAGGTGTGGCCTATATAATTTAGGCCATGGCTTTAAACAAGTAAACTAAACACTGTGCTTCCCATAGCATATCACGCAACTAGTATGTTAGTGTATTTCTTTGAGCTTTCTATTATTTCATCCAGACATAGCACGCAGCAACAGACATCCATCTAAAACAAGCTAAACCTTCTTGCTTTGCCAGTGCTAGTTAGTAGTAATGTGATAAAAGAGTAGGAATAAAGATTTTATTGCAAATAATTATAATTAAAAGCGTTTAACTTCTAAAAATATGAGACTGAATGTAGCATTACTATGCTCTGTGGGAGGCATGGAGGGCTTCAGAGTGTCTCAGTCATTCCTGATTTTGCCTTCACCCCACTTTACTCAGTACTCCGCCTGTTAGAAACTTTTGCCTCCCCCCACACCTTACTGATACCCTCCATCTGCATCGCTCATATCTTACTTTTTTCCTGTTCATTGCCTTTTTTTCACTCTCTCCTTACAAGTCCTTCAGTTCATCACCCTACAGACACAAAACACTCACTTACATGTAAGCACTACATTTTCATTCAATGGTCAATGTTCCAACAGCTATGTTCCTCCTTTACACACTTTTGTATAGAATCATAATTAGATTTGCCACACATGACCAGTGGTGAGTGCGACATACAGAGAGGCAGGGTTTGGATGAGCATGTATTCTGAACATTTTTATGACCCAATGAGAGGCACAGTAAGAAACTTGCACTGCCTGCAGCCTCAAGTCCAGAGCTCTGAATTGCGTCCCTTTATAGAAACCCCCACAACCTGAACTCACACAGAGGTGGCTCAGTTCACAGAAGGCACTGTACCACAGAAATAAGCTGCACAACGAGAAATGAACAGAAAAACATCTTCCTGGAAAAAGCCAACTCTCTTATGGAATGCAAGATTAATTAAAACGTGAAATGTAAACAGTAAGTGCATTGCAAACATGGACTATCCTAACATGTTGCAGTCATTGTTTAAAACAATATTTGTGTTTTTTCCTGTAAAAATAAATATATGAATAAAGGGCCCGATAGAGAACCGTTTCAATGTCGATGTTTATTTACTGCTATGTCTGAGACCCAGAGGGACTCACCCCACTTAAGCCTTGGTCTGTTGACTTGAACCCATTGGTTCCACTTGCTCACTCCGTTTCCTTAAGAATCACGGGGCATATTACCAAGCAATAGCGATAATTATCGCTATTGCTTGGTTAGAGACAAAAATTTACCGCTGAGCTGCGGCGATTTTTATCGCAGATAAACCTTGGTATTACCAAGGTTTATCGCAAATGCGATAAAAATCGGCCGCAATGCATGAATATCGCTGAAAATTCTGCGATATTCATCCATTACCGAGCTAATGCTCTTAGCCATGTTATCCAACTCCCATTGGATAACATGGCTAAGAACTGCTCAGGGCAGGTGTTAGCTTTTGGAGATATTCGCGCTTAGCGCGAATATCTCCAAAAGTTGGTAATAGGAGATAGCGATCTTAGCGACTGTTTCCAGTCGCTAACATCTTGGCACGCCCACTTTGCATGTCATTAGTGATAAATATCACTGACATGCAAAGTGGGGCCCAAGATGGTCGTTATCTCCTACTAGCTGTCGCTAACTGGTGTTAGCGACAGCTAGGTAATAGGGAGATAATTTTATCTCCGCTTTCTTGGCTTTTAAAGCCAAAAAAGCAGAGATAAACCCCCTTGATAATATGCCCCCACCTTCTCCGCATATCTGTCACTCTGTTTGTGTTCACCTTACTGTTACACTCTGACAGTCGCCTCTCCCTATCTCACTTTCTTTTCTGACACCATCTGACCCACTAACGACCTCTTTAAGTCCTCTGCCCCCTCTCTCCGACTGGCTCTCTCATTCTCTCTTCTCTCACTTATCATTCTGTGTATATCTTTCTGTCTGTTTATCGATCTGTCGATCAATAC
Source organism: Lissotriton vulgaris (assembly GCF_964263255.1). Lineage (NCBI taxonomy): Eukaryota > Metazoa > Chordata > Amphibia > Caudata > Salamandridae > Lissotriton > Lissotriton vulgaris. The sequence continues at coordinate 627,462,335 of NC_141691.1, read as the reverse complement.
TGCTTTTATCACCTTCTCTCACCTTTTTTATTGTCTATCTGCTTTTTCCTGTCTGTCTGTCAGTCAGTCATCCGGACAGACACACACATCCACTTGTTCTCTCTCTTGTGCTTTATCTACCTCTATTTCAGACTTGCAGTCTCTCTTCCTTTCTCTCTCTCTCCTCTTTGTTTCTGTATCCCACTCACTCTCTGTCTGATACTTTCTCGATGGCCCTAGTGATGTCTCTAGGTCATGCTCTCTGACACTGTCGCTCTCCAGCCCCCCCCCCCCCCTCCCTCCCCCCTCCAAATGTTTGTCGGTCAAACTTTTCAGGAAACTTGCCGAGACACGACTTACAAGACTAAGGACAAAGTGCCGTACATGAGGGTGGAGTGAAAAATGCACAGTAATGTGCCAACGAAATATATTCAAGTAGAGAGCTCAGGTACACAGTCACATGCCACGCTCTATCTGGAAATACGCCGATATTTTAACAAGTGTGGTATTTTAACATGTATGTAATAAACTTAAAACATATTCTGTTTGTACAAAATACTTTGCACCTCTGGCACTTAATGACTAACCTCAACCCCCTCATAACCCTTTCGTTCAGAGAAAATTCTTCTTTTCGTCAATTGAAAGAGTATTTGTTTTTTTTTAAATTTGTTTATGCTTGCCGCTTTTTATAGATAGTGATTTTTCCAGCACGGCTTTTACCCATACATGACGCTGCCCTTCCCACAATGTTCTGTGAGCTGGAGATGTGCAGCACAAAGCAACAAGGTCAACAAGGTGGAGACTCTGTAGCCATAACTTTCCGCTGCCAGTATAACTAAGAGGCCAGTGTGTCTCCTTTTATCTTTTTTTTAAGTGACATACTTGGAACAAGAAAATTCCATGGAATTTGTATGCAAAAACATTGCGGGAGCATTACCTCACTCAGCATGTCAAGAATTTCGAGGTAACCCAGTATACACTAACGTTAGAAAATTAAGCTGAATCCAGAACATGTTATTTTTTCTGAGTTTTTGTTTATATCAGTGGATTGTGCTCGTGAACCTGAACATAGCTGCAGATTTTGATAGTTAAAACACAGAGCAATGAAAGGAGAAGATGCGGATAATGGCTAGGGCAGTCGACCTCAAATCTCGGGAACCGGTTCAAGTTTCGGCAACCACGCTCAATATCCTGTGATTCTGGGCAAATCACTTAAAATGAATGTGTATTGCGTAACGCAACTGCTGCTCATGTAAAGTGTTCTGATACCTGATACCTTCGGGTCAAGTTTGTGCTAGTTAAAACTCTGAAAAAAAATCATGTCCCCAGAGAAGAGATAAGCAGGCCTATTCACTAAGATTTTGTTGTGACTTACTTTTGATTGTAGTCCTGGCTTACTTCTGAGTTTCAGACATAAACTAGGTGAAGTCTTGCTTACTCCGGTTTTACTCTTTGGATTTAGGAGTAAACTCTGAGTACTACTAGATGAAAGACAGAAAATCTTTGTAATTCAGGCCTTTTGTGCCTTGCTTCACACCCAGAATGCCATCAGCAACTTAAGCACAAATGTTATTCACCATTCCCATAGGGAAGATGTGTACCTTGAACATTGACTCCTGAATATCAATCTGGCAGTATATCGAGAACAAAATATCTAAAAAAATGTCAACAGGTAGGTAAGTCTAGATGTTCCATACCTCACTCCACATATTGTACCTATGTGGCACATACATCTAAAAGGTACTTAGATTTGGAGCTAGGAATAGAAATCTACACTTCCCTATATGTTCTTAATTTTTTATATTTTGTTCCAGGCTATTCTCTCTTCTATATTCCTATATTACGACATTTTGGAAGTTGAAATTCAGTAGTATAGTCCATAGTAAACACCACATATGATGTTTGTCTATTAGTGCTGAAAAGACAGGTGTTACCACTACCAACTTAAAGATTAATCATGCTGCTGCAGAAATGTTTTTCTTTAATAATTTCTGTTCAACCCGTAACTTAAATAGGGGTCTCTGAATCCACATCGAAATCTTTTCCTTCTGCAATGGATCTTTGCCAGCGTTAGAATGAAGCAACAATAACAAAAATCACAATGGACATCATCCTTTAGTCATTTAGTTCAGTCAATGATGAGTGTTCTGGATCATTTCAAGAACCTTTAATTATAGATAAGAGTTTAGTATTTGTTTTGTCTTTTTATTCAAATTAATAAATCAGATGAATCTGTTTACAGAAATATCTGGAAAGGTCATAGTAAAAATCAATTTAGTAAATTACTGTGTGTTCCATAAAAGAACTTAATCCCTATTCTACTCTCGATGGCGTCTAACCTACCAGAACCCATGGAGAGTCCTTTTCGAAAAGAGCAAGATTTAAAGAAGAATTGAAACAGAATCATATTGACGCCAAACTCCTCATGAAGATTAAATCCAGAAACGTGTCCGAGTATCTTCTCTAAAATCAGCATCAGCAAACAGTCACAGTAACAACTGTTTAAAGATAAGCTAAGAAAATTGTCACAGCAGTAGCCATAACCCTTACAAAAAATAGACACTCAGAAAGTAGTAGGTGACATAGGTCACCATCACCAGTGGCTCACAGCGACTAGGGTAAAAAGTGCTAAGGGAGAAGGGGAAGGTCACAAAAAAATGGCCTAGACCAGACTGGACTGCACTGCCTTAAATCTAACTCGGAACACACATATTACAATACACAAAACATATGTAACAATCCATACAGGTTTTAGGTCATCTTAAGCCAATGAGGCTAGATCATCCGATGGTCTTCTGCTTCTTCCTTAATTCCCACGGTAAACGTACAAAGTCAGCAAGGTGCTGTCTACAAGTGTCAACTTAGTTGCTAAATATTCATGTGCGCTAGTGTTAGAAATGGGGGTCTCAAGTTGGCAATGGCTGGCCACTGTCCAAGTAGGGACCCTTCTTCCTAAGTCATAGTAAGGGGGCTACACCCTTTGATAACCCCTGCTCAACCCTGTGGTAACGTAGCACGAGCAGCTAGGCTTATCTCAGAGGCAGTGTGTGAAGCATTTATGATCATACACAATAACACAGTGAAGAACACTACAAAGGGACACCACACAAGTAGTTATAAAAAATAAGTATCTTTATATATAGACTTAACACAAGACCAATAACCTTAAAAAAAGCCACGATACTGTAAAATAACATTATTCCTGAAATGCTGTAAAAATAGTTCAAAGTGTGCAAATAGGAGTTCAGTTCAAAGCAGTGGTCTCTGCGACCCCTTTTACTTACAAAGTACCTGAATTTCGTAGCAAACCAAACAAAATGTCGCAAACCAGCTGTAGCGGTGATTTTCCTCACGCAAGGCCGGCGATGCGTTGAATCCTTGCCGAAAGGGAGGATGATGCGGGACACAGCGCCAAACTTCTTCACGCAAGGCCATCGATGCGTTGAATTCCGACCCGCAAGGTAGGATGATGCGCTGAGCCGGTTGCGTGTGCGACCTTGTTGCGATGAGTAGAAATGGCGCTTCGCGAGGGAGCGAAGCTCCGGGTGTGATGCAACGAAAATGGCAGACGCACGGTGCCCGCACTGTGATGTTGTAATGCGATGATCTCGATGCTAGGATCCGAGGTTAGCGAGCACTCGAAAAGCCCGCAAATGTATGATGCGATGATCTTTGGGTGTTAGCGAGCACTTTGTGACCCACACACGTCGGAGGTACCCCGACGGCTTGGATGACCGTCAGAGGTACTGACGGACAGAGCGGTGCCTCCTTTACCCTGAGCCGTTGCCAGGTGGGGTGAGGTATTTCCTCCGTATGCTTGAGATTCTTCAAGAGATACGAGAATTGTGAACTGTGAAAAACTGGTGACATGGTTGTATTGTTTCCAATGTGGAACATACATAGGCACAATTTAATTATTTAATTATGTCTTCACTTTTGCAGTAGCATAAATAATTGGATGGGTGCTGATGAAACCACAAGGTACAGGTTTGCCTAGATGTGCTGAAACATGTTTACCATTTGAATATTTAGAGACAGTTATTTTTTGGAACTGTTCTTTTGCACAGTTTTTAATATTGGACCGTGGTAGACAAGAATAAAGTTGTGGTCTTGCCATGCTTCAGTTTTAGCCCCACTTGCATGATTGCACTGTACTTTTTCCCATACACTCTGTAATACATCTACTCACATCTGTGAGTTTAAACTATCTAGTATAGATTTATAAAACATCCTTGGCTCCTCCATCAAAAGGGTGGTGTTGTAGCCCTTATAGTCACTAGGTTGACTATCAAAGGAGACCCAGATGATGAAGCATGTCACCTGGAACGGTGAGTGATGGGAATCTGAAAATGTATTTAATATTTTTTCAGGTTTGTTTTGGGTTAGCTTTGGCTTGGTGAAATACACGTGCTTCCATTTGTGTCTAGACTCTGGGTTATTGTTGTTGTGTGTACAGACAACACCTGGACCTGACTTCCCATCTCAGGAACCAATCCCTGTGGCTGAACAACTGCCTGGCGTACCAGGACTACCTGGGGAGTACAAGCACCCTCCCCAAGGGTAACACAGAACTTCTGTGTTGCGTGACAGTCTGCCTGGTGCAGATCTCCTGACCCATCCCTGACAGTGCGCAAAGATCCCCCAGGACAGGAGTCGTGTCCCCATCATCACTACTCTGGGGCTCAGCCCCCCTGACTGGCCCCTGACCCACTGGTTCTCCCACTGGGGGCTCCTTCCCACTCTCACCTCTCAAGCTGGACTTCTACACCCTCCCCCTAGGAGTTGCACTGCCAGACACAAGAACTGATGGAGGCCTGACTACAGGCACTCCCAGCTCACCTAACATGGGGAGTCCCCCCACATCTGACGGTCCATCCGGGCAGACTATACTTCCTAGCTGGTGTTCCCTCATGAAACCATCCAGTCCTGGAGACTGAGGTTGGGCACTTCGGGACCTATCCCAGTCTCACTCCTGTGCCCAAGAGGCAGGATGTGAGGCCCTAAAACCTCCTCACAACAAGGGGACCTAGCTGCATCACTCCGAACCTATCGGCTTACAAAGAGCCATAAATAAACTAACAACTTACCTGGATCGAGAAAGGCTGGAAATAAATAAAGATAAAACAAAAGTGGTCCGCCCAGTTGATCCACAGAAGCTAAAGTATAAATGCATGGCAAAAGGGAGACCTGTGGAAGAACTAGTGTCATACAAGTACCTGGGAATAACAATATCAAAAGGTGCAAATCTTAAGGAACATAAAGCAGCAACACAAGCAAAAGCTCAATCTCTAATCTTTGCATATCGTTCATTAAAAGCAAAAATGGACTGCCTAAATCACAAGCACCTATTAAAAGTTATGGCAGCTCAAATCATGCCAACCCTATCATATGGTCTAGTTACTTGGTGCAGCAAGGAGACCGATCTTTTAAACGACCTACAGATTAAAATCTATAAAGCGGTCTTAAATCTTCCTCAATCCGCCTCAGCATCCCAAGTCAGGCTCGAATTCGGACTGCAAAATCTGAGTTTCCGGAGCATGAGCGACTTCGTGAAACTCTGTCACAAACTTCGATCTGCAAATCCTGACACAATGGACGGGCTGAGCTGGGAAGAAATCAAAAACCGAGCGGAGAACAAAACCTTGAACACCTGGGGGAACCACCTGAAATTCTTTTTGGAAAAGCTGGAGTTGGAATTAGCCTGGAAATCCGGGATAGATAAATCAACCCTAAGCAGATTAGCCAATGCGGAAGCAAAAAGGAAATCCTTTTTTGAGGATAAAAAGTCACTTGCAAAACGTCGGCATAGTTGGACCATTATTAACTCATTCACAACAAATAAAAGCTCTTGCATATCTTTCATCCCACTTTAGTGGTTACCTAAAAAAAGCATTCACAGCCTATCGGATGGGCATGCATGTCTCGAAGGACTTACTTCCATCCTGGAAACACTCCCACCAGACGGAGCATTGTCGACTCCTGTGGGTACAAAACTGAAACCCTAACCCACCTTTTCTGTGTATGCCCAGCACTGACAGGACAGTGATGACGATATCTGAAATCCACTTTTAATGAGCTAAACATTTGCTCCTGCAGGCACACAGTTATAAGCTGGCTGGGAGGTTCATCCACAATCCTGGCATGCCCAGGTGTCAAATTCATGGCTGAGGTGAGAAAATCCTTAGAACAATTTGAGCAGGGGGAACATTGATGCGGAGGGCCATTGGGGATACCTTTACCCCAGGGACCCAAACAGGGATCACAAACAGAGACCCTGAGACGGTCTGCGGAGTGCTGTTGGAAGTTGTTTTTAATTGTACTGTTTTCAATTTTATTAAGATCAAGAAGCCATAACCACAGAAAAGTTTTATAACCATGTACTGTTATTTTATCATGTGAATTTGTAATAATTTTAATTAATTATGGAATAAATCTTTGACACTTCGAACCTCTCCCACCACTCTGGGTTGGAAGACATCTGAACCACTCCTATTAGGGTCAATCCCCAAGACCTCTACAGAGCCTCTGGTACTCCCCCAGAGGTCTGCCTCCTATGCAAGTTCCTTATGATCAGATAACTCGCACTGCAACAGGTGTTGGTTTAGCTCTTGAAAACAGGGACTCACAATATGCTTTCCCAACATTGGATTACACAGTTCCCTGCAGGTGCTAACCTTCACCTCATAATCCAGTGCCTCACACACGTACCCCACACCACTCTCCTGAAATGGGTGAGATATTACATGACTGTCTCTATCACTCAACCTACACTCTTCAGAGCGGTCCTCACACTCATACACCAGGACTTCAGCCACAGGGGAACCCCTCTCCCTGCACCTCACATCTAGAGTCGGTACGGTGTCTCTCCCCTCACTAGGACTATTGGCCCCTGTGCTAGTTCCCCAATCCACCTCAGGGACACTGCACACCAATGGAGCTACCTCATATCCTTGAATCCCCTGGTGTAGATCAACCCCCCTTCAAGTCAGGTGCCACATCTCTGGGTGGGTGTACTACACTGTCATTACTACATAACTCAACTTTGCTGCCACCACTGGACCCCACCCTCACTGGTGAATCCAGTCAATTAACACTGTGCTCAGGGCATAACCCACCCTTGAGAGCTAACTTCTCCTTTACTGCTATCTGTGCTAGGTGTGACTCCAGCTGGGCAATCTCCATTTGGAGCCTCTCTAATTCCAGCTGGTGCTCCCTCTCCCCATGTCTGTCCAACTCCTCTAGGGACCATTAAAGGGACTGGGGACTACACTGGGCACTAGACCCAGCAAGGGACTCCCTACCTATGGGACCCTCCCACCTGAACACCAACTCCTCTGCGGACCATGAAGGGAATCCGTCACTACCATAGGCACTAAACTCAGCAAAGTACTCCCTACCTATGAGATATTCTATAACACTTTCTTTCTCCTCTTCTGACTCTCCAGGACCACCCTCAGACCAATTACCCTCTTGGTAGGTGTACTTGGACTCTAAGAACCTCCATCTGGCTTGTTGCCATAGCCTCAGGGATGTCTGCAAGGATAGCTGAGTCTCCTCCCCACTATCAGCTAAACCTCTCTCCTTAGCTCCTCTAGACTGTAGGTCAACAGGTCATCTATGTAAAAGGTAGGTCTCATTTCAGCAAGACCCATTGTAGCAATACTGGCAATATGAATCAAAAATAGAATCAAATAACCTCAACAACGTATGTTGTTGCGTTATGGTCTGTATTCACTAGTAGTGTACACTATAATTACTGTATGCGATCACAAATGCAAGTCCAGATCCTCATCCAAGAAACAACACACAAGCACAAGGACAGTCCTCTCCTTCAGATGCCTTCAGTTACACGGATAGAGGTTTGTCTTGACATCCAGGAGCAATACCAAATACAGGGGTTTGGGCACAGATATTTATAGCCCAAAAGTCTTTGTTCTAAAAAGTCACTAGTCACTGAACCCAGCCAAAACCAGCTCTGCTCAGTCCTGGAGCACTTTGTTTACCAGGCTGCATCCTTCCTTCCAGAAAGAGGGGGTCTGCCATCAGACGCACAGTAGGAGGTGGAGCCAGCATTCACCTTGCCAAGCACATCCCTATTCAGGTCAAGGTGCTACCCCTCCCCAATACTCAATGCAGATCTTTCTATTCAACCCAGGTCTGACTCAGCCTGCCTTGCCCCTCTAAACCCAGACAGCCAATAAATATAACAGCAGAGCACACTAGAAGGCTTAGGCAAGAAAATACCTACTTTCTAAAAGTGGTATTTTCAAACACAGAATGTTAAAACCAACTTCGCTAAAAGATGTATTTTATCATTCTGAGTTCAGGGATACTAAACTCAAATTTCTACCATGTTTCCTGAGTCTGTTAGGATTATAAGATGTCATAATCAAACTGCCCATTCTAGCCTATGGAGAACAGGTAGCCTTGCAGTAGTGAAAAACGAAATGGGCTGTAATTCACTACCCAGACTTGCTACACATATCAAGACATGTCCTACCATACACACACAATGCACCCTACCATAGGGTTAACTGATATGATACCAATGGAAGGTTCAGGGGCAGGGAAGTGTGGGCACTTCACCGCCAAGATGGCAGTTCTGGACTGCACACAGACACTGCAGTGGCAGGTCTGAGGTACACTTTACAAGCTGCTTCTGTGGGAGGCGCAAACCAGCACTGCAGGCCCACCAGCAGCATTTGGGTTACCAGCCCAGGGCACACACCAGCCACACTACTAGGGACTAACAGGTAAACTAAATAAGCCAATCAGGGATATACCAATTCACAGTCATATTTACACAGGGAGAGCATATTCACTTTAGCACTGATCAGCAGTGGTAAAGTGCCCAGAGTCATAAAACCAACAACACCAAAAATACAAGAGGAAGGCAAAAGTTTAGGGATGACCCTGCAAAATGTACCATTTCCAAAAGCTAGCTTCACTGTGAGTTCCCACGAGAACCCTGCAGTCTAAACTGTTAGTTATTCTGTATTCCACTAGGTAACAATAAACAATTCTAAATGCAGAAACATTCTAGTTGTAACCTACGATATTAGGCCATGAGAGTCATAACTTCATCTAAGCATTATTTTTATAATACACTATTCAGCATTAGCATTGTGAATATGTGGCAGGTAGACAACTAACTAAATACAATGAGAACATGTAGCTTAGCAAAAAGAGAAATACATTTTTAAAGTCAGCAATTCTACAGAGATGACATGTTTTAACAAGTCAGGTGTGAATCATTTATCAAATCATATTGCATAGTTCAGCATTTCCTGAAAGCATTTATTAATTAAAGAGGACAATTAACTGAATGGTAGAAAAGCCTAGTTGTGTAATTACAAATGGAGTAAGTACTTACTGCAAGTTAATATTGCACGTTTAAGAAAAGGTGCATTTTCCTACATTTCATTCTATCACGCATTTCCGTGTTAAAGTCCAGTGTAAATTACGGCACTTATTAAAGCTGCAGTCTTCTACTCTAGAAATCTTCCAATCTGATGGTTATCTTAACCATTACACACATTCATTTTCCATGTGATTTCATTTCAGAGTGCACATTCATCATCCGCTCAGCCTTGTCTCCTCTTTTTCTGACCTCTACATTTCAGTGAGATCATGTAATTATCATTCATGGTTCCCCTCAATCCTAAATCCTTTTCATATAACTTTCTTTGCATCCTTTCCTGTCTTTTGCAAAAAAATGCATCTACAGCTCACAAACAAAACATAAAGAAATATTAGTGCGTCAGTCTTGAAGTACCATAAGCCGTATACCAATTAGCTCAGTGTTACTTATAAGTAAAGTTATAGATGTGCTTGTTGTCATCTTGTCAACAATATTAGCCAACTTTCTGCTCTTTTCGTCATTTCAAATTATGCCTCCATGTGTAATGATTACCCCAAATATGTCTCTTACTAAGTCTGTTCCAGTTTCAGTATTTTGTTTCTGTCTATTTGATGGGTTTGTTAATGCGTCTAAGCTTTGCTCATGATACATATTTGGGATTCATATGCCTAAATAACAAAGACGCTCCCAATCAGTTAGCAACACAAAAAAAGCATTTAGTCCACAGATATAGTAAACTCCAGGAATTTCATTCTTTTTGTCTGGTAACATTTGCCAAGTCCTTCCTCTCAATTAAAAGGTGTTTTCATAGCTACTAAATCCTACATTTTTGTTTCAATTGGGTGTCCATCTTCTGAACACGCACATTTTTCCTTTTATGCTGGCTTTCTAATCTTAATTTTGGATAAACTATTTTGTTTCTAAGTTCATTCTCTTCCATTTCCCAAACATTTTCTAATACATCACTATCTTTACCGCTAGTTCGTGTTATGTTAGTGTACCTTTCTTCTAAGGCCATTTGTATATCTTCTCCATTGCTCGCATTAAGCATGTTAGATCATTCTTATAAGCTTTAACACTATCAATAGATGTGTGTGGAGAGAAATAATACTAGGCTGCATCCATTCCTTTTGCTTGCTGATGTAAATTCATGATTTCTACCAAAAGAACCCTAGAAAGTATTAGATCATAGTTAGAATAAAAGTATTCAAAATGTCTTCGTCTATAAACTAATGAAAGTAGGATGTTGTCTGAAATTGCAGAAGATAAAGGCATGTGGTAGTGTGTTACTTCTTCTGAAACATACGTTGGTAAGTGCGCACAGACATAACAGTACTTTGTGTCCATGGCATGACTGTATTCTTGTACTAACCTAGAGTAAACATTAGTAAATAAATCATCTTTTTTATAGCTCACAAAATAATATTAAAATTGATCTTCCACACTAAGTTATGTATATGGTTTAGTAGAATTCTTTGATTTGGGTTTTGTCTCTGATGTTAAGTAAAATCCTATTAGTACTATGGAAATCATCATTACCGTTAATATGAAAATTTAACCCATTATATATTTACACTTATTTCAAATGCAACACATTTCTTCTTCAGTCAGTTCCAGCGCTTCTTGAATTCAACAGTTCTTTTTTTTCTTCCTCAGGATATTTTTGACAATGTTAGTCTTGAGAAGTTCAGTTACAAATAGACAACCATTAAACCTACTCTGTGCTCTTCTAAAATGTAATCCCTACTCTTCTACTGCTCACTCGAGCCTAGCTTGATCTTCTGTAAAATAAAAAACGAAAATAACAAAGGTCCAATAGCACAATTTGTTTTAATGAATGAGTTCTTTTAGCATTTCTTCTTTTCATTCTATCAAATATATTCCCCTCAAGTTTTCAGATTGCTCAAAAGGAGATCTAGCAGTTTAGGATTCACTTAGCACAAGTCTTCCAAAGTGACACTCAATACTGTGTTTACGTAGTATGACCACTCAAGTGCTGAGTATCTGTGCCAACAAACTCAGACGGAGAAGAAAAGCATCGCATTTAGCCTGACCTAGGATTAAATCCTAGTCACAGAAGCTGCTTGAAAAGGTGCACAGCCAACAGCATTGGTCATGGAAGACAGCCTTCCACTTAAAGAAACGACCATACCTTAAGGATCCCAACCCTACTTAAGCAGGAATACGTGTCCCACAAGACAGTTCGCCCGGAAGAAGACCTTCCACACAACTACAACCCAAGTCAGTGTATCCTACATTGAGGCCAAGAGCTAGCACTTTGTTCTAAAAAGTCACTAGTCACTGAACCCAGCCAAAACCAACTCTGCTCAGTCCTGGAGCACTTTGTTTACCAGGCTGCATCCTTCCTTCCAGAAAGTGGGGGTCTGCCATCAGACGCACAGTAGGAGGTGGAGCCAGCATTCACCTTGCCAAGCACATCCCTATTCAGGTCAAGGTGCAACCACTCCCCAATACTCAATGCAGATCTTTCTATTCAACCCAGGTCTGACTCAGCCTGCCTTGCCCCTCTAAACCCAGACAACCAATAAACATAACAGCAGAGCACACTAGAAGGCTTAGGCAAGAAAATACCTACTTTCTAAAAGTGGTATTTTCAAACACAGAATGTTAAAACCAACTTCGCTAAAAGATGTATTTTATCATTCTGAGTTCAGGGATACTAAACTCAAATTTCTACCATGTTCCCTGAGTCTGTTAGGATTATAAGATGTCATAATCAAACTGCCCATTCTAGCCTATGGAGAGCAGGTAGCCTTGCAGTAGTGAAAAACGAAATGGGCTGTAATTCACTACCCGGACTTGCTACACATATCAAGCCATGTCCTACCATACACACACAATGCACCCTACCATAGGGTTAACTGATATGATGCCAATGGAAGGTTCAGCGGCAGGGAAGTGTGGGCACTTCACAGCCAAGATGGCAGTTCTGGACTGCACACAGACACTGCAGTGGCAGGTCTGAGGTACACTTTACAAGCTGCTTCTGTGGGAGGCGCAAACCTGCACTGCAGGCCCACCAGCAGCATTTGGGTTACCAGCCCAGGGCACACACCAGCCACACTACTAGGGACTAACAGGTAAACTAAATAAGCCAATCAGGGATATACCAATTCACAGTCATATTTACACAGGGAGAGCATATTCACTTTAGCACTGATCAGCAGTGGTAAAGTGCCCAGAGTCATAAAACCAACAACAACAAAAATACAAGAGGAAGGCAAAATTTTAGGGATGACCCTGCAAAATGTACCATTTCCAAAAGCTAGCTTCACTGTGAGTTCCCACGAGAACCCTGCAGTCTAAACTGTTAGTTATTCTGTATTCCACTCTATAACAATAAACAATTCTACCAACTTAACAACACAAGCTCTGACCTCCCAGGGGCCACAAAACAGTGTCAATATGTAAATAAGAGAGAGAACCTAAGGGAATCAGGTCCTCATAATAACCAGTGGAAGGACACCAGTTACATCACTAGATGCTTGGTCAATTTTAGTATTTCAGTTTTGAGGCGTTAAGAACTTGAAAATATATGCTGTATATATGTATTGTAGAACCATTTGTCAATCTGTGAAAAGGCAATATATATGTGTAAGTTACAGTGCCACACATTGTCTCAAATGATGCCACAAACTAATTGTTTTGTATTGTCACTGTGTAGTATGTAAATAACCCATTTATATGTAAAAATGTGCATATAAATCTAAAAAGAAAAAAAGATAAAGACCAATTCGGCAAACTCTCGGCAAAAGAGATGTTTATTGAAAAAGTACAGGACATCATATACTATTGAAAAATTAACACAAGACAAAAAGTTCATACCATGAACCCCGAATAGGAAGACTCATGTTGATTCTTATTCTCAAATAAAACTTAAATCTGTGGTCTGGGAGGAACATTGCTGTTGATAATCTGCAACAATGCATCCTTGCTCTTTTGAATCTTATCAGAGTTTGTTGATGTGGTTCTATACCACTTTTATCGCTGACTCAGTTTCTTCAGGTATAATTTTATGTAGTCAAACTATTGAAAAGCTTCTTTTCAGTTTTCTGTGTTCCTAGCCTTGTGACCATTCAGCCTGTCAATTTATTCTCATTGATCCAGTGCTCATTTCTTCACCTAGATCTTCTGTTTGTGCAGGTACAATGACACTTCTATTCTGAGGATTAGTCTGTGATTCTTTTTCTTTAGAGACTTTGGCTCCACTGTGAGTAACTTCAGGCTCTTTAATTTCTTGTTCAGCTCATTGATATTCACCCCTTTCTTCCTCTTTTGCTATTGTACAGGCAACTGTGCTGTTGGTCTGGGTGGTCTTGTGGTGGTGCAATCAGTAATGTTCTTCATTCAGGATGATACACCGCTATTGTTTCCTCTGCATTTATCACTTTCCAGGGGTGTGAAGCATGACTCCAGTTTGGAATTCCAACACACTTAACAACAGTAATTTTAGTCAAAATGAACTGGAAAGGGCCTTTCTCTCTGTGCTCTAGACAAGTCTTCTGAATGTGCTTCTTTATCATGACCCAATCACCAGGACTTAGGTCATGGCACTGTTCTTGGTGTGGATCTTGTGTTACTGCTGAAACCTAATGAGAAATAGAATGGACTACATCAGGCAATCCTTTGCAGTAATCTAAAATAATATCATCTGTGATATTCAAGAGAGCATTTGTGGGAGCAGCAGGTAACCTCATGGCCCTGCCCATGAAAATTTTGTGGGCTGACAAATGCATCTTCCTGTCTAGAGTACTTTGAATGCTCTATAACACCATGGGCAGTGCATCTGGCCATTTCAGAGAATTTGAAACACAAACGTTGGCCAATCGAGACATGATAGTCCCATTTACCCGACTATTCCAGAAGCTTCAGGTCTGTAACTGCAGTGCAATCCTTGAATAATCTGTAATCCTGTGAATCATTTTCAGAACTTCATTATTAAAATGAGTTCCTCTATCTGACTCAAGAGAAATTGGCATTTCACAGTTGTGCTACAATAAGGCAAATATTTCTCCAGGTTGGGTAGGCTCCCACCCATATCGAGAAAATGCATACATGACCAGGACGTATCTCAACCCCTTGTAAACCAGCATTTCTAAAAGGTCCATCTACATTCTGTTAAAAGGACCACCTGATCTCCCTTAGTGTGTCAGTGTAATATATGTTCTCTCCACTGCATTCATTTGTTAACATATTACACATCTGTGACAAATTTCATAGGCCAACATTCGACATCTGGGATTGTACCATCTTTGCCTGAAGAGTCTCACCATGTAATCCCTACCTAGATCTGTGTATCCATGATAATACAGTGTCATAGGAAGCAACAAGCAATTGAGCAACACTGGACTCCACCAGTAGACATCTTAATGTTATTTGCATTTTCCTCACAACCTGCTTTTATTCAAATTCTCTGTTCTGCCTTTGAAACATTTTCCTGCACTCTATTTAATTAATCTCAAGAATCAGTGAATGTCATCAACATTGTGAATGAACTCTCGCCCTAGCATTCACATGTGTAATTTCCATTAAATGTGCAGGCCAAGAAAGCACAACACCGTGCAACTGAATCCACATATCTGTTACCCATGGCAACATAACCATTACCACTTTGATGAGCTGCACATTTAACCACTGCAATTTCCTTAGGCAACTACAAAGCCTCCAGTGGATTCATCAAGTGGATTCCGATTGGTGTACTTGAAAAAGTAAAAAAAAAAACTTGTTGTTACCACAATTGCCCAAAGTCATGGAAAACAGCAAAACCCATAATGGCTATCTGTAAAAATGATGACTCTCATTTGTGCAGTTAAGCTGCATGCTCTGGTAAGGGCAATCAATTCAGCAACGTGTGCTGAGGTAGCTCTCTGATGCCATGAAGATTTGATAACATAATTTATTGTGCACACTGCATATGCTGCTCTTAGTATGGCATTGTTACTTCTTAGACATGAGCTGTCTACTACAAGTATATCATCTGGCTCAATTAGGGGGTCATCCTTAATATCTGGTCTTGGTTTGGTGGATACATCCATACAATCCAGGCAATCATGTTCAATTTGATCACAGTCCGTATTATTTACAGGTAACAAAGTTGAAGGATTAAGCACATGACATTTCTTAAGAACTGCATTGTCACAGGACAGAATAGTCTGCTCATACTTGGCCAACTGATTATGTGTTAAGTATTGTGTTTTTATTTTAGTCAAAAATAGCTCCACAGAGTGTGGGACCATAACAGTTTAGGGGTAATCCATCACTATGTTTTTCTCTCTTTTCCAGACTGTTACTCAGCGAAGCAGCCAGGAAGACCTGCAGCTATGGGATCAAGTGTAGTAGGGAGGTATGCCACACGCGTTTTGGCATCTTTGTCAGCACTGGGAGAGCCTACCCATCTCACTCACTGCAAAATAGTGTAAATTCTTTTGAATAATCAGACATTTCTAATGCCGTAGTATGACACAATTTGTCTTTCAACTCTTGGAACATTTTTGAGCATTTGTTGTCCCATGGAATCGGATCTGGCATGTCCCCACATGTCACCCTTAGTAAAGATTTCGCTATTAAAGAAAAGCTTGGTATCCACTGTCTACAGTAGCCAACCATTCTCAAAAAATCCTTACTTCCTTTTGAATTTGTGGTGGATTGATCTACAAGATTGCTTCCACTCTCCCTGTGACAAGTTTGTAGCTCCTTGCACAGTGATTTGGCCTAGAGATTGAACTTCATTCTGACCGTATTGCAGCTTCTTTGGAGACAGTGTGTGTCCATTCTCAGCCAGGTGACTCGATAAGGCAGTGTGGGGTCATCGTGTACAAGCTTATCGCGTTTCTGATGTAACACGCAAGTCATCAATATATCGCACAAGGGTTGATTTGCTTGGCATTTACAAGGTATCTAGGTTTTTTTTCAGAATCTGGTTGAAAATGGATGGACTCTCGTATATCTTTGTGGGACGCAACACCATGCTAATAATTTCTGTTGGCAGTCGAAGGAAAGAAGATATTGACTTTCTTCATGCAAAGGCACTGAGAGGAAAGCCGGACATAAATCAATGACTGTAAACCACTCTGCAGTAAATGGGATCTGAAACAATATAGTGACTGGATTCTGCACCACAGTACAACAATTTCCTCAGTTTCTGTACTATTCTGTACATTCCATTTGAATTCTGCAAACCCATAATTGGAGAGTTACATGGACTTCCAATCAATTCCCTCAAAATACCTTTCTGTAACATTTCTTCTATTACTGGTGTTATTCCTGCTATAGCCTCTCGTGTCAAATGGTATGGGGGTGTTCTGGGAAACATGGCATTTGCCTTTAAAGTAATTCGGACTGGTTCTACACCTTTTATAAGAACAATATTCTTCCCTGTGAGATCCTAAACTTCGATATTCACCGTTTCTTTTTAATCATCAGGTAATTCTACAATCGTAAACAAAGAGAAAAATCTTGTCTAATTTTGCTATCTAATCATTTTAAAATATACAACCTTGTCATGGGTCTGAAAAGCAACACCATCCGCTGTGCAGTAAATGGTGCAATTTAACTTGCACAGCAAATCTCTCCCTAGTAAATTTTTACAGGGCTAGAGTCACAGACCACGAACTGGTGTTTTTCTTCAAACTAACCTATCTTTACTGGAACATTTTCTGAAACTGGATTAATAAACTGTTTATTTGTAACTCCTACAACTTGGATAGTTTTCCCTGAGACAGGTAGATATGGAAATTCCACTATTCTAACTGTTGATCTGGTAACCCCTGTTTCAAAAAGGGATATTGCTTTAAAACATTCGGGTTCAGATTTTGAAATTGTGGCATGAAATCTTGGAAAGAGGTTGTATTCATTTTTGGCATTTGATTTCAATCTAACTGAGTGTTTCCCATATTTGTTGACTTAATTTGGATCGGTGGGGCAGCATCATTGTGACTTGACCGTTCACAGACATTTGCATCTGCTGTGTAGATACATTTTGCATTTGCATTCATTTTGGCATCTGTACATTTGCACCAATATTATTAGGATTATTTCTATAGTCTCTTTTCCAGTGTCCAATAATTTTATGACAGATGTGACAGGGAGTGACGTGTTGTATGGGAGCACTACACAAGGCAATATACAAAAGCTCCAAAGAGTTGAAAATGCTGCAGCTAGGTTGCTTGTGAATTTTCAAGACATCCATCCTTGTTGATTTGCATTGAATGCCAGTTAGGAAAAGTATTTCCTTCAGAGCCTCTTGTTTTTGCCACAAGATACTGAAATCAAGAGGACTGCAATAATTACTCCCCCTCATTAAGTCTTACCACCCTAGCAGATGTCTCAGATCCACAGGAGCAGCACTTATGGTGGCCCAAAGAGTGGGGAGTGCATGGTACGGAGGCCACTCGTTCAGCTTTCTAGTGGCAAATCTGTGGAACACCCTCCCAGCTGAATGGAGACATGAACAGTGGAAGCCGTCTTCCGGAAAAAAAATTAAAGTTGGAGTTCTGAAAAATTAAAAATCTCACTGTAGTTAAAGCTTAACCATCCTAGGACAGGAATCCTAGAGTGAGAACACTCTGTATGGAGTAACCAAGTGCTTTACAAAATTGCTAACATAACATTTTTTTCATAGCAGCAACATCTGCTCCAGAACCTGTACCCACAGAAACACCTCTACCTCTACCTTGAGACACACTAGATTCTCCTTGATTTCCCTGAAAACCAACTTGTGGAACTGCAGGTCCTTGCATATTCCTTGATGTCCTGCAAAAGAAGGATTCTGAAAACTTTTCTGAGCCAACCTCATTTGTGCCAATATAAACTTGTCTTTCATTTTATTCTGCTTCACGTCTAACTCGTTACTACAGTATTTGGCATACCTCAAGATTTCATTGAGTGACTTGTTTTGCCAACAGACCACTCTTTGAGTAATATGTGTGCAGATCTCTGGATTCAGTCTTGAAACAAACTGTGACGCAGAAATCCCTATATCCTTTTCTTCAGCATACTCTCAACCACTGTGCTGCTGAAATAACTGTAACAATCATTCATAATATTCATGCACTGTTTTTTTGGCTCTTGGGTAGGTCTTTCAATTTTAATCTAATCCAAAACTTGCAGTGGCACTCTACCTTTCAGGAAAGTAGTCACTGCCTCATATATCTCCATCATTATAGAAAATAGTGCATTTGTTCTCCCTCACAGGTTCCTCTGTCGGTCATTGTACCACAGTCTTACATTTAGCCCATAAATCAGCAGGTACTCCAATGTCAAAAAAACATATTCAAATCTGTCCACAGCACCTTTGAAATCTTTATGATTCATTCCACTTGTGTATACCATTGCACTGGTTTGTCTCTCAGTTTCGAAAATTGTTCGGAAATGCAGCCAAATCACCTCTACTCCAAGGAAAATGTACATACATTCCTCCTGCTATTTCTCAGAGTGGGTATACTGTATTTTCTCCCTTGCTTCCTTGATCTTGTTTCTCTGCTATAGCTGCTTCTCTCTTTTTCTTTTCATGCTTCTATGCCCATTTGATTCCTAGTTTTTCAATCACACTCCATTTACGAATGCAATTCAACCAATTCCATAATATGTAAATGTAGTCCTGAAACTCCCAGGTTCTCTAATGCTAAATCATTCAATTGAACCCTATAGCTTCTCTGTAGATGGAAATGTTTAGCAAGATCAGTCTTGTATTTCTGAGCCAATTCTATTAAATTGTCATGCACTAAAGCTGCTCTTTGTGTAATCTCCTTGCAAAGGTAAATTATTAATTCCTTTCTTTGGTATTGCTCAATATGTTTAAATTCTAAATATGCCCTTATTACTTCTTCTAATTCCACCTTCAATTGAGTAACATTTAAGGCTTGTCCCTCTCAAGTTATGGCCACTCCTGTACCCCTGTGCCTCTATCTTCCTAATTTATGTAGCTTCTTCTAACCAAGCTAGCATAAAACTGTTTTCAGTAGCATTTATGTCACTATGCGTATTAGGGCCTTTGAAGACTAATGTCCCTCCATCTATTAGTACTTGTACTATCTGTGGGGGTCTCCACACAGCAATGCAAGAATTTTGTGAACTCAGAACAAACCCTGTGGTTGGTATACCTCCAGCTGCCTGATGAACTTCTGGCATTACATTCACATTTGGAGGAGCATTTACAATGACTCTGGACAACATTGGGGCATTTACAGGCATTATTTGGGCTGTGGTATGCACTCCAATCACATTAGTCTCAGTTAGAACTGCAACCTGGGGTTGAGTGACGACTTGTGGGAAAATTTGGAGTAACTGTACGGATCTGTCAAAATATGTTAAATCTGGATCTACAGGAGCAGTTGCCACTGTGGCACTCGTACCAGCACTTGATTCTCTGTGATCAGGAACGGTTGTCTTTGGCAGAGATCTTGAAGCTAGCATATGCACTAGATTCTCATCCTCTGAATCAGTATCCATCTCATCCCCATCTTTCCTTTGGTGATAATTCTTACTTCCCTTCTTACCTGCTTCCGTATTAATAACTGGATATGATCTTGTTCCGACTATGATAGCCTTTCTCCACCTACGATGATCTTCATCCCACCGATCATCCATAGAATTCTGCACCACTTGTTTTGGCCTTCCCAGGTATTTTCCCTCTTCTCTCTTGCAACCTTGCCTGATACACTCAGAGCTTCATGTTGAGTGGGTATAAGTGGTGGCTGCATCTCATATTACTTTCCTTTCAAATTATTAATAATTCTGGTACTAAATGTCACATATCTAGAAAAGCTCAATTCACAATCTTTCTCAGTGATTCTGCTCAACTGAGCAAAGCCAAGAACAAGTATGCAACCCATACTCAGTTTTTATAAAATGATCAATGTCAATCAATTACAACAATGCTTAATTTCTCACTTCTATAGGTGATGTACATCACACACTACACCTTATCCTGCAAACAAGTCTTCTATTCAATCGTAAGCATGTATCCTGAGATCATTTGAGTACAGCGAGTGTGAATTCTTCAATCTCTCTTCTTCAACAGCTTCTTAATACTTCTTTTCACTCACTCATTCATTCTCACAACACCACTGTCCAAACTAAAACAAAACTACCATAAACAATGGAAAAAAACACACCTTCAGTGACGGTGGTGGTACGTCGTATTAATCAGTCTGAGCTTACCAAACCTAATGGGGTGTGTATATTTATCTGGTATACCTATATTTGGTCACCTGGTATTTCCCTACAACAATATAGGAGCAGTACAAGGGTTCCAAAAAGTTTAGGGTGAACTGACTTATTTTACACTTATACTTCAATGTGACATTGCTGTAAAGAAATACATTATCCCTGATGAAGTCCTCTTGGAGGATGCAACGTGTTGGCCGGGCTACTTCTTTGAAGTATTGCAGAATAATAAAGTGACTTGTTTTGAGACTTCATACCACATCTCCCATGTTATTTTGATAATGGAGAAAAGTACATTGATGTTGACACCATTGAACTATGTGGTCATGAAAGGAGGAGAGAAGAAACAAAAGACACCAAACTCTACAATAAGAAACAAATATATCAAACTTTACAGTACAATTGTTGAACTCTTGAGGCACTGGCTTTTGGGTGCTTTTTCTTTTTTAATGTACTTATGGTTTTAGAGTAGGTTAACCAGTAGAGGGTGAGTGCTGACCACCATTACCTTGTAGAACTAGCACTTGTGCAGTTTTCTTTAGCTATCTAACTTTGTGATTATTAGTACCATAAACAACACATCGCCCTGGAAATACTCACACCTTCAAACCGCACCTGCCTTCTAGTACCACCTTGTCAGATCTGCAAGTCTGGACATTGGATTCAGGAATTGGGAATGTTATTCTAACTTGGGAATTATTGTATAGCTCTATTTAGGGTGTGAACCATTTCTCTGTTACCAGAAATCACCAACTCAAAAATAAACTATTCTATCTACCTCACAATAATGAAGTGTTAAGGGAGCCTTTTTCAGATATGAATCTGGAACTTGTATGTTGTCTCTAGATTTCTGCAGTATGCATCGAACTATGGATCTATTTTGAAGGGTGCACTCTCTTTATAATGAAAACCATTAAACTAACAGTCATTACATTGCCAAAGATATCAATGCACCAAAAGCAGTGATTTGACATTACCACAAGAATGAGATTAGCTTGACATGGCTGAAGTACCCATATTGCATGGGCTGCACTTAAAATAGTGAATCTGTCAGGCTAAGCGCAAGGCAGGTACACATTATGTTCATGCAAATGTATTGTAATTTAGAAAATATCGGTTCTGTCGGGTTCAAACAACAGATGATTTATCCAAACAGTTTTTTATACAATGCTCCTAATAGAACCAACAGAACACCTCTGCATTACTGTAACAAATCCTTATAATAAATAAAGAAGGAAAAAACTAAATATTACTTTATAGGTTCTTTATATCATTTTCTGAGTCAAAAAGTCATTTCTGTACATTATATACAATAACTGTCAATATATCAAATAAAGTGCAAAAACAAGTGACATTAGTGAATAGTGAACTTGTGATCAACAAAATATATCCAAATTTCATGTAGAAAAACTATACACGTATGTACAAAATATTATTTCATAAGGCCATCAACTAATACAATCTAGGAACCTTATATTTTCTTTCAAGTTCGTTGGGGGCTCTGAGTTTATGTGGCCTGTGAGTAGATGTCGACGTTTTGACCCTTAAAGCACCAATGTTTTCAGTCGCAGCGGGTCTTTATCAAGACAATAATATGCGCGGCACGACAGTGCTATCGACCAGGTGCATTAGTCACATGGAAGTAGAGATTGTTCTTTAGTCATGGAGTTAATCGCGGTAGAAGGCTGCTGAAAATCAGCTTACCGACGACATCGGCGGTAAGCTGATTTTCAGCAGCCGGTCTCTAGAGCCAAAAAAGCAGATTACCTAGACCTTCTACCGCGATTAACTCCATGACTAAAGAACAATCTCTACTTCCATGTGACTAATGCACCTGGTCGATAGGACTGTCGTGCCGCGCATATTATTGTCTTGATAAAGACCCGCTGCGACTGAAAACATTGGCACTTTAAGGGTCGAAACGTCGACATCTACTCACAGGCCACATAAACTCGGAGCCCCCAACGAACTTGAAAGCAATTATAGGGTTCCTAGATTGTATTAGTTGATGGCCTTATGAAATAATATTTTGTACATACGTGTGTAGTTTTTCTACATGAAATTTGGATATATTTTGTTGATCACAAGTTCACTATTCACTAATGTCACTTGTTTTTGCACTTTATTTGATATATTGACAGTTATTGTATATAATGTACAGAAATTACTTTTTGACTCAGAAAATGAAATAAAGAAACTATAAAGTAATATTTCGTTTTTTCCTTCATTATTTATTATAAGGATTTGTTACAGTATTTCAGAGGTGTTCTGTTGGTTCTATTAGGAGCATTGTATAAAAAACTGTTTGGATAAATCATCTGTTGTTTGAACCCAACAGAACCGATATTTTCTAAATTACACATTACCCAGGTTCTGAGGGACACAGGGTCAACCCCCGTTGTTTTTATAAAAACATGCAAATGTATTGGCTATGTCGATTTAATGGCTGTTTATGTGGTGACATACAATCTTAAAACCGTTGTGTGACTTTCACCACAGAAGGAAAGCATGTGGGTGACCCAGAAATGGGAGGCATGTGAGGGACCAAGGAGTCACTGATTCTAA
The DNA here is from genome assembly GCF_964263255.1 of Lissotriton vulgaris. Taxonomy (NCBI): domain Eukaryota; kingdom Metazoa; phylum Chordata; class Amphibia; order Caudata; family Salamandridae; genus Lissotriton; species Lissotriton vulgaris. The sequence continues at coordinate 627,439,243 of NC_141691.1, read as the reverse complement.
GCCCACTCTGCATCTCATCTCTGCCTTTTGTCTACCCACCACCATCTATTGCAACCTCCTTCACACACACTTCCATTTATGTTCTTATTCTCTGGACTTCTCTTTGCAGATTCCTATAATAGAGTTTTCCTCCATACCATCCTGAAAGCCATCTAAGAGTCCATTTGACTCTCAGCGCAGCAGTCTGTGGGTGTATTGACTGTCTGAGCTTAGAGCAACATGTTTATCTGAAGTAATGGATGGCAAGACACACAACCTTTTGAAACTGGAAAAAAGAGAAGCAAATACAAACGTAGTGAAGTGTATTATTGCCACACTAACTACAGAAACTCTTCTTATACACAGTTCCTCTTTTCATGTAACCTTTATTTGTGTTTTAATATTTAACAGTGCAATGCAACAGGATAAACATGGAGAACAAGACTGGACAAAGCTCCTTGTACGGAGCATACAATAAGATAAGAGTGGTATGATAACAACAGTTCCCTGGAAGTGGACAGGGGTGACCATAACATAAGATCCCATTGTGGATCAGAGTATCCCCAGTAGGGGAAACAGAGAGAGGCATCCTACCAAATTGACTTAGTTTTTCTGAAAGGTTTTGGAAAACAGGAAGTATAGTGCACCATCCGAAGAAACGAAGGCTTACCTTCTCCTCTACCAACACCTTTTCAAATATACTTTTTGCTAATTTTCCATGTGATGTGTTCCAAAGGAAGGGAAAGATCATGACATTTGAGCTAAGACTAGATTCTGTCCTTAGAAGGCCAACCAAAGTTCTTATGTGATCGGAACACATCAACATGACACCCCGAACTTATTATGTAATTGAAATAATTGAGCATACAGGTGCTATAGCAAATGAGTTAGAGAATTAGGGCCAGATGTATCAAAGGGTTTTGCCCATTCTGTGTCTATGGGGAAATGTGTTGATACATATGGCCCTAACGCTTTTACACTTACAACATATCTCCTACGACACACAAAATAATGTGTTAAATCTATCAGAAAAAAGACATTGGTACCTTATTATTTTTAGAATTTTTGACGTATGCAAAACTTTGTTATATTGATCCAAATGAATTAAAACATTGGATTCATAGATATGTTAAAATTTTTCTGCAGTGTATGCTAAAATATAAACACTTACATTTAAAAGAGTTAGGCATTAGAAAATGTAACTATTTGCACATGTTTCTATACATCAATTAGTTAATCCTAGTTTGGATTTTGTGTTAGTGATATAATATTCCCCATGTCCCTGGTGGCTTACAATGGTCCCTTACATAATATAGAAAGCTTCCCTTATCCCCCCGCTCCTTTCCATTTCTCAATATTTCCTCTATTCTTCATCCTGATCTTCTTCTCTATGCCTCTACACTTCCTCTATTTTCCATTAAAAATCTATGAGCCTCATCAGACTGCCACTCTTCGTGGAATCTACTACATTTCCTAAACCTCTAGAATAAATAGACACGTTGTTAGTCAAATTTGAGCAGTCAAAGGAGCCTCCAAGTAGCACTCTAATTTGCATATGTATTTAACCCGTGAATCTCTGCGTGACTTGATCAACCTGATAACCTCAGCATGTAGAGAATATTACATTGATGACAAAACATTAAGTTATTTTTTGAGCAACACCTTGAAGAAAGAATGAAGACATGGTAACATGGTTGGGCACCTTTGTACTGACTGTTGTGGTACCATTAGGCCTGCATGCAATCAGCTTTCCCTCCATGGAATTGCCTTGATGGTCCGAGGTTGTGGTGTCAGACAGAGGAAGTTCAAGGATTTCTACAACAATGTTGTCCCATTGCAGGGTTAGATTGGTCCTTTTGGATAAAAGGAAGACCTCAGCTAGGCTATGGGGACAAAATGTTTATTTTCAGAGCATCCTCAAACCATTCAACCTGAAGGCACAGCACATCATTTTCAAGTAGCCTCATACATACTTAGCTGTTGTGGAAAATTAATTCGGCCTGGGCGGTGAACTCAGCTCAGTTCATGGAGTTTGCAGTGTTTTCTGCACTTTGTGGAGCACACAGAGTTCACAGAATGGAGTTTTTTCCTTGCTCGCCAATGCTAAGTTGGTAAGCGAGGGAGATCCAATGCTAGATCACCTCCCAGCGAGCTTTCTCAACACGGGTGGTTGCAGATGGTCATGACCGCTCATCTTGAAAAAGCATCCATTCATGTTGAGGAAGCTGCTGCTAAAGTAGAACATCTACTCGAATGGCAGAAAAAAGCAGCACCCTCTTACACTGTGCATGATGCCATTCATGCTGATTTTCCTCAGAATGAATGTCTTGATCTAATGCACTCTGCCACTTATGAAACTCTGTTTTGCATGGCAGAGTTTTTGGTCACTTCGCAGAGTTGCACGTAGCTGTACTCCACAAACTTCGCCCAGGCTTAAAAATTAATTCTCCTGGCTACTGTGCAGAACATGAAAATCTTTAAAAGTTTATGACTTTTATTAAGAATCACCTGTAAAATGTATAATCTTTTAGCCAATGTATTTAGTAAATTGTGCTGTAAAATAAACAATTTGGTCTTATTTTTTAAGAGCTATCCTCAAAGGGAGGTATTAGAAACCCTTGCAGACAATGAGGTTGCCTATAAACGTGTATGGGCCATATGTATCAAGCTATTTTGTGATCGCAAACACTGAAAATCTCAAACGAACAGTGTTTGCGACTGTCCTATGTATGTATGTATAACATAGGTTCACATTGCAAAATAGGATTTAGCAAAAATTGCGAATACCAATTTTTCTAGTCCTGAAATCTGCAAATAATCATTGCGGATTCGCAATCTGCAACACCCATTTTGTGGAAATCGCAAATAGTGTAATCGCAGTTTGCGAATTGGCAAACAGATGTATGAAAAAAACGCAAGTTGGGAATCCGTGAGATTCGCAATTTTGCACATGGATTTTACCACCAACTCAAAGCAGGTGGTACCTTGGTACAACCTATTTAACCAAGCACACAATGCAACAGAGACTTCCACAATGGCAGTGCTGTATGTAATAGCCAGGAGGATGCGAATTCGGGCTGCAGCACAGAGAAAGAGGTGACAGGAACAGATCTTCAGAGTGCGCATCACTCTGTTTCAGTTGCTGACGAGGAGATCCATGAGAAGTATAGGTTGGACTCCATTATGGACCTGATAGATGAGCTGAAATCCCTGCTGGAACACCCAGCACACAGGACCCAAACCGATCCAGCCCATGTGCATATCCTGTGTTCACTGCACTTAATGGCATCAGGGAGTTTCCCACGGGGTGATAGCAGCAGCAGATGAGGTCTCCCAGAGTTGCCTGTCATGCTTCTTCCATGCATTTCAGGATGCAATGGTACAGAGACTACATCATCACATCCAATTCCCCAGCACACAACAGGCATTACAGCAAACAAAACAGGACTTCTACCAGAATGCACAATTTCCCCCGTAATTGGCTGCATAGATGGAACTCATGTAGCCCTCTCACCCATCAAACAATGAGTATGTATTCAGGAACCACAAATCTTATCATTCACTAAACATAGAGGCCATCATCAATGCCAAAAATATCAGCAACGATATTGTTGCCAAACACCCGGGCAGTACACACTACTCATTTATATTTAGACATAGTGGGATATACAGAGATCTCGCTGCTGGCGATTTTGGTGAGGGCTACCTGCTAGGTAAAAGCATGCCTAACATTCTAACATACAGTTAATGTCTGGAGTGAGAGGACAGTGATTGACCTCATGTCTTTCATCTTGTAGGAGACAGTGCATATGCAGTGCTGGACTTCATCCTAACACCATACCTCAATCCAGCCAATGCAAGGGAGCGAAGATTTAATTGCGCACACAAATCTATGCGCTGTGTAATTGAGGGGACATTTGGGATACTGAAGAGCCGGTTCCGCTTCCTGCTTAAAAGCAGAGGAGCATGACAATACAGCCCAGAGACCTGCTGCAGGATTGTGGCCACTTGTGCCATGCTCCACAACATAGCTACGAGAAAAGGCATTCCAGTAGAACTTACTGATACAGATGCATCTGAGGATGAGGGCCCAGGTCCGCCTTGCAGACCTGCAGGTGGTGTTGGGGCAGCTGCTGGATGACAGAGACGTGATGAGATTACACAAAACTATGTCTAGGTGAGTAATGATGCCACAATGCAAAATATTTTTTTGTGCACGACTGTGTTCAATTAATCCTTTAGCGAAAGGATAATTTCGGTCATACAGCCTGACAGACACATCTTGTGTGTCACAGGATGTTTATTTATTTATTTAATTTATAGAGCACCCTATCACCTTACAGGCATCCTGGCGCTAAGCAGCTCAAAGTACAGAATAAGAATGTGCCCAACGCCGACAGCCAACTATGTCTTGGGGAACAGCCAGGTTTTCAAACTCCTTTTAAATGGAAGGAGGTCCATGGTTTGTCTAATCTCCCACAGGAGTTCGTTCCAAAGTTTGGCAGCTGCCACACCAAAGGATCTACCACCTGACCTGACTTTCCTAAACCTTGGTACCTTCACCAATCTTGCCGAGGAGGAGCGGAGACTTCTCGTAGGAACATACCATTCAAAAGTTCTCTGCGTGAGGGCAGGTCCCAGCCCATGAAGGGCTTAAACCTCTTCGATACTCATGACGAGCTCAGCTCGTCATGAGGTACACCTCTCGTGTGCTCAAGACGAGCTCAGCTCGTCATGAACAATGGGATTTCATCAACACCAGCACCGGAGAAAAATAACACCAGCATCGATGGTGCTAAAAACAAGACACAGTGGCCACAGTGCATGTATGAAGGTGAAACACAAGTCCACATGCAATGGGTTGCTTCACCTATTAGGTTTCCTCAGTGGTAGCAGGTTATTTTTTATGGGAACGGCCTGCTGGTGCACGCTAAGGGTGCTGACTGCTCTCCCTTTACTCATCAGGTGTTGTGCCCTGCCTCCCATTGCGCAATTTGGTTTCAGGAACTGGTGGGGTGATGCTACTCCTGCTTGACAGCTCCTTTCTATCACCTGAGCCCAGGAGTCCTGTGCCACCTGTGATAGCTGTCTGCAGCTGTTCCACTGCGGTCGTCACCTGCACCAGGCCTTTGGCCACATCCTGGCTGCAGTGGGCCATCTCAGCTTGCATGCTCACTGAGCGGCGTGAAAGCAGGAACGTGGCAGTACATAAGCGGCTGACGGTCTTGCTGTAGGTGTCCAAACAGCTGTAGAGACGTTGTCTGCCCCTGCATCTGGCTGCCTGGTCTAGCTCCATTGTGGCACACATCTCTTTGATTGCGCCCGTCATTTCCCTGATGCCCTCCCTCCTGTCATTCAGGTTGTGGTTGACTGAGACCAGCTTCTGGTGTATTGACCTCATTGATCTTATTTGCAGGCACTGTATCTTGACCATGCTGCCTTCCAGTCCAGCAACACTGTGTGTTCCTCATCAGCAGCAGCGCTGGTGCTCGCCTTTGGCCTGCATCTCACACATGTTTCCTCCCTATGGTGCAGAGTGGCCATCGCGGCTCGTGGAGGGAGTGCTGCAGGGCGGAGGAGGAGCAGGGTGTGGGGTAGTAAACTACTGCATACGGCCAAACAGAAGTAAGTAAACAAATAAATAAATAAAACAAATTTCATTGCACGCAATGTATTTCCAAATGCGATGCAGTGCACACAACAAAATTTGTTTTATATATTTATTTCTTTACTTACCTCCGTTCTGCTGTATTCTGAAGTTTACTACCCCCTACACTCCTCCCCCGGCCTTCCGCACCGCCCCGCAGCACTCCCTCCACGAGCTGCTATTGGAGAGTGGGCTGTTCCTGGACCTGTGCTGCACGCTGGCCCGGGTCCCGCTGGGCATCTTCCCCTATGGACTATGGCTCTGCCTCTAACAGTGGCAGTGGCGGCACAATACGCTGTCTCCTTGGGACAGGTATTGTCAGTGTGGTTTCATCGGTGTCCTCTTGCCCTGCCTGCTCCTATGTATGTGCGGCCTCCTCAGCTTCTGCACTGTCATCCTGTGTTTCAGGTGGTACTGTGAATGAAAAGACACATTTTAATTTTGTGTTCCGCTCAGCATTGTTCAGTGAATAAAATTGTCTGATTTTGTTTTAGTTAAGTACTGTCTAGCGTTGTTTGCGTTTACTGATTTACTCATACTGCTTCTACATCGCTGTGTCTCATTGCTCCACTGTATGATGCATGTGACTACATCTTCCATGATGCATTGCTGGGTGTGCTGGGAAAAGTGTACTGGAGTAGAATATGTACATTGTAGTTGGTGCATTCCTGAATGAGGGATTGGGATGGTGATGTGTGAGGCATTATTTGGCACGCGTCTTACCTTGTCTGGTGTTCGAAGTGCCGGAACTGTCAATGTCAGCCACACCACTGACACTCTCTAGCTGAAGGGTGGACTCCACCAACTCCTCAAGGGGTGTAGATTCTGTTTCAGTTAAAATTCCCCCACCAGTCTTCTTAGCCTCTGCCAGCCTGGTTGCTACCTTGTCCTTGAACCTGGAGCGCATATCATACCATCGCTTGTGCAGATCCTCCACCGAGAGCTGGGTTAGATCGATGGCATTTACCTGTGCCTGGATGTCCAGCCATATTTTTCTCTTTCTTGACTCTGGCACACAGAGGGACTTCTTTCCAAATAGCAGCTCATGGTGGTCATGCTTCGACCGATTCTGTACTGGAGAAGGCTCTGGACTACACCTGAGCTTTCCCATTATGCTGAGGGGTTTCTAGATATCATCAAAGCGGATATATTCCATAAAAACGGGTGGCTTAAATCTTACCTCTCTTACCGACCTGTCTTTCAACTGACCAGCGGACCGCGGATTACAGCACACCAGCGGGAGCCCTTAGTGCCTGCTGCTGCCGCCACGCCTCGCCGGACCTGCTTCGCGGGTCCCGCTTCGCGGTCAGCAGCGGCCAGTCAAGTATTGCGAGGGTGGTTGTTGCTGCTGAAATCGACCGGCAGGGCTGCAAGCTCGTAGCGGGGGACTCCAAGGACCAGGAGCCCCCGCGCGCCCGTCTCCACCTGGGCTGCTCTCCCTGCCGGCCCCACCCCCACCTGACTAGTTTAAAGAACCGCTGCGCCTTACATCAGCGGATTGCCTCTCTTACCGACCTGCCTTTCAACTGACCAGCGGACCGCGGATTACAGCACACCAGCGGGAGCCCTTAGTGCCTGCTGCTGCCGCCACGCCTCGCCGGACCCGCTTCGCGGGTCCCGCTTCGCGGTCAGCAGCGGCCAGTCAAGTATTGCGAGGGGGGTTGTTGCTGCTGAAATCGACCGGCAGGGCTGCGAGCTCGTAGCGGGGGACTCCAAGGACCAGGAGCCCCCGCGCGCCCGTCTCCACCTGGGCTGCTCTCCCTGCCGGCCCCACCCCCACCTGACTAGTTTAAAGAACCGCCGCGCCTTACATCAGCGGATTGCCTCTCTTACCGACCTGCCTTTCAACTGACCAGCGGACCGCGGATTACAGCACACCAGCGGGAGCCCTTAGTGCCTGCTGCTGCCGCCACGCCTCGCCGGACCCGCTTCGCGAGTCCCGCTTCGCGGTCAGCAGCGGCCAGTCAAGTATTGCGAGGGGGGTTGTTGCTGCTGAAATCGACCGGCAGGGCTGCGAGCTCGTAGCGGGGGACTCCAAGGACCAGGAGCCCACGCGCGCCCGTCTCCACCTGGGCTGCTCTCCCTGCCGGCCCCACCCCCTCGGCCTCCAATCAAATACCTACAAAGGGAAACATACATCCCCGCTGCGCGGGAGCGCGCGGGAGGGCGCCGGGAGAAGCCCGGGACAAGGGCGGGACCGTCTGTGGCCGTCCGGGGCCGAGGGAGGCCGGGCTGGGCCCACTCCCTAACACTCTACATTACGGATTAGCCAAGGTACTGTTTATATTATACAAAATTTGTGGACTTCCGATATTGTCTGCCCCTGAACACTGTCGTCTGGTCCATTATCTGTAGTGTACCTCCATTCTTCTCCTCGTTGCCAGACGGGGATCAGAAGGGTTTTACGAGCCCTTACTGAATCGCCCAGGTACAAGGTCTAGTAGGGGGGGATAAACGCCACAGAATAGGACTATAATTAGAATACATGGTCTTTACTAGATGTTTTGTTTGTTGATTGATCTTGCCTTGCAGGTGGCTCATTGAGACCGTTTGGGATTGATCTTTAGGCTACCTCTAAGATTATTACACATTTGAACCCTAGCAGTTCTTGTAATTGACCTCGGATCTGAGTTTATTTAACTTATAAACTGTACATATTGTATGATATTGTCTTATCTTTTGTCTTGCTAGAATTGTAGCCTGCTTCTATCACCCTATATCATCTACCTGTGTAGTACGTGACCTCAGAACCTACCCTCACTTACTTGTAATTATGTCTAAAAAATCGGCCTCTGTCACCCCAGCACCACTTAAAACCCTTGACTCCTTCCTAGTACAAGTGGTTAAAAAAATAAATAATGACAGAAGGGAATCTTTAGGTCTGAGTCAATCGCCAATTTTGGTTCCATTGAGCCCTGACCCCAGTACACAAACTCCTGATACCCCACTGCCTGACCCTTCAATTCTCATACCTGATGCTAACTTAATTAGTTTGGAGGCAGATGACGGAAACTCTGATTTGTTAGCTGATCAGTCAACAAACGTTGTGTCTGACGTTGACCAGCAGCAAAATACTGTTGCAGAGATTCCCTCATCTTCTTCCCCTGTTATGCGTCCTATGAGAAATTGTAGAAAAGCTCAAGCCAAAGGGGGGGGGAAAACAGCTAGGAAAGAAAAAGATTACCTCACCCCCTAGACATAAAGGAAACAATGTGGAGCGTGAAGACGTTGATGTGCTCAAACAAATCATCGATGATGATCTATTTAATAGGATTTCAGACATGATAGACATTAAAATTAAAACCATCATCAAGCCTCTTATCGGGAAGATTGACAAACTAACATCCGAAATAAAAAAGATGGGAGGGTTGCAAAATAAGTTGGCGAATGATTTGGAGAACTTAGCCATCGAAGTTAGCAAACCTGTAGTTGCCGTGGAGGAAGACCAGGGTGTTGCTCCAGGCCCTACGGATAGTCTACAACAGCCCATCCCGGAAGGCCAATTACTACCATCTGCGCCCACCCATGATGCAACTAGAGAGCCCCCCACACCACATCCCATGGCACCAACCCCATTGCACTTAGGGGATGATTCCTCACAATTTATTTTGGAAGCCTCACCATTAGTACTGGTATTGGCGAATGTCCCTGTTTCATCTCAGGAGCAAAAAGAATCCGCCCAAGGACTTAAGGACAAAGCTCTATATTGGCTTACCAATAATATGCGTATGGCAGACCAGGGAGACGACCAGTTAGCTGGGGAAATCATCATGGCAAGGAGGGTATCATGGATTGGGAATAAGACTAAGAAATTTAATGGGGACTGTGTTATATTAAATTTTGCTAGCGCAGAAGTACTCCCTAACATTCTTGCTAACATCCTCCCACCGCAACGTAGAACTGGATCCATAATTCCCCTTACCCTGAAATTCTTTTACACTGAGACCCAGATGGCGACTTCCTCCAATATCTCCAGGCCTAGAAGGAATGCCAGAATTGCTCATTGGGGTGGGGAAATTAGGCCCAGATTTAACAACAACCATTCTCGCCCCATGAGTAGTCGTGGGTTAGGGCAACACAACTTCCCAACGGCAAGAACACCAGGGCCATTTTGGCCCAATATAAATAGGTGGGGATTAAATACTCCAGGCTATGATAACAGAGGCCAGGGCAATGGGTTTATGCCTAGGCAAGGGAATGAACATTTTTCAATACGACCTAACACTCCCCAGCCTATGTGGAATCCAGCAACAAACGGATGGGGTCAGGTGCCCACTCCCTTTGATTGGGGACTGGGTATGGGAAACAGATACGGGGTTTTGTCGGGCCTAAACGACTGTGACTGACATACAGACGTCACGAACCAGGGAGTAGACGTCATAGCCCAACAATTGGATCAGACACATGCCCAGTCAGTGCACGAAGGCCATAACGCAATTCTGAACGATCACCCAATATCCATATTTCAACTGCCCGACCACAGTCCGACCCTGGGTTGGGGTAGTGCGAACCTGCATAGTTCTTTGGATGTAGGACTTAATGAACCGATCCAAACTCCCCGAGAGCCTGAAGTGGCATCAGCTCCGTGCCTAGTATCCGAGACATCCATGGATTCTTGTAGGCTAATGAGCTGGAATATAGCGGGGCTAAATGGTAAACGTCAGGATAAATCTTGGTCAAGCTTTGTCCTAGGCCACCACATTATTGCCCTTCAGGAAACTTGGGACACTTCTGACAATCTGTGGTGGGACGGTTTTATCAGCTTCACCAAAGCTGCTGTCCATAGCCGCATGGGGAGGGCCAAGGGAGGCCTTTTATTTCTGTTTTCCCTAGATTTAAAGGGTAGCTGCAGGCAGATCGACACCGACTCCCCCAATATCCTGTTGGTCGAAAGAGTGATTAAAAACACTAGTAGGACTATTTTTATAAATTTCTATAATTCAGGGAACAGTGATTACAGAGGCCGTAATATTAGTGATTTGGATAGTATTTTAAACACGGTCAGTCAGAATAACACGCTTGATACAGATTATATTTTATTAGGCGATTTTAACATTCATCCGTGCAATTTAAATTGCAGGAGAAGCAGTCCTGATGGGGATGATGGGCCTGAGGGACCCCATTTTGAACATTCCACTGAGGGAGAGGAGTTGGAGGATTTTCTTGCCAATTTTGACCTCTATGAACCTGATGGTGGCATTAGACAGCCAACCTTTACTGGTACCCCTCATGGTACCATTATTGATTATATATTTGTATCCCTAAGCACTCTTACTCGGGTCAATGCCTACCGCACCACACAATCACACTTTAGTGACCATAACCCTGTAGAGTTAGAAGTGGCTTGGGGAGGCAATATAGGACCATCCCCACTGAAAATAACCACTCATCCCTTAAGGACAACTGGCCAAGGAAGACGCTTGAAATGGGCAAAGGTGGTTCCAGAAGAATTTTATGCCAAAAATTTCTCAAAGATTAAGGGGCAGGTGGAGGTTTGTAAAAATTCTTGCGCTCAGGGTCAAGAAGTCGTAGAGGCTTTTGAAGCCATATGTGTGCAGGTATCACAGGACCTCTTGGTAAAGACTAAAAACGTAATTCCAGGAAATAAGCGCTGGTTCGATTCAGCATGCTCAAAAGCGCATAGATCATTATTGGTAGCTCTAAAAAGTATCCCCAGGGCAAATGATGAGATTACCAGACTCAGGAAAATTTACAAATTAGCAATAAAAAAACGAAAGGACACCATTAAAAAAGAAGCATGGGAGGACCTCCTTTCGGCAGCAGTTCTGAAGAATAGCAAAAAATTCTGGGAGATTATTAAGCAGCCCTTCTTCTCAGATGATGATAATGATATCATGGACTGCGTTATTCCTGATGAAAAATGGCTATCTCACTTTAAAAACGTTTACGGGGATACTGCAGATGCAACTACAGACACCCTGCTGACAAGATCAGCCACCTGCTCCATCATCTTTAACCAAGACGAGGTGGAGAAAGCCATTATGTCCACCACTAAGCACAAGGCACCTGGCCCTGACGGCGTGCCTGCCGACTTTTTTATGTACTCCCCAAAACTGTGGGCCGAAGTTTTGGCAAATGTGTTTAATGCAGTGAATGACAATCTTGTACCTGTATCATGGAACACCTCTACCATTGTCCCCATTTTTAAAAAAGGCCAGTGGGACGATCCAGGCTGTTATAGGCCTATATCCCTTCTGGATTCTTCGGTAAAAATTTTAGGCAGAGTCCTCCTATCTAGGCTGAGGGAGAATGTTGAGGGCTGTGGTGGATTGTCCGAAATCCAATATGGATTTAGGGAATAAAGGGGTACTATTGAACAGTGCATTAACTTACATATGCTCATTTCCAAATACACTATAGCCAAGGAGGGGTCTTTGTATCTTGCATTCATGGACCTCTCCTCGGCTTTTGACTTAGTCAATAGGACTAAGTTGTGGTCCATCCTGTTGGAGATAGGCATAGATGAGGCATTGGTCACCTTTATGTCCTCCCTGCACCAAGAACTCTACTCGAGTGTACGCGTGACTAACGAGGGCAGGTGCACCGCTCTCTTTAGATCCTTAAGGGGCGTGCGGCAGGGCTGCATTTTGGCCCCCTTACTCTTTACCATCTACATCAATGGCCTGGGCGCGCACCTAGAGGGGCAGGAAGCCGACGTCCCGCGTGTTGGAGCAATAAAGATCCCGGCACTCCTATACGCGGATGATGCCGTGCTGATCGCCCGCACGGGAGTTGGCCTCCAGTGCCTATTGAATGCTTTTGGCACGTTTATGGACCAATTAGACCTTAAAATAAACGTAGCCAAGTCACACACTATGGTGGTGGGCCTAGAATGTCGTAGGAAGAGAACCAAAACATTTACTTGTAGGGGGGACCTGGTCTCTAGGGTATCCACATTTCCCTATTTAGGCATATTGTTCGATCAGAAAGGGACTTGGGGACCACAGGTTAGAGCTAAGAGACTGGCCGTCACACGATCATCCTCAGCAATCTTGAGTTTTGCTGGTAGGCTAGGAGCCAGGCCTATGGAAGCCATTTTAAAAATCTACAATAGCAAATCCGTGGCCATCGCACTATATGGCTCCGCACTGTGGGGATACGCAAATGTGGAGCCAATACAGAGAGCAGGGAATGGATTCATCAGAGCCCTGCTCTCTGTACCTCAGTCCACTCCAACGTATTCCATACATAAAGAAGTTGGCCTCCAGTTTCTCTCAGATAAGTTGAGCATGGCCCCTCTGATTCTTTGGCTAAAAATATGGATGAACGAAGAACTCCCATTAAACCACAAGATCCTGACTGATGTCCTGTCCCTTGATAAATCTAACAGAATTCCCTGGCTGGCCTATCTGGCAAAGGCTTTTTCTGATCTAGGTCGTCCGGAGCTTTTTACCTCTCCGGAGTCCATTAGGATCCAAGATCTTGATTCAGTCAAAAAGTCTTTTATGGGGAGGAGGGAGATGTGCCGTGAAGAGAGTGAACTAGCAAAGCCGGCAGTGAGGGCTCATTGCCTGCTGCTTACTTCACCTTCACTCGCACCATACCTTGGTTATGTTACACTCCCTTTCCACAGGTTTCTTTTAACCAAATTTAGATTTAATTTGCTGCATTATTATTTAGGCTCTTTTAACAATTGGCAGAAACCAGAATTAGCCCCGCCCTGTAGCTGTGACCAGTTCTCAGTGCAAGACACAATGCATTTTGTTATGTTTTGTGGTTTATATTTAGAGCCTAGGAGAAAATTCTTGTTGCCAATTCTCAAGAAGGCCGGCTTCACACAGGTGAGACCGGCTTTGCTCTACTTACAATTACTACCTAACCCTCACATTACTTTTTGCGTTGCCAAATTCCTGGTAGCCGCCTCAAGGGCGAAAGCTGTCTGCCAAGATTAGCTATTATTGCTTAACACATTTTTTTCTTAATTCGTTTATTATTAATCTTAAATCTGTTGCTAAATTTCTGTATTATGCGTATTATGACAAATCTTGCATGAAATGTATTTTATTGTTCATCTCTTTGTATGGTTTTTAACAAGCCGAATAAAGATATTTTGACTGACTGGGTGGCTTAAATTGTTGAAAGCAATCTTGAATGAGCTTGGAATGGGTTTGTTTTGGTCAGACCCAGCTGGAGCAATATTCCATACTAAAAGTGCTCTGAAAGAAATTTATTGGGAAAAGGTAGCCTCTCGGGGCTGGAGTAGCACTAGTTTAGGATCTATGACTGAAGGATTCTTAGAGGCTAAGTTGTATCCGTCTCTGGAACCCTACTGGGATAGTATAACTAAACCTGGATATAGAAAACTTCTCTTCCAATTGAGAGCAGGTTCACTCCCCCTCAGATTTTTGACAGCTAAATGGGAAGGTGGGTTGAGTGTTAGTTGCCCTGTTTGTGGTTCCACTAAAGAAACTACGGGCCATTTTTTATTTTCTTGCACAGCCTACTCGGACCCAAGTGAGGAAAATCCTAATTTTAACACTTTCGTTATTCACAGAAGGCATTTAGGAGTCCGAAAGTTAGGAGTCCTAACTTTACTTCTCCTAGACTGAGAAAAATCCTAACTTTAAGACTTTTGGTATTCACAGAAGGCATTTAGGAGTCCTAACTTTACTACTACTAAACTGAGAAAAATCCTAACTTTAGGACTTTCGGTATTCACAGAAGGCATTGAGGAGTCCTAAAGTTAGGACTCCTAGCTTCTGTGAATACCGAAATGAGTAAGTGTCTTCTGTGAATACCAAAATGAGTAAGTGCCTTTTGTGAATACGAAAATGGTAGTAAGTTTAGGATTTTGTCTTAAGTTAGTTCTGTAAACCGGGCCCACTGTGTTTGGCTAGAGCTATTGTTAAATGTGACAAGTGAAATGTTATCTCAAAATAACTGGCCACAGCCAGAATTTTGAATATGTAAAAACATCTCTTCGTAAGAGTGAGTCGAAGTCTGGTGGCAGATCCAACAACCCCAGAATTAGCATTTCGAAAATGTCAGCTGAAAGTCCCTAGTGACAGACTTAAATGAGACTGATAGCACCAATAATACTGTACATCTACCACAGCAAGCGGTCACATCTCTCTCTCTCTCTGTCTCCCTCTTTCCCTCTCTCCTTTTTTTGATAGACTGTGCAAAAACTGAAATATAGAAGAATTGTTTTCTCTAGATTCAGAAAACTTTGGGTAACAAACGGACGCACTTCAGTCAGCCCTAGCACATATAACGTTTTCATATTACAAGAAAATCCCGGGTTATAATTGCTTTAAATTGATCAGGTTTTTTATGGCCAATAAATCAGCAGCAAACAGCAATTATTTACCAAAGGTCATTTTCCAGTGAACCACAAAATGATCTTGCTGCTAACAGAGGGAGAGCACTCAAATGGCAAACTGACAAATTGCTTAATTCCATAAAAGTTCTTGCACTGGAGCTGCGGCAAAGGATCATCTTGGAGTTAAGATTCCAAACAAGCAGGCTTGTGGTGATCTCATGGTAAAAGGGCCACACTGCTCATTGTCACCAGTTCCCACCCCAAAGGGCTGAAGAAATCAGCAACACGATCAACTGATGACCAGCGCCACTCACGGATGTGCGCAAATTGCACCAAGATTAACTGAATAAGTGTAGCAGTGCATACAGCGCTTATGCAAAGATTCACAGACACAAAAAGTGATAACTAAGGTTATCTAGTGTTCAGAATTTGCTGGGACAGTCTCAGTTTTTCACCACAAATTGCAGCTTATCACGGTTTTCAGAGAGGGTCTAATGAACAGAGAGGAAGTGGAGTTTTCTTGTGTTCCAGTGCAGCATTCCTGAGAAGCCCCTAGCCAAAGCATTTAGCTAACAGATTATACAGGATGTAAAAGTTGCATTTAATTCCCTCTATTGCCTCATTGTCCGTGTTTACTTCACATGTTAATGACTTTACCTAAGCCATTTTGAGAGAGAGAGAGAGATAGATAGATAGATAGATAGATAGATAGATAGATAGATAGATAGATAGATAGATAGATAGATAGATAGATAGATAGATAGATAGATAGATAGATAGATAGATAGATAGATAGATAGATAGATAGATAGATAGATAGATAGATAGATAGATAGATAGATAGATAGAGATAGGTGTGGCTCGGCTCACTGGTTAGAGGCAGCAGACCCGGAAGCAGAGAACGGCCCGGGACCAGAGTTCAATTCCTGACGCGGTAGGGTTGTGGACCAGGGTCAGCGGACTCGATAATTTGCGCCTCGGTGCCTACTCTAACCAGCGATCACACTCGGCAACTCTGGACATTAGCTTGCCTCATCTCTACAACGGCCCCCCACATTCGCCGGGGATGCCTGGTTTCACCTTGGAGATACCCAGAAGGGACCATCTCACAGGGATAGCCAGGACGGGTTCCCCAGCGGTCTACAGCGCCACGACGCCTCAGGGCAGCAGTGCGCTTTACAAGACACATACATTACATTACACACAGAGAGAGTGTGTGTGCTTGTGTGTGTAAGACACTGGGTACTGGGGCTAGTAGAACCTTTTCTGGATGCCCCTGGTTTAGAATGGCACAAGTTGGAGACTGAGGGCAGCTTTTCCAGGCAGTGCGAATACTTTCATTCCTATGACTCTGGGAAATGAAATGAAAATAGAGAGCTTGGGTCCAAAATGTACAGGTTTCTCTCCTGGGCTCCTGCCTCAAGTGTCACCTGAACCTTGGCTTTAGCAGGTAGAAGCTGAGAGAGCCCCGAGCCGCTGCTAGGAATGTTTCCATCACTCTGGGTACGGGAACCCTTTGAAAGGGTCTGAAATAATGTGCTTAATTGTTCAATTTGTAGGCGCAGTTAATAATAATAATAATAATGAAGTTGACGAAATATGAGCTCGTTCTGAGTTGCACAGCTTCAAACAAGGTAACTAATACAAGCAGTTATGTCTACACTGCGTAGAGCGAGAGGGCACAGAAAAAGAGGCGGGGAGAGCGTGATGAAGGAGGGGAGGATGGTAAATAATGGAGAAGAAGGGCAGGGCCTAAAGAGTGAATAGTGGTGTGGGAGGAGAGAATGACTATGCGCTCTACATGCAATACAGAAGCAATGAATCGCAGCTGCAGTTGCACTGATTATAATAACAAGCATTGGCCGCACGACCCGGCCTGGATTTGTGTCCCGCGCAAAAATTCATTAAAAAAAACGCGAGTGGTGAAGCCAGTGGTGCGTGCACGTCGCGATGTGAAAAAGTGCTGTGCACGTCGCGTGCGCCTGTGCTCGTTCTGGCAAGATGGCCGCTTTGGAAGGACTTCTTGAAGCCCTCCTAAATGTCTCTCCGAGCATTGCATGCTGCATGCGCGCTGACTCAGCGAGACCTAAAAAATGAGTTATATTCTGACTCAAACAAGAGGCAGGAATGCTAGCCCTTGATGAAATATGATTGAAAAGTTGTGTCATCAGGATCTTCAACTGCTCTACAAACGTTTGATACCATTCAGGGGGGAACCTATTGTCTCCAGCAGCGTTTTCCCTATGTATACTCTTAATGACCCCAGTTACGGCTTCATGCATAACTTATCGAACAAGACCGGGTGCTTTCCCCACAAACAATCTTGAAGAGGACCATTTCTCTAGATATTCAGCCAAAGCCTGACCTATTGGTTCTGACACTTCAGTGTGAATGTCCTCAAAGGATTTCTGGAAGAGCTGCTCTGGTTTCTTCTGGTCTTGGGCGAAGCTCAGAGTCTCTGGGTCATGCAGCTCGGTAATCTTAGCAGCAATAGCTCTAGTTTTTTAGCACCATGCCAATATCTTCCACGTATACTGACCTTCTTCACTAAGTTGTTGCCATACAGCTTTGGAATTCACAGCTCCTTTTCGAGTATTAAAAGAGTAAGGTCCTGCTTGGTCTTTCCCCATTAGCAAAAATGTTCTTCGTTGGTTGCCCTAATCAGTGTGGCTTCTGCCATGAACAGCTAATCCTGTCTGGAGAGAAACTCTTCAGTCTGATGTTTCTTTTTAAGGGTTTCTAATCAAATCACTTCAACTCGAGGCATGGCCTCACCTGCTTTCCAAACCAAATCGAGTTAGGCCACGTCCATGTTTTGTTAAAAAAACTGAGCCTTCTCCTCAATTAATATTCAAAACTCGCCGTCCAGTAGCAAAGGTTGATCCAACGAGGCACTGCTGATCGTGTAGGGTGCAAAAATAAATCAAGAGTAAGAGTCATGTGATCATCAAAACAATTGAGTACAAAATTACAGTGCCCATCAACTCCTGATTTAGATGTTAGAAAGAAACTGATTCCTGATGCTGACTGAAACCTTTTAGAAAAATGAGTATATAGCTGAAGTGATGGGTTGACTCATCTCTACAAGTCAGTCAGTCCTAAGTCATGCTTCAAATGCTGAAGGGCTTGGGTTGACTTAGATTTTGTTGGGTAGCCCTCCACCCCCCATCCTAGAAGTGTCAAGAGAGGTGTATTAAAGTGAATTAAAATCACCACCAATAATAATTGCGTTAGGGAAGTTGACTAACTACAATGTCAATCGGTGAAGTGGTTCCGAGTTTTCTTCCATTTAGTTCATAGTATGAAACTAGTGTAAAAAGTGGTGATTGCACTTTTACGATAACAAGCGCCCATCTACCACCTCTATCATGGAAGTTCTTATTAACAAACACTGAAAGTTTATTGGAAGCTAAAATTGGAACGCCGCAGACACTAATGATATTATGACCATTTTGAAAGGGGTCCAAATTTGGGCCTCTACTTTATTATAACTTTTAAGATGGGTCTCATGAAGCAGCAAAAGAGATGTATTATTATTGGCTGGTTTTCTCCGTCTGGGCTTATTAAGCACATAGATATTCAGGGCGGTAACTTTAAGCTGATACATCTGACATTAAACAATAGTGCGGCAAAAGACCCAAACGAAAGGCCCATCTATAACTACACTATTACAATTGAGATCTCAATTTTTTTTACATCTGCCCCCCCCCCCCATGCCACCCAACCCATCTTCCCACACTTCCTCCCCTCCACCTGCCTGGCCTAGCACCTACTCCTGTGTGACCCTGTAACCCAGACCCCCAAGTGCTCTCCCAACCCACCCTCTTCCTGACAACCCACCTCCCTCTCACTAAATTGCCCCCATCCTACGTGTGGTGCCTTGAAAGGCACTGGCATTGACTCTGCACAGTAGTTTCGCAGTGACCTTCAAAAGGACCCTGTGTGTGTGCGTGGTGGGGTCTGATACTACTGTTTTATGAATTTACCTCTAGGGATCTTTGAATTTGCTGTGTAGAAAATTCGGTTTGCTCCTTTTGAATCTAAGTATGAGTGAAATTACTAATTGCATCCCACTTAGGGAGTTCTACCACGCTCAGATGTGTCTGTTTGGCATTTTGGTATTTGTTTAATCTTGGGTGTTATGGCAACTAAGGCAAAAAAAATACAGTTTTGTCTGAGGGTGTTAGACCACCAGAAAAGACTGCTAGTTTACAGGTCACGTTCACTTGTAGGAGAAAAGTGGTAATTCTTTCCCTGTGATACTTGTTTCATACTTCGGTATAAGTAGATGCATGGGGGAAATGGAAGGGTGGTGCCTTTGCTTTCTTTTCTGCGCCTACTGCTGACTTCTCTTTGTTCTCATCTGACATCTTTCGTCAAACTGCACTTGATGCTCGATTTATTACGAAACTTTCCTGCTTCGATGTGTCAATCTCTTTCTTGCCTGTTTCATAACATGAAGCCTCTCAACTGTGCCTGTGCGTGAGGCGCTGAACTTAATAGCAGGCCCTGTCTCTGATATTTTAAACCAGAGTCACTTCTTAAGGCGCTGCCAAGTACCCAAAGCTTTCTACTCCCTTCTGGTGACACGGATTGTATGAAGCATGAGTCATTTTAGAGAGCGTGTGCCCCTCTCTGTTAAACATGCTTTATTCAAGGGAAGCTAAACCCCCACTGTACACTCATCACACATATGGCTACTCATTCTATGCCCAAAGGGAAGATAAACTTGTGTAACCCAAGGAGAGTCCGGATCGTATGGGGGCAACCGGGACAGTTAAAGTTAGACAGCATCGAGTATGTGCACCGAATTCCACGACCAATTCCGGCCCTAGACAGTGTGTGTGGAAAGTATCCAAATAAATATTGGAATGAGAAAGGCAGAGAGACAACAATTGGGAGTAAGAAAATGAGTGAGAGGGAGAAAAAGACAGAGGGCGTTATCAAATGAATGACAAAGAAACTGAAACACAAATATAAAGATGCCGGAATGTCGGAATTACGATAACATTAGAGGGGAGGAGGGAGAGAAAGGAAAACGGCGGGGCAAAGAGGGAAATATGGGAAGGAGGAACAGCGAGAGGAAACCATGTAGGAGACAGAGGTGTGGAAATATAGAAGAGGTAATGCTGCGAGAGAGAGAGAGACCAAGAGAGGGCAGACAAGTGAACCAACCCGATAGTGGAGAAGACAGAGATAAAACAAATGGGGATTTGGATAGAGAAGCAGGGACAGTGAGGAGGGAGAGTCGAAGGGGAGAGATCAAACGAGGGGAAAAAGAGAGAAAGGTACGTCAGGGGAATCTAGAGCTTGGAGAAAGATGTCATTTAGAGAGGAATAATGAGATATGGAAGTAGTAGAAGAAGGAGAGATCAGTGGGGAGGGAAGTAGAAATAGGAAACCTGGCGGTGGAGGGAAGAGAGTGACAGAGAGAGAAGGGAAGGAGAAACAGGTAAAGAGAGGAGGAGGGAGTAGAAGAGGAAGTGGGGACTTAGGGAGGAAGAAATACAGGGAGAAGGACTAAGAGATGAGAGGGTGCAAGATATTGAATAAAAGAGAGGTGTGAGAGAGAGAGTGGGGGAGAAAGAATGAAAGAAGGAGTTTTCTCAGGTGGAGTTAGGCTGGAAGGAGAGAGACCAAAAGAAGGGAAAAGAGAGTGTAACACACAGAGAGGGACGCTTATAGAGATGTGCATACAGTTGGCAGAGGGAAAGGGAGAAGGGGAGAGCATTGGGAACAGGCAAATGGAACTAGAGAGACGGAATGTCGAGGGAAGGAGTATGTGAAAGATCTAGAGAAAAGAGAGAGAGAAATAAAAGAAGAGGAAGCTATAGAGAAAAGGTTAAACAGGGAGAGGCGAAAGGAAAGTGCACGACTGAGAGGGAGGGGCACAGAAACTGAATGGAGTGGATAGGACAGGGTATAGAGAGAGGAGGGGGTAAAGAAAGAGTCAGTGAGGTGGAGTGAAACTGAGAGATGGAGAAAGAGACGCAAAAAGAAAGGAAAGGCGTAAAAAAAGGGTGCGAGAGAGGGTGGAGGAATGAGAAGCCAAAGAGAGAGGGCATAGGGAGAAATACATGTAGAGTGAAGCAAAAGAGAAAGAAAAAAAACAGAGACAACGTGTATAAGTAAAAGGGGAGAGGTTTAATCATAATTCAACTAAGAATAAAATTAAACTGATAGCAGCATGCGACTCCGAGTGCAGAAGCGTTCTATGTACAGAGACCTAACGTGAATAATTGTTTTACTCAGTTGCTGAAGTGGAATTAGTGAGCACACGCACAGGGCGAGCAGACAGACAAGGCGGCAGTCAGTATGAACTAGTAACAAAGTGCTCAGTAAAAGATTAGGAGGGAAGGAGCGAGGGGTTAGCAGGGAAAGGAGGGACGCGGGGAGGGGTGGGGGGAGAGAGCATGAGTCTGTGTGTGAAGACAGTAAGGAGAGCAGCCTGTCAGAATATGGGCTGTACCTCCCCCTCCCTAATCATAGGTTTACTCATAGACAAAACTCCTTCCCTCTCCCATTCACTCACTCACTTCAGGCCAAGTCGTCTCCTCGCTCTCTCCCTCTCTCTGAAGTCCCCGAGACAGAGTCAGATCTCACTCCTCTGACAGCAACGTATCCGAAGAGCACTTATTTCTTTCTGAGAGGGAGAGAGCCTGCTCTGCAGAAACTTCACTGCAAACTTTTCATCATAATCCGCCTTTAGCCGGAGAGGAAGGAAAACGAGAAACCTGTGCTTGTTTGTGGGGCGAGGAGGTACACCAAAAAGCGAGGCACTTTTTAGCCAGAGGTTCACCACAGGCTGCTGCCAGGATGCTGCGCGTGCTTCTGCTGAGAGGATTGCTGCTGGGGCTCTGCTGGATTGCGACGAGGGCTTCCCCCACCCCGGGGACTGAGGGGCAGGGCTCGGTCACCGACTGCCCGTCCTGCGCCCTGGGCAGGCTTGAGAAGGCGGCTCCCTCCACGCAGGCGGACATGGTGGAGGCTGTCAAGAAGCACATCCTGAGCATGCTGCACATGCGGAGCCGGCCCAACATCACCCAGCCCGTGCCCAAGGCGGCCCTGCTCAACGCCATCAAGAAGCTACACGTGGGCAAGGTGGGCCAGGACGGCTATGTGGAGATAGAGGACGACGTCGGGCGCCGGGCGGAGAGGAGCGAGCTGCTGGAGCAGACCTCGGAGATCATCACCTTCGCAGAGGCAGGTAGGTGGCCGCAGCCCCCTGGTCCCGGCCGGGCGCGAGCGCATGCACTGTGCCACATTCAGGAGCAGACTTGAGACCAGGCGTGAAGGGGGAGGCTGACCGGACAGGCGTGGACGGGGAAGGGTGACAGTGCCGGCGTGAAGAGAAAGGGTGACAGTGCCGGCGAGGACGCGGTGGCTGACAGGGACTGAGGTACGAACACTCTTGACCCTTTTTACCCTAAAGACGGGCAGGTGATGTGCACACATACGCTTTGCAATGCGGATAGCAGAATTGATGAAGTAGAGCGCCACCCCCATAGGCATCTTACATTTTAGAGTTATGTAGTTGTGCAAATACATAGGTCACGCTAGGCAGCAGCTGTACTGGCATCTCTCGGATATGCGCGCCCTGAGGCAGCCGATTCCGTCAGGCGGCGCTGAAAAGCGGGTGGCAGCAGGTAGTTTAATGCGGCAAGGGTGAATTGTTAAAATCCTAACGCTTCAGACTAGGTGCCCATCAGCAGCACCCTTCATATGGTGAGACAGCGTCACACATTTGCATCTTGAGGCACTGCACAGACAAACATGATACAGGACGGCACAGGGTGGCTGGAAGTTAATCTTGCGCTCCAATGGAGTGAACAGTGCAGATCCTTCGTGTAAGCGTAGTCCCCAAAGTGCTCTCTGCCAAGACAGAAATACCGGTTGACAGGGTGTGCTTTCATTCATAAACACGAAGTTCAACGTGTGCTGTGAGTTCCTCTGTGAAACACTGTGCGCACAGAAGCGGCTGGCGAGTCGCGCAGAAGTAAAGGGGGATCCAGCCTCATCCCAGGGCTTGCTGTATGTAGTACGTCGTCTGGCGCGTGACAGGGCACTGGAGGTGGGTCTCTGCTCCACACAGCGGCTTTACAGGGCGGCCACTCCCGGCTGCAGCCTGTGAAAGCAAGGCATGCCTTGTTTAGAGTTTGCTGCAGCGGCATGAACACGCACGGCAGCAGTTCCAGCCGGGAAGACCTGTTGCCTCAGAGCGGCTGTCGTGTGAGCCAGGCGCAGCCGGGCAGGGTCTCGGCTCGACATTCCATCCGGTGGTACTGATTCCCAGGGTTTCCTCGGCACGCCATGTCCGGTTGTGGGAAGGGGTACAGTACTGACAAGAAGAGCTTCACGGTTACCTGTCTCCCCACCCTATCCACCTCAGCCATTCGCGACAGTGCTACAGTTCCCAACGACCCCCGTAACCCCATCCAACGACAAGCGTTGTTTTATTCTCAGCAGTGTGTGTGTGTTTGTGTCGGGGGTGGGGGGGGGGGGGGGGGGGGAGGGGTTGTTACTGACTTCCCCAGCTCTTCGGACATTTTGTCGGTGTTACTGTACTCGGGGGTCTCGGGCCCACTCGCCCACCGCGCCGTCTCACTCTGTTCTAGTTGTGGGTTTTGTGGTGCGGGAAGGGGGCGGAGGGGGTGCTGCTGTCACCAGGAGCTGTGTGAGGTTATCTTCCCTGCTCTGGGTCCTTGTCTGAGGGGGCTGTGCTGTCTCGGGGAGCTGTGTTGGAGGCTGTGCTGTTACCGAGAACCATGTGGCGCTCTCGTCCGTGACTCCCCCTGCAGCCCCGGGGGTTTTGGCGGCGTTTCCGTATCCAGAGCCCCCGTCATCCGCCTCGCTCCTTGTCTGGGGGCGCCGTGGTATCCCGGGGAGCTATGTAGGAGAAAATGCTGTCACTGAGAGGAGAGCTCTGTGATGCTCTCGCCCCCCGGATCCCCCGTTACTGCCCTGGAGTTTCTGGCGGGATTCCTTAACACCCCCCCCCCCCCCCCCCCCCCCCCCCCCCCACCCCCCACACACACACACACCTCCTCGCTCAGTGCCGCTCTCTCGGGGAGCTGTGTAGGAGGCTGTGCTGTCACCGGGAGCTGTGTGACGCTCACCTCCTCGACTCCCCCTGCAGCCCAGTGGTTCCTGACGCTAGTTCAGCACCCAGAGCTCCCCCAAGCCGTGTCAGGGGCCGCTGTGCTGCTATGGGGAGCTGTCGTGAGCGGGAGGGGGCGTTGCTGTGTGATTAACAGGAGCTGTGCTACTCTCCTCCTGAGCTCTCCTGCAGGTCCGGCACTTCTGCCGTGTTACAGTTGCCAGCTCTCCCCCGTGCCCCCCGAGCCGCCTCTCCGTAGCCCTGTCAGGGGCGCGGCAAGTTGTCCTGCCTGACTGGACTGGGGATGTGTGTCGTGGTTTTTGTCTCTGGGGGGGGGGCTGTGTGACGCCCTCCTCTGTCCATCCTCTGCCCGCCTGGCCCTCCAGAGCCCCCCCCCCTAAACCCCCCCTAAACCCCCCCCCCCCCCCCCTCGCCGGGTGCAGTCAGCAGCAGCCGGGCCCAGGGGCTCGCGGCCACCTGCTGCCTCCTCTGCGCTCCCTGAGCGAGACGCAGCATTGAACTCCGGAAGTGCGCTGCGCGCGCCGTCACCGCCAGGCCTGAGCCTCTCCAGACACGCGCACAGTTATTCATTAGGCAGAGCCGCCCGCTATTTTCACAGCAATATTTTGGGGCCATGTTTCTGAGAAATTTCACCTGGACAAGAGACACAATCAACACAGAACGTAACTGGGTTCAGAGGCAGACGCACGGACACAGAGCGAGACAGACTGGAAGGCAGAAAGACAAATTCAGACATGCCGAGTTACAGTCAAGAGAGAAAACTAGGAATACTCATGAACACAGCCCAACTCATACAAACTGAGTCAGTCAGACCGACGGACAAATATATAGACAATGAATAACAAACACTGCCAGAGGTACGGACAGACAGTCATATGTTTAAGAATTCAGTAAGACAGCTATTCGTCACACACACAGACAGAGACAAACATATATGGTGACTGATATTCAGAAAGACAGACAAAACCATACCGACACGCAGAAAGACAAACCAGAGAGGGGCCCAGATGGGTGGACAGAAAGGTACAGACAAACTGCCGACTGCATGAGGATGACAGATCAAGTGCCCCCTAGATCTGCACGGCTACGAACACCACATTACTCACTCCTGACTTGCTCACTCGTGCGTGAGTTCTGCTGCCCTCTCCTGTATGACAGAGCGGCGAAATGAGCCAAACGAGACACAAATAGCTTGGGAGCGATTGTTGTGATCCATGCCTTGTACAGGCTGCGATCGTTTTGAAAGTTTCTGCGAGGTGATGCAAGCTGGTGCGGCAGCTCAGAGGGTGAACGGTCCTGCATGATTCTGTGTAGCTGCCAAATCGTGGTTCGAATATTAGCCTAACACAGCAGCGTGTCCTTGTTTCGAGTGTTATATGAGAAGAAATTCTTCATAGTGCTACAGTCATGCGTTTTGACAAGCACCACACCCGATGTCTATTTCGTTAAGCACTCAGAAGTTTGGTATAATATGATTGTTCTCATAGGTTGTTTGACTAGCTCCCCTTGCATCTGATTTATTTGCTTTGAGTGGAGTTCTCAATAATTCTTTCACATTCAGAATACCAAAGTTCTGTCAACACATAAAAGGCAGTCTTTAATTAATGTACGTGTATATTCAAAAGAGGGCTGGGGGGGGGGGGGGGGGGGGGTCACTAAGCAGTTGATGTCCTGGTTAGAGTTTCTCTGTTGACGAAATTGTGTGACCCTGGGCATGTCACATTTTCTCTCTGCTGAGAACACTGGTAGCAAAATTGGAAATGCTTCGAAAAAGGATATTCCCTAGTGTTAAACATTGTGCGGAAATGGACTTTCAGCTATTTAGTTGTCTCTTCCATGAATCAACTGGCCTTTTCTGTCAAAGGTGTAGCTGTGAATGGTGCAGGAGGTGCAGTGGCGCCGGAGACCAGACACCGGAAGTGGCCCACTGAACCCTGGGCATTTGTCTGGTTCGATCTCATTGCCTCCACTAGATCCCAGAGCGTAGTTACTAAGTCGCTGCTTTCGGCAAAGTAATACGTCTTGTTTATCTTGCTTCACCCCTCATTGGTCCATCCATGATACCTCAGAGTGAAGCCCACCAATGATCTACCGAGAAGAAGGAGGGTCTGAAAAGAACCAAACTTTGTTCCAGCATCTCGTCTGTGCCTTAGCTGCATGAGTCATAGTTTATGCCTCAAGGCAGCTTTAATGTGGCTGTAACTAGACTTGTCTCCTAGTTGGACGCCTAGTGTGGAAGCCGAGCCAAGGGCGCTAGTGGCACACAGGGCGCAGGGCCACTTGGTGCCCCTATGGTTGAACCTCTCCTTCAAGCATAAGGACAGTTGGGCCAGGGGCTCTGCAGTTCAACCCACATGTCTAAACCTTGCTTGCTGGGGCTTTTATTCGCAAAGTCATGTGGTCCAGTGAAGCAGGAGGCACATTTTTTCAAGTATTAAGGACCTGATCTTGACATGGGTGATAATGTGATGTGTGTAAAATCCGAGGCCCAAATGCATAGTTGCTTCCTTTCCTATGACTTAAAGTGCATAAAAGATGTCTTTTCAAGGTCCAAATTTCGCATTACTTTAATTGCAATGAGTCATGTTGATTTAATTAACAAAAGTAAAATGCAATCAGAAATGATAAGTAGCTGAGTGGAGGTACATCCCCCCCCCCCTCCTAAGCATAATTTACCCCCTATTCAAGTAGATCCAGAAATACTCCGAAAAGTAACTATACAGTTTCACTCAAATTTAAGCACCCAACACATTGCATACATGTTTCTTTGTTAATTTTGACCGTGGTTGAAGTGACTACAGAAAAGTACAAACCAGAGCATCCGGGAAACAGGTCAGGAGGTGTCCTAACTAGTTGGCCTGTCCATATCTCAGGGAGTTTAGTTCAATTACAAAACTAAAACCCACAATGGATAGGTAAGGCAAACTGAACAGGCTCAAAATAGTTTTCTCTTCTCCTCTCACAAAGTCAAACTCCTCAATTTACATTAGATACCAAATATTAATTTTTATGAACTGTTGTTATGGTGGCAGTCTCTACCAACAGTTTCCAAAAGCCTTCTAATGTTGAATGGATGAAAAAAGTTACCATTTGAATGATGGAATTATACATTAAAAAAAAAGAAATGTGGGTAGAATTTAAAAGAAGAAAAGTGGACCACAGTGATATATTATTTATCATTGTTAAAACTTACCTGTGAGCACCAGAGATAATTTGATAATTTTGTGTTTGAGAAAAACGGTAGAGTGAATTTGCAGTAAGTAAAGTAATAATTAGTAACTAGCAGGAACTGTGGAGTAACATATACAATGTATTGGCAGGGAACTTTGAGCTTCAGGACTTCTGCATCAATATTCAGTGCGATCGAAGAGTTGGGTGGTTAATTCCAGTAGAATCCGAAAGGTTAACTTCAGACAGCTGGTTTTTAAAACATTTTGTAATGAGGCAAACCTATTGTTTTTGTCTCAGCTGACCTTTGACCTTCAAATATATCAGTATATTTTTCACTGTGCATTATGAGCTATAATTATGTCAACACAGCTTTAACTATCACGTGAAAGCATGAAGTTGTGTTAATTTTTGGCTTCAGAATCATGAACCATGAAATCACCAGCTAATGCTAGGTAGGTGAAGTTGCATAAAATATTTCTCTGTGAGTGTACAAGAACTAAGTCTTACATCATTCCAAGCGTTGCATTTTAGGCCATGCTCCTCTGACACATTGCGAGCTAAGAATGGGGTTGGTAAAGGTGCTATTTTGACACAGCCCCTATTGGTGATAGCAATTATTTCGTCCACACTGCTCTCCAGTCCTGAGTTATGTTAGGAATGTCACATTATGCCATTTGTCATTGAAAGGAGAGATCCCGTTAGATTGATGCTTCTTTGGAACTAGTCAGAAAGGGCTTTACAAGATGAGGGATTGTAGGATAAAAGTGTGTGCTAGTCATTCATAATCCGGAAAATTACCTTTATATCTCTTCATAGAGTCATATGGTTTAGTCCATAAACACGTCGACTGCATTCAATGCCATTGATTGTGGTAAAGAGATGCATTGCCTCTTTTGTTGAGGGTGAGACCAATCAAGATGCTGAATTCATTTGTCCTGCCAATAGGAAATGTTCTGAGGGAGCCGCACACAGAGCGCATACGAGTACCTCAGCCAATTGTTCTTCGCCTGTGTACACGGCAGGGTTGTTCTCTGTTTTCCAACAGGCAGTCGATGAGTAGTGGATCCATTACAGATACTCAGCGTTTCACTGCTGCCAATCACCGGGAGCCCAGCCCCCGTGCCCAGCCAAGCCGTAGCCTCAGGGTTCACTTCACGTGAATGAGAAGGCGCGCATCTGTCAACACCAGCCAAGCACTTGCAGCGGGTGTTGGGTGCTGTCCCTCTAGTTCTGTGCAAAACCAACACAGAAGTAAACGGCAAGCACGTGAGAGCGCCTCACCTGGAGGTGCATGGAGGAACCATCAGAAAGAGTTCCAGCCTCGGGCTTGAACCAGTTCACAATGGCGAGGAGAGAGGCAGGGGACTCTGCAGACCTGTTCATGGCAACTTAAGGGTTTGAGTTCTGACTAATCAGAGCGATTGAGCAGCGGTAGGTCTAGCACCATGCTGTTTGGGAAGGAAGGAACGAACGAACGTAGGTAGGGAGGGTGACTGGTTTCTGAAGTCAAACGAGGACACGCGCCTCTAGCAGATCAGCTGAATTCCTAGAGGTGTTCAGCGGGAGTCTAGTGCAGCTCCCGATCGATGGCTCTGGCGTAAGTTGAAAGTGTTACTGCACGCATCGCTGTGGCCTAATCAAGTACGAAGAGTTACCCTGGCAGTGCACGTCAGCCTGAGACCGCCAATTAAGGCCCAGGGGCTCCAGTCTAGGCTAATCTGCAAAGTTCTTAATGCTAACTTTGAAGTCTCACAAAGGCAATGCACCGCCGGTCACGTTGAGTCGTTCCTTATTCATCTTTTTAGAAAGCACAGCATTTCAGAACGTGTGTGTTATGAGTATAGGGTGACCAGATTCTCAAAACACAAAACGGGGACAGGTCATAGACATAGAAGTAGGACTAAGTTTTTCAGTAACCATCCACATGAAAGTAGGATTATTTGACAGCTGTCATAGACATAGACAAAGGACTAAAATGACAGCTCCCTCCACAGACCAAGAAGAAGCATTACAGACAACACATCTGAGGTCTTTTATTGGTACCCCTCTCCTTTACACAGCAGCATTTGTACTTCTTATTACATTTACACTTTTAAGGACTATAGCATATATTTTCCAAAAATCGCGAAAACATCACAGGCTAGCAAACGCCAGTGCAAAGAGAGCATGCGCGCGCATGCTCAACCGGAACAATGAAAAACAGGGACATTTCTGTGTTTAACGGGGACACTGTTTGAAAACGGGGACATTTGAGTCACTTGGAGAAAAGTGTCTGGACACTTCTCCAAAAACGGGGACGTCATGGGAAAACGGGGACGTCTGGTCACCCTATATGAGCATGAAGTCCTGATTGGCACCACTCTGGGTGACAGCACCATCAGCTCTGGTGCTCCTTCCCAGCTAGCCTGTTAAGGCGTGGCCATCACCTGAGATATAACGAGGCTGGGCATAGATTGTGAAGAAAACTATGCAGTGAATAGGTTATCACTGGCGCCCACCGGTCATGGTGTTTGGGGAGAGACGCAGATGGTTATGCAGGCGTCTGAAACCATGCTTTTGTTTCCCCCTTTTCTTCTTAATGTATTACTGTTCTCATAAGCGCAATGGTACTGCCACCATGGATCAAAAACCATAAAAAGCAAGTATTCACAAACAGGGTACTACTTTGTCAGAAATTCAGTATTATATATGTTCCATTTGAAAGATACCCACCTCAGATGTGTACCCACGTCAGGATGTGTTAATGAAAAAAATATAAGTTGATTTATTTTTGATTAGGGTAACTTCAATATTTGTTCCATGTTATTGCTTAAAGTCTGTTTCTAGCATTTCAACTATATTTTAGGGAAATGCTATTTACACAAATCCACAGATCTTACATAGGTACCAGAATAAGCCCGTGCCCACACAGAACAACATTTACTGCTGAAAACATTTTACAATCTACTACTTGATGAACGGTGGGGATTCCCCTCCAAGGGCCGAATCACAAACATCAAAGACGGCCAATCCTCATCTGCCATGAGGACTTTCTGAATGTAAAGTAATGTTTCTCTGACCACTAGAGGGCACTACGCACCAGCTTCCTCAAAGTTTCTTTCTGTCCTGGAACTTCAAACGCAGTTTACTTCTTACCGAATGCGAGCCCCCCTCTCCTACCTAGTCATATTATTTCACGAGCACGAAAGAGGTACTATTTCTAATTAAAACATTCTCAAGCTATTATCATTTGTAAAACTTATTTTTACCGAGACCACGTTTTAAACATAGAATGTCCAGGATGCTAAGGTCATCTGAAAATGTTGCTTGCAGCACACACAATACTGAAATGGTCAGATTCCCGAATGCTGTCGAACCGTTTGATCGTAGCCAGCCATACTAATTTCAGAATGTGCTATATGAAAATGCCAATAAGATAACATTACATTTTACAACGTGAGATATCGGACAGGGACTGTGGACAAATAACACTGGTGTTCATTGTAAATAGCTACAATTGACAGAGAAGAGCCTATTAAAAATAACTATCAATCCATGTTTACATGGGGTTGCTTCCAGGATGTAAGCCAGCATCACAGTTCCCTCCTAATGGTCGTCAATGTCACAGCGCATTATCTTCTCGGTGTGTTTTAAGTTGTATATTAGGAGCCAAGGGATAGAAAAAAACAGAAAGAAAGGCAATCCATTTTTAATCCAACCACGAGGAGAATTAGACCGCTGGGTATTTCTCTTATAGAAATACCAGATGCTGATGATCAGAAGTGGGACCAAAAAGATGCACTAAGTGGGAATTTCCTAGAATTTTCTAAATGAATTCAGACTAATGGGATTAGAGGAAGAAATGTGCCAGTGAAGTCAGTCCAGCAGGCATGAGTGAAGGTTGGAAATGTCACCAAAGGGTACCGTGACTCGTGAGTGTGGTGCAACAGCGGGTGTTACTAGGAGTACCCCCAACCCCGCTCTCTTGAGAATGGCATCTCATTCCTTGGGACACTCTGGCAGGCAGTGAGTGTACCTGATTCCTACCTTCAGGGGCTGTGCCCACTCTTCAGTTCATGATGCCCAACATGAAAATGCTTCCAATGTATACAAATCCACTTTTTATGCAATCAGTGGGGACTTTCCGACAATGTTGGCTTGCCGGAAAACACAGATGACTTTCACACCTGAAGTCTGTCTTTTAAAAGTATATAGTCCCCATTGATTAGCCGCTGAATATCATGAAAGATATAGCAGGATTTAGCTCCAATGTGACATGAATCCAAAGAACTGATAGGTTATCTTGATTCATCCCAAGTAGACAACGCTCCCTCCCACCATATGTAAGGCGAGGAGGAAGAAGAAGGCAAAGTCCTTGCTCCACAAGCAAGTTTCTCCTGAGCCATTACCTGAGTTGAATCATTACCGCCTGGTCATAAAGAGCATCCACCTGCAGCATGACCTCGCATTCAATGCTAGCTGTAAAATATATCAGTCCAGTTCCTTGCACAGATCACTTGAAGTTATCAACCATGATCACTAGAGTTTCAGTAGACCTATTAGAATCCCGCTCCGTATGGAAGACGTTGGCATAGACAGTGCACCACAATGGAACACCTCCTGCATGAAAGGTCTTTGGAGTAGGCTCTGGCAAAATATCTGTTTTGCGCTTAAACTCACATAGTTTCGGTCATTTTGTATTATGCCGGTGAACCGAAATTCCCTAAATTATACTATTATGCCACATCGTGTAGTTAGCACCATTCTCTGGGTTTGCAGTTGCACAAGTACCATTATTTCGTTTAATTCTTCCCAAATTTGAAAAAATTACTGAGTAGCAAATTATGTGAATTCACAGAACTCTTCTCTGCACCAAGCGAGGCTCCTTGAATAAATCTGAAGTATAACAAGGCAATAAGCAAGTTATAAATATCATTCCAAGATTACTTGGGTAGGGCCTCGGGATATTACTCCATCAAAGATGCCCCAGGCCTGTATCTCTCCAAAAGGACACAGTAAACACAAATTCCATCTGGGTAGCTCCAGTTATTTTTAAACAAGTTGATATTAAAGATGCATCAGGAATGGTGCTTGCTCTAAACTGTTCTTTTATGGTGATCAATAAATTTAGCACACTTGTGCAATGAAAACAAAAACACAGCCCTCTCGTTTGTCAACTTACAGTGTAAGTCAGTTTGTTCTGCACTAACAATCCTTACAATATTTGTGATCATCAATTATTACTTCCGGGCACTGGTTAATTTGTACCGGTGGTTGCCAGTGGTGGGTCCAGGGATTATGGTTGATCGTCAGACTTTGACACAGAGCAAGTGTGAGAAGGACAGAAAAGGGAGAAGTGGACAAGGAAAAGTGAAATAACAATGACAAAAGAAGGAAAGTATGGAAAAAAAGCCACGAGAGTGAGGATAAGAGACAGGATGTTATAGAGTGAGGGAAGAAAGATGCAATACTAGGCTGCCCAGGTATTTCATATCCCTGTCATTCGGTAGCACCATTGGTGGACTTCTAAGAAAAACGTTGGGCAACACTTTTTATTTCTTCAGAAACAACATGGAATCTGCAATAATGTAAATAGTAATAAAAATAGCGCAGCAAAAATATCCACACCACCATGTTGTCGCCTAATTCACAATAGAAGCTCCAATTGGTCAGTTATTGGGCCTACACAAATAAGACAAGGGTCTAGTAAACAGATACAGGAGCATTTACCAAACAGAAACTCGAGCTTAAACATCAGTTTTGAAGTGACCAGCTAAAAAGACTGCTTCTAATGAGCAACCCAAGGCATAATTATGAGGTGCAGAGGGTTTGTGGCCCAAGCATCAGTCAACATGCTAATTTTCTTACGAAGAACTGATCTAAGTGCACCCTGTCATTAGCCCCGTCTGTTATTATTATGCGTATGAGAGAGGTGTTGCATGTTGCACCTTGGCATCTGACAATGTAAAAAAATCTACATAATAAGTAGTTTTTACAGAAACAACCCCTTGCACAGCATGATTTGCAGGAATGACCTGGGCTGCAGTTGAAGGCAGCAATACGATTGTGGTCATTGAGGAAAATAAATAAATTTGTATGAGTCACTGATTGGTTTGCTTGCCACAAACTCGAGCTTGCAAGCTTCAAGGGACTATCCAACCTTGTTCTGGTTTGTCAGATTGGCTAACTGAGAGCTGATGATTCTTTTAAAAGAAATAAAGAACTGAAAGAAAGGGGTCATTTATGGAAGTAGAACTTTTACTCTTGTTAGCAGGGGTTGGAGTAGTATTCGTAATTTATTTATTTAGTTATGATTTTATATAGTGTGAACAAAAACAAAAAAAGGTATCTGAATGCTTTACAGGAGGTGTCGTATACAAGCAGTTAATAAATTTAAAGTTGCATAGTTTTTGTTCTACAAGAACAATTTACACAGTTACATACGTTTAAACAAAGGTCACGCATATCATCAAGGCCTATAGAAAGTTATAGTCTTCAGTTTTGCAGATTAGGGAAGGCCATCAAACTAAAGAAAAATGATGGCACAATTTTTACTTCCAATATGGCTGCCCTTCTCATGGGAAGAGTCAGTCAATTTGATTGCAAAGGGTTAACACTCCAGTTATTGTCAGGGCTATCAGGCCACTACAGAGTGGCCTCCATGTGAAGACAAGGGAGTGTCGCGGGGGAACAAGATGTCAGCATGCATCCCGCCGGGGGGCTGCTCTCTTGCTATTGGGATTCAGACAGCCCAAAAAATAGCACCACAAGCAAGGGAAAAAGTCCATCACTGACGCCTCCTGGTAACAAGACAAACATGTCTCCAGACTACCACGTGAGGTCAACTTCATCTTGGGGTGTGGAGTCCCAGTCCCCTCTCCATACTCAGTGCCTTAATTTCCAAATAAATAGAGCTTCTTAACAGTCAGGGCTCACCTCATCCCTCTCACAGTCAGTATAGCCAATGGTCTTCAGCCATCTAGCTGATGTCTGCAGGCAACTTGGCCCAGTCAAAGCTGCTGCATGGCACCCAGTGAGGCCCAATGAACGGCAAGACTCCCTTGCGGATGAACAACACCCTCCTCAGTAAGCCCTCAAGAGGTTGGTGGAGGCGAGAGGTGGGAGAACCCCAGATGAGATTCAAATTTGCTAGCTCAGTAGAGGTGCTCCAGCTTCTCAGCAGCCATGTTTCTCTACAT
This sequence comes from Lissotriton vulgaris, assembly GCF_964263255.1. Taxonomy (NCBI): domain Eukaryota; kingdom Metazoa; phylum Chordata; class Amphibia; order Caudata; family Salamandridae; genus Lissotriton; species Lissotriton vulgaris. The sequence goes on along the minus strand of NC_141691.1, from coordinate 627,404,867 downwards.
TCCTTTTTAGATGATGTCACCACGCTCAAGTTCCTTTCCTTGCTGCTGGAAGCTTCAGGGCTGATCTTCACCTCTGAGAGGAGGAAATGGGGAAGGGAAATGATGCTTCCACGAGGAGGCTATTGTGTTTTCCAATCACTTAGCAATATATGACAGCTTGAAAACCCAAATACCTGCATTCTGATGTCATATTCCCGTTGGATGGGTCCTCAGCTCCGGTGATGGGCACATTTAACCGCACACCATGTAGCAAATTTAGAGATATTTAGACTTTCTGTGAAGTGTTAAATTCTCAAATTCACCCAACTATTTGGGCAGACTTAAAATTAACTATACTCTTCAGTAGCCTAGTAACTGAACTTGGAGGCTCGGAAGCAGACCAGGGTTTTACTGAATAGATGCAATGGCCCCAGTTTACATACTGTATTATGTATAAAGATGAGTTTTGAATATCACTTGACATTTTTTGAGTGTTGCAGACAGTATGAGCACTCCACAGGGCAGAGGCTAGGTGCATAAGCTCAACAGCCCAATACAGCCCAAGAAGTGTCGTTTGGAGACTCAGAAGAAGTGGCTTTCCACGTTATTACCAGAAGTGGTAGTGTGCAATTGGGCTGCATGTGGGGGGTGCAAGGATAACAATTGAAGGGTGCAGCTATAACACTCAACCACCAACTACATTAGAGCTTAGATTTTGAAGGAGAAACTCAGGGGTAGCTGAATTCTCAGCTTTTACCATAGGCTGAAAACAATCCTGTTTTTTTAGTCACTTTCTTCATACGCCGCAATATGTTCTGTCACATAAGGAAGTAAAGCACAGTGAGATGGGAATCTCAACTAACAGCGTAACCACAAAACCGCACACTTTCCTGTTTGGTGTGCTGCACTACACCCTAAGAAACCCTGGGAGAGTCTTATGTACTGCAAGCATGAGACTATAGTATATGGGGTGTACGGCGCAGACTGTGTTGTAGTCAATAATGGCAGGATAAAGTCAGCTACCACATTTTACAGAGCAGTGTAGCATCCTGCCATTAATAGTCTGTGTTATGACCACTTAACACAAATGCTATCCACCAAATTCGACTTTTAGTAATTAATGTGCTAACCTTGTGTGATGTTAGGCCCATCTCTCTTCCGAGGTTCTTTCCAACTGTGGTAATATAGGCATGGAATATATTTACACATATTAATTACCCAGGCACCTGGTTTCATTATTCGGGCTCAGTACTAAGATGGCCAGAAATTGTGCACAGTAAACAGATAATAGGAGCAATGTGCCTTTTTCAACAATGGCGCTCGAAATATATTCTTTCACACTCTCGCTTTGCCCAAAACCACAAAACATAAGCCCGAGCCCTCGGGCTACTCTAAATTAGAAGATACCTGCGACCTGTCAGGCTATCCATGACACACAGGGGAGCTTAATGGCTCGGGAGCAGGGCTCTGCTGAGGGAGGACAGACAATAGAGAGCTTGTGGAGTTCGGCACTCACCAAAAACTCATCCATCGTGCAGTGCGAACAGCAGCCTGCCTGACGCAGTATTACCTTTCAAGTGACCTTCACAGCCTCAGATCTGACGGGATTGATGTTCACCAACAATTGTCTTTTTATTTCACATTCAGATGCGCCCTTTCCCGGTCGCTCTCTTTGCATGGGGTGCCAGGGGCTGCAATGCAGATATTGGACCTGCTCTTAAAGCTGCTACAACCCTTTACTACCACTCCTGCATTTTTTTTAGCATCATTTTCCAGCTGACACACTCCCTGGATCCCGGTGTAGGTGGTTGATTTACCACTGGGCTGTCATGGTGTGGGTCAGGTTTCTGCTGTAGCAGAACACGCTCATGGATTTCATGACAGACCCTGAAGGAGAAAGCACTGGCAAGGCCACTTTACTTCACTTGCGTTAAAAAAAAAAATCTGTTGCGATTGAAGGAAAAAAATATAAATAATAATAAAAAAGATTGGTTTCTGTGCACAGTCCATTATCGATCAACTAGCTTAATATGTAATGACTCTCTGTACTTTTGCATGTAAAATAGTCTCTCATATACTGCAATGAAAGCATTCCAATAGGAGGCAGAACCAGACACCAAGCAGAGAGCTACTCCCATGGATGGTGTAGGGTTTGGTGAGGGCGCTAGGCCCTCATTCTGCAGAGAGGTAAATGAGGCACAGACACAGTGGTATGGGGATAGGTAATGGGCCATGATCACGTGTGCTCAACCCCTTTTATTGGCCAGGGTCATCTGACCTGTGACGCCTGGTGGTGGGTGGGTGTTAGGTGTATGGTTACACTGGAACTGAGACACTAGACCATGTCTTCTGTCACTACAGATGGTACCAAAGCTAGCACTAAGTATATTTTAAAGCATTGCTAACCAAAGGTCTCGCAGAAGTCTGCTCCACCCATTCAGACATAATAATGCAGAATTTGCTACATTTCCTCAAAATAGGTTTGCTGAGATCTCCCCCTCACTGTGCTCACCTGGGTCATTGCAAGCAAGCATTGCCCATTTTTTGATGGCTGCTTTTGGTTCCTGTTCCAAACACACACACTCTCAGTGCCTGCACCCTGTGATTTTACTGCTCCCCAAAACACTAATAATCTTAAAAGTTAAATCATTTAGCATTCTTAGGAATCTATTTCATCTTCATAAAGAAACCTGCAGCGCCTTTTTTTGCGAAAATCGATTCCAACAAAGTAGCACTTGATATAATACATCCCTATCTGCGCTCGCGTGATCACGTCATCCAGCAGAGCAGATTACTCATTTCTGCCTCTGCCAGGAACATGCAGTCTTTATCCGAGGACTCCCCCTCATCACCAGGCTCACGACTGCTCCCCTCATGCCAACACGTTTATTTGCAGCCCGGAGCATCCTTTAATAAGCCGCTCTCTGGCGCGGTGTCATTCATCAGCATATTTCCCATCAGGGCACTATAATTACATGGGATGCGTGTTAAATTAAGAGCAGAATGACCGTGTGTCATTCCGTTGCAGCAGGGAAGAGAGGGAAAACAATATACGCCGTCCAGAATGCCTGGAAACCTTGAAATAATGGCCAGGATGTTACGATGCTTGTCTTTCGATTAACAGGAGCGTTTACAATGTTGCTCTGTTCTCCTCGGAGCAGATAGCAAAGACTGGGACACTGTCCTCACGGCGTTAAATCAAGTTAACGCCACTTAGGATTTGAGGAAATATGTGCAGTTTGTTTTTGTTGCCACGGAAAGCCGTCGACCTTGCTAAAAGCAACTTTGTTGGCATCACTTGTGCAATGCGGGGCTGATTATTCCCTTGCTGAGGCCCACATTCAACTTTTCATGTCATTTCCTAAGCCCAAAGTCCTGTCTCAAATGTGGCCTTCATGTCATCCCCTTTGCAGGGCCTGGCAGAGTTTGTGGGAGGTCATGATTGTCTGTGGTTTTCCTGGGGTCCTCCATTATTGCCTATGGTTTAACCATGTTTTCCCATTACTTTGAGTGGGGAATTCGTGTGATCTGCTTTTGCGTGCCTATGCATGAGTGTATCTTTCTGAATGCGTGTATTCGTGTGCATTTGCTCAACACACACGGGCTCTGAACATATTTACAACGATTGTCACCGGACATGTTGGGGCCACTTCCGGTGCTAACTCCATAAACACTGCATGTTGGAAGGAATTAACAAACATACCCACACCATGGACTGTTTGCTGAACCAGGCTAGCTGGAAATACATGAGAGTCCTAAAGGATCAAACAAAGAAAGGCTGAGCTTTGTAGTGTCGTGGCAGGCACGTCCATTCCAAGGTATTGTTCAACTTAGTGGTTTGGGCCTGTTGTTTTCATTAAAGCAGTTTTCCAGAGCTTGTCTGAGTGGAGTGTGGTGCTGTCCAACAAAATGTTCTTTAGAAATCCACAGAGCCCAGCAGGATATCTTGGTGGTATTTCCCATATTAAAACAATACAAACAAAGGCATTGCTGTTTGAATTCGAAAGTGGCTCTATGATTGTATCCAGCATACTATATATCCCTAGCAGTAAAGCACAGTAATTAGGATTTTAATCGTTGTACTCGTTTCTAACAGGATAATAGGCCACTGACATGCACACAAATTTAGCAATGCCGTTCTCATCACCGAGGTCCTTTTAGAATTGGACACATTGGCACATTGCAAATAAAATTCAATGTAAGAAAAAAATATGTTTTCTTTTTGCTCTTATGAAAAGTTCTCCAAAGTCGTAAAAGTTTAACTTCAGTGTATTTTTCTTTTTCTTGTTTGACTCACAGGACCGTCCAAGAAAGTGCTACACTTTGAGATTTCCAAGGAAGGCAGTGACCTGTCTCTGGTTGAACAGGCAGAGTTCTGGCTCTTCGTCAAACTCAACAAGTCGAACCGCAGCAGGACCAAGTTGACTATTCGTCTATACCAGCAGCAACAACGTGGACAAGACGAGGAACGCGGACAAGAGAGAGAGAAAAAGGAGGTTCTGATTGCAGAAAAACCACTGGACACCAAGAGAAGTGGTTGGCACACTTTTAATATTGCTAAAAGCATACAGCACCTGCTAGATCAAGGCAAATCATCCCTAGACATCCGGATAGCATGTGATCAGTGCCAAGAGACCGGTGCTACACCGACACTGCTGGGGAAGAAGAAAAAGAAGGAAGAGGAAGTGAAGGTAGCAAATGGTGGTGCAGGGGATGAAGAGAGGGAACAATCACACAGGCCTTTTTTAATGATCATGGCCAGACAATCAGAAGAACACCCTCACAGAAGGAGGAAGCGCGGTTTAGAATGTGATGGGAAGGTTAGCATTTGTTGCAAAAAGCAGTTCTACGTGAGCTTCAAGGACATTGGATGGTCAGACTGGGTCATCGCACCTCCTGGTTACACTGCCAATTACTGTGAGGGGGATTGCCCCATGTACATCACAGGGACCTCAGGATCTGGACCCTCTTTTCATGCCGCTGTAATTAACCAGTACCGCATGAGGGGCTACAGCCCTTTCACCAGTGTCAAGTCATGCTGTGTCCCCACAAAGCTTAGGGCCATGTCCATGCTTTACTATGACGATGGGCAAAATATCATCAAGAAGGACATCCAGAACATGGTTGTGGAAGAATGTGGCTGTTCATAGTCATTGTAAGAACAAAATTGAACAAAGCAAAGTGCAAATAACTTTGAGAAAACAATTTTGACTTCAAAGAGGTCACAAGACAAAACTAAAGACAAAGGAAGAAGGATAAAATCTTGCCACATCTGCAACAATATTAGATGTTGTCCAGATAACTACAGAATTCTCCGGTTGCTAATCAGTGGAACATTCCAATTTAGAGAAACAAATTGTCTATATCTGTTTGTATGTGCACACAATCTCTTTATGTATATTGAAGTATAGGTATATATATGCATATATATATATATACATATGTACACACATGTACATGTATGTATATATATGTATATATATACTCACACACATACATATAGAGGTATATGCATATATATACATTTTTATTAATGTATGTACGTATACATATATATATGTATACATGTACAGATATAGAAATATAAATATATCTATATATAGTATATTTTGGTAAATAGTATTTTTGTGCAGGCATTCATGACTCCTCTTCTGCACTACTTTTGGAAACAAAAAAAATCGAAATAATACAAAGTTACATTTCACGAAGGTGCTTAAAGATCTTAGAACTATGCAACCTATCTGTTTGAAACTGTTTACCTGAGAAAAAAGAAAGACATTTTTTTATTGGAAGTAAGACGTTTAATTGTGATTATCTTTGAAGAGTGATACTTGAAAGGAATGTATTTCGCCCAGATACTGGAGCCAAGCATTTCTATATTTTGTAAAGAAAACAAATGTTTTGATCGTTTACTATTTGCACTACAATGGTGTTTGAGCTGTTCTAATTCTTATTTAACAAGTATTTTCAAGGGGCAAGGGGGGAGGGCAGGGTCTAAAAAGCTGCACTTAACGTGAGCTATTCAAGAATTTCTACAGCACACAACAAAATAGCTATTTTTATGACTATTATTATTGTTAATGTTAATATTATTATTTTTTACCTTAAAGATTAGATGCATACACCAAAGATGTGTGAGCCTTGAACAGTCCATTTGAATTTTGATATGCATTCAACAAGTTCAGTGTCAGAGTTTGACGGCGGGTTGAAAGGCCAATGGATATGCAATGATGATGCAAGAGATGAGTGTGGATTAACTAGATTAAGTTGACTTCTTTTTCACCCATAAAACTACATTATTTTCTGGATGCATAGGCTGTGCTCTGTTCAGTTGTTGTGTACTTTTGAACAAGAGGCATAACTAAAAGATAGGTGGTTGTTTGCAGAAAAGTATACACCAGCCACAGTAAAACCCCCCTTACTCGCCCCACCGCCCCACTGCAGTTACCTGCACAGACAGCGGCTGGTAAACACTTGCTTCTCTATTTCCACTTTGAAGCACATCACAACATGCTTCATCCCATTCTGAATGGAAAATGCAGTTGACTGCATACTCAGAGACAACAGACTAAACTTGTCTGACACTTCTCTCTTATTTTTAGAATGTCATATTGGAATGTTCATGTAAAAAATATTGCTCTTTGACTATAAGGCTTGTAATCATTTCTGTCTCTGATATCAGATTGTCAGATTCAAGCAACAAACATTTCAATCGGTAGGGCTAAAATTGGCAATAGTCATGTTTGGGCCTTACTCATCTTGTAGGGGTGTTAGACATTCCAGTAAACAAAGGTAGAAGATGGAAAGTACTTCATTTTTCCCGGTTTTCAGCCTAAATGTATTTGTATATCTGTATTCTTTCATGCACATGTTTATGTTTCAAATGAGATGCGAAAAATCTCTTTTCAATGTTATGTTATTACCAAGGTACACTCTTCTTACTATGTTTTCTAATTTATTCTAGACAACTTCGCTTGCAAAGCATACATATTAAGTTATTCATTATGAACTTTGAATGAAAATACACTTTTTCAGACTTGCTAGCACAACTGGCCTCAAGTAAAAAATTAGCACTATGAACAAAAAACTTAAATGTTTAAATTTTCTCTTTCAAATTACTCACTGTTTTAGTATATGATGTTTGTCCATGTATTGACTGAAAATGCAAATACACGATGGCCAGCCTTATATTGACAACGCCTGCATAGTAGAACACTAAGTAGAATGTGACAAACATGCTTTGCCCCATGCACTCAAAGTTATAGCGCCAACAGGGTTGGTTGTTTGCTTTCGAAGAAATTCCACAAAGCATGCTAGGTAGACCAATATAGTAGCACCTGACACATTCTCTTGGTTTACTTCAAGATCCTCCCTGACCAAGATACTTTTGGTATGATAAGAAGAGGGTCCTTTCATTCTATGTGTTTCTGGTAGAATGCTTCACCTTGGTTAAATCTTTTAACAGAAGTAAAATTCCTGCTTCATACAAAATTCTGAGGAGGGTGCCTTTCGTCATTAGTTTTCCCCTAGAAAACTCCCCTGACACTTCCTTAAACTCCAAGTAGTTGAAAGCCTTACTACCGCTATGTATCATAAACATGCTTTGGAACACACTGAGATCCTATATGATGAAATGAGAAAAATACATTCACAATGCTTCGACTTACATGCTACAAGTTTAACACAGGCATACATGTTAGCCCATATATGTGTTTAACGTTCATTAGTATATTGTTTTAACTGCAATTGTCTTCTCCACTCCCTGACTGAATCAGGTAAGAGATGTCCCATCAACCATGCTGACATCAGGGAGGTGGACGAATAATGTTACAATTAGATGCAGTAAAACCACTAGTTGTCCTTAGCTCAATATCCACCACTTCCATGTATGACTGTGGGCAATGTCTGCACTTATGGTTTCAGGCTGTGCCATTATGTAATTGCTGCTTCGACTGATAGTCTCTAAATCAGGTTTCTATTGACAAAGGTTATGGAGGAAGCATGCCATTGTGTTGTCTTAGGAGGAAGGTAGAATAGAATCCCAAATCTGACCAATAGGGAGTACTACCTTGTTTACTATTGGCCATTAATGAACGATGACCATCTCTACCCATGATTTATTGCCAACTCACAGGCACGTGAGGGCTTCTCCCAGTGTGTAAGATGTCACTGAAACATCTTATTTAAAGGTTATCACCTACCACCTTTTTATATATGTGGATATGTACATTTTGCACTTTCTTAAAACATATGCCAGTGCTGGACACTAGGTGGAATACATTCCTTGTCATTAAGTGTGGAGTTTAGCAAGACAGAAATGAATGCATGTTTGTACAACTGTTCTGAATTCCACAAAAGAAGAACCGGATGACACTCACTCATTCATCTACAATTTACAGGCTTACTTATCCTCTGCATCCAAAATAACAGAGGCCGGAGAAAGAGATATCCTTTAAGCACATGGGAACATGCACTTTGAAAACTCAGTTTGGGTGCCTTTTATCTAGTACCATAGAACAAGTTGTTTGTAGAGTGACTCAGTAGTTTAAAGAAGCGGGACTTCCTGTTACTTACAAACAATAGTAGAGAGCAGATGGGCAATAAAAAACGTTTACTTGATTGTTGAAATTTGAAGACAGTCAGAGCTTTTCCACTGCTTTACAGCTTTAATTCTGTCGGTACTCTGCTTACAAATTTGGAAACCTTCAACTTGTACGGCTATGGGCAAAGCATAGGGTTTTGATTTGTGGTTAAAGCTTATAAAACAGAGGGAAAAGGAAACTTGTTCAATACAACAGAAAGTGGTATGTTAATAAGGACCAACTGTTGTTCCAGCAGAAGCAAAACAAAAATATATAGTTTACTTACACTTGTATCTCCTTCAAATAGTATTAGAAAGTCCTACCATATTGAATACGTTTTCAAGGACGTCTTTTTTGGGAAATAGTAACAATTTGTCAGGTATCTAGACAGACAAATAATTGCACGTACATGCTACCAATTGTTTATACTGTCTGCCCACTGACAAGTACAACTTTAACTTATGCATTGGATGTTTTTATTGTCTGTCAGTTGGCCTTTGCGGTACTGTAATACAGACCATTCTGGAGTGCTGCACCAAGGCTTTGGGACGGTAGTGAATGCAGTGAGACTCAGCGCCTGCTAAATAAAGCTTGTGCAAAATATGTCAGTTTTTTTCACAGCTTTTGGTTTCTTGCCTATTGTCAGAGTTTATGTTTTCAGGCCATCATTGGCTCCTTGGAGTTGGGCGGTTGGGATTATAGGCTGTAAATGAATACTTACAAGATCAAGTTACAGCAAAGTTTAGATGAATCGACAACAAAGCAGGGCTTACATATAGGGTAAAATCGTTTGACTTCAGTTAGTGATGTGGTATCACTTTGCATCACACAGATCCCTATAAACATAAAATGTGGACATGTCAAGTAAGGTTGGCAGCATCTATTTGAAGTGGGACAACACTATAACCCTTCACTCTCCTCGCAGTCTTTGTTTCACAGGATGCACTTAGTAGATGGAGAGGGTCCAACAGCAGCAAGTTATTATTTACTTTTCGAGCTCTAAGTCCCTTTCTTTCTTTCTTTCTTTCTTTCTTTCTTTCTTTCTTTCTTTCTTTCTTTCTTTCTTTCTTTCTTTCTTTCTTTCTTTCTTTCTTTCTTTCTTTCTTTCTTTCTTTCTTTCTTTCTTCTTTCTTCCTTTCTCTCTCTCAATACAGGTTAGGATTAACATTCATGTTCACAATCATAGACAGTGGAACAATCTTCTTTGAAAATATCATTGACGTTTTTCTCTTGCATGTAAATGCCTTGAAAATGTATTTTGCTTTTGGTTTAACTCCTCATCTTGAATTCAAGCCAAGATGTCAAGAAACATGATTCCCTCCTTTAGTTTGCTTCCGTTCCACATACACTGCTTTAATCAATCTCTGTTCCTTTAAATGTAATTAAAGTTGTTAATTTATGAGTGTGTTACAACTATGTAAATTGTTTCTTAATATTTATTGTGTAAAATTTCTGTTATTTTTTTTATTTACATTACGTCGAAAGAGATACATTTGATATGTTTGCATTGTTAATAGTAGAAATTATTTATTTTCGCAGCATTCCAACTGATAGTTTTTTTATATTCGGAAGGCATGCTGAGTTTAGCTATCTTTTGTACAGTTTAGTGGGCAGTATTCATCAGTTCCTGATTGCTTTATTGTCTTCATGTTGAACAGAATATCTGTTAGGGTTTTTTTTGTTTTTCCTTTAAACATTGCCAGGAATAACTCCGAGCACTTCGACAAGGTGCCTGGGGTGTTGGGAGACAGCTACATTTTACTGCAATTACAAGAGAGAATGACTCTGCACTGACAATAATATTTTCACAAGCGCAAGCAGTTTTTGGTCAGCTACAACTGTACCTTGTTCTTTCTGTTCTATTGCCCTTTCTCAAACATTGACAAAATGAACTACGAGTGAAATCAATAAACGGAGTTTCACTGATCACTGTGCTGCCGTTCCTTTTTATTCTTTTGTTGAGGGGTACGTTTGTGGGTGTGTGTGAGATGGCACTAGGAAGTGACCTGCAGTTTGATGGCACAGGTATCTTGATGTCTGAATATTAAAAGACAGATTCAGTTTTCACACCCTTTAGTTGACATCATCAGTAACTCATTCTCTCATTGTAAACCAGTGGTGTAACATTAGTCCCCGCAGCTCCCATGGTGCTAGGGGGCCTGGACTCCAGGGGGTCCCCTCAGGCACTGTACACAGACCCTGGCCTGGGTACTCCTGACTGGGTGGGGGGCTCCATGTACTTTGCAGAGTGGCCCCCTCAAATCTTTTACACCACTGCTGTTCGTGTTTTCAAATGCTATAACAATGAAACATTGTGAAATATGTATTTATATTGAGTTTTGCAAGTGCAACGTTTAGCCACTTAGCTTTGAATAACAATGAAGGACAAGATTTTGTAAACAGGGGAACTTTCTGCGTTGCATTGCATGGAAGGGAGAGAGGACAAATGTGCCATATTTACAAAGATATGGGGCACCTCTGATCCGTCCTTTTGTTGGTACTTTATCCCCAATGCAGGCTCTCTTGCATCTTGCCACAAGGGTGCCTTCATTGTGGTAAGGATAGATTTTGTGCAAGTATGGGAAACCTTCAAACTATCCTTAGAGGCATGATCCTGTTTGAGTGCATGCAAAGAGGAATCAAAGAAAAGAAATATAAATATTTCTCCCTATTATGCCAGTGTTGGGTAAGCATTCTAATTTGTCACAAACCCATTAGTAAATCTGGGTTTTCATCAAAATAGATGGGTGGATGCCTGGGAACGCCCATGCTCTATCCATCTAATGTCTCTCTGATTATGGTAATGCAAGGCAGCACAAGGCACTGCTTTGAGTTACTTTGCAGATGAAAGTGATGCATAGTCACTCAAATATCGATTTGTGTGGGTTTGTAAATGTCACTTAAGCACTTGCATTTCCCTTTGTTGTCTTGTAAAATGCAAGGACAACACAAGAGCTTAGTAAAGCTGGTGCTCAATCTCTAATACTTGTGATAGGTTGTATCAACAGTACCTTTAGGTTGTTGTTTCTAAACAACTGACAACCCAGTTATCCCTGAACGGAATATCAGGTATCATTTCAGATACACCTTTTGCTGTTGGTGTTTAATTACTCTCAACCACACCACACCACAGGACCCACGCAGATCAAAGAGAACTGGTGCTGTTTAGTTTGATTAGAAGCTTCCACCCTATCGACTCCCAAGCATTATGAGGCAATGACTAACCACAGTGCCTGTTTTTATTTTCAAGCACCAATATTATTATATGATTCACTGGAACGGCAATGCATGCACCTATTTATCCCAAATCAGTTGATATGGGTACATGGTTTGAACTGTGGTGAAAACAGTCCTTTACAAATTTGCATAAAAGTAATTTTATTTTGATTGCTCACTATAATGGCTTTCTTTTCAAGGTCATAGAAACTAAATAAGAGAACACTATTAGAACACCACTGGTTTATTAAGGAAATAATATAACAGCCTGTTAATGCAATCTAAGAGATATTGTAATTATTTCAATGGCCTTGTTACTATATATGTACAATATTTTTATGTGTGCACAGAAAAAATTGGTAAACTGATAAACAACTATGAAGAACAGACAGTAAAAAAAGGTTTGAAAAACTGATTAAATGGCATAGCTAATCAAACAGTAGCAGGCACTAAATTTTCCAGGTATACCAAGTTATCCATCGGAGAAGGCAAACAACATCTTTATCTGTAAGAACTGAAGTGGAGTCAATCTAAGACCTAAATTAGTACATGATGAAGATCATTGCACCATATACCTAACTAGCAAAGGTTCATGGTTCCTAAATATTTACTCCACGGGAAATAGGGGAGAATTAGAAAATAAGAACTTTTCCTCACAGAAGGATTAAGGCAAAAAAATCTCAGCATAATATCTGCATAATAAAAAACAACGAATTTAAAACTTTGGAGAAACAAAATTGATGATTGGTATACACAGCTTTATGTGCCAACAACCACTGGGGCAGGCAGCAATTCAATTTCTGTGGTAGTGCATGTACGATAATCTCATAACGATATGCAGATTTGAAACATGAGTCATCTTGAAAACATAACCAATACCCCAATCCCTCCCACCTGTCCGATCCCAGTTCACAATGCGTTATGCCAGTATAAAATTATAGCCTGTTACACACTGTCTCCCCCTCTAATAAGAGCACCGCTAATCAGGTGCGATAATTCTGCTATGTGTTCGCTCGAGTGTGCAGTTTCAACAGCATCAAATGTCCGACATAGAACTGCCTATGTTACAATAGATACGTTATGTACAATCTATTCTGTCAGATAATCAACGCCTCCCGACCTCAACTAATCAACAAGAGGGGCCCAAATGTCTAAAGGTCTGGATCTGACGGGCATCTGCTCCCAAAAGGCTGTTAGCTGGTCCTTGCAATATATGACCAGCCTGCCACCGAGGGAGGTCCCTTCTTCCTCCAATGAATTGCCACCTGTCTTTTGGCCATCAATAACAACATAGCTACAAGTCGACGTTGTGGCACCGGCATATCCCTTTTTAACAAATGTTAAGAGGATGCTCAGATACTATAGAAAGAGCAAAAGATGAAGACAAGAAGAGTGACAACTGAATGGTTAGGATGAATGCTCTCTTGGTGGGCCCTGTTGATCAGAAGAAGGGCTGAGGAATGGCTAAGACATAAGTTTCATATTGGTTTAGGTAGAAGAAGCTTTGCGCAAGAAAGATTATAATTGACTGTGCACTTGCCCACCATGAAAGAAAGGCTGTGTACACTATTCCTGGAAGTTAGAGGCCCTAGGGGAATAGGTCTTCCCAAGCCTGAAGATGTAATGGCATTGATTTGTTTTAAAGCAACTGAGTTATTTGAAGTATTCTTAATGTCTTAGTGCTGTGAAAGCATTTTAGAAGGTTCTACCTTAGACATGTAGAGGTCTTCCATAGACATACTTGCATTAAATTGTGCAATTAGAAAAGAGATCAAAGTAGGTAGGCCATAATCCTGGAGTGTTTTGGAAGGATAGGAACCATTCAAGTAGAGCAGGTGTGAAAGATCAAATCATTTTTAATGAAACCCCATTGTCTTCCTCAACAAGAGATTTCGATCACCATAGACCTACATTGACATCAGTTGTGATCAGCCTGGATGCAGAAGTCCTTCCATCATTTCTGAATTCAGCAAAATGTGATTAATTTTGGACCACTTCCATAGTGCTCTTCAGGTAACATTGAGCGCATACACTGTTAATCTTTATAAGCTGTTGCTAAATAAGGTGTGGCTTTGGGTGATTTGTCCTTAAAGCCTGATTGCAATGTTACTAGTCAGTATTGTTAATTTCTAGGTAAAGAGCATGACTTGCCTTGTCCAACCTCATTACATATTATTATTCAACCATCTGCGGACATCTGGTGTTTAGCAAATATACCAAAAATACTTCAAAGGAATGGAGGCAAGATGGCGCCCATGACCACGGACGTGTAAGGCGGCATTCCTTGCAGCTCCCGTGTAGCGACTTTGGAAGATACTTTGTTGCAGCTATAGCAATAGCGAGAAAGTATCCAGATAATTTTCTGTGTGTTGTTTAAATCACTATCCGGACCCGGTGTGAAGGGTAGGCGCAGCAGGCTTTGGCACAGGCAGACAGAACCCAAACACATTGGCTTCTCGCCCGATGCCAGATCCGCCGGGTACTCTTGACACCCCTTAACCCTAACCCCTAGGCAGGAACAGTGTCATACAGGTAGTACAACTAATGTGCTTTGTTTAAACTGATACTTATTATTAGATCATGTTTAGTAGATTGTAGTTTCCCAATAGGTCCTGAAGAATCGCAGTCAACGAACTAGATGCGAGAAACATGTCGACCGCACCTTTTGCACCTTTAGCCCTGGATCACTCTGGGAAACTATAGTTCCCACGAGTACCAGCCATCCTTGATTTTACTTGTGGCAGAGGACCACCAGAATAAAATTGTTTCTGGTACCTTGAGCCACATTTTACCCTCATCCACACTATCTACTCTTTCCTGGCCCCTCACCCGCACTTCACCATAAGGCAGTTGGATAAAAGATCTCCGATAAAGAACCCCTCTTTGAGGTGAGCCCGTAGGGCATTGCACCGCCTGCCCAACGAGGAGCATTGCAGATGATGAAGCATGACACTCGCAAGGGTGTGTGAGGCCATTATATCCAACAAATTGGATACCCAGGGGTGGTCCTCCAATTGAGCACTAGCCCCTCCCTAGTGACTGATCCCTCCCTTCCTTTCCTCTCCTTCTCCTTTAGGAACAGCCCAGTCACCTTTTTTTTGTCTCCGTACTTGGGGCTACGACTGTGGCCGGACCTTCCATTCTCCTTTCTGTGAATGGTTATATCAGCCCTACTGGATCGCAACTGATCCCATCCTTTCCCCTACTTGTTGTTACATTGTTTAAAAACTTACCACAACTGAGGCAGGTTGTTGCTATCACCCAGATCAGTGGCGTTGAGGTGGTGAGCTACAGCGAGCTGCGGTGACTGGTGGCGTCCGGCGCCTGGTGGCGTCCGGCTTCTGGCGGTGTGCGGTGTGCCACGTTTTCGTTCTCGTCTCTGTTGTCTGCGGCAGCTGAACCCTGACTGCACCGCAGTGAAAGTCGTTGCTCTGTTACGGTGTTCGGAGCCTGGGTAGAGCCTTGGGAGAGAGCCGCCGGGAGAAAACTCGTCGTTGGAGGAGGCTGCTGCGGCCCCTGAACCCTGGCTGCACTGCGGTGAAAGTCACTGAAAGTCACTGCTTTGGGGCAGTGCTCGGAGCCTGGGGAGAGCCTTGGGAGAGAGCCGCCGGGAGCGCGCTCGTTGTTGGAGGAGGTTGCTACTGGCCGCAGGTGGAAGCGAGCGTTAACCTAACTAATAAGCGCTTCGACTGGTGATTGTGGTAAGCAGAGAGCAGTATGCCACCCAAAGGTGGACGAGGGAGATCCCGCGCTCCGCAGAACTCGGCTCATCCCCAGGACCTGGGAGTAGCTGGTGGTACAATAGCTACAGAGGAGAGCCGGGGGGCTGGAGCAGGCAGCGGGGCCAGCAGTGCAGAGGTGAGCAAAGCGGACAGCTTAAAAAACTCTTCTGTTAGCGCTAATGTGGAGCAAGGGAAAGCTGTTGTTAATACTTTGGAGGGGAAAACTGTTCAAGAAGTCAAGAAAATCCTGGCAATTTTCTCTAATAGTAAAGAGCGACGAAGAGGGAAACAACAACAGCAATAACCCCCCCAGTCCTTACCTCCGCTCCCCCTAGATGAGGGCAGTGATACTCAAACACAGGGTACTCCGGGAGCTACAGCTACAACTACAATTATAAATACAACTGCAACTTTAAATGTGCAGGTAGCGGTAGCGGCTGGAAAAATTTCAAATTAAGTGATGAAGGAGTTGGATACTCCTTTGGAGGTGATAACAGCAGTTGCATCTGGGGGGCATGAGAGTGGAAATGAAGATAATTTGGTACTTGCTTCACTTAATATGGAGGCGGTAGAAGGTATGGCAATAAATGGAACTGTACCTCAAGTTTTTGATGCAGACTCCGGGGATTATTATTCCTTATCTGAGCAATCAATGTCCTTGTGTGAAGATTTAGTACATCAGTATGCGGCTCAAATGAGTATGAACGAAGGAAGTGACCACAGTAGCTTATTACTGGACGACTTAGTTGATCAAACCAATCAACCGGACACGGTTCGTAGGAAGCTGGATTTGATACTGATGGAAGGTGGATTAATTGCAGATGGTGCGAGTCAGGGTCAGACAGTAATTTCCACAGTTCCTGAAGAAGATATTTCTCTCTCCCTAATTTACCAGTCAAACTTATCTTTTCGCACAGAAACAAGGGAGGAGAATTTGAAAACACAGAATATATTCAGGAAACTTCAGAATACTGTACGCAGAATGTTAAAATCTCAAGCGGACTTTGTCGGCCGGGTCAATGAGGTGGAGACGAGGATCACTACACTGGAGGACGACCTCCTTCAACAAAAAGCAGTGACCGCTTCACTTCAGGCAGTTAGGGATGACTCAGCTTGGAAGCTAGCCGATATAGAAAATCGGGCGAGACGAAATAACTTGCGCATTTTGCAGATTCTGGAAGGAAAAGAAGGTCAAGATCCCCGTCGCTTCGTGGTGGAATTGTTCAAGAAAGCTTTCCCGGAACTTTCAAAATGGGACTGGGAGAGTGAAGTTGAAATGGCGCATTGCTTTCCTTTTGTTAAACGTGTCCTGCCTAATACAGACTCTGCAAAGGAAAAACCCAGGGCCTTCTTAATTTCTCTCAATAGCTTTTTGGCAAGGGAAGAAGTGTTTCAGTTGGCCCGACCCTATAAGAAAAGGTCTGGGGAATTTTGAATTTTTTGTTCAACCCGATTTTTGTAGGTACACTGTGGAATTAAGATGGCAGCTACGTGAACTGATCCCTCAATTTCAAAGTAAAGGGGCTCAGTCTTTTTTGCTGAACCCGGCAAAACTTAAAGTAGTTTATAAGGAACGTACACGTTTTTTCTCGACTGAGGGCTCAGCTAAAAAGTTCTTACAATCCCTTAAATAACAATAATTGGTGTGGCATGTAGCTGTAGCATAGTATTGTTTATAATTATATAGGTACAGGAGTGCACTTTCATATTCTCTGTTTGTTTTTTTGTCTATATTTGAAAGTTGTTTTTGGATTAGTATGCCATTGTACTCCGGGTTGTAGTCAGAGCTGCAGGAGTCAGCAAGGGGGTACACGCTAGTCTCCATCTATAGCACCTAAAGCCACGTTTGAGGGGGGGAAGGGAGGGTGTGGTCAGGTAGGGGGGTGGGAGGGGTACAGGGGTCACTAGGGTAGAGGAAAAAGGTAAAAAAACACAGCTTTTAAAAAAATGCGAAAACTGAATAAAATAAAAAAATGGCAAATGCAAATATATTATGTAGGATGTTGGTGAAGTTATTATTATGAGTTGGCTGTTATATTTAGGTTGTCCTTTCACTATACATGGCAGTAACTGGTGTCAAAATTTGAACTTGGAATGTTTCTGGCCTAAATAGCTGGAGTAAAAGGAATCGCGTGACAGCTGAGCTTAGTAACATCCAGCCCGATGTTGTCTGTCTCCAGGATACACATGTACCTTGGTCACAAAGGGCGCTATTGGAGAATCTTGGTTATTCTCTAATAGTTGCCTCTCACCAATCTTCTATGATTAAAGGAGTAGCAATTTTAGTCAAAGACAATAGGGTTACAACGAACCGATGCCTAGCCGACAAGTCTGGGAGGTGGGCTATTGCACAATGTCTTTCTGGGCAAGTTAGATTTACAATTTGTGTAGTATATGGGTCTAACCTAGATGAATCTTCGGTCTTGGCGGAATTAAATGTGGAGTTAGCATCATGGGATTTACCACTTATACTGTGTGGCGATATGAATATTAATTTAACGAATTCAGAATTACATGATGGTCCACGAAAGTATAAAGGACGGAAACCCTGTGTCTTTAAAGCCTTGTATAATTTTGTTAATGATCACGGACTAATAGATTTGTGGAGTTATTTGAATCCCGCAACTCTGGGGTTCACCTATTACTCATATCCCCACAAGAAATATGCGCGTCTAGATTATTTTTTTGTCCTCCTCTTTGAAAGACAAGGCTTCAATCCAAGTTTTTCCAAGGATCACGTCCGACCATTCACCGATCTTAATGACACTTAAAGTCAAAAGTCAAAGTCCACCTTTAAGGATGTTCTCATTTGACTGTAAACTCTGTGTGAATGAGAGATTTAAAGAACAGTTGGCCCTAAGGATTAGTGAATTCTTTATCAACAATAGGAATTCAACCCACTGTTCTATCGTCTGGGATTCATTTAAGGTGAGTTTTAGGGGGGAAGTTTTAAGTTTTGTCTTCGGGCAAAATCGATTAAAAAAGTTGGAGTTGCGTACGTTATATGAACAGTTAAAGGAGGCTGAGGAAAAGTTAGTGGAAGGTGTTAGGCTAGGGGCAAATAATATTGCGGAGTCTGAAGAAGCCACTGAACAAGTTAGAGCGAGAATTCAAGGGATTTGGAACATAGAAAACGCACGAAAATATCTAGCTAATAAAAAACAAATGCACGAGTATGGAGAATCGGTGGGACGATGTTTGGCCTGGAAGCTGCGCAGGAAAGAAGCTATGGGTAGGATTAAAGCCTTGAAAGATAGAGATGGGATAACATGTTTAGAACCTGAAGCGATTTTATCAATATTTCATAGATTTTACTCCAATTTGTATACTTCACAATCGCAAGACCATAGAGAGTTTTTTAAGCTAACTGAAGGGACCCTAAAACATTTAGACCCTATTGATATATTAGCTTTAGAAGAACCAATCTCTATGGAAGAGTTGGAGATAGCAGTCAAGGGGTTAGCTTTAGGGAAAGCTGCTGGGCCAAATAGACTACCCGTGGAAATTTATAAGCTTTTTTTTGGCATAATCAAATTTGATATGCTTGAAACTTTTAGAGCTGCACAAGTAGGAAAGGCACCGAAGTCATGGGCAGAAGCTACCATAGTAGTATTCAATAAAAAAGGCAAAGATCCAGAATTGGTAGGCTCATACAGGCCAATATCACTTTTAAATTGTGATAGTAAGATCTATTCGAAAATACTGGCCACTCATCTATCGAGGGTTTTTCCCTCATTGGTATCACGGATGCAACATGGTTTTATATCGGGTCGTAGTACTACCTCACATATTAACAAGGTAGTGACATTATTTGATATTGCACTAGTGGAGAGACGTGATCTTGGTTTGATTTTACTAGACGTGGAGAAAGCGTTCGACCGCGTTGAATGGTCATATTTATGGGAATTAATGTGACTTTGAAGTTTCGGCCAACGCTTTATGAAGGCCATTAAGGTGTTATACACTGCACCAGAAGCTAAAATCTCTACGATGGGTCTAATGTCTAAAACAGTTAACATCACTAGGGTCACCAGACAAGGGTGCCCCAGTTCACCATTATTATTTGCCCTTTATATTAACCTGTTTATTGAGTTGTTGGCTAATAATGTGCGGATTACACCATTTGTAGTGCAGAATATCCCATACACCATATTCGCTTATGCGGACGATGGTGCGATAGCCTTCTCAGACCCTGCTCTAGCATTACAAGAGAAATAAAGACTGGCGATAATCTTCGGGCAAGCATCTGGGTATAAATTGAACGCAACGAAAACACAAATATTAACTTCGGATTCCATTACAATGAATGACCCACGAGTGGAAAATGAAGTGTTATATTTGGGAATAAAAGTTTGTTCGTCTATGCAGGAAATATTGGATGTAAATTGGGGGGAATTGGTGGCTAATATTAGGAATTCACTTGACAAATGGTCACTTTTACATTTTACACTCATTGGTAGGGTGAATGTGGTTAAAATCAATGTGCTAGCAAAGGTGTTGAATTTATTTAGAGCAGTCCCCTTAGAATTTACGGTTTCCCAACTGCAGCAATTACAAGCCATCTGCTCCAAATTCTTTTGGGCCCCGGGGAAGCCAAGAAGGGATATGCAATTCCTTACTCTTCTATTCGATCGGGGGGGGCGGGGTTAGCTATGCCAGATTTTATGTTGTATTTTTATAAATGTTTCTTGTTATGGATGAGGATTATGTTAACTGGAGAAGACTTACTTAATGAGGCAGAAGCTCCCTCAATGTTTCAAATGTTGCTAGGATCAGAAGCCAGGCAATCTTTATTTAAAGAAATAGATGGTAGCTACTTCAAACGCACCAGGTTTAAGGTTTTATCGTCAGCCTTCAATGTTTGGAAAAAGGTTGGAAAATTATCCCAAGTAGGGAAGGTGTCTTGGTATACTCCAACTAATGCTACTAAATTATTACCCCCTATCTTTTGGGATGCTTTGGCGACAGGTTGGTGGGCACAGGGGATTGTGTAATTGGGATATTTCATAGGACCTGATGGGGCAGTAATGTCTTTTAGTGAGTTATCTCGTTTGTTTAATTTACCGAAACAACAATTTTTAAAATATCTACAAATCCGTGATTTTATATTGCGGCGAAGGATTCCATGTATTCCCAATTTAGTTATAAATGCTATACAACGGCAGGCAAAAATTGGGGAGGTCTACCAGTTATTATTAGCATATAGGAAAGATGATACAGAAAAAAAGGGATAAATGGTCTGAAACTTTAAGAATTGTTGCCCCATCGTTAGACTATGTAATTACATTATCAAAAGAGTCTCTAATGTCTGCCAATTTGCGTGTGCACTGCTATAAAACCATTTTTAATTTATATTACACTCCCGCATATATGGCTAAGTGGAAAACTGGACATGATGGGAAATGCTTCCGATGTAAGGTGGATGATGCGGATATGCTACATATTTTTTTAGTTGTGGGAAGCTGATGAATTTTTGTCTTGATATTGAAAAATTCTTAAGTGACTTGATTGGCAACACAATTGTTATAACTCCTGCAACTATGCTGCTGGGGACAGATGTTCAATTTAGCAGGGGTGGGGAATTTTACAAACATCGTCACCTTATATTTATTGCTATGACGGTAGCAAGATTGTGTATTGCTACTGCTTGGCTTCAAGTGGACCCTCCATCTTTTATTTCAATGGAGGCGTAGAATGTTTAGCTTATTTAATTTGGAATTTAGCCTGAATGGCTGTAAAAGGGGCGCATAAACGGAAAATTGGTCGGGATATATGGGGGCCTTTTTCGAATTATATGAATGTACTTGTATGAAGTAATAATTCATTTGATTCATGGATTGTATTTTTTTGATTTTGCTGTGGAATAAAAAAGAAATAAAAAATAAAAATAAAAAAAAGGAATGGAATGGAAAGATTTTCATATAGTGCATGGCTACCCGGGAGCATCCCAGCGCTGTAGTGGTTACTAGAATTGGACAGGACTTCTACGGAAAGAGCCAGGTCTTTAGTTGTTTCCGGAATGATAGATGGTTGGATTCTCTACGCAGATGAAGCAGCAGGCCGTTCCATAGTTTTGAGGCATTATATAAAAAACGCCGGCTATCACTTCTGGACTTCTTCATCCTAGGTAGCACTGCTAAGTACAGCTCGTCTGAGCGAAGACTTCTGTTGGCCTTGTAAGGGCATATCATGGATTTGATAATAAGAGGTCCATTTCCTCCTAAAGACTTATGAGCAAAGTAAAGTGCTTTAAAATTAATTCTCTCCTGCACCAGTAAACAGTGGGGGGCACGTAAGACGGCTTTGCCGAGCATTGATTATGGGTTCCCATGAGCTGTCTGGCAGCGAACATTTGTAATATCTGCAGTTTTGTGATGGCTGCATTCAGGTAGAGGGCGTTACCATAATCTATCTTAGAGAGGATGAGCACCTGGACCAGCTTTTCTTTTGCTTGGTCTGGTAGGAGGGGCAGCACTTTGCGGATCATTTTTAACATGCCATAACATGGAGCAGTGGTCTTCCTGGCCTGGACTTTAAATGTAAGATTATGATCCAACCAGACACCCTAGACTTTTTATCTCAGTTTTTGTGGTGGGTACCGGGTCCATACAGACTGGCCACATGTTATTAGATTTAAAATGTAACTGTTTGCCAAGCAGCAAGAGCTTTGTTTTATCACCATTGAGTTTTAAGTGGGACAGGCTCACCCACTTCCTCAAGACAAGCGTGGAGACTAGAGGGCATATGGTCGGCCTAGGTGAATGACACAACCAACTGTGTGTCATCGGTATATGTAACTATATGAATGCCAAAGGGGGAAACGATATACGCCAGTGGATGCATATAGACATTAAAAGGGGTCTGGCTCAAGGATGAGCCCTGTGGGACTCCACACCTAAGGGGGATAGGTTTAGAAAAGATGTCACCTTCAAAAACCTGGAAGGTAAGCTACATCCTCCATAAAGAGGCCTGAGTGAAAATGATATGGGTTTGACTTGATAATACACTGAGAATATGGTGAGTTGTAAAGAACACATCAAAGTCTCTGCCTGAAAGCACTACTCGTGAACAGAGTACCTTAAGTCGTCATATGCAAGAATAGTACATCCTCCAGTGTGTTAATAGGCCCTGGACTATTTAAGGAGTTCAACTGGAATTTGATTGGTTAGATTTGTAAGTAAAATCTACTACTAAAAGTATTTAACTGAATATTTAATTACATTTTATTATTGGGGAGTAATGTGCAGGAAGTTTATAGATGTATTATATTTTTTTGTCCGAAGTACTGCTCGATGTTGGCTAAGCATATGAATGGCACCATGGTACACAATATTCCGCCAAGATTATTGTATAGTTCTGAGAAGATTTCTACTTTCACCTGGACTACCCAAATTTCTTTCTGAGACATACAGTAGGCACAATCCCACTGCATCTGTGATTTATTACCCAGGAAAAGCTATGTCGGAGCAAACATTTATGTTCTCTAAAGACCCAATTACAAGTTCTAAATGTAAAAAAAAGGCTAATTTGAAGGGTGAAATAAGCATTTCTGATTAACCAGCACACAAATAAAACAAATAATTCTCAGTAAGCTAACTCTTCTTTTGAGTTCGAAAAGACTAAAACAAATGCAAGAGGTCTCTACTCCTCATGCTCTACTTATCCGCAAATGACTGTATTAAGGAACCTCAGACAGCGACACATTCTACCTTTCAAATATACCATACCGTGCCCATGATGCTACCTTGGACCTGGCTATGTCTGTGTGCTATGTGTCTACATGGGAAACCATTTGGTTTAGTATGAAGGCCCTCACCCACCAACCTAGTTGGTAACATGCTTCATCCTCGGGCCCCACCCCAGGCACCGAGTGCGCCCCAGGTGAGCTACGACGCCAGATTACTGCGGAGAGGGTTATTTGGAAGGTGAGTGTCTTGTGCAGGTGTTTTGCGTGAGATTTTAAAATTCTGACCTTGGGGTCCCTAACGGTTACTTTATTGGTGGGCCCCAGGCAGAGGTTAAAAACAAAGGCTTGGGACGTGTAGTGGTTGACTTATGGTCTCCCACATCCAGAGTGGTCGACTAGTTTCAGCCAGGCCTTTTTTATTAAACTGGCTTTCTTCAGGACCTATGTGTGAGGGTGTTACAGAGACCTATGTGTTTATCAGTGCCCTGTATGTGAAGCACGCGCTAAGGTGCTGATATATGTAAGAGGTATTTCCTCTCAGTTTGTACTCCTGTCTACAGAGGACAAACCTCCCTGGACTTCCGCCAGAGGGTCGGGACTTATTAGCACTTTGGCTGTGTCTCCAGGCCCAATGGAACACCACCTGTGATCCTGTCGCAAGGTCCGAAGGACACCAATGGATCACAGGTGTTCCATTGGGCCTAGAGACACAGCCAAAGTGCTAATAAGTCCATTTAGCACCCCCACCAGCCCTAATAGTCAGCGAAAAAGGACTACTCTACTTGCTCCCAATCCTATTGGAAACAGACAAAGGACTTCATAGGTGTTCACTAAGATCTCTACCTATGAATCAGGTGCAGCACCTCTAAGCAAACTCTCCATTCATTGTGCCTGCATTATTCTCCTCATTTCTCGATCTCCTTGCCTGAGCCCCTTTCCTTCCCGATCTTTTCCCCCACTTCTTACTCCACACTGAGCAGCCGCGATGCAGCACCTCTAAACAGACTCTCTATTCATTCTGCCTGCACTATTTTCCTAATTTCTCGATCTCCTTGCCTGGGCCCCTTCCATTCCCTGATCTTTTCCCACACCTCTCACTTCACACCCGCACTGCAGGTGCAGCCTACAAGTTTCTTGGGATCCCAACCACATCTCCGCACTTGACCATTTAGCTTCCCCCTGATCGTTTTGTCACTCCCCAGAGCACTCCTGGCCAATCACGATGCTCTACACCCTCTTCGCTTCTCCTTTCATACCTCTTCATTTACTGGGTTGCTCTCAGTATGAAACCAGCAGGTATACACTCTTACAACATCATTTACCCTTCTAACCTCACTAAAAAATCAGCTAAACGCTTTAAGCACAACTTCATCAAACTGCACCCCGAAACTCTCTTTGCTGATCCCTATTTCTCAACATACAACGGGATCACTACCTCTGATCTCATTTTTCACACTAAGAGAAGAACACAATGGAGGAAAGCTTTCCTTACCTCACTCTTGATCTCTTCCTCGAGGAAAACTGCACATGGTATTGTTTTATGTATTTGCCCCTCACAGTTCTTCCATGCGACAGCACTATCACCATATACAATAACGGTACTATTCTCGCCCAAGCAACAGACCGCAATCTGAATCTCCTGGACAACATCTTCCCCACGATTAAAAACCTTCTGTCTAAACCACAATTAGTCACCCAATCCTCTTCCAGAGCCAGCAGGCATTTGGCTATATCATCTACCCTGAATGACAGCCTCCCCCTGCAACCACCCTGTCCTCCACCGACATTGGATTCCTTCGACACCTCAACCCAATCTACCCTTCCCGCGAATACAACACACCGCACCCTTCTAAAACCGCCTAGCTCACCTTACATCCCTCTACCCCGCTAATACACCTCACTTCCTTACACCAAAACACCAAGCACACCTGACATCCTCGTCTCCAGCCCACCTAGCCCGTCTCTGGCCTCGGAATCTCACGGCATCTCCACCCATTTTTCACCCGCCAACAACACATCTCATCACACCTCGAATATCCCACACCTTCTTCCTCCCAGCACGGTCAATACGGCATCTAGCCCTCTTACTGATTCTAAACCCCCTCAGCATAAGACCAATGCTCCCCTCCCCCCTAACAGCAGCATCTCTCCCGTTTCGATATCCGGACCTCATAGTGCTACTATCGTCAAGTATTCACCCCACCACTGCCACCCCCTCCAAGGGCATGGGATATCTCTTATCTCAACACCACAGCACCTCATTGATAAAACTTTACCCTCCGAGCACCCCCCACTCCCACCGACCCCTCCCGCTCCCACGCAATATCCAGCCTCCCCCTCAACTCAACCTGCTACACCCTCCAGTCATCCGAGCCCGAGCACTACACTACCTCCAACTATTTCCACACCTGCACCTGCACCTCTGCAGCCATCCACGTATATAACAAGGCATCCAAAAATAATCACAACCTCACCCGACCTTAGACTTGAGGAAATAATGTCTGCTCTCCACCAAATTAAAAAGGAACTCCAATCCTTTAAGGAGGTGCTATGGAGACAACCTTGGTATAATATTCCCTTCAGAACCGCTAACTCGATCGAGCGCCCACATCACTCTACTCGCACCCCAAAACCCACTCCTCCCAACTGGAAAACAGTTCCCCACCACAACACACCTTCACACCCAATGTGAAGCATCAATCACTTTACAGAGAGCGATCTGCTAGCTCACCTGCATTTCTATGATCCTTCTCCCACGATAGGCCCAACTAATAATCAGATGTCCATACCTACTATCCCCCTCAATCCATTCAAACTCGCGAGACTCAACAATAGAGGGGTCATCGATTACAACCTCAGAAATGTCCCACTCACCCAGAACCCCTCCTTTTCCCTCATCATACCCCGTCTTAAATGCACTCTCCTCAACTGCCGATCCGCCTCCAGACATGCTGCGGAGATAGCTGACCTCATCATCTTACAGGAACTTGACCTGTTAATGTAAACTGAAACCTGGATAACAGAATCCTCCACCCCACTCATGGACATTCTAGCTCCCCCTAACTACGACATCATCAGACTGGACAGAATCGATAAGATAGGGGGAGGTATCGCCTGTATACACCGTAGCAACATCACTGTGAACAGATCCATATCCCCGGCTTTCCCCTCTTGCGAATACATTTGCCTTGACATTAGCAGCAACGGCAAATCAGCTTGCTCGCTTCACATCATCTATCCTCCACCAGGCAACAACCGCATCTTCACCGAACACCTCATGGATATGATTACAACTAACCACGGGCGGCAAAATACCCAAATATTCCTTGGCGATTTCAATCTCCATTGGAATGACAACAACGACGCAGTGTTCAACAACCTCAAAATCTTCCTCAACGATCTAGCCCTCACCCAAATCTGCAATACCCCACTCATAATAAAGGCTCAATCTTGAATCTAATAATCTCCAAAAGTGACATCATTCAGTTGGAGTTGATCCAACCCTGCGACTGGTCGGACCACCATATCATAACCTTTTTCATCAAGAAAACAGTTAAATTCAACTCGGTTCAGTCCACAAAACCTAAGATTTAGAAACGAGACCTGAAAAGACTCAACCCCAACACACTACACTCCTCAAGCTACAAACTTATTCGGCTACCTGCGGACACGTCAGACGTCCACGATCTCACTAAACACTATCTCAACTCCATGGCCAAGATTATTAATGAGGTAACCCCCCCCTTCAACTAAAGAGAGTTTCCACGAAAGACTCTAAGCCTTGGTACACTGACCTACTTAACGAGGATAGACGGTCTCTCAGATCCCTCGAACTTAATTAGATATCAGTCCCATCGGCTAATCACCTTAAATTACTAAGCAAAAAGAGAAACGCCTATTACAAAAAGATCAAGCGCACTAAAGTAGACTTCTTTAGTCACCGAAGGATTGTAAGTCTGGGGAAATGTGAAAGCTTCTTTTCGAGCCAGTGATGAGTCTTGCAGTGGCGTTTAATGAGGCCCTCAGGGGAGCTGCCGAAGCTTTTGGAAGGTCACATAAAGAGGCACTTCCATATTCTACACGGGGAATAACGAGAGCTTGAGCAGCAAGCCTGAAGTTATTGACTGGAATGAAGGGTTTCAACTTCCTCAGAGTGTTTATTTGGAAGTTTGCTCCTTCTGTAGCATTGGTAATATGTTTCTGCATGGTGAGATTGCTGTCTAGAGTTATTCCCAAGGATTTAAACATGCCGACCGACCGATTACGATGTTCGTGATCAGAAAGCAAACCTTTCGGTCATTCTGAATCGGTTCCTACTGCCATTTGGAAACTCCATGTTAGTCAAAGCCGAATCGTAGAGCTCTACGTTCCGTTTTTCTGTCCGACGCATTACAATGTCGGATTCTGATAGCCTTTCTGACTCTGTGTGCCAGACACAAAAAGGCTGTCACAAACTGAATTTGGGGGCCCCTAGCAAGCCCTCCATCATCCTGAGGCCTCTGGTTAGGGGCCGTGGGTGAACTCAAGGGAACCCCCGCCCCAGTTAAACCATGCACGGTGTGGCAGGCACCATGGGGTGCTCGCCACAGGGTGCATGTTTTTTCACAACCTCTCCTTTATTTAATGGGAGCCTATGTTGTTGGTTGGAACACAGTCTCCCATTGAAGCCAATTTGGATACTTTCCGAACGATGTTGGGAAGCATTGTAATTGGTTGGTCGGGCTTGCTGAACACGAGTCAGTCGGAATCGATTCGGATGAGGAAGAGTTTCACCAGCATCATTCAGAATAAGAAGAACTTTGTTTTTCCTGTGATGTCTTCTCTGTTAGCAATGGGCCACCCGCCATCAGAATTAAGAAGGTCATTTGAAAAATTGAGAAGACATCACTTTTTTCACTCAGTTAAAAAAGACGTATTAAGAAAAGGAAGTCGAAATTATTGTTTTTCCTCTGTGTTGGCAGACACCATTAGTGATCAATAGTTTCAGAGGGAAGGGCAAATTATAATCATTTACTGATGGGAGAATGACTTTTTTCTCAGCCTGATCAAGTCATTAAAGAGGGGAGGGTTGAGTGTGGTCGTAGTCAACTTTCCAACAATAACTACAGGGGTGGACTGAAGGAGGTAACATAAGCAATCTACCTAATGTGGTAAGCAAGTTCAGGTAGGGAGAGACCAAAGGGAGTGACCACAGTTGGATAATTAATGTGTGATGGGCCAATTACAGGGCTCTGCAGTGGTAGCTTCTACATTAGGGCAGAGGAGCATCTTTTCTCTGCTGCAGAGCAGCAAACGGGAAACATAAAAAGATAGTGAGATTATTTTGTTACCATTTTATTTTTTACTGTTGCCAGTCCTAGCCGAGTGTAAGGGCCAGGCCGGGCTTGATTGACCATTGGTGTGGATTGACACCAGGGAGGAGAAATGGTGGCTACACCTCCAGTTTAAACTGCACTTGCTAGTTTGGATGGATGTCTTGGATTGGCCACTTTAGCCAGCTAACTTTAAGCGTCTCCAAACCAAGCTGTTTTCGAGAGCCAGGTGGCAGCAGGCACAGGCCCCCAGAGTCTGAACGTCACAGAGCCAGCCTGCTCCAACCAATTCTGGTGCTTCTCTTATGCTGGTTAATGTTATTACCAGCACAAGAGCTGTGTTTGGTTTGGTTAGGCTCGGGGACTCCGCTGTTAAAGTCTAAATTGCTCATAAAATTTGCTTCAGTTTACAATGGAGAAATTCTACCTGACATTAGAATATGTGTTTAACTGTAAGGTATCTGTAGAAGAGAAAATGGGAAACAAAGAAAATTATTTGTTCGAATGTAATAATAAATAAATCATGGAGCTTTAACCATGGGATAAGGTGCTTTCTTGAATGTTATAAATAAACCTGCAGCATACCTAATGTGCTTCTACAACTAGGCATGAAAAATAATTTGTCAGCTTCTGCTTGCCATTAAAATAAAATGCCTCTTAGAAACTGCAAATCTAATTCTCTAACTGTAAAATTATTCAGCACCTTAAAATGTGCTGCTCTAAGATGAATGTATTTCTTTGCTTCCTCACATAATAAGTTTCCTCATTTCACTAAGCAATGTTTTCTGCTATATTCTATAATGAAGAGAGTAAAAGCAATGTTGAACTTTCTGAAGTTATTGGTTTTCATGATCTCATCAAGATTTACTGGTAGAAATGTTCCATTGCTTTAGACTAGCCCTTTGTCCACACAATAGGATACTGACAACAGAATGGGCCTGCAAAGGTAATAAGGCATATCTAGGGTGATCAAGGCTTTTCTTATTTGCATGTCAGTATGTGCTGGACTTGGCCTTTTTTGGCTAAAGTTCCCTAACCTTTTCACTTTCCCCCTAGACCTTTTTTCTGACATGGTGTTGCCAACTTAGATGCTTTGGGCACTTTGCCACTGCTGATCAGTGTCAAAGTGCAAGTGCTCCCTGTTTAAAGTGTATTGGTAATTGTTTGTCCTTGTTTGGTATGCTTGCCTTACTTGTAAAGTCCCTGGTAAAGTGCTCTATGTGTGCCAGGGCTGGTAATTCCAATGCTAATAGTGGGCCTGCAGCACTAATTGTGCCACCCACACAAGTAGCCTTAGAGAGAGAACTCAGGCATGCCAATGCAGTGCCTGTGCACTGTTTGTTGAACTGCCATGTTGTTCTGACAAGTGCACCCACTTGCCAGACTTTACCCTTCCCTTTTTTTATGCACATCAGACAACTCTATAGTAGGCCCAAGGTACCCCCTGGGCAGGGTGCAGTACGGGTGAAAGGTAGGACATGTACTGAGGTATGTACCATGTCCTAACAGTGAAATACTCTCCATTTCATTTTTCACTGTTGAAAGGCAATCTTGGCCATAGGACAGAATGGGTAGGCTGTGTAATATGTTTTCCAGACTATATTCCCAAAGGCTTAAGATGGAGAGGTGAAGTTTAGTGTGCCTGTACTCACAATGTGATAACACATCTTTTTATGAGGGTGGTTTTTGCATTGCGTGTTTAGAAACCACTCTTTCAGAAGTGGCTGGGTGTTTGTGCTCTAACATTTCTGTGTGTCTCCGCCTAGTTGTGGATTGACTGTCTAGATTTGAAAGTGATAGGATCTGGGGAAGGTCTTGACCCAGGGTAGGAGGTGAGTCAGCAACAGGCTGACCTGCATCTGGAGTGTACGGAGGAGGAGTATCCTCTAGAGGTGAAGGAGCCTGGGTTGCTGCCAGAAAACAATGGTCCCATCTCCTGCTAAGTGATTGAGAATCCAGACCACCACTAATCAAAGGAAGAAGGTGTCACTGGAAGGGAGGCACACAGTACTGGTTTGAACAGGGGTCAGTGCCCCCTGACCACAAGGACGTCAAAGAAATTTAGGGGTATATCTATGAGAGCTGAAGCCCCTGAACTTTGGAGCCATGGATTGATTAAGACTGAAAGGGATTGAACCTACGTCATGGGCAAGAGGAACCTCTGCCAAGGCAGAAACAGCTAAAGAGACTGAAGAAAAGAACTGACCCTTGCTGTGTGTTCTGGGGCTGGCCTGCATTTTGCTGCTTGAACTAGGAGACGCTAAAGGAACTTTGCTATGAGCTGTGTACCTCTGCTGTGTCTGGAAGTAACTTATTCCCAAGGGCCCGAGGTAAGCTGGCTCCCTGTTGCGGAAACTCAAGAACAGAAAAGTTTCCAGGAGAGACTCAGTGACACTGTGTGCATGTGCTTTGTGCAGCCTGAGACCCTCGTAAGAATTGCCCTGTGGTCGTGGACACCTGGAGACCAAGCGAGTCTCAGCGACACTGTATGCATGTGCTTTTTGCAGCCTGAGCCCTTCATGAGGATTGTCCTATGATCGTGTGCACCGGAGTCTAAGTAAATCTCTGCGATGCTGTGTGCGTGTACTTTGTGCAGCCTGAGACCGTCGTGAGGATTGCCCTGTTATCGTGCACGGAGAGTCCAAGTGAGTCTCAGCGATGCTGTGTGCATGTGCCTTGTGCAGCCTGAGACCTTCATGAGGATTGCCCTGTGATCATGTACAACAGAAGCTCAAGTGAGTCTCGGTGACGCTGTTTGCGTGTGCCCTGTTGCAGCCTGAGATCTTAGTAGCACCAGCAGCCCGGACCGGCAGCCCTAGCCTGATGTAGCCAGATCAGGACCTTGAACCAACCCCGTCGAGGGAGGGCCTGAGTTCCACTGCCCCGAATCCACAAAGATTGCATCAAAGGCCCAAGTTGTGGGAAGAGGAGAGTAGAGCAAGGTCACACCCCCCAGGTAAGATGTGTCGTCCCCTTGGGTGGGGTGTAGGCTCGGAGAGAGATGCTCTCGGCCTCTCCCATTCCTGCAGTGCGAGCCTGTGCTTTGGCTCGTATCGCGGCTCGTACTTGCCAAGGAGTGGCAGTATCGGGGCCGGAGTGCAGAGCTGCACTCTGCTTTACACCATACCCGTGTGGGGGCATCTGTTGACAGAAGCTGACCATGTGAGAGTACGACTGGCGGAGATGCCACCTAAGGCACAGTGATCGGTGATAGAGTGCATTACACATTGCATTACTTCTGCATTACGAACTGCCTGATTGTGGCATTACGCATTGCACTATTTTTGCATAATGAACTACCTTATTGTTGCATTATGCATTGCATTAGGTTGCATAACAAACTACCTGATTGTTGCATTACACATTTCATTGTTTTGGCATTACAAACTGCTTGATTGTTGCATAACGAACTGCATTATCTTTACATTGCAAAGTGCCTGATTTTAGCATAAAAAATGCATTATTTTTACATTGCAAAGGGCCTGATTCTAGCATAACAAACTGCATTGTTTTTACATTGCAAAGTGCCTGATTCTAGCATTACGAACTGCATAGCATTTCATTAGGACTGCAGTGGATCATTTAGAATTGCTCATTAATATCTCCAGAACTTACAAGGGCTGGCTGGCCTAACAACCGGCCAGGAGGAATATTAAAAATACGCATATGTTGGATTTATATTGTGTGGTCTCATCGTATATCTTTTAATATAAATTTATACTCGTTTTTATGAAACTTGTGTGGAGTCCATTTGTGGTGTCATTGTTGGGTTACTGAGAACGTGGTTGCAGATACTTTACACACTTGCCTTGAAGATAAGCCTGGCTGCTCGTGCCAAGCTACCAAGGAGGTGAGTGGGGGCTATCTGAGAAGGCGTCCTTCCTTTCCCTGATGTGGAAGCAAGGGTCCCTATTTGGCCTAAAGTACGTTCCTCAGCCAACTAGCGACCCCCAGGTCTAACAGTATCTATCCATAAAACGTTCAGCATATCAGTAACAACCTCCAACCATCATTGCCTCAACCATCTGCTCTCTCTAGCCCTTCAACATACATTCTCAAGGTGACATCCCCAATCTTCTGATTTCCACGCCTAATGACATAGTTCACCTTCTAAACATATATCTGCAAAGAAAGGAAGAAGGTTAAACATAGCACTTCTTCCACTTCACATTATAAAAACACAAATCAAGAAATGAACTATACATATAAAAACTCTTGCTGAATTTTCC
Organism: Lissotriton vulgaris; assembly: GCF_964263255.1. NCBI lineage: Eukaryota > Metazoa > Chordata > Amphibia > Caudata > Salamandridae > Lissotriton > Lissotriton vulgaris. The sequence continues at coordinate 627,372,140 of NC_141691.1, read as the reverse complement.
AGCAACAAAGAATAAAGCCAGTAGCATCCAACCTTTGAAAGATATACCCCCAATAAACACTGAAATAAGTAAGAAAAAGCGTATGTAACCTGCTTAGCCAAAGCAGGAAGTACAATAAGACCAACCGTTACATCACATAGTCATCATGCCATTTGGGCTTGTTTCAAGATCTCTTTTGAGTATAATCATTGACCATTGAGTCACCAGAGGGAAAACTTTTAGACCTCTCAGTCTGAACAGGAAGTTTTCAACTCTTACTACTCTTGAGAAATTTCATATATCACCAAAATCCAGAACTACCACCTTTTCTTTCCTCTTCACAAATTACTTAAAGGGCCAATGATTTTTTTTCACTAATACCTTATCACCCTTTTTGCAACCACCAGCACGTTCACAATTTTTGTCATCCAAACGTTTGTTATACCTGTTCTGAGGCTCCTGTCTACGTTGCTTAATCTCATTTTCAGACCATTTTCTCTACACTTTTGTGCTAAATTTTAACCAAGCCGGGTTAAGCTTGCAGTGGCGCCTCCTGTCCCTTTATACTGCAAATGGTGAAATGGACGTCACATCATTAGTTGTAACTCGATGTGCCCGCCAGGTTTCCCTTAAAGCATTCTGCAAGGAAAATGTGTCCAAAAAAAGCATACTGTGCACAACTTTTTACCAGCCTGTTTATACTCTCCACTAGACCATTAGCTTGAGGAGACTAAACAGCTGTCTTCAGATACATCTTGAGATGCGTAATTGAGAGCTCACTCAAGAAATCAGACATCCCCTGGGTTACAAACTGCACCCCATAGTCTGTGACTAAACTATTTGGAATTCCTTCGCTTTAAAATTCTTTTTTGAGAAACTCAATAACTGTCCAGGTATCCACCACAAGGACACTTTTTGACAACCAAATTGTATGTATAGTTCACTAAAAGCATTAGAAACCGCTTATTCTGCTTGAACAATTCAAAGGGATCAGTAGTCTCCAATGCTTACTTAGTCCATGGTTCATATGCGATCTCGACTGCAACAAGGGAGCAGCATGAGTTCTCTTGAATTTATCCTTGTTGGCACAATGCGATCAATCCTTGACCCTTGCCTCCACCTCATGGCCATATTTGGCCACCAGTACCACTCATGTAATCTTGCTTTAGTTTTACTCCTGCCCAAGTGAGTGACCCTCATGAGCCAAATTCAAAAGCTTTTCTCTCAACGCACTTGAGTGTATAATTCTTTCCCCTGAATAGTTTATCCTCCACAATGCATAGTTCATCCTTAACAGTAAGGAACCCACTTAAAGATTTAGAGATATCCTTCATGTCTGCCCACTCTTCCGCAATACATCCTTTAAGTATCTCCAAACAAGCATCGCCTGTAGCCTCTTTCCACTCACTATCCTTTAAAGATGGGTCACATACCCAATTCATCAACCCATTCTCAGATTTATTCTCTCCCTCATTAGCTGGTAATTTGTATAAACAGTCAGCTGCACAATTCTTAGAGCCAGGTATATATTCCACCCTAAAATTATAATTGGACAAACCTTCTGTCCACCTTCTGATCCTGGCAGAGACATTTTCGAAGCCCTTACAAGTTAAGATTCTGTTGAGAGGCTTGTGGTAAAGCCTCACTGTAAAAGGTAACCCCCACAGAAAAAAAATTGAAGTGCAAGGTAGCCCTATACACAGCCAATGCCTCTCGTTCAATGACTGAATAGCGCTCCATTGCTCCCTTCAGAGAACGAGAAGCAAAAGCTACCATCTTAACATCACCCTTGTCCATCTGAGGCAGAACAGCACCCAAACCCTTAATACTGGCATCAGTGGGCAAACTTGTCTTTTTATTAGAATCAAAATGACACAATGTAGGCAACTCTGCAATACACCCCTCTGTGACTTTAAAAGCCTGATTACAATCTTAAGTTCACTTGAATTGACTTCCTTTCTTAACCCCTTCGATGCTCATGACAAGCTCAGCTCGTCATGCAGTACACTGCTCGTGTGCTCATGACGAGCTGAGCTCGTCATGAACAATGGGATTCAAGAAAGTGCAGCACCCTGGATGAATTGCTGCATTACTGATGGTGTTAATTCTGCCAGTCCAAGAAATAAATACACTTGGTCCTTATTCTCAGGTTCAGGGGTCTGCACAATGTTGCTTGGTAAATCCAATTTAGGACTTATTCCTTCCCTGGAGATGGCGTGATCTAAGTGTATTTCTGTTGACACTCTGAATTTATACTTCTCCTTCCTAAGTACTAAACCCGCCTCCTGGAGATGAGTCAACACTCTCCGCAGTATCACATCATGTTCTTGCATATCACCACCATAGACCAATATATCATCCTGGAAGAACAAGACTTTATCCAACCCCCAAAAACCTTCTTCATGATCTTCTGAAAACATGCCACTGCTGAAGCGAGACCAAATGGAACACAAATGAAGCGGAATGCTCCCAGAGGAGTCTCTTCTTTAGCTACATGTTTCACACTCTTCTTAGAATTCGTACCGCTGCACACGTATGTATAATGTTCCATTTTGCCAAACTTATTACAAGTCGTGAATTGAGCATAACAGCCTGGGCTCTTAGACAAATGCCCCTCACTTCCACACTGAAAACATTTCATCCCTCCACCTCTAGAATCTTCTTGGATTTGTTTGTTCCTCACTACAGCCTCCTTATTCTGGACATTCTTCTTAGCCTTAACACTCACATTACCTTTCACTTCATTTACAGGCATCTCCACAGCCGGAGAATCACCCTTTCCTTCCTCTTCCCTCATTTCACATACCCACATACTTTTATTCTCCATTGCTTCTTCTCTAGATTTTGGCCAGCCAAACAGGGATTCTTTGAAAGTAGCTTCTCCTGAGCTTTGGGATTGTTCGAGCACCTTACGATTTGATCTCTCACCAAAGAATCAGACAAATTAACAAACTCAAAAGTGCCAGCCAAGGTTTTCAAAGCTGCCACTTAACTTCCAATATTTCTTGTTTCCATTAGACTCTTGTGAAAAAGTTGTGTCTCTCCAGCAATAAATTCACACACAAGCCAAAATGTTTTTCCAACATCAGAACTGACATGCCATAAACATTGTTAGGCTCCCCCCCCCCCCCGACCCAATTTCCACTTGGTCCAGACTCTCATAAACATTATTGCCTTCAATGCCTAAGTTATACAAACAAATTGCTTGTTTCCGAATCGCTGAAATTGTATCTCCCCCATAGCAATGGGATATGAATCAAAAATTAATTTCCATTGTTTCCAAGTTAGAACTAGTTCACCCTTCTCTGAAAGGAAATGAAAGGAGTTCAAATGTTGAAAGTCACTTCAAGTAATTTATAATAACCCGACAATAAAATGTTTTAGTTATCATACAGTCACAGCAGAATATAGGTCCTGGGGACGCCAAACACAAATAAGAGTTTACCCTCTAATGAAAAAAAAAATGATACTACTGACTGTCGATCACATCTCACAGGCACTCGATATTAAGATGCCAACGCAAGACATGGGTATTTCTACTTACACCACAGGTGTCCTAATTACAGTCCAAAATTAGCAGGAGAAGCACCAACAACATGTGTGCCCTTTACTGTGTGGCCAATATGTTATATTAAAAATGGGAATAATTTTTTTCCCACTTTGCTCCAGGTATGACAATTATTTTATTTATTTATTTTTACCATTTATTAAGCGCACTGTTACCGAGCAGGTGTCCTGGCGCTGAAATGATGTGCTTTCTCCATGCGATGTTAGTCCCTATAGATTGAAAAGCCATGTTTTAATGTTCTTCCTAAATGTCATTAGGTCAGTGCTTTGTTTTAGGGGGAGGGGCATTTTATTCCAGATACCAGCTGCTCCGGAGATAAAACTGCGACCTCCCCATCGAGCTTTCCTAATACGATCAGTCTTGACAAGCCATTTATTGGATGATCTTAAATGTCGACCTGGCTTGTACAGCTGGAAGTGTTGTTGAAGGAAAGACGGACCTAGTCCATTCACTGCCTTGAACACTATGCACAGTGCTTTGAACATCATACGTTTCCGTACTGGGAGCCAGTGCAATTTGCTCAGTTCCCCAGAGACGGAGGCAAACTTGGGTAGACCCGTAATTAGGCGGACAGCAGCATTTTGCAGCGTCTGTAGCTTGTTCAAGATCCCTTGCTGTGCTTGTAAATACAGACTATTGCAGTAATCGAGGCGTGACAGCACTAATGCTGTCACGACAGTTTTCCTGCTGCTACTGGAGAGGAAGGGGAGAATTTTCCTTATTGTTTTTATTATCCAGTGGACCGAGGATGAGAGGGCATTGACTTGTGCCTTAAAAGTAAGTTGATTGTCAATGAGTATCCCTAGATTTTTTACTGTCGTGGCAGGTATGGGAGGATCTCCCATTTCTTGAGGCCACCAGTTGGGGGTCCATAAGTTGGTCTCATTGCCAAAGAGAAGAACCTCTGTCTTCGAGGAGTTCAATTTAAGGCAATTCCTAGCCATCCATGAGCTTACTGCGGTCATACAGTCCTGAAATCTTGCTGCTGTTCCCTCCTCTCGACCCGGGAGCAGAGATACCACAATTTGTGTATCATCTGCATAAGATGTAAGTTCAAAGCCAAATGACCGAATCACCGGGGCGAGGGAGGAGATGTATATATTAAAGAGGGTGGGGCTCAGGGAGGAGCCCTGAGGAACCCCTCCTGGGAGTATAAAAGGAGTGGATTCAAAATCTCCCAGGGCAACCACCTGAACTCTGTCCGAGAGGAAAGATTTCAACAAGCTCAGCGCAACTCCCCGTACTCCGCAGCCCTCAAGGCGGTCCACCAAAATACTATGGTGGACCGTATCGAAGGCCGCGGACAGGTCGAGAAGCACCAGGACCGCCCGTCCGCCCACATCCATCACCTTCCTAATTTCTTCCGTGGACTTAATGAGGGCAGTCTCAGTGCTGTGGCCCTCCCTAAATCCATGTTGCGCCATGTCAAGCCCCCGAGAGGATCTGAGGAAGTCACAGAGCTGAGCATTCATGGCCCTCTCAATAAGCTTGGCCGGCAATGGGAGTCTAGCTATGGGCCGGTAACTATTGGGATCTGAGATGTCTAAAGTAGCTTTTTTAAGCAAAGGTGCGATGGAGACCTGCTTCCAACACAGTGGATATTCTCCTCCTTTAAACATCATGTTAAAAACTTCAGTCAGCATAACTGAGATGGGAGTGGCTGCAAGTTGGGCCACAGCAGCTGGACAGGGATCGTGGGGTGAGCCTGATTTAGTTTTTAGTAATAACTTTATAGTTTCTTCTACTTTTACTGGGCTGAACTCCACGAATTCCGGGGACTGTGAGTTCTTTTGCATGAGCTTATGGGTTCTCTCACTGAGAGTGAGCCTCACTTGATGTTCCAGGGCGGTAAATATTTGCTCTACCTTTCCCAAGAAGAATTTTGCAAGAGTCTCGCATAGCTCCAGACTAGGGGGAATAGTGACTGATTTCAAAGTACTTAGATTAGTCACAGTTTACTGTTTAAAATTAACAGGAAAGGTACAAATAACAGGTGTACCTATCACTGTTTGGCCAATACCTCACCAAACTGTATACCAAGCAGTATGTAGACTTGACAGTTACTCATCTGACGAGACGAGGAAGAAATCCAACAGATTCCACCAAAGATCGTTCAAATGCGGAATATGGAAATCCAGCACAACCACAATTCAAAATTTGCAAACATTCATGACAAGAATTTTCAATTCTATTAAGGACTAGGAGGCGAGGATTATGCTTTCTCATTTCTTTAATGAAATGCTCAGCAGCCAATAAAAAACACCCAAAATTACATTTCCCATGAACACTAGGGAATGACCATAGAGACTATCGTATAAAAGGTCCCAACATTAGTCCTTCTTCCTCTTTCTTTGTGGAAACAGGTCCAGTTCAAAATAAAATCCCATGTAAATCAACAAGAACAACTCCAAACATGCTGCAGAAATCCAAAGAATCCTGAAGTAGGCAGCAGAAGAACCGTGGGTCCAGAAACCAGGAGAAGAACGAAACTCCGGAGGAGGACGGTCAACATCACTTCGGATCTGAACCTGAAAAAGACACAGAGCCGTAACATCCAAATAGTGCAAGAGAGTCAAATGCAATCAAGGGGGGGGGAAAACGAGGATCAAGATATTTGCAATGTCATTTAAACAGATTACAGTACATCACTATGCAAATAAAGAACAATGGGTGGGATAATCCTCGCCTCCTAGTCCTTAATAGAATTGAAAATTCTTGTCACGAATGTTTGCAAATTTTGAATTCTATGTCAGGACAGGAGGCTCCGATTATGCTTTTTTAAAGCTGATCCACCACCACAGAAGCAACACTATCAATAGGTTTGTAATAAAACATTTTGAAAACAGAATCAGAAGACCAATCTGTGGCCTTCATAATGTCAAACAGCGTAACACCCATGGAAAAAGCTTTAGAGGCCATTGCCCCTCATGCAGAATGCGCACCAAACACAGACACATCAATGCCCACCTCGGACATCAGCCACCGCACCCAGCGCGCCAGAGTAGCTGGAGTGACAGGGTGAAATGGTTTCTGTAAGGCAATCAACAGTTGACCCTGCATGTCCGAACGGAAAGAAGCAGTACTCACCTCATAATCCTTAAGGAATTGTACAACACAAAGGTTGGGACGAGCGGGAAAAGAAGGATACGAAATGGAAGCAGTATTAGATTTAGTGCGCCTAGAAAGATGAAAAGTAACACCCTCAGGAGTGAAACAGCGACCCGCAAGATCCAAAGCGCGGACATCCGACACACGTTTGCAAGATATAAGGCATAATAACATTGTCAATTTAGCAGACAACTGTTTACGGGATAACAAGAGATTGGAAGGCCAAGCCTCCAAGAACCTTAGAACAACAGAAACATCCCATAAAGAGACATATTTAGGTGTGGGAGGTTTCGAAAAACGAATTCCTTTAAGCAATTTGGAAATGAAGGGATGCTCACCCGCAGGTTTTCCATCAATCTGGATGTGGCCAGCTGAAATAGCGGAACAAAAACTATTGACCGTCCTATAAGCCAGACCTGAGGTGGCCAGGGACGCCAAAAAATTAATGATCAAACTGACATCCGCTGAAACGGGATCAACTTCCCGTTGAGCACACCAATCACACCATCGCTTCCAAGCCCCTTTATATCGTTTGTGAGTATTGGAAGACCATGCCTCACTAATGAATTTGGAAGCGTCGCTAGAAATGCCTGGGATCGTCCAGCGATCCCCGAGATCCGCCACGCCAGCAGCTGAAGAGAGCCGGACAGAATCAGGGGATGCGGGTCTCCTTGAGGATCCAGCAAGAGATTCCACTTCTGGGGAAGAATGAGTGGCGGCTCGCAACACATTTCCAGGAGAACCGGAAACCATGCCTGAGCCCTCCAGAGAGGAGCAATCAGAATCAGATCCGCTCGAAACCGTTTGGTGTAAGCTAGAACTCTGGGGAGCATCATGAATGGGGGAAATGCATAGCACAGAGTCGATGGCCACTGCTGAAGAAAAGCATCCGTGGCCAGGGCTAGAGGATCCGGTCTCCAACTGTAAAATCGAGGGAGTTGCACGTTGAGGCGAGAGGCAAACAGATCCAAATGACACTGGTCCCACCGCCGAAGAATGGCACGGAACACTCAAGGGTGAAGCCTCTAGTCGCTGAAATCCCGAAGATGCCTGGAGTGCCAATCAGCAATCTGATTGTTGCTACCCGGAAGATACTCCGCAATAACAGTGATCTTCCGCTGCAGACAAAAATGCCAAAAATCCTTGGCTATCTCCGCCAACACCTTGGACCGAGTACCGCCCAGCTTGTTGACATAGCGGACCGCGGACACATTGTCCATCCGGAGAAGTATGCAGCAACTCGGTTGAAGAGGAGAAAAACACTTGATCGCGAACGAACCCGCTAGGAGTTCCAGACAGTTTATGTGGAGAGATAATTCCTGAGGGGACCAACGACCCCCCGTCGAGACAGACCCGCAACGGGCTCCCCAACCCCACCGACTGGCATCGGATTCTATCACCAGTTCCGGAGACGCACCGAACAGGGCTCAACCATTCCAGGCCTTCATGTGGTCTAACCACCATTGCGTCTCCCACCTCACTTCCTCCGTAAGAGGAATCTGGTCTGAGTATCTGAGACCTTTCCGGAGATGCTGGATTTTTAGCCATTGCATCGCTCTGTAATGTAGAGGACCTGGAAAGATCGCCAGAATGGAAGACGCCAACAGACCTACTACACGTGCCAACGATCTCAATGACACAGTCTGTTTGGAAATAACAGAAGTCAACTCCCTCTTGATGTAACGCATCTTCTGGCCGGGTAAGAGAAGCTGGCAAGCAACTGAGTCGATCTGAAAACCCAGGAAATCTATAGATTGGGTTGGAGTCAAAACCGATTTCGGAACGTTGATCAGAAAACCGAGAGACTGTAAAAGACCGATGGACCACTCCAGATGTTGCAGAAGCCTGAGGGGACAATCCGCCATAAGGAGAATATCGTCCAGATAAATAATCAATCTGACCCCTCGAGATCTCAGATGTTCCACAACCGGTCTCAGCAGTTTCGTGAAGCACCCTGGTGCTGACGAAAGGCCGAACGGGAGAACCCGATATTCGTACCAAACTCCCTGCCATTGAAACTGGAGAAACCGACGATGAGGTCTGTAGATCGGAACCGACAGATACGCATCCTTGAGATCTAGGCGGACCATCCAGTCCCCTTCCCGCAGGAGACCCCGCAAGAGATGGATACCCTCCATCTTGAAATGCCGATAGACTACCCCGCCGTTGAAGTCTTTCAGGTTGAGAACCAGGCGGGACCCGCCTCCTTTCTTCTCGACCAGAAAGACTGAGCTGGCAAACCCCGTCGGATGACGGACGGTTTGAAGAATCGCCCCTTTCTGGTGAAGGGAGTCTATTTCGCCGGAGAGACAAGCTTGATCCTGAAGGGAAAAACTCAAACAAGGGGGAGGACGGGTCTGATGCATAGGGTGATAAAACTCTATTTTGAACCCTTGTACGGTTTCTAGCACCCATGCATCGCTGGAGATCATGCGCCAATTTCTGAGAAAAAATTGAATGCGACCCCCCAACATCACATCGCATGCACGAATCAGGCTCACCTGCAGAGTTGGAATCCTGGAAGTGTCCTTGTTGTCCACCAGAACGTCCTTTGCCATACTGACCCTTTCCTTTTCGGGAGGGATAAAAATTGGCCCTGGTGGAATATCCGGCGTCGTATGTTCCTCCTCGCTGAGAGGTGTTACCTCGCTGGGACTGGTGTGCGGAACCACGGCCGAACGAGCGTCTCCGATGTCGTCCGGCCTTTGCAAAAACCGGACGCATCGCCCGGCGCAAGGAGGCCTGTGCCTTGTCAATACCACTGAAGGTTGAGACAAACCTCGTGAGTTCTTTTAGGAAAGGTTGACCAAATAAGAGACCTTGTGCCTCGGGACCCGACTCCGAAGTCGCCAATTCGGACAGCTTAGGATCCAACTTCAAAAGAATTGACCTGCGACGTTCAGCAGACATAGCGCAATTGGCGTTCCCCAATTGGCAGATCGCCCGTTGGGCCCACTCAATTAACTCGTCTGGGTCCACAAGGGCGAGGCCTCCTTTGCCTTAAAGCCCAGATCAAGAATCTTGGTAAGAGGTCCAAGCATGTCCAGCAACTTGTCTTGACAGGACCGCCAAGATCTGTCAAGGCCCTTCTTCGGGTCCTTGGCATATTTTTTCAAATACGTGACCATCATGGGGTCAACTTCCGGAGTATCGGCCAAATGGTCTGACAGGTCAGGCCTCGGGCACTCAGAACGAAACCTAGCACATACTGAGGCCTCAAAAGGTTGCCGAATGTGCGCCTGAATATAGGCGGCAACAGCAGGCGAAGGCAGCCAGGATGATGAATTCGGATGAAATATATCCGCTGGTTCAAAATTGAGAACAGGAGGACGTTCTGAGGCGTCCACAAAATGTTCTTTACAGACACGCTTTTTAGGCGGAGGTGAAGTATGGTCCGAAGAGGCGGAAGACTCAGCGTTGTCTGAATCGGTATCATGAAGAGCAGAAGTAGTGGAAGGCATAGCCACCAAGGTCCTAGCCAGTCTCTGAAAGTATGTTTTATGAGGATCAACTGGTGACTTTGCAGTTTTCTTAGAAGCAGGCAGCCAACCTTGCTGCTGTGCATACATATTTAAATGACGTTTCAGAGGATTAATTGCACGTACCAGTGCTTTATTAACCGACTGTTGGACAGCTTTATCCAATTGTTCCACCAAATTATGCTCCAAGGAGCCTTCATCCTCATCCTCATAGTAGTAGTCATCATCTGCGTCGTAGTATTCAGCCATTCTACACAAGTGTAGGAAAATAGTGCCCACAAGACGAGTACAGAAATATTGAGTGTCAAAACACTAGTCAAGGGGGAGTGTTAGAACCCCACAGCAGGCTTTGAGAAGAAGCAGGCACAAACCTGACTTCAAATGAGTTCAAACGTGGAGGGAGCCAAAGTCTGCGCAGTCCAGAAACACTCTAGGCAGAGCCTATGCGACAATGTTGCAACCAAAGCCTTCACCAGACTCCAGTGTCACAAGGGGTTAATTATTTGGAGACAGGCTGTGGGCAGGGACGCCTAAACGACCTTCGTCACTCAACCGGCGCTGAGGAAACCCCAGAAAACCGGAAACAATGCAGCGCGCATGCGCGACCGCCGCCTGCCACCAAAAGACCGTCTCGAGAGCGCTCGCGCTCTCACAACAAGACGGAAACCCCTGCTCCCGCTCCGCAAGAGTCCGCGAGCAGCAAGAAGCGCCCGGACTGACAACGGAGGTGAGACACACACTCCAAGAAAAAACAAAGCTGCGCGCCGACAGCAAATGCAAAACCACACACGAAGAGACGGAGTCAAAGAGCCTCAATGATGAGGAAACACAACGCGCTACAGCAAGACGCGAAATATAAGCAAGCAAACAAGCAATACAGTAAGCAATCAGCAATATTAGGCATAAATGGTAGAAAGCACTTAACTGGCTGCGGAGCAGCAAAGAAAGAGGAAGAAGGACTAATGTTGGGACCTTTTATACGATAGTATCTATGGTCATTCCCTAGTGTTCATGGGAAATGTAGTTTTGGTTGTTTTTTATTGGCTGCTGAGCATTTCATTAAAGAAATGAGAAAGCATAATCGGAGCCTCCTGTCCTGACATAGAATTCATCAAAACTTGTCACACAGCGTCTTGAAGAGAAAGGCACTTGTACGCATAAAGTCTGGTACGCTAACTCCAAAATGGCGTGAAATACATGCAATGTTGTTTCTAAAGAAAATAGGCCTTGTTGATGAGCGTATGTACGTTGTGTTCTCTCTAGAGGAAGTAGGGCACAATTTTGGAACATCAAGACAAACGTTCCTTCACTAACATGTTGCCCGCAGCTCTGAACTTGACGTCACCATTCATTGCTTGGCCGATTTCACAGGCAGAGCTCCGACAATCGTTTTTGCTGCTCCGAGTCCTGACACACTACCAGCCACAGGTGCACACCAAGCCTGAGATCCAAATCTTTCCACCAGAAGCACCTCAAAACCAACACAGCACCATGAGCTAAATCCACCACCTCGAAGTAGAAGATCGAAAGTTAGTTAAAATGAGTCAAATTAAATTCTTCCTCATTGATAGATGTTGGGCCATCCTTATCGCCAGTAATAAGTTCACAAAGACATATGGAAGAGGAGTTGGCCTAATGGTTAGGGCGATCGACCTCGAGTCTGGGGAACTGGGTTTGAGTCTCTGCACGCTGAACATCCTGTGATTCTATTACAGGACCGGAGGCTTCGGATTATGCTTCTCTTTCTTATATTTGCTACTCACAGCAGCCAATGAAAAACGTTTTGTATGCAAATAAAACTACATTTCCCATGATGCTTGTCCATACATCACATCCTGTATAGCCCAATAGGAGCTGCTGTACCCTGTTTCTCCTTCTCTTTCTTTGCTGCTCACGCAGACAGTTAAGTGCTCGGAACATTATGCTATGATTGATGTCTTAGTTGACTGTTGGATTATCTTTGACGATATTGCCAGTATGTTTGCGCTCATATCGCGCTATGTTAAATACTTGTGTCCTGTAGGTGCTTTAGTTGTACTAGAAGTATGTATTTCTCAACTTAGTGCAGAATTTCCATATTTTTCTTGAGTCAGCGCTTGTGGGCGCTATTGGTTTTTTACAGTTATTCAGGGCGGAGCGGCCCCCGCTGGGAGCGGTGTACTCCGCGGTAGCTGTGCTTAATTAACAGTGCGGCACCTCCGGCCAGGTTTTACCTCCCCCGATGGCCTGCGGGCATGGTAGAGTTCTCGCGGGAAGCGGCGTACTGGTGTTGGCCTTCTCCCGCTGCAGAGTCTGTGGATTGCTCTGTTGGCCCATTCAGGCGCCGCTTCAGTCCCTGCTGGCCGCTGAACACCGCACGGCTCCATGGCTCAGTTTGATAAAAGGCAGGCGCGCGTCGCCTTGATTTCACATGCGGGAACTGTGGGTACGGCGGTATATCTGCAACGCAGGTGGCCTTATCAGGCTTATTTTTACTCCCGCTTATCACCAAATGCCGCTCTGCCCTCGATAGCCTCACTCCCCATGACCGGGGTCCACAGGCCTCATCAGTTCGCGATTATTGGTTTACATAGAGTTGTGGTCTCGGGGCAAGGCTGTTGCCTCTTATCTCTGTGGTGCAGGGTTAGATCCCAGGTTCTCCGGGTCATGTTTTCCAGTCATGGAATGATATTTAATATTTATATTTTATATATATTCGTATTCTTCCTACAATTTAGGTTTAATATTCTCCTGGTGTATGTTTTCATTAGTTATACTGGACTGAATTAGGACGCTTGGTAGCATTTTGGTTTCACCCACCAATACCACATTCAGATCGCTCCTGCGGGAGTGGAGATGTCGCACTGGTTATGCCGACGACATACTGGATGGGACCCGCGCTTGATCCTTATGGTAGGCCTGGGCTAGGCAGTACACTGAATCAAACGCTCCCTCAAGAGCTGAAATGCGGCGGTGGCGTTGCGCCATGATGAAATGAGTAACTGTGGTTTGTGTCTAGATTTTTGCTCATAGATTAGGTTTCAATGATTATGGTTTCCAAATTACAATGTTTTCCTGTCACTTCCATAGGGTTGTTTGGATTATTGTGCGGTCTCGCGCTTTCTCCGCCAAAGGCTTTCCCTAGTAGCCGAGTGCGGTTATGGAGTCATAACGCTCCGGTGTGCGTAACCCACTTGAGCTTCATTTGGGCAATTTGGCCTACCCACGTCGCACGCGTCCCCTGTTTGTTTCGAGGTCACATTGCCTCGTGCTTTACATGAGCAGATTTCCTGGTAGCCTCCAGGCAATAACAGTAGGCTGGCCCTCGGAGTGCGCACACGCTCCTCGTATTTTACTATGACTCTGACGCCCATTGGGCTGGTATAATGACTACAGCTTTGCTGAGGAGCTGATACATTATTCATTTCTCTGTTTTAGTGTCCATTGCGCTGTGCTTTGCACTACTATGTATTGAATACGGATATCCCTTGAGGGTGATTGGTGGGATATATATTGGAGGGTGACAACTAATCGATAGGAGCGCAAGAGTCTCCTGAACTAATTATGTTGACACTCAGGTTCTCCACGTTCTTGTGTGGTCAACAGGGTCCCAGGTATGACATTCCCTAACTCAGGGTTACAGGGCTTGATTGATGCCCATCATCGTTTCTTCTACCACAAATCCTTAAGCATGATTTTGTTTTATTTTAATTTTATGTTAATTTTATTTTTATTTAGTATTTTCCTTTCTCACCAATACGTAGGGCATTTGTGCGCGTGCGACGAAAATTAGACTAGGGCGTTGCGACCTCCCCTTTTGGGTACGATTGAGGAATTGCCCGGCGGCGACGCCAGGCTTATTCTTTTCTAGTCGTCTCAGAAAGGGATTATCCAGACTTGACAGGCTGCAAAACAATATCCTAGTCGTATTCAGCCACGATCGGTGATAGGCGTCGGTATGACACCATTTGTGCCAGCTCTTCCGAGAGTCGCAAATCCTTTCACAAGGTTGGGCACCCTGACATCTGATGGTTGATGCTAGGTATATGTTATCCCAAGCCCTCAGCTCTCTAGTGATCACCAAGTACCAAGTTATTTTACCTTTCGAGTTAGCTGGATATATATGTATGGATAGGTCTATCTTAACACAGCCACAGGCCTTGGACTCACACTTCCCGACATCGGATTATGATGTTCTGGACTAGTCCGGTTATAACCTTCATACAAATGTGACTCGTAGATCAGGTTTCCAAGTTTATCTCAATCCTACGCAACTCAGTTATTGCACGACCCAAACTACAGTGCTATGAAGAGTTTTCCGATGGTATCAGTGCAGAAGATTCCATTCGGGTGAGTGCCAAAATAGCGGTGCGTTTGGCACGTCACTCAAACAGTTTTCCGATCTTTCAGTTATTCGTGTTCTTTATTGTGCAGGCCTCTTGACGCTTACTGCTCAGCATGCGCAATATCTCGACTGCGAGAACTATCAGCGAGTATAGGCATACAAGGGCATCTTCTTAGTGGACTTGTTCCAGGACTCAGGCCATTCTGCCGACATTCTCAGATTTGGGTTACTGCGGAATACCTCTGATAGCATACAGGACAGTAAAGGACTGGTACCTCGGGTACCTTCAGACGGCTTTGGGTGGCAACTTCACCCGAGAGACAGTCCAGTAATAATAAGCCTTTAGAGTTCTTCCTCACAGATCCTTTCGGGGCAGGACTGATTCGTCAGTTACAGGCGTTCCAGTTGGAGGTCAGTACCATTAGAAAGAAATGTAGGTCTGGTCTCACGAAAGTCGATGGAAATGAATTTCTCCCCTCCGATTTCCGAATATTTAAACCGCCGACTGGGGTCGCAACTTTGCGCATGGAGGTCTCCATTTTGTATTTCCAGTGCTCCTTGGGTCGGTGGCGGCCGGCTCGGTTTCCTACCTTACCTTACAATTTTCCTTTTTTTCTCATGCAGCAGCACTCATGTAGATCGGGGCAGATGTTTTTTATGATTCACCAGGGAGCTACGGCTCGCAGGTTAATCGTTGCCTTTAGTAAGCACGGGTCAGGGTTTGACACATGGCATTGTGGTAAGTACAGTTATCCCCAGGTGGTGTATATTCCAACTTTGCTTTTTATTTATGATTAAGTTTCCGGTATCTACAATACTTTCCAGATTTTCGAACGCGCTGAGGGCGTTCATTTCGTATTTCTGGGTCCTTCCACTCAGGCATTACGTTTCAACATTAGAGGGTCGCTTTTGTTGGTATGTACACCATGCGGCAGCTCTGTGAGGACTTATTTCTCTACTTTGTGAATTATTTATCAAATAATGTACGGGGAACTCAGTAGCGTTCACTTTATAGCGGCCATTTCGTCCGTTTTTCTCCGGCTCACTCTCGGTTCAGAGCAGGTTGCTGAACTTGCGTCGGGTCTTTCTTTCAAGTTCTTTTTGGTGGCGTAAAAATCCCAGCCCGGAATAATTCTTGTGATTTCCTTTTTTGTTAATAGATAAATGATAGTATGTCGACCAGACATTAACTATTGTCAGGCTGTGTTACGAGGCAGTCCACCTTTGGGTGTTCCTACGGCGAGACAAGCCGCGTTTTACAGGTACAGTACCTACTCTAGGAAGTTTGCTCTGTAAGCAATGTCTGGACTGCATGTGGTCAGGGCCTGGTCACAGGAATTTGAAATAATGCACTTTATGGGTGTTTCTTTCCATTCCTTAAGGCTTGCAACGATTACCCTCAGATTTACTATCTGAGATTTTCTCGTATAATTGTTCATATTATTGTTGATTATGGCTGACATTTTATATGTGGGTCCGAGGCTATTATAGCCGATGGTTGTGGGCATGCCAGGATTGGTGTTCAGAACCAATTGTGAGACGCAGTCTGTTCAAAGGACCATACTTATCATTCTTGTTTTAATGATTGCCATTGTTTAGCAAGTTTCAATTCTACTGATTGATTTTCTCAGTCTATATTTAAACAGTTTATTATATACCAGTGGGAGATATAAGACTGTAGTTGTGTGGATAAGCGTTAAACTAGCATAATCCGAAGCCTCCGGTCCTGTAATAGAATCAAAAATTAGCTAGCATTCGCGCCAAGAATTTTCAATTCTATTAAGGACACGGAGGTGAGGATTATCCCACCCGGTTTATTACAGTATTGTTAATAAGTACCCACCCGCATGAACTTGATATTCTGTATCAGCAGAAATTACGGGTTTTCCCTGTCTCATTCCTTTCAGCTTCGAGTAAAGAAGAAGTAGCAAGTGTTCTTCTGGCTTAGAAGACGTAAACTTTCCAGTTTGAAGATGGTTCTTCCATGTTGAAGGATGATTATTGGGACTCATATTCCGTGGATTGGACTAGATTTATTAATGTGTGGACTATAAAAGTTTGAGCAAAGAAAGAGGAGGAGAAACAGGGTACAGCAGCTCTTATTGGGCTATACAGGATGTGATGTATGGACAAGCATCATGGGAAATGTAGTTTTATTTGCATACAAAACGTTTTCATTGGCTGCTGTGAGTAGCAAATATAACAAAGAGAAGCATAATCCTCGCCTCTGTGTCCTTAATAGAATTGAAAATTCTTGGCGCGAATTCTTCGCTAATTTTTGATTCTGGGCAAATCACTCAATCTCCTTGTGCCTAACAAAAATGAATGAGTCCTAATGTAACACAACGGATGCTATGTAAAGTGCTCTGATACCCGATACCTGCGGGTAACGTTTGCGCTATATAGAACTCTGTAAAAAATAAAACATCCAGGGTGATGAAGGCATGTATTACTTGCATGTCAGGATCTATCTATTAAACCTTCAGAGCAGCAGTAACAACCTCCAACTATCACTACCTCACCCAACAGCTCTCTCTAGCCCACCACATTCATTCTCATGGTGACACCCCCAACCTTCTGATTTCCACCCTTAAGGACATAATTAACCTTCTAATCATAGAGCTGCAAAGAAAAGAAGAAGGTTAGAACATAGCAAAAGGTTCTCCTGAGAACCTTCCCTCATGTATCTTGTGCAAGACTTATTAGAAACATTTAGATTACTGCTCACTTGATGTTTACCATTGGAAATGGAATGAGAATGACAGACCATCGAAAGACCTGTTTCCATTGGATGAACCGTGCTGAATATTGCAAATGATTTATGTTTTTAAAAATACATGTTCCTAGTTAGAGAGGATTAAGGCCATACTTCATTTTCCATGCTTCCTTGATGCTTTATGCAATATTTTTCCCTTATTCTTGCCCAGATTGCTGTGTGAGACTGTTAACAGTGATTTTCTATTATCCTGATCATTTTGTGGGGAGACTTTCTCCTACAGTTCATCATAGCTACTGCTGTGATTACTTCTCTTTGCTTTAAATAACAATTGCTATCACAACTTGTGAGGGAACTCGGCTGAGTTTCCTGAACTACTCTTTATGGGGAGTTCATTCTTTAGCTAAAAAAAAGGTTTCAGAATCTTGCTCTTTTCGAAGAGAAGTTTTTACGGGTTCATATTCAGGTTAGGACTCTTCGACTAAGAGAGGAATTATTTCCTAAATGGAACATGCTGTCTATTTTATGCTGATTCTAATAAAACGTTTTTTCCAGATTTCAGTAAATTGACTAATCTGAATAAAAATGACTGAAATAATACTAATCTCTTAATGAGAAATAACATTTTACAACTATTCCATAGCTCTCATCACTGACTGAAAATTAAGTTAACGGAACGTTGATTATATTTGGTATTAAGTTTGTTAACACCTTGACTGCTGCCCACATTTATCACCAGTGCTTGTGGAAAAAGGGTAGGGCTATGACCTTTTTCAAGATTTGCCCGGCGCTAACCGCCCTCGTACCATTCAAATTACCAAGCAATGAGGCAGGCGCCGGAGACCAGAAGGCAGGAAACAGAAGTTTTATTCCGACGGAGCAGAACACATCAGATCAGACAACAAGGTATCGTCTCGAGGTGCTCTAACAGCCTCTCTGAGGCCTGGCCTCTTATACACTGGTTTATGGCATGTGACCTTTCTTTATTACAATCATAACATTGTGAAGTAAGGAAAAAGACATCCCCATAATCCTCGTGTCAATCCCACCCCCATATACCTTCACAATAGAGGTCCTCAACCTGCTGATAAGAGGAGGGGGTCATCACGCAGCTGAGTGTTTCGCCAAGTCTTAGGATGTGTGCGCCTGATCATATCCCAGGGGGTGGGGAGGCCCTGATCAACAGTGTGTCCTTTGAAGAGGGGCGATTCCATACAATGAGGGGCAGTAAATGGTATCTCCCGGCTTAGGCAATGGCCTCGGACCTGTGTGGACAGTCGGACACGGGGTAAGAGGTCATCAAAGGAGTGGTAATCATGCCGCGTGGACAATTGAGCGTGGAGGGAAGGTTTATCAACAGAGGGGCATTCATGGGAGGAGAGGAGGTGCTGGTCAGGCGCAGGCGTGACTCCCAAGGACAGGGTCATGCAGAAGGGTTAGGCTCATGAGAGGGAGGGAGGGGGAGCCAGGATGCGCGGAGGATGCTTGCTGGGTCAGAGGGGCGCGCTGGCTATAGATCGCGGACAGGGAGACCATGATACAAAAATGGCCGTTGTGCGCGCTGTACGTGGGTGACAAGCTGGCGCAGATGATGTTCAGCCCGTAAACTAAAATTCCACAGTCCTCCCTTTTAACATGTCTCGCCAACTTGTCAGTTCGGATTTATCCCCATAAGGCCACGTATTTCTACTTCATAGAGGGGACTCATGTGCTCATTTCGGAAGTCCAAAGTCTTTGGGCACATACAGTTAGAAACAAAGCTGCACAAGGAGGGTAGACATTGAATACCCAAGCAACACCCACATAATATCACAACAGGTATCAGTACGAAGGAAAACAACCTCCAACCCCAGTTCCTCAAAGTGTCCCAAAACCAGCTCCCAAGCGACCATCCTTCCTGCTCTTGGTGAACCTCTGAGGAAAGTCTGTGGAGGTGTTCAATGGCTTTGTAGACTGAAGGCGAGTTATCTGGCACGTAGGTGCAGCAGCTAGATCCGATGATGCGGCATGCTCCTCCTCGGTCGGCTAGGACCACATCTAGGACAAGGCGGTTTTGGAGGGTCACAAGGCGGACCGCCTGAAGCTCCGCCGTGTTGTTAGCGAGGATGCCAGCGGTGATGTTGATTGTTGTTTCCACTGCCTGGGTCAGGTGCCGGATAGCGCGGCTGTTTGCCATTGGGCCCCACAGAGGAACAAGTCCCTTTGCTGCATCTAGGAACTGTGCTCCAGTGGAGTCGGCTTGTCCAATGTCATCTGCACGCCTCTGCCGGTGATGGTTGGCAGGGGCTACATATGTGGGTGGAAGAACGAAGGCAATGTAGCAGGTACCCTTCCAACCTTTCGGGAGCCAGGTGTAAGCTTTGGTGCCACACACAAAGTACATATTTGCAGAAGCAACAAAAGAAGGGGGGTCAACTGAGTCCAATGTTCTGGTGATTCGGCAGGAACTGTGACCCACCAGCTGCGTTCCCTGGCCTTCGAGGCACACAAGACCTGTGACATTGATAACAGACAGAGCCACGGTCAGAGTGGCGGTGGTTTGTTTTTGCAGATGAGAGAAGGTGGATCTAGCTGGATTGTGGAGTACCTGTACTTCAACACGTTCTTTGGCTGGAATGTCTTTAAGGAAGGTGGCGCCTGTGAGCGCAGGGCACAGGGGAGCAGAGGTCTTTCCGGTTTTGTTCAGCCAGAACCCAGAGTAGAAGTGCGACACTGTCTGGCTGGAAGTGGCGTTGTCCTTGTGGCTCTCTTGCATGAGGATCAACCAGGCGAGGCAGGAGCCGTGAACTGAGAAAGGAGAAGGGATGAAGGGGATGGAGTGTCCTGTGGCATGCGGGAGCAACCCGCAGATCCAGCAGTTCGTAGCATTTGCAGCAAGGTTGTGTTGGTGCAACAGTTGCACGAAGGAATTGTTCCCGAATTCCCTGCGCCTTTCTCGGAGCTGAGGCGACAGAGAGATTAGGTGATGCTCTTTCAGGGGTGTTGGCTGTGCAGTAGGTAGCAATGCCTCATGAGCCGGTGTGCTTTCCTCCAGAATCCAGAAGGAGGTCATGAGGAGGAGGCAGAAGAGGAAGACAATAAAGAGGGCGATTGTCTTTGATTTGTGCAAATTGTCAGTCTTTGGGTTTCTATAGTGGGTATTTCCTGTTGCTTCCATCATCTTCTTATCTGGCGCTTCCATCATCTTCTTATCTGGCGCTTCCATCACCTTCAAGGGGCTCGGTAGCGGGCAGAACCACAGACTTCGTTTAGCTTCTCTCCCGGCAACCCTTGGTTGTGCTTAGGTCACCGTTCTGAGATTCAACTTAGTCCGTGGCCTACTTAGCCGAAGCTCCCTCCTTTCGACGCAGGAAATACCCTTCTCTGGATGGCACAGTGGGGTCCGAGAATTTTGCAAGTTCGAGTGCCTCAGTATCAGGATAACAGTTCAATGTCGGTCGGTCTTTGTTCAGGAGCTCTTCTTGAGTGTTGACGCTTTCTGTCGTGGCCAGGTGTGCAGAGACATTCCGGCAGTGATGTGCGTGCAGCCAGTGCCTCTTCCCCTCCACTCGAAGCGCCGTCCGTGTGGTAATCAGCACTTGCCAGGGGCCCGTCCACCGGGGTTCCAAACTCTTGGTCCGTTGGAAATTTCGTATTAGCACGAAATCTCCCGGTTGGATGTCGTGGCCGGGGCCCCTGGAAGCATCGGGGATGGCCTGCTGCACCTGTTGATGAATGACAGACAACGTTTTAGTTAACTTGCACAAATAATCAGATAGTAGGACGTCCGGGACGTCATGAATGGAGGTTGGCTTGGGAGCAGTCCAGAGGTTCATTGGTCGCCCGAATACAACCTCGTAGGGGGTCAAATGGTGTTTGGTGGCGGTAGAGCACATCGATAGCAGGGCCAGAGGGAGAGCGTCTGGCCATTTAAGTCCGGTGGTTGCCACTATTTTTGACAATTTCAACTTCAGTGTGGCATTATGGCGTTCCACCAGGCCGGCGGATTGGGGGTGGAAGACTGCGTGAAATCTCTGTCTCACCCCCAATCCTTTTAGGATTAGTTGGATAACCTCAGCTATGAAGTGGGGGCCATTGTCGCTCCATAAAATTCGACAGAGGCCATAGCGAGGGAAGAATTCTTTCAGTAGTACTTTGGCAGTAGTCATGGCAGTGTTGTCACGGGTTGGATAGGCCTCTACCCATTTGCTGAAGGCACATACGATGACTAGTACATATTTCAAGCTTTGGCATCTCACTAGTTGGATGTAGTCCATCTGAAGGACCTCAAAGGGGTGATTGGGGGTCCCAAACCCTCCCCGGGGTACCACAGTTCCTTTCCCGGGGTTGTGTTGCAGACAGATAAGGCACTGCTGGACTAGGCGCCTGGCTGAGTCGGGGATTTTGTCGTTGTGCCAGACTTTGGAAATGAGCTCGATCATGGGTGCAGATCCTATGTGTGCGGGGGAATGTGCCATTGTCAGTATGGGGATCAGGTATGAGTCGGGCAGCAACCATTTGTTTGCATCTTTTGTTCGCCAGCAGCCCTCATCATCCTTCAAACCCACCCCTGCCCACTTAGTCAGTTCGTGAGGGGTGCTGGCCGACTGGATGTCTCTGATCATTTCCCTTGCGTCAGTCCATTTCTCTGCTTGTGACCTGGTCACATACATGCGTGTTACCGTCCTATTCTCAGCTGTGGTTCGTGCAGTGATGTCGGCCAGTGCATTCCCTTGTCCGACTAAGTCTGTCACCCTTTTGTGTGCCTGACATTTGATCACCGCTAATCGTTTGGGGAGGAGAACTGCTTCAATCAGGGCGGAGACTAGATCTCCGTGGAGGATAGGGGTGCCGTGAGACGTCAGGAATCCCCTCTCCCTCCACAGGAGCCCAAAATGGTGGACCACCCCGAAGGCATACTGGCTGTCTGTATATATGTTTGCGGTGGTCCCTGTGGCTATGATGCATGCTCGTGTGAGGGCTATCAGCTCTGCCGCCTGGGCAGATCGTTGTGTGATACAGGCTGTCTCAACTACTGTTCGGGCTGTCGTTACTGCATAGGCAGCTGAAGTGGTGCCATCTGGGAGCTTGATGCATGAGCCGTCTACCCATAGTTCTCCATCGGGGTCAGTGAAAGCAGTGTCTCGGAGGTCAACTCTACTCCTAGTTTGTTCGTCTGTGAGGGTCACACAGTCGTGTATGGGAGGAACGTCGGGGTCATTTTCAGGCAGGGGCAACAATGTGGCAGGATTCAAAGTCGTGCATCTCTTTAGTGTGATGTGGGGTGCAAGTAGCGTCAGTTCGTACCCTGTCAGTCGTGCACTAGTCAAATGTTGAGTCTTGGTTTGGTTCAGAAGGGTGTCGACAGCGTGGGGTACTAACATGGTCAGAGAGTTTGAAAGTACGATTTCTTCGCTCTGACGGATAGAGACGGCAGCGGCAGCTACCGCTCGAAGGCAGGCAGGTAAGGCTCTGGCTACAGGATCAGGAGTGGCGGAGAAGTAGGCACAAGGGCGCTGCTTAGGACCAATAGATTGAGTTAGGACAGACAATGCACATCCCTCCCTTTCGTGGGTGAAGAGGGAGAAGGGTTTGGAGTAATCCGGGGTTCCTAGGACGGGTGCTGAGCAGAGTGCATCCCGCAATTCTTTAAAGGATGCTTGACACTCAGCGGTCCAAGGGAGCGGGAAGGAGGCATCTTTGGTTAATAGAGCAAGTAGGGGTTTTACAATGAGGCTGAAATTAGGTAACCACTGTCTGCAAAAAGAGGTTAGGCCAACCAAAGAGCGGACTTGCTTTTGTGTTTTTGGGATGGGGGTGTCTAGGATGGTTTGGATTCGGTCGGGTGTAAGTTTCCTCCCTTCTTTGGACAGGAGATGGCCTAGGTAAGTCACTTGTGGCTGGCAGAACTGTAACTTCTTTTTGGAAACTTTATGTCCATTTTCTGCAAGAAAGTGTAGGAGTTGGACAGTGGCTGTGATTGCAAGTGGGGTGGTGTCGGCCGCCAAAAGGATATCATCGACATATTGGATCAACACCACTCCATCTGGTATCTGGAAGGCATCCAGCTGTCTTTTGAGGGCCTGGCTGTAAATGCTGGGGCTTTCGGTGTACCCCTGGGGAGCTCTACAAAATCGGTACGAGCGGGATTTTAAAGTGAAGCCGAAGAGATAACGGCTGTCTGGATGGATGGGGATAGAGAAAAACGCATTCTTAAGGTCGATAACAGTGAAGGTGGTGGCAGTGGACGGGATGAGGGTCAGAATGGTGGTGATATCGGAGACTACAGGGTATTGGGGTACAACCACTTTGTTAATTTTTTGCAGGTCGATGATGAAGCGGTATGCTTTCTCATCTCCTTCGCCTTGCTTCTTAACAATAGGTAGGATTGGACTGTTGCAGACGTTGCTAACCACCTCTTCAACCACTCCTGCATCCACCAGAGATTGAATAATCGCTACCAGTGCCTTCTCGCCCTCGGGGGATATCCGATATTGTGGGAGTTTCGGGAGCATAGCGTCCTGTCTTACGGTTATATGAATGGGGTCAATCATCATTCGTCCGACATCAGAGTCATTTTTGGCCCATAGGTATGGAGGCAGAGTATCAAGCAAGGACAGGTTAGCATCGGTTATGGGGCACATGTGTCGTGCAGGGCAAGATTTAGCATGTCTGGGTTGTCGTACAGGATGACTCGGATTCCATCTGGGGAACACCTAATGGTAGCTCGAAAATGTTTCAGTAAGTCAATGCCCATAATGGCGTCAGGGGAGTTGGAGGAGAGCAGAAATGTCGCGTCAGTGGTGTTGTTTTCTAGGTCAAAGGTGATAGGTACGGACAGGGGGTTAGTGGAGGGTGTCCCATCGAAACCTATCGATGTAATGTGTGAGCCAGACAAGGGTGCCCTTGGAATCAGTCGTTTCGATAACACACTACGTGTCGCCCCAGTGTCTACCAAAAATGGAGACTCTGTACCCAGGACCTTAGCGGTGACATAAGGACATGCTGGTCAACACAGAGCTCGACTGGATCCCTCCCTTGCCCCTGGCAGTCCTATGCAAAATCAGGGGCATTCTCACCATCGGATAGCTGATATTGGTTCTGTCGGGGGCGGTCAAATGTGTTTAATCTCCCTGATCTGTCATTGTTGGTGTCGTTTGTGTGCCCTCTTCCTTGTCCTCTATTGCTCGGACCACCTGCCACATCCCTGGTGTCCCTATTTCTATTCATCTCTAGCAGAACCGGACACTGGGATTTCCAATGGCCAAATCCTTTGCAGAAGGCGCATTGGTCATTGCTAATGTCTCTACGTCCAGTGTGGGGTGTTTGGGTGTGATCTTTAGGAGGTAGATTTCTGGGGGTGGTCGATTGGTAGTTCCCCCTTTGGTGTTCCCGTCCTACCGCTATACCTTGTATCTGGGCTATCATCACCCTTTCTTTTAAATCTTTCTTCTTTTTCTCGGACGCCCTATCGTTCTCATTCTTTTGGTGCTCGTAATACTGAGCCATCTGAAGGATAGCTGCGGGTTTGGAGGCCCCCCAACTACTCTCACTCGTCTGCAGTTTTTGGGAGACCTCTTGTGATAGGCCCTTTACATAATTTTGTACGAACAGGTGTTGTCCGGTTGCGGTGGTCATGTCTTGGCCACTGTAGTCGGAGAACACTGTCTCGAATCGGGAGAAGTATTCTGACACATCTTCCTGGGGTTTCTGTCGACAGGCCGTAACTATCGACCAATCTACCTTTCTCTCTGGGATCAGTGTCTTTAACTTCTGAACTAATTTGTCTGGGAGTTCTAGTATGTCTTTTACTGGTTTCCTTCCAGGCTCTCGTTGTCTATCTAGTTTACCGAGTTGGTCCCAGGTATGTACAAACAGATCCGTGTGGTCAGCCTTCCGGATTTGCTTCCACACGTCAGCTGGCAGGCATAACCCGAAGAACAAGTCAATGTCCGCTAAAGTCATTATCGTCGAACCCAAGGCTGTGCCTAATTCGGTATAGAATGCTGTCGGGTTCTTTCTTAAATCGGGCAGAGTTTGTTTAAAGGTTAGGATATCTTGTCGGTCCCATGGTTGGTAAACCCAATTGTACACAACCCTCCCTTTTGCATCTGCATGATTAATATCGTCGCTTGTTCCCTGGCCACGTGGCGGGATCCAGTAAGGGGCCGCTTCTCTGATGGGCATCATAGTATTGGCTACTTCTACTGAGGTCGTTTCAGGGACTGTAACCTTGGCTTCTGGTTTTTGTTCCGTGAGGTGGCGGAAGACCTCAAGCATCTGCATGAAGAGCTCCGTCGCCACAAATTCAGTCCCATCTCCAACATCAATCTTCCTATACAGCGTTGTTAGTTTAGCGGGGCCCTTACTTTGATACCTATCCTCATATGCGTTCAGGGTGTGGTAGCTGAATCGCAAAATGAAATGCCGTCTGTGGCTGTCGGCATGCGAATTATATATGTTCATTGTGTATTCTTCGCTCTCCCTTCGTTCTACTAATGTCTTTGCTATTTTGTCGATCCCATCCCGCTCATCTTTGCTCAACCTATTTGGTCTGGCTGGTGGTTGTTTGCTAGTCTCGGGGTCGTCTGACGATGTTGTTAATGTGGCTGGTGCAGAGGCCGTGAGGGCTGGTGCACTAGCGCTAAGGTCACTTTCGCTCGCACTCGGGGCTTGCAAGCTTTGTTGGCTGGGAGCATATGGAGGGGGCATGTAGATGATTGGGGGACCTAGCAGTAACTCATCGTTTGCCCGTTGTTTGGAGGGCAATTCAGGGTAGAGCACAGAGGGGGTCCTAATAGGGCATTGACCTGTCGACCCTGATTCTTTGTTTTGTGCTGCTTCTTTTCTTTCTTGTATTTCTTCTTCTAGTTGCTTAGCGGCTAGGTGGGCTGCCTTTCGTAATTCTTTCCCTATTTTTGCTTCTTCTCTTTTCTTTCGTTGTTCCGTTTCTTTGCGCCACATGCCTATACTATCAAGCATAGTGGGCGTGGTCTTATTTTTCTGGAGCGCTATTTCCAATGTTTTTATTTTGTTTTCATCAAAGGAACCTATCAGTGGCCACTGACTTTCAGGGTTCTTCTTGGTATATTTATGCCATAGCTTAGTATAAGCTATAGCGACTAGTCCATGCTTAGTGAACATGTCCTTATTAGGGGTGCCTTCCAGTGGAGCTGGATGGTTCATCTCTAATAAGCGGTCCGGGCTGTACAGGCTACCAATCAGTGGGGAGAAGATAGGCATGACGTGTTACAACGGGGACAAAGGTCTGCACTACCTATCTTATCACGGCGGACAAAGACTAGACAGAATATTTCTATTCTACGTTGTTTGTCGGCGGTGAATACCTCAAAAGAACCAATACCGAACAATCAATGTTCGGTCAATCAAACAATCAGTGGGGAGAATAAGTGGGTGCGAAAAAGGTTTGCGTTACCCACTCTTTCTCTACCTGCAAAGAGAGACCTTGTTCTTCCCTGTTTGCGGACAAAGAATCTCCAGACAATAATCCACGAACGATAGTTCGGGAAAACAGTGGGGGAGGAAGATAGGCACGACGGATTACAATGGGGACAAAAGTCTGCGGTACCTATCCTTCACTGCTTGCAAAGAGAGAGCCTGTTGTTTTCTCCGTTTGCAGACGGTGAATCTCCAGAGGTTTCAACAAAGCGTAATACTAGTATTATCCAAACCAAACAATCATTTCTCAGTTTGTCGTGTCTACACGACCTTACCCGGACCGCATGGACGGTTTCCTGTCTTCTGAATCCAGCGCCCGATCGTCCTCTCTTCTTCGTGATGTTCGTGGCACTCCTGATGGTTCCCAGTCAGGACCGTAGATCACTCGAGAGAGGTCTGTTCGGAACTAGTGAAGGTCGGATGATCGGCTGTCAGACGAGGGTCTATCGGACACGAGCTCTACCGATCGTTGCAGTCGTTCACTCTGTCGTCGGGACCTCTCCCACTGGATCCACGTGTCGCTGATGGGCCCCACGCTTTGGGACGCCAATTGTGGAAAAAGGGTAGGGCTATGACCTTTTTCAAGATTTGCCCGGCGCTAACCGCCCTCGTACCATTCAAATTACCAAGCAATGAGGCAGGCGCCGGAGACCAGAAGGCAGGAAACAGAAGTTTTATTCCGACGGAGCAGAACACATCAGATCAGACAACAAGGTATCGTCTCGAGGTGCTCTAACAGCCTCTCTGAGGCCTGGCCTCTTATACACTGGTTTATGGCATGTGACCTTTCTTTATTACAATCATAACATTGTGAAGTAAGGAAAAAGACATCTCCATAATCCTCGTGTCAATCCCACCCCCATATACCTTCACAATAGAGGTCCTCAACCTGCTGATAAGAGGAGGGGGTCATCACGCAGCTGAGTGTTTCGCCAAGTCTTAGGATGTGTGCGCCTGATCATATCCCAGGGGGTGGGGAGGCCCTGATCAACAGTGTGTCCTTTGAAGAGGGGTGATTCCATACAATGAGGGGCAGTAAATGGTATCTCCCGGCTTAGGCAATGGCCTCGGACCTGTGTGGACAGTCGGACACGGGGTAAGAGGTCATCAAAGGAGTGGTATTCATGCCGCGTGGACAATTGAGCATGGAGGGAAGGTTTATCAACAGAGGGGCATTCATGGGAGGAGAGGAGGTGCTGGTCAGGCGCAGGCGTGACTCCCAAGGAATGGGTCATGCAGAAGGGTTAGGCTCATGAGAGGGAAGGAGGGGGAGCCAGGATGCGCGGAGGATGCTTGCTGGGTCAGAGGGGCGCGCTGGCGATAGATCGTGGACAGGGAGACCATGATACAAAAATGGCCGTTGTGCGCGCTGTACGTGGGTGACAAGCTGGCGCAGATGATGTTCAGCCCGTAAACTAAAATTCCACATGCTGACCCCTAATGTTAATGGGTGTGGTCATGACGGAATGGTTCCGTCATGAGCACAGCTCAACCGATGCTCATGACGGAACCATTCCGTCATGAGCATCGAAGGGGTTAAAGCTTCATCTGCAATGGTGGCCAAGATCCGTTAGCCTGAAGTCGAACAAATGATAAAGATAGCAGGCTTTTGCTGTAGGTGCTTTGGGTTTGCACTGGTCGTCAAATTACCCTCTCAGATATTGGGAGCTAACAAATCTGGTAGTAGATGAGGGTTTACGTCCTGATTGGAGCTTTGAAATAAATCCCAAGCCTTACTTAAAAGTACTGATTCCAGTGGCTAAAATGTTAAGATTCTATAAGGTCGTACTCAACAGTACTCAGGGTTGATTGCGAGTTACAAGATGTGAGTATCAGTAAGGCAAATGTTGTGGTTGTGAGTGGGTTATATTCTGTTTTGTTTGGAGTGTGCAAGTGAATGGTAAGAGTATAGAAAAGATGTTGACGAAGAGATTGAGGATTTCAGGCTCCTTGTTGCTAAAAGATCCCAGTATAATATACAATTTAAATGTGTTTGCAGGATTTAGGTGTAGAATGTGAGGTACCATCACCTTCATTGGTAATGAAGTTGTGCAAGATTTGTTTGTGATTGACGAATATTAATTAATGTTAGTGGAACCTAATTGTGCATATAAGGGAAACTGCATTGATTTGGGTGATTTTCTGCTGGTCGAGAACTTACTTGTGAGTGTGGAAAGTTTCTTGAGTGGTTTTAATACCTCAATTCCTTTAGCAGAGCAAACAAGAAGTTTTTTAATAAGTTACTTAAGAAATGTGTGAATGCAGATAGAAGTTGTAAAGGAGGGTTAGGTTTGTGAGAAGTGATATTGTACATCATCGTTTTTCGTGCTGGCATTGTTTGGTTGATGTGGTTACACGCTGGGATTTTTTGGTAACTTCAGTGTTGCGCTGGGATTGGACTCTTTAAAAAGTTACTACCTTGAGATTGGTAATTAGCTTCATGAGAAATAATAGCTAAACAAAATCATAACATTTGCTTAATTGAATTATTGACACCAAATTGTTAACATGAAATATTTTAAGGATTTAAAAAAATTGTTGAGAGGGGATGTTACTATTCCAGTACAAAAGGGAGAGGAGGCACTGCCCGAGGGTAATCCAGCATACATTATAACTACTGAACATTACTCAAACACACAGATCTTTGGCTCCGACAGTAGAGTAGGATTACTGAAAATGAGAGTGCTTAGAGTTTCCTTAGATATGGGACATTTAACACCAAGATCTTGGATCATTTGAAGGGAACATTTTATGAAATAAAGCCACCACCTCGGCCTAGTCAATATGAAGAGGCATGTTTACAAGCCCCTATAGCCACCACAACATCACTTTCACCTTATTTACAAGGTGGCGTAAAGCCAATGAACATGGCTTAACGCTGCCTTGTAAATAAGGCACCATTTCAAGCTATACCTCGAGTGAAAGGGGTGAGTAATGGGTGTTGGGGTGTGTGTTCAGTCGCAACAACCACTGATTTTGACGCTGCCCCCTATTTACCAGGGTGGCGTAAATAGGAGACAGCGCCAAAATTAAGACCAGGGAAAACTTTGTCTTAAACAGACAAAGAGAAGAGAAATGCTTTATTTCTCCTCGTTTCTGCTGTTTCCATGGGTGCTGCATTGTGCAAAGAAACAATAAATTGCCATTGATTGTTTATGTGCAGTAAGGTGACCCTTCCTGCTTGTAAACAATAAAAAAGAAGCTTTTGCAACTTCTGTGTGTGCTGCAATAAGCATGACATATAAAAGTTACAAAACTTAATTTCCCTCAATGATGACACCCTTGTATTATGGTGCACTATGTTATGTTATGTTAGCACTAGGCTGTTGAGTTCTTTGTCCACATAATGGGATACTAACCACAGCTAACAGAATAGGGCTACAAAGGTTTTCTTCACTGTGTGTGCTCGTGCTTCTGTCTCCTTTTCACTTACAGGTTGTGGCCTCAGTAATTTCAGCGCCGTAGCGCCTTGCCTCCTCTCTCCATTAGCCCGCGCCCCCCTCCAGACTCCCGCCCGCTTCTTCCTTGATCCCGCCCACCTATCCTTAATAACGGCGACCGCTGCGGGGAAGCGCATGTGCTGACCAGACCTCTGTCCAGGCAGCACGTCCTCCGGCAGCTCCACCAGCCAAGCAAAGCCTCTTCTGACCCCAGCAGCAGAGTTCAAGCCTCGCGCCGACTCTGCCTCAGGTTTTTTTTTTTTTTAAAGATTTTTATTGACAGTGCAATAGCAAATTAGACAATTCACAATATTTCGCCTTTATATACAGCATATTTCAAAAAGCAAAAGGAAACAGAAGAGAAAAAAAAGAAAAAGGCAAAGAAACAAAAGGCAACACAGCTGTAAAGAGTAAATACTATTGCATTGTATATTTTGTAGACATTTTTTTAAGCCCTCCCCTGACCCCTTGACTAACCTCCCCCTCCCCCCCCCAGGAAAGTTGGGCATTCTCGTACCACTCCCCACATTACTTTTTATAAATGAATTAATTGCTCATTCTTTCTTCGCAAGCCATTTAGTCATGGGTGCCCAGATTTCTAGTCCTTTTTTGCGGAGAACGGGTTCCCCTCCTTGAATAAATAGCTTTCTCTAAATTATAATTAGAGGTTAGCGGAGTGAGCCATTGCTGAAAACCAGGTGGTTTTGGGTCCAGCCAAGCAGAGGCCAGGCAGAGGCGATATACTGCCATGCCGATAAACACTAACCTTTCCTCCGGAGTTTCCTACAGGTCAGCGTCTACCCCAAGACCTGTAAGTGTAGGGGAGAGGGAGCAAGTAATCCCCAATTCTACATTATAGAATCTGGAAATTGAATTTTTTAGGCTATCCAAAACTTTACATGTAGCAAAAATATGGCTATGGTCAGCCTGATATAGATCACAGCGCGGGCAGGTGATTCCTTTCCCCGTACCCCACTTGGCAATCTTTTTCGGGGTATAATATAAAGAAAAACATGTTTTATAATACTGTGCCTGTAGCCTTGCAGGGACTAAAGTGTTCTGGGCTAAATTAATTGAGTGAAAAAATAGTTCTTCAGTAACACCATTTCTATTTTCCATTTTGTTGCTCGATCATCCAAATCATCTACCATCAAAGAATTAAACAAATCATATACAGAACCAATAGATAAATGTCTATTTTTCCTGAATTTATCCATAATGTCTATGTTTAAAAACCCGTTCGGTCCTCTCACTTTTTTCGACAAAAAGTCTCTGATTTGTAAAAATTTAAAGAAATCTCTATTATCCAACCCAAATTGCTCTCGTAAATTTTCAAACATTACCAGCCAATTTACGTAAAAAAAGATTGCCAAGTTTACCCATGCCTGCCCCACTCCATCTTTCTGTGATTGGGCCCTTAACAATCTCTGGCAGCATAGGGTTGTTGCATAGTGGTGTATAATAATTCAGGCGCCCAAGCCCGATCAGCTCCAACATACATTTCATAACCTTGTAGCCGCTTTGTAACATTTTAAAGCACATTTTCTTGTAGTGATTGTCGTTCATATGCTGCCATACCCAGCCCCATGCCTCTGTACCCATTATAAGTTCAATTGGTGATGGTATTTCCTGGGTCCTACCTGCGCTTGGTTTTTCTTGAATCAGAGTTAAATTATACAATATGGTAGTGGCCCAGTAATATAATTTGATATTTGGCAGGGCCGAACCTCCCCTTTCTTTTGATAGCGAAAGATACTTAAAGGCTCTTCTAGGTCTGGCATACCCCCAGATAAATCTTGAAAATAGATCTTCAATTTACAGACATTTACCATCAAATTCTAGTGGAATCGCCCGCAGTAGGTACAAGAATTTTGCGAAGAACAACATTTTGACGCAGTTGCATCTCCCAATTTTGGATAAGTGTAGATTATGTAGTCTAGCCATTTCTAATCTACTTTTGACAATTAATGGTTCAGTATTATTTTCCACTATACAATCGGTGTTTCAGAAATTTCTATGCCCAAGTAAGATGCTTTTTCCACCACTCGTGCATCATTAAACTTGGCATGTGCGTTACAGATAATTTGAGTTTTATTTCCATTTAAAGAATACCCAGTTAGTCTTTCAAATCTTAACACCTCTGTTTCAATTTCCTCAATTGCTATTGCTGGTTCAGGGGTTACGATAGCGACATCATCTGCATATGGCAAGGCTTTTGTTTCCCAGCCATTTGTATTAATTGGCTTAATGATAGGGTTATGCTCTATCTTTTGCAGAAAAGAATCGATATATATTGCAAATAATATTGGCGAACTCGGGCAGCCCTGTCTAGTACCTCTTGTTATACCAAAGCTGTTGGTTAAGCCTCCGTTCACCATTATCTTAGCAGTCGGATAAACATATAGCATTTTGAGTGCTTGCAGAAAGCCGTCTCCTATCCCAACCCTTTACAGAGCCTCCCAGAGAAAAGCCCAGGAGACTCTGTCAAAGGCCTTCTCCGCATCCAATAAAATCAATGCTATTGGTTTTTTTGTGACATACTTTGCATCAAGAATAGAAATGGCTCTACGGATATGATCGGTCCCCCCGCGGCCAGGGATAATGCCATGTTGCCTAGGGGAGATAACCGTGTAAATAATCGGGGCAAGGCGCATAGCCAACACTTTAGAATAAATCTTAGTGTCTGAGTCAATTAGTGTGATAGGACGATATGACCCTGGATCAGTCGGTGCTTTATTTTTGTAAAGAAATATTACTATTTTGGCTTGTGTCCATGACTCTGGGGGCCTGCCACCATGTATAATCAGATGCTTCATACATTCTTTAAGTTGGGTTGAATTTTTTTTGTAGAATTCAAGGGATATATTATCAGAGCCCGTAGCTTTACAAGTTGGAAGACTGTTAATACATAGCAGTATCTCTAGCCACTGGGGAATCTCGTCCAATTGTAGATTTTCCTCCCATGTAAATCTTTCTTTAGGGATCTGATTAAGATATATCGCTATTTCATTCTTATCTCTTTGAGATTCTTCATGGTAAAGATTTTGATAAAAGGTATAAAAAACTTTTCGGATCTCATCCAAATCCATAGTTAATCCTTTAACTGGATCTTCAATCTCTGTGATTAGATTTTGGGTTGCCTTTTGTCTGGTTCTAACAGCAAGATGATGGCCCACCTGCTCACTGCATTCATAGGCCTCCTCGCGCCGAATGGCTAGTTTATCAGCCACCCATTTAACTATTATCCCCAATATAGCAGATTTAGCTGCCATAACCCCCAATAGTGCTTCATTATGCTCTCCTCCATTTTGAACTATAGTAACCAGCTCTTCTTCTGCGGCTGCTAATTTTGTTAAGCTATCTTTCATTATTGTTTTTTTTATTTTATTCATTCTGGCAGAAAAGCGTAATGTCTCTCCCCGAATCCCTGCCTTGAGTGAATCCCACGCGATATCAATGCTGGTGCTGTCTATATTCTCTTTAATGAATTGAGGAATCCACCCCTTCATAATCTCTCAATATTCCTTGTTAAAAAGAAGAGCGCTTTCAAAGCTCCATGTTGGTATAGTACCACCACAGATCCTTTCCATCTTGATCTCCAAAATTAGTGGGTTATGGTCAGGTAATATTCAAGGTTTCTTTTCTATTCTGTAATCTCTGAGTATAGAGTAGGAGGCTAAAATGTAATCTATTCTGACATGCTTGCTATGAGGATGGGAGAAATAAGTGTATCCAGGATTCTTAGGACTTTGCCAGCTCCACACATCCGTAAGTGCATGCTCCTGACAAAGTGTCCCCAGTGCCTTATACACTTTTGGTTTACGGCCCTTATATATCCCCCCAGTGTCCTGTTTCAGAATCCACTCTGCTGGTAGATTTATATTTAAGTCCCCACAAACTATTATCAGTAGTGGCCAGTTGGCTAGTTCATTATTAACGTGCTGAATTACAGTTGGATCATCAAGGTTGCTGCCATATATGGAGCAGATTGTAAGCGGGTCTCCTGACTGTCTGTGTAACAGAGTGATAGCCCATCTCCCTAGCTGTAGATGGGCTATCTCTGAAGTGTGACTAAATTGTAGCGTGTTATTTTAGGCCAATATTGCAACCCCTCGTGTGAATGAATTCTGCATTGTGGCCCCCACCCAAACATACCCAAGTCATTCAGACCGCAAATGTTGATTGTGGCAATGCGTAGTTTACTCATCTAGACTAATAAAAAAAAAGAAAGGTGGAAAGGATCCAACCGGTGTCCGACCAAGTGAGAGGAATCTTTTTACTAGCCATTTCCCATTCTTTAGACCAACCCCCAATCCTGTAACCCTGCCCCCCCCCCCCCCAAAAAAAATAGAGGTTACCTGACCTTTGCAAGGCTCGGTTAATGGCATTTGAGAGAGAAAATCCCGCTTTCCCTGTGATCCTCCCATTTTTGACCTCTTAATTTAAAAACTTCTGAGAAGCTTATCAACCATAAACCTTAGTATACTCTAAGTTACCCTACACAAAACTCAACCTCATTGTATTAATACAGATACCAGGAGCCAAACAACTACAGAAAAAAGACATCAGACAAAAAAGATGAGAAGCAAAATGAAAGAAAAAAGAAAAGATTGCAAAAAAGTATAACAAACGTTTTAGAGCATTCAGTTCGGATCCAGTGGCTACTATTTCTTGCTACCGGTTTTCCCAGTAATTTCCTGTATATATGCTGTAGCCTGGATCTCAGAGATAAAGCTGCGAGTAGTCCCTTTATATACAATTTTTAGGCGTGCTGAATTTTGCAGATATACTTCAGCCCCTTGTTGTTGAAAAGGGATGAATAGCTGCCTGAGTCGCCACCTACGCTCAACTGTAGCGTGTGCGAAGTCTGGTCTTGTGAAAAAAGTCACGCCGTTAAAAGTTTTTTTGCTTGTTGCTCTGGCCAGATCATACATGGCTTGGTGGAGTAGGAAATTCCCAAAGTATAGGAGTATAGCACGAGGATGCTGAGGGGTATCTGAGGAGCGTTTTGAGGGTGTTAGCGGAAATCTATGTGCCCGTTGGATTTCTTTATCCGAGTCCCATGTAAGTAACTCTGGAAAGGCACCTTTAAGAAGCGAAACCATGTAACCTCTGGGATCATTCCCTTCTATCCCTTCCGGAATGCCTAAAAAGCGAAGGTTACTGTGTCGTTGTCTGTTTTCCTGTTCTTCCATCTTCCATAAAAGATCTTTAACAA
The DNA here is from genome assembly GCF_964263255.1 of Lissotriton vulgaris. Classification (NCBI taxonomy): domain Eukaryota; kingdom Metazoa; phylum Chordata; class Amphibia; order Caudata; family Salamandridae; genus Lissotriton; species Lissotriton vulgaris. The sequence continues at coordinate 627,336,870 of NC_141691.1, read as the reverse complement.
TGCCATCCTGTTGTTCCCCTTGTATTTTTAGTACCGCCATGTCTTTCTCAAGATTTTCTGTCCTTGTTTCTACATAAGCCATCCTATCGGCAATCTCTGCGCAGGTTTTGCCATCCTTCCTCACAGTTCCTTGGAGTTTTTTTGCAGCTAGACGTGACCTGCGACTGATGGCTTTGGCTTCTTCTTGAAAGTTTTTGATAGTCTGTAGTACTGTTGCCAGCGCAGGCTCCAGCTCTGCTCTGGCTTTACCATCATTGTATCTACCATTGCTATCAATGATTGTATGATTGCCACCTGCTATGGCTGTTGTATCAGAGATACCAGCTAGTTGGGTGCCAGAGTAGTCCCATCTTAGCTCAGCAGAGCTGTCTCTTTCAATTGTATCCCAATTCCTAGATCTGCCTCCCTTCTTCTTTGTTTTGACTTTCCTCCTGTTGTGATTAATCTTGGGCTGCTCTACATATGAACTGTTATTTGCATTTAGCCCATCTTCATCGCTTGAGGCGGAGATACTTATATCGGATGTTTCTGAGTCTTCAGCTAAAGAATAATACTGTTCCAAAAGAGTATGCAGCGTCTTGAGCACATCACAGTTCCTGTTGTGGGTGGTGGTGTAGGTATTTTGATTATCTGTCCCTGCGGCTCCCTCTAGCCAAGTTTCGGTCCTCTTATATATACACCTATTGTTTGTTTCTTCGACGCCAATAGTTTCTTCAATCCTGCAGTTAAATGAGCTTGGAGGGGGTTCCACTTCAGGGGGCACATGTTGATGCTCTACCTGTCCAGCTTTTAGGTTAGTTAAGGTGGTATCCAGGGGGTGGAGTGCAGCTTGGTAGTTGCTGTGTTCTTCGGTTCGGGGGCGGGAGAGGAAGCACGCTGCTTCTCAGTGCTGACATCTGCATTCTCCTCACTTGCTTTCTTAGTTTTCGTTTCTTTTATAGTTGTATAAGCCTTTATAAGCCTTTAAACCTGTTTCTCCTGTTAGCTATTGGTTATTAGGGGCTGACAATGCCCAGGAGCCATTTGCGTATTAGTTACATTTTTCTTTTTCAAGCTTTTTCCATCCTGGTTTAGCTTTCCCTCTTGTTCTGAATTCTCCTCCCTCTTCCCTTTCTCCGAGATTTTGTTTTTGCCCCCACGATTTTCGATTTTCATCTGTTGGCTCTCCGTAGTTAGTGAGCCTGCTTGTCGGTTCATTTGTACCTGGGAGCCGCTCTGTGCATTCCTAGTTCTAGTCCCCTTCAGCCCCTTGCCAGACAGTTCAGAATTATTAGCCTTGTGCATTCAGCGCAGCCAACGCCTCCAGCAACTCCCTTTGGCAAGGCAGTGAACAGCCAGCAGGATAATAAACTGTCCAAGCCTCTAACAGCAAGAGAAAGTTCCCCCTGCAAGATGCCCGTTTTTCGCACTCCCCGCCTGATTCCCAAGCCGAGCCTTCACTGATGGAGAGTAGCTTCGCAGGTTGAAAGACATCGGGGAATGCCGACCCCTGGCTGCTCTGCCAATGCTGGGTTTTACACGCAGGCTTTTCCGTGCTGTACTTCTGTAGTCTGATCAGGTAAGAAGTTTTCGTGACAACCCAGCGCTTCTTACTTTCGACATCCCGTGCAGCGCTGTCTTCTTTTTAGTCTGTTTAAACACACTCATAGTTAAAAAGCATTTTCCCTGGAGGTGAATCGAGGAGCATCGCGTTGATGTTATCTCTTAGACGCCATCTTGCCTCCGTATATACTGCCTCAGGTTTTCGTGATCATCGTACTCACACGGTCCTGGCATTAGCGCTTGTGGGTTTTTGTGTGTTGTGTTCTTTACTGTGTGTGCTAGTGCTTCTTTGTCCTTTTCACTTACAGGTTGTGCCCTCACTAATTTCAGCGCCGTATCGCCTTGCCGCCTCTCGCCATTAGCCCCGTCCCCCTCCAGACTCCCGCCCGCTTCTTCCTTGATCCCGCCCACCTCCCCTTGATAACGGCGACCGCTGCGCGGTCCCGCCGCTGGCGCGCCAAAGATGAGCCAAAGGCAAGCACATCTGCGCCCGTCCGCGCCGGGACCACACCCAGCAGCACGACCCCTGCCCTCCAGGCCCCTGCCACTACACCATATTTGCAACAAGGGGTGGTGAGGGACAGAGTCTCTGAATTAAACAGAATACTCTCACCCAGTCAAGAGATCAGGGCTAGATCCAACACCGTTTTTTAGCTCACTGCACCATCCCAGTTTCAGAACCTGGCTGTATGCAAATTAGTCTGTTCCTGTCCCAGTGCATGATGGGAACAGGGCAAACCAAACTACAAAAGCCAATTCTTACACTGGGAAGGAAACAAGCTACCGGGGACCGGTTTCTGGCATTTCAGCCGTCTTCGGCCCGGCTTGCTTGAATCCTGATGGTGCAATGAGCAAGGGACTCACATCTGAGTATACCCTTCCACGCTTAGGGTGGACAAAAATATTTGCAACAAGGGGTGGTGAGGGACAGAGTCTCTGAATTAAACAGAATACTCTCACCCAGTCAAGAGATCAGGGCTAGATCCAACACCGTTTTTTAGCTCACTGCACCATCCCAGTTTCAGAACCTGGCTGTATGCAAATTAGTCTGTTCCTGTCCCAGTGCATGATGGGAACAGGGCAAACCAAACTACAAAAGCCAATTCTTACACTGGGAAGGAAACAAGCTACCGGGGACCGGTTTCTGGCATTTCAGCCGTCTTCGGCCCGGCTTGCTTGAATCCTGATGGTGCAATGAGCAAGGGACTCACATCTGAGTATACCCTTCCACGCTTAGGGTGGACAAAAATATTTGCAACAAGGGGTGGTGAGGGACAGAGTCTCTGAATTAAACAGAATACTCTCACCCAGTCAAGAGATCAGGGCTAGATCCAACACCGTTTTTTAGCTCACTGCACCATCCCAGTTTCAGAACCTGGCTGTATGCAAATTAGTCTGTTCCTGTCCCAGTGCATGATGGGAACAGGGCAAACCAAACTACAAAAGCCAATTCTTACACTGGGAAGGAAACAAGCTACCGGGGACCGGTTTCTGGCATTTCAGCCGTCTTCGGCCCGGCTTGCTTGAATCCTGATGGTGCAATGAGCAAGGGACTCACATCTGAGTATACCCTTCCACGCTTAGGGTGGACAAAAATATTTGCAACAAGGGGTGGTGAGGGACAGAGTCTCTGAATTAAACAGAATACTCTCACCCAGTCAAGAGATCAGGGCTAGATCCAACACCGTTTTTTAGCTCACTGCACCATCCCAGTTTCAGAACCTGGCTGTATGCAAATTAGTCTGTTCCTGTCCCAGTGCATGATGGGAACAGGGCAAACCAAACTACAAAAGCCAATTCTTACACTGGGAAGGAAACAAGCTACCGGGGACCGGTTTCTGGCATTTCAGCCGTCTTCGGCCCGGCTTGCTTGAATCCTGATGGTGCAATGAGCAAGGGACTCACATCTGAGTATACCCTTCCACGCTTAGGGTGGACAAAAATATTTGCAACAAGGGGTGGTGAGGGACAGAGTCTCTGAATTAAACAGAATACTCTCACCCAGTCAAGAGATCAGGGCTAGATCCAACACCGTTTTTTAGCTCACTGCACCATCCCAGTTTCAGAACCTGGCTGTATGCAAATTAGTCTGTTCCTGTCCCAGTGCATGATGGGAACAGGGCAAACCAAACTACAAAAGCCAATTCTTACACTGGGAAGGAAACAAGCTACCGGGGACCGGTTTCTGGCATTTCAGCCGTCTTCGGCCCGGCTTGCTTGAATCCTGATGGTGCAATGAGCAAGGGACTCACATCTGAGTATACCCTTCCACGCTTAGGGTGGACAAAAATATTTGCAACAAGGGGTGGTGAGGGACAGAGTCTCTGAATTAAACAGAATACTCTCACCCAGTCAAGAGATCAGGGCTAGATCCAACACCGTTTTTTAGCTCACTGCACCATCCCAGTTTCAGAACCTGGCTGTATGCAAATTAGTCTGTTCCTGTCCCAGTGCATGATGGGAACAGGGCAAACCAAACTACAAAAGCCAATTCTTACACTGGGAAGGAAACAAGCTACCGGGGACCGGTTTCTGGCATTTCAGCCGTCTTCGGCCCGGCTTGCTTGAATCCTGATGGTGCAATGAGCAAGGGACTCACATCTGAGTATACCCTTCCACGCTTAGGGTGGACAAAAATATTTGCAACAAGGGGTGGTGAGGGACAGAGTCTCTGAATTAAACAGAATACTCTCACCCAGTCAAGAGATCAGGGCTAGATCCAACACCGTTTTTTAGCTCACTGCACCATCCCAGTTTCAGAACCTGGCTGTATGCAAATTAGTCTGTTCCTGTCCCAGTGCATGATGGGAACAGGGCAAACCAAACTACAAAAGCCAATTCTTACACTGGGAAGGAAACAAGCTACCGGGGACCGGTTTCTGGCATTTCAGCCGTCTTCGGCCCGGCTTGCTTGAATCCTGATGGTGCAATGAGCAAGGGACTCACATCTGAGTATACCCTTCCACGCTTAGGGTGGACAAAAATATTTGCAACAAGGGGTGGTGAGGGACAGAGTCTCTGAATTAAACAGAATACTCTCACCCAGTCAAGAGATCAGGGCTAGATCCAACACCGTTTTTTAGCTCACTGCACCATCCCAGTTTCAGAACCTGGCTGTATGCAAATTAGTCTGTTCCTGTCCCAGTGCATGATGGGAACAGGGCAAACCAAACTACAAAAGCCAATTCTTACACTGGGAAGGAAACAAGCTACCGGGGACCGGTTTCTGGCATTTCAGCCGTCTTCGGCCCGGCTTGCTTGAATCCTGATGGTGCAATGAGCAAGGGACTCACATCTGAGTATACCCTTCCACGCTTAGGGTGGACAAAAATATTTGCAACAAGGGGTGGTGAGGGACAGAGTCTCTGAATTAAACAGAATACTCTCACCCAGTCAAGAGATCAGGGCTAGATCCAACACCGTTTTTTAGCTCACTGCACCATCCCAGTTTCAGAACCTGGCTGTATGCAAATTAGTCTGTTCCTGTCCCAGTGCATGATGGGAACAGGGCAAACCAAACTACAAAAGCCAATTCTTACACTGGGAAGGAAACAAGCTACCGGGGACCGGTTTCTGGCATTTCAGCCGTCTTCGGCCCGGCTTGCTTGAATCCTGATGGTGCAATGAGCAAGGGACTCACATCTGAGTATACCCTTCCACGCTTAGGGTGGACAAAAATATTTGCAACAAGGGGTGGTGAGGGACAGAGTCTCTGAATTAAACAGAATACTCTCACCCAGTCAAGAGATCAGGGCTAGATCCAACACCGTTTTTTAGCTCACTGCACCATCCCAGTTTCAGAACCTGGCTGTATGCAAATTAGTCTGTTCCTGTCCCAGTGCATGATGGGAACAGGGCAAACCAAACTACAAAAGCCAATTCTTACACTGGGAAGGAAACAAGCACCACTCTCCTTGCTCTCAAACCCAGCTACCTCTAGCTCTCCGTACAAGCTGCTCTGCATAACTCTCAAGGAGCTTTCTCATGCGCACACTGCCGTAGCATTTTCTCTGTGACCAAGGCGGACTCAGCCACATGCTCTACCCCTCAAGCCGCCTCAGCCACCAACACCATCCACTGCATCCTCCTCAATGTCCGGTCCCTCTACCGACACGCCACTGAGATCTGGGACCTACTGGACACTCTCACTCCCGATGTCGCCATTTTTACCGAGACATTGACAAACGCAAGTTCCGGAATGGACATCGCCATGGCTATACCTGAAGGCTACAACTTCAAGAGACTGAACCACCCCAACTGACCAGGAGGAGGTATTGCCATTGTGCACAAAACTGCCGTCAAACTCTCCACTCCCAACACCAACACCACTCTTCCCAACATAGAACACCTCCATTTCCAGATCCACACCAACCACAGGACCACACTCCGAGACCCGCTCATCTACAGACCACAGGGACCTCGCACCCAACCCACTACTGCCATCACTGAACTTGCCGCATCCCACGCCATCACCTCCGTGGACTACAACCTACTCGGAAATCTAAACTTCCAGCTCGACAACCACCAGGACCCGGCTCAAACGCTCTACTGGAGAACCTCTCCAACCTGGGACTCAAGCAACTGGTAAAATCCCCCACTCACACGGCGGGTTACACTCTTGACCCCATTTTCACCGCAGGATTTAATATCCGGGTCACCCATACCTCCCAGCACGCCTGGACCGATCACCACTGTATCCATTTCACTTTCTCGTCCGGCGCTGCACCCAGAATATCTCTGCGCCCTCCTCAATGAAGCTGGAGCTAGGACTCTGTGAAACTCCTCAACTCCACCCTCCTTCAGGACCCCGCCACCTCCTTCACTGACACTGAAGCGGCCGCAGCGGAACTCCACAGGTGGATCACCAGCTGCGCAGATAAACTAGCTCCCCTGAGACAAGCTACCACCATACACCCTCCGAAAGCCGCCTGGTTCACGACGGAACTCCTTGAGTCCAGACGCACCTGTAGACGACTCGAGAAATCATGGAGGAAACAAAAGACCCCGGCAGCCCACGCAAACAATAGAAGGGCCCTGAGGAATTATCACCAGCTGATAAGAGACACCAAAAGAACTTTCTTCAGTGAAAAAATCAATGCCAACGCAATGAACAGCAGCAAACTCTTCAAGATCAACACTCATCTCAACAAACCCACCTGCGAAGCCTCAGACATCACCCCCTCCCAAGATCTCTGCAACAAGCTAAGCACTTTCTTCCACCATAATATCATGACCCTCTACGTCAACTTTAACAAACCAATGAATGCGTCCAATCTCACAACCTCCATCTCCACTACGCCTACCATCACCACCTGGTCCCCCACCTCCATCGATCTCATCACCACCACCATGAAGAAAACTCTCTCAGGAGCCCCCACAGACCCCTGCCCCCCCCATATCTTCCATAGAGCGTCCTCGGCCATCGCTCCAGAGCTAGCCCGCACTATCAACTCCTCCCTGTTCACGGGCACCTACCCCCCGGATTGGAAACGTGCGGAAGTAAAACCCCTCCTCAGAAAGCCATCGGCCGACCGGACTGACCTAAAGAACTACCGTCCCATCTCCCTCCTTCCCTTCACCGCAAAAGTAGCAGAGAGACTCGTCAACACCCAACTGACCACCTTCGACGAAGACAACTGCATCCTAGACACTTCCCAATCCGGCTTCCGGAGCAACCACAACACCGAGACAGCCCTAATCGCCCCCACCGACGACATACGCATGCTGCTCGACCAGGGCCACACTGCGTCCCTCATTCTCCTGGACCTCTCAGCAGCTTTTGACACCGTATCGCATGGCATACTGACCACCAGATTCCACAACGCAGGGATCCAGGAAACCGCCCTCAACTATATCCGCTCTTCCCTCTCCAACAGGACTCAGAGAATTAGGCTCCTTCCTTTTCCCTCCGAACCCACGGACATCATCTGCGGAGTCCCCCAAGGCTCCTCCCTGAGCCCCACCCTGTTCAACATCTACATGGCCCCCTCGCCAACATAGTCAGACGACACGGACTAAACATCGTATCCTACGCTGACGACACCCAACTGATCCTATCCCTCACCAGAAACCCAGAAAATACCAGACTCAGCTTTCAAGAGGGAATGAAGAATGTCGCAACCTGGATGAAAGACAGCTGTCTTAAGCTCAATTCCGAGAAGACTGAGGTTCTCCTCTTCGGACCCCACCCCACCGCATGGAACAACTCAAGGTGTCCACCTGGCCTCGGCCCCCCCCACCCCCACGGACCACGCACCTAACCTTGGCATAATCCTAGACTCCTCCCTCTCCATGAACCACCAAATCAACGCCATCTCATCCACCTGTTTCAACTGCCTACGGACTCTACGGAAGACCTTCAAATGGATTCCCCCCAATTGCAGAAAGACAGTCACCCACGCTCTAATCACAAGTAGGCTAGACTACGGAAAGGCTCTCCAAGCAGGAATCAACAAATCTCTACTACGCAAACTCCAAACGATCCAGAACGCAGCCGCCAGTCTAATCTTAGGGACACCTCGCCATGATCACAAGACCCCTCACCTGCAAGAACTTCACTGGCTCCCCGTCGAGAAGAGTGTCACCTGCAAACTACTCACACACGCCTACAAAGCTCTCAACAACATCGGACCCAGCTACCTCAACTACAGAATAAGTTTCCACGCACCCACAAGGAATCTCCGTTCAGCTGTCTTCACCCTGGCAGAGGTCCCCTGCATCCGCCGAGCCAGATCAGGAGGAAGAGCTTTCTCCTACACTGCTGCCACAGCTTGGAACACTCTCCCATTAGGAATACGGAGCTCTCCTAACCTGCACTCATTCAGACGAGATCTCAAGACCTGGCTCTTCGACTGACCTGGAGCTGCCCTACCCTCCCCTCAGCGCCTTGAGACCCTCACGGGTGAGTAGCGCGCTTCACCAACCCCTGATTGATTGATTGATGGAACCTTCATTCATGTATCTAGTGCAAGACATAATAGAAAGTTTGAATTTTTACCATGAAAATGGGTGGCGAGGCGACAAACCTTCGGTAGACTTGTTTCCATTGGATAAACCGTGCTGAATATAGCCATTTTTTTAATGTTTTTATATATACGTGTTCCTTGTTAGAGAGGATCAATGCCATTCTTTCTTTTCCATGCCAACTGGTGATTTATTCATTAATTTTCCCTTATTCTTGCCCAGATTGCTGCGTGCTATTTCTAACAGTGATTTTCTATTATCCTGATCTTTTTGCGGAGAGACTTACTCCTACAGTTGACCATAGCTACCGCTGTGATTACTTCTTTTTGATTTAATTAACAGTTGATACTGCAACTTGGTAGGGTTCTCAGCTGAGTTTCCTGAACTATTCTTATGGGGAGTTCATTCTTTAGCTAACTGAATACTCCAGAATCTTGTTCTTTTCCAAGAGAACTCAGTATGGGTTCTTATTTAGGCTAGGACTTTTAGGGCCTTTTTATGAATAATGCGGTCAGGACCACTGTACTAGCAGTGGTGGTCCGACCACGGCTGCTACTGCGGGTCCATCTTCAGTATTCCGAATGTGACGATCAGACTGCCATGAGAGCACCGGTTCAACCGAGACTAAGGATCCCTCTTTTCTGGCATTCAGCACCTTGCCTCAATATGCTGGAGGTGCCGATGCTTGCACAGCCGAGCATATTATGAGTTGGCTTTCCACTGCATTTTTTATGGCAGTGAGCATGTATGCCACACCACACAGAAACATTCTGCTGTTAAGGCTCTCCTATGAGCCTTACACAGCCGGCGTTGTGAGACCGTTGCAGCACCGCCGGCCTACTCTGGATTACACTTGTGATCTGGTGGGGAGGCACACAACGGGCTTGGCAGTTCTCAGCGCTACAGTGACGGGTTGACAGTAGGACCGCCAAACTCGTAAAAAGGCCCTAAGATAGGGATTTCCTATATGGAACACGCTGTCTATTTTATGCTGATTCTAATGAAACCTTTTCTCCAGATTTCTGTAAATTGACTACTCTGAATAAAATCAACAAAAACAATACCAATCTCTTAATGAGACTTAAAGCTTTAAAACTGTTCCGAACCTCTCATCATTGACTTAAGATTAAATTGCTGAAAGTTGATGATTATATTTGAAATTAAATTTGTTACGGCTCCATTCTGCAATGGTGGCCAATATACCTTTGCCTGAAGGCGGTTCAGCGCCAAAGATAGGAGGCTTTTGCTGTAAGTGCTTTAGGTTTGCACTGGTCATCAAATTACCCTCCTAAATTTTGTGCACTAGCACCGCGCTCAATTGACTGGAGAAGAACACAAAGTACCGGAGGCTTGCAGCCAGTGGGTAAGTAAACATTGTATTTTCTCTTTAAATCTTTAAGCAATACAAACAATAACTAAATAAATGACATGCAATACATTAACGTTTTAAAGTTAAACATTTTAAGTTTAAAACATTCATGTAATTCATGTGAGCAATTTAATTACTGTTTATTTCAGGCGTTTTATTTAATCTTGCTGGCGTCTGCACTTTTTTTGACCCATTGATTGGCAGTATGAGAAACTTGCACTGCCTTCACCCTCAACTCCAGAGCTCTCAGTCGTGGTCTTTTATAAGCACTGTTTATAAGGAGCCATGATTGAGAACTTTGGCACTGAGCCAGGAGCCACTTTAAGCTGTCCCCAGCTACCCGTGGAGATAACAGTAATAGGCAATATTATTTGTTACAGAAAGATTTGGAATACCTGTAGAATGCTTTTAGAAGTGTTGTCTCTGTATAATAGTCCATGTAAGTTTGTCTTGAGTGTAATAGGGACTAAAGATTCTCCTTGTGGCGAGATGAATCCCTCCTTTGATGTTTGGTTGCAATGTCTTAGCAAGGTGCTTACTTTAGGCCCTCAGTTTTCATCCCTATGGTCTACTTTATAGATGTATATAACTCTGTGTCCTTTTCTCACAGTTTTGCCACCTGTTCATTTCCTTCATTCCCAGGCTCCTTCTTCCCCTTAAACGTCTCTCAATGCAGGAATCCAAGCAAAACACCTACGACGACTACAACACATCCAAAACGCCTCCGCCCGACTGATCGTCAACGTACCCCGCAGCAGACACATCACCCCCCACCTGAGAGACCTACACTGGCTCCCCGTTGACAAGAGGATCACCTTCAAGCTCCTCACCCACGAACACAAAGCACTCCACAACGCCGGACCAGCCTACCTGAACAGCAGACTCTGCTTCCACACCCCCACCCGCCAGCTCCGCTCTGCCAGCCTCGCCCTTGCCGCTGTCCCCCGCATTCAAGGAACGGCCTGCGGCGGCAGATCCTTCTCCTACCTCACTGCCAAGACCTGGAACACCCTCCCTACCCACATACGGCAGACCCAAGACCTACTCGCCTTCAGAAGACTCCTCAAGACCTGGCTCTTCGAGCAGTAGCAGCACCCTCCTCTCCTAAGCACCTTGGGACCCTCATGGGTAAGTAGCGCGCTTTACAGGTACTCTGATTGATTGATTGATTGATCAACAGCAAACTGAATAGGTTAGATGCAGTCGGGTTCTAATGCTGGATCTTGGCCCATTTGTTAGTCTCCTTTTCAGTGTGAATCTTGATATATTGCAAAAGGATAAAGAATGCTTGTGTCAAAATACGAACTTTAAACAAAGGCTTTTTATGCATTTAATTTTTTCTCTTGTTAACATCATTTCAAAACTTGACGGAGAAATGTTTCTGGTTCTGTGTAACCATACATGAGTCATGGAGGTGACTTTGGTATCTTCCATTTTGGACGATTGTGGATTACTTCCTTTTGCTTATTTGTTTGTTTTTCTAACACAAACATCTAACAGCAAACAAGCAGCAATGATGGGGAACCCATTGACACCCACATCATCTGCTTAACCAGCCAACTTAAAGGCAACCCATTTTCTACCACTAGTAGAAACAGAGAAACAAGGAAAACAATGCAGAGATATCAATTAATGCCCCTCTTCCTGCAAAGTGTCCACTATCCTGTGGTTGTAGCATCCTATGACCAGAACATTGATCAATAATGACCATACCCTATATCCAGCCAGAGGAGAATATAGCACAAGAACAGGTTCTCCCCAAAGTATCTAGGGGCAGATTCACAAGCCCCATGCGCTACATTTGCGTAATTTTTCCCATGTTACAAATGACGCAAAAGTGGGGCAAGGGGCTTGTAAATCTGCCCCCTAATGCCTGCCAGAAGCGTTGCATTTGATGGCAGCCTCATGCAGAGTAAAGGTCTTCGAGGTTTTGAGTATCTCAGGCACCATGGAGAAGAAAGCCACACATGCAGTGGGGGCGAGGGGCAGGGAAATTGCTGCTAAGCACTGGTGGCATGCAGCAAGCCATACCATTCTCTGAAATCCAAATGGATTGTTGATTCGACAGCACCGCACACCAGCCTCCCTAACAAATGGATGGTACAAAGAGATTTAAATGTGATTCTATATGGACCGGAATCTACATGAAATATGTTGAGTCAAACCGTGCATTTTCTGACAGACAAAAAGTTCAGTGAATCTCTTACCCATTGCATTAACATTATCTATTGTGTGGAGCATTTGGCGGCTGCAGTGACATACAAACATATTGCTAGGAAACCATTCAGAGAAGCATGCTAAAAGGGAATAGTTGAAAATATTTTTATTCAGAGTGTAGGACATCGAAAAAGCAGAGACATTTTTAAAGGATAACAACTAAAAAAACAATGTCAGAATGTCAAAGTAAATTTGCATTTATTTTATTTTCCATCCAAACTTCTAATTACATACTTGTAAAGCGACCTTTGTCATGTGTGTGACATATTCAAATATTTCTAGGGCCTCATTTAATAAAAGTGACGCATCGCTGCGTGAAAACAGCGATGCAACACTTTTCACTGCGCCCTCCTTGCGAGACCAATGATGCGTCATATTTACAGTATGACGCATCATGGCGCAAGGAGTTACAGATACGTCAGTATTTCTGACGTATCTGTATGCGCAAAAGTGACGCATTGCTGGAGTGCGTCACAAAAGTGACTCAACTCCAGCAATGTGTCCTTTCACATCGGGCAAGCCCCATGTGAAAGGGCCTGCGTCAGTCTTACGCCTGCTGTGAGGCAGGCGTAAGAAATTTACGCATTTGTGTCCTAGAAGTGGCGCAGTGAAATCTTATAGATTTCACTGCGTCACTTCTTTGACCCCCTGCATACATTATACCTGGCGTAGGTATAATGTAGCGCAGGGGTTTACAAAGTGACGCATCTACCTAGATGCGTCACTTTGTAAATATGGTGCAACAAGACACATTTTTTACGTTGCTGGTGCGTCACAAAAAGTGACTCACTGGCGGCGTAAAAGTGATGCATGGCCTCATAAATGAGGACCCTAGTTTTTAGCTTTTAGAACATGGCATTTAGGATTTGAAGTTTTGATTAAATCATTATAATTATAGACATAAAACTCCAAGCATTTAATGTGGATGTCTCAAAAAATAAGAATCACTTGTAGCTTCCACACAAGACACAGTGCACATTGATGTGTTCCTACATAGTCATAGTCATAGAGTTTTATTAGTCATAGAGTTTTATTATGCACACATATCACCCAAAAGGGTCTCAAGGCGCTGCACCGATAGCTGGTAAAGGAAAGATAAAACAGCAAAAAGTGAGTGGTCAGAACAGCTGATAACGGTGGAAAAGGAATGATGAATGACTCCAGGCATCTGGTTTACATCACCTTATGTCCTCTAGTTAATCCTTTACAAATAGCGCTGTGCCTCTCAAATTTACATCAACTTTACATTTTCTCTCTGCCATACCACCTAGTTCTCTCCAGAAGTCACTTCGACCAGTGCTTCCAAGGGGTATTCACCAAGCAGTTCAGGTAAGCGCATCACCTCATGCTTCACTGAAACACAGAACCGAGGGCCATATTACCAAGGTGAAGTATCGCCGCTTTATCAGCGAATTGTGCAGAGAAAGCGGCGATACTCCTAGCGCCCCATTATCAAGGTCATGCTAACGCCTGCCTCAAGCCCACTTTGCATGTCAACGAGAAACATCGCTAATGACATGCAAAGTGGGCGTTCCCACGTCCAACCACATGTAAAATGTGGTTGGAGGTGGTAACATCCTATTACCAAGGCAGGCGTTGGGAGAAGGAGACCTGCGATAAACTCGTTTATCGCAGGTCTCCCAACGCCTGCTCCGATCAGGTGTTAGGCATTGATAACATGTGGATCATAAAGCTGAATCCACCCCCCCCCCCCGATATTATGGGATTGACAACAATGCTTGTTTTCACGCGCTAATGTTCCCTATCGCCGGTTATCGCCAGATTTAATATCGCCTACGTGTTGCACGTTGATAATGACATGCTAACATGGCGATAAAATCCGGCGATAGGGAAATGTGCGATGTGCGTTTTTTAACGCACATCTTGGTAATATGGCCCTAGTGCTCACCTGAGGCATATTCTAGAGTCCTTTATTTGATCTGTATGTATTCATACTTCTGTGTTTGCTGAACTTTGTGAAAATGGCTTTGTGTAGGTCTTTTGGTCTATGTGTATTCCGTTTGTGATCATGTGTGCCCGCATGTGCATTACGAATACAAATGTTGTATATCTTGGCTTTGTCATAAGTAGTTGCTCATTATGTTATTTGACAAAGTTCATCTGCTGGAGTTTCCGAAGATCCGAACTTTTTTTTAATGAACGTGTTCTTTTGGACCCAGGTTTCAATTATATGGTGCTTGCTACCAAAGCTTTGTCCTTTTCTGGTTCTGCAAAAAATGGGTGCTGCCTAATATTAACTGCTGTGAGGCATGTTAGACCTGGCATCCTTGGTGTGGTTTTTCTTCACTTTTTGCCTCTACCTTCTGTGTTTTTGATGCGGTGCTGTATTTCGTTTTTTTGCTACCTTAGATGCATTGGGTACTTTGCCACTGCTAATCAGTGTCAAAGTGCAAGTGCTCCCTGTGTAAATTGATATTGTGATTGGTTCTCCCTGATTGCCATATTTGTTTTACCATTTGTTTAAAGTTCACTAAGTGTGCCAGGGCGGGTAAATCAAATGCTACTAGTGGGCCCTGCAGCACTGATCGTGCCACCCACATGGGTAGCTCTGAAAAGATGTCTCAGGCCTGACACCGCAGTGCCTGCGCGCAGTTTGTTAATTGCCATGTTGACCTGGCAAGTGCACCCACTTGCCAGGCCTTACCCTTCCCTTTTCTAATACCTAGGGCACCCCTATGGTAGGCCCCATGAACCCCCTGGGCAGGGTGCATTGTATGTAAAAGGTAGGACATGTACTGGTGTGTGCAGCATGTCCTGATAGTGACATCCGTTTTTCACTATTGAAAGGCTATCTTGCCCATAGGACAGAATGGGAAATATATTGTAACATTTTACAAGCTTATCTTCCCAGAGGGATAAGATAGAAAATTTAAGTTTAGTACCCCTAATCTCAGAATTTAATAAAACATATTTCAGTAAAGATGGTTTTTAAATTGTGTGTTTGAAAATACCACTGTTAGAAAGTTGCTATTTTCTTGTTCAACATTCCTGTGTGCCTCTGCCTGTTTTGTATTGACTGTCTGGCTTTGAAGTGACAGGGGCTGGGGAGTTGCAGTGGCACCAGGAGTCCGGATGAGTCAGCACTAGGCTGAAGAGGCCTGATCTGCATTTGGAGTGGTGGGAGGAGTAGCACCTGTAGCTGAATAGGGCTGTGCCTGCCTACTACATTGCTGGCTCCACCCCCCTGTGGTGTGTCTGGGACCAAGGCCCACACTAACAAAGGATGTTGTAGTGCACGGTTCAGAGTGCCACCAGAACTGGATTGACCTGGGCAGAGAGCCCCTTGCACAACGAGAACAAAGACATTTTGGGGTATAAGTATTAGACCTAAAACCCCTGAACTTTAGATCATTCCTGAAATTCAAGAGGGACCTTTGCAAGAAGAAGATCTGGAGAGACTGAGGAGGAGGACTGCCCTTGCTCTGTGTCTAGGTTTGGGCTGCAGTTTTAGTTTCTGCCAAGGAAAGGAGATGGACTATGCTGTGTGTTGTGTCCCCTGTTTAGAAGAGGGCCTGAAGTGAGCTGGCCTCCTGTTAAGAAGTCTCAGGGGTAAAAAGACTTCATCCCCAGCTCCCCTGAACTCTGCTGTTGAGAGTTCTGACCTGCCTTGAGGTGCCTGTGCCAGTTTTGGACCTTTGGAGGCCGTTGCTGCTGTTTGAGAACTGGAAGAGAAAAGAAACTAAAAAAACGACAGAAATGAACATATTGTTCTTCTTGCGGCTGTTTTTCTGATGCTTCTTCACGGCGTGAGAAGAATTTATTTCCACACATTGCCGCGCCACTGCGAAAACCATTGCAGTGCCTGTCATCTCTGCAAGAATCAATGCATCGAGGGATTGCGGCTGAAGAGTATCGACACAGCGCTGCTTAATGCTGCCGCATCGATCGCCGATGCATCTTGGATTTCCACGCATCGTACCTGTGCGGCAAGTTCTTCCAATTAATCACGTGCTGGCCGAACCGGCACGAAGAATCAACGCATCACTCTCCATCAGATCGGAATCGACGCAACCCTTCCTCTGCGTGCAGTGGGACTGTCGCATCGGCTCCTCAGGGTCTCAAGAGTGTTGCATCTCTTTGATTTCAGACGCTGCGGCTTGTTGAACTTTGACGCAACTACAGGTACTTTGGTGAAAAGTAACAAACGCATTAATAGTTTTCTATGGTACACGTTCTTGAAACCTTTTGAAAGTCATATTTTTAACTGTGTATTTTGGATTTTTGTTGTTTTGGTCTTGTTTAGTTTAGATAATGTTTCCAAACTGGTGTGGTGTCCTTTTGTGATGTTTTCACTGTCTTACTGTGAGTGTTGGTACAAATACTTTACACATTGCCTTTGGGAGTAGCCTGTCTGCTCGTGCCAAGCTACCAAGGGGATGAGCAGGAGTTATCTAAAGTGTGTATCCTCCTTACCCTGACTAGAAGCAATGGTCCCTATTTGGACAAAGGTCCCTACCTCTGCCACCTAGAGACCCCCATTTCTAACAAGCCCCAATTTAAACAGTAATTACAATAATTCTGTTTTAGTGTAAAACATGCACTTACTGCCAAATTAAGATTATGAGGTGTGCAAAAAATGCAGAACTTGAGAGTTCCATACCTGTGTGCCTTTAGACAAGAGTAATCTGGCAAAATCTGCAAAAGTACAACACAATGAGGGAAAAAACCTGCAGGCTGCAGTGCACAAACATCAACTCCCTTGGTTAGTCCCCAGTCCTGAATTTAAAATACTATCAAAATACTGCATCCTGTTGTGATAGTACCTCTGCTAGTTTATTGCAAAGTATGTCTTGCCAGTTTTGAAACTTGTGACTTGCAGATAGACACCTGCGCTTGGACGTCAACGGATGGACTTCAGCTAGTACTCTCTTTAGGCTCATAGAAGAATACTCTTCTCAGATGGTCACTCAGTGCTTTGAACCAATGATGGCATCCAGGGAAACTGGCGCTGCACCACCTGAAGTTATCACTATTATCCAAATACAAGTTGCCCACCTTAAATGACCAGCTGCTCATTGGTCATACATTAAAGACATTACACAGGTAAGCAAGAGTCAAGAGAAGTCTATTAGAGATCTTTTCTTTTCAGTCACTTAGGTCTTTTGTTATTCATGACTTCCAGTTTTTTCGCCATTGTGCACATCAAACAATTGGCTGTCCCTTGTGATGAGCTGGTAAGATTTTAAATGTGCTACTTACTATGGTGTTCTTGGAGCACTGTTGAACTACAGTGAACATAATTTTACCTCTGGGCCTCTTTTCTAACACATTTTTTTTGATATTTATTAACTTTTAGTCTTGCACCATAGTTTTTCATGCAATCCATTGACATTTTTCTTCTTTATCTTTCTGTTCCCTCATTCGTTTTATGTAAGTTTTCTGTCTCTTACACTCTATGACCTGTGCTTTGTTTTGTGCACGTATCTTTTACGTTTTTTTGCTGGTATACATTCATGCTAGTTGACGCTACAGATGTGTCTTTGACGTTTTCATATTTTTGCGTATCTGTTTGCATACAAAACTAATATGATGGGTTCAGCATTTCACAACTTTCAATGCAGTATAGATCTCTAGTCCAAGTGGCAAATCTATGACAGGGTATGTGATATTGTTATGATTTCTTTTTGTGTTTTGGTAAATACATTTTTTTTAGAATGTTGTGGTGTATCAGGATAGGTGTGGGCTTTTATGGTAGAGACATGAATCTAAAAATTAGTTGAATAGTTTGTGTCTTTTATTGAGCATGCATACTGTAAAATCTATCAGCTAGATTCATCATAGTGTCGTTTTGCGAGTCCTTAATAGCGGTTATTAAGGAATCGCTATTAAGGACTTGCAAAACGGGATTCATGTAGGAATCGCTAAATAAATTGCGATTCCTACACATTCCTTATTTGCGATTAGCAAATTGCTAATCGCAAATAAGGATGCGATTTCAAGGGTGCCAGGGGTGTCCAAAGGACACCCTGTAGCACCCCTGGAATGTAATCTACATTGGTGTTGCGCACACACATGTACAAAGGACATGTGTGTGTGTAACATGCAACTTAGAAAAATGATTTAAATGCATTTTTCTAAGTTTTTGCTATTTACCACGAGGTTTGACCTTGCGGTAAATAGCGGCCAGAAATAGCGAATTCGCAAATAAAAAATGGTTAATGAATTGCATTTAAGGAATCTCAAATAGAGATTCCTTAAATGCAATTCCTCGCAAATATGCAATTTCGCAATTACCGATTTTTGCATTTGGGATGATGAATCCCAAATGCAAAAATTGCGCTTGCAGAGGGCCAGATTCTGCGAATCTGGCCCTTTGCGAGCCGATTTTTCTTTCATGAATCTACCTGTATGTTTCTTGCGTGTTTGCAGCCCTGAGACAGCCTTTGTTTAGGCGAAACACATTGGCTGTGTTTCTGCTTTTGGAAGAACACCATTAAAAAACAGATACAAACTAAAAGGACCCACTAGTCTGATCTTCGCAGTTTTTTTATAAACTTGTTTCTTTTACACTTTACTTTCTGTTGACTCTCGCTTATGTTCTTAAGGTCACTCACTGTTTTCCAGAAGCACATCTAACCATTAAAGCCTTAGACTTATCAGCCAGTTTATCATATGTAGCTACCTGACCTATCTTAAACAGTATCAAGTCCTGTCCATTCTTGCATATCTGTCAGGAACTAGTTCATTAAAATATTTTGCAGCTTTCCTATTATAGTACAGCCTGTTGTGTTTTCTCGATCAGTATTTTTTTCCAACATCACAATTACATTTGGACCCAATTTTGTGCAGGCCTGCAAAATAATCTGCGTATTAAAATAAAAAAGACAAGATTTTCGAAATGTGGGAAAGTACTTTTGCTCCTAACTGGTGTGCCACACCTGTGGGCAGCACTTTCCTCAAACTTATTACACACCAACTGCCCCCCATCTAATTTCGCTATCATGTTTCAAATTCTTCAAACTGCATTGTTTTAAATTCACTCTAGTGGCACCGAATGTTGTTGAAAAAATATTATCTTAACAATGAGTGACGAAGATGATGTTAAGTGCATTCCACTTCGAAGAATCGTCTCTGACGAAAAGCACCGAAACCAATAGAAATCCTCTAGCAAATGCCCCTCCAAGCCCTCCCCACACAAAAAAATGAAAGTTCAAACTTGGAATAACATGACCCTTTGAAGGCGCAAAATGACAAAGTACTAAGGTGGTATTTACAGCACAGCCTTTCATTGAAAAACTAATGGCAAATAGGCCTTCGTTATCTGTTCCAGAATCTGGGCCCTGAGGCTGCAGATGACACAACAGCAGGCCTTAAAGTGGTTAATTGAGATGAAGCGTCTTTACAGTTTGAAGTTGAGATTCTATCTTTACTTCAAAATGGAACCTGAAATTATTCTTGTTTCACATCCGTGGCACAAACATGTGTCATGGGTGTGTTTTTTTCACCCATTGCGGGGATGTTGTTCATAATTGAATTTAAAACAAGGAGATAAAACGTACAAAGATCACAGGGAGATTTTCAACCTGCTGTCATATATAGCCAGGATTTACGATTTCTAGCTCATAATTATGCGCTATACAAGTGTTAATTAACAATAGCAGTTACATTTCATCACCATAAAGATAAATGTTTTGTCACTTCTTTAAAATAAAGAACCAGCCAGAAAATGAGACTTTTTTCCAGTGGGCCATGTCCTGGGCAATGTTAAAATTGCTATCTTGTCCATTGACTTATTTACTTATTTGAAACACAGAAAAGCAAACAAGAGCCCTAGCAGCCAAATCTCTCGTTTTGGATCAATCTTAATTTTAAAAAACTAATTTTAAACTGACCGTTTTCTTTTATTTTGTTGTGATGAAGAATATTTGTTAGGCATAGGAGCACTTCCTTATTTCTTGCCCCCCTCACCTCCCCCAAACAAATGTATGATGCCAAGCTGTGATAATACGAATTTAGGATTGTATTTGTTATTTGAAATAATGTAACTTGATATGCCACAGATCTGATGTATTAACTCTGTATTTAAGAAACACACTCAATTATCACAAGTTTTAGAAACTTGAAGCACGAGGGCCTGTTGTTTCACTTCGGAAATGGGGGCTAATGTAATGGGTGACTAGCAGTTCTACAAAGCGCTTACCTCCGGTTTGAGGCCTTCTCTATTATTTTACTTTTAGAGTAAATATGTAAGCAGCAGGGTCCAGTTGAGAAATCAATCAAGGGCTTGTAAAGCGTGGTTACTCATTCATGAGGGTCTCAAGGCGCTGGGGTTGGGGGGGGGGGGCAGCTGGTTGGCCTGTGTGGCAGATCATTCGAAGACCAAGGTCTTGAGGTCCTTCCTGAATTGGGTCAGTGATGCTGATTGCCTGAGGTACAGGGGCAGGGAGTTCCATGTCTTGGTAGGAGAATAACCTGCTTCCAGTTCTGGCCTTGTGGATCGTGAGGATGGAGGCGAGGGCAAGAAGGACGGATCGGAGTTGTCTCGTGTGTACCTGGAATGTGAGGCGGTGGTTCAGGTACGCAGGTACTTCATTGTGTAGGGCTTTGTAAGCATGAGTGAGGAGCTTAAAAATATTACTCTTTTGTTGACTGGAAGCCTGTGGAGTTGTCGGAGATGTTGTGTGATGTGGCTGCGGCAGGGGATGTCGAGGACCAGACTGGCGGCAGCATTTTCGATGTACTGCAGTTTTTTTTAGCTGTTTCTGGGTGGCGCCAGTCTAGTCTGCTGGTGATGAGTTTGTGGGTGGCAGTTCCACTGGATTTCATAGGGATCCATCCAAAAGTCTTTCGGAGCAGGCAGAGCATGTGAAGCAGGCTGAGAAAACTGCATTGATTTGGCATTCCATTGTGAGCGAAGAGTCCAGTATGATGCCATGGTTGCATGCGTCGTCCGACGAGGTCGGGAGGCACCCAGAGCAGCTGTCCGAGTTGAGCTTGAGGCAGCTGTCCTTCATACATGTCGCAACAGCCTTCATTCTGCTGTGGAAGCTGGTTCTGGTAGTTGAGGGTTTATTGGTGAGTGAGATGATCAGCTGGGTGTCATTGTGTAGGAGACAATGTTTAGTCTGTGGCTTCTAACAATGGTTGCAAAGGGGGTCATGTCGATGTTGAAAAGGGTAAGGCTCAAGGGGGATCCCTGGGGAACTCCACAGCTGATCTACGTGGGTTCTGAGAGGTAACTGGTAGTCTGACTCACTGGGTCCAGCTGGTGAGAAAGGAGTGGACCCAGTCCAGAGCCCTGTCATGGATGCCGGTGCCCTGGAGTCTGGTGATTACGGTGCGGTGGGAAACGGTGTTGAAGGCGGTTAGTAAGATGAGGGCATCTGTCTTGCCCCAGTTGAGGAGGGAGAGGATGTAATCTGTGGTGGTAAGGAGTGCAGTCTCTGTGCTGTGGTTGCTTCGGAAGCCTGATTGGAAGGTATCCAGGATGTTGTTCGCTTCGATGAACTCGTAGAGTTGGGCGTTGATGACCTTCTCTATGATCAAGCCTGGGAAAGAAAGGAGGGAGAGCGAGCTGAAGATCTTGAGATCTGTCAGGTCTGCGGATGGCTTCTTTAACAGGGAGTTGATCTTGGCATGTTTCCAGTTGTCTGGGAAGATGATGGTTTTAATGGAGCAGTTGATGGTGAAGCGAAGCTGGGGGTTGATGGCAGCAGCTGCTCTGTGGAAGATGTGGTAAGGGCATGGGTCCGTTGGGGACCCTAAGTGTATGCTCTTCATAGTCTTGAGCATGTTCTCTGTAGTGAGCGGGGTCCAGCAGGGCATGGACTGTTGAAGGGCGGCGTGGTTGTCTGCGATAGTGGCGGGTGTGGTTGTCTGAGTCTCGGGTGTCGAAGCCATCTTAGATCTTCCCGATCTTGTGATGGAAGAAAGTGGCAAGTTTGTTGTAGAGATCTTGGGAAGGGGGAACGTTTGAAGTCTCGCTGTTGGGTCTGGCCAACTCCTTGATGATGGTGAAGAGGTCTTTGCTGTTGTGTGCACTGGCATTGATTTTGTCCCGGATAGCCGTTTTCTTTGTGGTTTTGAGGAGGAGGTGGTGTGTTGAGGGCGGACTTGAAAATTGAATGAATTTCCAGAGTTTTGTTACTCTCCATTTCTTCTAAAGCCATCTGCAGGTGCGCCTTGATTCGTGGAGAGTGGGAGTGAACCATCTAGCTGCCTTGGATCATTGTTTGCCTGGTCTTCTCTTGAGGGGAGCCTGGGGAGCTAGGGTGTCAGCACAGTTGAAGATCCATTTGTGGCGGTTGCTTGCTGCAGTGTTGACGTCCGTGGGCGTTGGTGGAGTGGCAGTGCAGAGGGAGTTGACAAGGATTTCTTCAGTGGCCTAGATCCAGCTGCGGTGTGGGGCAATGGTGATGGTGGTGTGTGGTGGGCATGTCGAAGGTGAGGGGTATGGAGTGATGGTTAGTCCAAGGGAGTTCGGTGGTCTGGCTGCAGCTGATGTTCCAGCTGGCAGAGAAAACGGGGTTGAACATGTATCCGGCTGTGTGGGTCGATGCAGTGACTAGCTGCTTGAGTACAATGTTGGCAAGATTCTCTAGGAGGGGGGTGGTGTTCTGTTCGCTGGGGTTGTCCAGGTGGAAGTTGAGGTCTCTGAGCAGGATTTAGTTGGTGGATGCAAGAGCATGGGTTGCGATGATGTCTATGATTGAGTCGGTGAAGGGTGGTCAGGGGCCGGGGCTCCTGTAGACAAAGATGCAGCGGACAGTGATGTTGGGGTTGGTCCAAATCTGGAAGTAGAGGAGTTCCGTGTTTGTTATGGGTTTGTCAGAGTGTGTGGTTAGTGGGAGCATGTGTTTGCGGAGCATGGCAATGCCTCCTCCCGGGTGGTCAAGGTGGTCCTTGTAGGTGATCTTGTAGCTGTCAGGGATTGTGATCTCTGGTCCTGAGCAAGGGTAGTTTCAGGTTTCCATGAAGAAGTCAATGTCCGGAGTGGTGGCATCCAGGAGGTCTCAGATTTCCATGACGTGTTTGTGGATGGATCGCACGTCGAGGAGGATGCAGTTGAAGTGGACGGGTGTGCTGTAGGTCGGCTGGGCAGCGAGGGAGACTGCTGTAATGGTGTGGCTGAAGGTGTGATTGCAGTTTTGGCAGGCGTAGGGTCTAAGGGGCATGTTTGAAAGGAGCTATTGCCGACTTAACAGCACTTTATCGAAGCCAAAGTTGTGATAAATTTACCGCACCATTCACAATTTGGTGCTAACAGCACCACAGCACCAGTTTTCCCATGATAGCTGCCGCAAATGACCCCCGCAACTATCGCTAATGAGATGCAGAGTTGGCCTTCCCGTGACAAAACGCACGACAACACCACACCTCAACATTCACAACGACCAGCCAGATCGGCAATAAGAACACAAAACACAAAATAAGGCGTGTTAGCAGCAGGAAATTTACACCTGCTCTGACCTGGTGTAAAGGTGGACCACAGCCTGCACCACAAAAGGGAGCACAGCCCACATCCACACCTGAAGACAAACAGATGCCATAGAGCAACTGAACATGCAGCATGGACACCCAAGAGGGCCATAAAACCCACCAACACCACCCCCAGGACCACCCTTTTCTGGCACCCCCCGACCAAAGACATGCCACATCAGCTACACCGAAACATGTACAAAATAATCCACCTGATGTTGCACATTCACAACAGGTGACATGCATTTGTCGTCACAGAAAAGAGCATCACACATTCACTTTTCGAAGCAAACAATGAAACTTTATTGAAATTAACACAGAAATCGAATGAAGACACATGGCGGCTCCCATCGGCACAATCCGCAGCCTGCACGACAAAAAACATGATGAGAAGGTGTGTCCTGTGCACATCAAAGTACAGAGAGTGTGCGACAGAGAGAGAGAAGAGAGGAGGGAGAGAGAGAGGAGAGAGGGAGAGAGAGAGAGAGAGAGAGAAGAGAGGGGGAGAGAAAGAGAGAGAGAGAGAGAAGAGGAGAGGGGGAGAGAGAGCTGACCCTGCGCACCCAGGCCACACTGCTCACCTGCTGTCACCGGTGTGTCTCCAACTACTTGCGTTACGTATAGCAGTACACCAGGTCACACATCTGAGACAGAGCCGTCATCTGAAACAGAGTCCAGAGACATGACTGGCACAGTACACACACTTGCAGAAGATAACATCGCCCGCCCGCCCATGCACACCCAGGCAGAGGCATCCCAGCCCCTCCTGCCGCCCATCGGAGCATGCCCGCCCATGCACACATGGGCCTCACTGCTCACCTTCAACCACCGGCGTGTAGACTGCAGGTCCCACCACATGCCGTTGCAAGCTGCAAGCCACAAGCTGGGGTCTGCGGACATGGCACCCTCTACACCATGCAGCCACGCTGCGCAGTCCACCAGGTCTCACATTTGCTGCTGGGTCTTGATTACACCATGGGATGGGGCATACCAAGGCACCCGGCAACATCGCAGCCTGCACAGCCGCTCAGCCCAATGTGTGCCACTAACTCTGTGATCCCGGAAGCGAGGCCATGTGATAGTAGGCCCTCGCAGCCCACTGGCGTGGCCTACACTGCGGTCCAGCAAGGCACACTAATCTTGAGCAGTCTGGAGTACCGGGACAGGGCATCATCGCAGGCTGCATATCCACTCATAAGCTCAAGGTGCCAATGACCTAGTGCACTCTAAGTCACTGTTCTGTGGCAGGGTGCCTGTGCCGGCCGCAACGCTGTGTCTGCCACAAACCCTGTCCTAACCCCAGTCAACGCCACATGGTGGTAGGCCCGTGCCATTCTCAAGGCCTCGGGTCCATCATCCAGTCACCACCGGCAGAGGGGTATGTGACTTCGTCAGCCCCTTATATTTGCGGGGTCACATGGCGTGTGACGCCTTTGCCGGGTGGGTGTGGTGTGAGTGCAAACCTGCCCTCGGGGAGTGGCTGTGATATGCTGACAACTAGACCAGGTACATGCACAACACCAGCGGGTATGCCTGCAATGGGTAGCAATGAAGCCCCCCGGGAGCATGACCAGAGTGGTCTGGCCTGCCATACACCGGAACAGTGCGGGCTTGCAAAAATGACTCATGGGCACTGGGTGTGGTTCAGTCCATGTCCGGACAAGAAAGTGGCTGGTGCGTGTGTCCCTTTTGTGGTGTCCATGGGACCCGTGCACACATCGCTATGTAGCACCCTCTGACTGGCATCCTACAGGATGAGCAACATTGACGCAAGGGAAATCACTGTTCCTACATTCATCCACACATACATACATGAATGATGAAAGACATGGCACAGCAGTGCGTCAGTGGATGTTTATTGCACATCCAGTGGTACAGGGCACTGACGAATACACCACACTATTTGGCCCATGGAGGGCCAGCCAGAGTCTATCCGTGGAAGACAAGTGCTGCGGAAGAGGAGGAGGGGTGCAGTCCACAGTCTGGTCGCTGAGTCATTGGTCAACAAACAGGATGTGGTGGTCCATGTTGCTGTCCAAAGTGAGTCCATCTGAGTGAATCGGGGGTCAGTGGAAGGTCATGATACCATGTACGGGACCAACCAGGAACAGGCCAGGAGGCAGAAATGAATACTACTGAGCCCTTCTGATCAAAATCCCATCCATGTCCTTGTCCCCGGATGTGTGCCCTGCCCAACCTGGGGGTGTTGCGATACCGGCTGTGGCACTGTGTCAACTGACACCTCAGGTGCCGGAGGTGGATTGTCGGCCGCATTGTGTGGCACTGAAACATCAGGTGCCGGAGTGGTTAGGCGTGCCTGCACAGAGATGTATAGACACAACAGGGGGCAGAGATGTGGATGGTGTGGGGGCAGCAGCATTCAACATCACCACACCTTGTGGCAGCAATGCGATGATGAGGATCTGCAGGGCATAGTAGATCCCAGCTACATTCCGCTGATGTGCAGCGGTGGCTGCCATCCTTTCCGCCTCCATCCGCACCCTGTCCTCCATGAGCCTCCAAATCTGTGCCAGCTCACGGCTGGCATTGATGGAGCCACTCTGAGCAGACAGGTGTTCTCTCCACGTCATTACTCCAGCGATGTCAGTCAGGGCTTGTTGGAGACCATGGAGCGGGGCTGCACACCCAAGGATGGCTTCAAGTTTGGTTGCCATTTTGCCAAAGCCTAACCGCACCTGCTCTGTGGTCTCCCTTTGGTACTCCAGCACACGGTGTTGGAAGGCCAAGAGTTGTTCCTGGGGGTCTAGGGGGAGTGCCGGGGCTGTGGGTGCCTCCTGCTGGGTGCTTTGGGTAGTGGATGGGGTCTCCTCGATGTAGCTGGCCTGCCCTGATCCTGGAGGTGAGTAGCGGATGTGGTCAATGATGTCTTGGATGGCTTGGGTGTCGATGCTGGTGTTATCTTCCTCGTCATCAATGAAGAGTGGCTGGGACTGCTCTGCAGGAGGTGTTGACGGTGCCCCTGCGATGTGAAGGGGAGATGGTGTATTACAATGTGTCCACATGTATGTAGCCGCATGGTACATGTTGACATTCAGACAGCATGGCATTGTACATTGGGATAGTCTGTCATTGTGGGTGTGCAATTTGCTCTACTTGATTCTGCATGTGTGCCATTGTGCCCATCTCCACTTGTCCTCCCAGTACCTGGTGGTCACTCACCCCGTTGCAGTTGTGTTGTGTCCTGTCGAACAGTGTCCGATCCCCCGACTCCGGCCACAGTCTCCACACTGATGACTGTCAACACCACCTCCTCCATGTCATCCAGCACGAGCTGTGGCGCTGGGCCCCCACCTCCAGTCTGTGTTGCTGCCTTCTGGTTGGCAGAATGTTTCTCGTTGGTCAGTCGCTTGATGTCATTCCATCGCCACTTGACCTCGTCCATTGTCCTCTTGTGCTCCCTGGCAGCATTCATCTTGTCCACGATATCCCGCCATATTCCATTTTTGGTGCCCAATGACACGTAGGAGGTGATGAACAGTTGATGGTGTTCCATCACCTCCGTGACTACGATCCTGTTCGCCTGCGGACTGAACTTAATCTTCCTCTTCCTCTTATCCTTGCCCTTCCCTGGCCCGAGGTCCCAGGTTGGTCGTCCGTGGTGCTTGTGGGATTGTGCTCCTCCTCTATGCCTGTTCCGGCTGCCTCCATGGTGCTTGGGTGTTGGTCAGTTTGTGGCAAAATGGTAGGGACAGGTATGCAGTAGCACCGTCCGCTGATTGGCTGGCAGTCGACTGTCAACATTCCAAACTGTCCAAACCAGGAAGTGTTGGCCACCATCTTGTTTTTCAGGAGAACTGAGGCCCAAGAGAGCCCAAAACAAGAGTGGAAAACATGAAAAGGGGGCAGGGTAGAGACCCCCCAACCCTCTTGCCCTTCTCAGGGGGTCCCAAAAGGACCCCCAAGGGCAAAAAAAATAAATTAAAAAAAACCAATTGCGGGGTACGCGCACTGTACGCGTAGAGTACGCGTACCGTGCGCGTACCCCGCGATTTAAAAAAAAAAGAATCATTTTTGCACTTGGAGGTCCTTCTGGGACCCCCTGAGAAGGGCTAGGGGGTCAGGGGGTCTCAACCCTGCCCCCTTTTTGCGTTTTCCACTCTTGTTTTGTGCTCTCTTGTGCCTCACTTCTCCTGAGAAACAAGATGGCTGCTCAGGTGGTCCCAGAAGGATAATAACATATATAAACGTTATCCGCTAATAGAATTAGCATTTACAAAACCTTTGAAATTTATTGAAAAAAAATATAGGTTTCACGCCTGATATAGTTAGGAATTAGCATTTAAAAAACCTTGCAAATTCACTGAAAAAACCATAGGTTTCAAGCCTTATGCAGTTAGGAATTAGCATTTAATAAACCTTGCAAATTCACTTAAAAAACCATAGGTTTCAGGACTTATATAGTTAGGAATTAGCATTTAAAAAACCTTGCAAATTCACTTAAAAAACCATAGATTTCAGGCCTAATATAGTTAGGAATTAGCATTTTAAAAACATTGCAAATTCACTTAAAAACCGTAAGTTGCATGCCTTATATAGTTAGGAATTAGCATTTAAAAAACTATTGAAATTGCTCCTATATAGTTAGTTGTACTAACTATATTCCGCGCACCCGCAATCCACTGCTGATGATGTCACATATTACATCATTCATGACATGGTCAGTGACATCACTGATGACATCACTGATGATATCTCAAATGACATCACTGATGACATTTTATTTGACATCACTGATCACATCACTGATGATATCATTCATGTGATAATACGATGCACCTCCTCACACTCTAATTTAACCTTTGATACACCCAGTGTTAAATACAGACTACCATTCTTGAAACCATTGACACACCAATACCAGTTACTACATACGCACTCACTGATTCCTAGGTCTACACACACATTCACTCATTCACCCATAGAATCACTCATACATACAGTCACTCATCAATACAACACTATCATATGCACTCATACACCTATACAGACACTCACACACTGCCACTCATCCATGGAGTAACTCACACACCTAGTCAGTCATGCAAAGAATCAATCACACTTCCATTTCCTCAACTATACAGTTATACACACAACACCTTACTTATTCAAACATATACTAACACATACTTACTCTCTTATACAATCACTGATACATGTACACAATGATCCATATAGCCACTCGCACATTAAATGGCTCTCATGTATAGTCATTTATATATGCCAACTCTCACATGCACTGTGTTTTACATATGTACTTACTTGCACATGTAGCACTGAGATATCCATTCACTCACTAACACACCCATGCACACAGTCAACGGGCCATAAAGCTGTTTCCACATGCACTCTTGAACTCATACACCTAGTGAATCAACTGCTCACACATCTATGCACAGAGCCACACACCTCCCAGCCACCCACACACACACTCAGTCTCCCATTCAAATACTTGGGCAACCAATCAATAACCCATATAGCCACTCATATAGCTACTGATCAACACATGCAGCAGCTTACACAACAACAGACATACTGATGCACACATTCAGACAGTTTAGTCACTAACCCATGCATTTAGTAAGACACATTTAATCACTCACTCATACAGTCAGTCACGCACCTACTAAATCCTTCATCCAGACACTTATACATCCACTCATTATTCAATATGTAAAACACATTTAAACTTTACAGAAACACACAGTCACTGGATTATGTCTTCAGTGATGTCATAAGTGATGTCAAATGAGATGTCATCAGTGATGTCATTTGAGATGTCATCAGTGATGTCATCAGTGATGTCACTGACCATGTCATGAATGATGTAATATGTGACAACATCAGCAGTGGATTGTGGGTGCGCAAAATATAGTTAGTACAACTAACTATATAGGAGCAATTTCAATAGTTTTTAAATGCTAATTCCTAACTATATAACGCCTGAAACCTATGGTTTTTTAAGGGAATATATATATATATATATATATATATATATATATATATATATATATATATATATATATATATATATATATATATATATATATATATATATATATATATATATATTCACAAAAAAACGTAGGTTTCACACCAGTGATAGTTAGCTGGACATTTTACTCATACAAAACCATTAATATTAATCCTTATAGTTAGTTGTACTCACTATAACTCGCACACCCGCAACCCACTGATGATTATGTCACATATTACATTATTCATGACATGTCAGTGACATCACTGATGACATCACTGATGATATCTCAAATGACATCACTGATGACATCACTGATGATATCATCCATGTGACAATCATATACACCTCATAACACACTAGTATAATCTTTCATCACTCACTGTAAAATAGAAAGTGCTATATTTGAAACCATTGACACACCAATAGAAATTTCTAAACACCCGCTCATTTATTCGTAGAACTATACACACATCTAATAATTTACCTATAGATTCAGTGTTAAATGCAGTGAATAATCAACAGAACACATCAAATATACTTATAAGCCTATTTCAACATTACACACCAGCACACATTGTATTCACTTATAAGGACATTCTTCTGACTTCTGCAAACAATTGATTATACTTACATTTACTCACCTACACACTTATACAAACACCACTTTATCTATTTACATAGATAGTAACGCACACTTAGTGTGTTATAAAATCACTATTACAAGTATACAGTTATCCATATAGTGACTCATACAATCACTAAGTCTTAGGCACACTTAATTAGATATAACTGTCACATACACTGCCTTTTTTTTCCAAGTTTAATGGAGATGTACCATTGAGAGAAATATTTCATCACCACCAAACCCATAAACATATACACTCACTGAAACAACTGTTATAACATGTAGTCTTAACCTCATATACCTACTGAATGAACTATTCACACATGTTTTGGCAATCACACACCCCCCACCAAACCACATAGACATTCATTTACCCATACAAATACTCAGTTAAGAAACCAATAACAAATCCTGCCTGATAAATATCAGTCCCTTTAACGCAGTGCCCTGCGTTAAAGGGGCGTGCAATGGGTGTTGCTGGAGGCATTCCCAGCAGCATCCATGGACTTCAGTAATCTATAGCATCCTCAAAGTCAGTCTTTCAAAAATTCAAAAGTATAGGACATGATAATCCAAATCCAAATGTTTCTCAAGAAAAGTCATAAACCGTGTCTGTGGGTCATATCTGCCCAAACGCCGATATTCCGAATGATTGAAAATGACTTTTCTTGAGAAACATTTGGATTTGGATTATCATGTCCTATACTTTGGAATTTTTGAAAGACTGACTTTGAGGATGCTATAAATTACTCAAGCCTGCCCGAATTGTGTGGGTAAAATTGATACCTAGTCACTTTGAATAAGAATGTACTTACAACTCGTCTAACATTTGGCAGAAATACTAGTTATATGACAACAGGATACCGACATATCTTGAAGAAAATAAGAACGCCCTGAAGAAGTTCTGTTGTACAGAACGAAATGCGTTGGCTGGCTGTGGTACATAAACGTAAGGAAAATAAAAGCATTTGAATATACACCAAGATTCAGCGCTTCAATAAGGACTCTAAGTGATATGATTTGATTGGACTTGTGCAAGTGGTGCCTTGCCAAACTTTGGAATATTCTCCACTACTCTCTACTACTCACTCTCTACTACTCTCTAGTCTCTACTACCCACTCTCTACTACTCTCTCTCTACTACTCATTCTTTATTACTCACTCTCTACTACTCTCTACTACTCACTCTCTACTTCTCACTCTCTACTACTCTCTACTACTCACTCTCTACTACTCACTCTCTACTACTCACTCTCTACTACTCTCTACTAATCACTCTCTACTACTCACTCTCTACTACTCTCTACTATTCTCTCTCTCTTCTCCTCACTCTTTACTACTCACTCTCTACTACTTTCTACTACTCACTCTCTACTACTCACTCTCTACTACTCTCTACTACTCACTCTTTACTACTCTCTACTACTCACTCTCTACTGCTCTACTACTCACTCTACTACTTACTCTCTACTACTCTCTACTACTCATTCTCTTCTACTCACTCTCTACTACTCTCTACTACTCACTCTACTATTCACTCTACTACTCTCTACTTCTCACTCTCTGCTACTCTCTCTACTGCTCTCTACTACTCTCTACTACTCACTCTCTACTCTCTATTACTCACTCTCTACTCTCTACATCTCTCTACTCTCTCTACTGGTCTCTACCTCTCTACCTCTCTACCTCTACACTTCTACCTCTCGACCTCTCTCTACACGCACACATATACACATATATATATGCATATATGTGCATATGCATTTATATATATGTATGTGTATATATATATATACATACATATATAAACATATATAATCTGCATATCTATATAAATACAAATATAAATGCATGCATACATATACATATATGCATACATATGCATGTTATTTACATGAAAGTTTAAAAAACACCAATAAAAGCAAAGCTAAAAAGCCATCTCTTTACAAACAGAATGGCTTTAACTTAAATGAGGGTGCGATCTATTGCATTTTCAATGCTTGTTTACTTTGGTTCCATCAAGAAGGCATTCAGATGTGTCACACATTTGCCTTTAAATTCTGAATGTCAGCACTCTAGTTGCTCATTAGATCACTGTAGTAAAGCTACTGCTCACCAGGGAAGTCTGCTGCTAGTATTCCAAGTGCATGTTTCAGTCTGCATGTCAGAATTTTTTTAATGAAATAGAAGAGGATTTGAGAAGTCAAAATGTGCCCTAATTTTTCTTTCTTCAGCACAAATCATAATTTCTATGGCAAAATGAACCCCCTCATTTTGTTTCTTTCCAAACTAAATGTTTTAAGTGTTACCACTTTATTTCAATCAAGATCACTTCAGGTGCACCATACTTTTGTGATAAGTAAGACTGTTAGCGCTCTAGTTGTTCTTTAGAACACTCTGGGACATTCTGTCATTGGGCTATACTTGGGCTACATCTGGGGGATATTTGTGCTACATTTGGGCTCTTTTGCCTCTGGTGGCCATCTTGGGAGACTTATTTGTTATGAAGCTTCCTAATTTCCTCATTTACTACAGTCTCCTCAGTAGGCAATACTTTCAGTTTTCTACTTTGATTCCATCAATAAGGCATTCAGATGTGGCGCACATTTGCCATAAATTCAGAATGTTAGCACGCTAGTTGCTTATTAGATCACTGTAGTAAAGCTAATTCTCACCAGGGAAGTCTGCTGCTGGTATTGAAAGTGCATGTTTCAGTCTGCATGTTAGAATTTTTTAATGAAATAGAAGAGGATTTGAGAAGTCACTCAAAATGTGCCCTAATTTTTCTTTCTGAAGCACTAATCATACTTTCTATGGCAAAATGAACCCCCTCATTTTGTTCCTTTTCAAAATAAATGTTTTCAGGCTCACCACTTCATTCCAATCAAGATAGCTTTTGGTGTGCCATACTTTTGTCATAAGTAAGACTGTTAGAGCTCTAGTTGTTCTTTAGAACACTCTGGGTCATTCTGTCATTGGGCTATATGGCCGGGATACCCGTCACCCCCTCCCAACACAAACCCCAAGGATGGGGAGACGGACACAGTTCTTGACTTTTGGAAGGCGGGAGGGAGTTACCCTCCCGGCCGTATTTATTAAAATATGAAACAAAATTAAAACATTAAAATAACAGTTTCATATCATGTACAATTTCATTTTCGCATTACGATGTTTATTGGCTAACCTTAACACATCTCTAATACAAAGGTTCTCCTAGCCGATTCTAAACATCCTGCAAATGCATATTCTCAAAATTAAATTGTACATCCTAACATTACGGGCCAACGGCAAGGTCGTAACCGGTGTCAGATCCCTAATACCAGAACTCCCCCCCTTACTTGTGAGGGGCGGGCGCACAGAGGACTGTACCTCTGTGCCAACTTCCAATTTCCCTTGTCTTAACTGGGGCCCCATATTTACTCGACGCCATCTTAGTGGTCGTCCGAGGACTCGTGTGAGGTGTCTAGAAGGTAGCGTAGACCCCCCTCCCACCCCACACTGCTTACCACATCCGCCGTCGCGGATGTCCTGGCCCCGGGAAATTCCCAGGAGGGGCCCGTAGCCCCTCCTCCCCTGGGAGGGGCCTATGACCGCCTTCCCTTTTTCGGCGGCCCCATCCTTAGAGGGGTACCGCCTCCCCGTGTGAGGGGCCAATGGCCGCCTCCCCCGGGCGCTCCCATCCATAATGGGTGGCGCCCCACCTCTAGGGATCTTCCAATTACTGCTCACCGATCATGACCTTACCGCCCGACCAAAATAAATACGACATCTTGAACCTACTGAGGACGGAATAAACGGTTATACTAGATATTACACAATAACCTTTATTTACACAAGTAACACCTCATTCAACTAGCTGTGATACTTCACCTAAGAACATGCTAAATAGCAACCATTTTATTATCCTCCAAAAAAGACAATCCAGGCTTTATTAAAACGACCTGTAAAAGAGATAATATCACCGTTAATCGACTTTATTGCAGTACTAATCGTTGCCATAAGGAGCTGGTGGGTGGGTCAAAATTGGCTCCTTGTTCCGTCTCGGGCTCACGTGCAACGATGAGGTGCAGCGTCCAAGCACAGGAACAAGAGGATGCTTCCTTAGATTGTTGCTCTTTTATTCTTCCTCGGGAGGGCGTGTACCCTCTTCCGATCTGCCTACGGGGCGTGGCCAACGGTGTAGGTGTCTAGGACAACCCCTCTTGGGCGGGAAAAGGCGTGCCCCGGCTACGCCGCTTCGGGCATATCAGCCGAGACACGCCTCCCGCCCAAAATGGTTTCCCGGGGGGGTCAGGGGACCCTACCATACGTTCGGGGGGACCGAGTGGTCGCCCCTTTCCATATGGCCGGGATACCCGTCACCCCCTCCCAACACAAACCCCAAGGATGGGGAGACGGACACAGTTCTTGACTTTTGGAAGGCGGGAGGGAGTTACCCTCCCGGCCGTATTTATTAAAATATGAAACAAAAATAAAACATTAAAATAACAGTTTCATATCATGTACAATTTCATTTTCGCATTACGATGTTTATTGGCTAACCTTAACACATCTCTAATACAAAGATTCTCCTAGCCGATTCTAAACATCCTGCAAATGCATATTCTCAAAATTAAATTGTACATCCTAACATTACGGGCCAACGGCAAGGTCGTAACCGGTGTCAGATCCCTAATACCAGTACTCCCCCCCTTACTTGTGAGGGGCGGGCGCACAGAGGACTGTACCTCTGTGCCAACTTCCAATTTCCCTTGTCTTAACGGGGGCCCCATATTTACTCGACGCCATCTTAGTGGTCATCCGAGGACTCGTGTGAGGTGTCTAGAAGGTAGCGTAGACCCCCCTCCCACCCCACACTGCTTACCACATCCGCCGTCGCGGATGTCCTGGCCCCGGGAAATTCCCAGGAGGGGCCCGTAGCCCCTCCTCCCCTGGGAGGGGCCTATGACCGCCTTCCCTTTTTCGGCGGCCACATCCTTAGAGGGGTTCCGCCTCCCCGTGTGAGGGGCCAATGGCCGCCTCCCCCCGGGCGCTCCCATCCATAATGGGTGGCGCCCCACCTCTAGGGATCTTCCAATTACTGCTCACCGATCATGACCTTACCGCCACAGGCCGGATAGTTGACCGGCTATCCGGACCCCCCACAAATTCCTACTAAAGGTCATGGCTACACATACTCTTTAACCAAGCTAAGAAGTCTCCTATGAGTAAGACATTCCCCTCCCGGGACAAATGGACCCCATCTTCAAGATACATGAGATCCCCTCGAATACATCCATGTGGAATACAATGCAACTGGCCTGAATGAAACAACCTACTAAGTTTGTTATTAACTTTCTTTACCGACTGATTCAAAGCTGACACAGAGAGGGCCCCCGCCACACCTTTCTAGGAATCATGTGTGACCATGCAATCGTGCACCCCGGAACCCTTCTCGCCAACCAACTCACTGTGGATAAAATTGACTCGAGAAGTACTCGTCGACCAATGGTAACCAAATCATTGCCCCCGAGATGTACTATGATTACAGACGGCGGTGACCTCGTCCGCCCTAGCAGTCCCTCCATAAAAGTTTGAAACTGGTCAATACAGAGTCCGCCCCTTCCGTGGAAGGTCACCCTGCACCCGTATTCCCCAGCCACGTGAATCATGTCACCTGCTTTGAATACGTCCGCGGCTCGCCTCACGTATGAGTGGCCAACGACCCACACCACTCTTCCCTCAGCCGGTGATCTTTGACCGCTGGTCCCCAGGTGTCGGGTCAACTGCACAGTCCGCCCCGCAAAGCCTGCTCGCGAAACTGTAAACCAAACAGAAAACAAGAAGCGTGAGTGCATGACATTAGCTTCACAACATGTGCAACCGCACATACCTTTTATAACAATTCGAGGACCAACGCCCCAACTGTTTTACCTTTTCAACACTCAGACCCCTGGCTGTAGCCTCTGTAGCAGCCCCTATCCGGAAGGAATGGGTCCCAAAATCGCTCGGGTTCAAGCCCGCTGCTGCGATTGCCATAGTCAGCACCCGCTGGAACTGAAACCTAGTCAGTGGGGTGGCGTTGGTGTGCCTCAGCAAGCTTC
The DNA here is from genome assembly GCF_964263255.1 of Lissotriton vulgaris. Lineage (NCBI taxonomy): Eukaryota > Metazoa > Chordata > Amphibia > Caudata > Salamandridae > Lissotriton > Lissotriton vulgaris. The sequence goes on along the minus strand of NC_141691.1, from coordinate 627,300,634 downwards.
CCCCCCATGATGCCGCCCTCTGCGCTAAATACTCCTCCACGCTTTTTACCGGGAACATGGGAGACCCTGGAATCCGCTGGACTACCACACAGTCCCCGATCGCTCCCTGATCGGTCTTGGACCTGGCTATTGAGACTACCATCGTCTCGCCCTTAATTTGGATGTGTTCTCGACACAGACCTCCCCCCGTATCCTGCTTATTCCTCGCTACCAGTTCGCTCACCCGCATAGCCCCATGGAATGCTAATGCAAAAGCGGCCCGGAACAGCACTGTCTCTGATTGAGATGAACATGTCGCAGGGAGTACGGACATTAACAGGGACAACCTTTCCAGACCTATCGGGTGCCTCTCATCCACTCTACGACCCTCAAGGCGTTGCCACCCACGCAGAGCCTTTCTTACGAGAAAGGACGATGTGGGGTCCTGGATGCCATAAGCCTGCGCCATGAAGGCAATGGCGGCCCTGTGTCTATTGGCTGTTGCCAGTGTTCGGCCTGCCTGATGTAGTGATACCAGAAATTTCAGGACATACTCCTCCTGCCCCCAATGCTCCCTCCTAGCTGAACCCAAAAATTCCCAATAGGAACGGAACGCCCCTTCATATGCCTTCCTTGTCCTGGGTGCTAGACTCTCTCACACGAGGTTTTGTAATCCGGGGCACCGAGAGACCAGAGAGCTTCGGAGAATGGTGCCGCCACCAAGTCCGCTGAGGGCAGAAAACCCCGGAAGGCCTGCATGTGGGAACGAGAGAGTGCATCAGCTGCCTGGTTCAGTACCCCAGGCACGTGTCTTGCCCTAAAGTGGACGTTTAGTCTCATACACAGCAGGACAATTTCTTTCAGTAATCTCAGAATCCATTTGCAGCGTGCTGCCTGATTATTGATACATTCAACAACTGTCATATTATCAGACCAGAACACCACAGTGCAATCACAAAACCCTTCTGGCCATGTTTTCAAGGCCACCAGAATGGGGAACAGCTCAAGAAACCCAATGTTACCTGTGAGCCCACTATCGTGCCACCACGTCGGCCATGTTCGTGCCGACCATTGAATACCAACGATGGCACCAAAGCCCACACTCCCCGCCGAGTCGGTCCACAACCCCAGCTCCTCGGAGGAAGCTGGCGGTTTGTTCCATACGACGCGACCGTTGAAATCCGCCAGAAATGCCAGCCATATGCGCATATCCTGGCGAACCTCTGCTGACAGTCGTGTGCGGTGGTGACCTTCTTTGAGGCCAACCATGGCTTGTGCGATAGAGCGGGAAAAGGGGCGAGCCATCGGTATCACTCTCAGGGCAAAGTTAAGCTGACCCACAGCCTGCTGCAACTGATGGAGAGTTACTTTTTTCCCGCTGAGGCATACTTTAAGTGAGGCTATAAATTTCATTACCTTCTCCTTGGGCAAACGGAAGCACCCCTCTACCGAATCGAGCTCAATTCCCAGAAACTCGAGTGAAGTAGATGGCCCTACCGTTTTGCCTGGTGCCAGTGGCACGCCAAAACGTTCCATGAGATTACAGAATTCCCTCAAAGCCTGTGCACATTCCGTGTCCCCAGCTGCCCCCAGGAACAGAAAATCATCAAGGTAATGCATAACTTGCGTAAAGCCCGTGGCTCTGGTGAATGCCCATTGCAAAAAAGTACTGAACTTCTCAAAATACGCACACGAGATGGAGCATCCCATCGGCATACATTTATCCATGTAGTAGCGTCCTTGAAACACAAAACCTAAGAGACGCTGATCGTGTGGGTGTACCGGGAGCAACCGGAACGCTGACTCGATATCTGATTTAGCCATCAGCGCTTCGGGCCCCAGGCGATTCAACATGGTGACGGCCTCATCGAACGATGCATACCGCACCGAACAGACTCCCGGGTCAATCGCATCATTCACCGAAAGACCCTTAGGAGCGGACAAATTATGGATTAACCTGAACTCACCCGGGTCCTTCTTGGGGACTACTCCCAACGGTGAACAAACAAAGTTAACAACCGGCGGGTGTCCATATGGACCCGCAACCCGACCCCGGGCCACCTCCTTTGCAATCTTTGCCTGTACCACCGCCGAATTTTGTTGAACCGATAGTTGGTTCTTACACTGTGCTTCCCCCCGAAAATCCCCCACCGGGATGCGGAAACCATATGAGAAACCGTCTCGCAACACCCCGGCAGCGACATGATCAGGGTATTCGTTCAGCCAAGGGATCATTGCCATGATATCAACGGGAGTAGGTAACGGTGCCTCTCGGTCGATGTTAGACCTGTTTGGCCCCTCCTCTACCTCCCGTATCACCATTCTTGGCTCTGCACGAACTCTCGGGGTGTGAAGACTGTCCGCACACTGCACACTCATGCCTGAACTTGCATGCCCCTTGAGGCCTAGTGCACTTGCCCCTGTTAAAGCTCCAACAGACCCCTTTTCTACCCGAGTTCCCGGCATTCTTTGTGTGCTCACCACTGTTGAGGCCCGCCCGAAAGGGCGCCGCCATAAAATGGCGGGAAGGCTCAGCCCCGTTCCCGCCGAAAGAAGACGACTTCGTCGTGTCCGGCATAACCTGCTTCTGCCAAGAAATGGAGTCGAAACAATCCCACGTCAGAGATGAGTCGTGCTCCTTGGCCTTACGAAATTTGTTATCATAACCCAACCATCGATTGCCTTCATACGATTCATAAAATTCCATTATACGTGTCTGGTAACAAGCTACTTCCGTCAATACTTCAGGCCTACGTTCCCCCATGATTGCAGTGAACATTCCAAACGCTCTGGCCCAGTTAGCGATCGTTTCATCTACCCTGAAACCCGCCATTTTTGCACGCCATACACTCAGATGCAACAACTCTTTCTGATTTTTAATGTGCTCTATCTCATCGTGATCGGTCAACAGCGAAAACATGTTCACATATTTATCCGCCCAAATCCTTTCTTTCACATCCTTAGGGATATGTTGAACCACCTTTTCCCTCCTTGAGGGTAACGATCCCTCCCCCGCCATTGGCAACGGCTGCTTACCCGAACCAGTAGCTGGATCTGTTGTTGCTGTCTTTCCCACGCTCGACGCCGGTTGTTCCGAGGGATTCTGCGGGGAAACAAGAGGACAAGGTGCCTTCGCAGCATCTCTCGATTGTCGCAACTGCTTCATTATTAACCTGGCCTCCTCGGCCGTGTCTCCCGGCGCCACAGCACCCTCGTTGCTCTTGCCTAACCACGCCGCCAACTGGGCGGCCAGCTCGGGAGGCATATCCCCCTCATTAACAGGTGTAACTACCACAGGGATCGGCTGTCCCTCGTTCGGGCTCGGAACTGGGGCCTCCACTGGACTGACCGGGCTCGCTGGAGGTGACTCGGGAACTGGGGCTTCCCCCCCTGCCGCCCTATTCCTGGCCCTTTTACCTCTCCCGGTAGGGACTACTCCCGGCAATGCTGGCCTGATGACTTTCTTCGGTCTACCTGTACCATTCATTGCCGCCATCTGCTTCTTCATGTTCGCCATGTCTTTTACCAGCATGCGAAGCATTTGTTCGGTCCCCGCCTTCTTTCCGACCTTCTTGCCAGGCATCGTTCACGGCTAAATTGGCTCCTTGTTCCGTCTCGGGCTCACGTGCAACGATGAGGTGCAGCTTCCAAGCACAGGAACAAGAGGATGCTTCCTTAGATTGTTGCTCTTTTATTCTTCCTCGGGAGGGCGTGTACCCTCTTCCGATCCGCCTACAGGGCGTGGCCAACGGTGTAGGTGTCTAGGACAACCCCTCTTGGGCAGGAAAAGGAGCGCCCCGGCTACGCCGCTTCGGGCATACCAGCCGAGACACGCCTCCCGCCCAAAATGGTTTCCCGGGGGGGTCAGGGCACCCTACCATACGTTCGGGGGGACCGAGTGGTCGCCCCTTTCCATACTGGGGCTCCATCTGGGCTACATTTGGGCTCTTTTGTCTCTGGTGGCCATCTTGGGAGACTGCATGTCAGAATTTTTGAATGAAATAGAAGAGGATTTGAGAAGTCACTCAAAATGTGCCCTAATTTTTCTTTCTGCAGCACTAATCATACTTTCTATGGCAAAATATACCCCCTCATTTTGTTCCTTATTAAATTAAATGTTTTAAGAGTTACCATTTTATTCCAATCAAGATGGCTTCAGGTGTGCCATACCTTTGTAATAGGTAGGACTGTTAGCGCTCTAGTTGTTCTTTAAAACACTCTGGGAAGCTGCAGTAGAACACAAAAGAATCAACTGACAGTCTCTGTCCTTTTTGGATGTACATGTTTTACTGAGAATGTCAGACTTCATTCCCACATGACTGAGAAAGATAATGTGAATTTACAGAAAATATGCTTGCAGTTTAGCTTATAGATCCTCTTCCAAACCACTGTGGGAAAAGCATGAGATAATAGTTTTCTTTCAAACATGATTCATGATATCCAAGCAGAAGGCTTTTTCACATGGTAAAATCACCTTAGAACACACCACAATTCCTAAAATGAGTATGGTACCATCAACAAATGATTTATAATGTAACTAAAGTCCTAAAACCTTCTATTAACTGCAATGCTTTTTAATGAGGTGCTATCATGTATATTGGTCCCAAGATGGCTCGCAACACTTCTTGGATGAAGTGCTGACAGCCGAACAGATCTCATGATGAGATGTGTGGTTAGGCTCCGCCCAGATATATATATATTTTTTCTTTTGATTTTCTCAGGAACTACGTTAGGGATTTATACCATTTAACCAAAAGGGTGATCTACGTATCAGACCCTACCATTTTCCTAAATTTGGTGTAATTCCGTTCAGCGGTTCGGGCTGTAGCCGTGTCTAATCGTCCTATGGAAATTAACATGGGGAAAACACGTTTTGGGACCCCCCTTTTTTTCTCGGCCCCCGCTTGACGAATCTTCCCGAGACTTTCACTGAAGGAGCGGAGCGGAGCAGGCCATCTTCTTTGAGAAATTCGCGAAGATTCAACAACCGGCCCCAAAGTTATTCCCAATAGAATGTTGCGGATTTCGTATGAAAACTAGGTCCTAACCATAACTAATAACTACCTACTTGCGACCACCAGTAGGTAATATATATATATATATATATATATATATATATATATATATATATATATATATATATATATATATATATATATATATATATATATATATATATGGCGATACAAAGAATCGGACATGGATTTGACGGAACATCAGAGTCACCCAATTGGCCCGGTATCATCCAATGGCTGAAGTGGACAGAATATAACAGTCCAATCATTTACAGCGTACTATGGACAAGCATTACAGCATTGAGGAGGCGATGAACGGCGAAACGCGTCTGCTGTTAACAAACAAAGCCAAAATGACCCTGCGAGTGCTCCAAAAAGGTGTTTTGAAGTTGCTGTGCAGCAAGAATGAGGTCCCACCCTAATTATGGAGACAGCACCCACCCTGTGTTCGGAGTTTGAGGTGGGAGTGGTGTTAGTGAAAATATATACATATATATATATATCCGGTACACCGCGTCTCCACCCAGTGGCGAGGGTTCCCACCACCGCTGCAAAAACTCCACGGACACGGGCCAGGTAAGTGCTGAATACCTTTATTTGTGCAAATTCAGCCTCATTATATATATATATATATATATTATCCCAAAGATGCCTCTGACTCAAGGATGTCACTCCACAACGAGGTAAGTTTCCAACTTCTTTATTTCAGGAAACCATACATAGCGGCTGCATTTCAATCCGACTTGTTTCGGGGCAGCAGGCTCCTTCTTCATGGGGCGGTGCTTATGCAATGGGCAGTGTCACCACAGATGTATTTATCCCATACAGCGCATGCGCTGTCCAGTGAGGCATGCTGGGACCTGTAGTCCGATTCTTCTCCTTAGATGGAGTCCGTCCATTCTGCCTCTATATTACCACTATATTATGTATGGCGCAGTTGGTGGCAGCAGCCGCCACACTTTATTCGAACCTGCTTCCCATCCACCTCCAATAGCTGGACACAGAAAACGGCACACCAGGAAAATCCAGCACAAATCCTTTTATGGTGCACTCATGGAACAAGGACGACGTGTTTTGGCATTTGCCTTTATCAAGTTACCACCATTTTGTTTTCAAACATATTTAAGTCCATCTTTCATGACAAATTCATAGAGATAGAAAACATACTTTCAATTCGTCTCAGACACAAAATCATATAATCACAATGTTCAAATAATATATTGAAACAGTGTTAATAAGATCTCATATTTACAAATTTACAAATCTGTAGTTTCACAATTCATGCCAATACGGATAAGGGATTGCCATTTAGTATATCGGCCTAATCTCATGAGCAGTCGCTAGGCCAGCAGGGTAATGTAGTTCGCCTATTGAGAGCTTGTCTGCTATTGGGCGAATTCACTCAATGTCACATGTCTCTGCCTAGTGTCACATGATTCACAACTGATCGCTATGCGGCTGGGTAATGTAGTATCCCGCCGGGTGCGAGCGGGGTTCGAGACTGCTCTAAGGTGGAATTCCATATATATATGTATATATATATCTATACATAAACCTGTAATATAAATATAATAAGAAATTATATATATATATATATATATATACATAGTAAAATAAAATATTTAAATACAATTTTATCTTTAAAACAATATTTTGCACTGCATTAACTAAAACAGTAGGGAAAATATTGGATAGCAGAGGGCATACAATTACCATTCCCACTCCACGGAGTGCAACAATAGGAAAAGTGTTGGATAGTGGAGGTGAATAATTTACTATGCCCACTCCAGGGAGTGCAACAGTAGGGAAAGTATTGGATAGAGGAGGGGAATAATTTACTGTTCCAACTCCAGGTAGTGCAATAGTAGGGAAAGTGTTGGATAGCGGAGGGTAATGCTTTACTATTCCCACTCCAGAAAGTGCAACAGTAGGGAAATTGTTGGATAGCGGAGAGGATAATTTACTATTACCACTCCACAGAGTGCAACAGGAGGGAAAGAATTGGATAGCGAAGGGGAATAATTTACTATTCCAACTCCAGGGAGTGCAACAGTAGGGAAAGCGTTGGATAGCGCGAGGGATACATTTACTATTCACACTCCAACTAATGCAACAGTAGACAAAGTGTTGGATAACGGAGGGGAATAATTTACTATTCCACTCCAGCAAAATAATAAACATTAATTAACAAGTACTTAAATATTAAAACATTATTTACCTCTCACCAAATGCCCCTATAAATAACACCACCACTACTGTAAAACATGACACAATTAACATAATTAGTTGACAATTAATTACCTAATAACAATGAACAATAACATTAACAACAATGAGTAATACAATAATTCATATTATTAAGACTATAAAATAGCAATAAATAAATATTATCTGAAAAATTAAAAATGATATTAATTTTGAATTACTTGCCACACTACTCCCCTCTAAATACACAGCTCAATCCTAGAAAATTGACACAATTTACATATTTACCAAATAATAATTAATAAATAACACATTATTTAACACAATTAACAATATTAAATACACAAATATTAATTATTAAAAATTATCAATGAATTATAATTAAATTACTTTCCACCCTACTCCCCTATAAACCCACAGCACGCTCTTTAAAAAAGAACACAATTAAAATATCTACCAATTATTATTAATAATTAATATCTGATTAATAACTAATTAATAACAAAATATTCAACACAATTAACAACATAAAATATTAAATACATAAATATTAATTAACAATTAATTAATTAATTAATTATAATTACATTACTTCACACCCTATTCCCTATAAACCCACAATCCACTCCTAAAAAAAGACACAATTAACATATTTACCAATTCATTCTTAATAATGAATAACCAATTAATAACTGAGTAATAACAAATTAATTAACATAATTTATTTATTTATTTTTTATGAATTTGTAGGGCGCAACAGCTACCCAAAAAGGGTTTCCCGGCGCCAGGACAGGGACTGAGAGCAGGAAAGCAAGAGTGAAAAGAAAAGTTACTGATTGAATAACCAGGTCTTCAGGGAACTGCGGAAATGGAAGTAGTTAGATTCTATGCGGAATGGCAGGAGGGAGAGCATTCCAGAGAGTAGGACCAAGATAGGAAAAAGAGTGGTCGCCCATCCTAGCAAGTTTGAATCTGGGCACCACAAAATTATCTAAGGAAGCTGAACGGAGATGGCGAGTAGGAACATATGGGCAGGCCAAAGAGAGCAGATGTTGAGGAGCTACATCCCATTTGATCTTAAACATATTACTCAGGGCTTTACATTTTATACGATTTTCCACCCTGAGCCAATGTAGGTCACGAATATAGCCGGTGATGGGAGTGAATCTGGGGACACTGCATAGCAGTCTCGCTGCAGGGTTTTGCACCAACTGCAGTCTACGGGCCACAGCCTTATTAGCACCCAGAAAAAGGACATTACCATAATCCAGCCATGAGGTGATAAGGGCATGGGCCACAGTTTTCTGGACGGTCTTAGGCAACATCCAAAGGATTTTCTTAAGCCATTTTAAGATGGTGAAGCAGGTGGCTGTGACCCTGACTGCTTGATGGTGCATGGATAGAGTATCATCAATATAAACACCCAGATTACGGACGTGACTGGAAGGCTGTGGGAGAATTCCCATCTGAACAGGCCAATATAATGGGCCCTACAGGTCTTTCTCCTTGCCAAGAACTAAAACCTCATTTTTTTCACTTTTGAGTTTTAAAAAGTTCTGGTTCATCCATGTAGCAATACGCCTAAGGCCTGATTGGAGACAGGATGTAGAACCAGAATCTGAACGAGATAGTGAAAAGATGATTTGAGAGTAAAGCATAGGTAAAAAGAGTCAGGGCAGCCTCTTCAGCAATGTCCACTAAAGGCCTAACATATATATTAAAAAGTAAGCAACTCAGTATCGAGCCCTGAGGTACCCCTAAGGGAGATGGATAGATGTTAGTCCGATCAGTAGCGGAAAAGATCTGAAAAGTACGGCCATCCAGGAAAGAAACAATCCAGTCCAGAGCGGTACCACAAATGCCGGAGGACCTCAGCATGTTAACTAGTATGGGATGGGAGATATTGTCAAACGCTGCACTATCATCCAAAAGGTGGCGAAGCCTCTCTATGACCCCCAGCAAAGTGGTTTCAGGTGAAAATCCTACTCTGAACCCAGATTTAGAGGGGGGGAGAATTGTGTTGGTCTTGATAAACTGGGACAAATGAAAGTGAATGTGCCTTTCAAGGATTTCAGAGAAAATCGGTAAGAGAGAGATCGGACGATAGTTAGTAAGAATAACAGGATCATCAGTCGGTGTTTTAAGAAGAGGAGTTACAATGGAATGTTTCCACAGTGGAGGGATCTTGGGCTTAATTAGGGAAGAATTTAATGCATCCAAAATTACCTTCATGTGACAACAATCGAGTTGCTTAAGAATAGAAGCTGGTAATGGGTCATTAGGAGAGCCTGTCTTGACTTTATCCAGAATAAGAGTGAGAGAGTGCAAGCTAAGAGGGGGCCAACAATCCCGACGAAAGGAGGTAGTGCAACACTCCAAAGCTGGGTGTAGCCTATCAGCAGTCAAGTTAGACAAAGGTAGTGTGAGATTAGCAGCTGTCGAACTAGATTGTAAAGACATGGATAGAGGACAGTGAGCAATTTCAGAATGAATCTTCTCAATTGTTTGAGTGAAGAATTTGGCCAAATCTTCGCATTGCTGTTTGTTTAAAGGCATTGGGGTGGCAGTAGTTTCTGATCCGCCTAATTATTTTACCAACCGAAAAAGAGTTTTGGAGCAGTTAGCTTTATCAGTGCTAGTTTTAGAAACAAAGCTGGCCCTGGTCTTCTCGCAACGATTATGATATGATTTCAACTCTGTTTTATAGGCATATTTAAGATCAGACACATAATCCCTGCGCCATTTTCATTCCAATACTTTACATTTGGATGTTACAGTCTTTAAAGTGTAATTATACCCAGGGGCAGGGGAACGATGATGTAAAAGCTTTTTCTTGGTCAAGGGAAGACATGAATCTATGGCATTGGAAAGCCATATATTGACGTTCTCTGAGAGTGCAACAACTTGCGAGTCAGAAGTAGGTAGATTACAATTTAGGTAATTGTTAAGGATATTAGCATCAACTTTGTTCCAATCACGTTTAAGCGACATAAGGGAAAGGTGTGGGGACACCAGAGCAGGTAGGAGAGGAATTGAAAATTTTAGTAAGTAATGGTCGGACCAGCAAAGAGGTATAGCTGGAGCGCAGCAAATATCAGTGAAAGTGGAAAAGATGGAATCAAGAAGGTGTCCTGCTTTATGTGTAGGACCAGAATTGTAGAGATTAATATTCATAGCAGCAAGGTCAGAGATGAAGTTAATACACGTGGAGCTTGACAAATCATCTAAATGTAAATTTAGGTCCCCGAGTATTGAATTTTTTTTTGTGCTCATCATTAATGGGGATATGAGACCTGGTAGAGAAGTGGTCCATGAGGAAGGAGGGCCGGGTGGGCAATAAATTAATAGGCCAGAAAAAGTAAATTTGGGAATAAGTGCAATTTTAAACAAAGCCACTTCACAATTGGGAAGATCTGCGGGCTCAAATTTACATTGGAGATGTTTCTTGTAAATAACAGCTATTCCCCCGCCAGTTTTCATGCCTCTATCCCTTCTAACGATGGCATAGCTAGATGGTAAGGCAGTGTCAATGTCGGGGCAAGGGTACTCATTTAGCCACGTTTCAGTGAGAAAAAGCGTGTTGGGTGATTTCTTAAATAGCAGATCAAAAATATCCCTTTTATGGTTAGGGAGAGAGCTACAATTTACACTGAAGAAAGTGAACTCTTTAGAGGGGGAAGCAGTACAAGGTGTGACAGGGCTATTACCTGGAAACACAGGATAGTATAACTGAGGAGTGACGAGCGAGCAATTACAGCCCGGACAGCAATCTTTCTCTAAGTTATTGCCAAAAAGCTGGATACAACTGGGTTTAATACCTGTGCAAAGGGCTAGGAGATCATCAGACGAATATGTAAGTCTATTAGGAAGCATTTGGCCAGGGGTCATGGCCCCTAGTCCCGGTCGAGCGCGGCCGGGCGCAGACGGGCTTGCCTTTGGAGCGCCCGCTGCTCGCGTCCGCTGCTCGCGTCCGCTGCACGCGTCCGCTGCACGGAGTGATAAGCATTCAATTTGAAACCCTGGTCAGGTGACCGGCAAGCCAGGTTCCCCCGCCTCCTTTTTCTCTAGCCCAGGAAGAAAATATGTTGCGACCTCCCTCTACGTCAAGCGGGAAAACCCGTGGTGGAATGGGGAGTATGCAGTGAGAACGGGGAGTCAGAGGAGATCAAGTAGGTGAAGCCAACAGGGTCAGTGAAACGGACAAGATGCCAGTTAAAAACGGGACATATTCTCCCTACAAACAGATGAACTAATAGTTAAAAAACTTTTTTTGTTCTTCATGAATCATAATAAGGTAGCCCAGGAAGCCATATTACCACAGAGGAGCTTTCACTCCCAGCGCGCGTCCAAGCGCGAGGTGAAAAGCATTCAATTTGAAACCCCGGTCAGGTGACCGGCAAGCCTTGTTCTCCCGTCTTCTTTTCCTCTAGCCCAGGAAGAAAATATGCCGAGACCTCCCTCCACGTCAAGCGGGAAAACCCGTGGTGGAACGGGAGTATGCGGTGAGAACAGAGCGTCAAAGGAGATCAGGTAGGTGAAGGCAACAGGGTCAGTGAAACGGAAAAGTTGTCAGTTAAAAACTGAACATATTCTCCCTACAAACAGAAAAACTAATAGTTAAAAAGAGTTTTTTTGTTCTTCATGAATATAAATTATTAAATACGCACATATTAATTAATTAACATAATTAATCAATTAATTTTAATTAAATGCCTTTCCACCCTACACCCCTACAAACCTACAACCCACTAGGGAACTAAAACGCAATATTTAATTTCCTAAATAATTAATCATTTCTAAAAATGTATTAATAAATATTTTATAATTAAATTACTTCCCACCCCATTCCCCTATAAACCCACAACCTGCTATGGAATTAAAATACGCAAAAATGACTTAACACAATTATTTACTCATAAACATTTCAAACATAAATTAGAAAAATAAACTATACTTTTAACACATATACTAAAATACAGAACATTAAAATAAATTTCAATATTATTAACGACAATATTTTGACTAACAATATTACTAACTTCGATATTAACAAAAACTATATTTCTTACCTCCATGTCGATATTCTGATTGACGATATTCTTGCAAGTCGATATTTTGTCACATCGATATTTACACATCGATATTATGGCATATCGATATTTAATCTTCGATATTATGACTCAATACCGTGCACCCCCTCAATGTGGAACACAGTGCACCTCCTGATGACCTATTTTCCTCTTTGCCCACATCTATAATACAGCATGAGTGCAGAGGCAACGTTTGCTCTTATTTGCATGTGTTTATGTCTTATGCAAGTGAAGGAATGCTCACTTGCATAGGACATAAACACATGCTACATGTGTGCCAGCCCCATCTGTAGGAACATTCTGTAATACCAAAGGGCCCCTGTGCAGGCACACATGACTTGAATTTTTAAAGAATGAAGTGAAAAATATTGCCTAAAAGCATAAAGTGCTAACTGGGGTTATCTGGTCACTCTTGAACAAGTCAAAGTCAAAAGCTCAGGCTGACTGCAATGGAGCAGGGGCAGATCCAGTCCCAGATTAGTGCTGCAGAAAGATTACCTTCTCAGATTTTGTGCTAAGGATGCCGTTAGCGTTGGGGAGGTAACAGGGATCGAGGAGACCATAGCTGGTGGTGGATTTTCAGAACTTAACCATCTGGTTCCTGAGGGCTAGCCGGTAACTAATTATACCCTGGAGGGGTTTCTTGAGGGCTTGCTACCATCCCTGGCGGGGTTTCTTGGGTGCTTGCTACCAATCCTGATAGGGTGACTATACAGATGTTGAAATGGGCTGCAGCCCACTCCCTTCTGTAGCACTATACTGTTAACAAAAAGCAGGCTTGGTAAGAGGACATCCCGCTTCCACCTCATTGGCTCAAACAGGCCCATTATCATGCTTTTAAGCGTCTTGTAGAATCTGATAAACTTCATGTACACATACATGAAGTTGGTGCCTCTGTTGACACTACTTCCTTGGGGAAACCCACTCCAGTGAAAATCCCCATTAGGGCCCTAGCCACTACAGGTGTATTATTGGAGCTCAGAAATATGGCCTCTGGAAACCTAGTGGCATGATCCACCAAGGCTAGGATAAACCGATTGCCTAAGGCCGTCTTGGGTTCCAAGCATCCCACAATATCAATGCCCACCCTCTCAAAAGCAGGACCAAAAGCAGGCCAGCTAGTAAAGGGATCTTTAAGGTTTTTACTAGTCTTCCCACTAGCCTGGCAAGTGAGACCCAAACATTTTTCTCATTTGGGGCCAATAAAAGTGGGTGGCCAGCCTTTCACAGATCTTGCCTTGCCCCAGATGTCCTGCCTGGGATATTTTATGATTCAACAGTCAGGGTTTGTGCTCTCAATGGTAAGGCCGAGCCATAGGGAACAATAAACAACCGAATGCCAGTACCAATAGTTTTTTTAACTTATTACTTAGGACGTCACCTTGACCCAAACAAAATGACCACTATGTTTTTTTTCTTCTCAGTTTTTAAATCTATCAAAATGTATTAATCCACATTATCGTTTCAACAGATTATTTAAACACATTCCGAAAAGTTCCATGTACCAAATAACTCCCAATCGACACAATATAACACCTCTCTCATACTCACAGTCATATCTTCAACACATTTACTATTCTAGTTTATGTACAATTTACCAACCTTCTCTCATTCAAACCAGCAGCCAAACAACCATTCATCCTTCCAAACACCCACACTATCAAAAGAAGACAACATTAAATTATATTTTAGAGAAAACAAATACATTAACAGGAGGACCTAGGGTTTAAAATCTCACAATAACTACTAGAATCCAAACAAATTCCCACAATTATAAACACTCAATAGGTCTCAACAAACAGGTTGACGCATTTCGAACACCCAAATTCAATTAGTGGTGTTCTCCTCGGGACCGGCAAGCTGCGGAAAAAAACAAACAAAAAATATCACTCAGTTACTCTATAAAACTACATCATCCATCCTGCGTCTTAGCGTCCCTACCAAGAGCCTCCAACTTACCTTGATTGCTTTGAATAGATCCGCCAATCTAATCTTCTTCTGGATGTATGATTCTTTATCTGGAAAAAGAAATTGTATAGTATATACTGAGAACACCACTCTACACTTCACTAGTGCCCCTGTGCGATATACACAAATCAACAAGATGACTCACTAGAAAACCACGATGCATGAATTAATCCTAACCGGAGAAGCTGTACACAAACAAATGGCTCATGGTGCATTAACTCATCTTGTGTTCCTGAAAAACAAATAGAGAACCCTAAGTCTTATTTTACAGCAGCGGATCGAGTAGTACTCAAAGATTAGAGCTGACAAACACTTACTTGCCCAATTCTTTATGGCACCCTTTAAGAAAAAGGACTCCCCTTCCGGGTGGATGACCTTTAATTTCTACGTGTAAGCTGTAACAAAATAAAACAACAGGGACCATAAGCTCTAACTATGGCAAACTCCAGAGTTGAACAAAAATCCCTACTTTTCTCTTGCAATTAATCATACCTCCTTTACTTCGGAGGATGGGCTCTTCGAAGTCTGTGTGCTGAAAAATCGGCACAGCACAGCGGACGGCTGCTTCAGTCTTACTACGGAAGAAAAACGTATTTAATCTTTCATGACTGCCGTCTTCTTCCGAGCAGGTCTGTTGGTTGCGTGTAGGCACTTTGAATTCTGGGCAATGTAATCAATGCGTTGAATTATCTATCTTATTGCACGTTCGCCGTGCTACAACTAAAACATGAAGCAGAAGTATGAGAGTTTTATTGAGAGTAGCATTTTCACGAAGGCCATCTTATTTAGGATAAAGCATACAACCGCTGCATTTGTAAATATCAGAACCGGAGGTCATTTGTGTTGCTTTTGCTAAATTAATCACTGGGAGTGATAAAATACCACCCAAAAATTGCATGAGTATCTCAAATGGAGTAGATATAATCGTGAGCGATTGTGGCCATATATCAGGAAAGTGGGCAGCAGAGCCCTCCTAACCAAGTTTGTAGATCTTAGATAATTCATTTAATCCATTGACTGCTGAGTTAAATTTGACAATCAACATAGCTTCCCTACGAGTCAGTTTTTACTCCAAATAGCCCCCTCTTATGTCAATGTCGACTTTAGAAATAACAGTCCATTTTAGATATTTTCCAAAATGATTGTTTAGCTTCTAGTGATTGACCAAAGGTGAGGTTTGCACATTTTTACGGATCCGTGATTTATGTTGGGAGATTATGAATCTCACTTCCTGGTTTGTTTTTCCGATGTATAGTTTCCTGCAAGGGCAGATTATCCCAAACATCACATTTTTCGATTTACAGTTAGTAAAGCTTTCGTGTTTCCAATGGATAGAGTTGTGTGAAAACAGCGTTACTTCTTGAGTAGATTCACAGCATAGACACGTGCCGCATTTATGGTGTCCTAGTACAGGTGAGAGACCAACATAGTCTCGCAATGTACTTGGCCTTCGTTAGAATACTGCTGCTCGTACAATTTGATTCGAGATACTCCTGTCCTTTTTAAATGCAAAAAGAGGTTTTGAGGCTAAGGACTTGTCCAGATGTTTAATCAGATGCCAATTTTGGTGAATAATTTTCTTCAGATGGTTTGAATTCGGACAAAAGGTTAACATGCAGACAGTCCTTTCCATAGATGTTTTCTCTTTTCTCTCTAGGAGGTCCTCCCATGGGATCCACCACGCTCTTTTCATAGCTCTTTAAAAAAAAATTGGATATCCTCGGTTGATTAAATTGCCTGTTAGATTTGTAGCATGAAAAATATATTCATCTTTGTATATACAATTTCTTCTTATCCTTAAAAATTGTCCATGGGCAAGTTGTCTTTTAAACTTTTAGGATGATTGCTAGAGAAATGTAGGACTTTGTTCCTGTCCGTAGCTTTCTTGAACAATGTTGTCACAAGTCTTCCTTCCTCAGCATAAACCTCCACATCCAAAAACTGCATTTTAGTGTTGGAGTGACTCAAACTGAATTTTATATCCGCAGATTTGTTGTTCAGCCATTCGTGGAACATTACAAGATGTTCAACAGTATTTGTCCGCACCACAAAAATATTGTCAATGAATCGTACGCAACTCCCTATGAATTGGGAGAAAGGATTATTGTATACAAATTGTTCTTCATATTTTGCCATGAAGAGAACAGCTAGCTCTGGGACAAAAGGATATCCCATGGCTACTCCCTTCACTTGAAAATAAAAATCACCATTGAAATTGAAGTCCTTTTTTTAGTGCAAAGCTCGCCAGCTTTAATTTGAAATCTGTTGGTATTTGTGTTGGTCTCACTCAATCATTCAGATACAATTCAACCACTGCCAGGCCTTCATCCTGGGGAATTTGAGTGTATAAAGACACTACATCCAGTGTGACCAAAAAGTGATCTCCCTGTACAAATTGTATTGCGTCCAGCTTGTTGATAAAATCAGTTGTATCTTGGAGAAAAGAAGGGACTTCAGGCATGAAAGGTTTTAAAAAATAGTCAACAAATTTAGAAATGGGCCCCATCAGTGATTCGCACCCAGAAACAATTGGTCATCCGGGGTGTGTGGTCTCATTTTTATGTACTTTGGGTAGCACGTAGAAGAGTGGAACCCTGGGATGTTTATTCTGCAAATAGTCATATTCTTTTTTACCCAGGAACGCCTGCTCAAACCCCTCTTGTAGAATTTTAAAGAGTGTTCCTTGTAGCTCGTGCATTGGATCTTTGCTGATTTTCCTGCAACATTCCACATCTCCTAGTTGTCTCATCACTTCTAATGTGTATTCTGATGTTCCCCAGACCACGATTGAGCCTACTTTGTCCGCTTGCTTTATCATAACAGATGGATCATTCTTCAGATTAAACAGAGCTTCTTTCTCTGATTTAGATGTATTATGTTTCACAAATTTATTTTTATTTTCCATGTCGCTAGAGCTGACATAACTGTTCTTTCAAACGTCACTACTTCTTTTGCAATCTTTGTTGCAGGGGGCAGAACAATGATTTTTTTCCTTAGGCCTGTGACTTCCAGGCTTGGTGTAAAAGGATTCTCAGCAAAAAATTATGTTAATCGTATTTTTCTGCAGAATTCAATGACCTTCGTTTTCATTCTGACATAGGCAGTGCATTTTGTAGGGGCAAAGGATAATCCTTTTTTCAAAATCGTTTGTTCATCTACAGTTAGAATCTTTTGTGATAAATTGAAAATAGGAGAAACTTAGTTTTTGAAGTTCTGTCGTCTTGTTGACATCTCTCATGGTTGGTCGTTGATCAGGTTTTGCCGCGCACTTTCTGCTGGCCTCTTCCTAAAACAGGCGTTTGTTGTTGTTGTTGGAAGTTACCCCAAGTCCTACGTCCTTCGTTATTTTCAGCCTCACTCCCACTAGAAGAGGATGATGTTTCAGAAAATGTTAAGAAATTATTTTTAGATCTTCCCTGATACTCCTGCAAGTATCTACGTGACTCAGCTCTTGAATAGAAATCTGTCTGAAGATACGGATATACTTTGTCTAGGCTGAAGTTTTTTTTATCCTTTTCAAATTTGTTGCTTTTTTGATTGACTGTATAATCCTTGAATTCCAGGATTTCCTTTTCAACTTTATCCAACAATGCTTTAGAGTCCAATATATTTTGATTTCCCCTATTTTCTGACTTCAGAGTCTAAATTTCTTCCATTTGTTGTTTGGAGATTCTAAGTGCTGTTTCCACGGTTAGGACCATAAGATGCCTACTACATTTGGTCTCAATGAAACTGTAGCCTAAGCATGAGCGGATTTTGCGGATTGGCAATCCGCGAATTTGCGGATTTGCGAACTCGCAATCCGCAAAATCCGCGAATTCCCGCGAATTTGCGGATTTTTTTTTTTTTTTGTGTTCGCCCGTGTTTCTGCCAGTTCGCGAGGGTTTTTACAATTTCGCAATTTGCGAACTTACCTGTCGGGTCGCAAGTTTTGCGAACTTGTTGTTTCTACGTGTCCAACCTGTTTGGGACACTCTTCTTCATCACTGCCACTCTCTGTCACCACTGCCACTCTCTGACTACTCATGCCACCCTCTGGCCCACCCATGCCACCCTCTGTTTCATCACCACACCCTCTGGTTGTCCAGTGTACATTATTTTCGGCAAAGCAAAGCACACCTTCCCTGCCTCAAGTGACCTGAATTAATTTGGGGCTGATTAATGTGTCACAGAATATTTTTTTAGCTGGCACCTGCTTCCTTAGTGCGCCCTGATTAGTGATCTTTTGCACTTGCTAAGTGCTTTCATTGTTGCAAAATTAGTTACAACACCTGCCCTGCCCCAACTGACAATAATGAATTAGGGGCTGATTAATGGATTTTAACTTCCAGCCTGGCTCCTGCTTGTCTCCCTTAGCTGTAATTCATGACCTTTGTGGCATATGTGTAACTATTCTGAGGTTCAGAGCAGGGTCACATAATAGTTTCAACTGGCAACTGAACTCTGGAGGGGCCCCTCAGGAAGCACTACAGGAAATGGCTACTAATGATGTGCCTGAACTTTTGAACCTGGTAAGTAGTTACTTTCAGTTTTGCTTAGATCGTATTTCTGCAATTTCGCACTTATTCGCGGGGCGCGAACTCACGCGAACAGTGCGAGCAGTGCGAGCAAAATCCGCTGCTCGCGGATTTGCGGATTTTGCAGGAAATTCGCAAATCTCGCGGATTGCGGATTTCCCGAAAATCCGCAAAATCCGCGAGCGGAACGGATTTTCCGCCCATGCCTACTGTAGCCCTTTTTGTGCAGTGGATCCTCTGTAAAAATGATAGGTACATTTTGAAATTGTAATCCTCCAGGAATTGTCCCGGCTTTTAAATGTTGAACTAAAAAATGGCCATGTAAATCAGTTCTAATTTGTTTTTTCTTCAATCCTAGTAGCTTATCTGACTCGTTTTGATTTTTAGCTGAGGTGCTCAAGGAGGCAGAGGCAAAGAGGGGAGGCATTTGTTTGTGTACAGCTTCTCCGGTTAGGATTAATTCATGCATCATGATTTTTGAGTAAGTCATCTTGTTGATTTTTGTGTATCGCACAGGGCCACTAGTGAAGTGTAGAGTGGTGTTCTCAGTATATGCTATACAATTTATTTTTCCAGATAAAGAATCATACTTCCAGCAGAAGAATAGATTGGTGGATCTGGAGGATTACAAATTCAAAATGTACCTGTAATTTTTACAGAGGATCCACTGTACAAAAAGGGCTACAGTTTCATTGAGAACAAATGTAGTAGGGATCTTATGGTCCTAACCATGAAAACATCACCTTTGGTCAATCACTGGAAGATAAACAATCATGTTGAAAAAGATCTAAAATGGACTGTTATTTCCAAAGGCGACATTACCATAAGAGGGGGCCATTTGGAGCAAAAACTGACTCGTAGGGGAGCTATGTTGATTGTCAAATTTAACTCAGCAGTCACTGGATTAAATGAATTATCTGAGATCTACAAACTTGGTTAAAAGGGCTCTTCTGCCCACTTTCCTGATATATAGCTACAATAAGCTCACGATTATGTCTACTCCATTGGAGATCCCATGCAATTATTTTGGGGTATTTTATCACTCCCAGTGATGAATTTAGCAAAAGCAACACAAATGCCCTCCGTTTCATATATTCACAAATGCAGCAGTTGTATGCTTCATCCTAAATAAGATGGTCTTCGAGAAAATGCAACACTACTCTTAATGAAACCCCCATACTTCTGCTTCATGTTTTAGTTGTAGCACGTTCAATGTGCAATAAGATAGATAATTCAACGCATTGACTACATTGCCCAGAATTCAAAGCGCCTACACGCAACCAACGGACCTGCCCAGAAGAAGATGGCTGTCATGAAAGTTTAGATACGTTTTTCTTCCGTACTTAGACGGAAGCAGCCGTCCGCGGTACCCTGCCGATTTTTCAGCACATGGACTTCGAAGAGCCCATCCTCCAAAGTAAACGAGGTAGGATTAATTGCAAGAGAAAAGTAGGGATTTGTGTTCATCTCTGGAGCCATAGTTAGAGCTTATGGTCGCTGTTGTTTTATTTTTGTTACAGCTTTCACGCAGAAATTAAAGGTCGTCCACCCGGAAGGGAAGTCATTTTTCTTGAAGGGTGCCATAAAGAATTGGGCAAGTAAGTGTTTGTCAGCTCGAATCTTTGAGTCATACTCCGTCCGCTGCTGTTAAATAAGACTTAGGGTTCTCCATCTGTTTTTCAGGAACACAAGATGGGTTAATGCACCATGAGGCATTTGTTCGTGTACAGCTTCTCCGGTTAGGATTAATTCATGCATCGTCGTTTTCGAGTAAGTCATCTTGTTGATTTGTGTATATCGCACAGGGCCACTAGTGAAGTGTAGAGTGGTGTTCTCAGTATATACTATAAGATTTCTTTTTCCAGATAAAGAATCATACTTCCAGCAGAAGAATAGATCGGCAGATCTATTTAAAGCAATCCAGGTAAGCCAGAGGCTCTTGGTAGGGGCGCTAAGAGGCAGGATGGATGCTGTAGTTTTATAGAGTAACCGAGTGATGTTTTTTGTTTGTTTTTTCCGCAGCTTGTTGGTCCTGAGGAGAAGACCACTAATTGAATTTGGGTGTTCGAAATGCATCAGCCTGTTTTTGAGACCTATTGAGTGTTTATAATTGTGGAAATTTCTTTGGATTCTTGTAGTTGTTGTGAGATTTTACACCCTAGGTTATCTTGTTATTGTATTTTTTTCACTAAAATATAATTTAATGTTGTCTTTTTTTGATAGTGTGGGAGTTTGGAAGGATGAATGGTTGTTTGACTGCTGGTTTGAATGAGAGAAAGTTGGTAAACTGTACATAAACTAGAATAGTAACTGTGTTGAAGATATGACTGTGAGTATGAGAGAGGTATTAACTTGTGCGATTGGGAGTTATTTGGTATATAGAACTTTTTGGAATGTGTTTAAATAATCTGTTGAAACGATTTTGTGGATTAATACATTTTAATAGATTCAAAAACTGAGAAGAAAAAAACGTAGTGGTTTTTTTGTTTGGTCAAAGTGACGTCCTAAGTAATAAGGGATATTTTATGAGCAAGCACCAGTGGGAAGGTGCTGTAACATTGGAGAACTACCAATGCATGAGTTGCCCCATGCTAAGGAGCCTTAGGCTCTCTATAAAGGAGGTAACTCTCCCAATATATACGGTGATCTCCAGAGGTGTCACTAGCTGGCTGGGCTTCATCTTGCTGCGTCAGGCCATCATGGGTTGGACATTCCTTCTGTGCCTTGCAGAATTCCTCCCTGGTAAGCACTTCTTCTACTTGCCATCCAGCATTTTCAGGCAAGGCATCATGGGAGGCAATGTCCTCCCCAGTAGGCTCTGTGACGGTCTCCTCCAGCGCTCGATCCACCTTTGCAGGTGTACATTCAGAGGCTGGCTTCCCATGTACTTTGCCCTTTCCTTTCATGGCCCCCACCGACCACGCACGCAACCTGGGAGTCATCCTCGACTCAAAACTCACCACGACCAAACAAGTCAACGCAGTCTCCTCCACCTGCTTCACCACCCTCTGCATGCTCCGCAAGATCTACAGATTGATCCCGACAAACACGAGGACAACAGTCACTTTGTCCCTAGTCAGCAGCAAACTCAACTACGGTAACGCCCTCTACGACGGAGCCTCGTCCAAGCTCATCAACAGACTGCAGAGAATCCAGAACGCCTCTGCACGCCTGCTCCTCGACGTCCCGCGCCCGGACCACATCACCCCCCACCTGAGGAACCTGCACTGGCTCCCTGGCGACAGGAGAATCTCATTCAAACTCTTGATCCACGCACACAAGGCACTCCACAAGACCGGATCAGCCTATCTCAACAGTCGACTCTCTTTCTACGTACCCAACAGGAAACTCCGCTCTGCTGACCACGCCCTGGCCACGCTCCCGCGCATCAGCAGAACCACCTCCAGAGGCAGGTCCTTCTCCCACCGCGCCGCCGAGACCTGAAACACCCTCCCCCTTTACCTACGACAAGCCGAAGACCTGCTGACTTTTAGGAGAAAACTCAAGACCTGGCTCTTTGACCAGTAGCAGCAGCACCCCCCCCCCCCACCCCACCCCCCACCAGCGCCTTGAAACCCTTACGGGTAAGTAGTGCACTTTACAAATTAAATGATTGATTGATTGATTGGCCAAATGTTCCAGGCTCCCTTCTGGACAGACATGGACCTGGTGGTCGTACAGATCCACTCCACTTCCTTCCAGGCAGTGTGTTACTTTTTTTTAAATTTAAAAAATTTTACACACCAGAGAAAAAAAATACGATGAGAAAATGTCATGCCACCCCAGACCCGCCCCTCCACCCCACCACCACATTCGTAAATCAATAGAGAAAAAAAAAGTTAAACGCTAGATGTAACAAACCAATTAAACCATTTCTCTAATTAACTTTCATGATTTAAGAAATTTAAAAAATACGAAAATCACAAAGAAATAAAGAATTTCTTCGCAGCTAAAATGAGCTAAGCTTAATCGGTGAGGAAGAACCTATGAGTTGGCTAACGATTTATAGCGTATACCTCCAACACTGGCAGCATTGTTGTGCAGTTAAAGATCTAAAAAATGAGGGGAGAGAGCTGTCTTTCATGAACCCTATTGCCCTGTCTGATTAAGCCCTACGATTAAAGGTTCCCAAATGACTAGGGCCTTCCTTTTTCTGCTGATGCCTTTTTTTAGCATAGATAGCCTTTTCAAGATGACAAGTCGTGACTAATCGGGCCAACCACTGAGAGAACAGTGGAGGATTTACATCTATTCATGCAGAGGGTATACAGAGTCGCAAAACTGTCATGGCTACAAAGATAACTGCCTCACCACTCTTTCTGTTAACCTTGTCTTGGGTCCCTAGCATGATAGTCATGGGGGTTAACTCGATGTCCTGAGACAACTATCTTTAAAAAACCCTGTATTTTGGCAAAGAGTGGAGTGAGTTTCAGACAGGTGGTGAACATGTGCACTGGGTCTACACTAAACTCCGAGCATCTAGGACACAACATCCCCTTGCCTGTTCCCCATTTTGCAACTCTGTTAGGTGTGATATATACAGAAAAAAAGTGGTTTTAAAAAATTGCGCCTGCAGTTTGGCCGGGAGCAAATCGTTCTGGGCAGATCTCAAAGCACTATAAAAAGTGTTGTGAGGATCCTCCAACTTCGATTGCCATTTGTCTGCTATTTTGGGCAGGTCGACAGGCATTTGACTATTCAGTTCGGAGTAGATGAGACCTATCCAGGGGCCTTTAGTTTTTTGATAAGGTCTATTTTTGCAAACCATGTGGAACCACCAGCCTTTCGAGACAAAAAAATCACTGATGGCGATATACTTAAAAGCTTCTTGGTCCCGCAGGCTGTATTGAATTTTAATGTCAGTAAATGGCTTGATTCCTTCGATGGTGATTAAATCTCCCAATTTTAGTATTCCATATTTATAGCAGTCTTTGGGCCATATTAGGTAATCTTGAAATACAGATTCCTTAATACCGAATTTTACCGATTCGGTATTAAGGAATCGGTATATCCGATGTATGTAAACATTTGGTAAAATCTACCGATTCGGTAAAAATCGGTAAAAAATACCGATTCAGAAGAAATCGGTAAAAAAAAAACCACCGAAACACCAATACCGAATCGGCAATACCGAATCGGTAACTCGAAAATTCGGTTTTTGATGAATCAGCCAATCCTGTGCCACCCAATTACCTCCCAAACAGGAAGGGGCCACACCCAGGCAGCTGCACTGAACCTGGAGCTGACTGTGAGGCAGGCAGGTGAGCTAAGGATCAAGGAGCAACAGAGCCTCACATCCACAAATCCCAAAAAACAAACCTTGGAAATGGCAAGCCAGGAGAGAGAGAAGGAGGGAACAGAAAGGAAAAGGAAGCCGAAGTTCAGCGAGAAGGAGCTGGAAGTACTAATACAAGATGTGAGCCAGGACCATGACAAGCTTTTTGGAAAGCAGTCCCTCCATGTGCCTGAGTCTCAGAAGAGACAGATCTGGACTGGGATCCAGAGTAAAATGAATGCAATTGTTGTCACCCAGCGTTCCATAGAGGACATCAAGAAAAGGTGGTACGACCTCAGGAAGACGGTGAAGGCAAGGATGACTGAGAGGCAGAGGCAGGCCGGCAAAACTGGTGGAGGGAAGAACACAGCACCTGCATCAACATCACTGGAACTGATGGTAGAGTCCACCCTGAGGGGGTGTGAGTGGCGTGGGAGACGCAGACAGCTCTGCCAGAGCTGCCAGGAAACAAGGTAAGATGCATGCTGTGCTACCCCCTCCCCAACCCCAATCCCCATAGAGGCATAGAGGTATAGGGGCTCCTACTCCACTCCATGCCTTACTCATTACCTGCTATGCATTGTGGGAGATGTAGTCATAGGGAACAGATGTATAGGACAGTCAGCCTAGCAAACCCAATAGCATGTGAAAGAAATTAGCAAGCTGAGGACAGTCAGTGTGATCTGTAGGCATGATGTTTAATGCAATTCAAATGCAGCCAGAGAAGTGAGTATATCTACATTCTGTCATTACAGGCGAGCCAACTCGCAGTGCTGCAGAGTGGAGCAGACTAAAGGCAGCCAGGCCAGAGGGGAGGCAACAGGAGGAAGAGAGTTTGCCTGCAGGGCGCACAGCCTCCGCACCACCACCACCAGCAACAACTTCTCCTTCACCAACATTCACCACAGCACCAGGGAACACCGCCATCTCCTCAAACTCAATCCCCACTGCCACAATCACCAACACCACCACCACCACAGTCAGGAAGGAGGCATGCCGTGGCCACCCTACAGCAGATGGAGGAGTCGGAGGAGGAGGGCATAGGGGAGCCAACAGTCTCCAGTCCATGAGGAGGGCAACATGATGAGGGCTGGGACTCCATCTGAGGGCACCCACACATCATCAAGACCCCGCAGGGCAAGGCCAGCCAGTCCTCAAGGCTCGGAACATGGTGAAAGTGTCTTTGCTGGACTGGAAGGCAACATGCTTTTGGTCCAGCGCCTGCAATGGAGAGAGATGCGATCATTGCATAGAGAGGTGGCCCACATTAACAAGCACATGTACAGGATTGAAAAGGGCATAAGTGCAATGGGCGACAACATGTCTGAGGGCATGAGAGACATTCAGTGACCAGAGCCTGGAATAAGATAGATACTAAGGAACTACACCAACTACTCACATTAACCATGCCATTGATGTCTAGAGACATAGATGAGGCTACCAATACCTACTCCAATTGGCTAGCAGAGGCAGGTAAGGAACTAGCACCTATAAAACATTTTCATCATACTAGACAAAACCCCTCTGCCCCATGGTACTCTCCCGAACTTAGAGATCAGAAGTTAGTCTGTAAACATCTAGAAAGAAAATGGAGGAAGGGCTACAATGATAAGGATAGGCAGGACCATAAAACGAGTCTCGCAATATACATACAGCTGCTCCTCAAAGCAAAACAAGAATATTTCTCTGACAGAATTACCCAGGCTAGAAATTCCTCCAAAGAGATCTTTAAAATAGTAAAACAACTATATGTTCCACGCACCCCAACCCTTACAGCCAATCAGGAGCTGTGTAAAAAAATTGCCAACTACTTCTTTGAGAAAGTGAACAACATTTTTGTCACCTTCTCTAACTCTTTTCACGAAACTACACATAGCACAGCATCAGCTCCTACAGACATTAACAAAAATAACCCGCTTTTACTCAATTTTACCCCATTAACATAACTAGACACCTGCAACTTACTACAGAAGGTAAAATTGTGTTCTCCTATGGATCCATGCCCCACTCTGTAGTTATTTCAGCTGCAGAACCTGTGTCTAAAATACTGACCCCGATTTTTAACAACATGTACTTGGAGGGGTATTACCTAAAGATTGGAAGCAGGCCTCAATTATACCACTGCTAAAAAAAACAATCTGGATGTCACTGATCCCAACAACTTTAGACCTATTACTAGAATCCCTCTTCCAGCAAAAGTCATAGAAAGGAATATTAATGCTCAACTTAACACCTTTCTACAAGATACTCAAGCCCTAGACCCAACTACGTTTGGGTTCAGAGGAGGTCACAGTACTGAAGTGGCACTCGTAAAATCCACAGAGGAGATTAGAATGATTTTATACCAAAGAGTTAATGCAGCATTGATAATGCTGGATCTCTCGGCGGCATTCGACACAGTCCATCACGCGGTGTTGATGGACCGTCTACAGGAGATAGGAGTGAAGGGTTCGGCATGGAAACTTCTTAAATCTTTTTTAAGTGATAGAGTACAAACCGTAGCTCTTGAACAATTCAAAGCAGAGCCATTCTCTCTGCCATGTGGTGTTCCACAGGGCTCATCTCTGAGCCCGACCCTTTTTAATATTTATGTCTCCTCACTGGCACCTCTTATAGAATCATTTGGATTCACACTAACATCCTATGCCGACGACACCCAGATAGTCATGAACCTTCTTCCCGGCGGCTCTCAGACTGCCCCCTGGAGGCTACAGAACTATATGAGTGCCGTGGGGGGTTGGATGGCCCGAAACTGTTTGAAACTGAACTCCAACAAAACAGAGATGGTTTTGTTTCGAAAAAATCTTAATCTCTGGACACCAGTCTGCTGGCCAGCAGATCTGGGCCAGTTTCCCACGCCAGTTAGAAAAGTGAAAAATCTGGGCTTCTGGATTGATGAGAAACTGAGCTGCAGGGACCAGATCAATAAAGTGGTCTCAACTACCACCTATATTCTTAAATCCTGCAAAAAAATACTGCCATCTCTCCCTAAAGCAGCACAAAAAACAGTTGTTACTGTCAAGTCAAGTCAAAGAACTTTGGGGCATATTATCAAGGGGGTTTATCTCCACTTTTTTGGCTTTAAAAGCCAAGAAAGCGGAGATAAAATTATCTCCCTATTATCAAGCTGTCGCTAACACCAGTTAGTGACAGCTAATAGGAGATAGCGACCATCTTGGGCCTTGCTTTGCATGTCAGTGATATTTATCACTAATGACATGCAAAGTGGGCGTGCCAAGATGTTAGCGACTGGAAACAGTCCCTAACATCGCTATCTCCTATTACCAACTTTTGGAGATATTTGCGCTAAGCGCGAATATCTCCAAAAGCTAACACCTGCCCTGAGCAGTTCTTAGCCATGTTATCCAATGGGAGGTGGATAACATGGCTAAGAGCATTTGCTCGATAATGCATGAATATCGCTGACTTTTCAGCGATATTCATGCATTTCGGCCGTTTTTTACCGCATTTGCGATAAACCTTGTTAATAGCAAGGTTTATCTGCGATAAAAATCGCCGATGTGCGGCGATAATTTTTGTCTCTAAACAAGTTAGAGACAAAAATTATCGCTAGTTGTTGGTAATATGCCCCTTTATTCGAATGTTCATAGTAACATCCATAAAAGCACATTTCAGTAAACTCACGATTAACACATAAAATCCATATATTGTTAAAAATCACATAGAATAGAGGATCACAAGCAGAATATACAGTAAAAAATGTATAAGTATAAATAATTTTGTTGGTTAAAAATGTTTCTCTCAACAACAACGCAATTACCCCTCCATGCTTTTCCTTAATTTGATTGCAAGTTTTAAAAAGCTACATACAAATAAAGTGCAGTCACAGCTTAGAAGTTGGAGGTAATAAAGTGCTGGTCGAATTTGTGCAAAATTCAATTGTTTGAGGATTGTTTTTAAATATAGCTTCCGTGGTACAAGATAAAAGGGACAAATGAATAAAAAGTGTGCCAGGTCTTGCGGAGACTTTTCGTCGCAGCCGCAAGGTGGCAACACTTGGCCTCGATGGGCCCCCCTCGGTACGGCCAATAGGAGATGGAATAGATCTAGGCGAAACCTCGTGAGCAAAAAGCGATCATAACCTGACAGGGGCCATGACAGGTACGGTTCCATTTGCAAAGAGGTTTTTAATAGCACATGTTTCCGGACACTGTCTTTCTTTAGTTTGGCCTCCTCCCGGGCTAAATACCTAGATGCAATGAACGTCTTCTTCACAAAAATAACGTCAGATTTAGTGATAAGCTCTGGGGTTGCAGAAAAGTCGGGACGCCCTAGTTCGGATAGACATTTGCTGATATATTTGATCCAGGGGACTTTGGACCCATTTTCCCATGTTAATGCTTCTTTCAGGATTTGTTGGGTTAGGGGTATGTCAGTATTTATCCAACAGTTTAGCCAACAAAGTATGGGATTTACGGCTATTCTGTCGCATAAATAGGGCATACCCAATTCTTCATGAACAGAAAAGTTTGCTGTTCCCCTTGGTACCCTCAAGACCCGTTTTGAAAAACTATTTTCTGCAACCTCCAGGCCTCTAGAAGAGGTAAACCCCCATAGCTCACTTCCATAGCATGCAATAGCTATGCTTTTTGCTTGATAGAGTTGGAGCAATGCGGCCACCGGACTATTACCCATTTTTCTTGCGAAATCAAGTATAGCTGCAGTTCTTACTGCTTTACTCATGCCCAGGCTAGATTACAGCAACAGTCTGTACCTAAAGATACGTGAGGGATCTTTGAACAAACTACAGGTTCTGCAGAACGCAGCAGCTAGATTACTTACCCGCATACCTAGAGCAGAATCCATCTCCGCCCAAATGAAAGCTCTACACTGGCTTCCAGTAAGGAAACGCACCCAATTCAAAGCCTTATGCTTGGTTTTCAAAGCCCTTCATGGAATAGGGCCAGAATTCCTTAAACAACTCACCCACTGGTACACCCCGACTCGAACGTTACGCTCCTCTGATGCCAAGATGGTAACATTACCAAGAGTGAAGAAGGTTAATTGGGGAGGCAGAAGCTTTACAGTTAATGCAGCTAAGACCTGGAATGTACTACCCCTCTCTCTGAGAAGCATGACCTACCTTTTTGCTTTCAGAAAGACATTAAAGACTTGGCTTTTTACAAACTGAACCAAAATACCAAATGTACCCATCTCTCCATTCGGCTTGATTCCTTTTCAGAACTTCTCCTAGCGCCAGGACACCTTTTTGGTAACAGATGCGCTTTATAAATAGCTTTAACATTTAACATTTAACATTGCGACGTCTGTGGACAACCTCTGCAGCCAGTTGGAGCAGGACCGTCTTTGTAGGCGCAGGGAGAGGCAGAGACTCTAGGCCTAAACCAAGGCAGTGAACCGGGTGGCCACTGCTACCTCCCTAATGTGTAGAAGGTCAATCGCCATGCAGGAGGAGATGGCACATTGTAGCAGGGACGTGGCCAGGGGTATGGTGTCAATGACCTCTGCACTGGAACTGCTGCAGAATGTGAAGGCGGCCACTTTGGAAGTGGGGGGGACAGTGAGGAGGCTACCAGCCGTGGTAGCATTATGCCCTCTCTTACCGAGGGCAGGAGGCGCAGCGATCGCCACTGCGCTGCCCAGGAACATACAGACAGTACAGACAGTGTGGCCAGGCAACGTGGAAATGCAGCGCGTGGGTGCAAGAAATAGATCCTACTGGTATTTGGGACTCATTTGATGAGTGATGCAACCCATGACTGTATGGACAATGCTTTAGATCCTGGTGGTGTGCTAATTAAACCCCATTACACAAATACAGTAACTGTCTCTGTCTCGTTACTCACTCAGAAATAGTTGCACATTATCTCAGCCCGTCTGTGTCTCCCATCCTGTTCTACTGCAACACCAACTGCGCAGGGCTCTGACTGGGGATTGTCCTCGCCCTCGTCCTCAGAGTCAGTTAGTTCCACTGCTGTTCCTTGTTTGTGGCTAGATTTTGAAGCATTGCACATGTTGCAATTATTTTGCAACATTTGATGGAGCTGCACTTTTGTGGAGGCAACAGAATCTGCTTTTAAACAGTCCAAAGGTGCGCTCCACCACGTTGCGTGTGCTCTTATGTGCCACATTGTATGTCCTCTCCCTTGGTGTGGATGGGTTGAGATATGGTGTGACTAGGTAAGACCGGAGGGCATATGCGCCGTCACCTAAATGCAAAAGAAAGTGTCATTAATTTGTGTCACCAATAGGTTGAGCCAAGGTATACATCAGGGTGTGTCACATTGATTTACCTAGTAGGTATCCTTCTCCGAATTCACCAGCAGCCAGACGTGTATGGATACCACTGTTCCTGAATATGTACGAGTTGTGGGTACTCCCTGGGAATTTTGCCACAATGTCAGTTATGATGAACTTTGCATCACATATCACCTGCACATTTATGGAGTGAGTGGATTTGCGGTTGCGGTAAACGTATTCTGTTGCTGCAGGTGGGCAGATTGGTATGTGGGTCTCATCGACACAGCCTATTACGTGTGGGAATTGTGCCATTTGGTAGAAATCCAACTTGGTCTTCTGCAGCTCCGCCTGTGTACTGGGGTAGGTTATGTAATGATGCATTCGGTCCATCATGGCGTCCAGGAAGGTGTTGAAAAATCTGGATAGGCAGCTCTGTGACACACCACCTACTGCAGCTATCACACCCTGGTAACTTCCTGAGGCCAGGAGGTGCAGGCAACAGAGCACCTGTACATGGGTGGGTATTGCGTGCGCTCTTGGTGTCTGATGCTCAAGATATGATTTCAGGTCCTGTATGAGGTCAAGGTTGGTGTGTGGGTGCAGCCTGTACCTCTCATGGATTTCTGGTTCAGTCAATTGGAACAATGTGATGCGCTGTCTGTACACCCGCTCCTCTCTTCTCCAATTCCTCACTCCTGCTGCTTTCAAACGTAGCCGCCTTGCTATGAGGTAGAGGCCCGCCATTGTGTTCACACTGTTGCATTTTGTGGCTGTTTTTATGCACTGCACCTGATTACCACCTGCTCAGAATCAGTGGTAAATACTGATTCGTTAATACTGATTTTGGTCAAATTCGGTATTACCGAATTTTGCTACATCGCATTTCAGGATTATTACCGATTCATTATTTACCGATTTGGTATTGTTTGTTTCGGTGTTCACCGATCGGTATATAAGGAATCGGTAACGATTTACCGATTTGTTAATGCCGATGGCATTCGGTAATACCTACATCGCACAGGGCTAAATACCGGTCGGTAAAGCCGAAATTTACAGAATTTCGGCTTTACCGACCAGTATTTGCCCACCTACTTATAGCCCTTGGAGATAAGATCTCCCAAAAATAGCAGGCAAATTGGAGTTCACGTTGATAGGGGAGTAATAATTCAATCTCCTCAGCCCATAAATCCTACGTTCGTTAAAAAAGACTTTATAGTCACTCATCAGAGTTTTAAATCTGACCCGTTTGTAGTACCCAAAGGATGTTTGTCACCAAAGGCATCCACGAGTCTCCTCCCCAAGTAGTATTTGGAAGGGAGACGGGAGCCTGATGGTTAGAATAAAGAATGTTCATATAACAATTCCATGCTGGAATGTAGGACCGAAGCTCAATAATATAGTGTTATATTAGGGAGTGCCCATCCACCCCTCTCCCTGGGAAGAGAAAGTTGCTTCAACGCCAATCTAGGCTGAAAATATGCCCAAATAAATTGTGTAAAAAGTTGTTCAAATTTCTGTAGCATACTTTTATTGAACTCTAGAGGTATAGCCCGGAAGAAATAAAGTAGCTTAGCGAAGTAGGTCATCTTGATGACATTGCATCGCCCCACAAAGGTCAAATAGATGTTGTTAATCCGATTGACCGCTCTCTTAGTATCTGCTGCCAATGGGATTAGATTTTCCGCCACAATTACATCAGTGTTTGCAGCCACAGTCACCCCCAGGTATTTCGCTTTCGGGACAAACCGCCTATCCACACAGTTGATTTCTTTGTTTAAAATAATCTGGGTTTTGTTTTTATTAAGTCCACACCCCGAAATTTCAACATTTTCCCGAACTCTTGAGCCTTCAGTTCCAGGGCCAAAATGGTGCTCTCGGGCTCCGGGGTTACTACAGCCATATCATCGGCATAAGCCATGATTTTAGTATCCCAGCCAGAACTACTCAATGCCCGGATTGCTATGTTGTTTTCTTTTTTTCTAATCAGAGGATCTATGTATAGGGTGAAAAGCAATGGGGAGCAAGGACACCCTTTTCTGGTGCCTCGTGAAATTTCGAATAGTTTAGTTCCTCCCATTTATTGATACACTAGCTGTAGGGTTGGAATATAGGGCTTGAATAGCTCGAATTAGCTTTGGCCCGAAACACTTGGTTCCCATGACACCCCAGAGAAAGTGCCAGGAGACCCAGTTGAATGCTTTTTCAGCATCTAATAAGATTAGCGACATCGGGTCTCCTGTTACCTGAGCCACGTCAAATAATGTGATGGCCCGTCGGATGTGTTCGGTAGTGCCTTTCTAGGGAATGAACCTGTGCTGCCATTCCGACACCAGGGGTTCGATTCTTGAAGAAAGTCTAGCTGCTAAAATTTTTGAAAATATCTACGAATCACAATTAATGTGAGTGATCGGCCTATATGATCCCATTTCTAGTGGTGATTTATCCTTTCTAGGGAAGATAACAATTTTAGTATTGGACCAGGAGGCAGGTGGGGAAGCCCCATCAAAAATGGAGACTACCAATAAGATGAATATAGCCTTTATTTGGGGAGCAAAGATTTTATAAAACTCAGCAGGGATACAATCGACACCTGCAGCCTCCCATCTGGTAAACTAGTTAAAGCTTCAGCGATATTCCCCCAAGTTGGAGGAGCCTCTAGTGGGTCACGATCTTCCGGGCTAAGTTGGGATAGAGTAATTTCATCTAGATATTTAGTGATCTCATCCTCTCTCCGATCTGCTGGACTATAGTTCTCCTCAGAATAAAAATGCAGATAAAACTCTCAGAATGCCCTTTGGATTTTAATAGGGTCATTGGTCACCTATCCAGTTGAAAGTTGGATCAAGAGTATTTTGTTGGTTGTTCGTGCTGTCTGGTTCTAAGAGCCAGATAATGGCCAGTGAGTTCA
Source organism: Lissotriton vulgaris (assembly GCF_964263255.1). Classification (NCBI taxonomy): domain Eukaryota; kingdom Metazoa; phylum Chordata; class Amphibia; order Caudata; family Salamandridae; genus Lissotriton; species Lissotriton vulgaris. The sequence continues at coordinate 627,267,455 of NC_141691.1, read as the reverse complement.
CTGGACTCATAGCTTTTCTCCTGTGTCGAGGCCCACTTAGCGGCTACCTTCTCCACAAAGATAGAACCAATTTCGGCCTTAAGGACTGTCACTTCAAGTTGGGCAGGTTCTATTTCCGCCCCTATTTGAACTGCTTAAATTAGTTTTTCCTCTGCTTTTTTTAACTTATCTTGGAGTTCAGATATCCGTATTTTTTCTTTTTTCTTTTTCCTTATTGAAAACCTGAGAGTCTCTTACCATATGTCCGCCTTCAATGTATCCCAAACCGTCATAATTGAGGCTGATCCTAAATTTAACTCGAGGAACTCTTGGATGCATGCCTGCATGTGCATTCGATATCCAGCCTCTTGCAGTAAAGCTTTCTCAAAGCTCTAATTCGAGATCTCCCTCCAATTTCCAAGTCCTCCAATATTTAAAATAAGTGGGTTATGGTCTGACATAAAGCAAGAGGCAATGTCAATAGAGCAATCATGGAGTAAAGAGGATGAAACCGAAAAGTAATCTAACTTAGCTAGGGACGATGCGGGCAGAAAAATAGGTGTATAATGGCAGGGTAGAATTTAGGCTAGCCCACACATCGTTAAGCCCATGAATTTGCATTAAATTTTATATTGCTTGGTATACTTGGGGCTTCCTACCAACATAAGTCCATTGGTCATCATATTTCCAGTTGCAGGGTAGATTAATATTAAGGTCGCCGCAGGAAACAATTGGGGAGGGCCAATGGACGAGTTCTCCTCTGATCCAGTTAATAACTCCGGGGTCGTCTAGGTTACTCCCGTAGATGGAACAGGTTTGGAGGTAAACAACATCCCGCTATCACCCTTCTTCCAAGAGAGTCGGAATTCACACAAGTAGATCTTAATGGATATCTGTTTTCAACCATGAGCCCTACGCCTTTTATTTTAGCACCTTTTGTAGTCCCCCCTATGACTTTATATCCTAGTGAATTCAATAGATGTTTCTGCGATCCTTCAATGTGCGTTTCCTGAAGGCTAACAATATTAGCCCCCAAGGAGCGCAGACCTTGTGCTACTTTCTGTCTCTTCAGGGCATCGTTCAGCCCACAGATGTTAACTGAAATAATTCTGAGGGTATTTAACTCATTCAATTGAACATTTTTTGAGAATTGGGCTGTTTTAAACAAAATGTAGATTGTGTTCCCCACGTAATCAGAGATGCAATCTATTTCAATTTGTATACAAAACAACCTTAAGGCTTTCCTCACCCTAGCTACCCATTTTGTAATTTGATTTAACAAGTGACAATGCAATAAAAACAAGTGCCCTTGGTCCGTCCATCTCGAAACAGTTTCCCGCCCTCCCCTCCCCTCCCCAGCCCACCCCCCATAACTTAGAGCAATCAGGAAAACCCTGAGTGATGGTAGTCAGGAATGGGTCCCCGCCGCTAGGCCACACCGTTATAATAAGTATATAGAGTTGCGGCTACATTGATTCATACAGAAAAGCCACCAAAACAAGGTGAAAGAAATACACACTCAGGTTCAGAAACTTATTTACCTAAGCCTGTAATGAGTTCACCTAATGAAACAAGTTATAGCTACGTAATGAATGCCAGGGAAAGCTAGTAAAACAAGAAAAAAAGAAGAAAGTGAGAGAGCAGTGACTTTGGTATTTTCTCAGACGTGGGGAGAATCAACTACAGTTTAACTCATGCCCTTTTTTCTTTGATTTCCCCCAGATATTCCCCAGCCTTGATCTCGGACAGAAAGGTTCGGGAAAACCCATTTAGAATGGCTTTTAGTCTGGCAGGGTTCATTAAATACACTTGGGCTCCGAGCTGTTGTCCGCTCTACTGTATGGTGGCAAAAGTCAAGTTTAGCAAAAAACATTACACCATTAGACCCTTTCTGGGCATTAGGACGGGCTTGGTTGAAGACCAGGTGCCTGATTAGGAAGTTTCCGAAGTACACCAGGAAAGCCCTTGGTTTTCCTCAGGAACAACTGCTGCTGTCGCATCGTTGTTTTAGGTGGGAAGGAAAGCGATGTGCCCGCTGCATTTCACAATCCCAGGTCGGTTGGTCAGGAAATAATTCCTGCAGGAGTTTCACTACATAGCGCCTAGGATCCTCCACCTCCGCTCCTTCTGGAATACTAAGTAGACAGAGTTTATTCCTATGTTGTTGGTTTTCCTGTTCTTCCATTTTCGTCATTTAGTCAATCAGACAAGCAGCATTAGAGGAACCTTGGGGCATATTATCAAGGACCGGTGTTAAAATTATCGCTGTTTTATTGGCAGGAAACTGCCGATAAAATGGCGATAATGGGCTTGATAATACGCCCTTGTTAATTCCCATAGAAGCCCATGTTAGCATCAGAACATGGGCTTCTATGGGATTTAACAAGGGCGTATTATCAAGCCCATTATCGTCGTTTTATCAGCAGTTTCCTACTGATAAAACTAAGATAATTTTAACACCGGTCCTTGATAATATGCCCCCTTGATCTTTTACAAGGGAGACTTATGTTTCCAAACTCTCTGTATGGCCTTTAACCATGGTCACGTGATCACTGATGTCGGTACAGATTTTTTCCGTTTCCTCATGCCCCCTTGTAATTTGTTTGCGGTCCCTTTAGCTGAGTGGTTGTCAGAACGAACCTACTCTTGAAATTCCTTTATTGAGGCTAGAATGGAAGCTAAGGAGGGTTCTGTCGTACCTTCTGATGTGATTTTTACTTTCTCCCAAAGTGGTGTATGAGCGGCATCCTCATCGAGGGGCTAAGACATCTGTGAGTCTGATAATCCCACTTAAGCTGGCTGCGCCTTTTTGCCTTGTTTCTTGTCTTCTTTAGGCGTTGCACAGTTCCTGTGTCTATAGGTGAGTCATTGCTGTTGTCTTCACTTGTGTTAGATCTGTCCTCGTCAGTGGTAGTCCCTGAGCCATCTGACACAGAGTAAATGTTTTCGCCACCTAACTCCGGGGTCCATGGGACTTGGGGACCAGAATTGGCTTCCAGGCTCCGTATGTAGTTGTCAATACTGGTTTCAGGGAGTTTAGGTGCCTCCTCTGGAAAACCAGATGATGGAGCAGACTCAAGCGTTTGGACAGTGAGGGCCAAAGATGTTGGGCTTATCTGATCGGTTGAACCCCGATGTTTTCTTCCAGTGAATAAGTTGGCATTTTCAGTTCTACCAGGACATCCCGTTGCCTACTTGGGGTCACAATCCCCGCCGGTTTAGCTGTGTAGTTTTTCTCTGATGTAATTATCGATTGCAGGAGAATCAGGTCGCCTTGTTTATCCGATGGCGAGCCTTCAGGCACATTTTCCGGGGGGTGTGGGGTTCAGCATGGAATCTATCACAGCCAGTGGTGCCTTAACTCCTGAAAACAGTCTGGCTACTGAGTGCTGGAATCCTACAGCTTCCTTTTGGGCTCCACCACCAGAGTCTCCCCGTTATCTTCTTGTTAACCCCTTCGATGCTTGTGACCGAACCATTCCGCCATCAGTCACGGTTGGGCTGTGCTGATGATGGAATGGTTCCGTCACAACCACACCCATTTTCATAAGGGCCCAGCACAGGAGGAAAATATCTTCCGCAGCGATGCAGTTAACACTAACCTCCCGCTTTTCTTTTGGCAGGTTCTCCATTGGTCCAACATCTCCGGTATCGATGCTAGCTTGGGAAGCTCTTGTTTTGTTGCCTTTGCCCACTAATTTCTTTCACACGCCATATCACCAGGTTAATGGAGGCTGAGATGGACACCAGTGCAACAATGTAGCTCACCAGCCAGCAGAAGAATAGTCCCTGAAGCGTTCTTGAGGAAACAAGCACCCAGCGTTCACTTTCAGGGTTTTCTGAGTTCTCAACGTGTAATTCAATCGCAGCTGACTGAAGGTAGAGACCGGTCACTAACGGTCCGCTCGCTTTCTGAATTGGCATCCGCATTGCAAAACAGGCCACGTAGCCGATAGCTTATTTGCCCAGTGTGAGCGGCTGAGTGGCGTGGACTCACGCTAACTCCATCTTGCTCTCCCCAGGCAGTGTGTTCCAAGTCATTCACCAACAGACAGTCCACTGGCACAGCAGGGCTTACAGCAATCTTCAGAAGACCTGAAACACCCCCACTAAAAGGACAAGATCCACAGTGTAGCCACTCTCCCGGTTGTCTTATAGCACAACCTGGTGGAACGTATTGGATATCACCTGCTCTGAGGACTCCAGAAGACACCTTACAGTAGTCATACTGGCACACACAAAAGGTGATGGGAAGAATGCTTGCAATTTGTCTAACCACTGGCAATCACTCAGGGTAGCATCCCAACCCATCATTCTTTTCCTCACCATGCCACCTCAGTTTGGACCATTCCATATGCAAATTAGTCCTATCCGTGCTTCTCATGGAAACAGTCCAGCCCGAACTGCCAGGCTCCTGTGTCCCTCAGAGCCCTCCACCTTCTGCTCACTGATGGTGATCCACTGACTATACTTAGAAGAATTGGGAGACATGAAGGCTTTGGACACAATGTTCACATCACCCAGAGACACTGGGTAACCTCATCAGTCACCCCCACACTAACTGGGGCTCTCTCTCTCTGTGAACCCTTTTATCTGGTGGCTATATTGGGATGGGGACCCTTTCCCCATGAACTATTTTGAGGGCTTTGAGAGAACTCCTTGTTTTATGCTATCTTCCCCCTCCATCTTCTAGTGGAAACCCTGACCACCCTTTTGGGATTTCCTCCTCTGACCCCTTCTTAGACACTGACCCAGAGGTCTGCTTCCACATCAAGCTTTCTGGGATCAGTAAGCTTGTTATCTGGTAGGTGTTGGTGAAGCTCTGAAAAACTAATATCTAACATGTTCTTCCTCAGAAATACATTGTACAGCCTAGTATAATTATCCACTTTGCTGCCCTTTAACCAGCCTTTCAGTGCCTTGCTGGCATAATCTAAGAAATCCACCATGACTGATTTCGGAGCTTGTGGCTGTCCCTGAACCTCTGATGGTACTTTTCAGGAGTCAGCCCAAACTTAAAAACGAGGAATGCCCTCATGGGGGCCTACCTAGCCCGATCCTAGGCCTTTAGTGTCAGGAGTAGGACCCCTCCAACCCTGGGAAAGCGTTTCTACAGACTACCCCCTCCCCCAGTACTTCTTTGGAACCTTATGCACCCTGAGTGCAACTTCATAAGCAGCAAACCACTTGTCTATATCATCTCCCACCCCATAGTTAGGCACCAGCTCCTGGGTTTTGTGGACCCTCACCTCTCTGGCTGCCACGGTAATGTCTTGTAGGTTGTCCTGCCTTTAGCTCCCGCTCCCTCATGGTCTTTTCATATCCAAAAGTATTTTTTTCTCAGCAAAGGACCTCTCGGACATCTTATCCTCATCCGGGGTTTTGTCTTTGGCTAAGACCCTTTCAACCTACGCCTTCTTTGCCTCCATGCTCAGTTTTATTTCCTCCTTCTCCAGCTTTAAATTGGCCAGCTCTATCTTGAACGTCCCTTCTCTCTTCTGTCCTCCAACTCCTCTGGGGTCAGGTCCCTCAAAGATACATTGCTCCCTGCAAGGGAATGGATTTCTCATCCTGGGAGTAGGTTACTCCCCTCCTTAACCGGCTGCATTCCAAGAACCTCCTGCAGGTCCTTCCCTGATCCCTCCTCATCCTCCTCACCCAGCTCATCATCTATTGGTGACCAGTTGTCTCTGCCCATGCCCTCAAGGCCTTTGGCACTCTTCTTTCCTGTGCTCCTTTTAATGGGCAGCCCCCTCTCCTGGCAATATTTCTAAAGCTCAGCCACAGTTGACAAAGTCAAACTCCATCCTTGCAGGTGGGGATCACAGACACAAACATGTAGAGTAGAAATAAATTTAAAATAGCAAAAAGGAAAATCAGGTAGAATTTAAAACTCAAATTGGTCTTTGATATGGGATAGCAGTGTACATCAAATCACTGGATGACATTTCACAAACACAAGTCCTTTCCTCACCATTGATCACGAATGTTAGAAATTGAGTTATTGGTTAACAGAGGTGTGAGGACTGGTCAAGCAGTAACCTCCGTACAAATCAGGATAAGGCACAAGCCACCCCCAAATTAACCTGTGCTCAACCCTCTGGTAGCTTGGCACAAAGCAGTCAAATTAACTCAGAGGCAATGTGTAATGTATTTGTGCAACACTTCAAATAATAAAACAGTGTAAACACCGCTCCAAAAAAATCTCACAAAAGATTAGGAAAACAGATCTATATTTAATAAATGTATCAAGACCAAAATGGCAAAGTTCCAATAAGTAGAACGAGAGTTATGAATCTTTAAAGAATAAAGTGTAAAATAGTGCCTAAAAGCATAAAGCACAAACCGGGGATTTCTGGTTGCACTGTACCAGGTCAAAGTCAAAAGTTCAGGTTGATTGTGATGGAGCACAGGCTGGATACAGTCCCTGATTAGTTCTGCTGAAGATTTACCTTTTCAAGTTTTGTGCCAAGAGTTCTGTTCACATTGAAGAGGGCTGAAGGGAGCAAGGCAAGCGTTGCTGGCGGGGTCAGGGTGGCACAAGGAGCAGCTTGTGGGTGATTGATGCTTGCTGTGTGCAGAGATGGGCTGGTGGCGGCTCACGCTGATTTCAGTGTAAGCGGTACGGTTCCATGCGAACTGGTTCATTCGTGGTGAAGAATAGCAGTAAAGCTTGATCTAAAGAGGCTGTGAGCCACGATGAGGGTCTAGGACCTTAGAGGCACCACTTGTGGGACAAGAACTCTCTGCAGCTGGGTACAGGAGCTCTTTTGTGTCCCTGAGGCTCAGATCAGAAGGCAAGCAGACTAGTTCTTGGAGTCACTATGGAGTCCTGGGTTTAAGGCGAAGGTCCAGTTCTTCTTCCTAGGCAAGAGGCCAGCAGGTAGAAGATCAACACAGCAAGGCAGCAGTTCTACATGCACAAAAGGGCTAATAGCAGCAAATTACCAAGTTTCTAAAAATTGTAATGAAAAATATGACTTTACCATGAAGGAGGGTTTAGTATTATAATTTCATTGATACCAAACTTGGAGTAGACACCAGCTCCCAATTGGAAATTACAGCTTATTAAATGTAATAAGGAATCTTCTGTGTTATCCTATGAAAGATGTGGGCCTTATAGTAGTGTAAAACTAATTTGGGAGCTTTTCACTACTAGGAGATGTAAAACCTAGAATTACATGTTCCACCTTTAAATTTCACAGCACCCTGCCCGAGGGGCTACATTGGGCCTGCTTTAGGGATAACTTACATGTTATAAAAGAGAAGTTCAAGGCATGGCAAGAGGGGTTAAATGCCAAGTCGATATGGTGATTTAAAACAGAATTCAGACTGCAATGGCAGAACTGGGACATGTTTTACAGTGCTACTTAAGTGGGTGGCACAATAGGTGCTGCAGGTCCACTGCCAGCATTTAATTCATATGCCCTGGATATATGGCATACCACTCCACAAGGGAATTAAAAGTGATTTAAATATGCCAACTAGGAAACAACTAGTTAACCATGTTTTAGAGGAGGAGCACAGGCACTTCTGCACTTGTTAGCAATGGTAAAGTGATCAAAGTCCTAACACCAACAGAAATAAGTTCAGCAAAATGGTAGAGGCGAGGCACAGGGTTTAGGGGAAGACCACCCTATGGTTGACAGGTTTAACACTACAGCATTGTAATTGTAGGCTGATCTAGGCACTCAATTTCCTTGCTGTCATTTTTTTGTGTTTTTAAAAGTTGTCAAAGAATTGATAAAACAAACCTCTAGATTTTATAATTATATGCATACATCGAAGTAAACATTGTACATTTGTTACACATTCCTGTATGTGAAACTGTCCTTGTTCAAAACGTTTACACACGTAACCAAATTATACATGTACATATACTTTGTCAAAATGCTTGCTACAGGGCACTGTTTAGGACTTGTTATGTGAACAAATGATTAATCTAAATGAAACATAAATACAGATGATGGAGTGAGACTTAGAGCATTTGAAATGTGAAGAAGGCTCCAGTAAGAGGTTACTGTGACACTGTGTAAAATAATGGAGGAAATGGTGTTGACAGTCCTATGGCAGATGATGTACAGAGGAAATCATGCGTAGAAAACAGAAGATGGTTCTTTGTACCATTTGTCAGCACATGGACTGTCCTTTCAAACAGGATTAGAAACATTATCATCAAACACAGGAATTTGTTTCAGTGACCAAGAAACAGAAGTCATTTTTCAAACATCAGCCTTTCTTTTCCTATTAAAGCAAATTCAGAGGATGAAATCTTCAAAGTAATTTCTTGGTAGCATGAAGTTACCAAAAATCTGCTGTATAGAAAAAAAAACTATAGCCTCTCATGTTTTAATTTCTTCCACTACAACTCTTTCAGAATAGAAGCCAGTGCATCAGCCACATTATTTAGAAAAAAGTAGGTTTTCAAACACCATTTCATATTTGAACGGAAGGCAGTATAGCTTGTCATAGTCTTCCGAACGCTTGAAAAAGAGTTAATTGACAACGAGAATGCCTGATCGTAAACCTAATTTAAGTGGCACATAATATTGCAGGATAGTGTTCTAAGGTGTACTCCTCCTTCAAGTATCGCATGGATAGACTGAAACACTGAGAAGGCTTCAAGTTTAAAAGGTTTTTCTGAGAAGGGGGCATTCTTTATGGAAGTCAGTAAACTCTGCAAGCGAAGTCAATTAAAGGTAGGTTTGGAGCTAAAATTGGTGTAGATTTCTTGGTGCTATTACAGCATTAGCATTTTTGTGCCTGGTTTAGCATTAGTGCCCATTAGATGTTTACACTCAGCGGTTGACGTTCATAAGTCGTTCAGCACCAATGGTGCTTGTTCCAGTTGGTGATCACAGTTGTCATGGGTTTTAGCTGCTGGTAAAAGTGATAAAAGAAAAAAAGAAAAAGGGAAGTAATTAAAAATGAAGTACAATTGCAAGGCAAAAAAAGTTTGTACACATTACTCAAAAGACACATCAGAGACCTTGTTAAAATTCTATCTGTTCAGGTGTGCTTTTTCATTCATTTTTTACATATTTTCAATCAAGTATCTACGGCACGTTATAAACTAATGTACTGCAGAAAAAAACACGAAGTGCCATGAAAATGATTGCAAGAAATACCACAGTTTATTTAATAAAAAGGACATAAACATAACGTTGTACCTTCCTCACTTTCCAGTTTTAAAACAAAAATGTGCAGGCAAAACATATTTCAAAAGGTTCACGGGACGAAAAAGGAATTATAACAGCAACAGATTCGAAAAATGAATCGTAGCTAAATCAGTCACGAAAAGGAAATTAAAGGAGTGACAAACTCTCTCCCTAAACAATTTCCACAAATAAATTGGCTATTCTGTTTGAATTTCTGACAGTTAAGATGAGAAATAGTTTCGGCTCCATAATGTACGGATATTTATTTTTATTTATGTACATTCCTTCGCAGTTATTTGTTTTCCCTCTAAATGCTTGTTCATTGCCACCGAAAATGTTTTATAATTGTTGGTCTAAGTCTTTTAGTTTTGCCTTCTTTTTATATATTTTTTTTAATTATCATCTGATGGGTTAATTTTGGGTAGCAGAAGTAAACAACATGAGGGAATATATGTCATTTTGTAAGTTAATTCCACACAGCTACTAAGGCTGGTAATACAGTTTCTGTGCATATTAAAGCATTCATTTTTTTGTTAACCTCTTGGTCAGTTGACACCTGGGGGGTATGTTCTGTGCTCTCAGGATAGTTCGTTCTTGTCTTAGACTTCTGAATTGTGCATGTTTCCATCACAGAAGCTATAAAACACACAGCAGCGTGCACACAAGCTGAACAATTCTGGGGTTTCAGAGTTCTCTGTGCTGCTATTCAGGACTAATTAGTAGCATTTCCTTACATGCATCCATAAGCGCAAAACTACATTTTCTAAGAAAAAAGAGCACCTGAGTCAATTGTACAATAACTCCCGGAGGAAGGAAAGTATGTGGTCTTGAAAGCTGGCAGCCAAGTATATGCTTGTGTCTGAGAAAAACGTAATACTTATTGTTTTTCTTTGTTAGAACTCAGGAGCTCTGGTCCCTGTCATATGATGATAGGATGACAGGTGTCTTGTCGAAGAAGAGGACCTCCTGCGCTAATAATACTCCCCCACCTCCTGAAGTGTAGGTTTTTGGTCTTATGGAAACATTTTGCACGGTACATTTTCAATAATTCTTTTTCCTTGAACACTTTTCTCGACGTCAGTGGTAGAACATCTATAATTGTATCAGAACATTGCTTACTGTGTCCTATACATCTATTACCCGAGAAAATAAAAAGAATCTCATTGCGAAAATAAAAAGAATCTCATTACTGCTGAACGGTAACCTTGAACAAAAGTGGATTTTTCCTCGTATCACCAGACAATTCATTATTTTTCACATATGGTGGGCCTACTGTTATTTATTTCGTTTGTTATATACAGGGCAACTTCTTCCAAAATGGGAAGGATGATCACCTGTGTTAGACTGGTTTAAAAACAGCATTATGTCCTGTGTAAAGGAAGAGTCGATTAAACTGTAGGTAATAGATCCATTACCAGCGGTGGAAGAGAGGCCACTGCAGACAGACCTGGTGGCCGGAGGAGCGCCATATTGGTGAAACAAGCGAAAATAACCTCCTAAAACAAAAACAAAAAGTTACTCATTTTCAGAAATGTGTAGATTATCTTTCAGCACGAACATTATTCAAATGCAAACAAGTCTAGCCAATAATAACTTTTTTTCGGTCAATTTGACCTTAAAAGTGCATCTAAAATGGCATTGAATTCATTTATTTTGGAATCGAAATGGATAAAAAGAGATAGAGCAAGATTAGTTACGTACAATAAAAATAGTTGAATTAACCATACACAGGTATCGCCTGGCACAATTATGAAACAAACACACGTATGCCTCAGGTAGAATCTAGATGTAGAAAATAGAAAATAGAAGTACAAAAACCTTTGAAATAACTCGAAAACAACATTTGAACAACCTTCTCATCCTTTCCCATGTAAGGAGAATAAGCCTCACGTCATAGAAAGAACACTGAGCCCTAGGGGAATCAGAGAAAGGTTTAAATTAAAACATGCAACGTGACATGGCCATCCTGGCGAAATGTTTTAAATGTAGGCACCTCTATGAGACAAGTATACCACCAAAGACATCCCATAATGCAGGATTCCTCTGCAAAGTCGTGGCAATAATCATATCTCTGTAAAATTAAAAAAACAAGCAATTTCATTGACATTTTTTATTAACAACCTTAATAGAAAACAAGCTGATAGTTATAAGGCAGGTTGTCATGCACTATGCGCATCTCACGCATAATGCCTGTGTTCCTAATCAAGATGTTTGTTAAAATGGCCTAAGTACACAGGTATTTGGCTTAGAATAGCTGCAATGGTGGCGAAAAAGAACATCGCGAAAAAAGGTCGTGCAAACAGACCTCCAGACATAGGGCAATGGCAAGAGGATCTTGATTGGTGCTCCGGTGCCGGGAAAGTAATATATAAAGCAGAGGATATGTATACCACCTCAAACTGTGCAACATTTAAATTGGGGTTGGGTGACCAACCTGGGAATCAGACCCAAAAGATGGAGGTATGTGTATTATTCTGCATGATGCTTTTGAAACATTGTTTTCCATTATTGTTAATTCAATAAAAAGATGTATGTTAAAAACACAAATGTTTTTTAGAGCTGCAGTACTTTTGACTTGACTCGACAGTGGAGCCTCCTCTGTGGCTGCTTGACAGACATAATTTAAAGGTCCTAATAGATAAGACATACACAAAGAGGAGAATTTATAGCAGTGCTGAGGTAACATAACAAAACGTGGCTAGCTCATCTTGACTGGATTGCCCTAGCATCCAATTACATTTAATTTTAGTTTGTGTGAGAAATGGTTTTCCCAAACAAGAGCATATTACATTTGTTTAAATATTTAGTCACGATTTGATTTTCTTTCACTCCTCTTCATATTGTCTCCCAAGTGTGTCTCATGACAAAGCATACTTATTCACATTAGACTAAAAACACATATGCTATTATTTAAACTAAGTGCTGTATTACATAACAGATAGAATCCTATTTGAGGGAACCTTTACTGCAGAGACACTTTTTTTTTAACCACAAAGTCTTTATTTTAAACGTTGTAGAGAACGTTGAGCCCAAAATATATTTCTAAGGAAGCAGACATTAAATTGAATTGATTCCAGAAAATAATGTGGATGCTGCTTAAGGCAGCTGTATAGTCTTGATCTACCAACCCAAAGCTCCCTGCATAATTTTGAGAATGCTAAACTATGTCAGAGGAGAATGAGCACTATAAAAACTAAACGTGCCCCACTACCACATACTCTTTTATTATTCTAAGGATGCTTTTGTATTTAGCAGGGATGTTTTTTTGTCATTTACATTTTTTAATTTCAAATTAGTTTTCACTAGGTTTCTCAATTGTGTCCCTTATTATTAGTAAAATTAGAGTTGTTGTTTCATCATATATGGCAATACAATTTGCTTTTAATGTATGAAGCGATGCTGGCGTTTGTTACCATTCAGTCATACGTGCATGTGCATCTCCTATATTTTAAGATTATGAACTAGATTTTTGGTGTAGTGAAAAACATTAGTCCAAACTAAATCTATGTGTTTGTAATTTTTGCCTTTGGGTGCCGCTTTGAACAATCTACAACCGAATGAACTTGGTTGACTCATTCACCGCTGCTACTCTGACAATGAAAGCAGTGTTCTTACTTAGAAAAGCTGAAAACCAAAAAGAATATTGTTCTAGACCTTTTTCCACTGCAGCGTTTAAGGGGAGAACACAGAAAAAAATATTATATTTCTTTTTATTGTGTCACTGAGGTGCCCACATGACTTTGGGTTGTTTTGCCAAGTGTAACACATCTGCATGATTGCTGAATATTATCATTGTACTCGATAAATGGCTACTTTTCTCAGGTCTTCAATGATGATGTATGGGGTGAGACAGAGAGCATATGTTTTTCAAATATAATTTCGATGTAATGCATAGTTTATTATACCGAAGTTCAATAAAACTAATTTTAAAATTATACATTTAACACAGCAATTACAATTAAATTCACGTAGAGTACTGCTAAGTATTTGGATTCATTAAACAATTTATCAAAAATCAGCAGTCAAGTGTAGTTTTTGCAAATATAACCCAAATGCCCAAGCCTCTAATTTTGATTAAATCATAATAAAAATCTATAAACCAGTTTCTCTTCTTTCAGTATCATTCTGTATCAAGAATTTTCAAAGTCTCAAGTAATGAATATGATATATCTATAACAAAAACTCAACTTTATACGTGACTAACATTCAAAAATAAAAAATGATTATCATTTTATGTATAAATTCACCCATCCTATTTACTTCCAAATCACACTGATGACCAGTCTGAACATGACAACTTCAGACTTAATAGGTCAATGTAGGAAGCCAGCTTTTTACATGGCATACCAAAAAAGAGGCATACGTGCAAAGAGTACAGGTATTCCCTTACTAGCAGACATGGGCTTGCTCTAGCAATCCTAATGTGCTCTTTTAGGGGGCAGTGTGGTCGAGCAGCCTTAGGCCTATCAGTGAGGAGTATTAGACATCTGCAAATCCACACAGCGGTAAATAAATGATTCACATGGCTGAATAAAGATATCCACACCAATTTATAAAAATAACATGTATAATTATATATGTTTCGGCAACAAAATCAATATGATCAGGTAAGTACATTTTTCAAGAGAAATACTTGTGCATTTAAAAAGTCAACAGTGCCTTTTTCAGAAGCTGAAATGTTATCCTTTGACAGGAAAAAGAAGTACAGCATTCAGGGACAGTACAGCAACTTTTGAGTAAGTCTGGGCGGTGACTCTGCTCAGCTCGCGGAGTTTGCGGAGATTTTTTGCATTCCGCATTATGCGGAGCTCGCGGAGTTCCTGAAAAAGTGTTTTCCCTCGCTCGCATTCGTGAACATCAAATTGGGGAGCGCGAGTGAGGAAAATCCACCTCCAGGTGGGATTTTTCCTTGTTCGCGATCGTCAAGATCAAGTTGGCGGGCACGAGCATGGAAAATCTACCTCCCAGCACGATTTTTCAACATGACAGGTGGTCAGATTTCTTATTGCGAGTGGTCCTGTATGCTCTGGACCGCATGCATTGAGCAACTGTCCGCTCGCGTTTAGAAAGCTGCTGCTTTAGTAAAAATCTACCCGAGGGGCAGAAAGGAAGCAGCGCCCGCTTGCACTGTGCATTGTGCCGTTTGGGATGATTGCCCAGTGCAGACAAGCACCTGGCACTGAAAATCGCAGTAAACAGCCTTTATCCAATGCACTCCTCCGCTTGCGGAGCTAGCGGAGCTAGCGTAGCGCGGCAGACGTTTTTTGCACTTTGTGGAGATCCGCGTAGCAGAACTCTGCGAACTCCGCCCAGGCTTACTTATAAGTACAGTCTCCTGGACTTAAGGTGAGTATGGGGCGAGGTCCAAGATAGCACCAACAGGTCACTTCAGGCAGCACTGTGGCGGCTGGGTACAGAGGTGCTTTTCAGCATCCGGTGCCCAATGTTATCCTATGGGGGAAGAACATGTACTGCATTCAGACACTTCACAGCAACTTATGGGACCAATCTTGTGTACTTATCGTAAGTATGAGGCAAAGTCCAAGGCAGCACGAACAGTTCACCTAGGGCAGCACTGGAGGGGTGGGGTCAGAGGTGCTTTCCAGTGTTGGAGGCCCAATGTTACCCTATGGTTTCAAGTTTCAAGTTTAAAGGCTTTATTTCGATAAAAATATATCTTAAAAGCAATTTACAACACATTTAAAAACCACAATATATACAACATACTTGGTGGTATACATACTGACTTAAAAACAACAATATATATATATTGTAAAAACAATCATTAAATGGATAAAGAAAGCCTTTTGGTTTGGATGGACCATGACCATCCTAAAAATTTGGACACAGCATATGAATACAAAGTCCGAGTGTCTGACATCAAAATACGTAGCGCCACACTATAATGTCGAGTGCCAAGTTCTCTACATATTGGTTTTAACCAACAATGCCTCGGGACTTCATAGGCCGGGCATTCAAATAACAAGTGGGCGACAGACTCTACCCGTGTCATGCAAGTCGGACAAAAAGGTGAGGTCTGTTGAGGAGGTTTCCAGCGCGCAGTCAATTCGCCTACTGGTAGAAACCCCACTCTAAATTTAAAAAGCAAGGCATGATCTACAGGGTTCGTGATGGTGTCCAGATATGGTTTGTAAGCAGCCACATCCTTAACACTCAAAAATTCAATGGTGGATCTACAATGTATCGACACAGAGCAATTTTTATTAGTGATCCAATTCCAGTACAGCTTCTTAAGGACAGCTTTTGGTGGAGCAGATCTAGATTCCCAAGCATCTCCCAAACCTAACTCCCCAAGCAGAAATTTTACACCTTTAAGCCATTTAATTTTGGACCAGCCGTGGATAAACATAACCTCCCTCAAACCTTAAGCGTAAGAAGCCAACTCAGGCACTCGCCATAAGCGGGCCCATAGTAATAGCAGGCGGATTTGTGCTTGGTCTTTAATCGAGCGGCACCCCGTTTCTAATAACAAAGGTAAGCTTGGGGTACTCTGGGGAAGTGCCATCAGATCCTTCAAGAATCTATTCTCTGATCTGGCTAGTACCTCTGTATTACATAAGCCCCACAACTCTGCCCCATACAGGGCCGCACTAACCCCTCTTGCTTTGTAAATCTCAATAACCGGGGCAATAGGTTTTATTGATGAGGAGCGCTGTTCTCTAAGAAGGCCCCCCCCCCTACCTTTTTATGGCTTAAAAGCATCTTTCGGATGTGCGAATTCCACTGCATGGTGACTTAGCTGAATGCCTAAATAGTCGAATTCCGCCACCCTCTCCAAGGGTACAGAATTCAATACTGGAGGTCGTCCCATTTTTTTGGGCGGGTTCAGAACCAAATACTTGGTTTTGTTAGTGTTAATTATCAATCCCCTTTGTGTACAGAAGGCCTGAAAGCTATCCAAGAGGCTTTGCAGGCCCACGGGGGACTTTGAGATGAGGAGAGTGTCGTCAGCAAATAGTAGGGTTGGTATTCGCTTGCCCGCCAGGGAGGGTGCATCTGATGGATTTTTTAACAGATGTTCAACCACTCCATTTACATAAAGTGAAAATAGAGTGGGAGCGAGCACACATTCCTGACGGACACCCCTATTCACTGAGATCCAATCTGTTTTTTGGAGATGCGGGCCCCACCGCACCTGAGCAAAGTTGTCCGCATGGAGCCTCACCAGTAGGGACAAGATATACGGGGGAACCCCAGTCTGGACAGGACCTCCCACAGCCCCTCCCGGGGCACTAGGTCAAAGGCAGTCTTTAGATCTATAAACGCTAAGTAAAGACTGCCTTTGCCCAGTACCACCACCTTCCAATAAATGAGCACCAGTCTAAAAGCCTGTTCAATGGTCCCTGTACCGGACCTGAAACTAGCTTGAAAATGTTGTTATCGGCCACCCACTGGAGCACCCTCTCCAACACCACTTTCCCCGCTACCTTCTGTGTGGCATCAATAAGGCTAATTGGACTGTAGTTGGCGGGGTCGTCCGGGCTCCCCTTTTTAAAAATTGGGACGACCTCCGCCCCTTTCCAAGAGTCTGGGACTGACGCTCCGTTATTAATAGCATTGATTAGGGATAAAATTATCCTCCCCCACTCAATATAATTGGCGCGTAACAGGCCGCTCGGTATCCTGTCGGGGCCAGCTGCTTTGAGTGGCATCAAAGTTTTTATCACATTTTCGACTTCCTTTGGAAAGAAAGGATCTCCTAATTGTTCCACTAGGGGGTCACTTAGGATAAAATGGGAGTTAGACATCACCTGATTACCCTCCATGATGGTGTTATAGAGGGACGAGAAGTGATTATTGCTGCACTGGCTCCCTTTAGGTTACACCAGTACCTGTCCTCCCAGGCTTTCTTTGCTGCATTAATGGTCTGTTTATAATTTTTCCTAGCCAGCCTGATTTTGGCCGGAGATTTGCTTTTAACTGCTGCAATAAGTGCAGATTTTTTACCCCTGCATTTTTTTAGTAAACCAGTCAAAAAGGCTCTTCGATTTCTTGCACTCCGCCAAAGCAGGATCCCTGCTTGGGATTAAGAAGAAATTACTCAAAGCTGTGATGGTCTCACAAAAAATTGGAGTCACATCACTATATGCCAGGGAGGGGGAATCCAACTTGATCTGAACTGCCACTAGGAATGCCCCTATAGCTTGGGTTTTCCCCTCATCCATAGCAACTTTGCATCACTTAAGACGCCCCTCGCAATTTGAGGGATGGACATCCATAGTCAAGAGCACTTTAGATGGCATAACCGCACCATGTGCGCACGTCCACAGGGGGTGCAACACCAGAGATAGCGAATTATGGTCACTATCTACTGATGGCAGAACTTCCATGTCATGCATAAAGCTCTAAAGCTTAAGGTCAAGCAAGATGTAGTCTATCCTCGAAGTATGGTGCACCCTGTTAAAGGTGTGGGCTCCAGATGGATCAAAAATGGTTCTCCCATTTGCTGCCTCAAACCTAGTTCCAGGGTCAAGGAATTCAATTGTATGGCCCGTTGGGACCATCTCCTTATAGGTTGGACGGTTAGAGCGGGTATACCCCTCCTAGCATCCTCATCGGCAATGCCCAAAATTTCCTCAGACGCTAGGGACTCAAAAGTGCAATTTAGATCCCCCGCGACCAGGACATACATGCTAGCAGGGCATTGCCTGAGTTGGTCTTCCAAGCACCAAACTGTGGGGGACAAAGAATCTCCTTTAGTACCCCTGGCATAGATGTTAAAGATATCTAGGGTATGCCCTCTTCGTGGCCCCCTTAAGGAAATTCCAAGTACGTCAAGGGAGTTGGTCGCACTCTGCACAATTTGACAACCCAGAGAAATGTCGACCCATATGAGAAGACCTCCTGAAAGCCGACCTTTCCCTGAGGACGAAGGGACTGCTGGTACAAAATAAGTAGTGTAACCAACCTTATAACAGGGCCCCTTTCTCCAGGTCTCTTGGAAGATACAGATCGAATACGCCTCCACTTGTGAATTCCAGTCAGGTAGGTCTAACTTCCGGGAAATACCCACGATATTCCAGCTGAGAATCCTAAAGACTGGATCAGCCACAGCTGGCTCCACTTGGGGATTGGGCTCAAGAGAGCCAACCCTTCGCGTGGTCTCTACTGGTGGACCCTCACTCACTCACCGCCCATTATTAGTCTGGTAAGAGCAGGGTTCACACGCTGACAATGACCTAGGCATAGAAGCACTAGAGATTAAAAATCTTCCAGTGGGAACCATAGAGCCACAGGTTGTACTTGCTACACTATCTAAACCCAGGTTACTAGACTTAGGCACAATCACCAACTTTGGGAGCGTGACGATGTCACAAAGATTGGCACCACATTAGTAACCGTTAGACCAACCATATCCCCCGTGCCCTGCGATAGTTTGGTGAGCCATAAAGTTGTTAGAGTTATTGGGAAAGAAACAATCCTGCCTTCCTCCCCAGAACTGGTGGGCGACATACATGGGACCTTGCGCTCTAGCATGGAAATAACTCAGATCAACTGTACCAATTCCTGCACCACCATACCCTACTCATTACAAATAAACCGTACAACCCTTACATCTTTGAAATTTAACACAATGTAGTCCCCCTGACAATCTTTAGGCCTATTGCCAACCCACCCCACCCTTCTAACATGACGAATCTGGCCATCTAACTTGCTAGCGAGGGGTCTATTGTTTCTTAACCAGTGCATGGTTTTATTCTTAAGCTCCTGGTAGGATTCATATTGGTCAGCCTTCAGGGGCGGGACACTAGTTAACACAACAACATACGGCTGACATTCTGGTGGGAGATTAACATTGGGAGCTCCAGAGACCTCATTTGGGGCCTGAGGGGTCTTCTGGATGCTCGGTGTAGTGCTGTAGCTGGATCGGTTTTGGTTGACTGGGGGGGGGAGATTTTGATAATCTCTCTGTCTTGGTGCCCTGTGGCGGACAGTTTTCTGCCCCGTTAGATTTGATATAATGGAAGAATAACCAGCAGAAGGTTGCCCCATTATTTTGGCGTCAGTGGGACTAGTTGGCTGTACACAGATAGGAGGTCCGGCTGTTAATACAGCCAACTGACCTTTCTGAAGTGAGCGGGCTAGTTCTGGAATTGCTTGCACCTGCACCACATCGAGAACTGGGGCCCTCCCCTTGTGTCTAGTCTGGTCACTCTCTTCCTGGGGGTTCTTTGCATGCAATTTAATTAGTGATTTGAGTGAGAAAAAGTTATCCAGAGTGGCCTGCTCAAATCTGTCTAGCCTCTCTGCCACTACCTTTACCCTTTCCAACACGGGAAGGATCAAGGATTTCACAAATTTTTCAATCTGGGAAATCAAAGGGCTCGGGGGTAAGAGACCTGTAACAGGAATAGGAGTAGACTCTATATTGCCATGCACATGCTCTGCTGAGTTAGTCTGGTTGGAAGAGTGCATACTTCCTTGAGACCGATTCAATAAGCTTGTCCTCCCTGGCCCCAAAAGTTTCTCCCCTTCCATGGGATTTTTTACTTTAAATTTTTTTGGAGGTTTAAAACGCCCACCCCTTACACTGCTTATGGTTCTTTTCCTTTTGAGGGCGGGATATCTAGGACCCACAACCCCTGCTGACTTCCCATTTCCAAGGGGGCCCTAGAAGGGTTTGGGTTTCTAGGTTGTGCGATATTTACAAAAGGAACCGCAGGCAACTGAACGGGCGAGAGGGGCTCTGGCCCAGATGATACTACTGCGTTAAGCCTATCTAGGCTAGCCCTTATAGCATCTATATTAACTTGTTCTGGGACCGGGGAAACACCCTCCATATGCTCGACAGTATTTGCGGGTGAAAGGCCCTAATGAGGAACGCTTTGAGTAAGCAGTTCAAGTGACAATCGGTGTTCCGTAATAGCAATTTCCTTCTCTAACACAGAGAAGGCTCGGGTTATAATTGGTCCATAGTACGGCTTACAGAGCCACACCCCACCCTCCCTATCCTTCTCGGACCTCGTAGTCATTGGCATGGGCAATAAGCTAGGGTAGATGGTACAACCCCCCAGGGACAACAATAACTGTAATAGAAGAAAAACGACACTAATAATACAAAATGGGAAGGAAAAATATAAATGTTAGAGGGGTTGCCCGGCCAGGCCTACACCGGCCTCCGACGGCCACAGATGGCCCCGCCCTTGTCCCGGGCTTCTCCCGCGCAGCAGCAGGCTAGGTCCACTATATAGAGCATACGGAGTCCTGTGAGCGGGGCTGACAGGGAATGCAGGACCAGGTGTTGGTGGTCAGGCAGGGACTCCTGGGAGATTGAGTCCCTGCTGCGTTGCTCTCCACCTTGTCAGACTATGGCAAGAGTTTTTACAGTCCCCGCAATGCACACGGCGCCTCCAGTCCAGGTAAGGAGATGCTCCCGCTGAATGAAATACGAAGCGGCACCCGCGAAGCGGGTGCGGCGAGTTGCTGCGATGTTTCACTTCCTACAAACAAGTCCTCCTATTAATGGATAGAAAGCAGTGTCCGGTTGAGCAAAGGAAGCCAGGGCACTTTAATCCATACGATGTCCTGTGGGCGGGGCTGACAGGGAATTCAGGACCAGGTGTTGGTGGTCAGGCAGGGACTCCTGGGAGATTGAGTCCCTGCTGCGTTGCTCTCCACCCTGTCAGACTATTGCAAGAGTTTTTACAGTCCCCGCAATGCACAAAGCGCCTCCAGTCCAGGTAAGGAGATGCTCCCGCTGAATGAAATACGAAGCGGCACCCGCAAAGCGGGTGCAGCGAGTTGCTGCGATGTTTCACTTCCTACAAACAAGGGCTCCTCTCAATGGATAGAAAGCAGTGTCCTATGGGTAATCTGTCTGGTTGAAAAGAGGCTGCAGGCTTGGACTGGGAAACCAGTCGGTCTGAACCAAAAGGGGGGGTTCAAGTCTCAAGATGCTTGGGCACACCTTTGGTCCTCTTCTCCACAGCCCAGGGGTGACAGGTGCAGAGCTGTCTTCAGGCAC
This sequence comes from Lissotriton vulgaris, assembly GCF_964263255.1. Taxonomy (NCBI): domain Eukaryota; kingdom Metazoa; phylum Chordata; class Amphibia; order Caudata; family Salamandridae; genus Lissotriton; species Lissotriton vulgaris. The sequence goes on along the minus strand of NC_141691.1, from coordinate 627,246,332 downwards.
CGGATTTTGATCACCGGGAGCACTTGCGGTAGAAGAGGCCCACCAACAGAGGCTGCATGCAGCCTCGGAGAGTTCACGAGGGGCAAAACCAAACTGGAACTCTGGCTCTTGAGGGCTTCGGGACCACGCTGACACCATTGGTCCACTTCAGCTCAGGCTACGAAGCACAGGTGCAGTGGAGCTTCGCAGCGTCAGACTTTTGCAGTTCCGGAGTATCTCAGTCTTCTTTGGGGTGCCTACAGGATGCAGGAAAGCTGTGCCAATGCTCCACAGGAATTCTTGAATATTTATTGAAGGCAAGCAGGCCTCCCAGGCTTTAATGGAATGACTGCTTGCAGGGCAAAATGACTTTGACACAATTCGATGAGGAACAGCAAACAGGCCGGCAAGGCTGGGACCAAGTCAGTTGCTTTTCCCTATTCTTTGCTTTTGCGGCTCTTAAGCATTCTTCTTCTTTGTAGGTCATCAGGATCTGATGTCCTGGTGCCAGGGCTGCCCTAAATACTGAATTAGGGGCATTAGAGGAGTATAGGAGAGTAGCCAATAGGGCCACTACACCCCCTATAGGTACACTTCCTGGAGCAAGTGGGCATAAACCTGTCCTAGAGATCTTAAATTTGCCATCACAAAGTTGGCCACTTCTGAAAAGTTGCATTAACCTCAGGTAGACCAGTTCAGGGGGACTGTTTCCTCTCCTATATGAGAAACCAGATTTGCATACTAAAGGCGGTGGGCTTGTTTGAAGCTCCCCGGACGTAGTTTTTTTTTTTGTTTTTTTTATTGGCAAATTCATACGCAATACAAATTCCAGGAGAAAAACAGAATACAAAAAATTATATCAATTCATGTCGTAGCTTGAATAATACAGATAGAGTAAGAGACATTTAAAGTATCATTGGCACAGTAACAATATACAAAAGGGAAAAAGCCGGGTAAGCAGAGAAATATATAAAATTGATTAATCGATGACGAGATTAGAGCAAATCTGGACAGAGGAATCATGCTTACTGAGGTAGAGATTGCCCTATCCGAACTTGCCAATGGTAAAGCGGCAGGCCCTGACAAAATTCCCCTAGATTTATATAAAATCTTAGGTAGTCAAATAATACCCTTTTTATTAGATTTTTTTCCCGGAGTACAGTACCACTCAGTCCCACCAGACTCCTGGAAACAAACGAATATAGTAATTTTCCACAAAAAAGGAAAACCATCTCATCTACCCTCATCATATAAGCCGATATCCTTGATAAACTCTGATTCAAAGCTCTACACCAAAATACTAGCTAATCGGCTGAGTAGGGTCATCAAACATCTCGTATCCCCTTGGCAACGCAGCTTTATTCCTGGAAAGGGCACTACAGATCATACCCGGAGAGCCATTACCCTTTTTGATATCATGGGCACCACGGGGGGCGAGATGGCGATGATTCTCATTGACGCCGAAAAGGCCTTCGATCGAGTATCATGGCAGTTTCTATGGAACATCTTGGAACGAAAGAACTTTGGAAACAACTTTATTAAAGCCATTAAAGCCATATATTCCAACCCTAGGGCAAAAATTTCTATATGCAGTGCTGAGTCAGAGTTTATCGAGGTACAAAAAGGTACAAGGCAGGGGTGTCCATGTTCCCCGATTTTATTTGCCTTGTACATAGATCCCCTTATTCAAAAACTCTTGTCGACACCTTCAATCCAACCAGTTAAAGTAGGCTCATATTCCACCAAAGTCATGGCATATGCTGATGATGTGGCCGTTATAACCACCAATCCTGCCGGTGCAATTCGGGAAATTGAATTAGTTACCCAGGCCTTTGGCACCTACTCAGGATATTCCCTAAATAGGGATAAAACTATGGTATTAGCTACTAAAAATATTCAATATGAGAGTCCTCTTAAAGTTAAAGAAGCTACATACTTAGGAATATGCCTCTCTACTGAGGTGGATAAAATTAACTATTTAAACTACACCCCTCTTATTGATAAATTTAAAAAAGATCTTAAAAGAATAGACAACCTACATCTATCTATAATTGGAAGGGCAAACTATATAAAAATGAACATCTTTCCGCGGATTCTCTACCTTTTTAGAGCAATCCCGTTGTTAGCTGGAGCTAACTTCATTAAGACCATCAATTCTACCATCTCTAAATTTATGTGGAGTTATGGTAAGATTAGAAGAGCCCTCCGTTGGATCTCGCTACCACAGGACAGAGTAGGACTAGCTATTCCTAATCTAGAACTATACCTATGAGCAACATTAATTCAATCTATGGACCCTCTACTAACTGGTAAAAAAATTATCTCTTTGCCCCCAGACTCATACATCCCTTCGATCTATGAACTTAGCCTTGGCGATAAGTGCAAGGGGTTATTTTTAAGGCAGGTAGAGTCCTCGTATTACAAAAAAATTAAACTGAAGACAGTTCTTGATGCATGGGCTGTATGGAAAGCTATTTCCAAATACCTATCTATTCCCACTTTTACAAAATATACCCCTTTGTGGCATAGCAAGATTATCTCCCCCTCTCTTAATGATACTACCTCGCAGAGGTGGGAGTGTTTAGGTATCAGTACAGTCGGTGACGTTTTAGGACATAACATCCCCATCTCTTTTGAATCTTTCCAAGAAAAATACGCCATTCCCACTTATGATTTCCTCAAATATTTTCAAATATTGGCGAGCATTCGTAACGTTATACCAATAATAACAGTATTAGATAACTTGCCACTTCTTGAATCTATAGGTAAAAAAACTACAAGAATAGGGGCTCTTTATCAGATGCTCCCCGGACTTTGAATGCTAAGCCGCAGGTCATTCTGTGGGTAAGGGTGCAAGGCACCCCCTACTTGAGCAGGCTTGGTTTATGTCCCTCAAAAGCATTGAACCTCACCCTTGGGGGTAAGACACTCATCTCTGTTGGCAGGCTGATTAAAGCCAGTCAGTCAGCACCAGGGGCTCTGGTAGGTTTTTACGGGGCACATATAAGGTGCCATCTGTGTGCATGTATTACTAAATTAGACACTGGCATCAGTGTGGGATTATTAATATGAGAGGTTTGATGCCAAACATCCCTCTTTTCAATGAAGCAAGCGATCATGTAGCTGGGGAACTCATTTTCGCCAGTTTTTTGCCCATGTTTTAAAATGGCTTCTCTGTTCCCTTGTACTGGCAGTAATGGAAGTGACCTGCACAGGGACATATCTGCTCATGTAGATATGTCCTCACATGTAATATAAGCACACTTTGTATAGCTGTTAGGCCTACTGTGGGTTAACTTTCAAATATTACATGCAGTGTAAGGGGATATGACACACAGGGATGAGTGTCATGTTGCTTTTTCACTTGTCTGCACCAAGACATGCCGCCTGCAGTGACAGTTTGTATGAGCTTGGTGAGGGGTCTTTTAGTGTGGCACAATTTGTGCTGCAGCCCTTAGGGACCCTCTTTAGTGACTTAGGGCCTCTGTACCAGGGGTGCCATTTACTAGAGACTTACAGAAGGTTCTAATGATATTGCCAATTGGGGAAAATAATTGCACAGTTTTGGGAAATAAATTTTGCACTGGGGATCTGGTTGGCAGGAACCCAGTGCACTTCCAGTCAAAATACCATCAAATACCATGCAAAAAGTGGAGGTGACCATGTCTAAAAGGGCACTTTCTTGCAGTCATGTATCCAGAATATAAAAGAAATATACTCTTTCAAGAAAACAATTGGTGCCTTGATTACAGAACAAATTATTGAACAGACACAATTTACAACTGACCCATCTACACCATCAAGAAAGGCCAAATAAAATTCACAATAGTTACAAAACAGCTGTCTAGCTGGGTTGCACAGATTGGCTCACATTGTTAGTAGTATAATTCACAATTTTTAAAAGATTTATCTGGTGGATCGCGAGCATCCAACTGGCACCAGTGAAGCACAAACTTGTTTTATATTTGTAGTTGATCCTTGATTATAAATTTAACATATTTATATTGTGTTTATTCAGAAATTATATCCTTTTAGTAATCCAGTGATTGTTTCAAAATCCAATTACAATAAGTCTTTGTATAAGAATGTGACTTCCCGATGCATTTCGCTTATTGTCGTCTGGGGATAAAATAACTGCACATTGAACAAAACAAGCATCTTGGTTACAAAAGGTTTCAAATCGAGAAACAATCTGAAAAAATGCTTTCTGATAAAATTGTTGCTTGTGAACTGTATGGCAATTTTTAAATTTCTCTCCATTCTTCACAATGACAATATCCTAAATCCTGTACCTAAAGTAATCTCTAATAATACAGCCCCTTCAAGTATCAGTATTAGTTATTCTTTCTCTGTAAACAGTTCACTATACAACCAAAATTACTCATCATGTAGCAACAGGAGCACCGTAAACTCAAAAGTCTGGCAGCAGCACGGATGACCTAGTATAGTGAGCCGCAACTACTCTTTGCTACTCGCATAGCGAAAATCTTTTAAATACCATTGTGACTGAATTTGATGCTGCTAAAAGTGTTTTATTCAATTTGATGCTGCTAAAATTGATCTTTGTTAACTTTGCCGCATTTCCGGGGGGGCACTTAGATGCTGCTAAGCTAAAGCTGATTGGATCAGAGGATACAAGCTGTTAACAGAGAGGCTGAGTTAACAGGAGCTCCGAAACCTCAAAAGTCTGGCAAGCCCGTCTATGCCCGTCCGTGTCCGGACGGGGCCAAGCATTATGCCCAAAAGATAACCTATACGTCACACAAACTGAAACTGCTCTCCCCATTATGTAAGCAACCAGAACCTTGGATTAAAAATAAATTTAAGATGTTAGGATTATTCAAGCAAGACCCCGAGATGAACACATCCACACAGAACCTAGCTAGCCCACCCTACTGTTGCCCCTCAAATGGCAACCTCTACCCTTATGAGTCAAAAAGCCTATCCGCTGCATTTTATAGAATGGATCAAAGCATTCTGCTGAACCGAATCGCCAATGCTGGCCTACAAATCCTTGTCCAACAATGGACCAAAAGCTTAGGCGTACAGCTCGATAATAACCTATCTATGAGATAAGCATACTGACGTCCTCCTGTTTCCTCCAACTTCGACTATGCAAATGCCTTATATTTGGGGTGTTCACATTTTTTTAAATATAGTCTCCAACTGATGCAAAACCAAGCAGCAAGAATCATTTTCCAACAACCGCAACACTGCTACATCAAACCAAGCTACACTGGCTTCCATCGACCCAACGTACCTTCTTCAAAACAGGTTGCATAATATTCAAAGCTCTCCATCACAAATGCCTCAAGTTTATAATTACCAAAATCCAAGAATATTCCTCGAAATAAAATGCGATCTTAGGTCCTCTCAAATAAACCTTCTCACGATCCCAAGATTCAAACGAAAGAGACTGGGAGGGCTTCGCTGCTCAGTCCAAGGTCCTCAAATCTGGAAGTCATTTCCTATCGAAGTGATGACGGCTCCTGTACAAGCGCCAAGAGACCTTTTGGTGAACGTGTGCTCTATAAATAACCTATAATATTACATAACGTAACATGTTAAACTCGACAATGCATAACTGATGAACTTGTTGTCCTTGGATTCTGTCAACATAAGGGCCTATTAGGATGGCGGATGCACCAGCGTCCGTCTGCCACCCCAAGGTGGAGGGACTGTCGGCAGGGGCAGCGGCGTTCCCTACGTGCGAATTAGGATGTGACCGCCACCCTGGCGGTCACATCCCGTATATTTTACATTGCGGCGGGTGCTGCTTTAAGGAGCACCCGCCGCAATGTAAAATATGCATGTGTAGCCTTGGCATGCACAACGTGGCAGGCACCGCGTGGTGCCTGCCACCCTGTGCATGCCAAAGCAGGGGTACCATAGGTACCCCCCATGTGCACCCCGCACCCCCCAACACCCTTGGGGCTCGCAATGGGCCCCCAAACACGAAGGACCACAGGCTGTTTCAAGGCGGAAAAGCAGCCGCGGAAAAGCATGTTTTCTGCCCCATCCTAATATGGCTGGCGGTGTCTGATAGACACTGCCACCATATAAGATCTTTTCCGCCATGGTCGGAAGGTGACCGCGGCGGAAAAGCAGTGGACGATCTTCCCATCCGCCGCTGACCCCCCCAGCCATCCTAATGTGGCGGGGGGTCTTTGAAGGCACCGCAGCGGTGAATCCGCATCCTCCGGGCCGGCTGTGGCTTCCGCCGGCCCGGAGGATGCGGATTCACCGCAATCCTAATCGGCCCCATAGTGTCAAAAACAGATAAAGTGCTGTAAAAAATGTTTAACTGGATAATTCTAAAACCTACAAATTATTTCTAAGAGCAAATAAGAGTCAAATCAAACCCCATATTATTATGAAGAGGAATGAAGGTCCGTAACGAGCTTGACAAGTGAATTCAAAGGAGCATTTCCTTCACCATCCATGACACATTGGGGCATATTATCAAGCGTGGCATTAACATTATCGCAGCTTTAGCAGCAGAACACTGCTGCTAAAGCGGCGATAAAGGGCTTGATAATACACCATAGAGAATTCCCACCAGAACATGGGCTTCTATGGGAATTCACAAGGGCGTATTATCAAGCTCATTATCGCCACTTTAGAGGCAGTTTTCTGCCGCTAAAGCGACGATAATGTTAATGCTGTTTCTTGATAATATGCCCCATTGTTTCTCTAAAGCAAATTATTTATTGCTCACCAATTTAACTCATTGACTACCTTTTATAAGCTCCTCTAAATCTGGCACTCAGATATAGTATTGAAAAGTGTCACTAGAACATTGTAAACAACCTTGCCATGTTCGGTAAGGGGAAACATTTCTAAAAAGAATTAAAACCTGAAGGTTAAGTGCTCCATCTCACGATTCTGACAGAAAGACATATACACAAAACATAAGACCATTAAAGCTGAAAATGACAGTCACTTAAATTCCAAAGCAGTATTACGTAGTACATATTGACCAAATATGATCAAGCAATAGCTGTTCTTTAAAGGGTCAAAACTCCAACAGGAAGAGGGCATAAAGCTACAGACTCCCTTTAAAAAAAAAATTATTATTATTAAGACTTTGTAAAAGAGACAATAGTGATGGACACTAGTTACCTGAGGGCGTATGTATCATCCGTTTTTTTAGTCGCAAAAGCAGCGATTCACAAAAAGCCTTGTTTGCAACTATAAAATCAGAAAATGCGATGTATGATTAAAACCACATCGCAAAATTAAGGAATCGCAAAATTTGCGATTCCTTAATTTTGCGTCAGCATTTAGGGAATCTCAAATTGCCCTTAGGGCATTTATGTGTGCCATATGCGCACACATGTACATTTCAAGGGTGCATCAGGGTGTCCTTATGACACCCTTGCACCCTTGAAATTATTCTCAATTTGCGATTCTCAAATTGCGAATCGCAAATTGAGAATTACTTCCTATGGGCCAGAAGGCCCATAGGAATGAATGGGAAATTATTCCTTAATTGCAATTCGCAATTTGCTAATCGCAATTAAGGAATATTAAGAAATCGGTAAAAAAATGTAATTTTTTACATACATCCCTTTTTGAAATTCTCAAATAGCGATTTCTAAAAAATCGCTATTTGAGAATCGAAAATTAGGCTGTTGATACATATGGCCCCTAGTTACACTTTGATGACGTACAGAACCACATAATGTGCATTATCTCAAACAAACTTACAAATACGTTTCTCCCAAAAAAACATTTCAACTTCAAATAGACATATTTTTTGGAACCTTTCCTGTAGAGTCCTCACAGAAGATTAAAATTATAAGGGAAAGATTTTTTTCTATGGCTGCATGCAATACCAGTATGTATAACCCCAACTGATACTGGGGACAGGGAATGGACTTAGGGCCCTGTCACAAGGGCTTTTTAGAGTACAAAAAGTAGTGGTCCCGTAGTACTCTTTTATGTACTCATACATGCCTTTGTGAATTAGCCCCAACACATCAAAGATATGAATAAAGTAGGATTAATGAGGGAATAGTCATACAACGCAACGATCCTAAATGTAAAGCGCTCTGATACCCTCTTGGGTCAAGTTCCAGCTATATAAAACTTTATAAATAAAAATAAAATAAAATAAAAATATGTAAAAAGTGAGAGATTGTTTACTAATTGAAAGTTGGTCTTGCTCACAAAGGTATGGATGAGTGGTTAAAAGAATACAGGTGTGATTCTTCTTCCAATACTCATAATGCTTCTGTGAATTGCAGCATGGACTGAAAAGATGCAGAGTTCAGGTTAGTGTAAGGATTTCCAGATGACAAGATATAAATGTACATTCATTTTCCTGAGAGTTCATCACGATTCTCTCTTAAAGTGAGGCTTGCTGACCTCTGCCCCATCACATTAGAAAGTTTTTTCTCAGAACAATTTTTGCCAATTTAGGTGCCGTTCATGGACATTATATGGCCTTAAGGGGCATCACAAAAAAGGTATTAAGAGCAACATGTTGCACTATGAATTACCGACCAGGTTTCACGTTCATTTTTGATTCTTTATCATCTCTGAATAGTTTAGAAAACTCACAGTAACAAATATAACAAATAACTAACCCTTCGAAGACTACAGTAAATTATTTTTCAATAATGATATTTCTGATTAACAAATGTGACCTCAACCAAAGATAAGACCTATTGTAAATAATATTCTCCCACCCTTGAAGCTCTATCAACCTCCCTTGAATCCAAGTCACTTGGTAATAGATTGGTGGTGGCAGGTGACCTGAACAGGACTTTTGAGCCTTTGGAAAATACTGAACATCCGATAGGACAAGAAGAGGATGCTCTATGGGGCGTCCCAATCCTAAACCTCCCACCAGTGAAGAGGTGGACTAAGGATGTATTGTTGTTGAATGCGTTATGTCTGGAGTATGGTTTGAGGGCCCTTAATGGCAGGACAAAAAGTGATCAAGGTGGAAATAGCACATTCGACAATTGGCATAGTAAGAGTAGGATCGACTATGTCATTTGCAGTCTTGAGCTATGGTGTGGCGTGGGTGACATGGAAATTGTGGGGAGAATAGAAAGTGATCATAACCCCCTCAGTGTTACCCACTCATGGTGGAGGGCTGCGCCTGCCCACCTTGTGTTAGGTAGTGAAATTGTACCTGTTATAGCTAACGATTTAAGAAGGGTGAAATGGCCAAATGTGTTGGCCAACTTAGCCACTGTGGAGCACATTAATCTGGAGGTGGATAACGCTATTGCCGCCATGGAATCAGTATACCCTGTAATACCGGGTTCCTCTCTAATAGCAGACATACACGACACATTCTTCCATTTGATAAAGCCGTATTTTATTAAATCAGCTAGGGCAAATAGAAAACCTCCCATCAAACTGGCAAGGTGGTTTAACAAGCAGTGCAGGGCAACCAGACTGGAGCTGGGCAGGGCAATCAAAAGCAGGGATAAGGCTCTGATTAGCACTGCTAGGAAACAATATAAGGAGAATATTTGCAAGGCTAAGAAACTTTGGGACGAGGAATATTGGGAGGAGTTACTTGAGGCCTCTGGGCAAAAAGACTCAAGACTCTTTTGGAAAATTATGAAATGGGGCAGAGGTGGTACGCCAAACAATCCCGATAATAATGTTAATGAAGCTTCATGGGTCGAGTATTTCCAACCCCAGTATGCGGAGAATAGGGATATAATGGACATTGAATCAATCCCTGTGGTATTTTCCAAGGGAGACTTATTCTCAACTAAAGAAGCAGAACTGGTAATTTCATCACTGCAGGGGGGGAAAGCTCCGGGGTTGGATGGAATTCCCTCAGATATTTTCAAACACGATAAGGTCCGCTGGGCAAAATATGCGACTGTGCTGGGAAATGCCCTTGCAAAAGGGGCAAAAATCCCAGATGTATGGAAGGGGGCAATTATAATTCCGATCTTTAAGAAAGGTGATCGGTCGCTCCCGGCAAATTATAGACCTATAAGTTTGCTGGCCACTATCCAGAAAGTGGTGGGCAAGATGGTGGTCGACAAACTTATGGCCTGGGTAGATGAAAACAATGCCTTATCCCCCTACCAGGCAGGATTTAGACGAGCTACCAGCACGGTTGACCAAATTTTTCGTTTCACTATGCTACGGTGGGGGACTGTACTCCTTGGCGAGGGCAGCCTTTATGTAGCATTTGTAGATCTGAGGGCTGCCTTCGACCTGGTGCCCAGGAGTATGCTGTGGGGTGTCTTGAGCAAGATAGGGGTTCCACTTGAACTGCTCACATTAATAATGCGTCTCCACGAAAGCAATTTCGCTAAAGTCCAGTGGGGGAGGAATAGGGAATCATCCATCAATTTCCCAGTCGAGCGGGGGGTACGTCAGGGTTGTGCCATGGCACCCCTGCTGTTCTCCTTGTTCATCAATGGTATAGTCGATAGGATGTTGGATGCGAGGGTTGACGCACCTTCGCTGGCGGGCATTTGGGTTCCGATCCTGATGTTCGCCGACGATACTTTGATCGTGTCCAAAACCCCGGCAGGACTCCAGCGAGCCTTGAACATATTTGATATGTTCTGCAAGGAACGGGGTCTCGAAGTTAATGTAAATAAAACTAAGCTGATGGTCTTTGGGCAAAAACGCCAAGCCCAACCCAGGGTATCTCTGAACAGTATTAGACTAGAGGTAGTAAATGTTTTTACATACCTAGGGGTGGAGATATCAAGTAAATTTGGTTGGTCAAGACATATCGAGAAGGCGGTTTTGAAACATCAGCAGATTTCAGGAGCGCTTCGAGTGGAACAAGCAAAATCTAAAACCAGGCCTATTAAACCTGTTCTCATGGTATACGACGCAAAAGCCTTGGGCGCAGCCCTTTACGGGGCTGAAGTCTGGGGCTTTGAGAGGTTCGATACGCTCCAAAGATCTGAGAACAGGTTTCTGAGAGGGATAACTAGTCTTCCCCAAAGTACCCCATTAATACCGCTTGGCCTGGACTTAGGAAGAAGATCGCTTAGTGATCGTGCCCGACTAAGGCCTATCCTCTACTGGAGACGGTTGTGGACGACCCCTGAAATTAGACACTATGCTGAGGGGTTTTCTGCCTTAGTTAAATCAGACGTCTTTCATAAAATTACATGGCTAAAAAAGCTTAGGGACACCCTTGCTGAGCTTGGTCTCTCCAAACTTTGGGAAAATCCCTCTGGGGAAGTGTTCCCCAGTAAAACAATTATAAAAGCTATATATTGGGATTATATTGACCAGAAGTCTTGGAGGAGTGTGACCTCAGAATCTATGGGGGGTAGGTTTATGGAATTTAAAACGAGGCCTGCACTAGAACAGTACTGGGACACTTTAACTGTTCCGATAAACAGGAAATTATTTTTCCAGCTAAGGGCAGGCTCCCTCCCCCTGAAGTCATTGACGTCTAATTGGGGAACTAATAGTAGTTCATGTTGCCCGATATGTGGCGCCCCCAATGAAAGTATAGCACATTTTCTATTCATGTGCGAGGGCTATGTAAACCCAAGGAAATTGTGGTTGGCACCTGTTTGCAGGAACCTTGGTGTCTCAAGCGGTGTTGAGGGGCTGAGAATTATTTGTTCCTCAACCGAACTGCCTATAGTTGTAGGAACGGCAAAATACCTGGGGTGGGCTTGGTCTATAAGGCGGAGGGCTCTATCTTCGAATAGGCCTTGAATCTCGTTTTCTTGCTTGTATGAATTGCATTGCTAAATCCCGAGGGAGAGAATTATGAATTTTAGCTATAATATGTTGCTAAATGCCCGTAAGGAGTTTTGACTGTACAATTTTGTTTATGGTCAATAACGTGGTCGACTTTGCTTTTTAACTCGCATTTAGCTTCTGTATACTATGAGAAAGCTTATATTAACTTGTGGTGAATATTTTATGTGTCTATACTGTGTATTTTAAGCTGTAAATTAAGTGTTAATGTACGTTTAGAGCTTTTTAAATGTGTAATTTTATATGTTTGTGCTTTTATGAGTGCATAACTCGAATAAAGCTTTTTCAATCGTGTAAATAATATCCTGTCTTCTGCAAAGATTGGCATAATTCTATTTAGTTGTTTTTGGCCAGAGTATTCATGTCACCTGATTTTTTTTTCAAACATCTCTGCTCTGTATTTTTCTAATGAATCTAATTTGCAGAATGTTCACTTCACTTTCTCCTCCACCCAGAACCCAGAAAACATCTTTGCTCTTGTTCGTTATTCTGCAATTCATGGGGCTACTAAAAGGGCTTCTAGCATGGACAGGTCTCCTTTACTCCTCTCCAGACGCAAGGGTCTTAATTAATGGGCGTGTCTCCCCTCCCTTTCCCATCAACCGCGGTACTCGACAGGGTTGACCCCTATCCCGCTTCTTTTTGCCCTTGCCATAGAGTCCTTTGCGTCGAAAATCAGACAACATCACCAAGACAAGGCTCTTCGCTGCTTCCTTCATCTCATTCTGATCTCTCTTTATGCAGGTGACGTTACCCTCTTTGTCAAAGAACCCTCGAAAAACTTAAATCCATTGCTCTGAGAATTTGTGCGGATTGGCGGCCTTTCGGGCATCTGCATAAATTGGGTCAAATCTCAGCTCTTTCCACTCACTTCTTCAGTGCAACCATTCATCCCTGACTTCCCCATTGAATGGTGCACCTCCTAACTAAAATACTTGGGGATATACGTCACCAATGATCAGGAGGAATTGATGAGGCTCAACTACGGGCGAACACTACATCACTAGCAGCATAAGAAGATGGAATGCTCTTCCTCTCACCATGGCGGGACGCACCTCCCTGATAAAAATGGTCATCATTCCCAAACTCCTATATCTATTTTTTAATATTCCTTATGAGCCTGGCTGCCACTTTTTCTCTTACCTGCGCTCGGAATTACCCAGATTGGTCTGGGGTGGTAGACAACCTCGTCTACTATGGGATACTCTTGCGCGACCCTACTCGCAGGGCGGCTTTGACCTCCCTGACTTTGAATTGTATTATCATTGCGCTCAGGCTCATTACGCCCATTACTAGTTTCATCCCCCAGATACACAGCGCACTTTGCTACGGAACACTGGCTGGAGGACCCCATCCCTTTAGAGGGGGTCATTCTGACCACTCCAACCCTCCCTGCCAGATGTCCGTCCTCTGTAAACTGCACGGTTAAAGCCCGCTGCCACATTACGAAACGTTCTTTGTCGATTGAAAATGAGCGGACTCCACATCCCCTCGTCAACCACATTTATAACTTGATCTTGGGATGATGTTTGACACTACATCAATATTTGCTACATTGCATGGTCTCATGCGTTCTCTAATCTGTATCATACACAGTGCGCAGAGGGTTGAACTTTTGTATAATGTCTGCACAATCTCTGCTGCTGTCCTCATTCTGGAGTATATACTGCGGTGATCCGATGGCCTGGTGCTGTTGCTCTGCATGATTCCATCCACCTATTGTACTACCATTGCTGGTTGTTTAGATGTTTGAAAAGAAAAGCCAAATAAAGGAGAAAAAAAAGAAAACATCTTTGCTAATGATTTATCTTCACAATTGATATCTTTTAACCGACTCCTTTGCTTTCCTTGTCCTTCTCAGACAGCACCAGATAGCATGAATCTTTCCTCATTTTTGCAAATCAATGGCTTTGAGTATTCCTTTTTTTCTTTCATGCCATCACTTCAAACTCTGCTCTTACCCTGTGTCCCGCTCATATTCCACTCATCTATGTCCATTCGCACGCCACTTTTCCACACTCTATAAAACTGTTCCCTATTATCAGATTACCACACTGCCTTCTTAAAAATCTATATCACACACTTCTTTACAATCAGCATAAGTTGTTGATCTCATGATACTGGACCTGATTACCTTGTTTATTGTTCATGTGTTTATAAACACCCTTAGTGACAAGTAAACAGTGACGCTTAACTTCAATCAGGCTCCCCACTTTCCCTTGCCAGCTAGAGATCTGCTATTTCTGTCCAAATCACTGTAATCTTGAACAAAAAGTAATCTATATCCAACCATTGCTCATAACATTCCTCCATACCATCCACCTAAATAGTTGATCACATGAGTTTGACAGTATGACCAATCCATCCTGCTCTTCTTATATCACATATTCCCAAACAATATTCTACACTGTGCTAAATTTCCTCACTTCCGATCACAATTACTATTTTCTCTACTGGCTTGGTTAAAACACCCTTCTCCTAATTTCTAGTAAAACAGCACATACTTTTTTTAAACCATCCCATGATAATATCTGCCGTCTCTCTTGATAAACTAATGTCAGGTTTTTGGAAGTCTTCGCATTTGCCAATTGACTCTTTCTTATGTGATTTAGCACATTCTACAATTGCCATTCACAGAATACATATTCAATCAATGTATAATAGTTGTTACTTTAAACCATTAAACAGGAACCAGATATCAGAATAAGATAGAGCAAAGAAGAGAGAGGAGAATAGTCTTAAAGATGACGACAAGGGGGAATAGTCTTGAAGAAGTAAAGGAGAAGAGATAGCTTTTGAAGGGAGAAAGATAGAGCTAGGAAAAAAATAAAACTTTGATCCATTGGAGTCTGAGAAAGCTGTATGGCTCATTATGCTCAGAATTCATGTGTAGGCTAGGTACAGAAGGCCCAATATGAATAGTTGACATCCACCAACTTCCTCTTATGCTGTTTGTCTCTTTAGCTAGCGGTTCTCCATTTATATAATTCATATTTGTTTGGAGGCGGACTCCCTGTTTACTGCTGTTATTCATCTGAGCCTTTGTCTGCATCTCTCAGTGCCAATTTGGCTTAGGCCTTGACCCGTCTTTCTTCTGCTTGATCTAAGGCAGTTTGCTGTATTTTAGCTCAACTCTTCCTTCAGTCTATTAAGAAGATGATGATTGTCTCCATGATGTCTTAAATTTGACAGTAGGTAAATCTTCATTTCTTCCTAGCAAGTGTTGCTGTAGTTTCGTGGAAAACTTTATGTAGGTGAAAGGAAAATTATGCATCCCAATGTTTCTGTTACCCCATTTATGCTTCTGAATTTGTGGCACCTGGTTGGAGAAACGTTTGATGACCCAAGCAGCGCTCACAGCTTTTCAGAACAAACAAGAAACAGTTGGCCTTTTGTAACATTTAAAACCAACCCATGCCAATTGAAATGCATAAATTGCGTGCAGAAAAAACATCAACATGCCCAGGGTTTGCTTTAAGAAAATTAAGAGGCAAAACAAACCCTTAAAATCTACTACACCCTCACAATGTAAGCACCTAGGACTCTCAAAAAAGACTTGGCAATGAAGCAATAAGATTACCCTAATAGCTCTCCTTTCAAATATAAAGAACAAAACTCTGCTTTTATTGTGGTTGCAGATTTCATCTCCAATTACTATAACCTGAAAAAATGTTGGGTTATATGCTGGGCTGGGTCGGCTTAGAATGGTGGGTGTTTGGAATGTGGAGAGTCCTAATGTCTTGGAGTTCCCTGAATGGAACTCTGTGTGGGGCTGTTTTGGCTGTCAGTGCCAGGTGTTGGAGACAACAGGTGAATAAAGCCTATGCTTCTTACGGGCGTGTCTTGAGCTTCAATTTAGTGGCAATGAGCTGTCTATCTGTCTGCTGGTTGCGTCCTGCTGTGCCTGGCAGCACTTCATTAGATCTGGAGAACTTGTATCAAGGCAAAGCCCTGCAGATTGGGGTGTCACCATGCAGACCAGTAAACTAAAGTGCAGAAAGGTAGGTGAGCACAGTGCAACCTCAAGCCCGACAGGCCAGGGCGCTCTAACTTCAAGCACCGGCAGCCGCAGCGCGCATGCAAGGGCACCTCAGCAGCCGACTTGACATCATCAGGACCCAATCCTGCACATTTATTGGCAGCCATTTTAATGAATTGGGAACTTTCAAAAGTGTGCTCAAATAAATAAACAAACACATTCACTGCGTGTGCAATGTGACAGTCGTTTTGCATTGGGCCCCTGCCCAAGGTTTTCCCAAATTCCTAAACAAATACATGCACTGCATGTGCAACGTGGCCACCATATTGAATTGGCCCACATCATTGAGAATAATGGGCATTACAGTTTTGGAAGCCTTCATTGGCTTACGGTGACAGGCACACCTAAATATTTGAAGTTTATTGTAATCCCTAGACTAACTACTGTGACAGGCACACTTGTAAATTTGGAATCAATGTGGAAGGCACTCATATATGTAAACTCAACATTGTCTGCCCTATCTGAGAGCAGTTTTTATGGCTAGAGAAATATCGAGTTAATATTACGTATGGTGTGGCAGCAACTCACCAATGTAGCACCACCACCTTTTCTTCAAGTGACGGCACTCCTCCATTGAACTGGTAACAAGGGAAATAAACCTGTGAAGCATATTTAGTAGCAGTTGAATGGTATACTTTCGCATCCAAAGAAAAAAACACTTCTAATATACAACTTAGGTTCCAAAGACAGGAATATATTGAAGACCCTACCTTTGAAAGTGGTCAGTGTCTACATGAGTCGAGAGGAAGATGGTGATTCAGCAATTGTGGTTGATGATTATGCCTCTTTCATCAAAACATTGGACAAAAGAATGAATGCCAGAAAAAAATATTGGACACGAATGCCACAAATTTATTCAAAATATTCCAAATTCCTAGGGAATCAATTGACAATTATATCGCCCCCCTCAGAACAATTGCATCGACATACAACTACAGGGAATTTAGAGACAAAATCTTCCGACATCAGATTATTGAAAGAACAAGCAACATGAAAGTTCAGGAGAAGCTTTTATCCACTGAGGACCCCAATTTAGAGACAGCTCTACGTCTCACCAGAAGCATTGAGCATTCTCACTTTTGCATGAAGGAAATTAATGAGTGTGTGAAGTCTAATTTGTTTTAAATGTGGCAAGAAAGGTTATCTTGCATGGGTATGCAAAGTTAGTTCAGGGCAGAAAACAGCTCCTTTGCAGACTTAAACCCATTGAGGAGGATTTTAGTAACTCTGATGAAGAGAGTAATGTCATACTAATGTTTTCTCCTCATGTCAACAAGAGAGTGGTTTTGTGGAGAAATTATCTATGATTGGGTCACGCAAAACAACACCTCCATCTTCCATGTTTGCTGTGAATATGAATATTAGGAATGTTAAATTCAATGCAGATTCTGACTCCACTTTCATGCTAGTTAAAGTGAAGGATTTTGGTGGATTGGGGACATTCAGATGTACCAATCTTGCATTGAATGTTTTGCATATGTGGAAAAGAGGGTAGAGAGCAAGGGTACATTTTGATGCCAATTTGGAATTTGATGGAAACTTTGGAACAGGATACATTGTCAAGGAAGGTGCAAATGTGTTGGGTTAGGATGAGTAAGGGGAACTTGGGATTGTTTTGGACCCAATCATCCTGACATGGTATTATCTATACAAAAAACAAAGAGGGTTTATTGTGTTCAAGAAACAGCACCTCCCCAATTCAAGCCTGGTTAGTCATTTGAAGGCTGTTAAGTGAGTCAGGGTTTATTCTAATTTATTTAATGACGAATTGGGAAAACTCAAGGGTTTCCAGCATAGCATAATACTCAAAGACAATGGACAAGTGATGGTTCACTAGGTACACAAAGTGCCACAAAGCTTGTGGGGTGAATTGAAGCTCGAATTCGAGAGATTGTGTTCTATCGGTATAATTGAGCCCAATGATGGTCCGGAATGATTGGCCCCCATAATTCTAGTGCATAAGGCTTGCAAGTCTCTAACAGGCACATGCATCAAAAGTTCTTTGCGATCGCAAACGGTGCAAATCGCAAAATTAGCTTTTGCGATGCATGAAACAACTTGCCACTCACACTTTAAAAAAACGCAATTATTTGCGAGTTTTCAAATTACATTTAAGGAATTGCAATTTGTAATTCCTTAAATGCAATGCAAGAACCACTTGAGAATAGCGATTTCGCTAATAGGGGGCGCAAATTACCATGAAGTTGGTAACTTGCAAAAACTTTGAAAAATTCACTTTTGTGCATTTTTTAAAGTTTCATGTTGTGCACAGATCAATTTCAGGGTGTGCAACAGGGTCTCCTTTTGACACCCTTGCACCCTGAAATTGCATGCATAATTTGTGAGGACCTATTGGTACTCGCAAATTGCGCATGCAATTTTCTGTTAATTCCCATGGGCCTTAAGGCCCATAGGAATGAATGTGAAGCCATTCCTTATTTGCGACTCGCAATTTGTGAGTCGCAAATAAGGAATGTGTAGGAAGCGCTATTTTTACAGCGATTCCTACATGCATAGGCTTTTGCGAGTCCTTAATTGAGAATCCTTAATTATTGCAATTAAGGACTCACAAAATCCGACCTTGATACATGTGCCTGTAAGACTTTGTGTGGATCTGTGAGAACTAAATTCTAATATCTGGGTGGATCTCCAACCGTTGCCAAACATCAATGAAAGTCTGGCCACTTTAGGAGTTGCTAGTTTTTTCACTTCTTTGGATGTCTCTTCAGCCTACCATCAGATTGTATTGAGTAAAGATTCTAGACACCTCACATCATTTGTTACACCTGAGGGTGCATATCTCTATGTCCTTATACCATTTGTCCTGCTGTCAGCATCAGCCATGTTCCAGAGATTGATGAACAATTGATTTCAATACATCATGGGCGTTGCATTCTTCGAAGATGAAATCTTTTTATTTGGTAAGACAGAGTCCGAACATGATGACAGAGTGAGATAAATGTTGGAAATTGTGAGATCTAGTGGGTTGACTTTAAAGAAAGATAAATGTAAGTTTTTTCAGGAAGGGGTAGATTATTTGGGTCAACATGTATCTATTAGGAGAGTTGAACCCAAAGTGAAGATCCTGGAAGGTATGCCAAGCCCCAAGACAAAGACCAGCTCTGTTCATTCCTCAGTTTAGTTGAGTACTATGCCAAATGTGTCAACAACTTTTGGACAAAACAGTGTGTCTGTGTAAGCTTCTAAAAAGGTGTGAGGTATGTGTTGGCACAGGTATAAGGGATGAATGTTCAATGAATCACGGGGAAGATTGTGTGAGCCCACTACCTTAAACCATTTCGCATACATCATTCGTGTTTCATCTCCTCTGATGCAAGCAGTGTAGGACTTGGTGCAACGCTTATGCAAAAAAAGGGCAATGGGCATGAAGAAACAATAGCTTTTACTTCAGAGATTTAAGGGGAGCTGAAAACACATATTCAACAGTAAAGAACAACGTTTTGGCTTTGTGGTGGGGAGTGCAACATTGTAAGGTCTGTTTGTGGGTAAATGAATTTATTTTAAGGACAGATCACAAACTGTTGGTGGATCTTTTCACCATAAAAAGGGGTGGAAAAACGACTCTGCGTATTGACAAATGGCAGTACAGATTGCAAGAATTTCATTACAAGTTGGTATATGGGGCAGGGGTAAAAAATTATGTGGCTGATTGTCTATCTAGAGTGCCACTGGAGGAGAGCGAGTAATGTGATGAAGCATTGGATGAGATGGTGTGCTGTATGTTTTGTTGATGACACTATGAAAGGAGCTCTATGACAGGAGGAGGGGCTAGAGGCAGTGTCAGATGACAAGGAGCTTCAGGATGTGGCAGCCTCTGTTGCAAATGGTTGGCCCAACAATAAAGATACCCCTGCAGTATCGATTCCCTAAAGGAAGTGCTAGATCTGGGGGTCTATAGTTGGTAGAGGTAGGTACCAATGTTCAAATAGGGACCCTTGCTTCTAGTCAGGGTAAGGGGTATACACTCTTTAGCTAACCCTTGCTCACCCGCTTGGTAGCTCGGCACAAGCAGACAGGCTTATCAAAGGCACTGTGTAAAGTATTTGTACCAACACTCACAGTAACACAGTGAAAACACAACAAATGGACTCCACGTCAGTTTAGAAAATAAAGTATCTTTATCTAAACTACACGAGACCAAAACGACAAAACATCCAACATACGCAGTTCAAGAATATGATTCTGAAAGAGTTCTGGGGTTTGAGTCAAAATAATCCACAGTTACTTCACTCTTAGCCCAAAGTACCTGTAGATGCAACAAAAGTTCCATGTGAAAGCTGCAGCGTTGGAAAACAAGTGATGCGTCACTCCTCAGACCCTGGGGAGGAAATGCGACAACTCCGCTGCTCGCAGCGGTCGGGTTGCATCAAATCCAATCTGTATGGGGAGCAATGCAATACCTTGTATGGATTCCAGGGTGCAGGTTTGATAGGAAATGTCTCGCACAGGCACGATGCAACGATCTTCGGGACGGCGACAATCTTCGGTGCAGCTATGATGCGTAGCGCAGCGTTGATCTTCTTCTCTTGCTGCCCCTCGATGCGTTGGCTCTGTGACGATGTTCGCAGCGATGGGATGCGATCCGCAAGCAAGCAGTGCAATGGTTTCTCGCAGCGACGACAGGCTCTGCGGCGATACTCGCAGACTTAGGAATCTCCCTTCACCGGGGCGATGCGCTCCGCAAGTGAGCGATACGTCGGTTCTTTCAGCGGAAACAGGCGCTGCGACGATCTTCGGGGCAATGGAAATTTTCTAACACTGTCGACGATGCGCTCCGCAAGCGAACAATGCATGCAGAATTGTAGATCTTCTCATCTTCTTCTTTTCCAGCTCCCCAAACAGCAGGCAAACACTTTCAGAGTCCCCACAAATGAATCAGGCACTCCAGGAAGGGCAGAACTCACTCAGCAGAGTTCAGGGGGGAAACTGGGGGTGAATTCCTTTTGTTCCTTTGCCAACATGTCCTCAGGTACGTTAACTCTGGATGGCCGCGTACATTACACCTCCACGGCACTATATTTAATGCGACCCTCCACCCCCACCACTTGAACTTTATGCATCTTGCCTCTTCACTATTTTACATGTGCTGGTTGCGGCTTTTCCACTGGCAAAATGCTGCTTTCTAAGACGCAACAAAACATAAAGCATTATAGGGGAAAAAGGAAGCCTACCAAGGGCCGTACTCCATCCCCTTCTTCGCTCCATTTTTGGAGCTTAAATTGTAGATCGCTTCCTAAGAATAAATTAAACATCTTCGATTTCATAACTGAGGAATCTCCTGACGCTCTGTTCCTGACCAAGACCTGGCTACATGCCAGCTTGGGTCCGGACATTGCTGCAGCTATTCCTTCCAACTAAATTGTGCTGCATCAGGATAGACCCTCTGGTAAAGGTGGTGGAATTGCAATCATCTTTAAATCCATCTATCAATGCAAACTGGAACTACTACATCTTCCAGGTAGTGAGGCAGCATTATTTAAACGAATGATTAATCCCCGATTGACGCTTTCCGGCCTGCTAATTTATCGGCCGCCGGAAATGCTGCTTCTTGGATCTCCTCACTTGTTGATTGCCTATCAGCAACACTATTGAAATCGAATAATTTCACTATTCTTGGCGATTTAAACATCCATTTAGAAGATGTTAATAATCCCCTCAAAAAATCTTTTCTTTCTGATCTTGAGGTTTTCAATCTCAAACTCTGTAATTCTGGGGCTACTCATCTTGCTGGCCACCTCTTGGACCCAATCATTTCTACTCTTTCGTTCGACTGTACTCAATCGGCGCGTCCGCTTGTTTGGTCTGATCATTTTGTGATACACTTTGTGCTACCACCTGGTCTCTTCTCGGCCAGTGTTTATGTGGAGGAAACTAAAATATCCTACTGCTGGGACAGGCTCGATGTGGCTGCCTTTAATCAGCGTCTGACTGAGACAATTCCGTCTTCTATCAACATTGAGCAGGATTTGAATACTCCCATTTCTTGTTGGTTGACAGATGCAGTGACTGCTCTCGCCCCCCGCTCTAGTAGCAAATGTAGATCCTTGCGCCCCCAGCACCTTGGTTCTCTGATGAATTGAAAATCCAACGTGCTAAATGTAAAGCCCTGGAGAAGAAGTGGAGGATGTCATACTCCGCTCCTTCTAAAGCGACTTACAAAGAAGAACTGAAATTCTATCATGCAAATTGCAAACGTGCCAAGGCCTCCTACATTGCTTCTACCATTACTCTAGTGCAAAATTGTCCTCGGACTCTCTTTGCCACTGTAAAGAAACTCACAGGAGCTGATACCACTCCCGCGCTGCCGGCTTTAGATGGAATATAATGCAATGCCATTGCAGACTTCTTTATAACTAAGGTTGAGGGCATTTATCAATCTTTGGCCTCCCTTCCACCACCAACTGATTCCCCCCAACTTGGTTTTTCCTGCAATGTTTCCTTCTCTCCCACTGAGTTTATTCACAACTGGATACCATTTGATGACTCCTCCTTCCTGTCTTGTCTAAACAGCATCAGGTCAGGTTCCCCGCGGGACCCAGTTCCAATGAAGATATTAAAACAACTAGACCTTGAACCACGGAGATTCCTAATGAGGTTACTAAACATCTCTCTTACCGAATCTCGGGTGGCACAGGAATGGAAACATGCCATGGTCGTTCCTTTGCTCAAAAAATCTGGTGCTGACATCACAAATCTTGCTAACTTTAGGCCTATATCCCTGCTGCCAGCTTGCTCCAAAATATTGGAACGCCACGTCAACACCCAGCTTAATGAGTTTGTTGAAAACGTGGGATATCTCCATCCATCCCAATCGGGCTTTCGCGCTAACTATTCCACCGAATCCGCACTCCTTGGGGTGACCGAGCGACTCCGACACGGTATCGATAGCGGTGAGACCTTTGCGCGTATTCTCCTTGATTTAAGCGCTGCTTTCGATACCGTGTCTCATTCCACTCTACTGGAGTCCCTCCGCTCCCTTGGTGTTGATGGATCAGCGCTTGCCTGGGTGGCCTCATTTCTCAATGAGCGCACCTTTCAGGTTTTCTCAAACAAAGCTGAATCTGCGATTCATTCTTCAGCCTACGGCGTCCCTCAAGGGTCTATATTGAGCCCTCTGTTGTTCAATATCTACATCAGACCACTTGCTTCCATTGTAGAGGACGCCGGTCTGTCTATATATTCATATGCAGACGACACGCAGATTGTGTTTTCTCTTACTAGCAGCAGGGCTCAGGAAATTTCTGCCCTTAAAATTGGCCTATCTCGTGTTGCAGCTTGGATGCAAGCCCATCTGCTGATGCTCAACGGAGACAAGACCGAGGTTATCATACTAGGCAAACATAAAGATCTGTGGGGCTCTAGACACTGGCCCTGTGATATGGGCCCGCTGCCTACCCCTGTGCCTGTTGCCCGTAACCTCGGCTTCCTGATCGACGATAAACTTTCGATGAGGCAGCAGGCAACCAAGGTCGCTGCAATCTGTTTCAACACCTTACGCTGGCTGCAGAAGATCATATGGATGTTGCCTGAGTCCACTCGAAGAACTGTCGTACAGGCCCTTGTGATGTCTCGCATCGACTATGGCAATGTGCTTTATCTAGGAGCAGATAAAGCAACAATTAATAAACTCCAAGTGGTACAGAACTCAGCCGCTCGCCTTTTGCGCAATGTTCCACGGAGAACGTCCGCAATGCAAGCTTTGCGTGACCTGCACTGGTTAAAAATTTCAGATTGTGTGATCTTTAAAACTTTGTGTTTCCTGTTTAAGATCCGTCAGGGTTCTGCCCCCATCTACCTTCATAACCTTGCCCAGCCATATCTACCTGGCCGTTCCCTTAGATCATCTAACAATGGCAATCTCTTGATTCCAAGAATCCGATTGGAAAAAATGGGAGGCCGCTCATTCGCATATCTTGGACCAAAGATGTGGAATGATCTCCCGCTGGCACTAAAAACAGAAACTAATCTTCTGGCTTTTCGCAAAAAATTGAAGACCTTTCTGTTTCGAATTCACCTGCTATGATCTTTTCCTTTGCACCTGCTTGTTTTCTTCTTCAGTCTGTCCCTGGCGCCGGGAAACCCATTGCGGGTAGCTGAGCGCAATATAAATTCAATAAATAATAATAATACTTAACAGGAGGCCAGCTCTTCTCAGGCCCTTGGAGATCTCTTCAAGCAAGGGGACACATCAACAGCAAAGTCCTTGCCCTCTCCTTGGCAGCAAAGCAACTGCAGATCAGCCCACAAACACACTGCAGGATAGTCCTTCCTCTTCAGTCTTACAACTTTCTCCTTTGCAGAGGTTCCTTCTTGATTCCAGGATGATCTAATTTTACTAGGGTTTCAGCTCTTACTTTTATACCCCAAAAGTCTTTGTTCTTACATGTGTGAAGGGTCCAGGATCCAGTCCAAACCAGTTCTAGGCGCCCTCTGCCAGGACAGGTCTTCTCCCTTTGTAAGGGGAGGCCAGGGCCATCAGACACACCTCAGGAGGTGGAGCCAGCATTGTGGAAGGCAGGCACAGTCTTATTCGGGCCCAGGTGCATCTCCTCCCACTACTCCAAATGCAGATAGGTCTATTCAGCCTAGTGCTGACTCACCAAGCTTCCTGCAGCCCCCCCAGCCCCTGTCACTCACAAACCAGACAGTCAATTCACAAACAGGCAGAGGCACACAGAAAGGTTAGACAAGAAAACAGCCACTTTCTAAAAGTGCTGTTTCAAACACAGAATTTAAAAAACATCCTTCCTAAAAGATGGGTTATTAAATTCTGAGTTCAGGGATACCAGACTTCAATTTTCTATCATGCTCCTTTGGGAAGATATGCAGGTAAACATTATACACAACATTCCCCATTCTAGCCTATGGGCAAGATAGCCTTTCAATAGTGAAACACGAAAATGGCAGTGTTTCACTATCAGGACATGTTACCCACACTAATACATGTCCTAACTTTCACATACACTGCATCCTGCCCAGGGGGGTACCTTGGGCCTACCATAGGGGTGTCTAATGTGCAAGAAAAGGGAAGGGTCAGGCCTGGCAAGTGTGTACACTGGTCAGGACAACATGGCAGTTAGCAACTACACATAGGCACGGCGGCGGCAAGGCTGAGACACCATTTTAGGGGTATGCATGTGGGTGGCACAGTAAGTGCTGCAGGCCCACTAGTAGCATTTGAATCACCAGCCCTGGCACACCCTGAGTGATATGGTGGTGTCCCTGAGTGATGTGGTGGTGTTCCTGAGTGATGTGGTAGTGTCCCCGAGTGATGTGGTGGTGTCCCCTAGTGATGTGATGGTGTCCCCGAGTGATGTGGTGTTGTCCCTGAGAGATGTGGTGGTGTCCCTGAGTGATGTGGTGGTGTCCCTGAGTGATGTGGTGGTGTCCCCGAGTGATGTGGTGGTGTCCCCAAGTGATGTGGTGGTGTCCCTGAATTATGTAGTGGTGTTCCTCAGTCATGTGGTGGTGTCCCTGAGTAATTTGGCGGTGTCCCTGAGTGATGTGGTGGTGTCCCTGAGTGATGTGGTGGTGCCCCTGAGTGATGCCCCTGAGTGATGTGGTGGTATCTCTGAGTGATGTGGTGGTGTTCCTGAGTAATGTGGTGGTGTCCGTGAGTGATGTGGTGGTGTCCCTGAGTGGTGCCCCTGAGTGATGTGGTGGTGTCCCTGAGTGATGTGGTGCTGTTCCTGAGTTTTGTGGTGTGTGAGGGTGAGTGGGGGTGTGAGGGGGTGAGGGTGAGTGAGGGTGAGAAGGTTGTGAGGGTGAGGGTTATGAGGGTGTGAGGTTGTGAGGGTGATTGAGGGTGTGTGAGGTGAGTGAGGGTGTGTGAGGGTGTGTAAGGGTGAGGGTGTGTGAGGGTGAGGGAAGGTGAGGGTGACTGGGGTGAGCGTGATGGGGTTAGGGTGAGGGTGTGTGAGGGTGGGAGTGTGTGAGGGTGAGGGTGAGGGTGTGTGAGGGTGAGGAAGTGTGAGGGTGAGGGTCCAAAGTAAATGGTGGCAGGGCAGACACCATAGGACAGAGAGAAGAGACTGTGTGGTGCGCGATGTGCACACAGGTGGGCGGGGGAGGGGCAGCCTTTGAAGTCTGATGCCGAGGCACAGACAAATGGTGGTGTGTTGTGTGGCTGGCGATCGTGTGCACGCGCATAGATCACATGAACTGTATGCGTGCTGTCCAGTATGTGACATCCCTACTTAACGTTCCCTGTCGGCATGAATATAGTTATGTGCAAAAGATATCAATACCTCTGAAATGTATATACCGATAAGGGAGAGTGCTCCAAATATTGGTTAGGCTGTAACAATTCCTGACACATAAAAGAAAGTTGTTACAGAACAGCAAAATTCCGTTCAAACACGCTCAATGCACAAAGTATCAAAATGCCACCTTACCTATCATGTGTAACTCTTTACGTATCCGAATCGGATTCTAAAAAGAAAACCAAGACTAACTTGAGAAAACATCCTATAAGTAAATCTGCATTGGCGTTCGAAAACAGAAATTGACCAGCAGAACTCACCGGCGCATGGTTAGTGACGTCTGTGTACCATGTAACCCCTGCATGATGGCTGTGCGCAGCCAGTCCCTCTAGACCAGGGAACGCCCATGTGAGGTTCCGAACGATAGAACTTTATTGACCAATGCGGTTGCAAATGAATTAACTTTATTGTGCATTTCTGATTTGAACAGAACATAAGTCCTCATGATATGCGAGTGTTCCACGTGCTGAGACGAAGTGAGCAAGCAAGCCCACACAGTAACAAGGTACAGATAGAGGGGCAGGCAACCCAAGAACAAGAGAAGAGAAGAGGCAGGAAAAAGGAAAGTTGGGGGACAAAGAGAGCAAGACAAACGTACACAGTAACCGGCACAGGGAGAAAGACAAACACAAACAGTAACAGATACAAGGAGACAGGAGACACACACACAGTAACAGACACAGGGAGAAAAGACACGGATAGAGACGGCGGATGCAACAAGACAGACAGAAGAGGCAATGAATGGAAAGACGCGACAGACAGCACATAAAACAAGATTAAAAAAAGAAAGCCGGCGAAGGCGCAGACAAATAAAACGCATGGCAGTTCAACGGAGGTAGAAGAACGGGCACGTAGAAAGAAGCTGCGAGAAAAACACACATCCAAAAGACAAATAAACTGAGTAAAAAATACAGCGAAACAGAGGTGACAAAGGCAAATGGCCAAAGGTAAAGGGAAAAGCAGGAGAAGAAGAACGTGAAGGAAACAAGCTCTCGGCATTGCTGTGGCGGGGGCGGGGGAGCGGGAGCGGCAGCCTTTGAAGTCTGATTCCGAGGCACAGACAAATGGTGGTGCGCGATGTGCACACGGGGGCGGGGGAGCTGCAGCCTTTGAAGTCTGATGCTGAGGCACAGACAATTGGTGGTGTGTTATGTGGCTGACTTTGTGCACCCGCCTGTCTCACATGAACTGTGTCTAATCCGCCGCTTTGGTAGACTTTTCGGACTGCTTACTATAATCTCGCCAGAGAATTACGCAAGCGCATTGTCTCAGGCGAGACCTAAAAACTAAAGAAATAGGCTGAATCACTCAGGCAAAAGACAATCACATTCTGATGATACACTGTTCAGCAAGTCTATAAGATTTTTTAAACCAAACCTGCCCAAGAAGAGGTAAACACATCTGTTGCATCGAGTGACCCCCTGCCTCCTCTGGGTTTAGCTCTTCAGTTTGTACATCAGCTGAAGAACCGTTAATATTCAACCTGGAAGGTACTAATGTCCTGCATCTCAGAAACACCTCAATGCAAAGACTTTCTGCACAAACAAAATTAGATTCTGATTGTCCAACCACTGTCCATCACAGAAGAGTAATGGAGACAACAACGCCCTATAAAAGGCAGTCATCAACTTCAGAGAGAACACATCCTGTCAACGGACTGGTCTGTCCTTTCAGCACTAAGTATGGAAACCAATTTCCCACTACAATGGGCCTTTTAAAGAGGCCAATACGTCCAGGCTTTAATAGTGCTCCGCACCCTGCACTCACCAAACAAAATCAAAGCGCACACTGAAATAGAGGCCAAATAAAAAATCCCAGGCCATATCATCACAAATTAATCACAGATGATTTCAAAATGTCAGGGAACTATAATAGGGATACCATAGAGAGAACAACCAGCACATCCATCATTGTTGATTTTCAGATGGCTGAAACAGAAGAAACAGATTCCAACATTCTGATTTTCTCTCCAGAATACTCATTCAGAGGGCTTGAGGACATTCTTAATCACTGTAACATTCTCTGCCTTCTTCATCATATTCCAGCTCTGTCAGTTCTAACTTCTCAGGACATTTTTAGCATCCAGTTTGTACAATGTTCAACCAGTCTGTAAAAGGCCACACAAGTGACGTGGAAATCCACAGAACTAAAAACCACAACGAGAAAAATACTCTTTGGTATTAGCTCCCCAGCATAAAATGTGACTAGGAAAAGAAGTGGTTCAAAGCATTTAAAAGTGAACCACTGGTGCATTCAATTTTATGTTAAACACAGTTTAAGCATTTAGCATTAAGTGCACCAATGGTATACAGCAATATTGCTGATCCCTCACAATTCCTCAGAAGTAGCGAGAGGATGATTGGAGCTGGATCCAGCATTTACCAGGGAGCAGCCTTAATCAGTGCCTGCTACAGAAATACAGAAAGGAAGCTGTGAGTCACTATTAAATAATCTCACAATTTTAACTTGAAAAGTGGCAGGGTTAAAAAAGGTACTCCAGGATCAGAACAGCTAAGCATTACTCCTACACATGAGACATCGAGAAATGGAGCAAAAAGCCCAACACTCAGGACTTTTTCCAAGCTATTTACTACACCAGCAGTCCAGTGTAGCAGGTTTGGTAGACCATCAAGAGGGCTGTTAACCAACAACTCAACCACTATAAAAGCTATCAAGAGATTGTTAAATTTTATGTACCCACTTTTTCAGGCCATCACAATAGAACCAGCATTTGCAATGCAATTGGTCGCGCATTTACGCGAGTTTGAGCTATTTGAGCTATTGACATTGCAAATAATAATGCCTTTTTTTTCTTTCTAAAAACATAAATAAATGGCATTGTTATTTACAATGCCAATAGCTGAAACTCTTATGCTTGTAATGTACAGATGTATGGTTTCTTCATCTTCAAACTATACTGACCTTTTCTAGCCACCTCGGTTTGGACTCGGCCATCTTAAACTAAGGCTTGACCAATGGGAACAGTCAAGCTCAAACTACCAAACTAGGTCCTCGCTGACCCACAACTCAAGCAAACCTGAACCGGTTTTACACTCATTGGGGCTCATCAGCTGAGTACAGCTTGCTTCCAGTGACAGTGTACCCGGGACCCGCGTCTGGGCATACCCGTCCCACCTAGGGCGTCAAACTGAAGTTTTAAAAAAGTGATGGCTGGAATGCGTGAATTACTCTTGGCCACTAGTAATTACTCAGGCCACTTAACAATCGGCTGTTATTTTACACACCATGACTCCTATGTTTGGACCCAGCCACATGCAAATCCATATTGACAGTGCGCCAGTGGGAACAGTCCAGCACTGTTCTATTGGTGAAAGGAAAGAGTCGTCTGGCTGGGTGCCTGTTAAATCAACCATTTATAAGTTAGCGCTGTCCTTGCTTTTTGGTTCTAGAAGGAGCTAGGGGCCAGATGTAGGTCGGTCGGTAACGGCCGAAAATCGGTATTTTCGGCCGTTACCGACCGGTTTACAAGTTTTGGCATGTAGGGGGCAATATTTTACCGAATCGGTAAAATTACCGATTCGGTAATTTTACCAATTCGGTAAAATAAAACATCTGTAAATTTACCGATTTGAAGCCACCCATATGTAGGTGGGACTCTTCAGAGTCCCAGGAGCCTTAGCGAATCGGTATTTTACCATCAAAACCAATTTGATGGTAAAATACTGATTCCGGTGTGCATGCACATGTGTGCATGCACACCTATGTCATGTGACAGGCAGACCTGCCCTTAGGGCAGGTATGCCTGCCACATGGCACCTGTGCCTGTTTTGGGGGTGCCAGAGGATGTCAAAGTGACACCCCCTGCACCCTTGTGAATTCTTTATTACCGATTCGGTAAATACCGAATCGGTAATGCCTAATCATTCCTATGGGCTTCAAAGCCCATAGGAATGAATGGGCATTACCGATTCGGTATTTACCGAAATCATTCCTATGGGCTTCAAAGCCCATAGGAATGAATGGGCATTACCGATTCGGTATTTACCGAATCGGTAATTAAAGAATTGTTAAGATTTCAGGAACGAATCCAGATGTTGGGACCTACATACCATTTACCGATTTTGAAATACCGAATCGGTACAATTCGGTATTTTAAAATCGGTAAATGTTTTTTACCTACATCTGGCCCTAGATCATTTACTGCTGCTGTACTCTTAGAGTTGGGGTCATTAAACAAGTAGTATTTACCTTGCTGTAAAAGCGAAGAAAGTTATGCAACAGAGCACTTCATACAAACACAGGATTTGCCACATTCATGGAGCTATTTCCCAAATTCCTTGTGGAATTAAGGTGCCACAAAATGGTCAGTCATTGACCAGCAAATGGGAATCCAGTGATACTCCTACCATTTTACAGTGCAAACAACGTGTAGGGTGGGTGGGACCCCGTGGACATCGTAGGTAGATAAAAATAACATTATTGTAAAATTCCTTTGTTCAGTTTTGGCCATGTCCACTCACGTCACCTTACTGTTGACTGGGCGTTATTGGTGTCCGACCTGTAATGAATGGCAGGGGGGGCATAGTGTGTTTGTGCAGCCCCCCAATCCCCTCCACAAAATCAAGTAACCTCAACACCCTTTCAAGGCCCCTTACATGCGCATAGGCCGGATGAACCGGCTTCTGTCGTGCGGAGTGAGTGAGAGTGGGTGCTCGTGGCAGCCACCAGCCCCCCGAGTGTGTGGTTTGTTTGTGTGCATGTGTAAGCACGCGCACACACTTTCCATTTCCACACAGCCTGCTGCTTCCTGTGCGCGGTCTGCCTCGGCAACCCCTCATCCTGCTCCAGAGTGCTATGAACCCATCTCTGTAGGAAGCGCCAGCCCCCGGGGACCCCTGCAAGTCAATAGATAGAACATCAGTTCAAAAGGGCATTGGTTGAGTGGAGGGAGGGAGGGAGAGCCGGAGAGTAGGTCCTGGAGTGAGAGAGGCGGAGAGAGAAACAGGGCAAGGAGGAACTGAGGAAGAAAACCAGAAAGAGGGAGTGAGAAGAAAGGGCGCATAGAGAGGTAGGAGCACACCGCGAACAGAGGGAGGGAGGGGAGGAAGGAGGTGGAGGTTGAAGGCAGCAAAGTAGGAGGAGGGAGACCTCGAGCAGGCAGGCGTGGGACAAACAAAAATGGAGTTTACTAGAGCAGCAATGGAGCCAGAGACACAGACTGGGACTGGAGTACGGATAGAGAGAGGGAGGCAGAGGGGAAAAAGGAAGCCGTCTTGGGATGGAGGGGTGGGCTGAGAGAACTTGACATGGCAGGATTGTCGTGTTCTAATCTAGGACCCCGATCAATACTGTGACCTTATGCCCCATTACAGCTATAATCCATTCATGCCCCTATAATGGCATAAACGATCAGAGCCATATTTCAGCCATATTTCTGAAACTCGCCTCTGCAGCTCATTACAGTAGATGACACAGCAGAAGCCACTATCTTAGATTCCTAGATTACACTCCGAGTTCTTCAACAAGATAAAACTCAGCAACCTGGGAAAACCCCGCTTGCTATGTTTTGATTAGTAATAGAACTCTAATGAGCACTGAAAGGACGATCACTTCCTAGTGACATCTTTATTGATGTCTTATGTCCAAAAACTTACGTCAAACCAGGCACCTTTCAGGTATAAATATTACCAACGTTGCCTTAAGCAAATGCGACGACATTGATGATAGCGATGGTGTGTTGAACACAGGAGCAGAACAGCTGTCCCTTGCAGAGCCCAGCAGATGCAAGCAGCCCGCGGACGCTGCCCCTCCTCCTCCTTGACGCGCTGAGAGAGACGCTGTCTTTTCTCCTGCCGAGAAAATCCAGCTCCGGCGTTTCCAGCCTACTCTTGCGAGTGACTGGGATATCGAGCCCTGAAAGGAGATACAAGACCTCCAACATTCTATTCCAGAGGTATGGTGTTGACTAAACCCTTAGAGAGAATTCTTGAAGCAAACCTTGGCAAAACCAACTTAACTTAAACTGCTACTTACTTACTCCCTCCCAAGTATTAGGCTTAGGTCAGGTACACTGGGGTAGGCGTAGTTAGAAGGACCAGTTGAGTACGTTAGCTAAATGTATATATGAATGTATATATTTTATTCATTTTAACCATTGTATGGCTAAGAAACCATATCAATGCTTTTACAGTATTTTTTCGCAATCCTCCTTTTACTGTACGCACTTTTTATAATAACGAGTCTTGCAATTGTGGCAATTCATTTCTCTTGCATGAGAAGAAAGACTGTTCAATAAATAATACCTTTTATTGAAAACGCCTGTCTCTCTATTCTCTGCATCTTGGTGAAAGTAATCTGCACAACTGACTGAGTAAAATAACTGTCTATTGTTTCAAACGACTCTAGAGATTGACTCTTATTCTAAGGAGCAAAGTTGTCATGTTTATGCGGTTGTTGGAAAACTGAATCCCTTCTTGTCTGAGCCAGGGAAGCTGATCACTTCCTATTCAGTCAAGAAAGTTTCCAGTGACCTCTGAGCTAGTTGGTAACAAACCCAATTAAGTTTAGCATAGTCAGTAGAGACCTGGAAGACCGCACTTCTACGTCTACACTGCTGTTTATGTTATTCCAATGCGCAGGGCCTATAGGGAAAATAGGAACTACACTACATGGCGCCCAACGTTTGGTAAGGCGATAAAACTAACGCAAGAGGTTAGAGTAACTCAGTCGTGCATTTTTCACACAGACCCTTTCTCCGGTAAATACTCCAATAGACGTCTGGAGTGGGTAAAAGGTTAAAATCCGCCCGAACTTAGTAGGAAGAGATTCCTATGTAAAGCTCTGGTTTATTCAACGTTGAAAGATACAGTGTTCCAAAATATTGTGCACCTAATCTTTGTCTCCTTGGAGACCTGCTCTGCAAAACATTTCTGACAATAAAATGTCAGACACTGAAAACGGAACAGTTGATGCCGCAGTAAATGCGACTCAGCAGGGTCCCGATGGTACAGGGACTAATGAACCGGGTGCGATAATCATCCCGGTCAACATAAGAAAAACTATAACGTTAAAACTTATGGAAAATGGACTGACCACACAAGGTGGCACAGTTGTCTTCGTGATAGAGGCACACGAATATCGGCAGACAGAGGTATTCTATCCATGAATAAAATTTCCAGCGGCAAATACTGCAACAAATGAGTTTCACTATTACAAAATAGGGGAACCACCGGATGAATACGCTCCTTTTGAGGAGATTGAAATCCCATTAAAATACCAAGAGCATCTGCTCTGGTTTAAAGGCGCCCTAAAACATAATGATCATATTACCAGGCTCGGTCCACTAGGTAGACCAGGAGCAACGTGGCCGGTTCTAGCCAGCTACACACCACATCCGGACATTGCAAAAATGTCAAAAGAAGAGCTGTTAGTACAGCTAAAAACATTAATTAAAATACATAGACAATTAGTCCAATATGTAATGCGGACTGCAACAGTCCAAACAGCTGTTAATGTCCCACAGCTGACCCCTCATCAGGGGAACACAAATAAAATTACACCACAGAACATACAATCATGTCTTGGTAAAACACCCATAAAACGGGAACAAATTCCTTTCTGGTTAGCGCAGAAAATTACTCAAATAGAGGCAGTATTTCCGAATACTACCACTATTGAGAAACACAGAGTCCTGACCATCTGCCTTCCAATGGGGGTCGCCCACACGTGGAGGACTGTGACACTTGGGGTACAGTCTTTGCTTCCATTTACACAAAAACACATGGTGTTCCGTCCATGGCGGTAATACAAGATGTACTAAAACGGATTCAGAATGAATACGTTCCAGAACCTGCTTTAACTCTTGGTATGAAATTACTGAAAGACTTCAAGCAGGTCTCGGCTATATTACTAGCCAATATAAAAGGAGAAGCAGCATCTGTGGCGATCCGCCAGAAATTGAAGGAAACAGATATAACAGATCAACCAATTGAGCTTGCCAGAAGTATAGAAAAATGTTATGAAGAATTAGGTTGAGATAGCTTGGGTGGAAAACCAGTAAAACCCCAACTACTCGAAAATCCTGAAAAATTACTTATTAAAAATAATTCAAACACTCCAAAAAAGAACTGGGATGGAAATAAACAATCCACTCCCAACGAAAAAGTTTTCCAGTCCAGAGGAAGGTCTCCTCGACGGAGGGAAAGAACTCCGACTCGAGAACACCAGTCTCCCCAGAGGGAGCCCTCTGAGAAAAGATATAACCTTAGAAATAGGGATAATTTGAAGAAACCTGATAGATATCAAAGTATTGATACACGTCCCTCTCGATCTTTTTCGCAGAAATCGGAGAGAAGAGGACGGTCAGACCCAGGAGAGCACACCAAGTCCAAAGACAAGGAACCTGCTCAAAGTAAATCAAAGTAAAAAATCACAATTTCCAAGAAAGAAGGTAGCCAGTATTAGAGTAATCGAACATGCCGAGAATACTGAGGACACAGTTGAAAAACGGGGAGTGGGCACAGACAATGCTAGACAGTGCAGCAGAAATCAGCATAGCTCGCAAGATCCTGATGAGTCATCTGGAGACAGTGGAAACGAATGAATACATTCAAGTAGAAACTGCCGACACCAGAGTTAGCGAACCTCATAAGATATACGAAATAACACTGCGTATAGAGGGTGATAAGACTAGGAAAATAAGGGGTCTGTTTTGGGATAAACTCTCAAAAGGCTATGACATCCTGTTAGCTGAAAAAGATTGGCCCCCAGAGTTTGTCAGGGAGTGCCCTCATGGCGAAGAAATGATTATGCCTGCCTTCTCGAATCATATTCCGATTCACACTAAATATATATATGCAAGGAAATGGGCAGTAGCCCAGGCACCAGCATTATATAAAAATCATGTAGGATGGGATGAGGATTCTCCTCCTCATAAAATCCAGTTAAAAAATCAACCGACTGCACAAAGGCAGTATCCCATTAAGCAAGAAGCTAAAAAACAGGTCAGGGAGATTTTAAAATTCCAAAAGACCAAGGCAGCAGACCAGGTCAAGCACTCCAGATCCTGTAGTTCTAAATTCAGGGTGGTGCAAACTTCTTCCTACACCTGCTACCAATAGGTGTATAAATCAGAAATACACAAACATAAAATGGAAGGTGCACACAATTAGAGTCAAAAAGACAGTAATGCATTAAATATCTTCTTCTTTATTTAATAGTATTCATCGGATATAGGCACAGCCAACGCGTTTCGTTCCATTTGCCTGTAAGGAACTTCGTCAGGGCGAATAAGTATAGTTCAGTGCTGTCACCAATATTGGACAGAAATGTGAGGATCAAACAAGCAGCTACCAATTGTGGGTCAAAGTCATACGACCTGTAGAGACGGTGTCCTCACTAGGTGAGATTGAGTTAGTCCAGTTGAAATCCTAAAGTTGTCTTCCAAGTTCGCCATGGCTGACTGGTGTCAAGTATACGATCAGATGATGTGTACAGTTGAACTTTAGCTCCACGGGAAGTCTAGTGGTTCCCGTGGGGAATTTCCCTATGTTCCTCGTGACTTTGTTCTCCGGGAAGGGCCAATTGTGTAGGCGTAACCGCCACCAGTCTGTAATGTAATACGGTGTTCGTGGCAATAACCACCGAGCACCTGTAATAGGGTGCTTGTGTTCCGTAATCCTGTTTCTCGTGGCGTCCCGGAGTGAGTCAGGGAGATTTTAGATCAACTTGAATACCAGGGGGTGATTGAAACATGCACCTCTCAAATGAACAATCCTTTGTTTCCTGTCTCCAAACCGGATGATTCATATCGTCTAGTCTTGGACTACAGACACCTAAACTCATGTTGTAAAATATTTGCAGTACAAAATTCGCATAGTGCTGTACTAATGAATAACATAGTTCGCAAAAAATATAAATCGACATTAGACATATCTAATGGTTTCTTTTGTCAAAACATTGCACCAGAAAGCAGATACTTGACCGCTTTCTCAGTAATGAGGTCTCAGAAAAATGTCTGTAGGCTCCCACAGGGATTCATGAACAGCCCAGGACTATTCTCAGCCAGAGTAACAGAGTTACTACAAATGTATGATGATGAGGCATTATCTTATGTAGATGATATCTATCTCACAGACGACGACTTGGAGACTCACTTGACAAGAGTGAACACCATAATACTTGGGTTCGCAGCAGAGGGTTACAAATTCAACTTTAAAAAGTCCCGAATTGCCCATCTGACAGTATTATTTCTAGGATACGAATTATCAAGTGAAGGAAAAAGCCTGGCGGACAACTTCTTAGAGAAGTTCGCTGTACTCCAAGCTCCAAAAACGCTGAAGAACTTACAATCGATTCTAGGTTTCCTGAATTTCGGAAGAACTTACATTCTAAATGATGCGGAGAGGGTTAAACCTCTCTACGAACTAATTAAACCTGATTTTAAACCAATCAACTGGACTCAAAAACACACAGAAATTTTGAGATCACTGCAAACAGACATGTTAGCAAAAACAAAATTAGATACATGTGACAATACACGCAACCTTGCAATCCGAGTCATCCCAGGAAGATGCTGATTCACGTACCTGACCTCTAATGAGGGAGAAACGGTACCAATAGCTTACAAATATCATTTGTACACAAAAGCTGAAATAAAATTCAGTTCAACAGAAAAAATTCTAACTGCGGTTCAGTCTGCTGTGGCAAAATAAGGACCCCAGCACAAGGTAAACGAATAATAATCGTTACTCTCATACCGGCTTTAGAAGCTGTAACTAAAGCGAGCATTCCTAATGCAAAAGCTTTGCATCCGAGATGGATCCAGTGGGTTAATTCTCTTGCTGCAACAGACGTAGTTTACGAATTTGATCCTAACTTAAAGACACAGGAATTTTTACAATATGAATATGAATGTCATCTGCCAATTGAAATCCTGCCTCTAGAAGAATGCGGAAGTATCATATTTACAGATGGATCAGCACAACCCTCAGTTGGGGGTAAACAGGCTTACAGTGCTGCGTTCGCGATTGTTAAAGGTCGTTGGCACAAAGGAAAATTTAGACCACTGGTCACTAAGACGCAATCTTTAGGAGATTGTACAGCTCAACGAGCTGAACTACTAGCATTTAAGATGGCGCTAGAAAATACCGATCGTGAATTCCCCACACTTATAGTGTGCCATTCATATTATTGCGTACAATCTTATAATGAATACTTGCAGAATTGGGTGGAAAATGGTTTCAAAGATGCAAAAGGTGGCACAATCAAGCATAAAATGCTTTGGGAACAAGTAGTTCTCTTACAGAAGGAACTACAAAAGACTCACGTGATACACACTCTGAGTCATCAACGTGATGGCGTTCACGTTGCAGGGAATTCATTGGCTGATGAAGCAGCGAAGGCAGCTGTGCAAACTGCTTCCGTAGCTGCTATCACCCGGTCAAAAACAAAAATAGACAGCGATATACTACAAGCTGTCAGTAAAAAATGACAGAAAAACACTCCCAAAAGGCTTTCCAGAAAAGTACTTATATTTAACAGATACAAATAATGTTCCTTTTGCTCGAATCCCTGGAGTGGGGGATAGAGTAATTCCAAACATGGAACACAGGTTAGGACTAATTACAGCGGCACACGAAGGGCTTGCTTCTGCACACGCTGACGTTTCCGCTACAATATCACTAGTGAAACAGAGATATTGGTGGCCTCGCATGAGAATACAAACTAAGAAATATGTATTAGAATGCAAAATATTCCAAAGAATGAAAGTATCAACAGTAAAACGACCAGCGCAGACACCCCTTCTCATCTCAGATAAACCATTAGCATGTGTTTACCTGGACCACTGTGGTCCCCTACAAAGGGACGGTAACTATAAATATATCATGGTCATAGTGGATTCCTGTACGAGATTCATATGGATGTGGCCCCAGTGCTCGGCTGACGCCAAAACTGCGAGTCTTTATCGGCACATACGCAATTGCCATGTTCCATTCTGACCAGGGTCCCGCTTTCAGCTCAAGAGCTTATAAGGAGGCCATGGCCAGTATGGGAATTGGTTTCCGCTACTCTTGTCCATCACACCCCGAAGGGAACAGTGTAGTGGAAAGAAAAAAACGGGACATAAAGCAATCTATAACAGCGATGGTATTAGGTTCGGGTGATGGGTGGGTCAAACATTTAATAAGTGTCCAGCTCAGTCTTAATAATTTGCCAAGAAATTCTCTAAAAGGTTTCAGCCCATACGAACTATTGTTCGGAACTAGAATGCACATTCAGGACTTAGATAGTCAGGTATCAGTGGTAGAAGATAAAAATAAAGACTTTGACATCAAAGATCGTTTGGCTGTTTTACAGGACTTGAATGAAACAAGAAAATCCTTAAGAAACATAAAGTTAAAGCAACAGCCAACTACCACTGAATAGGCACCACCAGCCCCAGCAAGGCCTGTCTGGATTCCAAAGATTGGGGATCTAGTCAGAGAAAAAATAGCGGTGAAGAAGGAATTTGGGCCTTCTTACAGAAAAGCTGTACCTGTCTTGGCAATCAACGGAACAAGATCAGTAGTACTACCGCTCCTTGCTGGTAAAAAGGAGAACAGAGTTGTATCAATCGACCTGGTAAAACCACAAGCATGTGGCCTATAATCAACAGTAGGCCCAATGGACTCCCGAGAAACAACAGAATACCCAAATTTGCAACAATCCAAGAGGTTCAAACTGAAAGACTAATCACATTTGATAAACCTGCAGTGCACAGAGAGGGACTATGCAATAATGCCATGGAACTCGTGCCACTTGAAACACAGATTGAATCAGTTCATCAAGAAACACCAGTCTACAATGATGTGGCATCAGAATGTGCTACCGAAAGACAAATTGAAAAAACAATTCCAACAATTGACAGAACTGCCTCTGGCTACTTCATCAACTTCGATAACTTTTCTGAAGATCAAAATGACCCTGAAGTGAAGCCTGAAACAAAGACTTTTAAAGAAAAATCAACTGAACTCTTTCAACGACTCAAGGAAATTTACCTTATTTCTCCATGGTTAGAGTTCTGGTTTGGACTAGGTGTATTTTTCCTCCTGCTTTGGCTCATCATGGTACTTTGTTTGGGAAAATTCATTGAGGGAAAATACAGTTTAATGGACACAGCAAGTCAGAACATCAACTTAGTCCTCAAACCACACAGATCATCCCACGCGAAGAAAAGAGAACTATCAACAGTAAATGTCACAGCCATTCGGGGGGGTAGTATGGGACAAAACTGACTATGAAATATATGGTCTGGTCGAAATCCTGAAATATCCTCATCAGTTCAAGGTTTCCTTAAGTGACTTTGTTAAACCAAGTACATTTTCTGATGATTGGGATTTTGAAAGTATTAATAATATGATGTCTGATTTAGTGTTGTCAGCTAGATTCACAGAGCATGATTATTTACAAGGTTTGTCTCATTATGAACAAATGTATTGCTTCTCATATTACGGTGATCACTACTTGCATAAATCTGCACAACCTAGAAATGTTTTTAAATATAACCAATGGGAACATTGTGCTACTCCACCTAAAAGTAGTTCGAAAACATTCTAAGAGAAATTCCAGTACTTCTCAGGGTTTAACACAAGTGATGCAGAAACGTTTTATTATAAATTGTTAGATAAAACAGGATTGAAAACAATGCTGACAAATACTAAATTGATATATTCAGAAGCATTTTATGAAAAAATGATAACATTCGGTTTTGATTTTTGGAAAAATAATATTGAAACAAAAACCATCTGGGGTACAAAAGATTGTCAGGTACAAGGCCTAGAAGCATTATTTCAAGCCTGCATGATCCCAGAACAAATAATGTTCCTAAATGACACAATTCACCAAACAACCTGTTTTGGTCTAGCTAAGATTAAAGACCTTAATAAACCGTCTATACCAAAGCCAATACCTGATAATGCAACTACAGAGATTGAGATAGACGTATCAAAAATTTTACATCTAAACAGAACACATCCTGATTGGAAAAAGTGGTTAATCTGGCCTACTGACACGAATAACTGTCAAGATAGATTCCTGAACAAAACACAGGAGTTAACAATGACCAGACAAGACCCTAGATACTCCCAGAGACAACATCCATGGATAGTAACAACATACAGTGTAGGGAAGCTGTGCCTTGAATGGCTAGAATCGTCCACACTGGCAGAAATTAAGCAACACTTATCTTTACTTAAAGATGGTGCTGATTTGCGTGATTTCATTCTGGGACCACGCAAACAGCGTCAAAAACGTTTTATAGCGACCAGTATATATGCGGCTTACAACGAGGCTTGGAAAGTAACACAAATTGAAACAGCTGAAAAAATACGAGAAATTGATCGTATTAATTTGGAAAAATCACTTTCTGTTGTGGACAATGGGTTAATGACTCTGTTTTCCAGAATATATTCACTGGACAGTATTGTATCATCTGCCATAGATATAATAGACAAAGACTTGCTAATGTTACAGCATGGCCAGTCGCAATTGCGTTCTATTGTACAGCTAGGCTGGACGCTGCAAAATCTTCGTTCGGGCTACGTGTCATGGCGTTTAATCAACACAACGTCATTGTTTTCCATCTTTAACCTTACTGATAAACAAACCAGCTTGGCACAGAAAGGAGCAGACTATACAATCCTGAGCATCGAAAAACTTGAGAGATTACCATTGACTATGCCAGAAAGTCCTGTCATTGAATGGATAATACACGGGATTATCACAATTCCGATAACAACTTTCCGATTTAAAAATTGCCTTGAATACATACCGACTGGCCAGTTTGAACATTTGGGTAAAGGGTACATTAAGTCAGCATGGAAATTACCATACACACACACATGCTATAGTGACAGCAACAGAAATGTATTTCTTAGTGGTGAAAACTGCAAACATTCACTAAGCGGTATACTTTTGTGCCAGGGTATTAATTTACACGGGGCCTGTGAAGGAAATTCGAACAACCTTTCATGCCACCAACATGTCAGACCTGCAACACAGATAGAGACTTTCTTTAAGCAACTCTCGAACGGGAGTTACATTCTAATAAAGGATCACAGCTGTTGTGGCCTTTTGCCAGGGAAAGCCTATCTCGTTCAAGTAACTACCATGGTCAAATGCTGTATTGAAGCATTGTTTCCAAACGGCCCTGGAGACTCCGAGACTCCCATATGGCCTTGTTTGAATGTCTCATCTATACAAATTGATACTTTAAGCAGAATGAAGTCTGTGCTTTTGCAGACAACAGTGACCATCACGTCATCAAAAGAGACGTATGATCTCCAAGTTGCAAGGACAGCATCGGAGATTCATGACCTTTTATCAACAAATTGCCCCGTGAATTTCACAGAAATGCTTAGCCAAATTCTAAATATGTCAATGCCATAGGCATCCCAAGCGTATTTAAGACCATTTTTTCGGGACTGTTAACACCATTTAAAGCAATTCTGGGAATCATTCCCAATTTTGTCCATTCAGTCTTTGGCGGCATACCCCTGATTTTGGGACTTGTAGCAGGCATTTTATTTTTGACCCTCCTGCTCCGATATGGGAAGCCAAAACACAGACATGACTCCGGCAAGGATGGAAGAAACGATCCTAGCAATACGCTACCGGGACCGAATAACTAGAGTCCTTGGATTGGCCAGGCTGAGAGATCTGAACATGACCTGGTTTCTTTCATTCAGACCTATATGGCAGACCTGCATCTTACCTGTGCTTCGATGTATGCTATGCGGAGATGAATGCGTGTTGGACACCTGTCTTGCACTTCCATCAGCAGTACCAATGGATATTGATACTTTGCTAAGTCTTGTAACGGCTCACGCATTGTGTTGTCCCCAGCGGCTACCAATCCTGATGACGGCATTCATTGAGACTCCTGTGCTACAACTAGGTGGTGACAGTGGAGCGAGAAATAAAAGCAACATCACCCAGGTACGACCTTCTGTGAGCATTGCTGATCCAGACTTTGATGATAGCAATCATTCTCACACCTGCCAAGTTACAGCACTATCAAACTTGGTTGAACTGTCACCTGATTTTGTAGACCAATTCTTTGAGAGCCTGTCTGTTATGATGTTCTCCCCTGAACAGAAACAATAATTTTTGAAAAGCATTCCGACACACAGCGTTCCCATGAACTCTGAATTCGGCCTTCAGTTTTGATCAACAAAAACTACTGAAAAGCGTTGGAACTCTATTCCCCCGTTCACCATGAATTTTTTTTTTTTAATTGAACATTTTCTCAAAATATTTACCTTTTTTCTGACACGAAAATCTTTGCTTAAAGTAGAACTATTCATAAAGAACAGGACTTCTTTTTTTAGGTAGATCTAGAGACATAATAACTTTACATCAGCCTCTAGCAAATGTTTCAGCAAATGCATTTATATGTGATGAAATTATCTCGCCCTTCTTTTCTGTATAAAGAGATATTTCATGTGTAAATTTTTCGCAAAATCATTCATTGATTATATATGCTATACTTTTGAATGATTTCTATGCTTAAAGACGTACAGTACCTATATTTCCATGTATTTCAAAATACACCATTTCAAATGCAAATATGTATTTTGGGGTGGGTAATGTTACACATGCATCTTATTGCTTTAGTTTTAGTAATTTGATGGACATAAATTCGTGGAGTGGGTGTTGTGTTCTAATCTAGGACCCCGATCAATACTGTGACCTTATGCCCCTATACGGCTATAATCCATTCATGCCCCTATAATGGCATAAACGATCAGAGCCATATTTCAGCCATATTTCTGAAACTCGCTTCTGCAGCTCATTACAGTAGATGACACAGCAGAAGCCACTATCTTAGATTCCTAGATTACACTCCGAGTTCTTCAACAAGATAAAACTCAGCAACCTGGGAAAACCCTGCTTGCTATGTTTTGATTAGTAATAGAACTCTAATGAGCACTGAAAGGACGATCACTTCCTAGTGACATCTTTATTGACATCTTATGTCCAAAAACTTACGTCAAACCAGGCACCTTTCAGGTATAAATATTACCAACGTTGCCTTAAGCAAATGCGACGACATCGATGATAGCGATGGTGTGGTGAACACAGGAGCAGAACAGCGGTCCCTTGCAGAGCCCAGCAGATGCAAGCAGCCCACGGACGCTGCCCCTCCTCCTCCTTGAAGCGCTGAGAGAGACGCTGTCTTTTCTCCTGCCGAGAAAATCCAGCTCTGGCGTTTCCAGCCTACTCTTGCGAGTGACTGGGATATCGAGCCCTGAAAGGAGATACAAGACCTCCAACATTCTATTCCAGAGGTATGGTGTTGACTAAACCCTTAGATAGAATTCTTGATGCAAACCTTGGCAAAACCAACTTAACTTAAACCGCTACTTACTTACTCCCTCTCAAGTATTAGGCTTAGGTCAGGTACACTGGGGTAGGCGTAGTTAGAAGCACCAGTTGAGTACATTAGCTAAATGTATATATGAATGCATATATTTTATTCATTTTAACCATTGTATGGCTAAGAAACCATATCAATGCTTTTACAGTATTATTTCGCTATCCTCCTTTTACTGTACGCACTTTTTATAATAACGAGTCTTGCAATTGTGGCAATTCATTTCTCTTGCATGAGAAGAAAGACTGTTCAATAAATAATACCTTTTATTGAAAACGCCCGTCTCTCTATTCTCTGCATCTTGGTGAAAGTATCTGCACAACTGACTGAGTAAAATAACTGTCTGTTGTTTCACACGACTCTAGAGATTGACTCTTATTCTAAGGAGCAAAGTTGTCATGTTTATGCGGTTGTTGGAAAACTGAATCCCTTCTTGTCTGAGCCAGGGAAGCTGATCACTTCCTATTCAGTCAAGAAAGTTTCCAGTGACCTCTGAGCT
The DNA here is from genome assembly GCF_964263255.1 of Lissotriton vulgaris. Taxonomy (NCBI): domain Eukaryota; kingdom Metazoa; phylum Chordata; class Amphibia; order Caudata; family Salamandridae; genus Lissotriton; species Lissotriton vulgaris. The sequence continues at coordinate 627,202,437 of NC_141691.1, read as the reverse complement.
AGTTGGTAACAAACCCAATTAAGTTTAGCATAGTCAGTAGAGACCTGGAAGACCGCACTTCTACGTCTACACTGCTGTTTATGTTATTCCAATGCACAGGGCCTATAGGGAAAATAGGAACTACACTACAGGATGGGCGGGGAGAGGAGCAGAGACTGTGTCCCGTGCTGTTGTCCTGAAGCAGCCTCTTCAGGGGGGCGCCCTGGATGCAAACTAACCAGGCGTACTTCACAGAGCAGTGAGCGCCGAAAGCCTGAAGTCCACTCACCAGCCAGCAACAGACCAATGAGAGAGCTGACTGGCGCATGCTCCAGGGGTGAAGCCAGCTTGGTTGCGAGATGCCTGGTGCTTGCTCCTTCACGGCTCTCTCTTGAAGACATTTCTTATCAGCTTGTTAAATAAACAAGCTGATAAGAAATGTCTTCATGACAGACGCATACCAGGCGAGCCAGTCCGGCTCGGAGAGAAAGGGCGTCTCTAGAAAACCCTAATTTCCAATGGCAGGCCACCGTTTAGCATAAACGGTGACACCAGCCAATGGAAATGAGGGGCGGGGATAAAGCCCTCTTCTGACAGTCCTCTATTACAAAATCTCTCACGGAGGCAGAGCAGGGCTCTGCCCTGCAACGCCACGCGAGACCTAAAAATCCTCAAGTTCAAGTTCAGGATGCAGGTTTCTATTGATAAACATCTATCTTTACATACATAAAAGTGATTAAAAAAGCAGCTGTGTAACTGTTTTTGGAAGCCTCAGAATCAGTAGTTTGTGCATTTCCTAACACTGATGTGATAATTACAGGCGACTTTAACCTAACATTGTTGGATACAGACAGCCTTGTATCCTATTGTGTGGCATGCACATGCCACACAATATCCTGAGAATAAACCGACAAAAGCAAGATTCTTTGGAGAAAGAAATTGATGACTACCTCTCCAGAATGTTGTTGGTCCAACTGACACTATGTAATAAGTTTACTGCAGGCAGCAGCATGACTCATTATAGACTGGGTGGATGGTCTATTATAGACTATACATATATATCTCAGTCACTTTTCCTCTATTTGACTTTTCAGTTCTACAGCACTCTGACAGTGATCACAATTCCAAAATATTAACTTGCTCCTTTCAGAGTTTGCACCCTATTTCACTTCCACCATGGTCATACAGACAATAAACGAGTAAGACCTAACTGGTCTTCTGATGCTGAGAAGGTATTTCTCAGTTGAAAAAAATCTCCCACTACTGAAAGTAAAAATTTTAGGGGCTACATCTCCGAGGTTCATAATATTGATCTGTCTAGAATTAATTGGATCTCTCCACAGGACACTCTTAAAGCCCAATACTTTGGCCTCATTCATTGTGCCAATTTCCTCAGAACAGTAACCGCACAGTGCCTCACAATCACAAAAATAAAAATAAATGGTATACTTGTGAGCTCGTGCTACATAAGGCACATCTACAGGGAATGCAAGAAACCATAAGGAAAGGGCTAAGTGACCCCTCCCTGTTAGAACAACTACAGATCCTCAAGAAGGAAGCTGTGGGAAGAAAAGACTAAACATATTGAAAGTCAAAGGATTTACACTTATTTAAATCATAAGATCATAGTGATTTTCGTAAATTCGTCAATGATCTAGATAATGAGGACCAACTGCCACAAGACAATTAAATAACCTTGAATCTGAAAATTTTTTAGTTTGTCTCTTTATCATAACAGTCAACCCCATATGGGGAAGGATGCTTTGCTCAAATGTTCCCAGCAAAGGTCATCTGAAGATAGCTAACACCCAGCTCACCCGTCACCTCGAAGACAACAGCATCCTGAACCCATCCCAATCAGGATTCCGTACCAACCACAGCACCGAGACCACCCTCATCGCCGCCACAGACGACATCAGGATCCTGCTAGACAATGGCAAAACGGCGGCCCTCATCCTCCTGGACCTCTCTGCCTCCTTCGACACCGTCTGCTACCGCACACTACGCACGCGCCTCCATGACGCAGGGATCCGAGACAAGGCCTTGGACTGGACCACCTCCTTCCTCTCCGGCAGAACTCAGAGAGTCCACCTCCCCCGTTCTGGTCCGAAGCCTCCGAGATCATCTGCGGCATCCCACAGGGAACCTCCCTCAGCCAGACAACGTCTACATGGCTCCACTCGCACGCATCGCCCGACAGCATGACCTCAACATAATCTCCTACACCAACGACACGCAGCTGAATCTCTCCCTCACCAAGGACGACCCCACCTCTAAATCGAAACTCCACCAGAGAATGAAGGCTGTCGCCGACTGGATGAAGGAAAGCCGACTTAAGCTGAACTCAGACAAGACAGAGATCTTCTACCTCGGGCCCAACCCCTCAGCATGGGATGACTCCTGGTGGCTCGCATCACTAGGGACACCCCCGGCTCCTACCAACCACACACCCAACCTGGGAGTCATCCTCAACTCGAAACTCACCATGACCCAACAGGTCAATGTAGTCTCCTCTACCTGCTTCAACACCCTCCGTATGCTCCGCAAGGTCTACAGATGGATCCCAACAGACACGAGAAAAACAGTCACCCAGGCCCTAGTCAGCGGCAGACTCAACTACGGAAACGCCCTCTATGCCGGAGCCCCGTCCGAGCTCATCAACAGACTGCAAAGAATCCAAATCCAGAACGCCTCTGCACGCCTGATCCTCGATGTCCCGCGCCGCAACCACATCACCCCCCAACTGAGGAACCTGCACTGGCTCCCTGTCGACAGAAGAATCTCCTTCAAGCTCCTGATCCACGCACACAAGGCACTCCACACAACTGTCCCAGCCTATCTCAACAGTCGACTCTCCTTCTACGTACCCAACAGGAAACTCCTCTCCGCTGACCACGCCCTGGCCATGGTCCTGCACATCCCTAGAACCCCTTCCGGAGGCAGGTCCTTCTCCCACCGCGCCGCCAAGACCTGGAACACCCTTCCCCTCAACCTACGACAAACCAAAGACCTGCTTACTTTCAGGAGACGAATCAAGACCTGGCTTCTCGACCAGTAGCAGCAGCACCCCCATCCCCCCCCCCCCCCCCCCCCTCAGCGCCTTGCAACCCTTACGGGTAAGTGTGCGCTTTACAAATGAACTGATTGATTGATTGATTGATTGATTGATTGATTGATTGATTGATTGATTGAAAAGTAAGGGAAAAGAAATCAAAGAAGTTGGCAATAATATCTTCAACTCGAACATAATTATTACATTTTTAAGTGAATAAAGATCGAATGGAACCCTGGGTGTATATGGCATACCATCATCTGTGTTTAAATCAAACAAAGAATTTTAGGAGTCATGTCAGACTCCCTTGTTCTAGGCCTCGCTTTTAGCACAGCCAGTCGGGGACTCGTGGCGGGGGTCATACTTACATCCACTTTAGAAGAACAAGGGTAGCAGATCAGTTGCACTACGGGACGCTGAAGGTAAAGCTTATGCAAATATTTTATTACACAGTGGCGGCTCCTCAAGGGAGTGTTGTGGGCGGGGCAGGGTGGGGGATGGTAAACTCCAGCATACGGCCGAAGGGAGTTAAGTAAAGAAATAAAAAAATTAAGGGAATTACATTGTGCGCGCTGCATCGCCATTTTGCATTGCACCGCGAGAAAAAGTTTTTTTTTTTTTTACTTAACTCCCTTTGGCCATATGACGGAGTTTACTACCCCACACCCTGCCCCTCCCCGCCTCACCGCCCCACAGCACTCCCTCGAGGAGCCACCACTGTTATTACATGAAGTTGAGACTTGGGCAATTAGCAGGAACATCATTCCTTCTTTTCAAACTGGGTTTAGACAAAATTGCAGTACTACAGATAATATTGTATTAATTTCCTATTTAGTCCATGGAGCCACCTTTGTATGCCTCTTTTATTGATTACATGGCTGCCTTGGACAAGGTCGATCAGCATATGTTGTGGCGGAAGCTGGCAGTCAGAGGCATTTCATTGACCTTGCTTCAAGCTATATTCTCTTTATACTCTTAGACCTGGGTCAGGGTTAAGGTTTCAAAAAAGATCTTTATTAATAGGGGTCTGAAGCAGGGCTGCGTCCTTGCCTCTCTATTATTTATCCTTTAAACTGCAGACATCAGGCCAGCTCTTGGGAAGAAAATATTGTTCCATCAAATGTCATGAGCACCTATGTATAAATCTTACAGTACGCAGACAACATTATTCTTCTTAACCACACATACATAAGGCTGCAAAAGGCACTAAACAAACTATTTGCCTATAACTGTGAAAATAAGTTCGAGCTAAATCTACCTAAGTCTAGTGTCATGATTTTTGGAAGGGTCTCGAAGAAAGCTGAGAAAGCATGGCTATCTGGCCCATGCCAATTTAAATATTGAACATGCTACAACTATCTGGGCAATTGGCTGACAGAGAAGAGGCTAACCCAGAGTTACCTGGTGAAGGTAAGGCACAAAGGAACTTCGGCGGCATACGCTCTTTGTAAGCTAAACGCCAAACTCCAACGTTCTTCTTACACCCGAATCTTACATGTCGACAGAGCAAAATTAATATCTTCTTTATTCTATGACCACCAGCCTTTCCATGTCGTTTTACCTTCATGGTAGATTTGATTCGATGTAATACTTTTTGGAGGCTGTTTCACCTGCCACGGTGCTGTGCAACTGCACAAATTTGATTCGAATTTGGCCTACTATGGCAAGATCTTGCTTGTAAGGCAAACTTTGTGGCATATTGCTCCCTGGTTAGAAAGGCGAAGTCAGGATCACTGAAAGTAATAATCAGGTGTTTCTGATAGGGGATATGTCACCCTCAGACCAATAAGCCTCATAGATTCTGCCCTCCATTAATTACCTGGGGGAATAGAGAACATGGATTTCCGCACACTGCCTTCAAATCCGCCCTGAAAACACAAGTCCTATTGCTTAGCAGGCTTGCCAAAACATCTACCCTAGCCATCTATAAGTATTCAGGGTACATCATGGATTCATATAGCACACTGGTGCCACAGCCATATTTATTGGAGTTCACACGTAACTCAACCAGACTTTCTATTATCCATGTGCTTATTATTTCTCATCAAAGAACTGAGACGACTCTGGAAGTGCTACCAGAACTATAGGTGCAGACTATGTGACAATTAACAAAATTCTCTTGCACATATTGCTGCTGTCCAGTAATGTACAGGGAAAGAAAATTCCTATTGAAGCAGATGTTTTTAAAGAATAGTATTAGAAACTGCAATGATGCTCTTAGGCACTGATTCAATAGTCTACAAATCGCAGGTATATGCAAAGCTGCAAGATTCTTTAGAAAAGTTTCTATGAACCTTGCTCACAGAGACAATATTTCTGTCATTTTTTGTACATAATGTAGTATTTTAGTTATTGTTATTTGCAAAATTGTATACAGGATTTGACGTTATGGGGCAATTAGACTACCATACTAGAGTTTTCTAGATTTCAAAAATGAAATTTCCTTTTTATATTTAGCACATTTTTGAGTGGTGTAATACTTTATTTGTGTTTGTAAGAGCAAGCAAGAAGTTGTTTAAATAAGTTATTTGAAAGTTGAGTGTGAATGCAAGGAAAATTGTGAATGATGCGAGGAATGAGACTGCAGGTCTTATTGTTTTGCGCTGGGATTGGATCGTTGGTGTGCTTTTGCGATGCCATTAGTTAAGTGGATTTTGAGTGCCACCCTGCAATTGAATATCATCGATTTGAGTGCTGTGTTTGGATTTGGTAGGAAATCGTATAAAATAAATAGCTGTTATTTCATTGGGGAATGAAAATTTGATGTGTGCGGAAAAAAAATCAAAACATTCCGTTTAACATGAATTTTTGAAAATGAAACTGTCATCATGAAATGTTTTAAGGGTTCAAAGAAATTGGTAGGAGGGGATGTTACTATTCCTCTACGCAGAGGTGAGGAGGCACCTCCTGAGGGTACTCCGGCATACATTATGACTAACACACATGATTTAAGTTCATGTTTTGGCTTTGACAATGGAGTAGGATTACAGAAAATGTACTTATTATGCTTGCTCCATTCGCAGCGTGGTGGCAAAGGTCCACCCGACCTTCTGAGCGCCATCAGGATTTCAAGCTGTAAGATGGGGCGTTTAGTTCAATACCCGATTTTTGCCAAGTCTCGGGCGCTAACCTGTCCCTACCCATGTTTTACTTTATGTACACTTTTTGTTGTCAAATATTCCTATGGGTCTGTTTCCTTTCTTTTCTACCAGTCAGCACACCTTATCTTCTCATTGCTCTGTATACTTACTGAAAATCAATATTTACACTCATGGTTTTCTCAATAATTTTTTCAACGATCCATAGTTTTGTTTTTTTTGTTTTTCTTTTTTCAACTCAATTTCATTTTTTTTATTTTAACTCTACGTTCTATAGTAAAAACATTATTATTTTTTTTTATTCTTGAGTGGATTGCAAAAAAAGAAGAAAAACATCTATTTTGCATTATGCAGCTTACATCAATGAATCAATCAATTCCTGAATACAGCAGTAAAACAATGGTGCAATGCGGAAAAAGTGCTAGAAGTGCATCAGAAGATATCAAGAAAGGCTAGGCAGCTTTTGTCCAATCTGACAATCAGTGTATAATTACATTAATAAAGTGCTAGTGCAATCGGTCTAAGGTGTTAACCTTACCGGATTGAGAATAGAATCCGTCACTAAAGTGCTAATACAATATCAATAAAAAATTGAACAACCAGAAATATCAATGACATAAAAAGCAACACAGCATACAACCAATGAAACCATTGATTCCTAGATACATCAAAAAAGTGCTAATGCTATAGAAATAACGTGCTAACAGTACAAAATCAGGCAATATATCAATAGCAGCAACCTGTTTTTACCCTGCAGTAAAGTGCACATAGTCAAATGGCAAGTAGATAATAAGCAAATTTCATAAACCATTAAGGGTATAAGTGGCTATAAACATTTTAAAATGCATTATTAAAAAAGCCTGACAAGATTGCTACAAATATTCTAAGCAAACCTATCCGCTTGGCATACGCTTCCTCCCAAATATATGTCTTAACCCTCTTTTCTTGCAATTGCTGGATCAATGGTGTCTTATCAGACTTCCAATTTTGTAGAATTAGAGACCTGGCCACTTCAATACCTATTGAACAAAAATATTGTTGGTATTTAGAATAGTGTTGTACCTCTCTCTATTGAACACCCAAAAAGAGCTAATTTAATAGTAGGAATAATATGGACTAATAAAGCTAAAGCTTGAATAATCCTTAAAAGAACATCAGACCAACATTGATGTAAACCGGGCAATAAAAAAAATGTGGTTCCAAGACCCTTTCTATGGGTTCCCACATCTAAAACAAAGCTCAGAGGAGGCCGGAAAAAACATATTCAGTCTTTTAGGTGTATAACAAGTTAGCCATCTTGACAAATAGGCCATTCTTTTATAATTCGCCACCCTGAACGCTTTATGGCCTATTTCACATAGAGATTGCCATTCCTTTTTGCTAACACTACAGCCAGCATCTTTCAATAGTTTAGGAAAAAAAGTATTGAGCACTTCCCGCTGGCCCAGCTGTATTAGGCAAGAATACCAATTCCCCACTCCACATAGGCACTGACAGTATAGTTCAACCATCCATAGTTAATGATTATTCCAAAAATCGTTAAATTGAGTCTCATATGTGCACCCTTAATAGTCCTAGTTCTGTCATTTAGAATGCAACAGTTCCTAAAAGTAAATAACAAGAATTTAAAACAAACAACAACTTGAAATTCAAACTTCAGTCCAGGGGATCAATGAATCGAGACATTTATGTCATACCAATCCATTCACAGTAAGCATATTGAGCAACCTTCAGTGCTATCAAACCTAATACCTGCAGGGAACTTGCATGGACAATGCCAATAGGCTTGGCTATAATAGGTGAAGGTGCTTGTTCATTAACTGGAAAGTTTATGTGTGCAGATGTATGGATGAGAGAGTCGTAGAATAAACTTGGATGGATAAGTGAGTGCATGGACACATTGTTGTGTATATGAGAGCATGAAAGAAAGTATCCATCCTATAACATTCTTACAATCTCAGGCATTAGAGTATGAATGAGTTACTCTTGCATGGATGATTAGTGTGAATTAATGAATATATGGATGGATGAATAAACAAGTGCACTGACAAATTGTTGAGTACTTGAGTGCATAGAAGGATGTAAACATGTTACACCACACTTACAAACTGAGACTTTGAAGAGAGGTAATACACATTTTAAGCCAGAGTAAGTGTGAGAATCTTTGTGCCAATAATGGCCATAGTATTTCAAGAATTACCATTATGACAGTGCAAGCTGCACACCAGGGCTGAGCTCCATGGTAACAAGAATGTTTAAGAATTACCAACATATTTCTTTGCTCCCTGGTTGTTATAGTGCCTGCAAAATAATAAAATTAGTAATGTTGAACATTAGTTAGCACATGCTACAATTGTTATGTACTGTACTAAATTGATTACAAATGTAAAGTTCAATGAAAAATGCTAAAAGATAATTCAGCTATTAGATATGTTTGTCCCATCACTCAATCATCCATTGTGTGGTCTATGCAAATGCCGAGAACAATTGTACATTAACCTTGTTTTATGATCTTATCACACAGAATGGCTATTGAGAGCCTAACGTGCCCCCTATAAACATATGATCTTTCTCCAAAACACATAGCATCCTCTTGATTAAGCCCAGGCCCGTATTGCCTTTATTCAGTGATCCCACCACAATTACTCCACCTACAAGCAGAATAGTACTGTCTGGAGAAATAGTGGGCATAAAATCAGAAGAAAGATCTGCAGACATGAAACACCAATGAAGCACAATACTTAGCACTTGAACTTATTGCAGTGTTGTAATGGGAAATTATGCTACTCTGTAACACTGGAAACTTAGGAAAATTATAATATGGGAACTTGCGTTGGCAGAATATATTCAGAGGCATTTTGCAGTACTTGGGGTCAGATTCTGCAGGGGCATGGGTGGTTCCTCAGGTGGTGGTCCTGCTCCTGGCAGTTGATTCCTCTCTAGACTCAGCTGGGGGCATATTACTTTGCATGAATGTTATTTTTTTTAAATAGTTATATTACCTAACCATAAGGTTACAGTACAAATACACACACAAATATTTAGTTAGTTATTGTCAGGAATGGTAATAACAGCCGTTATAGTATGGTGTTGAAATGAGATAGCCACTAACGCTCCAAAAACAAAAAGTGACAAAACTTACTAATTATTGTTTACTTAGCTAACTTTAACTTGCAACCCCACTATGAACTGGTTAGTACCTCACATAGTACATCACTCGTGCCATGTTAAATGACATCATTGATGACATCACGGATGCCATTGCAAATAATAAATTGTCTTTGACCCTGAGCTGTGGGGGCTTGTTCACAGTACTTGGTCTCCAGCCAGACCCTGCTCCCACACCTGCACTCTACCCTCACAGGTGGCCAATCCGCATTTTTCTCCTGCCTTTCTTTAACTTTTTAATGGGTACCATAGTACTCCGGTGATACCTGGCATGCAAGCTTCTACCATCATACCTTAGTACTGTGCAAGCGTCCTCATGGAATTTGCACTGCAGCACGGTACCATAAAGTGAAGGTTGTGTGTAGCTTACACAGGAGTACCGTGCTACCTCAGGGTTCAGTGAGAGGTTCCATAAGAGTAACATGGTACCCATGTCCTTCAATTATTTTTATTTGATTTTAACCTCAGGGGTATGTAGGGGTTCCTCAAGGACTACCCCTCACACATGTCTGTTTGTCAGCGGTGAGTAAATGAAGGGTAAGGGCTGATTTGAGCATTTTTGCCAGGGCTGCTTTTGATTCCACAGTCTGTGCCTTGCAGAGAGAAGCACACAAGCCATTATTCTGCTGCCTATTAGTTTGAATATTTTCAGAGAAATTCACAAAAAGTGCTCAGCAAATATGCGGCGTGACCAAGCAATTATTTAAAAAAAACAAAATAATGAGTGCATAAAGGTAAAGGAGGAAAGGGGTGATGTAAAGATAGGATATTCTGTCCTTTACATTCACTGTAAGGACAATAAACAAGTACTTAATAAATGCCAAATGATCATTCCGATTCATACAAGCAGAATTACAGCCAGATTCATGAAGGTGAATTGCGCTCGCAAAGGGCCAGATTCTCAGAATCTGGCCCTTTGCGAGCGCAATTTTTGCATTTGGGATTCATCATCCCAAATGCAAAAATCGGTAATAGCGATTTCGCTATTTTGCGAGGAATTACATTTAAGGAATCTCTATTTGAGATTCCTTAAATGCAATTCATCATCCATTTAAAAATTGCGAATTCGCAATTTCGGTCAGCTATTTACCGCGAGGTCAAACCTCGTGGTAAATTGCGAAAACTTAGAAAAATGCTTTTAAAAGCATTTTTCTAAGTTGCATGTTGCACACACACATGTCCTTTGGACATGTGTGTGCGCAACACCTGTTTAAATTTGCATTTAAGGGGTGCTACAGGGTGTCCTTTGGACACCCCTGGCACCCTTTAAATCGCTATCTTATTTGCGATTAGCTAATTGCTAATCGCAAATAAGGAATACTCCCCATTCATTCCTATGGGCCTTTTGGCCCATAGAAATGAATGGGGAGTTATTCCTTATTTGCGATTAGCAATTTGCTAATCGCAAATAAGGAATGTGTAGGAATCACAATTTTTTTTGCGATTCCTAATTGAATCCCGTTTTGCAGTCTGTAATAGCGATTCCTTATGAATCGCTATTACAGACTCGCAAAACGAGTCTTTGATGAATCAGGCTGTTAGTGTTTTACATTCATTAAGAACAGTCACAAATAAAGAAATTCCACCATAAGGAAAAAATTACTGCATACGTAAGCTTAGAGATAGGGAAGGGATTCTTAGTGAACCAGAGTAGATCAGGCAGCAAAGATAAAAAAAAATCAACAAAACTCGGGCCCTTATGGTATTTTTGCTTAGGGCAGTGCAGCAAGGAACCTTGCTGCGCTGACCTGTTCTAAAGAGAAAGGACAGGAATGCACCGTATTTATGCAATATTGTGCATTCCTGTCCTTTCTCCCTGCGCTGGAGCCATTTCGACAGCCCAGCGCCAACGTAGGCATCCTTGTATGCCTCCATAGTATGCAGGACTGTTTGTGCAGAAAGGGAAGCTTTCCTGCACAAACACAATCCTAAGAGGCACTTTCCTCTTCCTATGTGTGCTGCAGAATACAGCACACATAAAAAGAGGAGAAAATGAGGAGAAATAAATATTCTTCTCCTTGTTACCTCGGGAGGTGTATGGATTTACTGCTTTGCCAGGTTTATGTGTTTTTGTAAATTTGGGGCAGTGTCAAAATCCACAGGTTTGCACGGGCAAACCCACAGCAACACCCATCGAACACCTCCCTGATGCAGAGTAAGGCGACGCAGCGATTTGCGCTGCGTTGCCTTACGCAATAATTATAAGGCCACTCAAAGCCACACAGGGTGGCTTTTCATGGTTTCATAAATCGGATTGAGAACCCTGTGTCACTCATAAACTTTTTCACAAGGTGCAAAAGTGACCGGGTCCATAAATGAGCACCTATGTATTCGCCTCTTTCAGGTAATTTGTCAGTCTATCTATATATATTTACAGGACAGGAACAAATGAGTTAAACTATTTAGTTGTTGCTGCATAAAATTAGTTTACCTGTAAGGGAAAAAGTGACATGTTAAATAACATTAGCGTCACCTTTACAAATATATGGATTTTGGTCCAACCATATCCATATGTCATCGTATTTAACTTCTCTTTTCCCTAATTAAATGCTGGCAGGTCTGACCTGCCAGAAGTTATCATGGGAAAGCCCCATCTGTCAGATTTCATTGCATTCAGTTTACTGACCAGATAAAATCCAACAAACTCCTAATTCCCACAACTGTGCAAACTAGGGTTTGCATCTGCATTGAAATTAAATGAGTAACTCAGAATCGAGGACAACTGAGAGAATTTTTAAGGCATGGGTAAAGTGGGCTCTGTCCCAGGGCTCAAGCATTTCAGGGGGTCCTCTGTTCTACAGAAAGTCTTGCCCTGATGACCTTGAACAGATTGTTTTAAATACTGTTTTCCTTTATTTTTAATGTGGTTGATGTTTGATAGCATATTACAGACATTTTGCAGAGAAATGTTGTGTTGGTGTGGTCAAGTGACATCCATAAAAAGGTTGCTTTTAGATCACGATCTCAACTATGAGAAATGGGAGGGTGTCACCGAGATTATTTGCTGTAACATTAGTGAGCTGCTGCTGTGTTACAAACGTTATTATAAAAAACAGACACATCACTATCACTGAATATTAGATGTAAATACATTTAGAATTTGGAGGAGTGTTTCTGTGAGCTGTCAGTGACCTGGCCGGAGAGGGCATGAAAAAGCTGAAATGTAATCATAAATTCAAAGCTGTTCTCTTAGGGGTCCCTAAAATACGTTTGGCCCAGGGCCCCCACAATTGTTAATATGTTCCTGAGACTATTGGGGCATATTACCAAGCAATAGCGATAATTATCGCTATTGCTTGTAGATGTATAGGCATTTATATAGCGCACTACTTACCCGGAGGGTCCCAAGGCGCTTCGACCGCTGCGAAACCCTTCCTGGCTTCCCTGAGAGATGGTCCCTTAATGGGTATCTCCAGGGTGAGGCCAGGCATCCCCGGCGGTCTGGTGGGGCCGTTAGTGAAGATGTGGCAATCTAATGCCCAGAGTTGCCGAGTGTGAACGCTGATCAGAGTGGGCACCGAGGCGAGAGAATTATCGAGTCCGCTGACCCTGGTCCAGAAACCTGCCGCGCCGGGAATCGAACCCTGGTCCCGGGCCGTCCTCTGCTCTCGGGTCTAACGCCTCTAACCAGTGAGCCAGAGAGACAAAAATTTACCGCTGAGCTGCGGCGATTTTTATCGCAGATAAAGCTTGGTATTACCAAGGTTTATCGCAAATGCGATAAAAATTGGCCGCAATGCATGAATATCGCTGAAAAGTCCGCGATATTCATGCATTAGCGAGATATTGCTCTTAGCCATGTTATCCACCTCCCATTGGATAACATGGCTAAGAACTGCTCAGGGCAGGTGTTAGCTTTTGGAGATATTCGCGCTTAGCGGGAATATCTCCAAAAGTTGGTGATAGGAGATAGCGATGTTAGCAACTGTTTCCAGTCGCTAACATCTTGGCACGCCCACTTTGCATGTCATTAGTGATAAATATCACTGACATGCAAAGTGGGGCCCAAGATGGTCGCTATGTCCTACTAGCTGTCGCTAACTGGTGTTAGTGGCAGCTAGGTAATAGGGAGATAGTTTTATCTCCGCTTTCTTGGCTTTTAAAGCCAAAAAAGCGGAGATAAATCCCCTTGATAATATGCCCCACTGTTAGTAAATACCGCCTAAAACCTCTTCCTTTCTTTTGGGATAAAAAAGCAGATTTCCTCACAGAAAAGAGAAGAGAACGTATTGGCCTCACAATCTCGTGATTTACTTTGCACAGACAGTATCACCCACACTTTGTATCTCTCTCTTTCAGAAGTAAAGTGCTTGATGACAGATGAGAAGGTGAAGAAAATGAGGAGATGACGGGTGCGGATAGTTAGTCTGAGGGTCACACTACATTTAGCGCAGTAAAAACATGACTCAGCTGACTATGTTAAAAACAACCTAGGACAAAACTTAACATGGAGGGGATATTTTCCATGTCTTTGTTCAAACAGACATGCCATACCAGATAGAGAGATACGTGAAATAGGCTATGTATAAAACACTGCAGATATTGAAATATAATTTAACATTTATTAGAGAATGTTATCGTGAAATTCTTGTGGTGTGGTCATGCACATGATTTTGGCTGATATGCTGTCTAAGTGAAAGAATACATTCGCCAGCACTTTTCAGTTTATTGAATGTAGGACTGATGCTTCTGCAAAGCTATGCATATTTTAGGTCTGGCAGTAGTTCATGTCACAAAGAAATGAACATACGCTTTATACAGCGCTCGACTGCCCAAAGGTGTCTGGGTACTGGTAGCACTGCAGAAGGATGGTTATGACAACTAGTTTTGGAGCTATAAATTCAAAAGTCAGGTTTTAAGATTATTTCTAAAAACTAACAGGGAAGAACTGGTCTTTAAGTTGAGGGGCAGGCCATTCCACCGTTCAAAAGAGTATACAATCAATAGAAGGGGATTGGAGTTGATCTCTCCCATCTTCTGCTGAGGGTGTTGTCACTCAGCTTCCTCCAGCTGTTGCTTGTTTGAAGTGCTGTTCACATTTCGGATTAGTCCCTGGCATTTTGCAGGTGTTTTTTACAATGCAAGGCAAACCAGGACTCCTTTACCACTACCAGCATTGCCAGTTTTAGGGCGATACGCCTGGTGCGAATGTACCTGATTCTGAGCTCGGGCGCTGTATTTAGAAATAACTTATGGGTTTAAAAGCATCCTGCAGAGTTCCTATACCTCCAACAATTTTCAGGCACCAATAAAAATGTTAATATAACTCTGATGATTAATATTTCTGCTAGAACAGATCGTAGTTTTGTCTAGTGGCAGTTTTGAGTCATGATAAAGTAGTACTGAGGGTTAATATGCCTGCAGCAAAGAACGTGCACCATACAGAGAACTGTGTTTTATGTAGATAGCTCACTGAGTTACTGCTTTTGTACCAGCGATCCTTTTGTTATTTGAGGTTCATACCTTACAGTCCTAATATAGCACAGCGATCTATGAGCTGTCACCATAGAGCTACATGCAAACTGCAGAATGCTATGTTTTTGCCCCAGCCGTTTATTATCCTAATATTGCTAAAAAGGGTTAATTTTGCTTGCAATCCATTCTTATTAGTGCATTCAACCCCAACCATTGTGGTATATTTAAAATCCTGAATGTGTGCTTCTCCAGACCAAACTTCTTAAAATATACTGCATTTTAGTATGGATGACATGTGATTCCTACAACTTCCATTCTTTATTGTCTTATGTAGAATTTCCTATAGACTGATTTACACATGTATGATTCATTGCCTCTGTATAATGTGTGTTTAATATAAAGTACTCCGAAACCATACACTTGTATGAGTAGCATTATAAAACAAATTAAATGCACGTGAGAGAAAGGCAATGGAGGGATGACAGGAACTTTTAGAGGGTGCTAGTGAGGGTATCCATGGAGAAGGAGGTCATTGTGGGGTGCTAAAAAAGATTGTGGCATAAGGTGCCACAAGCACTACACCCGGCCTGACCACAGTGTATACACACTGGCCATAGTGATATGGATACTGAGCGCAATCTCTCCCTTTCCAGCATCCGTTCTGTCTATTCTTTTCTCCTCTCTCTCTTCTCCCTCTCCGATTGATATCTCTCTTTCCCCCCCATCCATGATTTTCTCTTTTTCTTGAAGCCTCCCTGCGCCGGCTGCAATAAACCTCAGGTAATGGGGGAAAGTGACAGAGCTACCAGGAGCGGCCATGGGCTTTTAAAACAAGCTTTCAAAGGCCTTAGCAAGTGGTCTTCACACCGAGAGCATTGCAAAGGTATAGCTGTTTACGAAGTAGTTAAACACATTAAACCCCTTTCCCAACAATCAATTAGAGTTGGCCCCATATTTTAGCTATTTGTTCGTTTTTACACAATATTATGTCAACCTTGTATGAAAGAAAGGAAAGTCCTTTCACAACAACTAATGATAAAACAATGTAAAGTAATTTTATAGAAATATTTCACCCAAAGGTTCCTTTGCTCCTCATCAATCACACAACACCCCCTGGCCATTCTACTGCTGATGTTAATTGAAAAGTAGTGCTGACAGAAAGTTACCTTACACACCAGAAAGATAGAATGTCACCGCTTGAAAATATAGTCCACAAAATTATTGCTGGATGAATTACTTTACATTCTCTTGCAACTTCCCATTCAATTGATCTTGTCATGTTTGTACAGAGGTTTCTTCTACAGCAGGGTTAATATTTTAACATTGGAGGTAAAAGATGCTGAAGTTTTAGCTTTTAAAGGCAAAATGACTACAGACCCTCTTTAGGATCTGGCAAAGTGAGAGTCCTCCAACAAATAGGAGGAGCTGAAAACCCACCAGACCTTGGTTGCTCTGCCTTATTTAGAGGTGGAGGAACCGCCTTGTTTCTAATTGAGGAGTCTCAGTTGGCTCTACTAGTAAAACCCTTGACTTGATAGGGTGGCCCATTCGCAAAAGAGCCTCTGGGTCACAGTGGTAGAAGTCACTCCCGCAGGTTTGTACCGTATTGGTGGGCATACCGTGAAAGACAGCCCCAGACAGGAATATAGATGGAAATAGTACCAAGTCAAATTACCTAAATATACGTTTATGTGACACCTTGCGTGGTTACAGTATTTTGAATAGGAGGAACTTGAGGGGAAGGAACCTCAACACACAAAGGTTTGTCTCCGACAGCAGAAACTCTACATAAATATACATAAAATAAATTGTCATACTAAATCATTTTCAAAAAAAGGTGCCAATCATTTCATAAATGGACTCACTTGTGCAAAATATAAAACAAACCAGGAAAACACAAAGAAGC
This sequence comes from Lissotriton vulgaris, assembly GCF_964263255.1. Classification (NCBI taxonomy): domain Eukaryota; kingdom Metazoa; phylum Chordata; class Amphibia; order Caudata; family Salamandridae; genus Lissotriton; species Lissotriton vulgaris. The sequence continues at coordinate 627,185,819 of NC_141691.1, read as the reverse complement.
CAAATTAATGTCGATGTCTCCAATATATAATTAAATCCAAACTTGGGGAGGAATCATATAAACATCATCTCAATATAATAACACTTCTTTTCATATTTCATATGTTCTTTTAACACCTTAGCTGCGTGTAAACATTCCTCCCCAGTGCTGCGCTGTCCATTGGAACCAGTGCTGAATGGACGTCCAATGGTCGTGCGCAGCACTGGGGAGGTAGCGCTGCTGACGACCGTTGGCCGTCAGCAGCACTTAAGGGGTTAAGAAGAGCTTGTCAGTTAAAAATTGAAAGAGCTATGTTGACATTACAGCATTCCCTGTTGACAATAACCATTCACCTCAGGACAGGTTAACTGTACACCGATGAAGAATAAAAGAATGAAAAACTCATGGGAAACAGAAATGGAAACATGCATAATACTAAGATGCAATACTGAAAGTCCCAGACAAAATTTAATTGCTGAATAGTACCTGACAAGATGGACTGCTCCCAGTTGCTCTATGCCATTCCTAGTGTGGATTAAACTAATTAAAAAGTCGTTGTGCAGCATCAACATCAGGAATTCACTTCACAGCAATGCCCAGACCATGATGAAATACGAGAAGCAGTTAATTGATGGATGACCTTTTGAAGCTCCATCCAAACTTTCATAGAATGTTGTCGAAGTAACTAGGAATCTTATCACTATAACACATATTGGATTACTGTTGTGAAGGCTTACCCAGCCACAGTCCACCTCTACATCTGTGTCATATCACACAAGACCTGCAGAAATTACCCTCCAACATATAATTCAAAACATTGAGTGATCCCAGTCTGCCGCAGATCACCTGATAACTGCATAAGTGAGCATGAAAAGTCAAACAAAACATATTGAGCACCACTGTTCTGCTACATACACATCCCATTGAGTCATGTTATTATTTGAATAAATGACTGCAAAATTAAGTATATGTATCATAATTTGTACACTCCACTCTACCCCAACCCCCCTTGATTCCTGTGACTTAATGCATTAATGACCCTCAAAAATTAAGCCAAAAATATGGAGTTCCCTCCAAACTGGTAGAGATCCTTAAAGCCCCTGTTTCATGTTGCCAAGTGCGTAAATGTGGGCCAAACCATCATAAATAATATTGAGTCCGTTTCACCCTGCTACAGAAGCCCACTTAATCTGCTGCTTCACAAGACCACCTGCAAAAATGACAAAAAAATGTCAGCAATATTGGATCCCTCCGTCCTTTTTCAGATCAAAACATCTCTCATCTACAGAAAATACCCCCAAAAATCTAAAACGAAATATTAAGTTCCCTTCCTATTGCGTTCTTTCTTCATTCCACCAACTGAGGATATTAATAGAACATTAAAAAAGATATGCTCCCCTTTCTGTAACAGCAACGTCCCAGGTTTTCCATCTTCTTTAGCAACTAAAATTGTACAGAGGCACAATGTTTGCACGGAGCCTGTTTTCTCTAATAATTTTAGCCTCCCTATTATTAATTTCTAATTTACATAAAAGTGTATGTTTTTATAAGAATGTCAATTTGCCTGAAGTGTTCTACAAGAAAGGTTCTTTGCAGAATGTTTACATAATGGAAAATCTCCTCAAACCATTCAAAATCTAGCAAAGAAGGTAACAGGCCTGAAAATGTAAACTGCAACTTGGCAGGATTTAGGGCCACGTGTACGACCGTATTTAGTGGTCGCAAACATGAAACTGGGCTGTTTGTGACCACTAAAAAGGGTTGTAGCTTGTACCAAACATATTTTGCACGTTGGTAACCTGTTACCAACTCGCAAAAAAGTTTTTGTGAGTCACTATTAGGAATGGGTGTGGCAAGGAGTCCCTTCCTAATAGCTAGTCGCAGGGGGATGTAAGATTGTTTTGCGACCGCAAATGCAGTCGCAAAACAATCACAGTTAAAACAAATTGTGACTGGCATACCACCAATTTGATATTGGTGTTAAGCCAGTGGTAAATGGGAAGGGGTCTCCACGAGACACCTTCCCCTTTCTAATTGGCAGCCAAATTTTTATTTATGAGCAGGCAGTGGTCCCACGGACCACCCTCTTGGGTAATTCAAAACCCCAGACAATAAAAGCTCCCTCTTCAACATCATTGATACTCTCAATGTGGTACACCATGTCACACAACCAACACACCCCATAGGCCATATCCTTGACCTTGTCTTCTCAACTTCCCTCACAATTCAATCCAATTCACCCAAACTTCTGGACTGGACTAACCACTTTGCCATTCCTATCTCCCTGCTCAGGCTTTCATATCCTTCGAAGACTTCTCCATTGACATTGACAACCTAATGCTTGAACTCATCTTTCACCCTACTCACCCCACGTCTGCCACCAACACCCATCTAACCATCACCGATTATCGTCTCCGTGTGATTTTAAGACACTGATGATTCTGTTATTTTAAAATTGTATTGCTCTGTGTAATTTAAGACACTTGATTTAATACTGTTTTACTGGCCTAAATAACACTACCTACCTGCTTGCTCCTCCTGCTCCTGACCCCGTTCCGCCACGGCTGTGTGCCGATCGAGCAGAGGGTCTCCTCGTGAGCAACACGCCCACACCACTTCCTGCCTGCCACGCTCTCCACGCAGGTTAGTGTGGAAGTTGTTCCCTCCCCTTGACGTATATCAGATGGGAACCTGGCGGAAGCGCAGCGGGTGCGCCGTATTCGCACCCAAGTTGCGCCAAAGTTAAGCCCGTCTGCGCCCGTCCGCGGCCGATCGCGCCCAGCGACCAAGCCCTCTGCCCAGTTGATTACCTATTCCTCTGCGGACCTCCTTGCCCTCCAACACTCTGGGCCCTTGCATTCTCGTGCAGCCGGTGCCGCTCAAAACTGTGGTATCTTTATCTCCCAGGGCTCCCCACACGATATCCCCGATTTGAGCGTCCTGACACCTTATTGTGATTCTGTTTCAACCCTACCTAGTGCAGGGTCCTTTGGACCACACTCTTTAGCGGTAGTAAATCTCAACACTCGCTCGTTGGTGAAACACCAGCTTGAGATTTTTCAGTTGTTGGACGATGATAAGGTGGATATCCTTCTTCTCTCTGAAACTTGGCTGACCGAGGATTCTTCCCCGGATATCCTTGCCGCTATCCCCACAGGATATTATATCTTACAATCTAATAGGGCTGGTGGGAGAGCAGGAGGGGGGGTTACAGCTATCATTCGTTCCCAGCATAAATTCACTACCCTTGAAGCTCTTACTCTGGCCAAAACTGATTGTCTTACCCTCAAATTCTTCTCTCCTAGGTTTTCCTTTATTTGTGTCCTTGTTTACCGTCCTCCTGATCGCATGCCCTTTTTCTCCCAACAGTTCAGTGAACTTGTCTCCCGGCTAGTTATTAACTCCGCCAAAATTCTAATTATCGGCGATTTCAATTATTTGCCGGAGGACCCCCGTGAGAGTAATCTCTCTGAGGATTTCACCGACCTCCTACTTGGTCTGAACTGTAGTCAGTATATTACAGTGGCTACTCACAGCAAGGGTCATATTCTTGACCAAGTTTGGACGGCCAACCTTGACATTTCCGCCCCCTCAGTGTATCCCGGCTCCTGGTCTTATCATTCTTTTATTTCGTTCTCTATCAATCTCTCTTTGCCTGTTCACTCTAGTCCCACTACTAATTTCACTGCCTGTAATTGGAAGCATGCCAATCTTGAGGAATTTCATGCCATCTTAGCCTCCACAGCCCCTAGGGACCAGGCCTCGTTGTCTGACCAGGCCTGTCAACTCGAGCAGTGGCTGGTATCTGCTAGTGATAAAGTGGCCCCGCTAAAAATGATAAAATCTAAACGTACTCATGACGCCCAGCGGTGGTTCACTGATCAATTGAAACTGGACAAACTGTCCCTCCGTCAAGCCGAGCGCAGATGGAGGCGTAACTACGACCCAACATCTAAAACTGAGTATGGTAATTTATTGAAACAGTATAAAAAATCTGTACTATATGCCCCTGAGCACACAATAATTTTATAATCAGTAAGTCCAGTTATCCTTGTGCTTCCAATCAATCAGTAAACCACAAATAATATAGAAAATGTCCTTAGATTGTCCTTCAGAGTTTTATTCCAAATGTTCCAGGTTAGATCAGATTCCAATATATATTTCTTCAGTACATCAATTCAAATGGTGAAGGTCAAGTTGCCAACACGTGTTTCGTCGTGTGTAAATTCCACACATAGACTTCCTCAGGGCTGTAACACAATATACAAAGGCCCTATATTAGAATCATACATATTAATAGCTGTTGAGAAAGGAAAATATAGTCCCCATCACCTCCGAAAATTCTTTTGTGCAACAGATGTGTAGGCTCCAGACCGGAGAAAAATAGGAAAGAAGAAATACACCAGCTAAGGATCACCAACATAAGGTGTGTACCCTATAAGCCAATAGCAGAAGAATGAGAGTAAGAGTGCAGTCTCATATTCACCTTGAAACTATATATTTGTAATCCTCTCTAAACTTCTGTTCTCCAATCCAGCAAATTCCGACCAATGTCTGAACGGTATAAGAAACAGACATTACTAAAGTATACTCAAAATATATATTCAACTACTCCCTACGTTCCTAGCAGAAGCCTGCATGTTAAGGTCGCTCCAGTAGTTTAAGGAACAAAATCGCGCGAAAAAACTGAATCATGCTATCATTAGTCGCCATAATGCGTCATATCCAGTGATAGACCCGCCTTTAGTTTGCGTGTGTTATTCCTCGCTCGGGCGTAACTCGGTAACTCACCCACTATCTTGTGGTGATTCCTTCACCTGAAATATCTTATCTTCAATGTCACAGTCGTTCTAAAACAAAATATCCATATAACATAACGAGCGTAAGCAAACTGTGCATATATCCCGTTAATGTAAACTCAGAAAATGAGATAAAACCTCCACTCACCCACTCCAATACTGTAAATCTCTGTATGCTGGGGCGCTAGAAATTAAAAGCGAATATATTCACTACACACGTACATACTGCTGGTAATCGTGTCAGTTATAGTAAACTAAGTACGTTCTCACCTATGTATCTCAAAAGTTCCGCCCGGTCCCCAGACGAATCCGCACCTTTCAGTAATATCAAATATGTAAATCAAGTCTAAGTAATAAAGGACCTTTAAAAAGAAAATAATTAGAGAAAGGTTGTAAGCAATAGACTTCTAAGTATCATTCATAGATACTCTAAACCTCTAACCCCACGTATTTATCTTACCGAGGGTCGTCAGAATTAGCGGAACATCATCATCGTCCTGACCTGAAAACACGAAGGAAACCGTTAAGGACCAGGTAACAGTCATACACTATCTCAAACCTAGTAACGGGCTCTGAACACGTAGACACTCACCCGTAGTTCAGCGGCAAGTGTCCTCGCTGTACTCCGGCGTTAGCTGTAAGCGCCATCTTGAAATGTCTAGTTATAGGCTAAGCCGTGGTCGCCATCTTGTAATGGTGTACTCGCGCTATTGTTTATCTTTAAATCCTTACAGAATTACCTCACCATATCTATACGGTCCAATATAGAGAGGTGGCAATATTTATATTTACGCATCCTCCGTGTCTTATAATTGTAAATTAATCGTCGGGTGACAATAAATAGTAATATGTCACCGCATATGTTATAAACATGTCTTAAATAGTTGTTAAAGACAAAATATACTACTCATTCTCATTGAGAAAAATAAGGTTCTGCCTAGTTATGGTGCTATCACCTACAAGCTAAGATTTCTGTCCACTGCTGAATAGGGTGAATGGAGAACGAGGCACTGGTAGGTAGCCTCGGTTAGTCTGAACAATCCTACAGTTATCCAATTAGGTAACATGTGAACCAATACCAATTCGTATGGAAATAACAGACGCGTTCCATGGTCGAGTCCAAACTAAAGTAAAATAACTTAACACCCTGTGTAACCAGGTGTATTATGTGATATATACCAATAGTAAAGAAAGAAAAAGTGTACAGACAGATTACCCACCAACGGAAGGAAAGACAGTTTCCTATTATACCATGTATATGAATGTACATTCTATAACAAACACTGAAACATATCCGTAGAATACAGTATTTGTTTGCAAAATTCAGAGGAAAGGTAAAGATCCTATCGGCAATATATATACACAGTTGAGAGAAAATACAGTAAGGTTAATATCAGAAATACCTCATTTCTCAACCCCAGTGCCTAGTACATAAAAAACAGACACAGTACATTACAGTTTACTTCTCTATGTATATCACGTACCTACTATCCTAAATAGGCCAGAATCCTCAACATGGACATAGTTAATCCTGCCCCAAGTAATATTGATACTCATTGTCAATATTCAAACCCCTGCTTACAGCCCGAAGCTTCATAATCCAGATTACCTCTCTTCTTCTGAGCTTAAGTTGTCTGTTGCCACCCCTAGGGTCTACTGCAACATGATCTATTCCATGATAACTGAATTGGTGTTGTTCCTGTTTGTCATGATGTTGTACACTATGGGCTGCAATCGGGTATCTGGTGTCACAATTCTTCCACGCTCGGAAATGCTCTACCATTCTATCTCTCAGTCTCCTAATGGTGCTACCCACATATATCTGACCGCATGAGCAGGAAATGACATATACAACATAAGTCGTGTCACAGTTGATGAATACATCTATGGCATATGTGTCTGAGCCATTGTAACTGAATCGTAGTACTTTCTTCTCTGCCCATCTGCATGAGTTACAACGCCCACATTTATGGAAGCCCTTCCTAAGATCATCAAACCACACTTCTCTCCTGGTTTTAATGGGATAACTTGGGCTCAAATCGTTGGCTAGTGTCCTGCCCTTCCTGTACGCAATAGAAGGTTTCGTAGCAATGAATGGCAGTAAATCTTTATCCGCCTTCAATAAATGCCAATGTCTGTTAATGATGGAATACAACGTATTAGACTCTGTATTGTACTGCGTGATCAGCCTCACTTTATCTGTACGATCACCAATTGTCTCTTTGCTTGCTAGAGTATGCTGCCTCTGTAGGTTCTTAGCCCTCCTCCTAGCTTTGCCAATTACTTCTCTGTTATAACCTCTTGCCATGAATCTATTTGACATGTCCTGTAAATTATATTCAAAATCTTCATCTTCCGAGCAATTCCTCCTTGCTCTGGTCATCTCTGAATAGGGAATAGATCTTTTCTGACAGTTTGGGTGACAACTAGTTGCATATAAAACTGCGTTGCAACTCGTATCTTTCCTGAACATCCTCGAGCAGAGTCTCATGTCCTTCACAAAAAGTTCAACATCTAAGAATTCTATTCTCCTCATATCATATTTGGTAGTAAACCGTAAATTGACATCATTACCATTCAAGTAGTCAAAGAAACAATGTAAGTCAGCAAGCGAACCAGTCCAGATCATGAGACAGTCGTCGATATATCTGCCCCAGTATTGGATATACTCCATCCATCTCTGTCCCCGATGGCCCCAGATCCACTCCGCCTCAAACCACCCCATAAAGAGGTTAGCAAAAGACGGAGCGAATCTGGAACCCATCGCGGTCCCAAGGCGCTGTCTGTACCACTTCTGATCAAATAAGAACACATTATTTTTCAAAACAATATCAGTCATGTTTAACAGCATCCCCGTATGTTCAAAAAACTCAACTGATCTCTTGTTGAGAAAGGTCTCTATTGCTGTTATGCCAAGGGAATGTTCAATATTAGAGTAGAGAGAAACCACGTCTAATGGTACCAAGTACATCCCTTCCTCCCATGTCACATCTGACATACTATTAAGCACGTGCTTTGTGTCCTGAATATAAGAGGGCAATGATTGTACATACGGTCTTAAAAATACATCAATGTACTGTGAGATCTTTTCAGTGGGACCACCTATCCCTGAGATAATCGGTCTCCCTGGTGGATTATCTCTGTTTTTGTGGACTTTTGGCAACGTATACAGACAGGGCGCTCTAGGTGTCGAAACAATCAGATAGTTATACTCATCATTATCCAAAAGAGTCAGGTCATACCACTCCTTGAGTTTGATGTTAATACTGATTTTTAATTTATCTAGAGGATTCCCATTAAGTACCTCATAATAACGAGAGTCGTTTAATTGAGTATAAATCTCTGCATTGTACTTAGTGGTATCCATGACGACAATATTACCACCTTTATCCGCCATACGAATGGTGATGTCGTCATTGTCTCTCAAGGTCCTTAGTGCTGCCCTCTCTGAGCTAGTCAAGTTATCTGGCTTTCTTTGATGTCCGCTCCTAGGGCCCTTATCAATCATTTTGTCTATATCCAATTCCACCATTCTGTGAAAAGTATCTATTGTATTGCCTGTACTCAATTGTGGTGTCCACTTAGACTTTAATTTCAAGCCACTACTCTCACTCATAAATCTGTTGATTTCAAGGTCGTCCAGTAGCTTAGCCATCGTAATAGGATCATGTTCATTTTCTGTTAATGAAAGTAGTAGTTTGGTTGCGTTCGCTCCCTCTATACTCAGATCACTTAGGGTCTGTGAATATTCAGAACTTATAGCTTTAATGGGTACATGCACAAAATGTTTCTTGATTTTCAACAATCTCACAAACTTGTATACATCAATTTTAGCATGATACCAATCCGACGATACATTCGGACAGAAACCAAGACCCTTTTTCAACAAAGAGATCATATCATCAGTGAGAATCAAATTTGACAAATTAATAATCTCCAATTCCCAATTCGGTACATTGGGACTCTGAATTAATCTTTCCACGACCTGAGTCTCATTCCTCTTCTTGGAGCCTGCTGACCCCTTGCCCCTTGATCCTCGTCTTGTCTTGACAGTCCCCCACCTCTGCCTTTGTAGGTATTGTCCCGATTCCCTATTCTGACCCGTTTCACTTCCTCTAAAAAATTATTGCTACTGTCCTCCACAACTCCATCAGCCTGCAATGCACCTCCCACCTCCTCATTCTCACTGCTAGCCAGCGAGGATAATTCCATCTCACTCGCAGTAGCATTTGACTTCTGTTTAGATCCACGGGATTGTTGAATCAGATAATCAAAACGTTTTGCAAAAGTGAAAACACGGCCTGATTTATAATCCCTTTCATCTCGTTGTAATTTACGTGCCTTCCTACGTTTAATATCAGCCTGAAGGTCATTTAAGTAATTATCAAGGATCGTATAATTCTTGACAGTAGCCTCAGGCATGTTGAGTTCCTTAATCTCCTCTTCAAGTTTATGTATTTCCTCCAGTAATTTCTTGATTTTACGATCCGCATTTTCGATAAGTAAATTCATCAAATTCCTGGAGGAAGAGGTTAATTCCTTTTCCCATCTGTCTAATACATCTAATTCCAGATCTTCGTAGGTAGGCATAATCTGAGATCTGAGACCCCTAGGTATTCTGTTGAGGATCAGATACTGTTTCAGGGTGGCCGCGTCCCACCATTTATTCAGTTCTTGTTTTTTAAGATATTCTAATCTCTTAAATTTCTCCTTAAGTCCCACATTCTTAGTAGGCTGTTGCACATTTGTGGGCTTACTGGTTCTGCCAGTCTGTAGATTACTAAACAAATCTTGTACTTCCTGATCTCTATTCATAATCCTACTTCCCACTGGGTCTGCACCTGAATTGACAATTTAACTTCAAAGTTGGGATACAAACAAACTCAGGGCGCTCCTCTTAATATCAGGGAAATGTGTTACCTATATTCTTAGTCAGATTTGGTGCATCTAGAGGAAGGGCGTGTATCCAACACCCCTGTCTTTCTGTAACAAACAGAAATAGAACAGTACTATATGCCCCTGAGCACACAATAATTTTATAATCAGTAAGTCCAGTTATCCTTGTGCTTCCAATCAATCAGTAAACCACAAATAATATAGAAAATGTCCTTAGATTGTCCTTCAAAGTTTTATTCCAAATGTTCCAGGTTAGATCAGATTCCAATATATATTTCTTCAGTACATCAATTCAAATGGTGAAGGTCAAGTTGCCAACACGTGTTTCGTCGTGTGTAAATTCCACACATACACTTCCTCAGGGCTGTAACACAATATACAAAGGCCCTATATTAGAATCATACATATTAATAGCTGTTGAGAAAGGAAAATATAGTCCCCATCACCTCCGAAAATTCTTTTGTGCAACAGATGTGTAGGCTCCGGACCGGAGAAAAATAGGAAAGAAGAAATACACCAGCTAAGGATCACCAAACTACTACTTTCATTAACAGAAAATGAACATGATCCTATTACGATGGCTAAGCTACTGGACGACCTTGAAATCAACAGATTTATGAGTGAGAGTAGTGGCTTGAATTTAAAGTCTAAGTGGACACCACAATTGAGTGCAGGCAATACAATAGATACTTTTCACAGAATGGTGGAATTGGATATAGACAAAATGATTGATAAGGGCCCTAGGAGCGGACATCAAAGAAAGCCAGATAACTTGACTAGCTCAGAGAGGGCAGCACGAAGGACCTTGAGAGACAATGACGACATCACCATTCGTATGGCGGATAAAGGTGGTAATATTGTCGTCATGGATACCACTAAGTACAATGCAGAGATTTATACTCAATTAAACGACTCTCGTTATTATGAGGTATTTAATGGGAATCCTCTAGATAAATTAAAAATCAGTATTAACATCAAACTCAAGGAGTGGTATGACCTGACTCTTTTGGATAATGATGAGTATAACTATCTGATTGTTTCGACACCTAGAACGCCCTGTCTGTATACGTTGCCAAAAGTCCACAAAAACAGAGATAATCCACCAGGGAGACCGATTATCTCAGGGATAGGTGGTCCCACTGAAAAGATCTCACAGTACATTGATGTATTTTTAAGACCGCATGTACAATCATTGCCCTCTTATATTCAGGACACAAAGCACGTGCTTAATATTATGTCAGATGTGACATGGGAGGAAGGGATGTACTTGGTAACATTAGACGTGGTTTCTCTCTACTCTAATATTGAACATTCCCTTGGCATAACAGCAATAGAGACCTTTCTCAACAAGAGATCAGTTGAGTTTTTTGAACATACGGGGATGCTGTTAAACATGACTGATATTGTTTTGAAAAATAATGTGTTCTTATTTGATCAGAAGTGGTACAGACAGCGCCTTGGGACCGCGATGGGTTCCAGATTCGCTCCGTCTTTTGCTAACCTCTTTATGGGGTGGTTTGAGGCGGAGTGGATCTGGGGCCATCGGGGACAGAGATGGATGGAGTATATCCAATACTGGGGCAGATATATCGACGACTGTCTCATGATCTGGACTGGTTCGCTTGCTGACTTACATTGTTTCTTTGACTACTTGAATGGTAATGATGTCAATTTACGGTTTACTACCAAATATGATATGAGGAGAATAGAATTCTTAGATGTTGAACTTTTTGTGAAGGACATGAGACTCTGCTCGAGGATGTTCAGGAAAGATACGAGTTGCAACGCAGTTTTATATGCAACTAGTTGTCACCCAAACTGTCAGAAAAGATCTATTCCCTATTCAGAGATGACCAGAGCAAGGAGGAATTGCTCGGAAGATGAAGATTTTGAATATAATTTACAGGACATGTCAAATAGATTCATGGCAAGAGGTTATAACAGAGAAGTAATTGGCAAAGCTAGGAGGAGGGCTAAGAACCTACAGAGGCAGCATACTCTAGCAAGCAAAGAGACAATTGGTGATCGTACAGATAAAGTGAGGCTGATCACGCAATACAATACAGAGTCTAATACGTTGTATTCCATCATTAACAGACATTGGCATTTATTGAAGGCGGATAAAGATTTACTGCCATTCATTACTACGAAACCTTCTATTGCGTACAGGAAGGGCAGGACACTAGCCAACGATTTGAGCCCAAGTTATCCCATTAAAACCAGGAGAGAAGTGTGGTTTGATGATCTTAGGAAGGGCTTCCATAAATGTGGGCGTTGTAACTCATGCAGATGGGCAGAGAAGAAAGTACTACGATTCAGTTACAATGGCTCAGACACATATGCCATAGATGTATTCATCAACTGTGACACGACTTATGTTGTATATGTCATTTCCTGCTCATGCGGTCAGATATATGTGGGTAGCACCATTAGGAGACTGAGAGATAGAATGGTAGAGCATTTCCGAGCATGGAAGAATGGTGACACCAGATACCCGATTGCAGCCCATAGTGTACAACATCATGACAAACAGGAACAACACCAATTCAGTTATCATGGAATAGATCATGTTGCAGTAGACCCTAGGGGTGGCAACAGACAACTTAAACTCAGAAGAAGAGAGGTAATCTGGATTATGAAGCTTCGGGCTGTAAGCAGGGGTTTGAATATTGACAATGAGTATCAATATTACTTGGGGCAGGATTAACTATGTCCATGTTGAGGATTCTGGCCTATTTAGGATAGTAGGTACGTGATATACATAGAGAAGTAAACTGTAATGTACTGTGTCTGTTTTTTATGTACTAGGCACTGGGGTTGAGAAATGAGGTATTTCTGATATTAACCTTACTGTATTTTCTCTCAACTGTGTATATATATTGCCGATAGGATCTTTACCTTTCCTCTGAATTTTGCAAACAAATACTGTATTCTACGGATATGTTTCAGTGTTTGTTATAGAATGTACATTCATATACATGGTATAATAGGAAACTGTCTTTCCTTCCGTTGGTGGGTAATCTGCCTGTACACTTTTTCTTTCTTTACTATTGGTATATATCACATAATACACCTGGTTACACAGGGTGTTAAGTTATTTTACTTTAGTTTGGACTCGACCATGGAACGCGTCTGTTATTTCCATACGAATTGGTATTAGTTCACATGTTACCTAATTGGATAACTGTAGGATTGTTCAGACTAACCGAGGCTACCTACCAGCGCCTCGTTCTCCATTCACCCTATTCAGCAGTGGACAGAAATCTTAGCTTGTAGGTGATAGCACCATAACTAGGCAGAACCTTATTTTTCTCAATGAGAATGAGTAGTATATTTTGTCTTTAACAACTATTTAAGACATGTTTATAACATATGCGGTGACATATTACTATTTATTGTCACCCGACGATTAATTTACAATTATAAGACACGGAGGATGCGTAAATATAAATATTGCCACCTCTCTATATTGGACCGTATAGATATGGTGAGGTAATTCTGTAAGGATTTAAAGATAAACAATAGCGCGAGTACACCATTACAAGAGGGCGACCACGGCTTAGCCTATAACTAGACATTTCAAGATGGCGCTTACAGCTAACGCCGGAGTACAGCGAGGACACTTGCCGCTGAACTACGGGTGAGTGTCTACGTGTTCAGAGCCCGTTACTAGGTTTGAGATAGTGTATGACTTGTAGGATACCTGGTCCTTAACGGTTTCCTTCGTGTTTTCAGGTCGGGACGATGATGATGTTCCGCTAATTCTGATGACCCTCGGTAAGATAAATACGTGGGGTTAGAGGTTTAGAGTATCTATGAATGATACTTAGAAGTCTATCGCTTACAACCTTTCTCTAATTATTTTCTTTTTAAAGGTCCTTTATTACTTAGACTTGATTTACATAATTGATATTACTGAATGGTGCGGATTCGTCTGGGGACCGGGCGGAACTTTTGAGATACATAGGTGAGAACGTACTTAGTTTACTATAACTGACACGATTACCAGCAGTATGTACGTGTGTAGTGAATATATTTGCTTTTAATTTCTAGCGCCCCAGCATACAGAGATTTACAGTATTGGAGTGGGTGAGTGGAGGTTTTATCTCATTTTCTGAGTTTACATTAACGGGATATATGCACAGTTTGCTTACGCTCGTTATGTTATATGGATATTTTGTTTTAGAACGACTGTGACATTGAAGATAAGATATTTCAGGTGAAGGAATCACCACAAGATAGTGGGTGAGTTACCGAGTTACGCCCGAGCGAGGAATAACACACGCAAACTAAAGGCGGGTCTATCACTGGATATGACGCATTATGGTGACTAATGATAGCATGATTCAGTTTTTTCGCGCGATTTTGTTCCTTAAACTACTGGAGCGACCTTAACATGCAGGCTTCTGCTAGGAACGTAGGGAGTAGTTAAATATATATTTTGAGTATACTTTAGTAATGTCTGTTTCTTATACCGTTCAGACATTGGTCGGAATTTGCTGGATTGGAGAACAGAAGTTTAGAGAGGATTACAAATATATAGTTTCAAGGTGAATATGAGACTGCACTCTTACTCTCATTCTTCTGCTATTGGCTTATAGGGTACACACCTTATGTTGGTGATCCTTAGCTGGTGTATTTCTTCTTTCCTATTTTTCTCCGGTCTGGAGCCTACACATCTGTTGCACAAAAGAATTTTCGGAGGTGATGGGGACTATATTTTCCTTTCTCAACAGCTATTAATATGTATGATTCTAATATAGGGCCTTTGTATATTGTGTTACAGCCCTGAGGAAGTCTATGTGTGGAATTTACACACGACGAAACACGTGTTGGCAACTTGACCGTCACCATTTGAATTGATGTACTGAAGAAATATATATTGGAATCTGATCTAACCTGGAACATTTGGAATAAAACTCTGAAGGACAATCTAAGGACATTTTCTATATTATTTGTGGTTTACTGATTGATTGGAAGCACAAGGATAACTGGACTTACTGATTATAAAATTATTGTGTGCTCAGGGGCATATAGTACTGTTCTATTTCTGTTTGTTACAGAAAGACAGGGGTGTTGGATACACGCCCTTCCTCTAGATGCACCAAATCTGACTAAGAATATAGGTAACACATTTCCCTGATATTAAGAGGAGCGCCCTGAGTTTGTTTGTATCCCAACTTTGAAGTATAAAAAATCTATTTTATTGGCTAAAACCTCTTACTTTTCTCAGAAGATCTTGGACTCAGCCTCCAAGTCTAAGGACGTCTTTTCTATTGTCGAGGAGCTCACCCTGCCAGATCGTGTCACTGTTCAACTTCTACCTACTCAAGCTCTTTGTGATTCTTTGAATTCATATTTTACTGAAAAAATTGTTACCATCAAGAACAACATTCCGCTTCCTTCCTCCCCCTTTCCTCCTTCTTCACCTCCCATGAACCCCTGTCGCTTGGATGTTTTCCCTCCCATTTCCCCGACCGAGTTCATTTCCTTGCTAAACTTAGTGAGCTCGGGCTCCCCTAATGATTGCTGCCCCCCTCAAATCCTCAAAGAAGCTTATTTGGCCTGTCCTGACCCCCCGTTGTCACTGCTTAACAATTCGCTTGCCACTGGCACGGTCCCTGATCTTTTTAAACAGGCGGTTGTAGTTCCCATTCTAAAGAAGCCCGGCGCTGATCCCTCGGTCATGAGTAATTTTCGACCAATCTCCCTTCTCCCCTATCTGGGGAAAGTCTTGGAGACTTATGCCACTCAGTGTCTCAGTTCATTCATTGAGGGCTCCTCCTTTTTGGATGATCAGCAAGCTGGCTTTCGGCCAGCTCACTCTACCGAAGCTGTCATTGTGGCCGTGATGGATGTGCTGCGACAAGGTGCCAACAAGAATATCGCCCAGGCTCTTGTATTACTGGACCTGTCGGCTGCTTTTGACACGGTCGATCATACCATCTTGATCGACCATGTCAACAACGCGGGCATCCAAGGCACGGCCCTTGCTTGGATCAGATCTTTTTTGCACCAGCGCTCCCAGGCAGTCCATCTATCCACTTTTTCCGCTTCTTATTCCCCCCTTTTCTATGGTGTCCCTCAGGGCTCTGCTCTGTCGCCACTTCTGTTCAATCTTTATATGCATCCCCTTATTGTTTCCCTTCGTCATACCCCAGTTACTATTTTTAATTATGCCGATGACTTACAAATGATTTTTCCTGTTGATCCCTCCCCCTCTTCCTGCGCCAACTTTCAATCCACCATGCTTGCGATCTCTGAGCGGATGCACTATAGTCAGCTGAAGCTTAACCCTAACAAGACGGAGTTGGTGTTGATGGGTGGGCCAGCCAACTCTTGGAATTCTAGCTTCTGGCCTCCCGCTCTCAGGCCCTCGCCCTGCCCTGTCAATTCGGTAAAGAGCCTAGGCGTCATCATATGTAGTGACCTGTCTATGAGGCCTCAAATTAATGCAGATACATCATCCTGCTTTTTCCATCTGCGCAGGATATGCAAAATTCGTAGGTTCCTTACTACGGAGGCACTCACCCTTGTCATCATGGCTCTTGTTACCTCACGTATTGACTACACCAACTCCCTCTATGTTGGAATTCTGGCTTACCACCTACATCGGCTGCAGTTGGTGCAAAACCAGGTGGCTAGACTGGTTTTTCATCAGCCCAAACATCAACACGTCTCACCCCTGCTGAGGAGACTGCATTAGCTCCCCGTGGCCTGTCGCTGTATGTTCAAACTGGGCTGTACTGTCTTTCAAGGCTTTCGCTGATCAGGCTCCTGCCTTCAGCGGTACACCCCCTCGAGAGATCTTCGGTCCATCTCCCACAACCTTTTGATGGTCCCAAGGTACAAACGCAAAAAGCATGGAGGCTCGTGCTTTTTCTTTCTGGCCGCCACTTTGTGGAACTCCCTCCCTATTTCTCTCAGACTATGCCCCAGTTATGCTCATTTTCGTAAACTACTCAAAACTCACTTCTTTCAGCTAGCCTATTGAGTTACTCTGCTGCACTGTTCACCCTTAATTGTCTGTGAGCGCCATGAAACCATTTTGGTGACCGAGCGCGGTAGAAATACTTTTAACATAACATAACTCCATGGCCTTACAGACTCCCCACTGGCACCACATAGGGGCATCCTATATGATGCAGCATGTCTCATTCAGGCCTTGAACAAATATTATGACATCACCCCTATCCTGATGGAACTCCATTGGCTCCCCTTGTAGGCTCTCCTCATCTATAAAACCAACTGCATCAGTTACAAATATCATGACCATTATTCTCTCTTATCTGTCAGACAAATTCACCATCTTTGGTGGTTCTCGGCACACCCACAGCAAGGACACCATTAGACTGCAGACTAAGAAGTGTAAAAAAGAAAAAAAAGACAGGCCACCTTTTTCATCTATGCACCCAGGATGTGGAACAACATCCCTGAATCCATAATGACTGCAGCAACTCTGCTCCAATTTCGGAAAGAGTTGAAGACTCACCTCTCTATAGAACACTATATCACAATGCATTAACTGTCCACCATCCAGCTTCCTCTTCTATTACTCATTGGCTTTATGCTTGTCCTTGACCATTTACAAAGGTCCTCTGCATTTTGTCAAGGTTTGTGCTATAGAAATACAAAATACATGCACACTTATATGTCAGCCCTTACTATGGTAGAGCTGTTTCTAAAATTCCAATATACGTTCCCTCCCATTTGAGAAATAAGTTGTTGGTTTCACTCTGGGATTAGTAAATGTCTTGCACTGACAGTCCTCAGCAGTTACCCATAATTGCATTCTTTCTTTAGAGGGTTGCATTCAAAGTGTTATGGTAAAGCAATGAGGGTGGGATGTATCTGTGAGTTTATATTTTAGTGCATCATTAACAACATGCAGAATGCATTTTCACACTAGATTGCACATGTATACATTTATATAATACTATTGCTTTTTGAATGAATTCTTTATAATTGTAGAAGTGTGGTTTTCTGGTATGTGTTAATTAGGTCACAATTTCTGTATGAACGCCATCTTTTCTATAATGGAAGTCACCCCTGTCACAAATGTTCTATCCCCCACATATCTCCACACAATTTCTGCAGCACACAGTCAAGCTGAGATGTACTGGTTTATTTGCACTGTTTTTTGTTGATTTTGCTATCGATTAACTGTCTCCAGCTCAGTCGCAATCTGTAACACCATCAAGACCCTTCTGTTGGTTCATTGTGCCCTATTCATTCATATAACATGTTATTGTCAATGTGCCTGGTTTTGTTCTAGTATCTCTGGACGATATTAGCATAGAGATTGCTGAATAATGATACATGTAGTGCAAAAGTGCTTAGGTGTTAAGACAGTACGATCTTTACAGCTAGATTCATCAACGAAAAATGGGCTTGCAAAGGGACAGATTCTTAGAATCTGGCCCTTTGCGAGCGCAATTTCTGCATTTGGGATTCATCATCCCAAATGCAGAAATCGCTAATTGCGAAATCGCTAAATAGCGAGGAATTGCATTTAAGGAATCTCTATTTGAGATTCCTAAAATGCAATTCATTAACCATTTTTAAATTGCGAATTTGCTATTTTGGGCCGCTATTTACCGCGAAGTTTGACTTCGTGGTAAATAGCGAAACCTGAGAAAAATGCACTTTTGTGCATTTTTCTCAGTTGTATGTTACACACACACATGTCCTTTGAACATGTGTGTGCGCAACATAAGTCTAAATTTACATTTCAGGGGTGCTACAGGGTGTCCTTTGGACACCCCTGGCACCCTTGAAATTGCATCCTTATTTGCGATTAGCAAATTGCTAATCGCAAATAAGGAATAACTCCCCATTCATTCCTATGGGCCTTTAGGCCCATAGGAATGAATGGGGAGTTATTCCTTTGTTGCGATTAGCAATCTGCTAATCGCAAATAAGGAATGTGTAGGAACTGCAATTTATTTAGCGATCCCTACATGAATCCCGTTTTGCAAGTCCTTAATAGCGATTCCTTAATAATCGCTATTAAGGACTCGCAAAATGGGACAATGATGAATCTAGCTGTTAATTACATATACTACGGTTTGTTGATGAAATGATGCACATACTCACACCACATCGATTCTTTAGTTGTTTATTGTTTAATATGCAAAGTTAATGTATAAAGCTCTCAATGTTGAGAGTGAGCAAAAAAACTTTCCTGTTCGACCAGGGAAGCTGTCCATTATTCTCTCCTGCTCCATTGGGACATAGAATAATTTCTGATTTCTGCATTCCTCTATATTGCCTTTTTATTAAATGCATTCATTGCATAGACTCTGAATCAATCACATTTGAATGTTTGTATAAAGCCTTTTAGACGTTTTATTGACCTAGAACTCAGTTGTTTAATGGGCACATTTACATAATAATTTGTATCTTTAATGGATCGGGAGGTGCCTTAATGCAGGGACACATTGCCTCATAAAACTGAGATTTAACAATTTAGTGAAGGATAGTATTATTATTGAGGTCAAATTTGGGAATGTTAAAAAGTCTTCAGGGTAACCCGCTCCCACATAGTATTGGGGTGATGAATTAATGTATGTGTGGGCTATGGCTCCACTGACAGTTTGAAAGGGTTGAGTATGCTTGCTAGATCTGCTCATTTATTCAGTGGTAAGGCCCTTGAAGAACAACAGAGACAAGGAGGCTGTACGTAGGAATATTGTGGACCAGCTAATCTTTTTCACTAGACTTTCTTGCGTTAGAGTTGAAGAATGTTATAGGATCCCCACAGTATTGAGTTACTCCGGAGAGTATTTCAATGTTCTGGATCAGATTATTCTGGAAAATGTTGGATATTTCCATTGGTTATGCGTCTGGGTTGTTGTAAATGCACTTGGAATAGTATGTCTATTTTCTATCTTTACTGTTTTGTAATTTCCTTGCACTTTGATATGTGAGTTGAATCAATATTGGTCCTGTGCCATTGGTGACGACGATTCTTGGCTGCTGATTTTAGATGGGTAAGCTCTCAATTAGTAGTTTGAGTAGTCTCTACTATTAATGTGTTGTTTTACTCTGTAATTTCTGTCAGGAGTCATCTTTCCGATGATGTCTAGTGTCATTAATATGGCCATTAGTTGTCCAGAGGACCGGAATGGACTGTGAGGTAAGCCTTTTAGATAATCAGTCTCGCTTAGACTTTTATCACAGGATTGAAGCATTGCAGGGACAAGTTGGGGCATATTACCAAGCAATAGCGATAATTATCGCTATTGCTTGGTTAGAGACAAAAAATTACCGCTGAGCTGCGGCGATTTTTATCGCAGATAAACCTTGGTATTGCCAAGGTTTATCGTAAATGCGATAAAAATCGTCCGCAATGCATGAATATCGCTGAAAAGTCTGCGATATTCATGCATTACCGAGCTAATGCTCTTAGCCATGTTATCCACCTCCCATTGGATAACATGGCTAAGAACTGCTCAGTGTATATAGCCAAGGATCGCAAGATCACAAGGACTCTAGTGCGCACTAACTAAAGAATGAGTATTTCAAATTTTATCATTTGCCTTGCATTTAATTCAGAAATGTTCTATAGCTTATTTCATTTTAAATTCAAACGAATAAAGAATGATTCATTGCAATATATACATATAAACGACATACAATTAGTGCCTTTGATAATACATTTTTGCTCAGCAATTTAAACACAACACAGTTTTAGTTCACAACCCAATGCATTTCGGGGTTTGCACCCCTTCGTCAGGGGCCTATAAAGAAAAAAGAAAAAAGAAAAGAAGAAAACAAGAGAAGCCTAATTAGTTTCGATGCTAAAGCAATAGTTAATCTATATTGAACTGATAGATGTTTGATTCTTACCTAACTAACTGGTTGGTACGCGAATTATATATGGATAAAACTTCTTTGTAGAATCTGAAAAGATTTATGATAGTGACATAAGTTTATAAGCTTATCAGCTTATAAAAAAGCAATATATGGTGGTATATTAACACCACGTTACCTTTGTTTCTGGATGGCAAAAGTTGCTACCTGTGGGAAATTATATGAAAAATATATACATATAATTTAGAACGCTGTCCCTTTATATTTGTCTTAAACAAACCAAAAAGGTTTGTTTTGTATTGGAATTAGCGCTCACCTGTAAGTCATAAGCGTTAGACTGTAACGTTGAAGGGATCTAGTGAAAAAAATGATCAAAAAAAGGGAAGGTTAAGGCCATATACGTGGGAAAACACAAGGAAAGTCCCTGGGTTATGTACTCACTTTGGAACCTAAGTCTAGTTCACATGTACCAAAAAGCTATGCCCCAATCCTAAAGTATGTATTCATAATGACACTGTAATACACCAAATTTATATAAATTCTAAAACAGAAATGTGAGGATAAGAAATTAAGAACCTTAGATGTTGTTGTTTTATCAAATAAATGTACAGTTTATTACAATATTCACAAGGTTAAAAACAATCATATGCACAGATAAAAATTAATAAAATATCGCAATTAAGTTAAAAACAATGAGTTTCAGGAGTCACAGTTTGTTTTCGTTGTCGACGCTGCGTTTCGGTGAATCTGTGATACCACCTTCCTCAGGACAAACAAATTTCTATAAAAAGACATTATAATTAGAAGACATCCATTTTTGTGCATATCGAGCGTCTAGGGCTCTCTTTTTTTCAGAAAAACATTAGTTCAGACATATTTTAACCTTCTATCTTTAGTGAACAACAAGTTAAACACCATGGTACTTGGTGAGAATATCAATTACATAATAAGGTTCCAAAAGGTGTATTAATAGGAGCAAATTGGTACAAAGAACTATAACTATGGACTCCATAGTACTGTTGGCTAAGCAACACGTGTATCAGGCTGCTTCTAAGTGAGAATGGGTCTGAAGCATACCTGTGTGGGAATTCTTGAAAGTCCTCTGCTGATCAATTGCGAGGAACTTCTCATGTATCAAGTTGACGAAAATGGCTTCCTGTTTCTTAATTTACAGGGTGCTATTTCTATAATGGAATATAATGAACATAAATACTTCATTTTTATCCATTACTTTTTATTTTCAGAAGTGCTCTATATAAGCGGGAATTCCTAAACTTCTCTGGTTACCTGTTTAGATTCAAAGCTCTGTATTGTGGAGGTTACCGGAGGGGTGCCACCGATTTTGAATTGGGGGACCGCTGTAGGAATTAAAAAGACAGGGAAAAAATGGGCCTCATTATTCGTTGTTGGACCAATAAGTATATCCTATCTATGCCGAAGGGGTTACTTCCAAGATATGTAACTCACCAAACATAAGGATTATGAATGGTCCTTCATTTTTGAGTTCAACCGCGCTGCTGGATGCCTTCAATTATATCCAAAGCGTTGGGTAAAGAACACTCACGGTTGTTTTAGCATTCAACCTATTAGGAACATATAATATATATCATAATTAGTAATCGTTATGGTTTCTTTTAAACGAGAAAAAAAGGTTTGGTTATTGCTTGTTTAATGGTATCTATCCCGTTTGTGAGGAGTTAAAAGGGAAGCCAAGGTGCCCGAAGTAAGTATACCTCCGAGCGTTTTTAAACTAAAGGCGCCTCGAGTAGGAAAAATGCCGCAGTTCGAATTACAGTTGTCGGCATTGTTAGAATAAAGTGGCTAGACTTGCGCTCACCTTTTGTATTCGTGTCGGCCTCCTTGCTCCCCTCACGGTCCTTCCTGCATCTGTTAAAGTACTCGATCGGCCAAAGATAAACAGGGTCTTTCGACTCCTGTTTAAAAAGGATTCAGTTTCCCGGGAAAACGTCAAATTCATGACGTCACGGGTGATTAACCAATCAGAACGGTCTAACACAAGGAACTACAGTTGTAGTTTTCCTCGTCCCTAGACACGTGATAGAAGGTCCTTTGGTTACCGTTTTCAGTTTCAGTTGGTTAGTGGTAACTAAGGACGCAATGTTGCTGCACGAAGGAGGGTCCTATTCTTTGCTATTTTTGATAGATTGGCGGTGACGAAGGACACAGTGGATTTGCTTGTTTACAATTGCAATCAGGGTTATTAGCTAACCGGGGGAAACTTTATTCTGCGTTCGTGTATAAATACTGAATGTCACTATCTGCGAGTAGTAGTTGGTAATTTACAGACATCAGGGGCGGACTTTGGAAAGGATTTACTGCAAAATCCTTTCCCAGTCTTCCTTGGAGTTTAGCCCATTATTTATGGAATTAAAGCGGGACATATAAAATTGTTCCCGTTTTTTCCGTTTTAAGGTGATGTCTCCTCCTCTGGTGTTTTGGGTAATAGTTTCAAGGCCACACCATTTCAGTTCATTAATTTTATGATTAGCCGCTTGCCAGTGTTCAGTAAGCGGTGCTCCTTGCTTTTTACATCTGATAGCAGACTTGTGTTCATTCAATCTCAGTCTAATTTCTCGCGATGTTTCACCTACATATACTAATTCACATGGGCATTTAATTAGGTATATTATATTTTTAGATCTACAGTTGATGAATGATTTGGTAAAATGTTTAGTTTTGTTATGTTCAATTGGATTGCCTTTCATTACGTGATCACAGTTAGAACATTTGCTACAAGGAAATGTTCCTGTAGGCAGGGGGTTGTTGTCCATGGTTCTTTGTAATTGGGTGGTTTCCCTATAAGTATGGACTACACTGTTTCTGATGGTTTTGTTCCTTCTAAAGGCAATGATGGGTTTAGGGATAGGGAGCTGACTGGTATTCGTGGTTATTAAATTCCAGTTTCGGTTGATAATGTTTTTAATTTTATTGCTAACACCACTATAGTTAGTTATGAAGACCAATCTTTTGTCTGTGTCTGAATTGTTGGCCTTCTTCTGGAATAGGTTTTCCCTATTGAAGTATCAATCTCAGGAATTGTCCAAACGGAGATAGAAATACCATGTTGCATTACCACAGCAACCACCCTCCATGTCAGAAAAATAACATCCCGTTTGGACAATTCCTGAGATTGAAACGTAACTGTACCAACAATAAAGATTTTCTATACCATGCAGGAATTCTAGCTAAAAAACTCGCAGATAGGGGATATCCAAAAAAGATGGTAAACCAAGCACTGAAAAGAGCAAAATACTTCAATAGGGAAAACCTATTCCAGAAGAAGGCCAACAATTCAGACACAGACAAAAGATTGGTCTTCATAACTAACTATAGTGGTGTTAGCAATAAAATTAAAAACATTATCAACCGAAACTGGAATTTAATAACCACGAATACCAGTCAGCTACCTATCCCTAAACCCATCATTGCCTTTAGAAGGAACAAAACCATCAGAAACAGTGTAGTCCATACTTATAGGGAAACCACCCAATTACAAAGAACCATGGACAACAACCCCCTGCCTACAGGAACATTTCCTTGTAGCAAATGTTCTAACTGTGATCACGTAATGAAAGGCAATCCAATTGAACATAACAAAACTAAACATTTTACCAAATCATTCATCAACTGTAGATCTAAAAATATAATATACCTAATTAAATGCCCATGTGAATTAGTATATGTAGGTGAAACATCGCGAGAAATTAGACTGAGATTGAATGAACACAAGTCTGCTATCAGATGTAAAAAGCAAGGAGCACCGCTTACTGAACACTGGCAAGCGGCTAATCATAAAATTAATGAACTGAAATGGTGTGGCCTTGAAACTATTACCCAAAACACCAGAGGAGGAGACATCACCTTAAAACGGAAAAAACGGGAACAATTTTATATGTCCCGCTTTAATTCCATAAATAATGGGCTAAACTCCAAGGAAGACTGGGAAAGGATTTTGCAGTAAATCCTTTCCAAAGTCCGCCCCTGATGTCTGTAAATTACCAACTACTACTCGCAGATAGTGACATTCAGTATTTATACACGAACGCAGAATAAAGTTTCCCCCGGTTAGCTAATAACCCTGATTGCAATTGTAAACAAGCAAATCCACTGTGTCCTTCGTCACCGCCAATCTATCAAAAATAGCAAAGAATAGGACCCTCCTTCGTGCAGCAACATTGCGTCCTTAGTTACCACTAACCAACTGAAACTGAAAACGGTAACCAAAGGACCTTCTATCACGTGTCTAGGGACGAGGAAAACTACAACTGTAGTTCCTTGTGTTAGACCGTTCTGATTGGTTAATCACCCGTGACGTCATGAATTTGACGTTTTCCCGGGAAACTGAATCCTTTTTAAACAGGAGTCGAAAGACCCTGTTTATCTTTGGCCGATCAAGTACTTTAACAGATGCAGGAAGGACCGTGAGGGGAGCAAGGAGGCCGACACGAATACAAAAGGTGAGCGCAAGTCTAGCCACTTTATTCTAACAATGCCGACAACTGTAATTCGAACTGCGGCATTTTTCCTACTCGAGGCGCCTTTAGTTTAAAAACGCTCGGAGGTATACTTAC
Organism: Lissotriton vulgaris; assembly: GCF_964263255.1. NCBI lineage: Eukaryota > Metazoa > Chordata > Amphibia > Caudata > Salamandridae > Lissotriton > Lissotriton vulgaris. Next base: position 627,160,738 of record NC_141691.1, on the reverse strand, counting down.
TTCGGGCACCTTGGCTTCCCTTTTAACTCCTCACAAACGGGATAGATACCATTAAACAAGCAATAACCAAACCTTTTTTTCTCGTTTAAAAGAAACCATAACGATTACTAATTATGATATATATTATATGTTCCTAATAGGTTGAATGCTAAAACAACCGTGAGTGTTCTTTACCCAACGCTTTGGATATAATTGAAGGCATCCAGCAGCGCGGTTGAACTCAAAAATGAAGGACCATTCATAATCCTTATGTTTGGTGAGTTACATATCTTGGAAGTAACCCCTTCGGCATAGATAGGATATACTTATTGGTCCAACAACGAATAATGAGGCCCATTTTTTCCCTGTCTTTTTAATTCCTACAGCGGTCCCCCAATTCAAAATCGGTGGCACCCCTCCGGTAACCTCCACAATACAGAGCTTTGAATCTAAACAGGTAACCAGAGAAGTTTAGGAATTCCCGCTTATATAGAGCACTTCTGAAAATAAAAAGTAATGGATAAAAATGAAGTACTTATGTTCATTATATTCCATTATAGAAATAGCACCCTGTAAATTAAGAAACAGGAAGCCATTTTCGTCAACTTGATACATGAGAAGTTCCTCGCAATTGATCAGCAGAGGACTTTCAAGAATTCCCACACAGGTATGCTTCAGACCCATTCTCACTTAGAAGCAGCCTGATACACGTATTGCTTAGCCAACAGTACTATGGAGTCCATAGTTATAGTTCTTTGTACCAATTTGCTCCTATTAATACACCTTTTGGAACCTTATTATGTAATTGATATTCTCACCAAGTACCATGGTGTTTAACTTGTTGTTCACTAAAGATAGAAGGTTAAAATATGTCTGAACTAATGTTTTTCTGAAAAAAAGAGAGCCCTAGACGCTCGATATGCACAAAAATGGATGTCTTCTAATTATAATGTCTTTTTATAGAAATTTGTTTGTCCTGAGGAAGGTGGTATCACAGATTCACCGAAACGCAGCGTCGACAACGAAAACAAACTGTGACTCCTGAAACTCATTGTTTTTAACTTAATTGCGATATTTTATTAATTTTTATCTGTGCATATGATTGTTTTTAACCTTGTGAATATTGTAATAAACTGTACATTTATTTGATAAAACAACAACATCTAAGGTTCTTAATTTCTTATTCTCACATTTCTGTTTTAGAATTTATATAAATTTGGTGTATTACAGTGTCATTATGAATACATACTTTAGGATTGGGGCATAGCTTTTTGGTACATGTGAACTAGACTTAGGTTCCAAAGTGAGTACATAACCCAGGGACTTTCCTTGTGTTTTCCCACTTATTCCTCCTTGTCCCTTATACCCATATAAAGGAGGCCTCCCTTTTTCTTTTTTACTTGTATTTAAGGCCATATACGCCCACTATTTTTAGGTGAAAAATTCAGCGGTTGTGGTGTGAAAGTTAACGCGAAGATTTCAATTTACCTGCGAGCCTTATGTTAGTTTTTCAGGGTCTCGCTAGAAGTCCGCGTTTCTCCAACTCTACACAGAATGACAAGAAAATACAGTGCCCGTTTAGTGCTCGATAGTAAAAAAACGACTATCCTCGTAAAAACGTCTCCTTCACAGTTGTGCTTACCGGAGAATTGAAAGGAAGTCGCGTTGTAACGGCGTCTACCTTCGTGGTGTGTGTAGGGTCATCTAGTCCATTATTTATTTTGATGCGCCAGACCCGATATCAACACAAAAGACGGACTTGTGTTTGTATGAAGAACCCGATTACAGAAATAAAAACCGGACTGGGACTCATGTTTGTAGGCGCCATATTGATGGAGGCGCTTTTTTGCGTTATTTACCAGATGTACGGGTGTATTTAGAGATATTTCAAACCACTAATTTAAGGATAATGAGTGCGTTGTCTAGTTTCTTAGTAACTCAAGAATAGACAGAAGGAAAGAGTAAGCATAAGAAAAATATAATAAAATGTCGAAAATAGGTACAATCAGTTGCACAATTTTGTATTCTTAGCAAAATGGTAACAGTGCATCAATAGTAAATTAGCCATGTGTAAATGGATATACCACATATAGACTCTCTAATGCATAGTGCCACTATGCAAATGACAACCCTCGAGTGATCTGATGCTGATTTCAACCTGTACTTAGAGGAAACATATCATGTCTAATTTGTCATTAAGCCCATCCGGGACTACTGTCTGTAATTTGCGAATCCAATATATTTCTCTCCTAAGCAGAATTTTGGCATTGTCCAACCCTAGACGCTGTGGAATTTGTTCTATGATCTGAAAACGAACTTGTGCTATAGTATGGTTCTTCTCGATCCAATGTCTGGCTAGTGGTGAGGTTATGTTTTTGTTACGGATTCTACTCTTGTGTTCTGCTAAGCGTATTTTCATTTTCCTGTCGGTTTTTCCGACATACAGTAATCCACAAGGACATTTTATGGAGTATACTACATGTTCTGCATTGCAATTTGCCGAATGTCTAAGCCCTATTTGTTCACCTGTTTTCGGATGAGATAATTTACTGCCAGTAATTACGTTATTACAGTTCTTGCAGTTGTAGCATTTAGTTGTACCTTTGGGACTAGATGTTTCTAGTATCATGTCATCTGGCCTATTCAATAGTTCTTTGATGTTTCTTGACCTTGAGTATGCGAAGAGCGGTTTCTGCTCATAGAGATGGTTAAAATCACTTTCCATTTGTAGGATATCCCATCTTTTAAGAATCGTCTTTTTGATTTCTCTTGTTGCTGTTGAATACTTTGAGACGAATACCATTATCTTTTTTGATGCTTTGGTCTTTTTTTGTAGTAATTCTGTCCTTGGAATCGTTTTTACCTTTTCCATTTGCATGTCAATTAATTTTTCGGGATAACCTCTTTTGAGATAGCATTGTTTCTGTCTTTCAAAACTCATGGCGCATTGAGCATCATCCGATGATATCCTTTTTATTCTCATAAACTGAGAAACTGGAAGGTTATTCTTTAAAGTGGTTGGATGGAAGCTTCCATATTGAAGTGCTGTATTTTTGTCAGTTGGTTTCTTGTAGAGTTCTGTTTTTATCTCATTCCCTTCAATTTTTACTTGTACATCCAAAAAAGGAAGGGGTAGATGTATCAAGAAATCATTTTGCACTTCTCTAATAGCGATTGTTAAGGAATCGCTATTAGAGAAGTGCAAAATGGTATGTATGTAGAAATTCGCTATATTTTAGCGATTCCTTAATATTCCTTAATTGCGATTAGCAAATTGCTAATCGCAATTAAGGAATAATTTTCCCATTCATTTCTATGGACCAGGAGGCCCATAGCAATGAATGTGCAGTAATTCTCAAATTGCGAATTCGCAATTTGCTAATCGCAATTTGAGAATTATTTCAAGGGTGCAGGGGTGTCTTATGGACACCCTGCTGCACCCCTGAAACGTACATGTGTGTGCATATGGCACACATACATGCCCTATGGGCATGTATGTGTGCCACATGCCACCTTCAAAATAGTGATATTTTGTTGTTTTAAAGGATTTCGCAAATTAACACGAACCTCAAGTTCGTGTTAATTTGCGAGTCCTTAACCTCAATTCGCAAAAAAAAAAAGCTTCATACATGGCATTTAAGGAATCGCACATTTGCGATTCCTTAAATGCTCATGCAAAATAAGGAATCGCAATTTTTTGCGATTCCTTATTTTGCTAATTACACATACATCTCAAAAGATGCAAAATTTCAGTTTACGATTCGTTAAGGCCGAAATTCGCAGAATTTCGGCCCTAACGAATCGCAAACTGCTTGATACATCTAGGCCGAAGTGTGGTGGTGCTAGTTTGGCTTGTAAATTTGATTCTTGGATTAATGAGATTTAAACTTTGTATATTACGTTCAAGGTCTTTCATAGGTTTCTTCCAAATAAGGAAGATATCGTCAATGTACCTTTTGTAGTACAGAATGCCAGTTTGCCACGTTATGTCCTCCAGAATGTATTCCAGTTCGAATTTTGCCATAAAGATGTTTGCGTAGACACACGCCCCTGGAAAACCCATGGCAGTTCCGCTTAGTTGTGTGAAAAACTCAGTTTGCCATACAAAGTAACTGTTGTGTAGACAGAATTCTAATAGTTGCATAATTAGATACTTTGTTTCTGGTGGTTTATCCATTCGCAGTAGTGCCCATTCTATGGCTTCTAGGCCCATTTGGTGCGGAATCGATGTGTAAAGTGACACAACGTCTATTGTGCACAATACCAGATGCTCGTCAGTTTGTAGATCCATTGAAGTAACACTCCTTAAAAAGTGTGAAGTATCCTCTAAGTATGTTGGCCAATCCTGCATGAAAGTTTGCATATGGGCATCAATATATATGCCCAAATTTTCGAAGATTGAGGAACAACCTGAAACGATTGGTCTTATTGGCGGATCGTGTAAGCATTTGTGTATTTTGGGCAAGAAGTATATTTTCGGTCTCCTTGGATATAGTTGCCTTAGATATCTTTTGGTTGCGGTAGTGATCCACCCTAATTCTTCCGCTTTGTCCAAGATATTGTCCAAAGTTTTTGCAATCTCATTTGTAGGGTCTTTTGGTAATTTTGAATAAACTTCAGTGTCGAAGACATGTTCATTGCCTTTCTTTATGTAGAACTCTGAGTCCATAATAACCAGTCCTCCTCCTTTATCCGCCTTCTGCACAATTATATCCTCATTGTTACGGAGAGTACGTAACGCGCTCAATTCAGCTCTTGTCAAATTTTGTAGCTTGCTCTTGTATTTGATTTTCGTCATATCCGCTTTAACAAGGGTTTCGAATAAATCCAAGCTTTTGTGGGATACTGGCGCCATAAAACTACTTTTTGGTTTAAATTGTTGTTCTGTGTTTTCGGATGTCTCAACTGGATTCAGGATGGTGAAAAAGTATTTTAAGCGTAGAATCCTCATAAACTTGAAGAATGATACCTCTGTCTCCAATTCATTGGTGCGATATGTACTGACAAAAGTCGGGCCTTTATTCAATAATTGAATTTCGAATTTGGATGGAGAATATTCCGAAATGTTAATTACTAAATTCTGCTCTGGCTCCGTAGGCCCTGTTTTTTCGCTTGTTCCTTCTCCTTTTCTTTCTCCTTTGCCTTTTCCTCTTCTTGTCTTTTGTCGCCAAGGTGTGGTGGAATTTGATCCGGAGGTTTGGCCAGGTTCAAATCCTTTTCTAAAAAAGAGTCGGCACTGTATTTTCTTGTCATTCTGTGTAGAGTTGGAGAAACGCGGACTTCTAGCGAGACCCTGAAAAACTAACATAAGGCTCGCAGGTAAATTGAAATCTTCGCGTTAACTTTCACACCACAACCGCTGAATTTTTCACCTAAAAATAGTGGGCGTATATGGCCTTAACCTTCCCTTTTTTTGATCATTTTCTTCACTAGATCCCTTCAACGTTACAGTCTAACGCTTATGACTTACAGGTGAGCGCTAATTCCAATACAAAACAAACCTTTTTGGTTTGTTTAAGACAAATATAAAGGGACAGCGTTCTAAATTATATGTATATATTTTTCATATAATTTCCCACAGGTAGCAACTTTTGCCATCCAGAAACAAAGGTAACGTGGTGTTAATATACCACCATATATTGCTTTTTTATAAGCTGATAAGCTTATAAACTTATGTCACTATCATAAATCTTTTCAGATTCTACAAAGAAGTTTTATCCATATATAATTCGCGTGCCAACCAGTTAGTTAGGTAAGAATCAAACATCTATCAGTTCAATATAGATTAACTATTGCTTTAGCATCGAAACTAATTAGGCTTCTCTTGTTTTCTTCTTTTCTTTTTTCTTTTTTCTTTATAGGCCCCTGACGAAGGGGTGCAAACCCCGAAATGCATTGGGTTGTGAACTAAAACTGTGTTGTGTTTAAATTGCTGAGCAAAAATGTATTATCAAAGGCACTAATTGTATGTCGTTTATATGTATATATTGCAATGAATCATGCTTTATTCGTTTGAATTTAAAATGAAATAAGCTATAGAACATTTCTGAATTAAATGCAAGGCAAATGATAAAATTTGAAATACTCATTCTTTAGTTAGTGCGCACTAGAGTCCTTGTGATCTTGCGATCCTTGGCTATATACATTGTTCGAGGGTGTTGGCAGGCACCAATTTAGTGCAGCACACATACCGTACAAGTGATTTATTTTTTGATTATTAGAGTGCAATACCACCAACCATTCATTAAGAACTGCTCAGGGCAGGTGTTAGCTTTTGGAGATATTCGCGCTTAGCGCGAATATCTCCATAAGTTGGTAATAGGAGATAGCGATGTTAGCAACTGTTTCCAGTCGTTAACATCTTGGCACGCCCACTTTGCATGTCATTAGTGATAAATATCACTGACATGCAAAGTGGGGCCCAAGATGGTAGCTATCTCCTACTAGCTGTCGCTATCTGGTGTTAGCCACAGCTAGGTAATAGGGAGATAATTTTATCTCCGCTTTCTTGGCTTTTAAAGACAAAAAAGCGGAGATAAACCCCCTTGATAATATGCCCCAATATTTTCAATTAGAGAGATGAAAAGAGATGAACAACTGATCTTACTGGAGATGAGCTGCAACATTGGGTTTGTCACTTGGAGATTGTATATAATGAGCATGGGCTGCTGTTTACTGCTTTATGAACACGTAATTTCTCTGGTTGTAGCCTGGCGATTTCAGGAAATCTATTCATTTAATGCTCAGTTATTGCTGAATCGAAATAAACAATGAGAATCAATCAAAAACAATTAGTAACTACAATGTAGCAAAAACAAAAGAAAAAGTGTGCAAAAGTAATGATGTTATATTCACTTTGTGTATGTTCAATTCCAGTTAAAGATACTCAAATTAATTTTAAAGGAGTACGGGGAATGCGACATATATGAATCTATACGGTGTGTTGGTTGTACCCGATTTTTCACAGACTTCTTGTTGGACGGATGTGTGTAAACTCTACTCTTATTCTGGTGAGGTAACAGGGACCCCCTGAAAGGGATAAATTTCCTCGGTCAGGGTTAAGCAAACGTATGCAAGGGTAAAAGCCCAGGCCAACAATATAAAGTCTGACAAAAACAGGAAAAAGGACACACCATAAGGAGAAAAGGACTCAAGTAAAAAATATATTGTATGATAAAGTAGAAAGTTTAATCACATTAATTGCATTGATAAAAATTATTGCCACTCGAGAGTAGTAACCGAGCAAAATCTAAATCCAGTGTTTTTTACTGCAAATATTTATTGCCTGTCACATCCCTATCGTTTCGAATGCATTGTAAAAAACAGGCATGATGAAATTAGTACAACTCCCTTCTAAAACTGAGAAACAAACCAGGATCATCTACATAATTATGAAGCTGTGAAGTCACTTTGAAGACAGGATTTTATTTCCTATGCTCTATAACTCTGTGTATTTGGAGTCATTCTGAATTTGAAACCCATATTACTTGAATCCGTCGAATGCTGTACCCAAGAAGTATGTGAGCCGAGTTCTTGCAAAATAATTTCGTTAAAAAGCTGCTTTTCGTTTACACATCACGTTCAAGAAGCGATATATAGTTGTCTTTGCTGTTTTAACTTTTTATTTGAATAGCTCTGCCTTCTGCTTAATTCACACCCCGCCTACAGTATGCATTTCTTTTGAACGGTGACGAATCCTCTCCTAATTGGCTATGATGTCTTCCAGATTTATGGGCAGGATCACAGAAACACATTTCACGGTGAACCAGAGGCGTTCCGCCTAACGACTATGAAACTTGCAGCAAACACCTGCGCGGATTCACAAGCTGGGAAACATTCACTCCGAGCCGGTACAAGAATCTACTACAGACTAAAACCCAAACCCAGGATACAGATTGAATGTCAATTTTCTTATAAATTTGTTCAACAGATAGCAGTTTCAGAAGGAATCCAAGAGGTTATTCTCGAGTTAATCACATCCCTCAGGGGCTAATTTGTAGCCAGGTGGATGAACTCAGGGCCTAATACCCCTGCAGGCAAGGTTACCCGAGGCTAATTCATTAATGGAACGCACTGTAACCTTTCTAGCAGGAGTGACCAGACACAAAATAATACGGCTCTATTGTACAATATGGTGAGGGGCCTACGAAACTCCCATATGCCACAGATATCCATAGGCTTCAGGTTGAAATGGCCCCTGTGACCCTACCAGTCGGCTCCTTGTGGACAAGCTGCAAGGGTCTGTTTTATGCCATTATATGGTGGGTGATGACCTTTATGCTGATATATCCAGAGTAAATAAAGAGAAACAGCTTATTGGTTGGTGTCTACCCCATAGTATTGCATGATAATTTCAGAGCCTTGCAATTCGCTTTCCGAATTTCTACCAAAAGAAAAACAGTCTGGGAGTGAGTAGATAGAAGGCACAAGTGGGAAGGTGTCACCCTAATGCCTATAGAGAGTATTTGAACTTGAGGCCCGTAAAGGAGTGAAAAGGTATGCCTTATCGCCATTCTGTTGGCATATGCCATCATTGAACTATATATCACAGAAACTTTATTAGGCTACGTAATATTATGTTACATAATGCAAACTGCAGTGCTACCATGCAGTGGATGCACACAGCTGGAATGCCACTAGTGCACCAAAGCTGCTTGCCAAAGGCAAACCCATCTGCACATATTCACAGCTGAATGTGCCCAGCACCACACCCACTAGCCCTTCCACCCATCAAAGATACCCCATCACCGAGCTCTACACCATCGAACTCAGACGCCACAACAAACACTACCACTGCACCAACCCATGCTCCACAGTAGGGCCTTTCACCTGCATCCACTGCCACTTCAGCTGCCACAGCACACAACAGCCCACCAACCAGCCCCACACCAAACACACCTGAGATGCCACCTGAATAAAAACACCAACTCTTATGCACCATTCTCAACACACACCCACCACACAAGCATTCCACCGAATTATGGAACCCAATTGCCACCCTTGCACCCGATTTCATCTTTCTCACACAGAACAGACTCAACCACACATCCGCCCCAGACATTGCCACAGCGTTCCCCGACTGATATAAAATCATTCACCAAGACCGCACTGCAGCAACCTGGGTCAGAGGGCACTAGGACCCTGGACCCGAATGAGGGAAAGGGGACAGGGACCGGACACCACTTCCGTTCAGGGAGTAGGGCGGGCACTCTGAACCCATGAGGGCAAGGGACCGTCGTGCATGTGGGCACTAGCAGAAACAAGAAAATGAATAAAGAAATGAATGTTCACCTACTTGTCCCTGCGTGATCATCGATGAAGACATGACAACTGGCGACGATAGGTGGGATCTGTCTGAAGTCACCAACAGAGGCGCGTGCCCCTGCAACTTCCAAATGGAGCCAGGAGCCCACCCTGGTCCGCCGACCACCAAGAGGTGAAAAGGCAACGTCGGGAGTCCAACCCGGTCGCAAGAAACAGACCCAGGAGCCTACCCTGGTCCGTCAACCCACAAAAGAAAGAAAATGCCAAGTCGGGAGCTCACCCCGATCATGAGAAAAATGGAGCCAGGAGCCCACCCGGTCCACGCACAAGAGCCTGCATCGACATCGGGAGCCCACCCCGAACGCTTCATCAAACTGAGGTGAGGAGCAAGGAAAAGGGCACCCGACCGTGAAAACCTGTCCGTGAAAACCTGACTGCCGACTGCAAAGAGAGCCCCAAGCCTACCGTGTGTAATTTACAAACCGAAATCTCGCGAGAGCTAGGCGGCCATCTTGAAGTCAGGCGGAGGATCCAATGAATATAGTAAAATACCCGGTGGCCATCTTGAAGTCAGGCCATAGGAACAGATAGCAAATCTCGCCCATAGAAATCTCTGTGGCCATCTTGAAGTCAGGTGGGATGACCATTAGGAAGCTAGAGAAGGCCAGGCGGCCATCTTGAAATCAGGCAAAGACTAAAACGAATAGGAAAAGAAGGAAAGAGTGAAATAAAAGGAAATTACAACAAATAAAGGCAAACAAAGGAAGCAAAAGAAGACATATAGGAAATTATAACAAATTTAAGGTGAAAGAAAGAACTAAAGACAGCAAATGAAGAACCTGCAAACAAAAGAAAAGAAAGGCACCACAACAAAATGATGGAAGACGCAAGCAGCGAGAATAGAGCAAATGCAATCTTCCGAAGACCACTGCCGTTCAGCCTATCAGAACCACAATTAGGCATTCAGTGGGAATGGTGGATAAGGCAATTCAAACAATACATGAGTGCCAACTGCAAGGCATACACGTATGACCATACCAAAGATTTGTTCCTAAACTTTGAGGGTGATGAGGTTGAGGACCTGCTACTTACTTTTCCCCAAGATCAAACAGCAACATACAAGGGAATCATAAAGTGTCTTACAGACAAATTCCACCCACAACGAAATGTAGATTTCGAGAGGTACATGTTCAACACCATTTGTCAACTGGCAGAGGAGTCACTCGATGATTTTGCAACCAGACTGCGAAAATTTGTAACATATTGCGAGTTCGACAAGTTTGACAATGAACAAGCGATACGACTACACATAGTTGAAGGCTGTCAATCAGTGGAATTCCGTGCAAGAATTCTAAAGGAACCATCCTTGCTCGAGAAGATACTAACCATGGCCCGAACGGAGGCCAGAGCAACAACACATGCAAGACAGATGGAACTGGGAAAGGTGAGAAGAGTGGAACAAGTGAACTGTGCAACTGGAAATGTCAAGAAGAGACACAATACACCACCAACAAGAAAGAATGTGCTATCAATGCGGACTTGAATTTCCACAGTCCGTAGCATGCCCGATAATGGTTCATAGATTCAGAAAATGCAACAGAGAGAACCAATTCGCAAGCACCTGCACGAGTAGACAATTTAAGACTGAGCGAGTAAGCCCGGCTAGATCACGGACAGTGACGAGCAGATACGCAAGACACATGGACACAGATTCGCAGTCCCTCAGCTGAATCAGATGGAGCAGCCACACCAGAGGCTGCAGAACAACTGTATCTAATGTCAGATGAACCAGCAGGAGAACGCATGCCAGAACACATGCATCTTATGGAGAAACATCAGATAAAGAAAACAGCGACAGTGAACATGGAAGTAGGAAGACATAACACAAGCTTTGTGTTAGATAGTGGAGCTACATGCAACATCATGTGCATGTCAGAATATGAGAAGATGAGAGTAAATCCGCCACTATCACCATCAACTGTCAATGTATTCACCTGGGGCTCCAGAAAAGCAGTAGTGAACATGGCGACATTAACTTACAAAGAAAGGTCAAGAAGAGAAGAAATACACGTACTACGAGGGGACATTCTCGCACCATGTCTGCTCACCATCACCGCGCAGATGATGGGGCTCCTAGCAATGACCTATAACATGTCGGACAGACAGAACATTCTGAGAGAGCATCCAGCCATACTAAAATGGCTGGGCAAACTAAAAGGAAAAGAAATGACGCTGCATATCAATAAAGCGATAAAACCTGTAGCTCAGCATCACCGAAGAGTGCCCATACATTTGCAACCACCGCTAGAGGAAGAAATAAAAAGCTTGCTGGCACAGTATATCATAGAGCCAGCCAACGGGCTGACTCCCTGGGAGTCTCCAATAGTAGCGGTTCCAAAGAAGAACATCTCAAAGATTCGCATATGCGTGGACAAGAGAGCACCAAACACGACGATTGAGGGGGAAAGGCATCCGGACAATATTTCAAACATGATCAGTTACCTCACTGGCGCATGCCTATTTTCAAAACTAGACCTGTGCAAAGGATACCATCAGATGGAGCTTGACCCGTAATCATGGTACAACACTACCTTCTCCACTCACACGGGCCTATTTTGCTACAAACAACTGAGTTTTGGAATATCGTCAGCAGCAGAGATATTTCAAGAGATCATAAGACAAGTAATAAGGCTGGTAAAAAACAGTTTGAACTACAGTGATGACATCCTGGTGTTCGGCCGTTCAGATGAAGAACATGGCAAGACCCTACGTGAAGTCTGCAACGAATTGGAACAAGAAGGCCTAACTTTAAATGAAGACAAGTGCGAACTGGGGAGAAATGAGCTAGTATTCTTTGGCCACATTTTCTCAAGAAAAGGCATGAGACCAAACCTCAGCAAAGTGGAGACATTGGAAAAAGCAAAGCCTACAACAGAAGGTACGGAAGTGAGGTCATTTCTTGGCCAAGCAAGCTACTTTGCTTGCTACATAAAAGACTTGGGGGCAGATGTATCAAAGCATTTTTTTGTCGCAAATGCTGCAAATCTCTAGAAAGCAGCGTTTGCGACAAAAAAATCTCAAAATGGAATGTATCATGTAAAAACCATCGCAATATTAAGGAATCACAAATTTTGCTATTCCTTAATATTGCGTAAGCATTTAAGGAATCGCTAATTGCGATTCCTTAAATGCTATGTATGAAGCAATTAAGTATTGCAAATTTACACTAAGAAATCGCAAATTACCACCAACTTGTACTTGGTGGTTATATGCAAATTCTTTTACAAATGCACTTTTTGGCATTTGTAAAGGTGCCATGTGGCGCTCATACATGTCCTTAAGACACCCTTGCACCCTTGAAATTATTCTCAATTTGCGATTAGAAAATTGCGAATCGCAAATTGAGAATAACTTCCCATTTTTTCCTATGGGCCTCCTGGCCCATAGAACTGAATGGGAAATTATTCCTTAATTGCGATTAGCAATTTGCTAATCGCAATTAAGGAATTTTAATAAATCGCTAAAAAATAGCGAATTTATAGCTACATACCATTATGCAATTCTCAAATAGCGATTCTAAAAAAATCGCTATTTGAGAATCGCAAATGGGTATCTTGATACATCTGCCCCTTTGCCACAGTGCGCACTCCTCTACGAGATCTTACAAAGCAGGGTCAGAAATTCATCTGGACACAGGAATACAATAAGGCGTTTGAGGCCATTAGACACGCCGTAATGGTCAGGGATCATGTGGTCTATTTTGACAAAATCACTATGCACTGAGCTGACCGTAGACGCCACACCGGTAGGTTTGGGAGCAATCCTAGTGCACAACATGTCTGGGAGAGATTTACCAAGAACAATTGTTGTATATGCGAGCAAAAGTTTATCAGACGTTAAAAGGGCATACTCTTAACCAGAGAAGAAAAGGCTCGCAGTGGTATGGGCCTGTGAACACTACCACATGTTCATCTACGGGAAACCGTTTACCATCATATCAGACCATCAGGCACAAGTGACAGTTTATGGAAATCTAAATGCAAAGATAACCCCACGCATTAAGCAATGGGAATAAGGCTGATGGGCTTTTTCAAGATTGTGCACGAACCGGGAAAAGAACACAACCTAGCTGACTACATGTCACGACATCCCTTACCCCAGGCATCAGAAAACACCTCAATGGCAGAGGAATACCTCAATTTTGTGCTGAGGCAGAACACTCCTGTACCGATAACAATCACAGAGCTAGAATATGAGACAGCGAAGGATGCCACAATGCAAGCAGTGAAAATGACAACAAGACAGCAAAGATGGAGACACATCAACAGGAACAGCGCCATGGGAGAAGGAGTCAACATGGAAGAAATGCTGGCATTCAGAATTGTACAGAAAATGGAATCCTACTAAGAGGAACGAGGATAGTTATGCAAACTGCACTACGTAGGTAGACCGTAAATTTTGCACATGAGTACCACAGAGGCATGGTAGCAACAAAGAAAATGATACGGGAGAAAGTATGGTTCCCAGGCCTAGATGGACTGGTGGAAACCACCATCATAAACTGTCACCGGTGCCAAGTAACAGGGTGACCAGCAAAGCCGGAACCATTGCAGATGTCGGAGCTTCCAAGGGCAGTGTGGACAACGTTGGCAGCCTTCTATCGGCCACTAAATACAGGAAATTATTTGTTAGTAATCATTGATGAGTACTCCAGATTTCCCATAGTGCGACATGTCTTGTCAACATCAACGTGATGTTGCCAGTCCTAGATGACATTTTTGCAGCCTGGGATTCCCCACACACAGTGCAGATAGACAACAGTCCTCCTTTCTCAGGAGAGGAGTTTTGCAAATTCATGGACTACCTAGGCATTAACCACAGGAAAATAACGCCTCTGTGGCCTCAGGCGAATGGCATGGTGGAGAGGTTCATGGGGAACATAAAGAAAGCAGTCCAAAGAGCAAAGCTAGCGCAAATCTCCATAGACCAAGCACTCTGTCAAGTGCTAAGGGATAATCAAAACATCCCCACAGCTCCACTCACCGATGTCCAGCAGAATTAGTACTAGGAAGGACAAGCAGGACAAGACTGCCTCAACTAGAAGCAAAGGCACCACCCTAGTGCGACAGCATTGTAGTAGGAGACCAAGAGGCGAAAAACAAGATGAAGGTCTATGCAGATGCCAGGAGACAGGCCACTGCCTTGCACCTGAAGCAAGGGGACTCAGTGGTGGTACGCTAGCAGCAGTCTAGAAAATCGGGCAGACCATTCTCAGATGAACCCCTAACCATTATAAGGGGCCTATGATAACAGCGGCATCAGGCCCCTACCAGATTACCAGAAACCACTCTCACTTCAAGAGCTTGATGGCATTAGATGTAGACGGAGGAGACCCAGCAGAAAGAGAGGAAGGTATGGGCAACAATAGAAAAGAGGCACACAACGATGAGAGACAAGAAGAGGGATCACAGGAGGGAACAAAGGAGGATGTAAAAAAAAAGAGTGAGCAGAAGGACACAAAGACTGATTGAGGAAATGTAATGATGGGGATCATCATCTCTCTTTCCCTCTCTTTTCTCTCTTTGTCTGTCTCTCTCTCTCTGTCTCTCTCTCTTTCTTTCTCTTTTCTCTCGCTCTTTTCTCTCTCTCGCTCACTATTGCTTATCAGCTATTTTCTTTTCACAAAATGGGAGCTGCAGTGACATGGGACAGAGGAACCTAGGACCCTGGACCTGAATGATGGGGAGGGGACAGGAACCAGATACCTCTTCTGGTCAGGGAGGTGAGAGGGCACTCTGCCGCCATGAGGGCAAGGGACAGACATGCATGTGGGTAATAGCAGAAACAAGAAAGATTAAAGAATTGAATGTCCACCTACCTGTCTCTGCATGAACATTGGTGAGGACACGGCACGCACCTCTCAAGCCGGGAGGAAGAACAGCCATCATCCACAAAAGGACCATAAAGTGCACCAACTCTAGGACAACATCTTTCTCAACAACGTACATTTCCACATGGATGCCCCCAATGACATCCACACCACACCCCTCTCCAACAGTATGAGTAGCCTTGGATTGGCCTCGATCATCCATGACAATTACACATACCTCAGGACACACTCTGGACCCCATTTTTACCACCAGCAACTGCATAAAATACAGCCACATCACAAAACTCATAAGGACCGATTTCATCATTGTCTACTTTAGCATCTCAAGCCCCTCCACTGCCACCCCCAAGATGACTAATGCCCCTCACCAGAGGTGGAACTAGCTGGACAGATGCCCTCAACACCTACAACCCCACTACCGGATCACTAATTGCCTGAACAGCATTGTCCCCATCACAAGAGCATCATCCAGAAAAAATCCTCAAAAATGTCAGCTGGTACACTGAAGAACTCAGAACAGCAAAACGAGGTAGAAAACAGCTGGAGAGGAGATGGTGCACCAGCAAGGACACCTCCGACAAGGCAGCCTTCCAGAACTTCCTCAATGTCTACCACCGCCTGTTGAGGGAAACAAAGAAGACAGCCCTAGCAATAAAACATTGAAGCCAGTGGCAACAACTTCATGGAACTTTTCAATATCATTAAGGAATTCTCAAACCCGGCTATCAGCAAACACAACATCACACCCTCACAGGAGCTGTGAGACAACCTTGCTGACTTCTTCTACAACAAGATAGCACCCATATACAGAAACATAGAGCTACAATCCACACATATGGACTTCCTCGACAGATAGGCTGCCACTGCAACCTACAAGAACCATAGACTGACCACCTGGAACCTTCTCTCCACCCAGGACACCACCTCCACTGTGAATCCATCCACTTGGGAACTCCCAAAGACCCATGCCTGCGCCACATCTTCAAACTCGGAAACCAAAGAATCGTCCAGGAACTTACCACCCTGCTCTACAACTGTATCACCACTGCAACACTTCCTCAAGTCTGGAAACATGCTGAAGTTGGACCGCTACTCAAAAAACTCTCTGTCAACCCCAGAAAACAAAAAAAATACCCCCCCCCCCAATCTGCCTGCTCATATTCCCAGCAAAGGTACTGGAAAAGAGCTTCACCAAGCTACTCATGACAAACATGGAGCAAAGCCAGCTACTCCATGCCTCCCTATCCGGCTTCTGGAACAATCACAGCACTGAAGCTGTTCTGATCACAGCAACCGACATCCGAACCCTCCTTGACTGAGGAGAAACAGCACTTTGATCCTCCTAGCCCTTTTGGCTGTCTTTCACACCATATCCCACCACACACTGATCAAAAGACTCAACCACATATGCATCCAAGGTGACTCACTCAGAAGGATCACGTCCTTCCTCACCAGAAGAACCCAGAGGACTCACCTCCCACCTATCGCCTACAAACCCAAAGAGATCACCTGCAGTGGGCCCCTAGGCTCATCCCTCAACCCCGATATTTTTAACACATATATGGCCTAGCTGGCCAACATCGTCATATTCCACTGTTTTAGCACAATTGCGGACTACACCCAGCTCATCCTCTCACTCACCAACAATCCCACCACTACCACCACCAGAACCAACTTCCACAGATGCATGACAAGAGTCGCCGACTGGAAGTACTGATCTTCAGCAACATCAGCAACACAGGGAACAAATCCTGCTGACCATAAGACCTATGACCCACACTCACTCCCTCCCACCACACCAGCAATCTCAGAATGATCATTGACAACAAGCCCACCATCAGAACACAGATCAACGTTGGCTGCTCCACCTGCTTCCTCACTCTGCGCATGCTATGTAAGATCTTCAAGTGGCTACCCCAACATATGAGACTCACCATGACACAGGCACTCATCGTCAGCCGACTAGACTACAGAGGTGCCCTCTATGTAGAAATCACTGCACAACTCCTACAGAGACTTCAGGCTATACAGAACACCACAGCCAGACTTCTCTTTGGTCTTCCCCAACAAACCCACATTACACCTCACCTCAGGCAGCTCCACTGGCTCCCTGTACAGAAGGGGGCCAATTCACGGTGCTGATTCAACGCACACAATGCTCTACACAACCAAGGACCCACCTACATTAACCACCACTTCAACATCCACCAACTGTTGAGAAGACCACAATACACCTTCCTTTCACTTGCCCATACTCCCCATATCTACAGAAGCAGAAGTGGAGGAAGCTCCTTCTCCCACATCGCAGCAAAGACCTGGAACAGCCTCCTCATGCTACTCTGGGCCATCACCTCAATTCTGGAATTTCGAATGGCCCTCAAGACCATACCGTTTGGATAAGCCTCCGGGACCTGCAAGCTCCTGGAGACCCTATCGGTTGATTAGTCACACTTTATAAATTCTGATTGATTGATTGATTGATGGTATTTGATGAATAGGTCTCTTCGCTCTGTAAGAGAAACATGTATAGGCTGAAGAAGCAGCAGGAAAGTCTTGTGACATAAAAGGCCATGTGTCACTGAAATGAGTATCAACAGCTGCCAAGTGCCTTGTGCGATATGGGAAACCTTGAGCTATTCAGCTCCTTTTAGCAAAAAGCACTTTGCATTTTGGAAATGATGAGAAGAAATCTGGGAAGTTGTTTAAAAGTTGTGTTTTGCCAGAAAGATTGTTCCTATCATAGGGCCCAATTCACAGAACTAGCTTAAGACAAAATCATAAACGTACTACCATTTTGGTATTCACAGAAGGCACTTACTCATTTTGGTATTCACAGAAAATCTTAAAATTGGGATTTTCTTAGTTTAGTAGTAGTAAAATTAGGACTCCTAACATTAGGACTCCTAAACTGAGAAAAATCCTAAATTTAAGACTTTCAGCATTCACAGAAGGCATTTAGGAGTCCTAAAGTTAGGAGTCCTAACTTTACTACTCCTAAACTGAGAAGAATCCTAATTTTAAGACTTTCGGTATTCACAGAAGGCATTTATGAGTCCTAAAGTTAGGACTCCTAACGTTTGTGAATACCGAAATGAGTAATTGCCTTCGGTGAATACCGAAATGAGTAAGTGCCTTCTGTGAATACCAAAATGGTAGTAAGTTTAGGATTTTGTCTTAAGTTAGTACTGTAAATCGGTCCCATACTTTGTAAAGTGGTATAAAATATTAACACATACCCAGGACCTGTAAGGCAATTGCTTCTAGTAGGCCTGCGTACTGATTGTGCCACCCACATAAGTAGCCTTTCAAACCTATCTCAGGATTGCCTTTGCAGGGCCTGTGTGAGCAGTTTACACTACTTCGGCTTGGCTTTTAAAACTACTTGCCAAGCCTTAAACCCCCTTTAGGGCTGGATGATTATTCCTATAATACTTTGGCATTCTGAACCCTCATCTTTCCTCATGTAGACCCATCATGGCTGACCAGGTTTTGTCTTACAATGGTAAAAACTGAAATATTTTTAAGGAACTGTATCTCTATTCCAGCTGAGAATTTTTTTAAGGAAGGAGAATATTGTATGTCAGTGACACTTTTTGTTATTCTGTGCCGGAAGCTGTCTATCATCAAACCTTATAAGTTTGAGAATCTGTGAAGTCTGTTATATGGCACCATTTTTATTTATCACTGCCTCTGTTTCCACAACGGGTAGGAACTGCTTTAAAAAAAGTCAATGTTAGACCTGTCATTCTTAGGGTGGTCTTTACCGAGACTTTTTGCCTTTTACCCACTGTGTTTGCTAATTCTTTTTGCTGGCCTTCGGACTCTGAGCACTTCACCACTCCTAACCAGCACTAAAGTGCATGTGCTTCTCCCGTAAACATGGTTACATTGGTGTGTACCTGATTGGTTTATTTGAGTCACTAGTAAGTCCCTTGTAAAGTGGGCCTGTAAGTCAAATGATAATAGTAGGCCTGCACACTGATTGTGCCATCCACATAAGTACCCTTTCAAACCTGTCTCAGGCTTCAGTGGCGGCTGCCATCTATTGGAGGGTCGGGAATATGGGGACAAAAAGTATATAAACTAAATTCATGCTGACATGTATTACAATATGACTTTAAAGTTAAAATGTTTAACTTTAAAACAGTTATGTAATATATGTCGGCAATTTAGGGCATAATAAACATAACATACATTTAAAAAAATCACATTGCAAAACACTTACCTTGCTGCACGTCTTTGCTACCTCCTGGTGATCTTCTCTCCTAGGGCCCAGCAACTCCCCTAGCCAATCCTGGTGCTGCTCTCATTCTTTTAGCCTCTATGAGAGCCGTGCCAGGATTGGATTGAGGAGGTTCTCTCAGGACTCCAAAGAGCACCGGAGGCCTTAGCTAGGTCTCAACCCAGCTGTCCAAGACAGCTGGGGTGAAAAGTTTAAAGTGTGCATATCTGTCTGGCTGTCGTAAGATGGCAGGCCAAAGAGACATGCACACTTACAAGTGCCCAGGCTATCACTTCTCCCTGTTGCAGAGTCAATGAAAAATAAAATCGTAATAATGTCTATTACCATTTTATTTTGCATCTACGGGCATTTTAACTGGTGGGGCAATGCTTCTCTGACTTAACAGAGGATCTGCCCCTGTCAGGCTTGCCATTGCAGTGCCTTTGTGTACAGTTTGATGCCACTTTGGCTTGGCATTTAAAGCTACTTGCCAAACCCTAAACTCCCCTTTATTACATATGTCACCCCTAAGGTAGGCCCTAATTTACCCTAAGGGCAGGGTGCTCTGTTTGTAAAAGATAGAACATATATTATTATGTTTTACATGTCCTGGTAGTGACAAACAGTCTATTTCATGTTTCACTACTGTGAGGCCTACACCTCTCATAATCCAACATTGGGAATTCCTTAATACACTTTTGAGATGCAATTCCTTATTCACAGAGGACAAGCTTTTTCATGTTTCATACCTTTGGAATGGTAATGATAAATCCTCCTTACTGATAAAGTTGTGTTAGAACGGTCTTCCTTAGGTGGTTTCACCCAGCTATTTTTCTGCTTCCCTCCACTTATTGCTGTATATTTTTGTTGGTCTTAGTACTCTGAGCATTTTACCACCGTTGACTAGTGCTAAAGTACATGGGCTTCTCCCCTAACACATGGTAACATCGATATATATTGATTGGCATATTTTGTTTGCCTATAAGGCCCTTTTAAAGTGGTATACTATATACACAGGGCCTGTATTCTAAATGCTACCAGTGGGATTGCGGTACAAAAGGGGGTGGTGATGGACGGAGCATCTGAATCAATCAAACACTCACACCCAGTCAAAATATCTGGGTTTAATCCATCACCGTTCTTTAGCCCACTCTGCCACCCCAGTTCAGACATGGCTATATGCAAATCAGTCTGACCCTGTGCCTCATGGGAACAGTCCAACCCGAACTGCCAAGCCATGTCTTCCCTGGACCGGAAACAAGCTTCCGAGGACCGGTTTCTGGCATTGCAGCCGTCTTCAGCCCGGCTTGCTTGAATCCAGTGGCAAAGTGAGCAAGGGACTCACGTCTGAGCATACCCTGCCACACTTATGGCAGCCAAAAGCGGTACAAAAGGGGGTGGTGATGGACGGAGCATCTGAAGCAATCAAACACTCACACCCAGTCAAAAGATCTGGGTTTAATCCATCACCGTTCTTTAGCCCACTCTGCCACCCCAGTTCAGACATGGCTATATGCAAATCAGTCTGACCCTGTGCCTCTTGGGAACAGTCCAGCCCGAACTGCCAAGCCATGTCTTCCCTGGACCGTAAACAAGCTTCCGAAGACCAGTTTCTGGCATTCCAGCCGTCTTCAGCCCGGCTTGCTTGAATCCAATGGCAAAGTAAGCAAGGGACTCACGTCTGAGCAAACCCTGCCACACTTATGGCAGCCAGCCCGAACTGCCAAGCCATGTTTTCCCTGGACCGGAAACAAGCTTACGAGGACCGTTTTCTGGCATTCCAGCCGTCTTCAGCCTGGCTTGCTTGAATCCAGTGGCAAAGTGAGCAAGGGACTCACGTCTGAGCATACCCTGCCACACTTATGGCAGCCAAAAGTGGTACAAAAGGGGGTGGTGATGGACGGAGCATCTGAATCAATCAAACACTCACACCCAGTCAAAAGATCTGGGTTTAATCCATCACCGTTCTTTAGCCCACTCTGCCACCCCAGTTCAGACATGGCTATATGCAAATCAGTCTGTCCCTGTGCCTCATGGGAACAGTCCAGCCCGAACTGCCAAGCCATGTCTTCCCTGGACTGGAAACAAGCTTCCGAGGACCGGTTTCTGGCATTCCAGCCGTCTTCAGCCCGCCTTGCTTGAATCCAGTGGCAAAGTGAGCAAGGGACTCACGTCTGAGCATACCCTGCCACACTTCTGGCCGCCAAAAGCGGTACAAAAGGGGGTGGTAATGGACGGAGCATCTGAATCAATCAAACACTCACACCCAGTCAAAAGATCTGGGTTTAATCCATCACCGTTCTTTAGCCCACTCTGCCACCCCAGTTCAGACATGGCTATATGCAAATCAGTCTGACCCTGTGCCTCATGGGAACAGTCCAGCCCGAACTGCCAAGCCATGTCTTCCCTGGACCGGAAGCAAGCTTCCGAGGACCGGTATCTGGCATCCCAGCCGTCTTCAGCCCGGCTTGCTTGAATCCAGTGGCAAAGTGAGCAAGGGACTCACTTCTGAGCATACCCTGCCACACTTATGGCAGCCAAAAGCGGTACAAAAGGGGGTGGTGATGGACGGAGCATCGGTATCAATCAAACACTCACACTCAGTCAAAAGATCTGGGTTTAATCCATCACCGTTCTTTAGCCCACTCTGCCACCCCAGTTCAGACATGGCTATATGCAAATCAGTCTGACCCTGTGACTCATGGGAACAGTCCAGCCCGAACTGCCAAGCCATGTCTTCCCTGGACCGGAAGCAAGCTTCCGAGGACCGGTATCTGGCATCCCAGCCGTCTTCAGCCCGGCTTTCTTGAATCCAGTGGCAAAGTGAGCAAGGAACTCACGCCTGATCATACCCTGCCACACTTATGGCAGCCAAAAGCGGTACAAAAGGGGGTGGTGATTGACGGAGCATCTGAATCAATCAAACACTCACACCCAGTCAAAAGATCTGGGTTTAATCCATCACCGTTCTTTAGCCCACTCTGCCACCCCAGTTCAGACATGGCTATATGCAAATCAGTCTGACCCTGTGCCTCATGGGAACAGTCCAGCCCGAACTGCCAAGCCATGTCTTCCCTGGACCGGAAACAAGTTTCTGAGGACCGGTTTCTGGCATTCCAGCCGTCTTCAGCCCGGCTTGCTTGAATCCAGTGGCAAAGTGAGCAAGGGACTCACGTCTGAGCATACCCTGCCACACTTATGGCAGCCAAAAGCGGTACAAAAGTGGGTGGTGATGGACGGAGCATCTAAATCAATCAAACACTCACACCCAGTCAAAAGATCTGGGTTTAATCCATCACCTTTCTTTAGCCCACTCTGCCACCCCAGTTCAGACATGGCTATATGCAAATCAGTCTGACCCTGTGCCTCATGGGAACTGTCCAACCCGAACTGCCAAGCTATGTCTTCCCTGGACCGGAAACAAGCTTCCGAGGACCGGTTTCTGGCATTCCAGCTGTCTTCAGCCCGGCTTGCTTGAATCCAGTGGCAAAGTGAGCAAGGGACTCACGTCTGAGCATACCCTGCCACACTTATGGCAGCCAAAAGCGGTACAAAAGGGGGTGGTGATGGACGGAGCATCTGAATCAATCAAACACTTACACCCACTCAAAAGATCTGGGTTTAATCCATCACCGTTTTTTAGCCCACTCTGCCACCCCAGTTCAGACATGGCTATATGCAAATCAGTCTGACCCTGTGCCTCTTGGGAACAGTCCAGCCCGAACTGCCAAGCCATATCTTCCCTGGACCGTAAACAAGCTTCCGAAGACCAGTTTCTGGCATTCCAGCCGTCTTCAGCCCAGCTTGCTTGAATCCAGTGGCAAAGTAAGCAAGGGACTCACGTCTGAGCAAACCCTGCCACACTTATGGCAGCCAGCCCGAACTGCCAAGCCATGTTTTCCCTGGACCGGAAACAAGCTTCCGAGGACCGTTTTCTGGCATTCCAGCCGTCTTCAGCCCGGCTTGCTTGAATCCAGTGGCAAAGTGAGCAAGGGACTCACGTCTGAGCATACCCTGCCACACTTATGGCAGCCAAAAGCGGTACAAAAGGGGGTGGTGATGGACGGAGCATCTGAATCAATCAAACACTCACACCCAGTCAAAAGATCTGGGTTTAATCCATCACCGTTCTTTAGCCCACTCTGCCACCCCAGTTCAGACATGGCTATATGAAAATCAGTCTGACCCTGTGCCTCATGGGAACAGTCCAGCCCGAACTGCCAAGCCATGTCTTCCCTGGACCGGAAACAAGCTTCCGAGGAACGGTTTCTGGCATTCCAGCCGTCTTCAGCCCGGCTTGCTTGAATCCAGTGGCAAAGTTAGCAAGGGACTCACGTCTGAGCATACCCTGCCACACTTATGGCAGCCAAAAGCGGTCAAAAGGGGGTGGTGATGGACGGAGCATCTGAATCAATCAAACACTCACACCCAGTCAAAAGATCTGGGTTTAATCCATCACCGTTCTTTAGCCCACTCTGCCACCCCAGTTCAGACATGGCTATATGCAAATCAGTCTGACCCTGTGCCTCTTGGGAACAGTCCAGCCCGAACTGCCAAGCCATGTCTTCCCTGGACCGGAAGCAAGCTTCCGAGGACCGGTTTCTGGCATCCCAGCCGTCTTCAGCCCGGCTTGCTTGAATCCAGTGGCAAAGTGAGCAAGGGACTCACTTCTGAGCACACCCTGCCACACTTATGGCAGCCAAAAGCGGTACAAAAGGGGGTGGTGATGGACGGAGCATCGGTATCAATCAAACACTCACACTCAGTCAAAAGATCTGGGTTTAATCCATCACCGTTCTTTAGCCCACTCTGCCACCCCAGTTCAGACATGGCTATATGCAAATCAGTCTGACCCTGTGCCTCATGGGAACAGTCCAGCCCGAACTGCCAAGCCATGTATTCCCTGGACCGGAAGCAAGCTTCCGAGGACCGGTTTCTGGCATCCCAGCCGTCTTCAGCCCGGCTTGCTTGAATCCAGTGGCAAAGTGAGCAAGGAACTCACGCCTGATCATACCCTGCCACACTTATGGCAGCCAAAAGCGGTACAAAAGGGGGTGGTGATTGAAGGAGCATCTGAATCAATCAAACACTCACACCCAGTCAAAAGATCTGGGTTTAATCCATCACCGTTCTTTAGCCCACTCTGCCACCCCAGTTCAGACATGGCTATATGCAAATCAGTCTGACCCTGTGCCTCATGGGAACAGTCCAGCCCGAACTGCCAAGCCATGTCTTCCCTGGACCGGAAACAAGTTTCTGAGGACCGGTTTCTGGCATTCCAGCCATCTTCAGCCCGGCTTGCTTGAATCCAGTGGCAAAGTGAGCAAGGGACTCACGTCTGAGCATACCCTGCCACACTTATGGCAGCCAAAAGCGGTACAAAAGTGGGTGGTGATGGACGGAGCATCTAAATCAATCAAACACTCACACCCAGTCAAAAGATCTGGGTTTAATCCATCACCTTTCTTTAGCCCACTCTGCCACCCCAGTTCGGAAATGGCTATATGCAAATCAGTCTGACCCTGTGCCTCATGGGAACAGTCCAGCCCGAACTGCCAAGCCATGTCTTCCCTGGACCGGAAACAAGCTTCCGAGGACCGGTTTCTGGCATTCCAGCCGCCTTCAGCCCGGCTTGCTCGATTCAACTCATCAGAACTCAGAACTCATCTGCAATCATCTGCATTTTTATGGGTCTTCCTGGGCAGGGAGAAATGGGAGGGGCTGACACTTATATTTCAATAGGTAGCATCCAGACCATTCACAAAGAACTGATTCACCCCCTTGCGAGAAGTTGGCCTGGCATATGCTGTCCACTATTCTAGTGGGCACCTTGCACCAGTCCAAGCGACCCTTATTGATGCTAGGTTTAACGACAACCTATATATAAAGCTATCCTAGTGGTAGCTGTGGAGAGCAGCCTACAGGCTAAGCCGTGATGGAATGTAAAGCAGCTTGTTTTACCAGTCTATAATCTCATGAATGATCACATGAAAGGAGAACCACACCAGGTATATATATATAAAATATATGTATTTATTCTAAACACAACCCTCTAGTCTCTCTATGAGGCTAGAGGTAAAAGTACAATACAATTACCTAATTAGCACACAGGAAATTAGCACAGCATACGTTTTGCCCTAAGAGCCTCACAAACCATATACTAAGAAAGTGGTATAAGTACTGTTGTGAACACAGAAACAAGGCCTAGGGCCTGTAGAACCACTTGGGCAACCAGGAACCAGCCAAGGTAGGGATGCAGGAGACCCCAGGGGACGCATGCAGTGTCTAAACACAGCCGCGAATCACCATTGACTTCTATGTAGAGAGTCGCGATTAGATTTTAAAGAATAAGGACACTTAGGAGTGGACTAGGAACAAACCCCTCAGTACTGGGCACTTTGAGAGTCTAGACCCACGGGTGCACTGAAGTACTTGTGTTACCTCACCCAGGAAAGCCGGGTGCATAGGTTTCTTTTCAGGTCAGGTTTTGTTGCTGTTTCCTATGGAGAGCAGCAAAGAAGTGCTGCAGGCGACCAGATGAAAAGTGTGCAGCTGGATCCAAGGGTGGATCGGAGATCTGAAGAACCTGAAAGCAGAGGCGACAGAGTCTGGGTCACTAGCCAGTGACCAGGAAGGCGACAAGAAGATACCAGCCGATGTCGGGTGATTTCCGGTGATGTAGGTGAAGATTGACTCTTCAGACACGAGGATCAGGAGTTATCGACGACAACCAAGAGCTGGATTCGAGCTGTCCTATGTCAGATGTTGAGTGCTGAAGTGTTGGTATCTGGATTGGACCCAACAAGCCTTGACGACAGCAACCCATGCAGAATGCAAAGATTTGGTTCGGTGCAGACCAGCAAGGTCTGAGGGACTCACCCTTAGGAGGGGAGTCAGGGCACCAAATATAGAAAAGGAGAGAACCCTGCCTCAAGATATATAGGCCCTAGCTATGGGGTCCTGACTGATATGTATGGAGGGGTGATTAACCAAGGGGTTGACAGGACATAGCAAAATCACATGGTCGAATCAAGGGGACTAGACAGTTTAGTTTTATGAAAATATATTTTTTTATTTTTATTTTTATTTCCTGATACAAAAAATACTTTTTTTGGGGAGCAATATAAATTTTGTTAGGATATATCACAGGTGCATATACAAATAAAACAAATAGATTTGAAGACAATAATGTCACAACAATTCATCCTACCCAGTAACAGCCTCAATTCACACGCACATACTCATTCATTTCAACCCTACTTACACTCTCTCTCCTAATTACATACACCAATCGCTCTCTCATTCATTCTACTTTCCCTGGCAATTATAGCACATAGGTGGTCAAGTCGGGATGTTCATCCGGGTAGTTGGTTTTAGCTACGGGTCCTGGTGTTATGAGGGCAATAGCTGTATTCCAGGGGACATACGCCGACGCGCGTTTCGGTGACCGGCCAATGAGGCCGCACCTTCGTCAGGGCAAGGGGCAGTATACTGGGGCGGGCACAAAGGTAAAAAATTCTGGTTCTTTATTCGGTTCTGCTGTTCAAAGGAAGCAGGCTTCAGAAGACCTCATCGGGTACATGGGCGTTTACGCTGTAATAATTTCGTGGGACTGGATATTTACAGTTAGGTTCCTATTTAGGTATTGTGGTGTTCAAACTGGTTTCTGGAAGGCAGTTCAAGACAGCAGTTGACGGCAACAGGGCCTTTCCGAGTTCAAGACGGAGTTAGAACTCTGGAATGCCACTCATATTCAAGTATAGATATTCTATCTCTCAGTGGGTTCCGGGAGCGTAGGGATACAAAATTCCAGTAGGTGCCTATATGCCTCTTTGTAGGCGGGATGACCACATCTGGGTAGCGGTTTCAATATTATTCTGTTTCCCTGCTATTTAAAAGAACAGTTCACGTAGTTCCGGGCCGTTTCCAAAAAGAGCTGACTGCTACATCGCCTTATTCCCGGACGCCTGTATCTTCAAGATGGGGTTCCGCCGACTCAGTCCGTCGGCCAGTTGAAAGATGCTCCTTTTCTATATTTGGTTTCTTCCCCCTCATTACCTGCCTACATCATTAAGATACCCACGGGGAACCCCCTTCTCTGTTCAGGGGAGTCAGGGCACATCAGGAGCAGCCAGGAAAGCCCAAGGAACAAAAGAGATTCCTCCATGAGGACCCATCAGTTGACGGACCAGGGATCGCAAAGGGGCCTCAAGCAGAAATGCAGGAAGCGGGCCCACGGAACACTTGTGGAGTGTAGGCCCACAAGCTTCGGTGCAATAGGTGCTCAGGGCTTGGACTACAAGTAGCCTAATGCACAACTTCAGGAAAGCTTGAGAAGTCAATGTACTAGCAAATGTGCTGGTTGTCCAGGAGTTCTGGTCCCACGTCTCTCATGATGGCTACAGGTCTCAGCTTTGCTGGGGACTTGTATCGGCCTCAGAGATGTCTGGAAGTCTGTGTCCTGTGTCACAGATTCTTTAGGATCCGGTGGGAGCCTTGAAAATGCAGACCGGCAAGATGCTTCTTTGGTGCCTGTTTGAACAGTGGAGTCACTCTTTGACCCCAAGGGAGATTTATTCAGTCTTCTGGTCGAAATAGAATATCAAAGATCCAAGATATATATTGCAGAGTTTCGTCAAGGGTAATCTAAAGTGCTTGGGACTGGGTTCCTATACTTATACTTAGTTTAGGGGATGGACTAACTCTAAGGTCCCACCTATGGGCGGACCTGGGGAGGGTGTGGTTACACCCCTTCCCCTTTGTCCAGTTTCACACCAGAGCTGGGGCTGAGCACCCCAGCAACCAGTTTGAACTGGGAAATACTCAAGGACACCTTGTGTGCCCCAGGCACTGTCTGAAAAGCATTCACTAAATGCACCCACCCTGCCCCAATACACTAAATGCCTTTCTGGGGAGGTGGTTAAACCTCCCTGTGACAGGAAACCTTTTGTCCAGGCCTCCCCTGCTGGAGTTTCGTCTAGCAGCAGGAGGTCAGACTCGTGTCTGTGGCAGCAGCATCCATTTTGTGATGCTAGGACTCTGTTTACTTTTACCGGTTAGAGAAGGGTGTAATGCTAACTCAGCCGCCAGAACTGGCGGGGTAGTATTCCAAAGTGTTTGACACCAAATCCAACATCTTTTCATGCAGCCATTCCAAATTGGCATTAACCGCGAGGTTATAATGCACTTAAGAGTATATGGTATGGCTGTATCACAGAACTGCTATAAGGAAGATATTCCGAATGCTGCAGAGGGGCTCAGCTCATGCTAGGGCACCCTCGGCTCTCACACAAAACCAAGCACTCTGCCTTCAGGATTGTCAAGGCCTACCATAAGAGTGACTTATAGGTTTGTATGTGTCTGTTTTAAAAAGTAGATATAGGTATACTATATCTTAGTAAGGGGTGCTTACACCACCTTACCCAGGATGCAAAATCAGACCTGTGGTGCCATTTTGGAAGGCTTCCCAGAGGTGGCATAATACATGCTTCAGGCCCTGGTAGGCCTCTGGGGTGCCTATGCCCTTGGTACCTAAGGTACCATATACAAGGGACTCACAAGGGTAACCCAGTTACCAATTTGGAGTGTACCTAATGTACATGCAATCAGTTTAGAGAGGAAGCAGCTGGGTTTGGGTCCTGGTTAGCAGGGCCCCAGCAAGACTAAACTCGATAAATCAGTGAAACACAGCAAAAAGTGGGGGTAACCACAGTAAGCAGATCCTACTCTCCTACACACCACAGTTAGCCTGTCTGTCAGGGGTTGAAAGGGATCTTTGTGTACTTCATAGAGCTCCTTTGAGGTCACCCCCACATCAAATGCTCTTGTGGGTATAAGTATTGGAGCTCTGACCTTACCAAATCAGTGCACCACTGGACCTGGGAAGAACTCTGCTGGAGTAAAGTCTGACTGTGCTGAGCAACTGCTTCTCTGCTTTGCTGACCTGCCCAGATGCCTCCTGATCTCTTCCCTGCTGAGTACAAGGACTGTACCCATCTCACTTGACCCCAGAGGGACTCCAAGGGCTTGTTGGCTTGCCTCTTGTTTTCTAATGAGACAAAGAAGTCTTCGTGTAATGTTTCTGGTGCTGTTGGCCAACTACAGTTTTGAGTCCCAGAAGAGGTTTCTGCAGCTGATTTCTACAGAAACCAATGCATCAACCTGACTGCATGAGAAATACTGCCGCATCGCCCTTTGACGCTGATGCAGAGGCTATTCGACAACAGTGGATCGACAGCCTGCTGTCTCGACAATGATGCATTGCATTCACTTAAATGGAGCTCGACCACGAGGGGGGCCCCCTTTGTGCAGCTCAACAATGAGGTAGTAGGCACTTGATGTTGACTCTTGCTCCAGCCAAGGTAATTTCTTTTTGGGACCTGTTTGGGTCATGTAGCCATCCTACCCTCCATCGTGGTAGGCATGAAGTTCGGATTTGTACCAATCCCTTGCAACCTCAACTAACCTATTGACCACTAGTTAATACTAAGCACTATTTATGGCTTATTCTTTAGAAATTCATAACTCAACTTCTACTTATTAGATTTTGGCCGTTTCGGTCTTGTATATCTCAGATAAATATTTCCTAGTCTTCTAAACATGTGTGGAGTATTTTTGTGGAGTTTTAATTGTGTTACTTTGTGTGTATGTTGCACAAATGCATTACGCATTGCCTCTTAATTTAAGGCTACCTGCTCTGGGCTAAGCTACCGGAGTGTGAGCACAGGTTAATTTAAGAATGCATCTAGCTTACCCTGAAAAGGATGGTGGTCCCTACGTGGACAGCGTGAAAACCTCTGCCAACGAGAGACCCAATTTCTCACTAGTTGGATTTAACATTACTGTTTTAGAAAGTGAACATTTCTCTGCACTCATGGCTCTATGTGCCTGACAGCCTGCCTCCAGTACACGTCTGAGGTGGGTGACAGCTACACTTTGTGCATTCCCTCTATACAGCCACAAACACAGGAAGGTTAGGCTCATTTGCATTCTGAGCACTCATCTACATTCATCTACTTTCTAATGGGTCTTCCTGGGCAGGGAAGAATGGGAGGGCTGACAATTACACTTCAATAGGAGGTGTTCTGTTCATACACAAAGCACTGATTTACTCCTCACAGGTAGCCTGGCAGAAAGGATTAGGTTGAAAGGGATCCTTGTGCACTTCAGAGAGCAGCTTTGAAGTCACCCCCTACGTAAATGGCACTTTTGGGTCTAAGTACTTTGTCTCTGACCCCCTAAAAGCCGACACTTCTGGATCTTGAACTGAAACTTCTGGCAGGGCAGAACTCACAGTTGGCTGAGTCCAGCAGTGGAAGCAAAGTTGAAAGAAGTATTTGATGGTCCTAAGAGTTCAAAACAGGAGGCAAGCCATCAAGCCCTTGGAGTGGCTTCAGTTCTTGGAAGATGTAGAGATGCATGTCCAGTCTTTCTCACTCCCAACCAAGAGGCACTAAGCAGAAGGCCAAAACAGAAAAACAGTTCAGCAGAGTGGCAGTCCCTTTTGGCAGCACATCTGTCCTTCTTCCTGGCAAAATGCCTTTAGATCCGGGAGTGTACTGCACTCTGGATGTCAAAGAGGCTCAGTACTTATAACTATTTGAACCTTTTAAGTGGGAAATACTTCAAAGGGAGGGGTGCCGCTCATAGGAGCAGACTTGTGCTTGCCGCCTTTGGGACCCCAGCGTCCAGGATCCACTGCAGCAGTTCCCGCCCACAACTGCCCACAACTGCCTTATTACTCCTTGCGGCCCCCACTTCGCGGGAGCCGCTCGTAGGAGCAGACTTCTGCTTGCCACCTTTGGGACCCCAGCGTCCAGGATCCACTGCAGCAGTTCCGGCCCACAATTGCTTCATTACTCTGCGCCGCCCAGCGTCGCGGAACGCACGTGGGCACGTGCCGGGCAAAGCCCGGGCCAAGGGCGGGCCCGTTTGATCCCGTTCGAGTACGGACGATGACGGGACGGGGCCCCCCTCTTATGTTTGCAACCAAATGAACATTCAAAGGTTAGTACCTGTACATTAGCTGGCCTCTGTCAATTGAACCCTTCTTGTAAAACCTATCACAACTGATCAGAGGAGTAACTGTTTTCCAATCCCGTCCTGCAATGACTACCTCCAAGGGGGGGAAGGGTAGAAAGTCTATTCCTGGTGGGTCGATTGTGGGAACTCTGGACCAATTTCTTACTAGGGCCTCCTATATGTTGGCACACAAATTAGAAATAACTGAAAGGAGGTTATCCCTGGATCCCGCCTTTGACAAATGCTCGTCTATGGGCAGGCTGGCTCAGGTGCGTCGCCAAACCAACAACAAATTATAGAGACTGCTTCTCAAGGCAACATTGGCGAGGGCAGCCAGCTATTACAAGCTGAAAGAGGCCCGTCTGTTTCTTCAGCTAGTATGGATGTTGTACCTGTTGTCAAATGTGTTTCAGCCCAAAATCATGAGCTCCCCGGTCCGTCAACTTTAAGACTGCAAACTTGATCTGCCTGCAGTTCTAAAACGGGGGCTAAAATTTGTGTATTATATACAATCCCCAAAAGGAAGCGCAGAGGAGCCCCTCTGAAAAACAGGAAAGTGAAAATCCAGAAATGTAATAATGTTGGGGAAGGCCTATTGACAAGAATTACTAACAGCCCTGTTTTATGCCTGCCTAATGAACAAGTATCTACGCCCTTATCAACCCCTGGTGATGTGTGCCCTACAGAGTTTGGAGAAGATTTTTGGTTCAAGATGGAAAGTATTTTTGCTAAGTCATGTCTTCCTCTTTACGACAGACTTAACATTATAGAAGGTAGACTTTCGCGCCTTGAACTATTGTTTGCTTCTGCCCAGGCAGAGGAGGGGCGTATATGAGTTAATAATGATAATGGTAATATTGAGAGGCCATCTAGGCTAGTGAATGTAGTTTGCCACCATTCAGCCCCGTCCGAAGTGAACAATGTAGTTGATCTATCCCCCCAACTGTATTATCTAATGAGCACATACCCCAACCTAGCGACAGTGCTGTGAATAACAACTCAGTAATGAGTAGAAGTAAGGAGAATGGGGGGGTAGAGGGACTGAGAACCAACAACCTCCACCAAATAGTAGTACAACCTGTGATGTTTCAATAAAAGGACGAATATGTATAGATCTTCCTCCTGAGTCCTTACCGTACGTGGTGGTGCTTGCAGGGGTTCCAGTTTTGAGCCAGGGAAAATGGTAGGACTACAGTGACCTTAAAAATAAATGCACCCACTGGCTGAACTATAATAGGCCACTTCCTATACATGTATCTAGCGAAATTCTTTTTGCTCGATGAGTGGATTTGGTGGGGCCACGGAAAAAAAACATTATGGGGGAGTGTGGTGTATTTTATTATAGGAACAGATGGGCGGTTAAATATATTTGCAACTTGGTCCCAGTACGTTCAGTAATGCAAATTCAATACCTCCCCCTAACGAACTTCTATCCCGCTTCCCCTATTGATTCTAGATTCTATAGAGGAGGCCAGTTTTGGGGGAACCGTGATACTCTGGGTCTTAGTATCCAGGTTGGGCATGCTAATTGGAAGGGAGCAAACAACTACACCCCTATACCGATTACGTTTCCCCAGAGTAATAGATTCAGTGTTCTGGACCAAATAGATTGACGGCAAAAGAGTTGCCTGTCCCTATCTCCGCACACTGACGTTCAGGGTTCATCTGTAGCTAGGTAAGGCTCAGAGGCAAATATATGTTCTATTATTTTACCTAGTTGCCAAGGGGGTGGGGCAGCCCGGGAGGCTACTAGGTGTACGGATAGGATGGGCAGTGGGATTAAGTCGGCTGGTGTACTGCTTGGAGTTTTGTCATCCGTAATTCAGGAGGATGCAATTTGTGCTGCATCCCGATGGTAGTGGAAAGGAACCACGACAGTGACATTTGGGAGAAGGGGCTAAACACTAGTAGGATGGGGAAGTCTATTGATGGCCCACTCGCTGGGGATGATAGCTGTCACACGGTACAAAAGGAAATCCTGGGGGGGGGGAGACTAATGAAAACATTAAAATCCTCTCCTGGAACCTGGCTGGGATTAAAAACAAACTATTATGCCCAGATTGGGGATCATTTGTAGAGAAGTGTGATGTTTGCCTAATGCAGGAGACGTGGGCGCTGGAAGACAACCAGAGGAGAGGTTTTGCCACTTTTAGTATATTGGCTACAATGAAGAGTAGGGACAGACTATCCGGGGGATTAAGCATCTGGATGGGCATTCACCTGGGTGCCAATGCAGTGCAGATTCCAATTAACTCTCTCGATCTGTAATGTGTCCTTTTAACGCTCCCAGATAATACACAAATTGCCCTAATTAACATCTATTCAAGGGCCATCCAGAGTGGGCAGGAGTCCGGAGTAATTGATCAACTGAGGAAGTTTATTTCAACTCTTGACCCAGCACTTATTCTAATAGCGGGGGGCGAATTTAAATGCCAGTTTGAGCCCCTCACTGACGTAAGCTTAGATGGCCTAGACTACGAGGACCAGCATTGGCACATCACGGAACCTCAGATTCCAGCAGTTAGTGCATGGACGCCGCTGGTCCTCCAAATAAATTTGCTTACTCTTTCGTCTTCTCTGAGGGCCTGTAATAGGAGGACAAAATCGGATAGACCTGGCTGACCCCCTTGTTATGACACTTAAACCAGGGAGTTTGGGCCTGTCTAATCCTGCACCCGAGCCCAACTCAGTAGAACATCCTCTCGCTAGCTAACAACAGACGGAGAGTTAAATGACAATTTTTTAATGACAATTTTTTAGATGGGAGGGCGCATTGCCACTTGGTATCAAGGTGAAAAATTGTAACTTAGAATTAGAATGGTTTGGGTGCTCCTCGAGGTAGCGTGTCGGTCTAGGCACACCAAAGGAATAAGTCAGGGTGAAGTGCAACCACAGGAAGTGGGTGCATCCCTCGGTAGGGCACACCTTAAGTTCTCCTAAAAGAAGACTCACTGAGGGTAATGTAGTGTTCTTTTACAATCTTATTGAGTATTCTTAAAAGTTCATCATATGAAAGTGTAGGAATTGAGGTTCATTACATAATTATTCAGTCGTAGTTGCACATCAAATTATTATTTCTCAATAAAACGCTCCAATGCATTTCTGGCTAAAAAGCCCTTCATCCGGAAGCTCTGCAATGTAGAGATATAGCCATAAATGAACAATCTTAATGGTGATGGAGTTAACAAACATAACACTGCAAATGTGATGTCAAAAAGAGTGAAAACCTGGTGATAGCTTTAGCGTATTAATCCGAGTGCACGGTGTTCGAAAAAAGTGGAAAGACCGAAAAGGTCAAGCAACCCGTTGAATACAAGATGTAAACAGTGCACGCTGCGAAATTGTGGGGGCGTGCTCTCAAATAGAAAATCGGTGAGTGATCACGATATCAGAGCGGGTGAACTATACGTGAACAAAACGTGAACAAAATAAATGGTTAAACGCAGTGGGACACTGCCTTACTTGAGCTCGTTAGGGAGCTTCTAGTCACGCAGGGTGACTCGAACGGGTGGTGAGTCGAGTGTCTCGTCCACCAGAATTTCAAACAAGTGCCAAAGTCCCGATGGGTTAAAACGAGTAGGCGTGAAGTGGGGTGATAGTAAACATAAGTGACAGACTAAGAAGAGAGTTAAAAAACCTGAACAAATACAGCGGCCATTTTATAGGCGGCTAAGAACGTGAAAGTGAACACAAAAAAGATAATAAGGTGGGGGTGCATATATCACGTAGCTGCACAGAAACAGAAGTATGCATTAGACATAACCAACTATGATGGGTTTAAATGAAACATGAAAATTCTAATCGATCGTTGAGCCCAAAAGGCTTCAAAGACTGCAATCTGTATATCCAGGTGATCTCTCGTTGTAAGAGATGTTTATTATTGTCTATGCCTGCACATTTACTGACGGTTTCAATAACCATGAATTTAAGTTGGAAGATGTTGTGTCGTGCCTCATTAAAATGCGCAGCAATGTTCGATTTGGTGTTGTTGGTTCGAATGTTAGATTTGTGCTCACTTATGCAAATTTTTACTTTCCTTTCAGTCTTCCCAACATAAATTTTGCCACACGGGCATTTAACCAGGTAGATCACATTTGTTGTATCACATGTGGCATCAGCATGCAATTTGATGTCGAATCCCTTCATGGAGTGAGTGACAGTGTTTCCACGAATAACATTATTGCAATTACTGCAATTCATACATGGTCTGGTTCCTTTGGATTCTCCCAGCTGTGATGTAGGTTTGGATAAGATTTCCTTTAAGTTGGTATTGCCGGTATAGGCAAAGATTGGGGGATACTTAAATGCATTTCCAAAGTCAGGTTCCATGTTTAAGATGGGCCAATGTTTGAGGATAATTTTCCTGTAGCTTGTACTCAAGGTAGAGAATTTCGAGACTAATACCATTCTGGTGTCCAAGGGTTTATTAGTTCTTTTAAGCAGGTTTTCTCTGGGCATCAGTGCAACTTGTGATTTAGCTTGTTCAATAAGCGAACTTGAATGTCCTCGGTCAATGAATCTTTGACCTGTCTCATTCAGACGTAAATTAGCTTGTGTGTCATTGGAAGCAATTCTTTTAACATGTAACATTTGTGAAAAAGGTAAGTGTTTTTTGAGTGAAGCCTGGTGAAAACTGGAGAAGTGTAAAGTGTTGTTTCTATCGGTCTTCTTACGGTGTAGATCAGTTTTGATGCCTGTGTTGGATAATGTGATTTGAACGTCAAGGATAGTAATGGTATTTTCGTTGATCTCCCATGTAAATTGGATACGTTCATTAATGTTGTTTAATGCCATCAGTAGTTGTAACAGTTTCTCTTTGGTGCTCATCCAAAGAAAGAACAAATCATCAATGTAACGTACGAATAATTTAATGTTGTTGGTCCAATACGGGTTTCCATAGATGTGAGTCTCTTCATATGGTTGAATGCAGAATATGGGATAGGGTCCTGGATTTTCAGATCTATCCAAGGAAAGATAGTGACCACAACCCCCTTGTTATGACACTTAAACCAGGGAGTTTGGGCCTGTCTCATCCTGCACCTGAGGCCAGTTCAGTAGAACATCCTCTCTCGCTAACTAACAACAGGCCACACATACAAATGGCCACACATACAAGGTTCCCCCAAAAAAACGTACAAATATCTACCAAAAGGCAGTGCCACACCTAAGAGATATGGGAGAGGTGGG
Source organism: Lissotriton vulgaris (assembly GCF_964263255.1). Classification (NCBI taxonomy): domain Eukaryota; kingdom Metazoa; phylum Chordata; class Amphibia; order Caudata; family Salamandridae; genus Lissotriton; species Lissotriton vulgaris. The sequence continues at coordinate 627,124,175 of NC_141691.1, read as the reverse complement.
GGTAATGGCCATGCATTCAGGACTAGAGGATAAGCCTCTGAAAATAGACAAACAGTTGACCTCGAAACTGTTTGATGTGTTTTACCCAGAAGGAAGAAAAAAGGTAAAACCATCTCAGCCCATCCTTGGTACAATTCTAACTGCTGGAAAGCTAAAAAAGATCTGATAATTGCTGTAAAAGCAAAGGATAAGATAAGGATTAAGCAATGTCGGCTCAAGCACAATCAGGTCATCCAAAGGGAAAAGAAAGAGTGGGAAGCCGATAAATGGGATGATCTTAGAATTGCACTTAAGTCCAAAGATTTGAAATCCTTTTGGGCAATTGTTAGTTCTGAGGGTAGGGTGGGCAGATTAGCAACTGAACCGAATATAGCTGCAGCATCTTGGAAAGCTCATTTTGGAGCCGTGTATGCATATTCGGGAGATGAAGTTTTTTTAACCCCACTCTCAGGCCTCCTCCATGAGCATCGATTGGAGGGGGTCTGGGAGATTACCTCCTGGGAGGTGGAAGCCGCCATTGTTAAACTATTACCTAATAAGGCGCCTGGCTTAGATAAGCTCCCGGGGGACTTATTTCGGTCACAACCGAAAATATGGGCTCCATATATATGTGTTCTCTTTAATGCCATACTAAAGGGCATGGACCCGCCGGGTACCTGGCGTGGTGCAGAAATAGTTCCTATTTATAAAAAAGGCTGTCCTCTTAAGCCGTCCAATTACAGGCCTATCAGACTGATAGATGTAACCCAAAAACTAATTGGACGGATTATTTTAGACAGAGTCCAGAGCTGGATTGAGGAAAACAAGATTCTGACCCCTTTTCAGGCTGGTTTCAGGATGAGTACATCGACTGTGGATCAGATATTCAGACTTTTGTATTGGAAAACGGTGAGTGTGGAGGGTGGCAGCCTCTACCTCATCTTCGTTGACCTGAGGTCTGCGTTTGATCTGGTCCCTAGGGATAAATTGTGGAGTGTACTACTTGAACTTGGTTTACCACCTTATCTCCGGGACGTGCTATTGAAGTTCCATGCTGATACTTGTTATGTTATGTTATGTTAAAAAATTTATACCGCGCACGTACACCGAGACGGTTTCTTGGCACTCATAACAGACATAACGATCCAGGGCAGAGGGTATTATTCTTTTTTTTTATTAAATTTATACTTTATTGCACTTCCAAGTTACATACACAGCCGACATCGCCTACAACCCGGGGGCCGGCGGCAACAAAGAAAAAAACCATTCTCCAATCCCCGGGTGCGGGTAAGTTACACAGCCATAAAGACCAACAGCCTAAGGGCCTGGCGGCGAAACTGCAGGTGTTGAACAGGTGTACAGAAGCAATCGATCGTAGCATCTACTATTGGATGACCGCAACTCATAAGCAGGATGCACACCCCACCGCACCAACAATATCAGACCCCAGGGGAGCAGGACGCGCCAGATTGGCAGGATCAAAATAGCCACCTGTGAAGAACTGCGTAGAAACCCAGAATCTAGGGGAACAGCAACAAGTATTCAGGGAATGGTGAATAAAGGGAAGGGGACCCCCCAAACAATAGCAAACCCACCCACCCCAAGAAAGAACAAGCCAGACTACCGAAACCCGTGCCCACTACCCACCACCCGCCCCGTACCTCAACCATGTGTCCCTCAGACAGACCAAGGGAGATCAGCAAGCGCCCGCTAGGGCGGGATTACGCCCTGGGAAGGGGACAGAGGTCGCCATAAACCAGAACAGCTGTCACAAGCAACTCTTAACGCAGAAACATCTCAAACAGTCAGGCACGAATCACCACACTGTCACAACTGTAAGATCTTCAGCCGGCACACTCCTCAACCACCGCTGACTCAGCCCCCTCCTCCTGCAACAAATCTGCCTCCACACTCTCAGGATCCGACTCACCATCCTCTTTCGCACTTTGAAACGCTCGAAACAAACCCCAAAAGTTTTTGGGCCTACTCTTTGGAGGTAGGAGTTCGCTATACACCTCTGATTGCGTGCAGCAGTAAAGCAAGTCTGTTTCCCACCGTTTTCTAGTCGGGACTGGTCCCCGCATCCAGCATAACGCCACCAGTCGCTTTGCCGTCAATAACGCCATGTCCGCTAGTCGCCGCATAGCCACAGGAAGTGGTTTTGAAAAACTAAGTAAGGCGAGCGCCGGGTTAGGCAAGATCGTGTCACCGAGGATAGCACTGAGGCCCGCAAAGACCTCAACCCAGTACTTATGTATGGCAGGACAGGTCCAGGCCATATGGAGAAAGTCTGCTGTGTGAAAGTGGCAACGCTCACACTCCGCTGACTCTCTAAGGCCATACCTATGCAGCCTCTCGGGCGTATAGTAGACACGCTGTAGGAATTTAAAATGCACCAGACGGTGCCTACCATTGAGCGAGATTTTCTTGGTATTAGTCGCACAATAACGCCACATGTCGTCTGAGATGGGAGATTGGAGGTCAGCCTGCCAGGCCAAACGGGCCCTGGAGGGGGGATATTTCCGTTGCCTGTCACCCAGTGAGCGAAGGGCCGTGATCAGTTTGCGAGCGGAGGGGGTCTTGATGACATAGGTGAGTTCCGGGACCTCCGGCGGCTCAGCCAGGTCCGGGCCTAAAACGGCAAGGGCCGCTCTACGAACCCTGTGATATTGAAAACTATGAAGCAGCGTTGACCCGGGGCAGGAGTGAAGGACCTGCTGCAGCGTTTTCAGAGTGCCGTTTAAGAAGAGATCACCCATGGTAAGAATGCCTAGGTCACGGAGTGCCTTCAGGACGCCCTTCTCAGTCAGCGGAGCCAGCCAGGCCGCCCATTCTACCCGGAGCAAAGGTGAATACAGCAGCTTGCAATCCCGGGAGCCAATCAGTGCATGCCAAGCATGATTCGTGGTGGCTATAGAGTCCAGATTGCCGACCCTTCTATCAGGTGGATAACACACTGTCGCCGGAAGCGGGACAGGGTCTGCAAAGAGTCTCTCCAGTTTCACATGAGGGATACCCGGGTCCCCATGAATCCAAGTATGCAGGTGTGCGCCCTGAGCAAGTCTGTAGTATCGCTCCAGATCCGGTGCCCCAAGGCCTCCCTGGTCGTACGGAAGGGTGAGTGTTTGCCACTGCACCCGCGGCTGTTTGCCCCCCCACGCCAGGCGAGAGGGTATTATTCTTAGGCCGCTTTGAAAAGGAACGTTTTTAAAGTTTTTCTGAACGACTCATAAGAGGGGCAGTGGCGAAAAGAAGAACGGAGGGAATTCCAAAAGGAAGGGCCTAGAAAAGAAAAACGGATTCCGACATGTTTTTTGCGGCGGTTGGATGGGATGCAGAGAAGATTATCAGCAGAAGATCTTAGATTACGGGTAGGGAGGTATCTCTTTAGCTTGGAGCGCATGTAACTTATGGCATGTTAGGTGTGGGAAGCACTGAGAACTATCAGCCCGCTTCCTGGTGAACCAGGGGGTGCGCCAGGGGTGCGTCCTGGCCCCAATCTTATTCTGTCTATATATTAATGGGCTTATAGACCACTTACTTGGAGTAAAGGACACTGATGCCCGAGGTTAGTTTCAGGTCGGGTGCCCGCCTGGATGTTCGCGGACGACTCTTTGTTGTTGTCAAAGACATCAACGGGCATCCAACGAACCTTGGATGGTTTTTCTGACTTCTGTGCATTGAGGGGCCTGGAGATAAATTTAGATAAAACTAAATTGATGATTTTCAACTCTCCTAGGCAGACACGCCCGAATCACCTTCTGGGTGGAACCCCACTGGAGAGAGTAAAGACCTTTGAGTACTTGGGCATCACTTTGGGAGAACATCTGGAATGCGATACTCAGTTAGCAAAGGCTGCACTTAAGTTAACCAAAGTGGTGGGGGGATCCAGAAAATGTACAGAGTGTCTGAGTTCAAGCCTGCTGCTCCTGTCATTGAAATCTACAAACTACAGGCCAGAGCGGCTACATTGTACGGGGCAGAACTTTGGGGACATCAAAGACCTACCAACGTCATGAAGTTAGAACACGCATTTATGAGAAATTTATTGGGTCTTCCAGTGAGTACTCCGTTAGTGCCGCTTCGTATGGACCTAGGGCTACTCCCTATTGAGGAGGTAATGGCACTACACCCTTTAACATACTGGAGAAGACTATGGTCAGTGCCTGAACTTGTTTGTTATAAAAACGAATTTTGGGAGATCTGGGCTGTATTGAAAAGCAAGAAAATCCCATGGTTAACTCACATTAAGGCAACTAGCATTAGGATTGGCCTACCTGAGCTCTGGGAAACACCTGATGTAGCTTGCCCAGCGCTAACCAGGGCTGATCTGGTTGGCCATTTCAGGTACCACAATTTACCGTCCCTCCATGCAAGTTCCACAGAGGGAAGACTGACTATTGAGTTTCTTGAAGTTAAAGAAGACTACAAAAAGGAAGACATTTTTGATCTGATTTACCCATCATTAGTGAGGAAACTTTATATGCAATTCAGGATGGGTAGTCTTCCGCTCAAGGTGTTTACTTGCAAATGTGACAGTAATAAGAACACTGAGTGCCCAGCTTGTAAACATAACCTTGAAAATGAAATTCATGTCCTTTTTTTCTGCCCAGCGTATCAGGCTGTACGGAAACGTTTAGTGATACCAATTTGCAGAAATCTGGGCTTCAGTCAGTGTGTTCAAGCTTTTAGAGTCCTAAAGTATGACACGCACCCCCCCATTATTTTTGCCGTCTCGCGTTTTCTAAATGGTATGTGGCACAGACGTAGGAAATTCATTAATGATGTAAATGGACAGTATGAATACATTTTTTATAATGTAATGAACTCCTTCGATAACCAATTCAATGTTTATTCTGATTTTAAGCTTGATAGATTAAGCCACAGTTTTAATTTTGTAAATATGGGTATTTCTACGATTGAGCTCGAATCTGTATTGCTCTATGTTATTTATTCTTTTTATCCCTCGCTATGTATGTATTTTATCATGTACTTTTATGGTCAGTTGTGACCAAAATAAAGTTATCGAATGAAGTTCAAAGAGAGGCCTTTAAAGTGCCCAAAGTCTCTTTCTTCCCTGCCCTGGCTACATACTAACTACAGGGGGGTAGTCAGATCTATGTTTTGGAAAAGGCACAGTCATATTCAATTGCAAGTGTCAGCTCCTACCTTCCATTCTTTCTAGGATGACCCATCAGCATATTAAGGCCCATCAAGATATGAATGGCCAATCAGGAACTTGTGTGTGACTGTCTAGAGGGAATGCACAAGACCCAGCTGTCACCCACCCTAGATGAGTATTCAGAGACAAATGCAAAAAGAACAAATGATGGACAGAATACAGAACAATGTCATACATTCATGCCAGTACAGAGATCTGGGCCTAAATCCATCATTTGTTTTGCTCACCATGCCATTCCAGGTTGGACCCAGTCATAAGCAAATCAGCCTTGACCCTGCCCCCAATGGGAACAGTCCAGCCTGAACTGCCAGGCCAGGTCCTCCCTGGACTGGAAAAAAGCATCCTAGGACCTGTTTCGGGCTTTCAGCCCTCATCAGCCATGGTAGCTTGATTCCAGTGGCATGGAGAGCACGGATCCCACCTCTGGGCATACCCGTCCCACTCTGGGAGACAAATGCAAAAAGAACAATTGATGGACAGAATGCAGAACAATGTCATACATTCACCCCAGTAGAGAGATCTGGGCCTAAATCCATCGTTTCTTTGATCACCATGCCATTCCAGTTTGTACCCAGCCATATGTAAATCAGTCTTGACCCTGCACCCAATGGGAACAATCCAGCCCGAACTGCCAGGGAAGGTCCTCCCTATACTGGAAACAAGCATCCTAGGATCAGTTTTGGGCTTTCAGCCCTCATCATGAAGGATAGCGTGACTACAGTGGCATAGAGAGCACGGGACCCACATCTGGGCATATCTGCCCCACTCGGGGGGACAAATGCAAAAAGAACAATTGATGGACAGAATGCAAAACAATGTCATACATTCACCCGAGTACAGAGATCTGGGCCTAAATCCATACTTTTTTTGCTCACCTTGCCATTCCAGTTTGGAACCAACAACATGCAAATCAGTCTTGACCCTGCGCCCAATTGGAACAGTTCAGCCCGAGCTGCGAGGACAGGTCCTCCCTGGTCTGGAAACAAACATCCTAGGACCGGTTTCGGGCTTTAAGCCCTGATCAGCCAGGACAGCTTGACGCCAGTGGCATGGAGAGCACAGGACCCACATCTCGGCATATCTGCCCCACTCGGGGGGACAAATGCAAAAAGAACAATTGATGGACAGAATGCAGAACAATGTCATTCATTCACGCCAGTACAGAGATCTGGGCCTAAATCCATCGTTGTTTTGCTTACCATGCCATTCAAGTTTGGAACCAACCATATGCAAATCAGTCTTGACCCTGCGCCCAATGGGAACAGTCCAGCCCGAACTCCCAGGTCAGGTCCACCCTGGACTGGAAACAAGCATCCTAGGGCCGGTTTCGGGGTTTCAGCCCTCATCAGCCAGGATACCTTGACTCCAGTGGCATGGAGAGCATGGTACCCACGTCTGGGCATACCCGTCCAACTTGGGGTGACAAATGCAAAAAGAACAATTGATAGACAGAATGCAGAACAATGTCATACACTCACCCCAGTACAGAGATATGGGCCTAAATCCATAATTATATTGCTCATAATGCCATTCCAGTTTGGACCCAGCCATATGCAAATCAGTCTTGCCCCTGCCCCCAATGGGAAAAGTCCAGCCCAAACTACCAGGCCAGGTCCTCCCTGGACTGGAAACAAGCATCCTAGGACCAGTTTCGGGGTTTCAGCCCTCATCAGCCAGGATACCTTGACTCCAGTGGCATGGAGAGCATGGTACCCACGTCTGGGCATACCCGTCCAACTTGGGGTGACAAATGCAAAAAGAACAATTGATAGACAGAATGCAGAACAATGTCATACACTCACCCCAGTACAGATATATGGGCCTAAATCCATAATTATATTGCTCATAATGCCATTCCAGTTTGGACCCAGCCATATGCAAATCAGTCTTGCCCCTGCCCCCAATGGGAAAAGTCCAGCCCAAACTACCAGGCCAGGTCCTCCCTGGACTGGAAACAAGCATCCTAGGACCAGTTTCGGGGTTTCAGCCCTCATCAGCCAGGATACCTTGACTCCAGTGGCATGGAGAGCATGGTACCCACGCCTGGGCATACCCGTCCAACTTGGGGTGACAAATGCAAAAAGAACAATTGATGGGCAGAATGCAGAACAATATCATACATTCACCCCAGTACAGAGATATGTGCCTAAATCCATAATTTTTTTGCTCGCCATGCCATTCAAGTTTGGACCCAGCCATATGCAAATCAGTCTTGACCCTGCCCCCAATGGGAACAGTCCAGTCCAAACTGCCAGGCCAGGTCCTCCCTGGACTGAAAACAAGCATCATAGGACCAGTTTCAGGCTTTCAGCCCTCATCATCCAGGATAGCTTGACTACAGTGGAATGGAGAGCACGGGACCCAGGTCTGGGCATACCCATCCCACTTGACTTACAAATGCAAAAAGAACAATTGATGGATAGAATGCAGAACAATGTCGTACATTCACTACACTACAGAGATCTGGGCCTAAATTCAACGTTTTTTTGGTCATCATGCCATTTCAGTTTGGGCCCAGCCATAGGCAAATCAGTCTTAACCCTGTGCCCAATGGGAACAGTCCAGCACAAACTGTCAGGCCAGGTCTTCCAGGGACTGGAACGAAACATCCTAGGACTGGTTTCGGGGTTTCAGCCCTCATCAGCCAGGATACCTTGACTCCAGTGGCATGGAGAGCATGGGACCCACGTCTGGGCATACCCGTCCCACTCGGGGTGACAAATGCAAAAAGAACAATTGATGGACAGAATGCAGAACAATGTCATACATTCACCCCAGTACAAAGATCTGGGTCTAAATCCATCATTTTTTTGCTCACCATGCCATTCCAGTTTGGACCCAGCCATATACAAATCAGTCTTGACCCTGCCTCCAATGGGAACAGTCCAGCCCAAACTGCCAGGCCAGGTCCTCCCTGGACTGAAAACAAGCATCCTAGGACCAGTTTCAGGCTTTCAGCCCTCATCATCCAGGATAGCTTGACTACAGTGGCATGGAGAGCACGAGACCCACGTCTGGGCATACCCATCCCACTTGGGGTACAAATGCAAAAAGAACAATTGATGGACAAAATGCAGGACAATGTCATACATTCACCCAACTACAGAGATCTGGGCCTAAATCCAGCGTTTTTTTGGTCATCATGCCATTCCAGTTTGGACCCAGCCATGCGCAAATCAGTCTTGACCCTGCACCCAATGGGAACAGTCCAGCCCGAACTGCCTGGCCAGGTCCTGCCTGGACTGGAAAAAAGCATCATAGGACCGGTTTCGGGCTTTCAACCCTCATCAGCCAGAATAGCTTGACTCCAGTGGCATGGAGAGCACGTGATCCACATCTGGGCATACCGGAACCCACTCTGGGTGACCAATGCAAAAAGAACAATTGATGGACGGAATGCAGAACAATGTCATACATTCACCCGAGTACAGAGATCTGGGCCTAAATCCATACTTTTTTTGCTCACCTTGCCATTCCAGTTTGGAACCAACAACATGCAAATCAGTCTTGACCCTGGTGCCCAATGGGAACAGTCCAGCCCGAGCTGCCAGACCAGGTCCTCCCTGGACTGGAACCAAGCATCCTAGGACCTGTTTCGGCATTTCAGCCCTCATCAGCCAGGATAGATTGGCTCCAGTGGCATGGAGAGCACAGGACCCACATCTGGGCATACCCATCCCACTCGGGGTGACAAATGCAAAAAGAACAATTGATGAACAGATTGCAGAACAATGTCATACATTCACCCCAGAACAGAGATCTGGGCCTAAATCCATTGTCTTTTTTGCTCACCATGCCATTCCATGTTGGACCCAGCCATATGCAAATCAGACATGACCCTGCGCCCAATGGGAGCAGTTCAGCCCGAACTGCCTGGCCAGGTCCTGCCTGGACTGGAAACAAGCATCCTAGGACCGGTTTCGGGCTTTCAGCCCTCATCAGCCAGAATAGCTTGACTCCAGTGGCATGGAGAGCACGGGACCCAGGTCTGGGCATACAAAAACCCACTCGGGGTGACAAATGCAAAAAGAACAATTGATGAACAGATTGCCGAACAATGTCATACATCCACGCCAGTACAGAGATCTGGGCCTAAATCCATCGTTTTTTTGCTCACCATGCCATTCAAGGTTGGACCCAGCCATATGCAAATCAGACTTGACCCTGCACCCAATGGGAGCAGTCCAGCCCGAGCTGCCAGGCCAGGTCCTCCCTGAACTGGAAAAAAGCATCCTAGGACCGGTTTCGGGCTTTAAGCCATCATCAACCAGGATAGCTTGACTCCAGTGGCATGGAGAGCACGGGACCCACGTTTGGGCATACCCGTCCTACTCAGGGTGACAATTGCAAAAACAACAATTGATGGACAGAATGCAGAACAATGTCATACATTCACCCCAGTACAGAGATCTGGGCCTAAATACATCGTTTTTTTGCTCACCATGCCATTCCAGTTTGGACCCAGACACATGCAAACCAGTCTTGACCCTGCACCGAATGGGAACAGTCCAGCCCATACTGCCTCCCTGGACTGGAAACAAACATCCTAGGACTAGTTTCGGGCTTTCACCTCCCATCAGCCAGGATAGCTTGATTCCAGTGGCATGGAGAGCACAGGAGCCACATCTGGGCATACCTATCTTACTCGGGGTGACAAATGCAAAAAGAACACTTGATGGACAGAATGCAGGGCAATGTCATACATTCACTCCAGTACAGAGTATGGGGCCAGTACCCATGTCTGGGCATACCCGTCCCTCTCGGGGTGACAAATACAAAAAGAACAATTGATGGACAGAATGCAGAACAATGTCATACATTCACCCCAGTACAGAGATCTGGGCCTAAATCCATCGTTTTTTTGCTCGCCATGCCATTCCAGTTTGGACCCAGACACATGCAAACCAGTCTTGACCCTGTGCCCAGTGGGACCAGTCCAGCCCAATCTGCCAGGCCAGGTCCCTCCTGGACTGGAAAAAAGCATCCCGGACCAGTTTCTGGCTTTCAGCGCTCATAAGCCAGGATAGCATGTGAGCACAGGACCATGAAGAGCACAGGACCTATATCAGGGCATACCCATCCCACTCGGGGTGACAAATGCAAAAAGAGGAATTGATGGACAGAATGCAGATCAATGTTATACATTGACCCCATTACAGAGATCTTGGCCTAAATCCATTGTTCTTTTTCTCAGCATGCCATTCCAGTTTGGACCCAGTCATATGCAATCAGTCAGTCCATGAGGCACAGTGTCAAGCTGGGTCTGTACTGAGGTGGTGAAGTGAGCTAAAGAATGGTGATGGATTTAACCCACATCTGTGACTGGAGGTGAGTGTCTGAAAAGTTTCAGCGCTCCGTCCATCATCTCCTTGTGCTTGCTTTGTTCGTCCTAAGTTGGCAGGGTATGCCCAGACATGGGTCCCTTGCTCACTTTGCCACTTAATTCAAGCTAGCCTGGCTGATGACGTGTGTTACCCAGAAACCAGTCCCAGGATGCTTGTTTACGGTTCAGGGAAGGCCTGGCTTGGCAGTTCGGGCTGGACTGTTCCCATGAGGCACGGGGTTTAGACTGATTTGCATATAGCTGGGTCTAAACTGATGTGGCGAAGTGAGCTAAAGAATGGTGATGAATTTAACCCAGATCTGTGACTGGGGGTTAGTGTCTGAAAAGTTTCAGCGCTCCGTCCTTCATCTCCTTGTGTTTGCTTTGTTCGCCCTAAGTTGGCAGGGTATGCCGAGACGTGGGTCCCTTGCTCACTTTGCCACTGGATTCAAGCTAGCCTGGCTGATGAAGGGTGTTACCCAGAAACCAGTACCAGGATGCTTGTTTCCGGTTCAGGGAAGACCTGGCTTGGCAGTTCGGGCTGGACTGTTCCCATCAGGCACAGGGTCAAGACAGATTTGCTTGCAGCTGGGTCTGAACTGACATGGTGAAGTGAGCTAAAGAATGGCGATGAATTCAACCCGGATCTTTGACTGGGGTGAGTGTCTGAAAAGTTTCCGCGCTCCGTCCATCAACTCCTTGTGTTTGCTTTGTTCACCCTAAGTTGGCAGGGTATGCCCAGACATGGGTCCCTTGGTCACTTTGACACTGGATTTAAGCTAGCCTGTCTGATAAAGCGTGTTGCCCAGAAACCGGTCCCAGGATGCTTGTTTCCGGTTCAGGGAAGACCTGGCTTGGTAGTTCGGGCTGGGCTGTTCCCATGAGGCACAGGGTCAAGACTGATTTGCATATACCTGGGTCTGAACTGAGGTGGCGAAGTGAGCTAAAGAATGGTGATCTATTCAACCCAGATATGTGACTGGGGGTGAGTGTCTGAAAAGTTTCATGGCTCCGTCCATCTTCTCCTTGTGTTTGGAGTATTCACACCCTCTGGACACCCGCACCCCCATGCATAGTAATGCAGAACTTACCTTTCCAGGGCCTCCACCTGTTCTTGGTGGGTAGGTATGATGGCGCCACCTTCCTTCCTGGGTCCTCCCCTGCTGCTGGCTGCACTTGTCTACCGCTGCTCCGCCGGCCTCCTAAAATTCCATTAACAGGAAGAACTGCAGTGCGCATACGTGAAGGCATGCCTGACCCTTTAATATGGTCATGCATGCCTTCCTTCATGCATGCGCACTGCAGGTCTTCCTGTTACTTGAATTCTAGGAGCCAACTGGAGCAGCTGGACACAAGTGCAGCCAGCAGCAGGGGTAGGTAAGTCTTACATTCCTGTCCTCCTAGCACCGGTAACTCCGCTTCACTGCAAGTGCAGAGTTTAAAAAATCTTCATGGAGCGGAGTTAGCGACCCAGGCTTATCAAAAATATGCCAACATATTGTGAGATTTTGAACCGGAGAATATTGGGCGTCCTGGGGGTTTCTTATCATCCCTGTGAATTTTAGGCCAAAAGGAGATCTCTGGTAGTGTAGGGTGCTTTTTTCAAGTTTTCAAATTCTCTAGGCCCCAGGATGTCTGACTCTAAACCTTCCTGTAAATATGCTAGCTGAAATAAAGCAATTTCCTTTGGGATAGTGTGGGGTAGAGGACATAATGTTGATTTCTTTCGAAGGCCCGCATGAGCATCAAGGCATGGAATGGAGAAGATATCAATATTGTTTTTGCTTTTCACAACAATGAGAAAATAGGACAGCATAGAGAGCACAAATAAAATATTTTATTCATGATTATTTCAGATAACACAGCCAGTCCAAGTCCTGAGGAGGACTCCTAGGAGGTTCGAAACGCATTGACACATTGGCTTGGGGTACAACCTGCATGAATGAGGCATTTAAGTAGACAAATCCACCAACAAGGACTATTCCACCACAAACTAAGTCTATGCAACAGCCCCCAAGAGTGTTCAATTACCACTAACTTTTGAATAACATTGATTTTTTACCTCTGGTTTCAGTTTAAAAAATGACTGGCACTTCAAGTAATTTCACAAGTTTAGTGTCTTCATTTGTACACAAATGTTATTAATTTGCATCTAATTGTTTAGTAAATCTTGCATTTTTTAGTTTGATATGATTTTTGTGATGCATGTCTAAGTCTAGCACATTATAAGTTATCTATGTTGAAATGTGTTGTTATAGCTCTGTGTTTATTGTTCATGTACAGAACAAAAGTACAGTTCTATGCCCATGTATAGATAAAAAGCACATAGTTGCCATTTGATGACAAGAAGCAAAGTTGCAATGCAGATGAACTGTCCCCCTACTTTTGAGTTATTTATAATTGAAAGCATTCTAAAAGTGGCAATTCCAGAATTGCAATTTAAAATCCAACTTCACCATGTGTTGGGGTTGTTAAAGTGTGAGTCTCAAGACACCAAACATCAAATGTCTATCTTTTTCCAATTGGAAATTACATCTATAGATTGTAGTAAGGCATTGCCAAAGTTAACCTATGGGACAGATAGGCCTTGCAGTAGCAAGAAACAAATTTAAGAGTAATTCACTACCGGAGCATGTAAAACTGAAATGTACATTACCCACTTTTTAAATACACTGCACCCTGCAGTTAGGGCTGAATAGGGCCTGCGTTAGAGGTGACTTACATGTAATAAAAAGGAATGTTTTGGCATGGAAAGTAGGTTAACTTGCCAGGTCAAAATGGTAGTTTAAAACTACACATACAAGCTCTGGCATGGCAGAACTGAGACGTGTTTAAAGGGCTACTGAAAAGAGTGGCACCATCAGTGCTGTAGGTCCACTAGTAACATTTTATATCCAGGCCCTGGGCACATATAATGCACTTTACTGGGGACTTATAAGTACATGAAATATGGCTATTGAGGATGAGCCAATGTTACCATGTTTTAAATAGAGTGCACATTAACTTTAGCACTGGTTAACAGTGGTAAAGTGCCCAGAATAGTAAAGCCAACAAAAACAAATTCATCAAAAAGGGGAGGAGGAAGGCAAATGGTTTGTGGGTGATCCTACAAAAAGGCCCAGGTCCAACACAACCCCCCTACAGCCTAAATCCAGGGTAGAATAATCAATACCTTGCTGGACTTCCTGGTTTAGGCAATAGAACGTTGACAATGGCCAACTACTGCAGGGGCACTTGTCAGTTCTACGCCTTACTGTAATCAAGTGGATCCCTCTGTCTATACTCTCCTCACCCACTGAACCAACACATGGATAACCCTTCTTTCCAGCTGTGGACCCCATCTGTACAGCACTTAACCTTAATTTGCTCACAGATGCATCCAACTAGGCAGACACTATCATCATGACCAACAAAGGTATGTGGCCCATTCCACCTCTTGGCTTTTGTCCCCAGCCCAGAGAAAACTCTGTCCACAAGGACAACAGCCAACAGAGACGACTGCCAACTGTCAGTGTCCAGCGCCAAGTCAACCAGGAGTTGACATAGCCCTAGAAAACGGTGGCTGAACATGTGAGCTATCTGACAACCAAACTGTACAGCCCCTCAAAAGTGTTTACCATGCTACCCTTTACAACCATCCAGTACCTTGCACATGTAACCCACAAAAGCTCCTCAGACTGGTGAGACAGCTTCTGGCTACCCCTGAATCTTATCCTGCATTCTTCTGGGGTGAATCCATATCTCTTGACAAGAGTCTCCTTCATGGAGGGATACCTCAGCCTGACACTATTTTCTAGAGGCAGTAGGGAAACACTAACATCTCAATGTATATGGCTCCATAGGTCAGCTCCCCAGTCTTCAGGGATCCTGTTTGCTTCTAGAATGGCCTCATATGCATCAACATACCTGCCTATGTCATCCCCCTCCTTGAATAGACTATAAGCCTGCTCTGGACAAAATACCCAAACATGCTTTTTCAAAGCGTATAGGTGTTGCCTACAAGAGTGTAGGTCATTGCCAATGTTCTAGCCATGCTGCACAGTATCGTGGATGCCGTGCAGCATGACTAAAAAAAGTAGCTGCCTTGTCATTTTTTACCCATATGCATCTACAAAAGCAATAAGGCTTTGTTTTATTACCAATCCAAAATGGATTGGTATATGAGAAAGAAGAAGAGCAAAAATGCTTTTTTAAAGCATAGCATGAGATGGCCTAAAACAAATCATAAAATGAGTGAGCAGGGGAGAAACAACAAGGTGTGTGAGGGGAAAACCAACAAAATGGAGAAAACACAGGCAGCAGAAATCAACGGCGGTGGGAGAAGCACATAGGCAGGTTAGAGCAATACGAGTGTGGATGGGGGGAGAAAAGTACATGGGTGAGACAGTGCTCTGTGGAAGCAGGAGTAAACCGCATGAGGAAGAGATCTGGAAAAAACATACACTCTCCTGAGTGCTTAAAAAAAAGAAAAAAGTAGTTCCCTAAGAGCGAGCAGAGGAAGCATAGAAGCCATCCAATCAAAGAGATGATTAAGAGGCTGTGCTACATGGGGGAACAACACAAGATGTACAGGCTGAAGCAAGGAAAGCCATGCAGTAGAAAGCAAGCAAATAAGAGTGACAGTAAAGCCGAACTGTGGTAAGCAATCAGTGGGCTTCAAGCCCCTGTATGTTCTTGGCAAACCCACAAAATGTCTTTTACAACCAACTAAACATAAAAGTAGTAACACAACTTATAATATAGTTTATGCAAACAATGATAAAGGGTTTTCATGGCTAATTAGTATCCAGAGATGTTGATATCACAAAAAGTTTGATTGTGACAGGCTCACATTTTCATGCCATTACAGAGCATCGGTTGTCTTGAATCATGTACAGAAGGCTCTTGAAAATTCTCTTATTTGTGGCAGACGTGCACAATCAAGATGAGAATCCAACATTAAGATTTACTTCACAATGGGCAAAGTTCAACTGGCAAATTCACATCCAGATTTACCAAATCCCCCATGAGGGATGTTTTATTTTCTACCTAACCCTACCTTTTGTTCTTCCCCTCCTTGGCCTTCTTCTTCTCCTTCTTCTTCAAGTTCTTCTCTCTCTTTTTCTTCATCTTCTCCTTCTTCTACTTCTTCTTCTCTTCCATCTCTTCCTCCTGCTCCTACCACCACCTGACGGACTTCGGTGCTTGAAATATTTCCTTTATTCATGATGATGATATTACTTCATCCTTTTTTACCATGTAAGATCACTCCATTTACGCTTCTTGATGCAATGGTAACTCCCTTTGCTTAGAGAATAGGGACAGAATAGTTTGGTGAAGGTTCTTTGTAGAATGATTACTCACGGCTATATTTTTCCAGGACCACAGACACATTACTCTCTTTCCATCGTCAAATTCACAGTAGCAGAGAATCATCATGTCTTAGAGACCTTATTGTGTTTCTAATATATATCCCCTCCAGTCTATAGTGCCTTCCCTGTACTACAGTACCCACATGAAATTGAACCGTTGGACAACTTCCCACACAACCTCAAATGTAGAATTACCTTCTCTGGCTTTGAGAAATACAGCTTTTACAAGTGCATGGTTTGGCTTAGCAGTAATTACAAATCTCTAAAACTATGAAATAAATAAATAAATAATATATCTCAGTTTAAATTATTTGTGGCATGCCACCACTGCATCTTCGGCTTTACACCCCAAAGTCACAACTTTGCAAGTACTACAGCTTTCAGACCCCTTGCGATTGTGTAAAGATGTCTACTGTTCTACCCTTATGCCTCAGGACACTACATTCTTAGGGGCATATTACCAACGATTAGCGATATTTATTGTTAACTAGGCTTAGCAACGAATTTTTTAACGTTAAGCATCGCCGGAAATTATCGCTGAGATATCTTGCTATTAGCAAGGTTTATCTCAAAAGCGATAAATATCAGGCGAAGTGCGTGAATATCGCTGAGAATACAGCGATATTCACGCATTAGCGACAAAATGCTCTTAGCCACGTTATCCACCTCCCATTGGATAACATGGCTAAGAACTGGTCTGAGCAGACGTTATTTTTTGGCAATAGCGGGAATATTTCCATCGCTACGCCCGCGTTGCTAATAGGCGATAGCGACGTTAGCGACTGCTTTCAGTCGCTAACAGGTTGGGTACGCCCACTTTGCATGTCATTAGCGATAAATATCGCTGACATGCAAAGCGGGCCCCAAACCGCTCGCTATCGCCTAAAGCTGTCGCTAACTGCTGTTAGCGACAGCTTGCTAATAGAGCGATAGATTTACAGCCGCTTAGCGGCCGAAAACGGCCGCTAAACCGGCGATAATTGCCTATCGCCCTGCTTGGTAATATGCCCCACAGTGTTTGCCTCCTCCAGCAATGATTGCCACATGCTCTCAACTCCAGTTGGGTGAGTTCTTTAGGACAGGACACCTTTCTTGATCACTTCAAATGTCCTGTTTTATCTGATTGTTGCTGCTGCCGCCGTTTTTAATGATTTTCATGTGACCTACTTACACGTATGTGTCACAGAGGACGCATGCCACTGCTCACCTGTGTGCCTCACGCGTTGAGCACCACACACCTTGTTTGGTGCATTTTCACAGACCATTTCGCAATGTATTATGGTTACTAATTGCTGTCATGTTACGTTTTTATCTTTTGCAGGTTGAGTTAGATCTACTAGTGCCACTTTTTAGGGTGCTGTACAGGAGGTCACACATTCACCTCAATGGGGTCCTGACCACTACCAAAAAGTGTAGGTAGATCAATTCTTTATTGGTCCTGATGAATTGCCATCACTTGATTTAAGGCAAGAAACATGTCAACCTATTTCAACAGCACACGTTCCCACACACCTTAAAGTGGGAGGGTGCGTCTTTTGTTTTTAACCAGGGCAGTGGCCACATCTCATTAAAATTGTTCTGAGTGAACCACTGTTCCCTGTTTTAGCCCACACTACACCTTATCATCACCTACACTCACATTTACACTAAGGGCCCTTACACGCACTACACCCATTGGCTTGAAAAAAGATCTCTGCCAAGTAGGCCCCTTCTAGGGCGCCTGATCGGGTATTGCACCGCCGACCCGAGTAGGAGCAGGCCAGATGATGAAGCAAGACACCCGCTTGTTGGGTGTGTGAGGGTCTTTTTCTGCAAAGGAGGAATCCCTTTCTCCTGATCTTACATTCCTTCGCACATCAGAGTACATCATCCCCCCCTGTTAAATCTGACCTCCACCTGCTTTTTTCGTTAGGGACTTCATACTGTGTTTGTTATGCAAGTACTGCGTTGAGTCACCAAATCCTATGTAATGTATTGCATTGAAAGTTGCTTCATGTCATTGAAAGTTACATTGCAAATAGAACAACCGCAAAGGTGCACCACAACAAGCAAGACAATAAGTGCAAATAGTATTTAAGCACAATGAAGAAATATTTCTCAAAGAGATGTTGATAGTCTTCTTTTAATCTTTATTTTCAGTTTGCAGTAAAACATACAGCCGACGCGTTTCGTCCCAAGCTGGGACTTCTTCAGGGCTTTAAGTTTATGATACGTCGCTTGTGGAGAGAATGTGAGAGGAACCGGGGTCCAAGGGGCGCCTTCCCGGATACTGTAATCCCGATGTACGAGCCGGAATGTATATTAGTTCATTCCAATGCCGAATTTACAGGGTTGGACTGTAAGCATGCTAATAGGCGATGAAGGCAGTGCTAAACAGGGTTCCTGAGTAGTGTAAACGGTCTTGCCACCTTAGTTTGTGTCTGTCTTAAGCCGTCTACTGAGTGATTTGTAGAACTAGTAGTGGACAGATGGTCCTATTTGTCCAAGGGAGGAGGGTGTGGGCACTGTGTACCAGCAGGCCGTTCCTGGTAAAACGGCCGGCGCCCATCCACAGCCCTCGTCCCGCCGAAACTCCCACAGCGATGTCGCTGTGGGAGTTTCATAAAAGGTTTAAAATGTCTGGCTTCCCTTAAGTAATGCTAATGAATGTAGGGGGGGCCACACTAGAGTCATGAAACAGTGAAACCCTTGGTGAAAAAGAACTTTGGGGCATATCAACAGCGATTAGAGATAAACATCGCTAAGCACGTTTAGCGATGTTTATCCTATCGCTGGATTCCATCGCCGTGATAGCGCTTTATCAACAACCCTTTTCACAACGGCAATACGAAATCCAGCAATAGCGGGGAAATCGCCGTTTTGCAAGGAACATCGCTGGTTTTCCAGCAATGTTCCCTGCAAAATAGCTATAACCTTGCTGACACGGCCCTGTGGCCGTATCATCATAATCCACCCCCTATGTTAAGCATAGGTAAGTCAGGATTTTAGCAGACGTTAGTTTTTGATGAAAACCGCAGTTTTCAATGAAATCTGACGTGTGCTAAAATCCTTTGGGCTGCCTTGTAAATATTGTGATGTGCACATCAGCAATATTTTACAAGGTAGTCCATCAGGGGTACATTCAGTGACACCCACTTTGCATCTCATTAGAGATGCAAAGGGAGGTGTCTGGAAAAAGGGTGCTAACATGCGATTATGCACGTTAGCACCCTCTTAGAAACAGGGGGATCGTTTTATCTATGCTTTTTTGGCTTTTAAAGACAAAAAAGCGGAGATAAAGCCCTTGTTAATATGCCCCTTTATAAGTTTATTAAGGCAACATAACAATTTACATGATACAGCCCAGATGCGCATCACTATGCATTCATGTAGCTTTAACATCAGGCTATTCATTTAAGGAAACATCTGTGCACTCAAGTCAATGCACATGCAGCCCTCCGAAAAATCTGCAATTTAATGCACACTGCGAAAATGTGATCTGCCAGATATCAGTCTTTTGCACTAATGTGAGTATAAGAAAATTGAGAAATGCAGCAATTTATTAAGCAAAGGCCTTAAGAATGTAATTGAAGTAGAAAACAACTAAAAGAAATTAAATAAGAAATGACTGAAATCTTAATTGGTAGTAGCCCTCCTTAATAAGAGAAGAGGGGGCAGTGACTTTCATGCTGAAAGTCTTATGTACATATGTTTTCCATAGTGGAGTAAACTATTGTCTGTAAGTGCAGGTTTCACCTGCATAAACATTTTCAGATGGCTTCGATATTTACATTGTTACAACATTGTAATTGACAATGCATATGAAATCATGCAGTCCCCTGTTCAAGATTGACTATTTTCTAAAAAATGTTGATATCTATCACAGTGAACTTTCGTAAAGTTGGTTACATTCTTGGGAGACCGACCTTTGCTGCACAATTTACTTGATGTATTATTCTGCATGTCTGACAGGCTCTTTATCTTTCAGCAGTGGGACTGTGATAAGACCTCCCAACCAAAATAAGTAGCACATTAGAAAAAATCTGAAGAATGTAAATAAGACACACAGGGAGAAGAAAGAACAGCAGCACATTCTCCTGACTGCTACAGTGATCTTTAGTCAGGCTTGTCTCCAAACAAAGACGGTGGGCTTGATTCACAAAGGTGAACTTACATTTGTGGGTAAGTTCACGTTTTTTCGATATTCACAAACCATATTTTAATTCTAGCTTTAAGACTGCTGAGACTCAGATGTGGTGGAGCACTCAGCACAGAAAAAGGTAGGCCTGTCCTATCTTTTTATTTTACAGTGGTACCACATTGCCACTACCACAGTATCATAGTGGGGCATTGCACTGAGTACTGTGATGCTTATTTTTTTATGTTTGGAGTTTTCTGCTGCAACTATGAAGACTCCACAGTCATAAAGCTACTATTAAATCACACTTTGTTAGTAACGAAAAAGAGTAAATTTACACAAAATTGTAAGTTTACCTTTGTGAATCAGGCCCCTATAATCGCAAAAAAAAGTAAGGCCTGGTAGTTCAATTTTAAGCCCAGGGGCAGATTTACTAAGAGCTTGCGTCGTGCTTGCGTCATCAGGGCTACACAGGCCGTTAACTGGGATTTACTAAGTCATACAAAGCCGCCCTTTTGCGGCTCTGCGTGGTTTAGTAAATCCAAAGTAATACAAAGAAGTGTATTTCGCAACCTTGCATTACCTTGCGTAAGGGTGGCATTCCATGGGTGAAGTGTGGCGTGTTCCCAGTAGACACCCATGCTTTTTGACAGAATCCCAGATTTGCAAAGGCCTATAAACCTGGGACTGCACCAAAATGGTGCACAGCTCACCTCGGTGTTCTGAGAAGAAATATCTTATATTCCCTCATTATCTCTTCTTTGTAAACGTGCATTCAGCAGCACACATACAAAGAGGAAATGCCTGTCAGGATTGTTTTTGTGGAGGAATGTGTCCCTTCCTGCACAACAACAATCCTGATCATAACCATAGTTAACTCATACAGCCAGATTCATCAAGCCGAAATCGGCTCGCAAAGGGCCAGATTCTGAGAATCTGGCCCTTTGCGAGCGCTATTTTTGCATTTGGGATTCATCATTCCAAATGCAAAAATCGCAATTCTAAAAATCGCTACATTGCCAATAATTGCAGTTAAGGAATCTCAATTTGAGATTCCTTAAATGCAATTCATGAACCATTTAAAAATTGTGAATTCGCAATCTGGGGCCGCTATTTACCGCGAAGTCTAACTACGTGGTAAATAGCGAAAAGTTGTATGTTACACTCATATGTCCTATGAACATGTATGTGCACAACACCAGTGTACATTACCATTTTAGGGGTGCTACAGGGTGTCCTTTGGACACCCTGGCACCCTTGAAATCGCTTCCTTATTTGCGAATCGGTATTTGCTAAAAGGCCCATTGGAATGAATGGGGAGTCATTCCTTATTTGCGATTAGCAAATAGCGAATCGCAAATAAGGAAGCTGTAGAAATCGCAAAAAATATTGCGATTTCTACATGAATCCCGTTTTACGAGTCTTTAATAGCGATTCCTTAAAAATCGCTATTAAGGACTCACAAAACATGACAATGATGAATCTGGGGGTAAGTGCCTGTGTTGGCACTAGCCAGCCTTAAGTGTGTCAGGGCTCTAGGAGACAGAATAAATGAGTCATATCTTAGTAGATATGGTGCATTTCTACTCTTTCCCTTTCATGCAATGCAGCACAGCAAGTTGTCTGCTGTGTTGCATTGCAGGAAATATTGGTAAATCTGCCACCCAGCCTGCAAAGATCTCTTAATGGGAGTGCAATTGAAATGACAATTTCAGTTTCAATGAACTATATGTGTTCATCCTTAAAACTGGTAAATTCCACCTAATTGGTAAAGTTACATATTTGCCATTAAATAGAGTCCAATTCACAAAACCTTTTTCAGACTTCCCCATGGCCAAGGTAGGAGATGTCGATTTTTAAGGCAGAGCTTTTCTCACGCCTAGGTCTGACATACATACTTAAAATGTATTCAACTCTGCATGTAACAGGCTGGTGAGTCTCAAGAGGGAAGAGGTATCACTTATTGCGAAGGATGCCTACAGAGTTTTCCGTAGTTGTAAGTGACCTCTTTGAGGGTAGAGTTAGACATTACCAGAGAACTATGAAGTGATGGACAGAGAAATACAATACAAATACATATACACTCAGGCAAAGCAATGGTTGTATGACATTACCACACATGGTTTTACCATGCACATCCTTACATTACATGTTTACCCACACATGCCAGTACCATGTTTGTACATTCATTCACATTACAAGTATAATTACCACACTAATAACTACCATGCAAACTTTCACCACACATATTATTATTTTGGATTTCTTTTATTTAGATTTGTATGTGTTACTTTTAATGTTGTTTATAGCATTCATTTTTTAAACGCTTTTAGTAAAAAATTAAAATACATGTTAAATGTTTCTTTTTACGTATTCTCAAAAGATGCCACCACCAAGATGGCAGATCTCGTTCACAATGTAGGTTCGATAAGTAATGTGGAAAAAAACTCACCATCTCCTATACTAATGATACCCTATGCACCAAGTCGGAAGAGTGAAAGCGGAGCCAGGCATTTCGAGACTCAAACCCTTGCCCGCAGAGCATGCATGATGTTGGGGTCGCTGAGACTTCAGAGCATACATTCTGGATCCCTCCCCAACAAGGGGAGAGGAGTACTTTGGTCACGGGCACACTTAGAAGAATGAAGGAGGGAAGAGGAGGGGGAGGGGGTAGAAAACGGAGCGTGGACACAGTGTCCAACATCCGGCAGGTAGGAGACAGTTCCCAGAGTTAAGGAGATCAATCCCAGTCCTCTACTATGTGAGACTCCCTTGTCACTGTGGACTCTCTCAGAAGGGTCTCTGAGACTCCAGGGCAAAAATTCTGAATCCATCCTCAACAAGGGGAGTAGGAGTGCTTTGGACAAGGGCATACTTAAGGGGCGGTTTTAGGGAGTCAGGCTGGTAGGGCTACATATGTTACAAGTTACCCATTTTCACAGAAGGTGCGTCAATTACAGGTTGCATCAGTTTGTTCTTGGCGTGTAGAGGGTAAGGGGATAATGTAAAACGGGTGACAGGGAGGGAGACTGAGTGGAGCATAGGCACAGGATAAACAAAGCATGGAGGGGAATAGAGATTCAGGGAAAAGAGGAAAGGAATTGGGGAGGCCAGCAAAGAATTACAGAGGGAAGAGGTGGGTGAGGGGGTAGGAGACATGGCGAGGAGACGAGGAAGTCCAGGCTGGGCCCGGAGGTATCAGATTGCTTTACGTGAGGATTAAGACAAGTTGCAGCGTTACATCAGTTACAATACAGGTAAATTTGTTGCTAGAGCAGTCAGTAAACATAGAAAAACAAGATCGATGGAGGGAGGAAAAGGAACATAACGGGTAGATGAGGAAGAAAAACAATGTTTGATATCCAGCAGGGTAGGTGCCAACCAAGGGGGATGACCCAGAGTCACGCTCCTCTGGGATCCACCGGGCATCAACCAAATTTTACTCCGAGAAAAGTCCAAACAATTCTGGATTCCCCCCTGGGGGCAACATCATAATTCTATTGAAGCAGCATTGGTCGCCTCGTCCTCCAGCTTGCCCCCAGTGAATGTGAAAACAATAGTGAGTGTTTGGGCATTTGCGCAGGCACCTAGTGGAAAAGCTTCATGTTTTCACTAAGTGTCGACACGTATCCTGAATATTGAAGGTGTTAATTGAGGATCAGTATAAATCAGAAATAATGATGGGAAAAAGTTGTTTCATGAACTGAGTCTATGTTCAGGCTGGGGCAACATTATCCTGTGTCTCAAGCGCGGCCGCCATTTTAAGGTCAGGCCGTGCGTAGGGAGGATTTACATCAGACATGCCAACCCTCCCGATTCAGGCGTGAGACTACCGATTTGAAGGCTAGTCTCCCGCCTCCCGATTCCTACAACCAAACCCCGATTCCTCTGGGGTTTCAGCTGACATAGCTTGGTATTGTGTAAAGTGCTAATTCTTCCAGCAAAGAGTGGCGATGCAGGGCCTCTCGAAGGGGTGAAAGATCCAACAAAGCGTCATTAAAAAGGGAATCGTCTTTTAAAGACCTGCGAAGTATTAGGGGGGTGGGGTGGTGGGAGGGGGGGGCTGTTTCAGCCCGGGCTGCCACAGGGGGGCGGGGGGTGCATGCACTGCCAACAACCTGCCAGGACAGTGCCCAACACTTGCATCACCCTCTCTGCCATTATGCTCCATGCTTCTGAAAGGCAAGAAAAAAACGTGCATTTACGTTTCAAATGTCCGATCATACAGCAGCACACTTCCAAAGCCCATGCATGCCAGTAACCCGATTCAAAGTCCCATTCTCCCGATTTTTTTTTTAATCTCCCACTTTGCTCTCCTGAAATGTTGGCATGTATGTTTACATGGGACACTATTTCAAATTGAACATACGTCCAGATAGACTTTTTGGGAGCAGCCCAGCATGCGTGGTGTGGCACTCGGGCGAGAGCACCAATCTGCATTTTGATGCCTGCCGGTCCTCTAAGCCCACATTAAGATTGCATGTGGCTGTTCACCGCTCCGTAATGCCCCCAGCAATTTTGAACAAAATGGCTAGGCTCCCGCAGCGAGGAGATCAGCTCTGCCACTGCCAGCAGGGATATCCTTACATTGATCTCTCACCCACTGCCTTCTGTTAATCCGGGGCGTTTGTGCAGGAGGATCGGTCGCGTCTCACTCACCGTATCACGGAGCCAGGAATGCCGTGGCATCCGCACACTTTAACACACCAGGGCACGCACCTTCCTTGTTGCGGTGCCCGGAGACAGCTCCTCTACATGTTCTGGCGTGGGACACCTCCGTCCTCCGGTGCCGCGTTTGAATTCAGCCGCAGCACCTAACTGCGGCGCTCCAATATCTTGCGCCTTCTGTGATCGTGGCGGGCCCACTCACACGCTAGCCCTCCATCAGGTTGCCGCTGTTCAGACTCAGGCCGCCACATTTGTAGAGCGTGCTACTTCTTCCTCAGCTCATGGGTGTGTTGCGGCTCGGTCCAACCGCCATTTGGTGCGCCCTCGAGGAGGAAACACGAAGGTAGTGTTTCTGGCCAGTCGATTACGGAAACCAGTAGAGAAGCATACCAGGCGGTCCCAGAGGAGGTCAGCTATAATGCGCTGACATTCGTGGGGCGTGATCTTCGGTGGATCCTCAGATTTTTAACAGATCATGGACCTGGCTGGCCTCCCTACCGTGCGGGCATCTTGCCGTTAGCCCAATGGCGTTGTGCTGGATCCTGGGATGTCCAAGTGGGCCCTTACTGTTCCAAGACGGACCATCTGGAGAATGATCACTGGCCCGTGCCTGCCCTAGGTGAGCGCACTAACTTCCACTTTGCACATGAGACCCTCCTCTGCTTTTTCCCTACATATAGCGTGCTCTGCTGAAACGTGTAACGCAAGAAATAGATATTGTTCAACTCATGGTGTCTGGGGTCACACCACAGACACCATGGCTTTGGAGGGGAACCCACACCATCTGTACTAACTCACTGAGCTACTTTTAGCAGACAAAAGCAACCACACATCACACCCCATAGTGTTACTCATTGTCCATCTGATTCCCTCACCATTTTATTGTTTTAAAGAATGGCTAGCTTGCCATTGTAACCCCCCTACCCCCCCGTCCAATGAACCTGAATGTAATGCTCAGAAGGGCAGCATTTCAGTATCTGTGGCCCTTGTTCTTTCACCTGGTACCCGCTATGATGAGTACACAAGGAAAAACTATTCACCCCGTCCTGGTAACATATTGTGTAAAATGCCATTGTTTATTTCCATTGTAAAGACATGTATGGTAATGACTCACATTTATTTTCGTTATAAAGACATGCGTGGTGATGACTCATGTTGTAACTGTTATTCGGTGTTAAAAATGCTTGGTTATGTAGGTCAAAGTTAAAACGTTGTTGTGAATGCTGTTTCCCATAGGCAATGCATGCACACACATTCTCAATGTTGACCCATTGTCTTTGGATGCCAAAACCACTGGAGCCAACCACTCAGAAGAATCAATTTCTTCAATCACATCTAACCTTAAACGTTTATTCAGCTCCACCTTCATAGGGTCCAACATAAGGTTTGAAAACATCCTCACTATATGAACTATGGGTTTGGTCTTGCTTTTGAGGATAATTTTGTGTTCAACTGCACTTAATAGCCCAAGATCTTCCCTAAATACATCAGGAAAATCCCTCATCACATCATCATCCTCACTGATGTTCCCTATGAGCATGACTTGGTCCACAGCATTAGGATTTAGGGTAAACCCAAGATTCTTTTGATGTTGTCAGCCTAGGAGGTTAGCCCCAAGTCTGGGTGCATAAACTTTGCCTACAGTTTCATGCCCCCTAAAATTGATACTCATTATGGTGTAACCAATTAGGTAAATGTTGGTTCCCCGGGAGAGATGTCAGTGGACCACAGGATTATGTCATTCCTGCCAAATATATTTTCCCAATTTTTGTGCCCAGTGAGGGTAAATGGAGAACCAGGATCTGCTAACACAGTAACCTCTTTGCCATCAACAGTAATCTAACATTCAGGCATTACTACTCGTCCTACATATATTTCAACATTCGCTTGGCTTACAACATGCAACTGGCTGTCTGAAAGGCACAAGATGAAATGTTGATGTAAGTCTGGCTGATCATCCCCACATTGCACTATAGTATTCCTACAAACATTACACTGATGTCCTTTTTTCCCCACACCCTCTAGATGTCATGTTCCTGGCATAATAATTGAGACTGCTGGCTAAGTGTTTTGGGTTGCCACAATGGTAACATTTTGTTTTTTAAATATCTTAAGTATCTTTGGCTCCACTTCATTTACTCTTGGTACATTCGCCCTGCTCATAGAATTACGAGTACCCACTTTGTAAACTGGAGTGTAAAATGTGTCATAATCCTCACAGTAAATGTTAAGGATGGCCACTTTATCAAATAAACTGATTGGCTTCTGCCGCATCTCCTTAACCCACCTTGCTGGGTGATCCATTCCTTCAACAATATCCACTGCATCATTAAGAGTGGGATTTTAAGTGAGTAACTTCTTATGCACTATAGCGTTGTTGGTGCAACACAACAATTGATCTCTAATAAGCGACTCCATTAAATCTCCACACTCACATGTGCGCACCAAACTTTTGAGTGAAGCTATATAGTTCCCCACCTTCTCTGTTTTACCCTAGACCCTAGAGTAAAAAACGATGTCTTTCCATGACAAAATAAATCTTGGAAAAAAATGATTTTCCAGCATTAACACTGACATTTCAAAAATGTATCCACTTCACATTCGTTCCATCCCCATCTACACCCACTTCCGAAAGGCCCTTAAAACCTTTCTTTTTACCCAGGCTTTTCCTTCTTAGGCCCCCAGATTCCCTCTGTGAGCCCTGACCAGGTCCCCAGCGCCAGGAAGCCTCTTGGCCGCAGTGCGCTTTATTAAATATCTTTTTCATTCATTCATTCATTCATTCATTCATTCATTCATTCATTCATTCATTCATTCATTCATTCATTCATTCATCTCCTTTGGCATGCCCTATGGGACACACTTCTTTCACCTCAGATCTCTACCAAATAGTAATCACGGCAAAATTGGGTTGCCAGCTTCTAAGAGGAACTGTGGAGGTGGAAGCATACTTGCTGCTGCCATAATGCAAGTATAATGGTGTATAAACAATTAAGGCAAACATTATTAAATAGCACAATAATCTAAAACAAGTAAATTATTTATAAGCCACCAAAATGTACTAACATAAGAATTTAAAATACTTGTTTACTATCATTTCTGTGGCTGTGACTTTGACTGGCTGGCACAATTGGAGACTTTTCTTTAAATCTGGCGAATTCAGCTCACATACTCCCAAATTGGCAAAAGAGAGGAAGCAAGGGATAAAAAAATTATAAAAAAGTAGTAATAATGATAATTATAATTATAATTATAATTATAGTAATAATAATGGTTTCACTAATCAGTAGAGCATGTAGAAAGACCTCGCCATGGCAGTAATGTGCCTGAAAATAACATTTCACCAATATAAGTGCTGCTAAAGTGTCCTTTGTTAAAAATGAGCCAAAATGGTGGAGAGGTTGGCGGTTTATGCCTTGAGCAAGACGTGCAGAAAACGCGAAATGCAATGGGACTTGAGCTAGGCATCTTTCTGAAAACGCAGAAACTGCCTGTCAAATACACAGAGGGAGCGCGGCTGACTCCCCCTTCTCGCTGCTTCAAGGACACAGAGATCACAAACGTCAGAATCACACTGGCGGTAGCCTGATTACACGCATGCACAGTGCATGACTATCTCTACTTCAGAGTTGCTCGGAGGGCAGCTAGTGAGATGATTCACACTCCACATGTCACAGGCCTAATCACTTCACCGACAATGGGTCACCGAACAGGGACGGGCAGCAGGTAGGCCTCTCGAAAGAAAGTAAGTATTGTAAAGATTACTGGCAAGGCACTCACGTTTGTACCAAGACAACTAATCATAGGGGAGTGGCACAAAAATGTAAAAAAGAAACCCATGGAGAGCGTGCGTGCGGCGGTACAAGATGGCCGCCATTTGAAGAGCTCTGCTTGATCGAGCTACACTCTTAGAAGAAGGGATCCTTTTCCAGCAGCGCTGCTGCACGGCAACAACGGACTTCATTGTGGGATATGACCTGGCACATTCTGGCAAGTTTCTTGACCAAAATGCAGTCTTTCTGACATTTCACCTATTATTTTTGCCTTCAACCTGATGCGGCCGCCATTTTGTCTACCCTCACACGAAGTGTTTTTTTTCCCGCTTAATGCCGTCTTTTGTGTTCTACTGCCCACAAATATCCTTTGCTATTGAAGAGGCTTTCTGCTTAATCCTTGCTGTGCTGGAGCAGTGGTGTTATTCAATTCACATCCGTTTTTGCATTTTTTTTTATTCACCTCACTGCTATGGATACAAACAATGTAAATAAAACTGCATAAATAAACAAGGAGGATAGAAGTGTGAGTGCACTTCATCTTATACAGCATTCGTTGTCTATACAGGAAGTGTTGTCTATCAGCGTTTTCATTGGCCCTTTTCATGCAGCATCTTTATTTCTCGTTGTTCTGCTATCTCTTGTGCCCTACTGCCTGCATTCTCCCTTTATCATTGAAGTGGCTTGTTTTTCATCATCCCTGCTAAGCTGGAGCAGTGGTCTTCTTCAATTTCCATTCGTTTTTGAATTTTAATTCTCCTCACTGCTTTGGATACAAGCAATGTCAACAAGACCACATAAATAAACAAAAAGGGTGTAGGTGTGTGCGCACTTCTTCTCATACAGCATTTGTAGTTTGCACAGGGATTGTGGTTTAGCAGTGTCTTCATTGACCCTTTTCATGCAGCTTTTTTTCTGGTATTTTGCTGTACCTCACATTTCAACGCTTTTTATCGCTGCACTTTGCTAAACACTTGTTGTTCTATTGATAAACATAATGCTAGATACTTTCAACTTTTCTCTGGCACATTCTCTTCGTTAACATCAGTGTTGTTTCTTCTGCTGCCTCCAATTCTGCCTTTGTCTATGACTTTCCTGCTTAATAAATTCAATATGGATTCCTCACATTCAAATAAATCTCAAGGGATTTCTTCTGGAGGTCGTACAGAGCCAACGGTGTCTTCTGGTAAACGTATTAAAAAGGAACCACCTTCCCCATCAATATCGCCACTTCCTCTCACGTAGGAGGATATTATGGAAGAATTGCGACTTATTTGTCCTTTCATGACTGATACTGCTGCTACTCTCCAGAGGTTAGATGACAAGTGGTCTGGCCTTGATACAAGACTTACTGATGTAGAACAAAAGGTTAGTGATGTTCAGGATGTTGTTGCCAGAGTCGATAACCTTACTAAAGAAGTCAGCCAACTTAAAAAGACTACAGAGGATTTGAAAAATCTAAATAGGCGCAATAACCTCCACATATATGGTATTTCGGAAGGTTCAGAAGGGTGGGATATGATTCAATTTCTGAAATCCGAAGTCCTTCAAATTGTTGGCCTCTCTAAACCCACGGATTTCAACATACAAAGAGCCCATCGTCTGGGGACAAAGACTACATCTTCTACATCCAAACCTAGAGCTATAATTGCTTATCTATACTACTATTATAAAGAGAGAACACAAACCTTTTGGCAAGGTAAACGCGGGAACCACAGCACCAATCCACACACCCAATACATTGTTGTAATCCTCAGGGTGTGCAGATGGACATAGGCTATAGAAAATTTTAAAAAAACGTAAATTTAGAAATATAACTTAAAAAAAAAGAAGTGCCCTGAAAGTAGCGCCGGCCGCGACGCTGACGGCCACGACGTAGCGCTGGCCGCAACGTATGTGATGACGATGAGGAGCGGTGGTGAAGTGAAGATCTCGGGGAGGAGCGGCGGCTCAGGTAAGGCTCTGGGACACGGGACGGGAGGGAGCCGGTGCGGGAGGTTGTCCCGGAACAACTGCAGTAAGGCTCAGGGTCTGGGGGCAGCATTTCAGGCTTGCGTGCACTCCCGCCCCGGCCCCCGCCCGCCACGACATTGTCCGGGACACAGACAATGTCGTGGCGTGCGGGGGCCAGGGCGGGAGTGCACGCAAGCCTGAAATGCTGCCCCCAGCCCCCTTCTTCCCCGGGCAACGCTGGGGCGGGCTGCTACTTTTCTTCTATATTCAGACCTTATGACGATTCTCAACGCAGCTAATCAACATAAGCAAATGCTTTGGTCTTGACATAGAGTTTTCTTCACCCAAGACGTCTCTAAACCAACTGCTAATCGTCAGGAGGAATTCCTATACCTTAGACCTGCGTTAAGATCCATGAATGAACTCTACTCCTTAATCCATCCCTGATTCTTCAAAGTAACATATAAAGACAGAGCTTTTAATTTTGAAAATCCTGCTGACCTTCGGAAGTTTATTCATACTCACATAGGAGAACTAATGGAACTGAGCAAACCCTAATGGTTCTGTTATTGATTCTCTGTTTAATCTTGTTTTATTTTATTTTACTATGTAGTTTGTGAGCTATAACGGCTTCCTGTTTTTCCTCTCCCATGTTTCTCAGGTTGCACCCCTGCAGTTTCGTTGTGCAGATGTTGTTTCTGTTAATTGCCTGATGTTTTGTATTGTCAATATTTTCCCTCCATATTTTGACTATTGATGTAACAATTTCTCTGTTCTTCTTTTTCCTCGTTTCACAGGTCTCCTCCTCGCAGCTTTGTTGTATATACCTCTTATTCATGTCACCCCGATGTCTGTATTGTGCAATCCATTTCGCTGCCATCGCTTCCTAATTGTTTGGTAAGTTCCCTTCATTTGTCTTATTTGGTTACCTTTAGTCTTCGGACTTCATTTTCCTTCATTTCTTTTCTCATAACTATTTTATAGGTGATCTATTTTATATCTTTGTCTCTTGCTCATGCAGCTGTCTGTTTCCTCGCCATCCCCCTCTCACAGTCATGTCTACTGGTCAAGTGTCTTCTATGACTAAAGCCACTTGGCTTTTTGTCATCCTTCTTTTTACTTCACCTCTTGGGGGATTCTGTGGGTGAAGTCTTTTGCTCTCCGTCAGTGAACAACAAAAATGGTGTTATTATTTTGTTTCATAAATCGTTATCTATTCAGTAAACTGAACTGAGCTTTATAATACTAATGGTTGTTAACTTTTTGGAACGATTTCTCTATGCTTCTCTCCTCACATGCGACTGATGATTTAATCGTTGGTGATGATTGTAACCGGCTCATGGCCCCCTATTTAGATCGAAAATCCCAAGCCAGATATGTACCCAATAAGATGCAAAAATCCTTTTTCAAAGCTATTTCCTCCAGAGGCCTTACAGATTTCTGGAGGATCTCTCACCCCGATACATTAGAATTCTCCTTTTTTTCTCCTGTACATGCATCTCACTCTCGCATAGATTATATTTCCCTCACTCAACACACTTTCCAATTCATGACTAACTCTGAAATAGGTTCTATCCTTATCTCAGATCACGCCCCTGTAATTCTGGATATTGATTACCCCTCGTCCATTCCCACCACTCAGCGTTGGCGTTTCAATAATACCCTTCTCCTAGATCCCCAGTTCACTGAACACTTTAACATTTTCATGGAGGAATTTTTCCACAATAATCTTCACTCCTCATCTCAATTTAAGTACATCTGAGATGCTTTTATGGCTGCCGCCAGAGGCTACATTATCGATTTTGTCTCTCGGAAGAAGAAAAAAGCTCTCTCCCAGTCTTCACACATTCTTAAACAAATAAAAGAGCTTGAACATTTGTTTTTCACCACTAACTCCTCTGATGTCCTTTCCTCCCTTATTAAAATGAAAATGCAATACAATAAGCACTCATGGGATGCCGCTTGCTATAACCTTCTTAAATTTAATGCAAAAAGGTATGGTGGTCGCAATAATGCAGGTAAATCCCTTGCAAATTATCTCAAAATCAAGAAACAAAAATCCAAAATTACTATTATTACTGATGTCCAGGGGAATCATCATTCCACTGATGATAAGATTCTTGACGTTTTTATCCAATATTACTCCTCTTTATATACTCCGGAATCAATCCCTTCTTCTGCTCAAATTGATTCTTTTTTTCAAACTATTCCCAAATCCCCAGACACTTGGATAGATCTCTCCTCCCTCGATGTACCTATCTCCGAAAAAGAGATACTCCATGCCATTACTCCTCTTCCCAAAGATAAATCGCCTGGTCCAGATGGTTCCACTGTTCGCTTCTATTTTCATTTTAAAAACGTTTTATTACCACACTTATTTTCACTGATCAACAATTTTCTTACCATGGGGGAATCCAAGGGTTCTTTTACACAGGCGATGCTATGCCTACTCCCCAAGAAGGATAAGGATCCATCTCTCTGTAAAAACTATCAGCCCATTTCATTAATTAATACAGATTGTAAAGTATACGCAAACATTTTAGCCATTCAAATAAACAATGTTATTCCTGATCTTATTATTATTTATCAATCTAGGTTTGTCAAAGGAAGATCTATTACAGATAACTCAAGAACTTTTCTTACTATCATTCACCTTGCTTCAAAAATGGATTCCCATGCTTCGGCTATTACCCTAGATGCAGGAAAAGCATTTGATAGGGTTAGCTGGGATTTTATATTTGGTGGCACGGTTTCAGTCCCCCCATTATTAAACGTATTCATTTGTTATACTCTACCCCCTCTACTTCTATTTGGGTTAATGGATCTCAATCTTCCTATTTTCCTCTACATAGAGGTACTAGACAAGGTTGCCCCTTATCTCCCCTTCTCTATATTTTAGCTTTAGAACCAATTCTTGGAAAAAACTTGACGCTCAACGTCCTATACTGGTTTTTCATATGATAAAAATGATATCAAATTCACCACATATGCTGACAATATCTTACTCTATATCTCTAATCTACTCTATATCTCTAATCTAACTTCTTTACATGCACTCTTCTCTTTATTAAGAGAATACTCCCTAGTTTTAGGTTACAAATTGAATATAGATAAATCTGAAGTATTACCTCTCAATAAATGTTGCCTTCCTCACAAGTTTGACAGCTCTGGTTTTGAATGGAACCCTAAAAGCATCAAATGTTTAGACATCTTATATACTAGTAATATCAAAGAGACTATTAAAATTAATCACAAAGATATTCTTACAAAACTCCACTCACTTATAGATAGATGTCTCCTTTATTTTTATCTTGATGGGAACGACTGGCAACTATTAAAATGGTGCTTCTCCCTATTGTTAATTTTTATCTTTCAATGCTTTCCATTTCTCTTCCCCTTTACTTTTCGACACTAATAAACTGCACTCTTACCAAATTCTTATGGAATAATCGCAAATCAAGGATTTCTCTTTCTAGTCTTCAACAACCCAAGGATTTGGGTGGGGTTAATTTTCCTAATCTTACTCGCTTCCACTCTGCTTTCACATTAAAATTAATTTGGCCTTTCTTAGCAGACTCCTCCTCTCCTCCTATGACAGCATGGAGTACAATAGAACTAGCGCAACTCTCACCTTTCTCTTTTCTTACAGCTACTCGCTTATCTCAACCCCCCAAGCGTTTTCTCACACACACATTCAAACTTTCAAAAGCACTTGCCCTATTAATATTTCGCTCTTTTTTTATCACAAGCTCAGTCTCATTCTCATTCAGATTTGGTATAATAAATTCTGAAAGATTAATAATAAAGCGCTCTTTTGGAAAGAATGGATCGATAAAGGCGTTATCCTTTATGGTAGTCTTCTCAAAGATAATTCTTTGAGGGACTTTTCTGATATCCGTACATCCTTTCAATTGTCGAACACATGTTCTTCCCAATATCCCTTCCTTAAGCATGCCCCAACCACCTTCATATCCCAACATCGTTCCCTATCCACTACTGCCCCGTCAGACTCCCCTCCACCGGATTTCACTACTCCTCTCAAGGCTGCTGCTATTTACAAATTACTTTCCCGTTCCACTCCAGACCAGCTCAAATCTAAACTTGAGCTTACCTGGGAAAGGGATCTATCACAGGAATTTTCCTTGCCAGTTTGAGAATCCATTTGGTCTAAAATACGCACTGTTTCTGGCTCAGACAGTACCACACAGACTCTATATTTTTTTTATAACCGGCTCTTTTTCACCCCCTCTGATTTATTTAAATTCAAAGCCTCAGACTCTAAGAAATGCTGGTCCTGTTCATGTGCTGATATCAATTTTTTATATGTTTCTTCATTGTCATTTTGTTAAATCCTATGGTCCCATATTTGGTTTAAGCTAAATTATATTTTATTTCACATTTTTCTGGGTGGCTCTTCTCCCATTTGGAATGTTCCATGCAATGTGCGTAAATTTATAGATTTGTTCATAGCTATTTCTTTGCAGAAAATCACAACAAACTGGAAAGATACCTCGAAGATTTCTTACAGTGCTTGGGGGAATCTGTTATGTCATCACCATAGACTCGATTGTGCTTTTGCTACTACTGTACCTCTTTTGTTAAAAAAAGATTTGTTATGGTTACCTTTAACTAATTTCCTTTCTAGACATGTTCCTTAAATCTCCCTTATAATCTATGAATCAGTTTGCCTTTTCTTTTCTCTTGTTTCCTTTTTCCCTCTTTTTCTTCTCCTTTTTTCCCTCCCCTCCTTTTCTCATCACAAAATACCTTTAAAAGGCATTTTCTCTTGGTACAGTTTCTAATATTCCCTTTTGGGATCTTTGGTTCTACCAATATATTGTGTTAATTTTTTTGATTTATTTTATTGCTTCTTGTATTGTAATGATGTTTTACATTGTTTATCCGATCTAATAAAGCTTTCTAAACTTAAAAAAAAAGGAAACGCATATGGCACTTCCAGTATGCGCATACACAGGCGCTTGTCAGAAGTGGTGGAAGGGCACTTACCTCTCAGTTTTACTCTGATGTACTAAGGGGTCGAAATTCATCAAAAATGGCCCTCAGATGGCTGGTCCAGCACACGCAAGTTCTTCGGAGAACGCTTCAACTCATTGCGTCTGTTAAGAAGACACAGACGTAACTGAGCAGTTTAAATCATATTTAATGAAGCGTTCAATTCGGAGCAGTACAACCAATTCAACCCCTCTCCACACCAACTCCCAGCTCATTGCTACGGGTACCCTACATTCTAAGGGATGCCTACAGGGATCCATAAGATGCTTCACCCTTAAAGGCATAGATTGGCCACAACAATCTGCTATTATACAAGCTGTAAAAAATCTAATAGTCTGCAATTCTACAGTAAAAGTGAAAAATGTGTTTTTGAACACAAACACAGATTCACTGAAACACTGATTTTGTTGTTAGGTCTTGAAATGTGATAAGAACTAACATTTAAAAGATGAAAAATCACTCAAAATCCGCAATTACGGTTTAGTGAGTTCACTGAATTTGAATTTGAGTTTATTAACTGTTCAATTAATTAAAATCATTACAGTAAGAAAGAATAAAACTGTTGAGTAAAACAATGATCACATTAAAACTATAAAGACTGCTGGTTAAAAAGTTTTTTTGTTCAAGTAATATATCCCCTCTCTGCTGCACCCACTTGGACCGTCAGCCTTTATCATAAGTCCTTGCACCAAGTTTCTTAGACAGCTTTGTAGGCCTTGGTGGTTTTCTCCTACAGGGAGCCATTGATGTGGTGCGATTTCTTTAGGGCGGATGGATAGAATCATGGCTCATTTGAGAGGAGGCTGCATTGATCCCCTTATTGTACCACGCTGGTGGCACTGGTTTGTTTGTGATCGTTTGCTGTCTTTAAAGCCATTCTAATCAGACAAATGAATTTCCCAAGACTCGCCAAGGTCATCGTGGTTATTCTAGAAAAGCACAAGGCTGATGCTTTGCGACATGTCTTTATTCCCTTGATGATGCAGGCTGGGCGGAGAAGACGACGGCGTTCATTCGTAAGGGAGGGGCAGCAGCATAAAAGGTGAAGCCAGGATTCTCTTGTGTAGGGGCACAGTCTGCACCTTGTATTTACCCCATTACGAGCCCATGTGGGGTTAAATTCAGTGATTCCTAGAGTACACAGTCTCATAGAGAGGATTTTAGTTCTGGCTTGTGGTGTCAGGGCTTCATTCACGTAGGGTTGTGCCTTGCCTACCATGTAGGAACTATTCAGCGGGTCTAGGTGGGGCTATAGCGTAGGGATTTAAGATCCAGTTCGAATTAGATTTTCAGAACTTGTCTATGGCTTTTTTCCATGCATTTAGTGGGATTTCTGGCAGTGGTATGCCATTTTCCTCGATCTTTAGAATATTGAGTGCTTTGCCAAGACTGGTGTGCCATGCTGATCTTGGCCCTTCGAAGATGGCTCTCAATTGGTATCTTAGGGAGTTTGTTGGGGCCCTTATAATCATTAAGTATGATTTTATAATCTACCCTTGGCACATCAAGTCTGGCCTAACCAGGCCTTGCTCCAATCTTAGTCATGACTTCCTTGCCGACCTTGGGATAGAAAAGACTGATTTTTATGCTTTGGCTTGGATTGCTGTGAGAAGGGCATCTTGCGTCCCTGGAAAGGCCTGATGGCCATAGCTGATGGCTGGCAGCAATTTTGCTTTTATGGCAGTTAATATTGGTCCGGCCGTGGGGCTTATCAGATGTAAGCTCAGTTGCTTTAAAAGGAATATCACCTTATTGGCCTTGGATGACTGCAGTTTCAGATGGACATTTGCATTGGCCCGTTCCGTAAACCAAACCCATAGGTAGTTATACTCTGCCACTGCACTGATCTGCAGATCTCCCGTTCGCCACTGTGCTTTCTTTTTCAGATGATAGCTCCCAAAAATTATGACCTTAGTTTTCCCTTGGTTTACTAGAAGGTTGTTATCTTTGTTGAATTGATTCAATGCATTTAGGGATCTCTGTAGGCCCACCCTCATGTGGTCCATTACAGCTGTGTTGTCGCCATATTGTAGGACCGGCAGCCTCATGCTGCCTAATCTCAGTGATACTAAGCTGGCGCCTTTCAAGGCATCCGCCAAATCCGCCGTGTACAAGTTAAAAAGGATGGGCGCCAGCACGCATCCTTGTTTCAGCCCGTTGTTTGTTATTATTTTAGGGGACACTGTACCAGCGCTGGTTTTAACCCGCACCCAGGTGCCATCATAAAGTGATCTGATTGCCTTCAGTAGGTTTGGCTGAACGTCCCAATTTTCTAGTTACCGCCATAGCCTATTTCGTACCACTTTATTGAATGCTGTGCTGTAATCAATAAAGCAACAAAAGAGAGGAGGGTTTTTTTTCTTTATTGCTTCAGTTGCTAGGTGCGCTAACGCCAGGATATTATCCATTGTCGATGCTTGTGGTCTGAAGCCAGTCTGATAGCAGGGTATGATGCTTTTTCCTTCTGCCCATGTCTCGGGCGTATGAGGCGGGCGTAGTGAGTTCACTGTAACTTCTGCATCTGTGGGGAAGAAATATCGACAACAAAAATATAGTTGAGAAGAATATCAACGGACAGGTAAGTAATATTGATTTCAAAAATATTGTTGTAATAAATATCATTTACAAAAAATATAGTTGACAAAAATATCGATTTATTAATAATGTTAATAATGTTATGTATTTTAGTGTTTTTAATGAGAATTGCTTGTAATTTTATTATATGTTTTGAATTTTACTAGTTATTAATTAATTTTACGTTTAATTCTGTCATTTTAGTTCCGTAGTGGGTTGTGGGTTTATAGGGGAATAGGGTGGGAAGTAATTTAATTATATAGATTTAAATATTAATTTATAGTAGTTCCTTTTGTTTTTTTAAATTAGAATTTTTCGTTTTAAGTTCTGTAGCGGGTTGTGGGTTTATAGGAGAATAGGGTGGGAAGTAATTTAATGATATGTTATGTTATGCTAAGGAATTTGTAGAGCGCACGTACACCAGGCGGTTTCATGGTGCTGAGTTCAGAGGAGGAGCGACACTCACAGCATAATCGGCTTACTGATATGACTGAGAAAATAAGAAGGTCTTTAACAGTTTTCTGAAGTGTTCATAAGGGGTTGCCAACCTCACGTCCGTGGGGAGCGTGTTCCAAAATTGCGGGGCTAAGACGGCTAATCTGAGCCCTCCATGTTTTTTACGTTTAAATGAAGGGGTGATCAGGAAATTAGAATTGGACAAGCGCAAATTGCAGGGAGGAGTATAGTGCTGGATCCTAGAGTAGATAAAGTCTGGTCCTATCCCGGCTAAGGCTTTAAAGATGGTACATCCTAGCTTGAAGGTATAGTGAGCGACATGCAGTGCGCAACTGATGATATAAAAACCTCTCAGCAAATGGCTCTCCTCAGTGTCAAGCGGGGGGTCGAAAACTTCCCTCAGGGTAGAGGTCAGCAAAAGTATGTAATTTCAGTGCAGTCGTAAGTGTCTTGCCCACCCCACTCACCATGCATGACAGGATAAGATTATTTTCAAGGATCATTGATGGTGCATAAAGCGTCCCTACACCTGCACGTTTCTGCAATGCCCTCCATGCCCAGCACAACGTTCCTGCAGTATCCACATCACCTCTAGGTCTACTAACAGTGCGATACAACACCACAATTAGCGACGTTGGCGCCACTGAGTCCCTTTCAACCGCAACGTGAGGCTGAAATGATGTCTTGTGAATCCAGAAATGAAGGAACTGTGCCTGTGCGCACAGCGCGTAAAGCTACATATCAGGCGCACCCAATCCGCCCTGCTTCAGTGGGAGAGTCAAAAGGTCCCAGGACACCCTGGCCTGCCCTCCC
Organism: Lissotriton vulgaris; assembly: GCF_964263255.1. Lineage (NCBI taxonomy): Eukaryota > Metazoa > Chordata > Amphibia > Caudata > Salamandridae > Lissotriton > Lissotriton vulgaris. The sequence continues at coordinate 627,084,973 of NC_141691.1, read as the reverse complement.
GCCCACACCAAAGACAACAGCTGGGTACGCAGCAATTTGAAAAAGTCTTTGGTTAGGGGCACAGGCACATTTACGAATAGATAAAGAAATTTAGGCAGGACAATCATCTTTGTTAGTGCCACCCTGCCTGCTACGGCAGAGGCAGTGTTGACCAAAGGGCCACCTTTCCCTCCAACCATGTATAAGCCCTCCCTAAGTTTAGTGACCAAATGTCTTGCAAATTGCGACTGAGCCATATCCCCAAATATTTAACTTCCGCAGCCTCGCAGCGAAGAGGAAATTCCGAGCTAACCTCCCTTTTGCCATCAGTAAGAGGGAATATCACGGACTTAGACCATTTAATTCCTGAGAGCCCTCCGAACCTTATGAATTCTCGCAGCACTGGATCTAAGTTCATCACCGGGTCGAGGATATAAAGGGTGACATCATCCGCGTAGAGAGAGATCAAGAGGCTGCGTGTACTGAAACCAATGCCCCTCGCAGTATGGTGTTGTCTTATCCGTGCAGCCAAGGGCTCCATTGCAATTGCAAATAGAAACGGGGACAGCGGTCACCCCTGTCTCGTGCCTCTCGATATCTGGAAAGGGTCCGATACTAAGCCATTCACATGGACTCGTGCTCTGGGCTTCTCATATAGTAATTTCATACGTTTAATGAATAAAGGGCTGAAACCCATACACTGGAGGATCAAGAATAGATACGACCATTCCAAGGAATCAAACGCCTTGGTGGCGTCAAGGAATATCGCTGCAGCCTGAACACTGGGGTGCAAATAATGGATGACAGAAAATAGCGTCCGCAGATTGTGCGACGTCGATCTACCTGGAATAAAACCCGACTGGTCTGGCAATGCAATCATTGGCAACATGGGTTGTAGGCGGTTCACCAACAGTTTGGCATACATCTTGACATCAACATTTATCAGAGATAGTGGCCTGTAGGAATCTAGTTCAGTGTCAGCCTTGTCTGGTTTCAATAAAGTTATGATCATAGCTTCCCTCATCGACGGAGGTAGAATTTCCGTCTCTAGCGCTTCCTCATAGACCGCCAGTAGTTTAGGGGCTAACTCCTCCGCATATGCTTTGTAGAAAGCAGTCGTCAGACCATCGGGACCTGGGGCTTTATTTAAAGGTAAGCTCTTGATCACCTGTATCACATCCTCCTTTGATATGGGTAGGTCCATGTATTCTCTATGAGCATCATTGAACCATGCCAAGGCTATAGATTCTAAGAAGTCCCTCATGTTATCTGGATCAGCCATCCCAGTCGTTTTATACAGATTAGAATAGAATTCCCGAAAAACTTTCAGAATGTCCCTTTGGCCTCTAATCGCCCCCCTTGTTGTCCTTAATCTCATGTACAAACGCTGTCCCCCTCATCAGCCTGATCATGTTTGCCAATGTGCGCCCTTGTCTGTCTCCTTCGCCGTAGCGTCTGACATCTGCATATTTGCCAAGGAATTTCACCTCTCTACTGGCTTCCTCCTTGAATTCCAGCAGTTTGGATTTTAAAAGGCCCGCATCCGAACCTCTGATTGCATGAACATTTTACTTTCCCAAGTCCGGACTTCACCCTCCAGTCTAGCTAATGTCCCCCTGATGGCCTTCAGTACTCCCGCCTGTTTCGCAATGCACTGCCCACGTATGACCACTTTAAATGCATCCCAAAGAAGAGCTGCAGTATCAACTGACCCCTCATTTATCTCAAAGTATAGCACAATATCTTTTCGAATCTCCTCCTTAAATGCCTCATCTAACAAGGCATTTTGAGGCAGTCTCCAAGTAAAAGCATGTGATGGGGCCCCAGGTAGAGCTAAACGGAGGAGGCAGGGTGCATGGTCCGACAGTGAACAGCCAAATGGGCGACCTCCATTGTCCAAGACGCCACCTCTCTCGACACCAACCAGAAATCCAATCTAGACCAGGCTTGATGTTGGGTGGAAATGCACGTGCCTTCCCGTACATCAGGGTGTCTGTCCCTCCAAACATCCAATAGGTCCCCATCAAGCATTATGTCATGTAGGGCGTCTCTCGCCTGTGGGTGTAAGGTCCTAGCTGTGCCTCTCCAATCTTCCTCGTCAGACAGTATGGCATTGAAGTCCCCCCCCATATCATTGTTTGACATCCAATAGACCTAATCATGGACCACATCTGGCGGAAAAAATCAGGTGAGTCTGTATTCGGCCCGTACACTGCAGCCAACGTTACCAGTATACCTCCCAGCCTCCCGTTCAGTAGCACAAACCTCCCCTCTGGGTCCACCTGTGTGTCGATATTTTTCCAATCAGTATCTCTCTTTATCAGGACGGCCACCCCTCAGGCATAGCTGGAATAAATAGCAGAATATACTTCTCCCCACCTGGTACTCTTGAGCCTTTGTGATAGTGTCACATTTAGATGGGTTTCCTGCAAAAAACATATATCTATATCATGTCTTGTTAAATAAGCATGCACCAACCTCGCTTTTCTGCAATCATTCAATCCCCGAATGTTCCATGTAACAATATTCAAAGTTCTGCCCTTAGATGTCATTGCATGGAATTTAACATATATTGATGGCTCTTCCGGAGCCGCCTCCACATCGACACTGCTACTTTGCTACAGGAAAAAGTCTGACATTATGGCTGAAACAAAACAACATCCCACAGTCCGTCCCTACCCCCACCCACACCAACCCCCCAATTAGGTTGTAGTGTAACCCTCCCCTGTGCAATTGAATCAAACAACAACATTCTTTAGGGAACCTTCCCAAGAGGGCGTGGGTAATCCGGCTAACTCCCCCACTTTCGCGGTGCGACCGGGGTGAGATATCTATTGCTAATCGCGCGACATTTTGTGTTGCAACACAGACATTAACAAGGTCATACCGAATGTGGGGGTACTCCGGCAGAGACCACACACAGTCTATGTATCAAGCCTAATATAGCGTAAGGCAGACCTCAAACATCCCGCCTCTTGCTGCAATAACCAACAATCCTAACATTCAGTCAATAACAGTAATTCAGAGAACAATAGATCTGGGCATTCAGTCATTGTTGCTTAGTCTTCCGGTTTCAGATGTAGCTGCAGCCCCCTTTTTTTAGTTCCTTTCCCAGCCACGTGTTTCGCAAATTTGAGTGCAGATTTCGCATTCGTAAAGAAGTGCGCCTGCCTATCATGGGACACCTTCAATTTGGCTGGGTACAAAAGCGAATACGGGATTTGCGCTTGCATGAGCAGACGCTTAGCTGGCAGGAATTCTTTCCTCACAGCTTGCACCATTAGGCTGAAGTCAGGATAAAAAGAAATGGTGTTCCCTTGGTAAGTGACCTGGCCTTTCTCACGTGCCAAACAGAGTATTGTGTCCCTATCTTGGTAATTCAACAGTTTTATCAATATGGGACGTGTGGTACTTCCCACCGGTGGCTTCGGGCCCAGCGTTCTGTGCGCCCTCTCCACAGTGAACACCGGCGACAGATTAGGATCAAATAGAGCATGCAGAAGGACCGACATATACTTTTCCATTTTGGACATCGCTGTTGTTTCCGGTATGCCCGTCACGCGCAGGTTGCTTCTACGAGAACGCGCTTCCAAATCTTCGTTTTTCTCTCGTATTACTCCCAGTAGCTTATCCATATTTAGTAGTTGCTCCTTTGTTTCCTTTTGGAATTCGTGGAACTCCACTTGCCTGTTTTCTAGAGCATCCAATCTAGTATCGTGCACAACCACCTGAGATTTCATCGTGTCTAGCTGTTGAGTGAGGGCGTCTAGCTTCGAGTCAATGCTTCTGAGGCTCGAACGCATTTCCAGTAAGAGGGCCTTTACACCTTCATCTCCCAACTCAGATTGCGCGTCCATGTCCGCACCACCTTGTGCATCGGCCTCCGTCTCAGCCTGTCTGGTCAACCGACTTGATTAGAAAGTTATCTTAGGCTGTTTAAGTTCTGGTTTGCCCATAGTGTCCACACGTTGGTGCAACTCCGCTGGTTTGTACTTTCAGGAGCAACCTCCAGCGTCACAAACTTAAACTTCTTAGCTTTCCCCTTGCCACCTCCAGACCTCATCACATCTATTCCCCATCTAGTCACAGAGCTTGCAAGGCCCAGGGTGTGCGCACGTGATTAATCACTGGCACCTCCTTGTGTAGTGGGATATGTGGGCAATGGTTCTCCCATGCAGGTCCGCTTGGCCCTCGCCCTCACCTCACTTTGCAGCTCTGCATCCAGGCCATGGACACCTTCTCTCCATGCAAGTGTCACCGTGCCACCACTCTCGCTTCGACAATGCTTAACCAGTTATCTAGCGCCCTGTAGATTGGTTAAGAGTCCAGGCACTCCTCCGTGAGCCCAACTAAGCTGTGCTTCATCCCCCATAACCTGGGTAATTTCGTGCCTCGTGCACTGTGGGCATCCGAACCACCAGACGTGCCTCCACAGAGCCTCTCACCAGCCAAGTGCAACAGGAGCCGCTCCGCCGTAGCGAGTTTGTACCCCAGCCACGTGCAAGCTGCAAATGACAGCCGAGTCCCAATCATTATCGCTGTCTCCTCAGATCATTTTACCATGCCAACGCATCGCCTCAAAGCCAGGGCCCCCAGCACGCATTCAGGTCCGCACCCGCTCCGGCTGTACACCCGAGCTTCTCAGCAGCTCGCAGCTCATTTCAGGGACCTGCTCCATTTGGGCGCCGCCACTCTGCAAATAGTCAGGCCCTCACAGAGCACCCGTGCCCAGCAGCCAGTCCGATAAAGTTGCCACTCACATCAGCGCTATACCTGTGGCGATTTAGTTGCGGACCCAGAGCAGCGAGATCCACTAGAGCTCGGGGCTATTGTCCGTGTCTGTCCGACCTCCACCACTCACCGCAGTCAAGGCCTTCCTCTGCGCTTTCCGCCCCGGGCTCAATTTCTTCAGCGAGGCGGCAGTTCCGGCCTCGGTGTGCGCTGCTGTTCGCGGGCAGTTTCTGTTGCTGCCAATTGGCCTCAATTGCGGCACTCTCACCGCCGTTCGTTCAGTCCGTGTGGGCGCCACCTTTTCCCCCACCTCTCGGAGTGCACAGGATTACAACTCTAGCACGATTTTGCAGTATAAATGAAAGGATTAATCTTCCAGTCGGCGGAGCTCGCTCAGATGGAGGCCATCCCGCAGCACAGCTAGCCACGCCCCTTGATGTCGCAAAGGTTGACTGACAATTAGCCTTGCCGACTGATTTTGTACTAGCTGTAAACAATGCAATTGATAAGCCCTGATACCGGCATATAGTGAGTTACCATAATTGATGCGTGAGATTACCAGTGCTAGCTCAACCAGAGTTAAGTCCTCAGTGGTCAAGAACCTTCTGATCTTACGGATTCTTCGAAGATGGTAAAAACAAGAGGAGACCACTGAGCTGATTTGTGATTTCATGAATAAATTGCTGGTGATCAAGACCCCCAGGCTCTTGACAGAGCTACCGGGAAGAGGACGACTGCCCAGCATAAAGGGCCAAAAGTTGGAATTCCATGGGTTTGCTGTTCCACCAGTAAGGATGAGCTTGCATTATCGGGATTTAATTTCAGGTGATTATCATTCATCCAGTGACTGATGAAACACATGATAGATTGAAAATTAGATGCTGAAAAGGTGGAAGAGTTGATGTCAAACACTAGCTGAAGGTCGTCAGTGTAGTTGAAAAATTTGACCATCAGATGCAAGAGATACAGGTTAAACAAGAGGGGTGAAAGGGAAGACCCCAGGGGAACCCCACAAATCACCTTCTTTTTGTGGGAGGAGAAGCGAGCAAGGCGAACTGCTTGAGGCAGTCGGGCAATGGATGATTTACAATTCATTAAAACTGAATGGAGAGAAGACGGAGGTGATGGTGTTTGGAGGGAAAGAGGATGTTTGGTCATCTAGCTGGTGGCCAGACTCATTAGGAGCCTGCCCCACCCCTACCTCCTCTGCTAAAAATCTAGGGGTCATGATTGATCCCGCCCTCAATCTGGATAAACAGGTCAACAGAACCATCTCTACCTGTTGGGGCATCATCCACATCCTCAGGAGAATCAGACAATACCTATCCTTGCAGGCAAGGAAACAGATCACTGTTGCCCTGATTGGCTCGCGGTTGGACTATTGCAATGCTCTGTATGTGGGACTGAGTAAAAGTCTACTGCAGTGCTTGCAGGTAGTCCAGAATGCGGCTGCCAGGTTTGTCCTCGACCTTCCCAAACGGGCCTCAGCCACAGCGGCTAGAAAGCTGTTACACTGGCTTCCTGTGGAGGACCGTATCCGCTTTAAGATTCTGTGCATGACCTATAGGGCATTAGCCAAAAACAGTCCCACTGGTGTAGGATCCATCTTGTCCCGCTACACCCCTGCTAGGAACCTACGCTCCTCGAGCAGACTTCTATTGTCAGCCCCTCGATTCAGGAGAACTAAATGGGGGGGTAGGGCTTTCTCCACCTTGGCGCCCAAATGGTGGAACTCCCTTCCACTGGAATTAAGATCCCTACCCACTCTCCTGGCCTACAGAAGGGCCCTGAAGACTCATCTTTTCGTGCAGGCCTATATGTAATGGTGACATGCCCTTGTTTATGATATACATTGTTAGGCGCCTTGATGCCTTCGGGTTATTGTCTACGCAATATAAATTTTATTCAAATCAAATCAAATCTTGATGTCTGTCGGTAAGGTAGGAAGAGATCCATCTAAGTGCCAGGCCCTGGATCCTGGAGTTCCCGACACGGTTGATCAGGAGACCATGATTGACCGTGTCATATGCGGCCAATAGGTCAAGGAGTACCAGAGCCTGGGTAAGGCCCTTGTCATCTCCCCCTCTGAGCTCGTTCATGACGGCCAAGATGACTGACTCGGTTGAGTGGGCGGGTCTAAATCCTGCCTGACGGGAGTCAAGGAAGTGAGATTGTTCGATAAAGCAACAAAGGCAGTCTGTTACGTGGGCTTCTAAGATTTTGCCTAAATAGGGCGATAGTTACTGAGGACCAGGGGATCGGCATTGGGTTTCTTCAAGATGGGAACAATTTCAGTGGATTTAAGGGTGCCGGGGACAATACCAAATTCAAGGGAGGTGCTGAGAATTAAAAGAGGGGAGGATCTGGGGAGGTGAGAGAGGCCTTGCGTAGGATATGGGGAGGGCAACAGTCAATAGGGGAGCCAGAAATAAGTACCCTTTTTAGCAGACTAAAAAAAAAATTCCTAGAAATGAAGGGAATTTTGTTTGGAGAAGATGGGTTTTTACGTAAATCAGAAGATGGCAGTGTGGGCCTGGGAGGGGGGATACTGGCCTTAATCGAGGTGATTTTCTCTATAAAATAAAAATTTAGGGAGTCACATAGTACCTGCGAAGGAACAAGTTTCATAAAATGTATTGAATAATCAATGTGTTCATTGATTCATTAATAATAGTTTAATAATTAGATGTTAAATAATTTCAATTAGTCAATTAATAATTGATTATGTTAATTGTTTAATTAATTTTAGGTGTGTATTGTGGTGTTTATATGTGTAAATGGTGTGAAGGGTGGTAAGTAATAATTTTTTTATTGATTCATTATTAAATATTTTTAAATAGTTACCATTATTTATTTAGTAATTATTAATTGTAATTGTGCAATTATTTTTAGGTGTATGTTGTGGTGTTTATATATGTAAATGGTGTGAAAGGTGGTAAGTAGTTAATTTTTTATTAATGAATTAATAAATAATAATAAATTAATTTTAAATAATTAATTCATAATTATTAAATTGCATTGTGTAATTAATTTTAGGTGTGCATTGTGGATATTATAGTGTTAAATAATGTGTAAATAATTATCTTTTATTATCTTTGTTAATAATAATACATTTACATTTTTTTTTATTAATTATGTTAATATTAAAATTAAATTTAATAGAAATGTTGATGGTTTTGTTTTTTGTGTTTTGGGATCCAACGCTTTCCCTACTGTTGCACTCACTGGAGTGGGTATAGTAATTTGTACCCTTATGCTATCCAATGCTTTCCCTATTGTTGCACTCATTAGAGTGGGAATAGTCATTTGTACCCCTTCGGTATCCAGTGTTTTCCCTACTGTTGCACTCACTGGAGTGGGAATAGTAATTTCTACCCCTACGCTATCCAATGCTTTCCCTACTGTTGCACTCACTGGTCACTGGAGTGGGACTAGTAATATTTATCCCTCCGCTATTCAGCGCTTTTCCTACTGCTGCACGCATTGGAGAGGGAATAGTAATTTCTAACCCTACGCTATCCAGCGCTTTCCCTATTGTTGCACTCATTGGAGTGGGAATAGTATTTTTTACCCCTACGCTATCCAGCGCTTTCCCCACTGTTGCAGTCATGTCAGTGGGAATAGTACATTTTACCCCTCCGCTATCCAGCGCTTTCCCTACTGTTGCACTCATTGGAGTGGGAATAGTGACTTTTACCCCTACGCTATCCAGCGCTTTCCCTACTGTTGCACTTACTGGAGTGGGACTAGTACATTTTACCCCTCCGCTATCCAGCGCTTTCCCTACCGTTGCACTCATTGGAGTGGGAATAGTAATTTATACCCTTACGCTATCCAGCGCTTTCCCTACTTTTGCACTCACTGGAGTGGGAATAGTAATTTTTACCCCCTCGCTATCGAACATTTTAATTACTAATGTTTTTATTTTGTTAATAAATGTATGTATTATTTTTTTTAGTAGTTTAATGTGTTAATTAAAGATAAAATATTTTATTTTATTTTAAATTATTTATATGTGTTTATTTTATTTTTATATAATTAAAAAAGTTTAAAAATTAAATAAAGATAATAGTTAATAAAATGTATTAAAGTAAATATATGCATATGTACACATTTTTTGTTTATTTTTATTACATTAAGTTTATTTGTTATAATTAAAAGAAATATTACATTTAATTTAATAATATTATTTATTATTTAATTAATTTAATTTAAGTTATGTTATTGTTTAACCCTTTCGCTGCTGATGACGAGCTCAGCTCGTCATCACCCACGGGTGTCGTGTGCTGATGACGAGCTGAGCTCGTCATGAATAATGGTATTCAAGGATCTGCAGCACAGAGCAAAAATCCCCGCAGCAGCCATGTGGTTAAGCTCAATATTTTTTACATCTATATTTTTTACATCGATATTTTTGAGTCGATAATATTGTACTTACCTGTTTAAGTATAGAGAGTCGATTTCTTTTGCAATATTTTTGTAATCAATACTTTTACATCGATATTTTTTTCAACGATATTTTCACATCAATATTTAAACATGGAACCATTATATATGGCATGGTAAATGACATAATTGATGACACCACTGATGACATTGTGAAATCTTTTTATTATCATTTGATGTATAAAAACAATACAAGACGACCGCCTCAAACATTTAGCAGCAGGCAGATAGAAAAGTGGGGTGTATGGGAGGAAGAGAGGATGGGAAAGGGCAGCCACAGCCAGCATATAGTGTCATCACAATAGTTAATCATAGCGAGTCACAGAATATGGGCTTCATTTTAAAAGTAATGCTCCAAAGTTCAGGCATAAAACAGACAAGGAATAATGTCAGAGGGTGTGCTAGAGAAAGAAATTACATACAAAGCATGTTGGTGCGGACGGGGTATAGACAGATGACTGGTTGGCATCACTCAGACACGGTCCCCCCAACACTTTCACATTGTAAATGAACAGTATTAAGTATTAGCATGCACTTGAGAATGGGAAGTGTTCTGCAGCTAGGATGTGACTCTGGATACAGATTTCCTCCCCAGTGCTTAGTGAGTTGAAGCTTAGCCAAGAGCAGGAGCATAGCAGTCAGGTGGTGATGTTCAAATGAGATGTCTTTAACATAGCCTAGTAGGCTCATCATCGCCGTTTGTGGCATGGGGTGACCAGTGATCTGTTTGCGAGTGTAGTGTGTACGATATAGTTGATGGAGGAACTTGAAATGTATGAGTCACAGTATATAATAATGGGTGAGAGATCTGTATTTTTTTCGCAGGGTATGTCCTCTGCTCAGTAGTTAGAGGTGGGTCTGTGTCCAACACCCGTTTAACGAGGGCAGTGGAAGTCCGTGCAAATTGATGCTTTATCTTGCAATACAATGTAGAGACGTGTGATCAGCTTGCAGTGGGAGGTATCTTTCAGCATATGCTCCTACGCATGTAGCGTAGGTGGGGGCTATGGCATGTTGTGCTTGCCATGTGGATTGTTACTGATGCTATAGGAGGAAGTCCAGTGCAGTGTATCTTTCATTAAGATCAGGGGGAGAAACTGTCCATTGGGTACAAATCAGCATACTTAAACAGTTTCCGCCTATGTGCTTGTGTCTTTGAGACTTCGTCTTGAATCGTCTGTAGCATTGGGTTGCGTGGTATAGAGATGGTATAGAGATGGAGGGGGCATAATTTAGCACAACGTCGAAGTCCGCCACATGGCCATCTAACGCATTCTACTGTGTCAGTCCCTGTGCGTGTAGGTTTGTATGCTTGATATACTGTGGAGAACCACGGGACCGGGGAAGCCGGTCTGCCTCTACCACTAAGGGGCCTATTCCGGTGTCGGACGGACCTGAGCCCGTCTGACATAGATAAGGAGCCATAACCGACCGACCTGCTGTGGTCGGTTACGGCCCTGCAAGTACGATGTGACCACTCGTATACTTCACAGTGGGAGCATGCATTCAGAGCAGATTGCATGCCTCCATTGTGAATTGCAGGGGTGCAGTTCATTACTGCACCCTGTGGCCGGCACTCCAAGAGGCCTCCCACAGGGTGCGGGGATCAACGTAGGGGCACCATAGGTGCCCCCAGGCCTCCATTCGGCAGCTTCACACCCATGGGGGCCCTGCTTGGGGTCCCCAGAGACAGTTTCCGCCTGCCTTTTTGTGCCGGACACATTGGCACGAAAAGGCAGTGAAAAACTGCCATCGTACTCGCTCAGTCGTAAAGAGGCTACTCGGGGAGTACGGAAGGATCACCGAGCCCGTCGTAAGCCATCCGGAAATCCGAGTCAGATTCCATTGCGACAGAGCCTATCGGAATGGCTCGGTCGGAAAGGAATCCGTCCAACACGTTCCGATTTGGTCGGAAGGGCTCCGAACATGGTTCGGAGCCCTTCTGACCGGAAATGGAATCGGCCCCCTAAGTGTGGCTGGAATTTGGTGGGGTATAACCATAAATGTAGGTATTAGCCTGGGCACACCATGCATATAACACAAGGTCCCGTGCGTTGAAACCGCCCTGGCATAGAGAGAGTGTACGTTTTTCCAGCGATTTCTGGGCTGTTTATCGGCCCATGCCTGTGAAATCAGGTTCAATCACAGACATTGGAAAATTGTGTAGTTAGAGGAAGGGAGAGATTTAAAAAAGATACATCAATTAAGGTAATATCACCATTTTGGTTTTCACCAGGCACCCAGACAATGATAAGGGAAGATGATTCTACACTTGGATTCTGTTTCCTACCCAGGACATTGTCTTGCCATAACTAGCGCACCACAGTTCGTCCATGTCCCGGATGAGCCATATGCCAAGTTATTGCACTGCATTCGTTGCCCATTCTGCTGAAAATTCAGAGTCCAATAGGAATACTCCCCATATGTGTTAGGAGGAATAATATAGATTTGGCCCAGTTGATATTTATGGCAGACAGCCCACCATACTGAATGACTTCCCGAATAATGGGATCCAAGTTTTCTTGGGGTTTTTGAATATATAATGAAATATCATCTGCATACATAGAGATCAATATCTTCCTCAGTTTAAAATTAAGCCCCTAATGGGCATGGTATTGGAGCAGCCTGGCTGTGAGGGGCTCCCTAGAGATAGCAAATAAAGTCTGGGATAATGAACAGCCTTATCGGGTGCCCCATGATATAGGGAATGGATCCAATATCATCCTGCTTAAGTGCAGCTTAGCAGTTGGGGAAGTATGGAGCAATTCAATAAGGCTCACAAATCGAGGGCTTACACCTAGGCGATGTAGAAGGAAAAATACAAAGGGCAGTTCAAAAGAATCTAACACCTTTGTGGCATCCAGGAGGGCAGTAGCACACTCAGTCGGGGCTCCACGCTACGCATGGCAGCAAAGAATGTGCGAAGGTTGTGTGCTGTGGAACGGTCAAGTGCGAAGCCTGACTGGTCAGGTCGAACTCTGTCTGGCAGGAGGCGATTGGCAATATGTTTGGCAAGTATTTTGTTGTCTACATTGATCATAGATAATGGTCTGTGGGAGTCACACTGGTTTGCGGGTTTGCCAGTTTTAAGTATTGTGACAATAGCCACATCATGAAGCGGCGTTGGGAGTTCAGTTAAGTCCAGTGAAGCCTGTAACATAGAGAGAAGATGGGGGATCAGTTGTGTGACGTATTATTTGTTGATGGAAGTCCTGAGTCCATGTATGCCAGATGCTTTGTCATTTGGGAGGCTGAGTATCACTTGTAAAACAGATACTGCATATGTGGGACTCATCCTGGAGGGTAAAGGAGAGCCATGCAAACTTCCCAGCCAAAGATGAACTGGGTGGTTGAAACTGTGGAAACCACCTGTATTGTTGTCCTGCGGCCAAAGTCCATGATTGTATCATCATCTAATACAACATATTAAATTGTGGGCTCCAGAGTCCATGTGGTCACATTTGCTTCTACCATAATAAAAAGTAGCTATGTGGTGACCATTACAAATGTCAGTCTGATTAATCATTGTTGTCCGGGCGTGCTTCCTCTCAGCCCTGGGGGAACCCTCGGGTGATCTTGAAGAGATATACTTGGCAATCTTGAGGGCATCCTTCGAGTGGGTGAAGTGGTGTGCCTTTCCTTTGTACATAACACATAGCTTGGCAGGATAGAGAATAGCATATTTGATCTCTGCTTTTTGAAGGATTATTTCAGCTGCCAAGAACTCTCTGCATGCAGTCTGAATCACAATAGTAAAGTCAGGGTAGAATGAGATTGCATTACCTTGAAAGTATGTTTCATTACGTTCTCTGGACAAATGCAAGACCACATTATGGTGTTTGTAATTTAGGAGGCGTGCAATCATGGGACGAGGCGGTGTACCTGGTGGCGGTCGAGGCGCAAGGGATCAATGGGCATGTTTAAATATAGAGACCGGGCACAGGACCTCCCTGAAAAAGCCCTGCAGCATTGTTGTGACATAGTCTTCCATGTTATCAATGGCCGTTGTTCCCAGGATCCCCATGACTAGTAGGTTGTTGCACTCAAGCGCACCTTTAAATCTTCACTTTTGGCCTTAATTAGTTCAAAGACTTTATCCATTCTGACCAGTGTTCACTGGTCGTGGTATGGGTATCATCTATGTCGGAGACTCTAGCCTCGAGGTTATCTAAACGATCATCATGGTTGTCAACTCATTCTTTCATTCTGTCCAGGCGAATCGCCATGAGGTCTCGAAGGGCATAAATTGCATGCAGCTTTGACTTTCAATCAACAATTTCTTTAAGATCATCATCCTGGCTGACATCCTCCATGGAGAGTCCAGGGTGCATCTCCTGAGGCTGCTCCAGATCTGTCTGTTGTGAGGATTTCTTACTATCAAATGGGTGCCTGTATTGTCATGTGTCATGTTTGCCAATATTTACTACCAGGTCTTGATGAGCATTCTTAATAACGCGGCAGCGCAGACAGTGGGCCCACACAAAAAGTTCAGTGTGTTATAAATGTCACAAGAGGCTTAAGTGCAACAGCAATGCAACTGGGTGAGATCACTCTGCCCACCACAGCGCCATCCCACCCCTCCACCACACAAGGTGCAAATGGAAAATAGAGAGGTCCGGCCCACAGAGCCAGCCGGGCAGCAACATCTCAGGCCCCGTCATGCCCCAGATTGACAGCAGGCACGGGGGGCATGAGCAGGCCCAATCAGGTCACAGAAGCAGCCACAAAAAGTCAATTCATTTGGTTGCTCTAGTTGCCAGGAAGGTATATTAGCAATGGGGCAGACGGTAGGTAGAGAAATATCCACAAAACTCACCTGCTGGAACAGGTCATCTCATGCGGCACTGCTGCAGATCTTAATTCAGGGGCTGGGGGCAATCCATGCCACGGCTGCTGGGGATACAGTGTGGGCCCCCGAGCCAGCGTGGCACGAAGGAATGGAGCTTACTGCCACCTGGGTTGGGGCTCCGTAGTTGGCTGGTTCTGTCTGTCAGGTTTGGGATGACTCTGGCGCACCGCACCGTGTAGCAGCATAGGCTCAGCCCCAGATGTCAGGCAGCAGCTGCAGATCTCTCAGTGTAGGGGGGGGGCGGTCAGCACCACACACCGGGACACACCAGCAACACTCCTCCAGGTTCAGCAGCAGTCTAACCGCAGTTCGTCCCATCGGCCGCTTGCTGGGCAACAAGCAGTGTGGTTATGCCAACACTCAAGCCTGGTGTTGCACAGGCCAGCGCAGGCTGCAGCTCTTGTCTCCAGCGCTAGGATCCTTTAAGGCTCCAGGGGACCCCACATCACCCAGACAGGACTGCACAGTTGTTGAAGAACTAAGTAGAGGTTTGTCTCAGAATGATCTGCTGATTGGGTAGGATTCAGTCGGATTTTGATTTCAGCATCAAATCTTCTCTACTGAGCAGCCATCTTGCTGCCCGGCAAGCTCCACCCTGGAATGACTTCATTGTTGACAGTGGGTTGGCCCTGTACCCAACCCACTGCAGTCAGCTGACCTCCACTGCACACTACCAATGACCTGCACAGTGTCTGTTGGCAACAGTGTCTGGTCTATCACCTGACCATTCTCATATTTACATGTGTTTCTTGATTTAGGAGTTCTGTGGCACTGGTATAGCAGTTACTGTAACCCAAAAATGTTTTTGTCTGAAGGGAGGCTCCTTTGGGAGCCCCCATCCTAACATAGCCCTGGAGTTTAGGGTGTGCCCATCCTTCCCTCTTATGTAGCCACTAATTTCTTTTTACACAAGTCTGGAACCTCGTCCTCGAGGCCTGTATTGGCTGCCTCAAAATATTCTCCATGATGTGGCAAGCACATCATGGATTCACCCATCCACTTTGAATCGGCCCATCGGAGCATGCCTGGACAGTAACAGTCCAGATATTTCTGTCTTTTTACCAGTTTTAACTCCTTCATGCCCACCTCGAGACCCTTTTTTAAATTCTTATTTATCAAAAATGACTGGATGGATTAACACCAAATGACAAAAAACACGATATCTGCTTAAAATGTTAACTTCTTGTCAAATCTGGTGTAATTCTGTTCAGCTATTGTTTCTGCATTAGACAGCAGAGTTTCCGAAAAGAATCAAAATGGGAAATCACATTTTGTAACTTCCTCCGGCCCACTTCTTGAAGTAGCCAAAGTGGGTGTTTTTTTTCTTCTTAAGTTTCATGCAGATTTGTCAAATGGCACTAACATTAGTAAAGAAACAAAAAAAATACTTTTCTATGAAAACTCTGACCTAATTGTAATATATATATACATATATATAAACATATATAAAGCAATCCGCAGATGAGCAGCAGCAGCTATATCGTTGCCACATCACAGCATACACGGACACGGACCAAACAAATTAGTGCAAATGATTTTATTCCGTGCAGTTTTGCTGCCATAACGTTTCGGCTCCTCCGAGCCTTGATCACATGACAACGTGAACCAATAGAACCACAGTTTATAAAGTGACAGTGCAAGATTTAAAACCAATCATGTGGCTTATTTGAAGACTGAAATGGAAGACATACCATGGCACAATTTCATAATAACAGTTGTAATGATGGTGAAACAGAGTATACATTTCATAAATACCATGTTTAGTTTTACAGTACTTTCAATGGCTTTAACAATGTGCAAACTTCGCAATGCATGTGCAAAACGCGCATATATGCAAAAAGTTGCTGTAAACATTGTTTCATTTCGAGGTTGTGAGGATACATGGATAAATCCAACTAGTATGTCAATACCTCGTCTAAAAATAATTATTACCTAAGCAATATAGATTTCCATTCAAGGGTAAATCCTTGACTAAATATACGATGTACTTAAAACCAACATATAGAATCATTCCATCTTCTGTCGGTGCAACTCTCACTGATATAGGCAATATACATAAAGTCATTTTACCTTGTATCTATATATGCCAATAAGCTACCACCATGTTTGTATAGTATAATTTCTGTGTAACCAAATGTTCAAACAAAACAACTGTGGTCAATCATGGGTTAAATCCCTAATTAGTTAGTCACTACCGTCTTCCGGCCTGAAAAAAGAATAAAATCACAGGTCTTTGACCATTGGTCTTTTGAGCAAAAGTGTGCAAATAAAAAGTGCTATATCAAATTCATTAGAATAAACCCACTGTGAATTAAAAAATAGAATGGAACCTGCTATTTGAAATAGAGGAAATACATCTTATATTAAGGTGGACTGAGCCCATTCACAACCATCTAATAACATGTAAGGTGCTCATTATGTACAAGTGTCTGATTCGATAACCCAAATCAAATCATATTTGCCCTCTATAAAAAAAGGGGCATTTTTGATTCTCAGCATCCAATTTCATCTTTAATATAAAATAGACATGAAAAATTAGCTAATGGGGAGAGTACTCATTACCACCTACTACTGTCTGCCTCCTACTTGGTATTCGCTGAAACATTTCTCCATAAGGGATACTAGTGACTAAATGCTTGAACTGTGAACTGCCAGCATGGAGTGTTGAATTTCCGGCAGTTTTCTAACGGAATAATTTAGTTTCTATCTTATTCTCCTCTACATAGACCTGAGTGTCTAGGAAACTTTCTGTTGTTGTGCTAATGCCCGCAGTGAAGTGTAAATTTAGGTCATTTAAATTTATGTCTTGCACAAATTCTTGTACCTCACTGACATTGCCATCCCTTATTATGAACAAATCATCGATAATACGCAGCTATAATTTCACCTTAGTTGTCATAGTTTCCTGGTGCATAGTCATGAGGACCAGCTCCTCCCACCAGCCCATGAAGACACGCATACGTGGGAGAGAAGCTAGCCCCCATCGCCACACCTCTAGTTTCTCTATATAGCAGGTTGTTGAACATAAAAATGTTATTCATCAGACAAAAATCAACATTTCAATTAACATTTTCTTGTGGTTTCCTACATTGCCCATATACATATATATATTCACTGAAAAAAACATAGGTTTCCGGGATGTTGCAGTTAGAAATTTTCATTTAAAATACCTTTGAAATTCACTGAATAAACCGAAGATTTCAGGGACGTTATAGTTAGAAATTAGCATTTATAAAACCTTAGAACTTCACAGAAAAAACCACAGGTTTCAGGGACATTATAGTTATAACTTTCCTGAAAACCTCTGGTTTGTTCAGTGAATTTCTAAGGTTTTTTAAATGCTAATTTCTAACTATGCCTACATAGATAGGTGCAGAAAGAGAAAGAAAGGTGCCTAAAGAAGCAACACCAATGTAGAAAGAGGCAATAGAAGCCCAGAAAGATAAAGAAAGGTGCAGAAAGAAGGAAGAGATGTGCAGAAAGAGGCAACACAGGTATAGAAAGAGGCAAGAGAGGTACAGAAAGTGGAAGAGATGAGCAGAACTAGGTAAAAGAAGTTGCAGAAAGAAGGTCCAGAAATGCAGAAAAAGGCAAGTGAGGCACAGAAAGAAGCAAGAGTGGTTTGCACACCATTAGTACCAATGTAATACCCACATTTAGCAATAAGTAACAGGTGACCATTCTAGGTTTGCAAAGGGCCTTCCACCATGCAGTAACACTTGTTGCTGCATTTTTGGTAACGTTTGATCTGTTTGAGCTAGAGACAAGTTTTTTCTTGTTCAAATCTGCAGATTAGGCAGCACATGATGGACTATGTGGCAAATGCGGAAAATTTATAACTGTGCAAAAGTCAGTGCAGCCAAACAGTCACATAATTTCTGTGGCCCTTCTCATACCTCTGACTAGGGCCAGAAGTGCTCCACAGTGGTTCCTTCTTTTTTGTGTCTCATTGAGTTTATAGTTTAGCTTCTATGGAAATGAGGAAAACTAAACCTGAGGTTTCCACTCCACAACACAGACTATCATACCACACAATTACTCTCCATAACACATAATCTCACTCTACATAATTCCTAGACACTAAATACCCTATACTTCCTATCCACATAATTTCACTGCACAACATACCACATAATTCCACTACACACAACCTTCAGCCACTTCACTCCAAGAAACAATACTAAAACTCTTTTACATTTACAACATCAATAGCTCTACCTCTCACAAATACAAAACTTATTACATTGCAAATGCTTCTTTAACTAGTAGTCAGGTTTGCAGAGAGGTGGAGAAGGGAGCTGGGCCTCTGACCACCGCTCAGGAATTCTGCTGCATAAGACTTACAGGAGGTACCAGGAGGGCTTTTTTGCCCCCAAAGTCCCTCAGGAGAAAAGTGGACTTCATCCCCCATCCCATAGTGTGCCAAGAGGCGCGTTTGCAGAGTGGGGGAGAAAGGAGGGCATGGCCTCCGAAGACCTCCTAGCAATCCCACTGTGTGGGACTTACTGGAGGTGACAGGAGGAGTAGTTGGCCTCAAGGACAACCTTGGGGGCCAACTACCACTCATATTACCTCCAGTAAGTCCTACACAGCAGCATTGGTGAGTTCTGATAGCAGGCCACGCTCCCTTTGCCCGTCAGTCGGCAAACACACTCCCTGGCACACTCTTTGATGGGGAGTGAAGTCCCCATCACTGCTGGGGTGGTTAGGGGTAAACTAGCCTACCTGTAACCTCCAGTAAGCCCCACACAGTGGGATTGCTGAGAGGTGGACACAGGCCACACCCCCATTGTCCACCACTCTGCAAACACACCTCCTGGCATGCACTTGGTTGGGGGAGGCAGTTCCCGTACCTCCTGAGGGTCCCTTGGGGCCCACTAGCCCCCGGGGACCACATTCAGGACACATGAAGACCTCATTGCCCCTCCAGCAGTGCGCGACGAGGTGCATTTGCAGAAGGGGGTAAAAAGGGGTGTGGCCTTGGACCACCTCTCAGCATTCCACTGTGTGGGGCTTACTGGAGGTACCTGGTGGGCTAGTTGGCCCCTAACGACCCTTAAAATTCGAGGGGACTCAACCTCCCAGCCCAGAACGCTCCAGGAGGCTTGTTTGCGGAGTGGTCCAGGGAGGGGGCAGGGCCTCCGGGGAGATGCCGGTTTTTCAATACTTTTGAGAAGGGGGGCAGTGTGGCACTCCTTCTCTTGTTATTTTGTGGGCCCTGGGGGCGAGCTATTTTTAAAAACTTTTGAAAAAACGGGATGAAGGCCATGTGGCCCCCCTCCCGAGGCCACTTCTGGCTCCAGGGACCCCATCCCTGCCTCCTGAAGGAGCCGGCACTGGTTTTGGATAAGGGGAGCTGCTAACATGCAGCTCCCCTTGTCCAGAAGCAATACTGCATTGCTTCTTACAAGCGAGAGCAGGTTTCCTGTTCTCGCTGCCTAGAAACAAAGCAGCGTTTGCCATGGCAGGGCGGGAGCCCTGCTCCCTCCTTGGCATAGCAAACGGCAATGTCCCGGGGGTGGGCATCCCAGAACATTGCAGGAGCTGGCCCTGGGGAGTGAAGGTCTCCAGGGCCATCTACGGCTCCCGGAGGGGGCCGAGCTGCCCTCTCCCAACTGATTAAAGTCCCAGGGAGTGGTGTTCCCCAGGGCCAGAGGTCCGCAACAGACCCCAATATTTTAATCAACAATGCCATGGGGAAGTGATGGTCCCTTGGGCAATGTGGGGGGCTTGAACCCCCCACACTTTGTTTTTGAATGTTGACCCGGGAAAGGGGCGGTCCCCGGGGCTAGTTGGGGCCTGTGAGGCCCCCAGCCCAAAAAATGTAAAGCCCTATGGAGGTGGCGGTCCCCAGGCTTTGAGGGTCCCACAAGGCCCACCCACCCAAAAGTAATGAAATGCGCCAGGGAGGTGGCGGTCCTCGGGCAGGATGGGGGGGCAAGGAGGCCCCCACGCATTTTTTTTAAAGTAGCCCTGGGGAGATAGCGGTCCCCCGGCTGTGGAGGGCACTACGGGACTCCGCATATAATTTCCTCTTTGCCCACAGGACCTGGCCCACCCTGGGGCTACAAGAAACGAAGCGTGGGAGCCCGCCCTTAGTTTTTTATATATTTTCAGCCAGGTTTACAAACCCAGCATGAATTCAGCCAAAAATATTAAACCAAATGCTTTTTTTGGCCCTGGGGGTCCCTGTTGGACCCCTTGAACAGGCCTAAGGGGTCAGGGTGTTTCTACCCTGTCCCCTTTTCTTGCCTTTTATCTTTCTATTTTACTATTTTCTTGGGACTCAGTTCCACCGAGTCACAAGATGGCTGGCAATAGATATTGGTTTAGTTTGGTACATATATGTAATGCTGGTAGCATTCGTGCAGTGATGATTAGATTTGTTTTTATTGTGGCTATCATTGTCAACGCGGTGCACGAAGCACTGTGTTGGGAAAAATTAAAACAAAAAGAGCATAATGTGGCAGAGTAATGCTATGCCAACCCCCAGACCCATACAGGAAAGTGGCACAAAAGGACCTCCTTTGAATTAAAATAAATGTCAAACAAATTATATGTTAGTCAGATTTGAGAATCCTCTGATGGATTTCTAAATTCTAGACCCACCCTAAGTCCCACAGGCCCTCCTGGCATCTCAAGTTTCCCAAATCTGGCACAGGATTCATGAATCCACAAAATAATAGATAAGAATTTAGCATAAACAGCTGTACTTGAACAATGATCATAAGAGGAGAGAGACTGCCAGCGGTGGGATGGGTGCACGGTCTGGGTATAGGTCATGCTCTGTGGCTATCTCCCACTGCACAGTACTGCAGCAGATGTTGGCAATCCACAATGAGTTGGGTACTAGGCCAGCCCCATCATCTGTGCTGAGTGGAGATCAGCCACCCTTTGCAGGGTTGGCTGCCTGAAGCAGCTTGGCTGCAGGGACTTCATTGCAGGGTCGGTAGGAACAAAGTGAATTTCCACTGCACAAGGTTGAAGTCCTTTTTGCAGGAGGGGTTGGCAGCCCACAGACATTGGGCACAGAGCCATAAACATGGTGTACGTTAATAAAAAAAAAAAAAAAAAAAAGAGACCAACATAAAGGTGTTTTCCTTTGGTTAAAACGCCTTAACGTATGTTTAAAAATCTTCGAAATTCACTTGAAAATCTACAATCAAAGTGAAGTTGTGGTTGCAAAGTAAACACAAACACCACTGAAATTCACGTTATCACTAGGATTGCAAACCATAATTTTTACAACATACAATCTTTATTCTAGTTTTCATACCAATAAGTAACAACACCTAAACGTAAAGTGCAAGTAAATATAAATCCACACTGAAACCAATAAGTAATACTATATTCATTATACTCTCCTTCATATTGTTAAGAGTAATGCTATATGTAATCCCGTCTTCAAGATTATTTACATTTGGAATGGCACCTGTCACATCAAGGATTAGGTAATGAGCACTGCATTTGGAGTGCGAGTTATGTAAATTTATATCATTTTAGGTCTGGTTGTGATATGACCCTTTAAACCTGAAACATTATTAAACAGATGACAGGGGTTTTACACTATCCTATATATGTCATCTTTTATCGCATTGTACACAGAATGAGAACCAATAGAGGGTGCTTGTTTTGTATTTGTTAATTCTTCAGTGTTGCTTTTTACCTTTGATGGTTTATGCTACCTTTTGCTACCTTATGCTAACTTTGGCCCACTGTACAATTGTATCAATATAGCCCCTTGCACAGCATATATGTTTAAGGAACTTCAAAAATCTGAATAAAAATGTGAACTCCGAGCATCTCACGATAAGGTGTGTCATTGATTTCTTAAGTAACATGAGCACTAGTTGCATGCAGAATGCTCTTGTTCGAGCT
Organism: Lissotriton vulgaris; assembly: GCF_964263255.1. NCBI lineage: Eukaryota > Metazoa > Chordata > Amphibia > Caudata > Salamandridae > Lissotriton > Lissotriton vulgaris. The sequence goes on along the minus strand of NC_141691.1, from coordinate 627,063,090 downwards.
ATTCTTTATTGTTGATAATGTAAAATTCTAAATGTTATGAAATATTGTTCTATAGTTATTTATAAAACAACTGTGCATAGAGGTTTCTTGCTGCTCTGATAACCTTAACGTTGCAAAGACTAGTACTAGACTACCACCAGCTTAGTTAGAGCACAGAATAGTGTTTAATCTCCTTCTATAAAATTCAAGTTCTTGAAGTAGCCACAGAAAACTCACAGTTGCCAAATATGGAAATTCTGGTTCAGGAAACTTCAAGAAATATGAATCATGACACCTGAGGCTACAATAAAATAAATTGCACAGTGCGAACTGTCTTTTACTGCCGCTCGAGTGGATTTTTACTCGAGCAGCAGCTTTCTCAACGTGGATTAATAGTTTCTCATCGCAAGCGGTCGCGACCATACACGACCACTCGCAATGAGAAACCTGACCGCCCCGCGTTGAGAATCTCGCCGGGAGGTTTATTTTCCATGCTCGCGATCGGCAACCTGATTTTGCTGATCGCGAACGAGGAAAAAGTCTTGCCGGGATGTCATTTTGCTTGCTCCCGTTCGCCACTTAAATGTGTGGACCGTGATCAAGCAAATAATGACCGCTGCACTACGTTACACATGTTTGCACTGTGCTACATGCAGTTCCTGTTGTGCGAAGTAGCGCAAACTTTGCAAATTACGCGAGCGTAGCGCAGTGCTTTGCCCAGGGTTACTTATATCAATCAGTCAGTCAGTCAGTTAATCAATACAAGACCATAAATGCACACAAATAAGACATCATAGTAACACAATAATACAACCATGATTATAAAACAACTTTCATAATATGATGTACCGTAAAAACTAAATCTAAAAACACACTTGTTAAAATGGATGTCAGGATACATATTGACGGGCTTTCCAAATGTAATCAATACAACAAAAACCTCAATTAAGGGCCTACTATGCTGAACTGAAAAGCGTTGAGGGCACTTTATCTCTGGCGAACAATCTATACAAGTTTAATATACAAACAATAAAATGTTAATTAATAGTATGAAAAAGTAAAATCCCGATCATTGAGTCAAAGGATGTGGTTCAAACAGACATGAACTAAAACTATTTATCATTTCGTAATAATACTTTCATATGTTAAAAAGGGGTATTACACATCAGACAGGAAGAAAAACCATAGATTAGGCCAAGTTAATAGTCATATTCCTTTTAATCTTTAGCGCATATCATATGTAACATATATAACTGATAACTGAGAAACAAACCAATAGGAAGTCTATGCGCTGTAAGTAATAGAAACCATCTTTATAGGCACTAAAATTCATCTGGTGTAATATTGGAAAAAAGAAGCAAGATCTCTGAGTGCGATACTGTGTGCAAAAAAGCATAAAGTAAGTCGTAGATTGGGGAAAAATAGAATCACAGAGACAAGAAGGGAGCGAAGTAAACCAAGAGCCTGTTAACGAGCCTGTTAACGAGAAAGCAGGAAAAATCAGGAAAAATCAGGAAAAATATGATTCCAGCCCTTAAGCGGTCAAAATCTGCATACTATGGAGGAACAATACTATTTCAAGGGACCTTTCTTTTTTAGAAATGTAAAAGTTGTGTTTTACCTCTCCTTCGAATGAACACCGATACTACCTGCTGCTGAGTTAAAAAAAAAGTGCTCAACCCGAGCTCTTGTAAGGCTTTCTTAACATAGGCAAGCCACAGGACTGAAACCATATTATTTAATCTGAGGCATTTTAATTCGAAGCGGGAAAAGCTAGTCTCAGGTGTGGCCCACAATTTCAGCCACAAAACCAATGGGTCCATCCTCACATGGTCCTCCTGGTAGCACACACCCAGTTCTAGATGTGAAATAAAATTTGGCTTGGATTTGGGGATGGCCAATAGCCTGCTCAAGAATTTATTCTCAAGGGACTGCAAATTACCCAAGCCGGCAGCGGAGGTATTCACCTGTTACAACGCATTTTTTACTCCGCACTACCACTACAACGCGGGCATTACAACGCATACCGTTACAACGCATTGCACTGGGGGGCGCTCTAGGATAAGAGGTAAGTTTAATTTACTATCCAACACCTTCCCTAGGGTCCACGGGGACTGGAGTTAGAATAGTAAATTATACTTACCACTATCCAGCACCCCAAAGCGCTATGCGTTGTAGCGGTATGCGTTGTAAATACCGCGTTGTAATGGTACGCGGAGTAAAAGTATGCATTGTAACGACATACATCCGGCAGCGGAGCCCCAAACACCGGTGCCGTAGGTCCCCACTTAAAAAGGCATTTGCTCTTATGTAGCAGAATCATTTCTCTAATTGGCTTATGGCCTAGTTTTTTCAAAAAAGTGAGGGGCAGAGTGCTAAACTCCGGATTATGGCCAAACGGAGGTAAGTATACGAATACATAAATTAAACTAATTTTGTTGCGCGTGCTACATCGCCAAATGCAATGCAGCGCACGCAATTAAATTTGTTTTATTTATTTACTAGCAGCCCGCCCCAGCGTTGCCTGGGGCAGAAAGGGGCTGGGGGCAGTACACCCGCTCCCGCCCCGACCCCCTCCCGCACCGACTCCCTCCCGCCCGACTCACTCGCGCCCCCCTCCAGCCCCAACTCACTCCCGCCCCCCCTCCCGCCCCGACTCACTCCCGCCCCCTCCCGCCCGACTCACTCGCGCCCCCCTCCCGCCCGACTCACTCGCGCTCCGACATTTTCATTTACTGCTGCCTCCTTCTTGCCTCCCCCTGCATCACACAGTCTCACTTTCCCTTTCCTTACCTGTGCCGCCGCTCCTCACTGCACAGCCGCTCGTCACTGCACCGCCCTCCTCCTTCGTCGTCATCATGCACGTCGCGTCGCGGCCAGCGCTAGGTCCCGGCGGGCGCTACTTTCAGGGGACTACTTTGTTTACAAACTTAATTTTTTTTATTTACTTTTTAAAAAAAATTTATATAGCCTATGTCCATCTACACACCCTGACATTTTCATAGATGTAACGGGTGTGTAGATTGGCGCTGTGGTTCCAGAGTTTACCTGGTCAAAAGGTGCAAGTTCTCTCTTTATAATAGTAGTATAGATTTGTATACTTACTTCTGCTCGGCCATAATCCGGAGTTTACTACCCTCCACCTTGCCCCTCCCCCGCCCTGCGTCACCTCCCGGCAGCACTCCCTCCAGGAGCCGCTGGTAAATAGTCTGGACCACCAAAGGGGTATATTTCCTCTGAACCTCCAGTCCTCTCATTCTTTCATCTTATCCAAGGACATTACTGAATAAAGAAATTGAGTCCCTGAGATAGTTTTAACTATTCACTTACTTTTTGCACTCTGCCCCTCATTCAATCATATTTCTCATTGGCACCCCCCATTTAAAAAACCTCAGATCCTCTCCACCCACCATACTAGGTAAAGAGTTGTAGCTCACATCTGGGACCTTGCGGCCCGATGTGAGGAGCGAGCCAATGATGAAGCATGACACCCTCGGTGAGTGAGGGTTCTCGTCCTTATAAAGGATCACTTTTTATTATTTCTAACACACAACCCCTGACTTTAGTAGAGTGTATCTCTAGTGCATTTCATGCATAGATAGCGAGTGATACGTTTGCATTTGGGATTGTCTCCCTTGAATTCTTAGTGTGATATTGAAGGACAAATTGTACCAAGTCAAATCTTGCGACTGACCACAGCCTGCAGGGACCTGAAACCAGCAATATACATCACACCGACTGTGGCAGTTACCGCAAATGCCCATCATTGCCTAGTCCTCAATATGTAGATGAATTCTCACACCCAACCAGGTAAAACAGAAAACTTGACTCACCTCCCTCCTGTTAATCAGCAGAAAGGAGAGTGAATCCTGAAGCTTCCAATTTAATAACGACCCAGAATACAATGAGCCAGAGGAACTGACCACCCACACTCAAGGTCTACAGAATTCCTGCCCACCACCAAAAGAAGGAACCCATCATTGTCAATACAGAATGATTGTACATTCAGGGAATCTAAAAACAAGGCAGAGCGTTCCTCAACACCTGCTTAGGGATCAGCAGTCATGATCCAGTAACAATACACTGTGACAGTGCTCAGCTGGCTGGGGCAGCAGGATCACCCGTCTCCTTTAATAATGTCCCCTGGCACCTCCTCTGTGCCTATGATTCAATAAAAATGATGAAGGGAGCTTGTTCAGCACATCAATTGCCAGCATCCACTGCCTCACAACTCCCCACCAAGCCATGCTGACATGGTGGCGCGAGCACACCGTTAGGATTACCAGAAGACCCTATCACCACCAGTCCTGGAAAGACGCACGCTGGAAAAGGAAGCTTGCCTGTGGACTCAGTCAGGAGGCACCCAGGTTCAACAGGAGCAGCAGAGCAGGCCTATCACAGTCCAGAAGGATCTCAGTGCCAAACTGCATCACTCCAGCCTCTGAAGCATCAGACAAGGTGGAGAAGCTGAGTGCATGCAGGGTGGTAGGCACTGAGCTCCGTATTTAATAGTCCACTCAGATCAGCAGTTTCATTGTGCCGCTCTCATGGCATTCTTGACGTGTCCTGTGAAAGGCTTTGGAAATTTGACAATTCTACGCTGATGCCCAAAGCTCATGAAACAAATTAATCTGTGTGTTAGAGGGATCAGTTCACAAAGATTGCGCTGAAACTTACTATTTACATGATCCTGAATTGCTACTGAAATCCAGGAGTAAAACGTGAATCAGCTAAAAATATTTTTGCTCACTTGTGGAATTCAGGAGTAATTTTTTTAATCAAAAATAGATAGGACACCTGTAACCACTTTGCCAAGAGATATGTGTTGAAAAACCCTCATAAACGCCGTGTTTCTCGAGAAGCGGTCTATCTTGTTCTCCGCCCCACACAGACGTTGTGGCAATAGTCATAGGGTTTGACAACTCGTATCGTGCCAGCCTCACCCGAGGCAATCTCTGGTGTATCGTGGCAGTATCCAGAGATCTGCAAAGTTTTGTACCCCACTGGAAAGTTGTCAGAAATGGTGTAAAAATAGTCTCCAGACGACTAACTAATCTTTATTCATGTCGCTGGACAACTATAGTAAAAAGGTTGGTGGGTATGCTATGAGGACAATAAAGAGTCCTTAGCATATCTCTTTAGTCAAATACGTCTCTGAGGTGAGGCTGGCACGATACGAGTTGTCAAACCCTATGACTATTGCCACTACGTCTGTGTGGGGCGGAGAACAAGATATACCGCTTCTCGAGAAACACAGCGTTTATGAGGGTTTTTCAACACATATCTCTTGGCAAAGTGGTTACAAGTGTCCTATCTATTTTTGATTAAAACTGTTCAGTCTTGGGGAACCGATAGGACATCTATTCCTCTTCCCTCCTTTTGATAAACACGAATTTAGGAGTAAGCCAGGAGGAATACAATAGTAATTCTCACCTACTCATATCAAACCTTTTTTTAATTGGGCACATTTTTTTCAAGATCAGCTAGGGCTGAACCCCCTCTCTTGTTCCCCATCCGTCAGTGTATCTTCAAGTCTGTAAATCTTTCTTGAATTGCCAAATCAGCACTAATATGTATTAACCATTGAAGATTTGTGGGAGGGGATCACTTCGAATTTTGCCAATGCTGAACTTCTGCCAAAAAACAATACACATCGGCCTGCCAAACCCACCATTTGCAAATAATTTAGAAGTGGTTGAAGTGCCAGGTTTACCTCAACAGAGACTCAGCTGTATGTGACTTCAGAATACTTTGACTGACCACCCATTTGCCGTGCCGCCTTTGGCCAATTTAGTGCAGTCCTTCTAAAGCCCGTTATTGACATCCTTGAAAAGCCTGGTGGTGCTCAGCAAGAGAAGCCACAAATGACCCCCATGCACTGTGTTCAAACTCAGTGCCAAATTTATGGATTGAGAGTTTGTCATTGAAAAGCAAAAATCTGTGCAGAGTGAATGAAATAAAAACTGAACCTTCTCTGCTAAGTTCTTTCTTTTCAGTGGACCACCGCAGTTGAGAAAGCACAGAAGGGAGTGAGATCAAACCCTGGAAGGTAGAGATTCTAATGACGGTGTGTGGCCTTTTGCTGGGAGAGTTGGTGCTGCAGCATGATCTGGTGGGCCTATGGACTTCCCATCAATAACTAAGTGAGGCTCTAAATATGTTTCAAAAAATCATTGCAATATACATATTAATTAAGAAAGAGAAAACAGAGAGGGAGACAAGTGCAAAAGCTTTTGTAGATGAACAACCTTACATTCTGTTTCCGGGAGTAAGAGCCTGCTCTCTGCAAAGAACCATAAGGAATGCATTTATTCCTGTGCTATGATCCGATAGGAAAGCGGATTGAGGAGAGGGAGAATAGGGGAGGATTGGTGTTTCCTCTCCAGCACTTCAGAGTTCCATTGCAAAAAGGGCTGGGGCTTTTCTCATGCAGTATCTCCCTTAGGGACGACCATGCAAACACTATAAAAGTAAAATCTCAGTTTATAGACCCGTGGAGATAGATAAAACTTCCAACAAAGTCGACTATGTTGTTGGAACATTTTCCAGTAGGTTTATATTTCCTCCCATATGAAACCTCCGGAAGGGCTGCCAGATCCGCCAGACCACGTGAACAGCTAATGCCATCTCAGATGATTTTATGGAAGTACATTTAAGTCTCCTTACTTTATAAATCTGCATAAAGAAGCATGCAATATATTTTTTAAGCGCCCTTAACTAAATAACACTAAAGAAGGTAGAAATTATTAAACCATTTTTTTAAATTAGGATGGAAACAACAGAAATGCATTTTTCAAAAGAAAACAAAGGATGATTTTCAAAGTGAGCTTTTAATGAGTTTCTTTATTGACACATTGAGAACAGAACGTAACTGTAAGAAAGTGACTGTAATAGCACCAGTTTTTCACTGAAACCCACCCCATAGCCCATTAACAACAGCGAACTTCAAAAACCCAATGAACCCTGTAAAGAAGTGAAAGTCAGAAACAGATACATTCAGGTTGAAATATTACTACTTTGGAGAAACAAGTACCTTCAGAAACCCTCCATTTTTTTTTATTTTTAATGAAAAGGCCATATTGGTTCGGGAGTGGTAGGACCCACCCCATAACATCAGCGCACACTACATGACATAATGGTCCATGTCCTCACATAGTATAACCTTGAGCCCATCTTATAACATAACATAACAAAACATAACATAACTGTTGGAAAGTGGATTATTAGTAGGGGCAATTGTATATCTTCCACTAGCAATAAGGACACTAACACAGTATATGGCTCAGAATAGGTCTTAGAAAATTATTAGCATGCCCAACCCTTGGTAACTTGGCTGCGAGCTGGCAGGCTTAACTTCAAAGACAGGTATGTAAAGCATTTAAAAATACCTTTTCAGTAAATATTTAAGACACAATGCACAATAAAAATCCAACACCACTTATAAAAATAGGAAATGTTTTTATCTTTAAAATGACACCAAAACAACCAAAATCCAATGTAGGGAACAAGAGATATGAATTTTCAAAGATCTAGCATTATCTAGCACATAGAAACGTATTGCCCCTTATCAGGAAATCTGGTCGCGATAGACCGAGTCAGAGCCAAAGTTTCAGGCTGACCGCAATGGATCCCTGGGCGGCAACCCCTCGCTGTAGATCTCGGTCAAAGTTTTTACCTTCTGACTTAGGGACTTTTCTGGAGCTTTTCTTCCTGTGGTTTCCAGAAGCTCTCATCCAGTCTGGATTTGGTGAGGGCTCGCCGGATTGCCTCGTGACAAGCTCTCGGTCAAATTTATCAAAGTCTGACCTCCGGAGCGTTCCAGCGGGACGAACCAAGGATCCAGGCCGACACGCTGTTGAAGGCAGGTGGCTTGACTTTTGCGGTTTCTCCCGGTCACCTTTTCTTCCTTCAGACTTAGGAACTTTTATGGAGCTTTCTCATGTGGAGTCCTTCGATGCTCTTCACCAGCCCGGATTCGTTGAAAGTTTGCCAGCCTCGGATTTCGACTACTCCCGGTGAAACACTGGAAGTAGCACCTACAGAGCTTTTCAGTGGGAGAAACCTGGACGGCAGGCCGACTAGCAGTTGAAGGCAGGCGGCTTGGGCTGCCAGGGTGAGTCGGTCCACTTATGGAGCTTTTTTCCAAAGTTGCTCCAAAGTTCTCCAAACTTCTGAAACTTCTTCCTGAAGTTCCCCAAAGGGTCCCAAAGTGTCTCAAACTCTTTTCAAGGGTCTGGTAGCTTCAAGATGGTCCTGGAAAGTTGAGGACATCAGTTCCCACAATCCACTTGGGCAAAACCCTTACAAACCCGCTGGTAGTTCTCCAGGTTGAGGATTCTTGGTGGGGCTCTGTTAACCTGTAGCTTGCAGGGAGTCCACTCTTTAGTCGTGTTATAGCAAGGTAGTCTACAGGGCTGTAGTTATAGATGGTGCAGAAGGTGTAATCTTCAGAGTACAGACCTTAGGAAATGCACATCAAACTTCTCAGCATGGCCCGTCTTGCTTTCTTAAGTTTCAAGCAGCAGATCTGAGAGGCTCTGACCCTCTCAGATACTTATTCCAAGTTCTCTGGGTCAAGCAGGAGGTCACTCCTACCAATGGGATGTAGGATACTGCCCCAAGGTAAGACCACTTTCTGAGAGAGTGTGGCAGTATTTTGTCCCAGAGTGCACCAGTTCTTCAAATTCATAATGGCTGGTTTTCCAGCAGGGAGAGAAGAGCTGGCTAAACACACGCCTAGGATGGCTAATCTACATAGTCCCCATCCAGCATCTGGCTGGGTTAAAAAGAGTAGAGTTGTAAAATACATTGGTGTCCCTTGAAGTCCATTGTTTATGACTCCTCCCCCTGCTCTGGCATTCCTGTGTAACAGAACACTGCCTTCCCAGCAGAGCTGGTCAACCCCAGGGACTCTTTATCACCTCTTCAATTGAGCCTGGCTAATCCACTTAACTCTAACCAATAAGGACAGACTACTGGAGGGCTGAAACTGGGCTTACAGACAAGAAAGGCTTATAATTTATTGTCTGTACATTTTAGGAGAAATTCAACAATATCATATTGTTGAGTTTATTAATACCATTCTGGGAAGTCTTTGAATGTTATCCTTAGCCTTCTCCTATCAAGAGGTAGTAGGTAATAATGTCATGCCATCTTAACCTATGTGGCAGTGGATTTGCAATGGGAAAGATGACTTGCGCCATTTTTCCAGCACCAGGGCTTACAAAAATATATTTTATAAGTGCTCTACCTATATCGTCAGGATCCTCCATCCCTGTAACACATAGGGGAGACTTTAGTGGTTCTGGATATGTAGAAATATTGCAGATCTTCCCTCCAAAGCACCGAAGACAATTTTGTGCAGCACTTTAGCACAATGTGGGAAGAGAAATGTGCAATATCACTTACCCTAAGACATATACATTCATTTTATAAGGGTCCGCCTTATAAATACCCAACTCCACACCCCTGGGACACCTAGGGGAGACCCTGGGGGTACCTAATATGCCCAAACATTATGGGTTATCACAATTTACATTTTAAAAGCAGTCCCACAACATAAGGCTACTTTTAAACTGTGAAAAAACAAATGAGAGAGCAAGGGATCGTGTTCACTCCAGGTGAACAGAGAGTACTCCTGTTCCCCTGATCAAGGACTAGATTAAACAAAAAGAGGAGTACCACCAAAAGAAAAACAGAAGATTTCCTAATGGGGTGTTTTGACTGACAAAGGGAAAGGATTCATCCTTTTGTAAAAAAAACCTCACTCACCAGCCTAGTGGTGACATGCTTCATCCTCGGGGCCTACCCCGGTGGCCTAGCGTCACCAGGGTGTGCTACAACACCTGAAGTACAGTGGAGCAGGTTGTGAATGTAAGTGCAAAAAAGGTGTTAAAAATTGTCCTGGTTTAACTTACAGAAAATATTAATTTTATTATTAGCAAAAATCGCTAATGGTGGGATGCTCAGTCAAAAGTGGTCTGCAGCAGAGCAGCGGAAGGTAGATGTAGGTATTTGGCCTCGTCCGTCATGACAGAACTAATAAGTTTCACTGGGTGACGAGACTACCCCCTGCCCGCCGAAGCAATTGACATTATAATAGGAGTCTTTTGCTTTTCACTACACATGCTCAACCACTTTTGACTGAGCATCCCACCATTAGCGATTTTTGCTAATAGGTACACGAGGATCTAGGATTGGGTGTGCCTTTTAGGGGGTAAATACCATCCATTTCCTTGTTCATGGTCCTGATGAATACCTGGCACTTCCCACGTAAGGTAGAAACATGTAGACCAATACAAATATAGAGATATTTTGGCCGTAACTACCCTTACAGTATCTCGCCACCTTTTTTAATATTGTCCAGTTGCTTCAAAATAAAATTCATATTTTCTGTAAGTTAAACCAGGACAATTTTTAACACCTTTTCTTTTGTCAGTCAAAACACCCCATTAGGAAATCTTCTGTTTTTCTTTTGGTGGTACTCCTTTACTTTTTACTTTTAAACTGACCTCAGGCTCGGCAGTGCACACATGCCAGTGCAGAAAGGGCTGTTGATCTCTAAACTGCTATTCCCTATTATATACTAGGGACTGAGAGGTAGTATCAATCCCCATGCCTTATTATGTACCAGGGCCTTATAGAGTACGTCATGCCAATCACAGGGGTACCCCAACCCATAGTGTACCCTAGTGTATGTAGGTGTTTGCAGTGTATATTTAGTGTCTCTTTCAGCACAGCACTGGCCCTGGGCCTGGTTAGGCAGAGCCAATGGTCAGTTACCACCAGTACCAGTCAGAAAAAGTTGGGGGGGGCAGGGCACCGGATAATTTTGCAACAATAACCTAATGTATCGTAACATCAGTCTCTTTTCTTACCATTACCATCTCTCAAACAGCAAACACTTCCTCATCCCACATTCCACCTTCTCAAGCCTATGCCATCCCCTGCTCTGAAGACCTACATTTGAAAAACATGAGGGTCTTATTTGAAGACTAGTTGTGATCGGGAGCAGTCAAACATCAGGATAGTACCAGGCGTGTGGTGTTAGTGGGGAAGAATTGGGGAAAAGGCATAGGGTGGGGCTTTACCAGCACATCAGGGTCAGGCACATACATTTCAGGCCAGGTGAAGCATCAGCACTATAAGCAGGCTCCACACAATAGGCATGGTGTCTTGCAACATTTGTATATGCTGATTCATACCACTTTGCACATGTATCTTGAGTCTCCTTATTTTTTTCCTTTTCCATGTTCCTATGTATTTAGGATTTTTGGGTATATTGTTCCCTTACTTTTCAGTTGAAAATGAGACTTACTTCCCCCTTGATGTTTAAATGGGTTTTGAGGGGGTATCCAGGAGCCCTTGAGGAGCCCTTGAGGGCTAGTCACGACTATAACTTGTGAGATACTGTAAACCATAATTCATTTCCCTTTATTTGTGTACTGCCCTTCCGTTCCTACATCATAATGACTATCCCTTTTACTTTTAAATTCTTTATTGAGACATTCAAGTACATTAAAGGGCCAAGTGGAAACTATAAAGGATAAAAGTTTCTTTAATGTAAAATGTGCTCTAATAAACTACACCATCTTGTGCAGAGCAGTCAATACGTAGCAGACATATGATAAAGTGAGCTCATAACATTATCTCATTAAAATTAAATAAACTAGTGTCATAGTCTTTCATCATTTAGATTGCAACAAATGCTAGTATCAGGCTTTACGCCTTAATTGCATGTATATATGCATCAGAGATTTTGACAAACTCATAGAAATGTTATGTCCTAAAATGGTCTAGCCTGTTTACAATATTTATCTTGGTGGCAATTTACAAAAGTTTAGATCTTTCTGAGTAAACCTTAATGGCCTAGCATTGCCATTGATACATCTGCATAGTTGACTCCGAAGTATACTAGAGGGTACGAGCTAAAGTGTTAAGAAATTTTAAAATTCCAAATGCAATATACATTTCAATACCAATTGATTGCTAAAAGTACTGTACAGATTATATCTTAGATTGAGCATCTACATTGTTAGGATAGATAATGGTTCTTGCAGATCTAAGTCATATTCTCATGTTGGCCCATATTAAAATATCTGTGATTGCCTAGCAGCCTCCCATTTATTTCTGTGAATTATTCAAGTTTATGCTAAACCATGAACGAGGAGATAACCTGACATTGTCTATTCAACTGCCTAGAAGCCCTAATGTGCAATTGCAATTAGTTACTAACACTACTCAGAAGACCAAAGGTTAAAATATCAAACAATGAACAGTCTTTAAGAGGTATGTTCATTTGAGCTGTCCTACAGCTTATATTGCTGTTTTGAGTATTAAGTCTGATAATTTGGAAGCCCCCTGTCATAACCATGTGGAGTTGGCAATCCACTGTTTGCTGCATAGCCCCATTGTTATACCCTGAAAGTTTACAAAAAAGCAGCCACACTCAAGAGACCTGGAACAAAGGCTGAGATCCTCAGTTTTTAGTCCACTCTGTCCTGAGATTTTATGAGACTAGCATTAGCTTGAGGATAAGCTTTTTTCAAAAGAATGGATGCTGTGCCCTGGTTCTGGAACCAAGTCAACCTGCAACTCCTGTCACTCTCTTTCACTCTCTTCCCCTTTTTTCCCATGGGCGTTTTCCTTGACCAAAAGCATAGTTTTCGGTCTTGCCCAGGGTAAAAATAAGTACTTGGATTATCTCAAGGTTTTTCTGCTTTCCATTGCAAATCTGACAGACCTTAAAATACCTGTTTGTCATTGACACCCAGTTATCATGATTGGATCTGGGCAGAATGATTTGCAGAAAAAGGAATCATGTAACACCCATCATTTTTTTAGTTCACCCATGAAATGAATTTCAGAGAAAATGTCACCAACAGTCTCAGAACTAGAACCAGAAAGATTCTGCTTTCCAAACAGACTGCCTCATGCATGACCTACCCACAAATTTTGAGAACTGTTATTTCATGGCAATACTTGGATTTCCGTAATATTACCCCACACATTTTTAATCTCAGAGTTTTTCGTCTCTAGTAGGTAGAAGTGGGCCACTTGGAATTTGCAAACTCAAACTAAGAAATACACCCAAATACTTTGTGAAAAAATTGTCAAGCCCTTCTCATGACACTCAAATTCCATGAGTCATGCCTGAGTGGTCTCCCCCTGCACTCCCCTGTGTCTTGAAAAGCATATCCTTGCTCACCCTGATGACTCAGGGCCAGCACTACTGCATAACTTTTCAGGTACCCCATGGACAAAGACATTGGAGAGTTGCAACTCATTGGAGAGAAGCACAGACAGAAGGTAACACTGTTCGCATGTATGCCTGCACCCGTGAGTATTGTGGTGGCTCAAGTACTGACCTCTGATAGCTAGTTTCTTATGTCACCTCTCTTTTCTTGTCTGACCCTCTCTTGTGTGACCTCTATCACATTCCTAACATATTTCAATCCTGGCCAGGCAGAGCCTTGTAGGATCTAGATAACTGATGATTGACTAGAGCAGTCACACTTCCATGCTAGGGTCTTAGGAAGAGCTCTGGCAAGTTGCAGAATGCTAGGGCCAGTCTCTTAAGAAAGAAACAATGACCCGTGTCTCTTCCTACAAAGTCAAACAGCTTATGGAAATGGACAATGGGCATCAACTTTACTTCCCTTTCCTTTAACTCTGAAGCGTATGGATCAACAGATGAATGTATGAATGAGCGTGAAGAAGCACAAATGATAACTGCAGTGCTAAAGCAAATGACAAGAAACTGCTCAAAAACATCAATGGCATACTTCTATAGACATTGTAATCACCCATTTTTCCCGTTCTTCTCAGGTGTACGAAATCTCTGCTACCTCACACAAACATACAACGATTTCTTCATCATGGAAATGTTTAGAATGACTTGTAAATTTGACAACCTAACATTAATTTCCTGAATGTTCAAATATTTGGGCTTTTTGTAGCCCGTTGTTTTTATATACCAGGCCTGAATCATTCAGAGGAGGCTCGCAATGCAATGCTAGCAGAGATGTTGCTGGGCAGAGGATTCATGAGCAGTGTTGGGCAAACATCTCACTGCTGTCTGCTCCTCACAGAATCATCCATGGTAAAAGGATGGGAATGGTGGCAGGTTTTGGCTCATGCTCATATTTGCCAAAGCTCCAATCCAAGCCTGATGTAAAAGGCCCACAGACTTTTGTTTAACTATTGCAGAGTTTGTGATAATAGTGAGTGATTGTGCAAAGAAACCATCAGGTAGAGCAGCCTGAGCCACAGTATTTATTTATTTGAAGAGTTTCATATAGCGCTGGTTTGACCCGGATCCGTGCACTTTACATAAGGATTAGCGTGTTAAATGATTACATCAGTTACTGGGGGATAGCATTACATAGGATAAAAGCAATGTTACACAGTTACACAAGACCGGTGGGGCAAAAAAGGTAGTTGAAATGAGGATCGGAACAGGAGGGACAGGCAAGGGTGAAAAAAACTTAAAGGGAACCTAAAAAGTCATGGTGAAAGTCAGCAAACCGGCTGGGGACCGCAAACAAAAAGTCCAGAGTCTTGCTCTGCATCAGATCATCTTGGACATGAAAACGGGTTCGGGGGGTGAGGGTATCAGGCGCAGTCCAGGGGCACGAATTGACCAGTAAATCCATTAAAGCCAGAAAATCCACTGAAGCCGCCATGATGAAGGATCAAGTTATAGACCCCAGCAACATCACTACAAATGGCTGTGTTGCAGATTGGCAAGAATCCGATCGGAAAAGCCACAAAGGAAAAATTGACCCCATGGAGCAGGACGGGACGGGGAGGCGGCCACAAGAACAGGCGTGAGGAAGGCTGGCGAATGCTGATCAATCTTAGGTCGTCATGGGCAAAAACACTTGAGGCTATATGGGCAGCAATGTTACTGTTCAATATGCTATGATGGTAGGAGAAGTTCACTCGGGAGCCCGGCAGCGGCCTCTGAAGAGGAGGGGTGGCTGCGGGGTCAGGAGTGCGAGCTCACTAAGTAAACGCAGAGGGAGAAAAATAAGCTTGATTGCACAGGGCAGCAGCATCACAGCATTCACGCTGCATTCTTCTCTGCAGATCCGGAATGCAAAGTTGGACGCCAGCAACCATGTTCAAGCCCGGCAGGTAGGTGATGGCTGGAGTAGGAGTTTCACATTTGTTTTGTATGATTCGAACAAAGGTAGCAGTGTAACGATTATTGCACAGGGCACTGTGTGGGCAGAACTAGTCAAATAAGGAGGAAGATCTCACCTTGGCCCCAGATGCCTCTACCACAAACAAAGTGGTGGGGCACTGACTGCCTTCCATTACTGATGAAACCAAAATATGGGTTGTTGAAGTCACGTTGGAGCGGAAGCCACACCGAGCTAGCTGTATGCTTAAAACACTCCCCACGACATCGCAACAGGATAGAAACCTTTTTCTAATTTTGGGGGAAGTCCACAGAGTCATTAAAACTGAAATGGCATATTCACTAGACAGCCCCTAGAGACCGGCTGAAGCTGCTTAGCAATCTAAAAGATTGTAAGCTTCAGCCTTCTGGTTCACTTCAGTTGGTGTGACTCTAGCAATGTTGCACCAAATGCAGTGTCCTGTGCTGCTACTGGCAAGCAATGCAAAGGGTGCTGGTCTCCCAAGAAAAATATTGCTCTTTGTAACTTAGGGCTTGATTTAGATATTGGTGGACCGGTTACTCCATCACAACAGGGATGGATATCCCGTCCGCCGAAATATAAATCCCATAATATCCTATTATTAGGAGCTCTTAATTGTTTTCATAAATGCAGCACTGATAGAGACATGCATGGGACAGTAGATAGGATTGGTGTCAGTACAACGCGGATTTTTACAACGCATTCCGTTACATCGGAATTTTTACAACGCAGGATCCATTACATCGGATGCCATTACAACGCATGGCATTACATAGCAGATGCTATTACAACGCATGGCATTACATCGTAATTATAGGTAAGTATACCTTTTTTTAAAAAATGTTATTAAGTTAATTTAATTAATTTAATTTAATTAATTTAATTAAAATACATTTTAAAATAGCCATTAATTTAATTTAATAAAATAATATCTATTTAATAAATGTAATTTTAATAAAAAATTGAAATAATTTAATTTAATTAAAATAATGAAATTAATTTAATGTACATATTTTTATAATTGAAATTAAATTAAATTAATTGAAATAATTTATTTAATTTAATTAATTTAATTTAAAAATGTAATTAATGTAATAAAATTAATTTAATTTATTAAATATATTTTAATTAATTTAAAAATGGTAAATATAATTTAATTATCCCTAAACACAAACCTACCCCTGAACCCTACAATACCCCTGTACCCCAAAACCCAAACCCGGCCCTAAAACCTAAAAACTTCCCTGTACCCCAAAACCCAAACCCTGCCCTAAAACCTAACAACACCCCTGTACCCCAAAACCCAAACCCAGCCCTAAAACCTAAAAACACCCCTGTACGCCAAAACCCAAACCCTGCCCTAAAACCTAAAAACACCCCTGTACCCCAAAACCCAAACCCTGCCCTAAAACCTAAAAACACCCCTGTACCCCAAAACCCAAACCCTGCCCTAAAACCTAAAAACACCCCTGTACCCCAAAACCCAAACCCTGCCCTAAAACCTAAAAACACCCCTGTACCCCAAAACCCAAAACCCTGCCCTAAAACCTAAAAACACCCCTGTACCCCAAAACCCAAACCCTGCCCTAAAACCTAAAAACACCCCTGTACCCCAAAACCCAAACCCTGCCCTAAAACCTAAAAACACCCCTGTACCCCGAAACCCAAACCCTGCCCTAAAACCTAAAAACACCCCTGTACCCCAAAACCCAAACCCTGCCCTAAAACCTAAAAACACCCCTGTACCCCAAAACCCAAAACCCTGCACCTAAAAACCTAAAAACACCCCTGTACCCCAAAACCCAAACCCTCCCCTAAAACCTAAAAACACCCCTGTACCCCAAAACCCAAACCCTGCCCTAAAACCTAAAAACACCCCTGTACTCCAAAACCCAAACCCTGCCCTAAAACCTAAAAACACCCCTGTACCCCAAAACCCAAACCCTGCCCTAAAACCTAAAAATACCCAAACACCCCAAAACATATACCTCAGTACCCCAAAACATATACTCCTATACTCATACTTATTTTAAAAATTACTTAAATTAATATATTTAATTTATAATATTTAAAAACATAAATAAATATTTTTATTTATAATTAATAATAATTAAATCAATTATATCATATTAAATAAAATAAAAAAATATATATACTTACCAATACTTACGATGTAATGGTATGCGTTGTAATAGCATCTGCTATGTAATGCCATGCGTTGTAATGGCATCCGATGTAATGGATCCTGCGTTGTAATAGCTGCGTTGTAACAGCATTACGACGTAAAAGTTGCGTTGTAAGTGTAACATACCCAGTAGATCACCCTCACAACATTTAATTTCCTAATGTGCCAGGAAACTCCAATTGCAGGCAATTTCCTGTAGCAAAGCAAAAATGGTCTTCATAAGTGCATGTGCATGATGGCTGTACACCCATTAGTGTTCCACAACATGGAGTTTACTTGGCATGGAATGACATTGACATTACTGTAATGATGAGATGAGCATGTTCTCATGCACTTGCACAACACAACTTTCATGTAACTGGCAATTTTCCTCGGCTTGAACATATATGGTCTAAAAAGGTAACTATTTGGAGTCTGAAGAAGCCAGTCACTAAACAGAGATGCTGAAGTGGCCTCGAAAGGAGAGTGGGTTTTTCTCCCTGGTACACTTACATCTTCTGGAGTTGTAGCGATAAGACAGAAGATGATAGGGTTACTGCTGTCTATGAGGCAAGTATGTGTGAAATGCATTAGCAAGCCGCCTTATTATGAGGATGTTGCAAAATAGTTGTGAGTTATGAACAGAATTACTGAATAAGCAAACACATATAATTTACATTACAAGGTTACAAGGATGAGATTTCCATTGTATAATTATAACAAAAAACATATCAATTCAAATACCATTTTATTAAGCAAAACTTAAAAATGTTAAAAGTAGGTTTCAGGGGATTGGTTATCCGGTCTATTGCTTATTTATCATGAAATCTATTTAGTTAATGTTTCGGGCTATAGAGCACTTTACAAGTAACAAGTGAACTATGAACAGTTACAAGTGAAAAAGGTAGCATTGAGTTAATTGGGAAAGTATAATCCAAAGAGACGTCTTTATATGTCTTTCTTGAAATCAAAACATTTGGAATTTAGAGTCTGATTTAGAGTGTTGCGGAAAGGGTACTCCAATGAAAATGCAACAGAGTGCTCTGTCCACAGAAACTGACAGTCCATCTGGAGGAGGACTATCAGCTTGCTGGCGTCAGTCTCTGTTGGCTATTGGAGGAAGAACATTACACCACCTGCCCATCCTATTTAGGGTGGACAATGTGATGTTCTTTATTTTCTGTCCATCCTAGCAGCAAATAAATAATGACCCCCAAACCCAGGGAAAAAACTTGCTGTTTTTTTTCAAAATCGAAAACTGTGTTAAAGGTTTGTGGAATGATTGTAAAACCGGTGGTTTTATACTCAAAAAACATGTTGTACCTTGACATGATGATGATGGCATATTTGAGAGTTCCTAATATATGGTACTACATGTACCCAGACCCTGCAAATTAAATTCGACCAGTGGGCTGCATCACTCATTGTGCCACCAACTATAGTTGCATTTTAAAACATGTCTCAGGCCTGCCTCTGCAACCTATATTGCAGTTTTAAACTGCCATTTTGACGTGTCAAAATGAACCTTTTGCCAGACATAAACCTTCATTTTTAACACTTATAAATGGCCCCTAAAGTGGATCCTGTGGGGCAGATTTATGAGGCCCTTGCGCCACGTTTACGCCGCTGTTGCGTCACGCAAGGCGGCGTAAATGTGGCGCATCCCTACGAGGCATTTACAACGTGACGCATCTATGGAGATGCGTCACGGTGTAAGGCCCTGCGCCTCATGAAACCTGCGTCAGGTTTCATTTAGGCGTTCCGGTGCAGGGGGGGGGGGGGGGGGTTCCGTCGCAGGAACGCCCCTGGAAAGTCACTCAGTGAAATCTACAAGATTTCACGTTGTCACTTTCTACGTCAATTCCTTACGCCTGCTTGAAGCAGGCGTAAGGGTGATGCACCATGCAATGTAGGGGTGGCCCCTGTGCATTGCAGGAGTCATGTCGCACTTGCGACATGACTCCAGCAATGCGCCGCCCGTACGCCGAAAGATGCGTCACGCATCTTCCCTGCCTTGCACCACGGTGCGCCGCATTGTAAATGCCATGGTATAAATAAATGTATAGGCATTTATATAGCGCACTACTTACCCGTAGGGTCCCAAGGCGCTTCGACCGCTGCGAAACCCTTCCTGGCTTCCCTGAGAGATGGTCCCTTAATGGGTATCTCCAGGGTGAGACCAGGCATCCCCGGCGGTCTGGTGGGGCCGTTAGTGAAGATGAGGCAAGCTAATGCCCAGAGTTGCCGAGTGTGATCGCTGATCAGAGTGGGCACCGAGGCGAGAGAATTATCGAGTCCGCTGACCCTGGTCTAGAAACCTGCCGCGCCGGGAATCGAACCCTGGTCCCGGGCCGTCCTCTGCTCTCGGGTCTGCCGCCTCTAACCGGTGAGCCACACTACTTCACATGGGTGGCGGAGCTGTGGTGCATTGTGGCGCACATTAACTGGCGCATCCCTGGGGATGCGCCAGTTAACATAAATCTGCCCCTAAAGGTTCATAAGACAGGGTACATTGTATTTAACAAGTAGGACATGTGCCCTTACGTTTTACCTGTCATAGCTGTGAAAAGCGCCTGAAGTGTTTTTAACTGTTGCAAAGCCTATCTGTTCCATTGGCTAACATTGAGTTATTACACCTAATAAGTGCTGACTTTTCTTTGGGAGCAGATAGAGATAGGTTGTTTACACTCAAATGAATTGTAATTCAAAGTCCTGTTTAATGGTAACATTCGATTTTAAGTCACAGTTCTGAAAATGCCACTCTCTAGAAAGTTGCTATGCAAGAAAAAGAAATACCTTCATTCACCATAGATTAAAAAAAAAATGATATGGGGCGCTTTTTCACAATGTCACAGGTCAATTTCTTCATATGTTAATGTAAACATTTTTCAAAGGAACAAATCAACATTCTACAGCAAAAATAATATTCAAAGCATATCAGATTGTTTTATGAATAGTCATATTTGCCAGTTTAAATACTATGATCCCCAACAAATGTAAAATGTAAATATTGGATCCACGCGAAAGGAAACAGATATATCACATTTAAATCACATTTTTCAAAAATAATTAGCAAAAACCATCAACAATAAATATTGTGTGTCCCTAAAGAGGATAATCGTATCACATTTAAATACAATTTTTTCAAATTGTTTAACACATTTCCTGTTTGTACACTCCCATACCTATTCTCAATAGTTCACATTTAGGGTATTCACAAGAATAGTCCCCAGCCCCAGTGCCATATGGTGTCTTGAAACATAAAAAGGTTAAGTAGTAAAGCCCCTAAGCACTCTTTGAGCCAAGCCACATGTTCCAATCTCCCTGGGAACAAATAAACTTAGGGAACTTCATCCGGGCTGATACATATCTAATTCAGAACAGTCAAGTATACCTAAAAATGACCAATACACAGGCATTAATGAGGAGAATTTGTGAGGAAAAGCATCAATTTGGAATTACTGTTTGCAACAACATGCACCTACCAGTTTCTTTTAATATAGGTCTTGATATACTATGAACACAAAGACTAAAACATAACTCAAGTTACTAAATAATGTATTACATATGCTCTGTTAACTCCCTTTACAAAAAACATCCAACAACCACAGTTAAAATAGGGCTCTCACCCAATTAGCAGACCAATTTTCGCTGTGGAAAAACAAAAGGTGGAAAAGTGGCATTTAAAAACCTATTTAATAATTTCTCAATGCATTTCGAGCATTTGTTATTCTTGAAATTGTCCATACTTTTATATATATATATATATATATATATATATATATATATATATATATATATATATATATATATATATATATATATATTCAATGAAAAAACCATTGGTTTTAGGCCATATATAGTTAGGAATTAGCATTTACAAAACCTTATTTTACTCGCATAAAACCATTGAAATTCCATATATAGTTAGAAGCGCTAACTATATATCGCGCACCCGCAATCCACTGCTGATGATGTCACATATTACATCATTCATGACATGGTCAGTGACATCACTGATGACATCACTGATGACATCTCAAATGACATCACTGATGACATCACTGATCACAACATCCAGTGATTGTATGTGTCTGTAAAGTTTAAATATGTTTCACATATTGAAGAATGAGTGGATGTATAAGTGTCTGGCTGAAGAATTTAGTAGGTGCATGACTGACTGTATGAGTGAGTGATTAAATGTGTCTCACTGAGTGCATGGGTTAGTGACTAAACTGTCTTAATTTGTGCATCAGTATGTTTGTTGTTGTGTAAGCTGCTGCATGTGTTGATCAGTAGCTATAAGAGTGGCCATATGGGTTATTGATTGGTTGCCCAAGTATTTGAATGGGAGGCTGAGTGTGTGTGTGGGTGGCTGGGAGGTGCGTGACTCTGTGCATAGATGTGTAAGCAGTTGATTCACTAGGAGTATGAGTTCAAGTGTGCATGTGGAAACAGCTATATGGGCGGTTGACTATGCATGGGTGTGTTGGTGAGTGAATGGATTTCTCATTGCTACATGTGCAAGTAAGTACGTATGTAAAACACAATACATGTGAGAGTTGAGATATATAAATAACTGAACATAAGAGCCAGTGAATGTGTGAGTGGCTGTATCGATCACTGTGAGCTTGTATCAGGGATTATATAAGAGAATAAATATGTGTTATTATATGTTTGAATAAGTAAGATGTGTATAACTTTATAGTTGAGGAAATGGAGGTGTGATTGATTCTTTGCATGACTGACTAGGTGTGTGAGTAACTCCATGGATGAGTGACAGTCTGTGAGTGTCTGTTTATACTGAGTGTATGTAAGGTTATATTAGAGTCTGAAGAGGTTCATTGTATTATCACATGAGTGATGTGATCAGTGATGACAAATGAGATGTCATCAGTGATGTCATTTGAGTTGTCATCAGTGATGTCATCAGTGATGTCATTTGAGATGTCATCAGTGATGTCATTTGAGTTGTCATCAGTGATGTCATTTGAGATGTCATCAGTGATGTCATCAGTGATGTCACTGACCATGTCATGAATGATGTAATATGTGACATCATCAGCAGTGGATTGCGGGTGCGCGATATATAGTTAGCGCTTCTAACTATATATGGAATTTCAATGGTTTTATGCGAGTAAAATAAGGTTTTGTAAATGCTAATTCCTAACTATATATGGCCTAAAACCAATGGTTTTTTCATTGAATTTTCAAGGTTTTGTAAATGCAAATTCCTAACTATATATCCACTATAACCTATGGTTTTTTCTGTGAATTTCATTGGTTTTTTAATAGCAAATATGAAAAGCTTTAAAATGTCAAGTACGTGATAGATAAAAACATTTTCGTATTTATGCACGCTGATGTGCTTTGAACGCTGCACCCCCCCCCCTCCCCTCTTTTGTCTTAGTAGTACTCTCTCTTTGCAGATACTAAAGGGTAGTTAACGCAGGCCTTTACCCCCGTTGTAATCCGTCGTGCCTCCTTGTCTCTCCATTTGATTGATTGTTGTCCAAGCATTTACTGTTTTAGAATTGGTTCTCTTTGGATCATTCTCTATTTACAAACAAGCACAAAGTCGCAATACTCTGTTTAGTCTTTGCAGATAGTGAAAAATCGTGTAAAAAAATAAAAGTAATCGAGCAAAATCAGTAGGCCACTAATTGGATCTCTTTTTGACCTCGCTAAAATAGAAATATTAGGAACAACCCTTCATGAGAAATACGAAAATAGTGAGATGAACTGAGCTCCACACCATGAGGGCTGCAAGACAGCTCGGCTCCATCACCCATCCCGCACAAAATAACGACAAACCCTATGCAAATATTAAAAATATAGACAACACACCAGCAAAGAAACAGGGTAAAACATTTTATTAAAAAACTATTTACATAACGTTGGTTTATAAGATGATGTCAGTAGTGGACCGATGTGTGAATAGATCGAAAACAGCACAAGGCTCCAAGATCCGGATGGCAAGCTCCTGGATGTTGGGTGCCATAGTTTAGAGTTCTGAATTTCAGCCTTTTTCAATGCCTGTGCTTTGTTGAATCAAAATGGCGGCTTGACACAAAGCTGACTCAAGCGTTGCTACCGATGCTATGCAGACCAAAACTGGTTTTCAGTTTGTACATTTTTCTAGATTTTTCAATCCAAGTTTGGTTGACTTTGTAGAACGATGGCTTCAGATTTTCAACATACGGTGTGGTGGCGCTGACTGGGAGGGGGCGCTTCGCTCCTGCCCCCTCCCCAAGTAAGATTTTCATACGTGAAAGTACGTTAATGGTTTTGGTCCCTGAGATGCTTCGATATCACTACCATTCTCAAATAGCATAAGTTCTGGATGTTGGGTGCCATAGTTAAGAGTTCTGAGCAGTGCTTGTAACACTGTCTGAAGCTTATTTCCACCTACTGCAGCTTCACTATTCTCAAAGTAAGTGAGTGTCGTTTGTGGACCTGACTGCATTAGAAAACAATGTGATATGTTACCTTCCTAAACAGCTTGACGGAGGCCCCTGAGGGGCGGTGTGATGGCCATGGACTCGGAGAAGACGCTTGGCTCCGACACCCTCCCCAAGTCTTATAGCACTGGTGTAGCCTGAGATCGCCCCCGACATAGGCGGCCGGCTCCCGGGGTCCGGCGGAACTTTTTGCCTTTTGATGACTCTTCAATTCTGGACCTTGTCCCACAATCCGTTTGACCTGAAGACAAGCTGTAGTGGGGCGCCCCTTTATCGTTTTAGTTGCCATTCCGCCCGCTTTTGCTACACTGTGCCTCTTCCGCCATTCAGCTGTTTACCGCCCGCTCTTGCGACTACAGCGTCTCGCTCACCATGTAGTTGAGATGCGCCCGCTCTTGCGGTGCAGCGATAGGCGGCTGCCACAGGACTCTCAAAATGGCGGCCGGCTCTTCGGTTTTGGGCCTGGTCCACTAAAATGGCCCTGGGACACCTTGGAACTCGGACGCTTGTCTGCTAGGGCTTGGGTCCCATTCTCGAAAAGCGTCCCCTCAGCCGTGAAGATTCTACAAAAGTCTTGGGGGCCCCCGACTCCCGCAGGCTTCCGGTGGGGAGCGGCTGCCATGATTGCTCGTGGAATGGCCACGACGGAGCTACGAGATGGTAGTGGTCTCATGCTGACGCCAGCTTTAGTCTGAAACATCCAGAAACACTATAGACTACCAATTCGATCAGTTCCGGTAGCGCCCCAACATGAACCGGAAGAGAAGAACTTGCCATCCCCTCTTTGACTGATGGTTCTTGTTGCCTGTCCCCTCTGTTGTCATTTAACAGAACTTTTTGGACTGCTGAAAGGGGTTGTGTTCTGAACGCTGGTTGGTGGAGACATTTAGACTATATTCTTGACCTACGTTGTCACGTAATGCGTTTTATGACACGCCGCGTTAGCGCACCCGGAAGTGATCCGAGGCGCGGCGCGCAGCGCGTAACGTAAGCATAACAGGTCATGTGACTTGTTAATAAAACTTTTCATTGGTTCATTTTACTTTTGTTAATTTAATGATGAAAAGCTTGGTCATATGACCTAAAAATTACGCTTTTTATTATTTTCAAACAATATTTTTTTTTCAAACATATGTTATAATATTCCAGGCTAATGTACTTTCCCGGAAAATTTACAACTGTCTTGCAAGTAAAATATATTCCTTTTTCGAGAAAAAGGGCGTTTCTTCCTTCCATGACGGAGCCGTTGAGTAAAAGAGATTCGGCCTGCTGTCTTAGTCGCCGATACGCCTGATTATCAGATTCTTATCGATCACTTTATGTTGCAGACATGAAAAACACAACTGCCCTTGACCATTTATCTTTACTGCGTTCCTACATATTATACCTTTTATCCGTCATGTAATTGGACTGCTTTATTTCACTTGCCTTTTACTGATTCGAAAACAGTCACTAAAAGTAAAAACTTTACAAATGTAAATACTACTACCGTGTTTTGTTTTAAAAACCTTTATTGTGAAAATGCCAGTATACAAATACGGGCCTATAACCACGTGGGCCGGCCACGGAGCAAACTGAAATCGTATATGATGAGGAGACATTTACACTGTAGAAGAACGTAACGAGCGGGCCATTAGGTGACAAGAAGAAAGGTGTCTAACAGTTGCGGAATCGGTGGACGTACATTTTGTAATTAAAATACGACAGGGCCACTTACAATAACATTTTCTAGATATACATTTGCGGGCAAGGAGTTACGAGTCCCATTTATACCGGCGCCATTTTGGGCGAGGCCGGGCAGGTCCAAGATATAGTCAAAATGTCTCCACCAACCATCGGCCAGACCAGAACCCCTTTCGGCCCTTTATGCTACAAGATGGTGTCTTCCATTCAGAAAATATTGGTGGCAGCATTTTGAAAGGAAACAGAAACAGCCGTTCTCCTAGTGAGTTTCACATTGTTACATTTAGGAAGAATGTTGAAGAGTAGTATGTGGAAAATCTGAAGCCATTTTTCTACAAACTCTCAATCAGACTTGGATGGAAAAAAAAAACCTGAAGAATGTACAAACTGAAAACCAATTTTTGTCTGTATAGCACCAACAGTAACGCTTGAGTCAGCTTTGTGTCAAGCCGCCATTTTCATTCAATCAATAGCGTCCCCCTGCACACATTCAGGGACCTGGTCGTGTCTTCAGATGAAACGCATTGTAGGAAAAGAAGCAGAAAGGAAAAGGAAAAAAGTTCCGCCGGACCTAGTGAAGCTGCAGCAGGTGCAAATAAGCTTCAGACAGTCTTACAAGCACTGCTCAGAACTCTCAACTGAGGCACTCAACATCCAGGACTTGCCATTCGGATCTTGGTGACTTGTGCTGGTTCCGACCTATTCACACATCGGTCCACTACTGACATCACCTCATAAGCCAACGGGGCACCCCACGCCGACTTTCGGCGCAGCATTGTAGGATGGCCACACCAGTGCGGCAATTTGCTGGACACCACCTCGGTGCCATCCGGATCTCGGCGCGTTCGAGTCACTGTACCGCAACAGTGACCGCAATTCAGCTGGACACGCCGTCTTTCGGCGCAGCATTGTAGGATGGCCACACCAGTGCGGCAATTTGCTGGACACCACCTCGGTGCCATCCGGATCTCGGCGCGTTCGAGTCACTGTACCGCAACAGTGACCGCAATTCAGCTGGACACGCCGTCTTTCGGCGCAGCATTGTAGGATGGCCACACCAGTGCGGCAATTTGCTGGACACCACCTCGGTGCCATCCGGATCTCGGCGCGTTCGAGTCACTGTACCGCAACAGTGACCGCAATTCAGCTGGACACGCCGTCTTTCGGCGCAGCATTGTAGGATGGCCACACCAGTGCGGCAATTTGCTGGACACCACCTCGGTGCCATCCGGATCTCGGCGCGTTCGAGTCACTGTACCGCAACAGTGACCGCAATTCAGCTGGACACGCCGTCTTTCGGCGCAGCATTGTAGGATGGCCACACCAGTGCGGCAATTTGCTGGACACCACCTCGGTGCCATCCGGATCTCGGCCCGTTGTGCTGCCTTCGGCCTATTCGCACATCGGTCCGCTACTGACGCCGCCTCACGTGCCAACGGATTTTCTATGCTTTTTGTAGCCCTATGCCGCATAACAGGTCATGTGACTTGTTTATAAAACTTTTCATTGGTTCATTTTACTTTGGTTTCCTAAAGATGGAAGGCTTGGTCATATGACCTAAAAATAACACTTTTCATTGGTTTAGAACATTTTTTTTTCCCAAACGATGAAAGCCCCACCTTGTTTCTGGATCATTCAGACTGAAGCTGGCATCAGCATGAGAGCACCACCATCTCGTGGCCCCGTCGTGGTCATTCCGCGAGCAATCATGGCAGCCGCTCCCCACCGGAAGCCTGCGGGAGTCGGGGGCCCCCAAGACTTTTATACAATCTTCACGGCTGAGGGGACGCTTTTCGAGAATGGAGCCCAAGCCCTAGCAGGCAAGCGTCCGAGTTCCAAAGTGTCCCAGGGCCATTTCAGTGGACCAGGCCCAAAACCGAGGAGCCGTCCGCCATTTTAAGAGCCATGTGGCAGCCGCCTATCGCTGCACTGCAAGAGTGGGAGCAACTCAACAACATGGTGAGCGAGACGCTGTGGCCGCAAGAGCAAGCGCAACTCAGCTAGATGGCCGCCACCTGGGGAGGCCCGTTCACGCCGGCTCCCCCACGCCCCCCCCCGGGCCGCCGCACGCCAATTTTCGGAGCAGCATTGTAGGATACCAAAACCAGTGCGGCAGTTTACTGGACATCACCTGGGTGCCTGTCGTACATGTTGTGTCAGCCATGTGACACTGGACACAGACCGCTACTGACGAGGCCTCCCCCCGCACCACCCGGGACGCCCCACGCTGTTTTTCTGTGCTGCATTGTAGGATCCCTAAACCAGTGCGGCACCCAGGCGACATCACCTGGGTGCCGTCCAGAACTCTGCACGTTGTGCTGCCTTGGGACTATTCGCACAACAGACCGCTACTGACGAGGCCTCCCCCCGCCCCACCCGGGACGCCCCACGCCAATTTTCGGAGCAGCATTGTAGGATCCCTAAACCAGTGCGGCACCCAGGCAACATCACCTGGGTGCCGTCCAGAACTCTGCACGTTGTGCTGCCTTGGGACTATTCGCACAAAAGACAGCTTCTAACCATTGTTGCTTTTTGTGTTGAGAAATGTTTAAATGTTTTTAGTTTTTGTTCCGTTCGTTAAAGTTAGTAGTTAATAAAGTTTTATAACCTTACTTTGTTGGAGTGTTATCTATTTTTTTTAAAACGGGTGAATGGGGCCTTGAATCGGGTTATTGTCATGTGTGGGCTTTGGAAGTGTGCTGCTGCAGGATCGGACATTTCAAACTCAAATGCACGTTCTTTTTCTTACCTTTCCGAAGCATGGAGCGCAATAGCAGGCAGAGAAAGGGTGATGCACGTGTTGAACACTACCTGACCTGGCAAGTTGCTGGCAGTGCCCCCCCGCCCGCTCCTGAAAGAGGGCACACACACACCGCCGCCCCGAGTACTTCACAAATCTTTAAAAGACCATGCGCTTGTTCATGAGGCTTAAATGGTTTATCACCTCTTCTAGAACCCCTGCATCGACCCTCTGACGTTTCATGGAAAAATTACCATGTAACACAATACCAAGCCCTGTCAGCTGAAACCCCAAGGAATCGTGGGGCATATTATCAAGGGGGTTTATCTCCGCTTTTTTGGCTTTAAAAGCCATGAAAGCGGAGATAAAATTATTTCCCTATTACCAAGCTGTCGCTAACACCAGTTAGTGACAGCTAAAAGGAGATAGCGACCATCTTGGGCCCCGCTTTGCATGTCAGTGATACTTATCACTAATGACATGCAAAGTGGCGTGCCAAGATGTTAGCGACTGGAAACAGTCCCTAACATCGCTACCTTCTATTACCAACTTTTGGAGATATTCGCGCTAAGCGCGAATATCTCCAAAATCTAACACCTGCCCTGAGCAGTTCTTAGCCATGTTATCCAATGGGAGGTGGATAACATGGCTAAGAGCATTAGATTGATAATACATGAATATCGCTGACTTTTCTGCGATAATAGCAAGGTTTATCTGCGATAAAAATCGCCGATGTGCGGCGATAATTTTTGTCTCTAAACAAGTTAGAGACAAAAATTATCGCTAGTTGTTCGTAATATGCCCCCGGGTTTTTGCTTGCAGAAATCGGGAGGCGGGAGACTAGCACTGAAATCAGTAGTCACACGCCTGAATCAGGAGGATTGGCATGTCTGAATTCTCTACAGCTGGGGCCATAAACTACATCCGCAGGGTTAGGTGATAGCCTGGGACCAGCCTGGCATCTAAAATGGCTGCCGTGCACGACAAAATTGTGGCATTCGAAAAAAGGCAAGATGGCGCAGCCGCTGGAAGAGATGTATCAACATATATCAGCCTCCTCAGCCACCCTCAGGAAACATAGGGGATTAGGATACGTCTCCCGCACCCCCTTATACCTAGTACTTTAATTAACGAAGCACAAAATGGCGAATTCCCGTTTCGCTACCAGTTTGCGGCCCAGTTCGCGGCCCGTGAAGCGCTTCTACCGTGAAAAATCATTTTTTTTTTATTTTCCCCACGGGACCCTTTAATAACCCCAACAACATTCCTAGGGGGTCAAGAGGGGGATACCTTGCCCCCTTTCATTAAATTCCCCCTTAGTTTTTCACCTTTTCTTCTCTCTCGATCCTACCGAGAGACAAGATGGCGGCCGCTCCGGACTGTCACGCAGCAAAAAAAAAAAAAAGCTCACGCACAGCCGCTGGAAGAGATGTATCAACATATATCAGCCTCCTCAGCCACCCTCAGAAAACATAGGGGATTAGGATACGTCTCCCGCACCCACTTATAACTAGTAATTTAATTAACGAAGCACAAAATGGCGAATTCCCGTTTCGCTACCAGTTCGCGGCCGCGCTTCTACCGTGAAAAATCATTTTTTTTTATCTTCCCCACAGGACCCTTTAATAACCCCAACAACATTCCTAGGGGGTCAAGAGGGGGATACCTTGCCCCCTTTCATTAAATTCCCCTTTCGTTTTCCACCTCTTCTTCTCTCTCGATCCTACCGAGAGACAAGATGGCGTCCGCTCCGGACTGTTTAGAATGTTGACAGACACCGGAGAGCCAATCAGCTTTCTGCGCGCAAAGTTCCGATAAGCGAAAAGTAAGCGGACCGGATCGCTGCCCAGAGCGCTGTTACAGATATATATCTTGGTTTGAACGTTAATTTCTCAAAAACTACTGGAGCACATATATTGAGACCTAGCAAAGGCACATCGGGCTAACAGTCCCTACAATTTTGCCAAGTTTCGTGCAAATCCATTCAGCCGTTCGAGCTAAAAGTGAGTCCAACCGCCCTATGGAAATTAACATGGGAAAAACGCGTTTTGGGACCCCCCTTTTTTCTCGGCCCCCCCTTGACGAAACCCCCCCAAATTTTCAGGGGCTGCTCAGAAACAAAATGTGCCATTTTCCTGAAAATTTCAGCCGATTCCGTCCACAAACGCCAAAGTTATTAGACATAGAATTTTCAAAAGTCCCATAGAGAAAAA
Source organism: Lissotriton vulgaris (assembly GCF_964263255.1). NCBI lineage: Eukaryota > Metazoa > Chordata > Amphibia > Caudata > Salamandridae > Lissotriton > Lissotriton vulgaris. Next base: position 627,032,683 of record NC_141691.1, on the reverse strand, counting down.
ATCCTAACTATATATACCTACTGGCTATCGCCAGTAGGTAATATATATATATATATATATATATATCACCTACGGGCGGTCACCTGTAGGTACGTAGAACCAGGATCTAATTTCCATAGGAAGAACATTTTTTGTTTTGCTAATAAATTTGATGCTGTTGGACAAACCTTCACAAACTTTTCAAAACTAGCTAGCCAGTCACTTCAGCTACTGTCTGGAATGTTTCAGGGTGATCTGACAAGCGGGGGCGAGAAAAAAGAGGGGCCCAAAACATGGGGGGATAAAAACACGGGGGATAATACAATTTTAAAGTGTCAAGTAGAGTTACCCTGACCCTAGGGGTCTGATGGAGGGGTCGCTGAGGAACCCCTCATGGGCAAGACATTGTCCAAAAATGTCTTGGAGGGTTCACAGATCCAACACAGTGCTCAGGGTGACCTCCTGTTGCTCAATTGCAGATCTGAAGATCCAGACCCCAATTAAAAAAACACATAAACCTATTCACAGACCATATACCTACTCACACACACACTCACTCATGCACTCACACACCCACTCACGGACTCACAAAACCACTCACACAACCACTCTAATAGTCATTCACCTGCTTACACACTCATACAACCATTCACACACCCACTCACACACTTATACAGCCACTCACACACCCACTTACAGACTCACAAATCTACTCACACCCCCACTCACAGACCCACCCAGGCATCACACACCAACTCACACACCTACTTGCACACCCACACAACCACTCACACACCCACTCACACACCTGCACTGCCACTCACACACACACTCACTCATACACCCAGTTAAACACAACCACTCACAACCCACTCACATCCATTCATCCAATCACACAACTACTCACTGACCCACACAGCCACTCACACACCCACTCACAAATTCACACAACCACTTACACACCCACATTGCTACTCAAACATCCAATCACACCCCATACAACCACTCACACACCCACTCATAGACCCATGAAACCACTCATGCACTCACTCACAGATACACAGTCACTCGCCCACTCACACACCCACTTACACACTCACCAAATGCATGCCAACTTATAAACCCATACTGTCACTCACACACCCAATCATAGACCTACAAAACCACTAAGACACCCACTCACAGACCCGCGCAACCACTCATGCATTCACACTCACACACACATTTACATGCAACCACTTACACACCAACTCAGACTCAGTCACTCACACACCCACTCACTTACTCACCTACCCACTTGCACACCCATACAGCCAATCATGCACCTGCTGACAGACCCACAAAACCACACACACACTCATACACCCGCTTTCACACCCACTTATACACCCACACAAGTACTCATATACCCACATATACAGTCACTCACAGACCCACTCACAGACTCATAAAACCATTCACTCGCACACACCCACTCACACACCCACACAGCTACTCACACACCCACTTATATACCCATACAGTCACTTACACGGCCATATAGCAACTCAGATACCCACACAGTCACTCACATAGCCACTCACACACAGGCAGTGATATACTTATAGAAATTGCAATAACATATGCTACATTAAATTTGTTGTTGTTTTAGTATTGAATGTGTGCTTTTGGTTGAGAATGGATCTGCGGATCCATAAAATGAATTTAAAAAAAGAAAGACTGAGTGCATTTCTTTATAGAAAAATTACATAAGTTACCTTAAATTAATTATTGAATTTTCAGTTTTAAAATATATAATACGAATGAATGTGTGAATAAAATGTATTTGCAAACTAGTGAAAATGTATATTAGTAAATAGAACTTATGGGTCAAATTGTGGTACAATTTATATTAAAAAAACAAAGGTTACAGGAACATTATAGTTTGGAAATAGCGTAATAAAAAACATAGAAATTCACTGAAAACAAATCAAAGGTTAAAGGGACTTTTCAAAATATTTTGCTATATTAGGGACAATAAGGAGGATTGGTCCTAGTTAAAATCAAAATGAGGGAACAACTAATGGAGTGGCATAATGATGACCTTTTAAGGCAGGAGGAAAACAATTTCCTACGCAATTACCACCCTAGGATGCCCGTCCTATATGTAATCTCCAAAATCGACAGGGATCACATTATCCATCACATTATCCATCATTTGTGCCATAGGTGGATTAAATGAAAATCTGTCTAAATATATTGATTATTTTTTGCAGACTTGTATCCAGAGTCTACCATCTCTCATCAAGCACAGTGGCGATTTGTAAAAGTCATGTGCAACATGCCATGGGAGGACAACTTCATCTTGATCTTCTTAGACGTTTCATCCATAGATATGGGACTGAAACCGCCTTGCTAGCAGTTACCGAAGAGTCTCGAAGGATACTGGATCAGGGGGGATCAGTGGCAGTGATCCTCCTTGATCTAAGTGCTGCCTTCGATACGGTCAGCCATGCCACTCTGCTGAACCGTCTCCAGAACATCGGAGTCTCGGGAAACGCACTAAGATGGTTCAGTTCCTTCCTGGCTGACAGATCTTTCCACATCTTTGATGGCAACACAACATCTACCATCAAGCCTCTCAGCTGTGGAGTTCCGCAGGGCTCATCACTGAGCCCTGTACTGTTCAACGCCTACATGAAACCGCTGGCTGGGGTAGTAGAACCGTACGGCATTAAAATCGTGTCGTACGCCGACGATACCCAGCTAGTGGTTTCACTGGCCCAAGAGAACGGTGGGCAAGCCGCGGCTGGCCTGCTGAACTGCCTGAAGAGCGTGAGGGAGTGGATGACCAACTCCTCCCTCAAACTGAACGGTGGAAAAACTGAACTTATGCTCCTAGGCCCAGCCTCACCACTATCCTTTTCTTCCCTATGGCCCGCCGGTCTAGGAGCACCCCCTACCCCCAAGGACAGTGTTAAAAGCTTGGGTGTTTGGTTAGACCACAAACTCTCCTTTTCCACTCAGGCCACCAAGTTGTCTGCCACCTGTTTTGGCTTATTAAGAACGCTGAGGAAGGTCCTTCCACTTTTACCTCTAGATGCCAAGAAGGTGGCGGTACAAGGCCTCATCCAGTCCCGTTTAGACTCAAACAACGCCCTATACCTGGGGGCGCCTGAGATGACTCTCCGAAAGCTGCAGGTGGTACAAAACTGCGCAGCACGTACCATACTCCAGCTTCCACGGTCTCAGTCCGTTAGACAGGGACTGAAAAGCCTTCACTGGCTGCCTGTGAGACAGAGAGTGGCATTCAAGGCTCTGTGTATCACACATCGGGCTTTTTGGAAGACTGGATCAGCAATCAACACCAGCCTTGTCACCCCTTACCATCCTAATAGGAACCTCCGGTCTACCGGTGCTTTTCTGGCAGCGGTACCCAGAGTAAAGAGAGCCAGGTCCGGTGGCAGGATGTTCTCACTGAACGCCGCCAAGCTGTGGAATGCCCTCCCCCTTGATCTTCGATCCACACCCGACCTACTCTCATTCCGCAGAAAACTGAAAACCATACTATTCAGGAAGCCCTTCTAGTTCCTCCTGTGCTCCGTCACGTCTCTGTCTAAACTCAGCGCTTGGACGCCCCTGGGCAGCAGCTGCGCTCAATAAATCGACAAATAATAAATATGAGCAGTGCCATAGTGATGGTTTAAGAGCTACAGAACACTATTTAAGCAACCGGCAACCTGCATTGCACACACATACTCAGATCTTGATTAGGAGGATTCAGGAGTGTCTATTTTTTCTATTTGACAACTGTATGTACCATTAGATACAGGGGACCACCATGGGTGCCTGCCTCTCTCCTAACTATGTGTGTTTACACGTGGGCTTGTCCCAAGTTGAGAAGCCTCCCCAGGGGAGCACTGGGCAGGAAACTGGGCTAAAAATCACCATCTACCGGGCGGTCAACGAAGTAATGGGGGAAGAGAAGACCGGTACATCACAGACAGAGGCACTCGCATCAGAGGGAAATCACGCCAGGACATTACCGGACCAGCTGAACCAGCTCCCTCTCCCTAGGCAAGCCCAGATCCAGCAGGGAATAACACCTGCCACAGTTGGATACAATGAACCAGTAAAGAGAAAGCTTCGCACTCCCCAGGAAATGGCACTTTTGCCAGAGGAAAATCAAGCCAGGATAGTCCCCGACCAAACCCCACAGCCTGCTCCCATCGGGCAAGCTCAGACACCTCCGGGAATCACAATCCCGACAATAACCATGAAGAGTGCCCCCAACGATCTTTGTGCAGCAGTGCAACAAGAGCAGAAAATGTTTAATCACCATGCTCAACAAAACATTGTCCCCTACCAAACAGGCACTCGGGAAAGCATAGTTCATCCGTCAAACGATCAGATGCCGCATAAGAGCTACATACTGCTCAAACCTGAATACATCACGAAAGGTCGCCAAGATGTGCTGAATCGTGGGAATATACTAAAACTACTTCGGGCAATTCCCACCTTGAACGATCTAAATACTTTAGATCTGCTTTCAATTGAGTTCCTCCCCGCCGATTATCCAGGAAAACCGGAAATAACCAGAGCACTATGGAAATCAGCGGTTATAGCACAAAGAATATTAAATCACCACACCACCTTTAAGGATTGGGGCATTCAAATCAGCCCCTACCATCCTCCAGCTTACCCGGCACCGCTAATAACCAATAGCCCAAGCCAAGTACAACAAAAAAGTTTCCGGCCTTCCACCTCGATTCTAAAAGGGGCCCTTGGCCACTCGGAGCCAAGAAGGGCTGATAATCGAGGTAAACAATTCTCGCCGTTAAGGGCGGAACTTTCAAGCAGATGGAATTCTAGCCTTTTAGACCAATGTGTCAGAACAATAACTCTCACACCAGTGCCACAATGACATACCAACTACGTAACTCAGGACAAAGTAGTGTCGAAAGCAGCAACAATTCGCCTTTGCTCGTGGAACGTAAATGGTTTGGCAGCAAAAACTGAGGACTCCGATTTCCTCCAATACCTGAACAATTTCGATATCATTATGCTACAGGAAACATGGCTCATAGAACCAATGCAAATTCAAGGTTTCCGCTGTTTCGCGCGCCCCGCCACTAAGGGGAGTAAAATGGGCCACGCCTCAGGGGGGCTGGCGACATATATCTCAATATCATCTATACTAACAGCGAAACTAACGGGGCCGGAGAATGATGTAGCACTACCAGTTAAACTCACCCTCCCATGGGCAGAGGCAAAGTCTGAAGTAATTCTGTTCAATGTCTACATCCACCCGAAACGAACATCAACTGACACAGTAAAACTAATAGAACTAATACTCCTCACATGCAGACTGCTCAGAAGTCTCAAATTTCATTTTATCAGGAGACATGAATTTATTCTTAATGGGAACATCCGAATCAAAGGAAGTCTCTCTCCAATCACTATACTACAATTTACCTGAGCAAAGCACCTTTCCCCACGGGAGGCCAAACAAGACAAATCGCCACTTTCTGGAAGACCTGGAACACTTAAACCTGAGGGCCCTTAATGGAAGATCAGATAACGATACTCCTCCAGCAGCAAGCTACCTCACTGAGCGATCAAGCTCGCTTATAGACTATACGTTTGTTAGCCTTCCACTGTGGCAACATGTAACAGGCTTCAAAATGGGCGATATAGGAGACAGTGATCACCGCCCCCAGGAGGCCTCCCTAGTGGGCACAGCTACGAACAACATTCTCCCCGCTCTACAATTAGGCTCAAGTTACACAACCAATTACAAGAGGATTAAGTTCTCGACAGAATCAATAAAGACCTTGACAGAAACAGCAATCAATCTGAAATTGGCTCAAACACCTGGCGAAAACCAGATAAATTCCTGGGAACGCTTTACAAGCAACCTCAGCTCTCTAAAGGCAACAGCTACAACACAAAGGATCTCACATGGGCAGTCACAACCGATCAATCTATCCATGAGCCAAAGAAAACAATTAAAAGGACTCAAAAAATCATTAAACGGCTCGCTAAGATCTTTACACCACGACCCATGTAATATTACACTCATCTCCAATGTGCGGGAACAGAGAACCAAACTAAAGAGGCTGAAATGGAATATTAACAACAACAATGACCAGGACCTCTGGGTAAAACTCTTGCACAACATCAAGCACAACGCCAGTGATAGATTCTGGAAAACAGTAAACAAGATAACAAACCCGAACCGTGTGGGCCCCACCTCCTATATATTAGAAGAAACATGGGCAACCTATTTAAAATCCCACTTCAGTGCCCAAAGCTTCACTGTCTCAACGCCGGGGAAGATCAAAATGGCGGAGCACGTAGTTGACACCATCGATTGTAGTAGGGAAAGTGCTAGCTTCCCCCCCCCAAACTCTACAGCTGGTTCATGTGTAAAGGCAACCAGCATACCCGCTGGAGTTAAACAACACAGCAAAAAAAGTACACCTGTCACTGAACAGCTCTTAATTAAAAAACAGATCAAGAAGGGAAAAAAGGATGGAGCTCCAGGGCCGAATGGTATTCCACCAGCAGTGTTCAAAGAAAAACCAGAGGATTGGGCAAAAATACTGCACTCACTATTTCTTGAAGTACGACATCTGGGCATAATTCCAGACTCTTGGAAAGGGTCGATAATTGTCCATAAAACGGGCAGCAAGAAACAACCAGCCAATTATCGATTAGTAGCCCTGATCGACAAAGAAGCTAAATACTTTGCGGGTACACTGCTGGAGGAATTGACAACTTGGGCGGAAAACAAAGAAATAATTCCGCTGAACCAGACAGGATTTCGAAAAAGCACCGGCACAATAACTAACATCATGGCAATGTCAATGCTAATGGACATGGCAAAAGCCAAGCACATGCAGCTTCACGCTTGTTTCATTGATTACAGTGCCGCGTTTGATAATGTGGACAGGTCCAAACTATGGGCGAAGCTAGCCAGATGGGGTATTTCCAACAATCTTCTATCACTGATCATGCTCCTACACTCCAACACCTGGGTTCAAGTAAAATTGGGCTCAGGAACGCATCTTTCAAGGAAAATTCAAACAACGAAAGGGTTGAAACAGGGCTGCGTGCTGGCCCCCATGCTATTCAACCTATTCATGGCAGACTTAACCCCGGCACTTAACAACTGCAACTCGCACCCACCCAGGTTATGGGGCTCCCCAATATCTAATCTACTCTATGCGGACGACATTGTCCTACTCAGCTACACCGCAGTGGGCCTGCAACATCTCTTGAACTGTCTAGAGGTCTATGCAAAAGAAAACTGTCTCTCAATAAACTTAAATAAAACAAGGTCCATGACAATAAACAAGAAACGAAAAAAGCCCTATCAGTGGCGCCTGGGTAATAAACACGTCGAGTCAGCAGAGGCTTACAAATACCTGGGTATATATATAGACAAAGATGGTCTAGCCAACACCCAGCAACAGGAGATCAAAAGGAAAGGGATGATTCTTGCACTCTCTCTGAAGGGAGTCTCAGCCAAATTACTGGGCCCTACTCTGAATCCACTTCTGATGGTAGCCCGGGCCAAAATATTGCCTTCTATTACTTACGGCACTGAGGCACTGTGTGGGAGAGTCAGCAATCTGCTGGACAAAACAGTTGTTAAAACATATAGAACATTGTTCAGCCTCCCGACCTACACTTCACCAGCACAAATTCGTCTGGAATTTGGCCTTATAAAGCAAACTTGGGCTAGCTACGGCGCTTTCATTAACTGCTGGCACAAGATTAGGTCAGCAAACCCGAACACATTAAACCACCTCCTCTGGCAAGAGATTCAACAGAGGCCGAAATCACCCGCAGGCCAATATCTTGAGGAGGCTCTGACGATCACAGGCCTGTCCCCCTTATGGGACACACACTGCCTCCATTCGGCGTTTAAAAAAACGGTGTGGAAGACGCTGAAGACACTCTCCTTGCTAGAGGATAAGGCGACCTTCTCGCTCAGAGCGCATGCCTGGATGACCTTGGCCACATATAAGCACTTAGCCCCACAACATTACTTTAATCTGGGATATTCAAAAATACTAAAACAACATTTTTTAAAGTTCAGACTTGGAGTGTTACCAACTACGCAGCAGCTTCCACCTTGGAAAAGGGAGCAGGCTTTTACTCTCTGTAGTCTGTGCAATAAGGACTCGGGCGACATCATTCATACAATCTGCACCTGCACTGAGCTGTGTCAAGAAAGGAGACAGCTGCTAAAAACTTGCTTTAATCAAAGAGGTATCAGGACAAGGAGACAAGCTGTCCTGGCATGCTTTGATCCCTCATCACCACAACTGAACACTAGGTTAGTTAAATTTCTCGAAGCAGCTCGCTTAAAAATGCCAAACTGATCGTCACTTTGTAGTCCATTGCGCTATGGGGGAAATTTTACTAAGTGATTGGATAAATCTTACAGTGGATTACAACCTCTCACAAGCAGTAAAGACAAAAACATCTGGGAAATTTAAATTGTATTGACATTGAAACGTCTTTTGAAGGTCATGTTGCGACGCTCATGAGGGAGCATTCACTTTTAAATATGGAACATTTTAATATGGTTGTATTAATTGTATGCATTGCAATGGTTTTAAGTAACTATGCAAATAAAGTTTTACCTATGATTACGTGGGCTTGTGGGAGGAGCTGGTGCTTGGGGTAAGGAGCACTGGAAAGAATGGGAGTCAAAATTGAGGTCTGCTTGCACTATATTGATGACCTTTTTGTTATTTGGAGGGGGTCAGAAAAAAGTGCTAAAGATTTCGTAGCAAAGACTAATATCAACAATCTGAAACTTCACTTCACATGGGAAGTCAGCGCCAATAAGATTTTTAGATCTTAAGGTATTTATCTCAGAAGGCAAATTGGAGACTCAACTATACAGAAAGAGCACTGCAGGTAATTCACTCTTTATGCATCCAGCTTCCATTCTAGACACCTCTACGACAAATTAATATGTGCCAAAATAAATTGTAGTTTACCCCATCACATTGCATCTTGTGAAACTGACACCGTGCAGAGATTCAGGCATCGAAGCTATTATATGAAAATGATCACAACTGCACAGGATAAGGTCAACAATCTAACCAGGGAAGATATCCTGTTTAGCCAACCCAAAACAAACTGACAGTGAGGTCATAGTGAGGTTAGTGGCCACATATAGCAGTAAGAAAAAAGAACTGGAAAGTGCAGTCAGGAAAAACTGTCACGTAATTTGCTCAGACTCCACGATAGGAACATTAGTCCCAGATAAGCCTCAAATCACCCACCAAAGAGGCAGTTCAGTGAGGGACAATTTGGTTAGAACTAGCCCAGAAATTTGAAGCGCAGCCAGTTAGCTAGCTGGTACCAATGGTTTCCAGAAATGCTCCAGTTGCAGAGCCTGTTCAATATGAATTAACACAAAGGAGTATCTTTCCCCTTTGAACAAGACATCTAATCCTACTAAAGGTAATTTCAACTACAAGATTGATCGTGCTGTATATGTTCCCATCTGTAGTTGAAACTTAAGATATGTAGGTAGCACGGTACTGAAGGTTCTAAGACGTATCCTGCAATTCATGCACACCATCAAGAACAACGACTTCACGTACCCAGTTGCCAGGTACTGTGCCATAATCCATGAAAGCAATGTCTCATAAATGCCGGTTTACATCATAGACAGTGCACCATACAATAAAAGAGGGGCTGAAAGCTTTAAAGACTTTGGTAAGCATGTAACTTTTAAATCTGGATTCCAACCCCCAAAATAGACTGATTATTGAGGAAGATTTATTTAACTTTGTGCAACCCAAACTTTGTAAATTTGAATTTTATCTCAGATTAGCGAGTGGCACCTAAATAGTGGTCATTCTTCTCTAAGTGAGAGGAGAAAAAAAAGCACGGATTACTATTAACTCATAAGGCCGATGAGCATAGGAACATTATGGGTGTTCACAATATTTGTTTATATTGATCGTACTTTTTGTTTGTATTGTCTATTATATTATTTCAGCTGGAAGCACATAATTAACTGCTCTGTATTAGTAGAAGATTACACATCACATTATTTTGAAGTTCTCACTGATATAGTAATGTCATTACAACAAGAGATTCAAGTATGCTATTGAGAGCTTAATTAAGCATATTCCAGTGTCTCATTTAATTTAATTGTATTTTAAATACATAATTGTATTTGAATATTTATGTTTTTGGTGATGCAAAGTATTTTGTTTATGTCTGTGGTTGCTCACTAGTTATATTCTCTTTATGATGGCGCCACCGCATTAGTGTGATCAAGGCCACCGCTGTGGCGAAACGCTTCACATCAACAGTGAACATGTAATAAATGAATAAGAGCATATGGCTTTGTACAAACTGGAACGATGTGGTGAGTAAAAAAAATATGGATTTAGGCTCAGATCTCGGTAATGGGTGAGTGTTTGACATTGTTTAGCATTCTGTTCATCAATTGTTTTTTCTGCATTTGTCATCCTAAGTGGAAATGGTATACCCAGGCATAGGTCCTGCTCTCACCATGCCATCAGAGTTAAGCCATCCTGACTGATGAGGGGTAATACCCCAAAACTGGTCCCAGGATGCTTGCTTCCGGTCCATTGAGGACCTGGCCTGGCAGTACTGGCTGGGTTGTTCCCATGGGGAGTAGGATCGAGACTGATTTGCATATGGCTTTGTACAAACTGGAATGATGTGGTGAGTAAAAGAAATATGGATTGAGGCTCAGATCTCTGTAATGGGGTGAGTGTTTGACATTGTTTAGCATTCTGTTCATCAATTGTTCTTTCTGCATTTGTCGTCCTAAGTGGAAATGGTATACCCAGGCATAGGTCCTGCTCTCACCATGCCATCAGAGTTGAGACATCCTGACTGATGAGGGGTGATACCCCAAAACTGGTCCCAGGATGCTTGCTTCTGGTCCATTGAGGACCTGGCCCGGCAGTTCTGGCTGGACTGTTCCCATGGAGAGCAGGGTCATGCCTGATTTGCATACAGGTGGGTAAAAACTGGAATGGCGCAATGAGAAAAAAATGATGGATCAAGGCTCAGATCTCTATACTGAGGTGAGTGTTTGATATTTCTTAGCATTCCATCCATCAAATGTTCTTTTTCCATTTGTCGGAAATGTGTGCCCCTACATGGGTCCTGTGCACACCATGCCACGGAGTCAAGCTATCCTGACTGATTAGGGGTGATACCCCAGAAACAGTTCCCGGATGCATGTATCGGATGCAGGGAGGAAGCTGGCTTGGCAGTTCGGGCTTGACTGTTCCCATGGGAATCAGGGTCAAGCTTGATTTGCATATGGCTTGGTACAAACTGGATTGGTATGGTAAGCAAAAAAAAAGATGGATTAAGATCCAGATCGCTATGCTGGGGGTGAGTGTTTGAAATTGTTCAGCATCTATCCATTATTTGTTCTAATTGCAGCTAAAGCTTCAAAATAATGTTCATGTAGCTAACGGAAATTGGATTTTACCAATGCCCAAAAAGACACTGAGGGCATAGAGACCAGACAAAAGACATGATCAAAGGCCATATCCTAAACACAGATCCTACTGCATATGACTGAAAGCCATACACAATGGATATAACCAGAACCCACTGTGCACAGCAAGTTTTAAAGGCATGAAAGCTGAGTGTGGGATGTGCCCAAAGTGATTCATCAGTGTATACTTCAGGAGGTGCATGATTAGGTATGAACATCTGCATTATGAACTGAGAAATGGCTTTACCACTTATAACTACCTGAACATCCCTTGACCTTTAGCCTTATAAAATCTCTTTTAGAAAACAGCTTGATGGTTTAAAGAAAAAAGGTTTCAAAATAGTTTCATTTGGAAGCTACTGGTTCAAGGGAGTGTGAGATGTGGGGTCCTCCTGGGGCCTTGAATCTTCCTTGGTGACATTTATGAAGTTTTATTCTGACTATAGGCAAATCTATCATTTGCTCTTCCTGATCGCTTTTGTATCCAACAGGACACAGAGAGCTAACATAGGAGGAAAACTTGGGGGAGGGGTGAACTCAACAGGCCATATAGACTTGTGATGTTGCAAAACTCAAATCCAAGTCTAAAAATATTCCATTGGTACCTCAGAGACTTTGAGCATAAAGTATTTGTAATGATTCCCTCATTACTTGACTAGATCAAAGGCCACTAATGTGTCAATCGAATTTCCTAAGGCTTCTTGTCAACACATTGGCTTAATACTGCAGCTACATTTCTAGGATGAAGGGATGATTATAGTGTGTTCAACCAGAATTTCAATGTAAATATATCGCAATACCCAAATATTATGTCTTAAATTTCATGAGTCAAAAATATAACTCAGAATAGAGCAAGTAAGATTATTTTAATATCGTTGTTAAAAATATCATTGTGTTTAGTATTGTTGTAATATGTAAATAGTGTTTTAGTGTAGGTTCTGATTTTTTTCATTTTGATATATTGTATTTGTTTTTAAATAGTTTGTATTTTTTGTTAAAATAATTTTTGGAGCTGGATGTTCAGTTAATAGAGGAATAGGGTGAGGAGTAATTAAGCCCCTCCCCAAATCCTGTGTGAGCAATTTAATGTTTAAAGTTTCCTATGTTTAAAATTGTTGTTGTATTATTTTTTCAAATGTTTAATATTTTACTTAATCCAATTTTATATTTTTTATTACATTTTGGCATTTCTATTTATAATATTTAAACACATTTTTTTAAATGTTTTACTACTGTGACATATGTCAATATTTCTAATCATCCTATTTTTAATATATTTGATCCACATTTTTTGTTCCTTGTCAAATTAAACTATTTGTATATAACTTTAAATGTTTATATTTGATTAATTTTTGTAATGTTGGTTTTTATATCATTTTTAGTTTATTTTTTAAACTTCATGTTTATTTAGGTGTTTTTGTTTAAACTAATTTAGATAATAATTTCAAATTCACAGGAAGCCATTGGTATTAATTTAATGTTTTGGTCATAATTTCAATTACATTTTCTAATTTTGTGTCTTTTTTGGGATAATGTAAAAATATTTGTATGTATCTTACACATTTGTGATATCAGTTCATTTTTACTTTTAAAAGTATGCCATTTTCCTTAATGTCTTGAAACTTGTCAGGAGTTTGAAGTGAGAAATGTATACCTCACCTTCAAAGCCCAACACTTTCCCAAATGTGGTTGCATTTGGTGTGAGACTAGTGAATCTGAACCCCTCAAAACCAATATTTTTTCCAATGTGGTTACGTTCGGCTGGAGAATAGTAAACCTGAACCCTACCACTTCCTCCCAAAGTCCAACACTTTTTCTAATGTTGAGTTTGGAATGGAAATAGTTAATCTAAATATTGAAAAGTTCAACACTTGCCACAATGAGGTTATATTTGGAGTGCGAATAGTAAATCTGAATCCTCCAATGTCCAACACATTCCCCAATGTGATTAGGTCTGGAGTGTGAATAGTAAAGCTGAACACCTAAAAGTCCAACACTGTTGGAAACAATGTCTCTAGTTGGCAAAAGAATGCACCCTGTCCAAGTAGGGACCCCGCTGTTATGAGGGTAAATCAGACATGCACCCTAAATTAAACTGTGCTCATCCTCTGGTAGCTTGACAAAGAGCAGGTAGGCTTAATTTAAGAGGCAATGTGTAAAGTATTTGTGAAATAGGAGAATATTTATCTGAGCAAAACAAGACCAAAAAGACAGCAAATTCAATTAGTAGTACCGAAGTTATGAATTTTTAATGGGGGGTAATACGTCATTTGTGTGGGGACAGGACACAGCCTAATCAGATGTGTCAGCTCTCACTCTCTCTTCCTGCCCAGGAAGGCTAGCAGAATGCAGATGAATGCAGATGAAATTATCTCTCACACACACCCTTCCTGTGTTTGTGGCTGTCTAGAGGGAATGCACAAAGTGTAGCTGTCACCCAGCCCAGATGTGTATTGGAGACAGGCTGCAGGCACACAGAGCAAAGATAAGAGTAGAGAAATGTCCACTTTCTAAAAGTGGCATTTCTAAAATAGTAATGTTAAATCCAACTTTACCAATAAAGAGGATGTATTGTTACCATTCCAAAGATATGAAACATGGTGCAGCTAATCCTTTCTGATCAGGAATTGCCGCTTTCAAAGAATTTAAAGAAATTCCCAAGGCTAATGTATGAGAGGAGTAGGCCTCACAGTAGTGAAAAATGAATGTATCTGTTTGTGCCTACCAGAACATGTAGAACTTAAAAGTATGTATCCTAGCTTCCAGCTCCATAGCACCCTGCCTTTAGGGCTCCCAAGGGTTCACGTTAGGGGTAACTTAAGTGTAATAAAAGGGGATTTTAAGGCTTGGCAAATGCTTTTAAATATAAAGTCGAAGTGGCAGTAAACTGCACACACAAGCTCTGCAATGGCAGGCCTGAGACAGGATTGAAAGGTGTGGGTGAAACAATCACTGTTGCAAGCCCACTATTAGCATTTTTTATTACAGGCCTTGGCTATATGGCATTCAAAGGCCTTTCAAGTACGCTAAATATGCCAAACAGGTATACAGCAATGTCACCATGTTTTAGAGAGAAGCACATGCACTGTAGCAGTGGCCAGCAGTGGTAAGCAGTGGTACAGTGCTCAGAGTCCTAAGGCCAACAAAAAGTTACAGCAAAAAGTGAAGGTAAGCAGGCAAAAAGTTTGGGGAAGACCACCATAAGGATTGCACCAAACACTTTCCAAATTGTGACTACTATTGGAGTGGGGAATAGTAAATCTCAATGCCTCAAATTCCAAACCTTTCCTCAATGTGATTAAGTTTGGCGTTGGAATAGTAAACCTGAATCCCTTACACTCCAACACCTTCTCCAATGTGATTAACTCTGAAAAGAGAAACATTAATTTGATGGGAGACTCTTAGTTTGGTTAGGGATTGTTCCATTCTTATCTCCTGGTAGCTTTATTCTAGAAATTGGTAGAATGTACAGTGGCTTCTTCCAAGTGTTTCTTGGAAGGAAATGTGCCACCCTTGTAATGCGTTATTTGTTTTTATTTCTTGGGCTATGGGGCTTTCATTAACGTTCTACCCTGGAATGTGATATTTGTTTTGGCAACCATCTTAAATATCTTCAAAGCAATCCATTAGTGAAGCTAGTTTTTTTTATTTTGTAGGCAAAGGAGGGATATAAGTAGCTTATTATAATGTTTAGTGACTATTACTTTCTAGCTTAGTTGCACATTCTAGACTTAGGGTCAATTGTTGGAGGCTTATCCATATGCTCTAATGAAAGTGGTAGGGGCACCACTGATTTGTTGTGCATGGGTAGATTTTAAATACGTTTGAAATCATTGTCTGTTAAAATTCAATGATGATGTTTCATTGGTTATAGTTGTTAGTATGTTGTTTTATATGTGCGAGTATTTTAAGTTGCATTTTGTTAGGTAAAAGCACATACACTAGTTAGGAGGATTGTATTTTGATATTGATCATTTACATTTGACTGATTAATTGAGAGCACCTAAAAGTGTCATGCATCATGCATGTTTTATGTTGAGTTAAGGTTACTAAAATGTTACTAGTGGCATCAATGATTATGTTAGATAATCAAATCAAATATGTTACATTTTGATTCATGATCTATAAAACAAGAGAACAATATAAAACATGCTGTGTGTAAAAATAGTTGCAATTTCGCAAATGTTAGATTACTGACAGAGTAATAAAAAGATCTAAAGATTAAAACCCTGGTTGTTACTTCAGTGTACTGTGCAAAATAGTGAAATGTAGTGCCTCCAAAAGCAATTGTAAAACACAGTTTGTGAAGAGAGAAGAAATTTCCAGAATACCAAATCACGCTTGAGATCACAATTTTAATATATTCTCGGATAAAGTGCTTTGGGATATAATTCAGGAAAGTGGACAAGTCAGCAAAAAACAGAACCCTGCCTTCCACACCTAAAGCTGAAAAATAACAATAAGATAGCTACTCTATGTAGAATATACGATCAAGGCAGGTTCCTGATAAAAATTGAGGCAATCATTAGGATGCACTCACGTTTGCCCCAGTTGCTACTAGAGAAGCGTCCTGCAGCACTCACAAGGTATCTTATTTGTATGAGCCATGCAGAATGTAGAAATTTGGCAATACTAACATGGACTTTATTTAGGGGTCCCCAGGGGTTGCGGCTGTGACCTCGAGCTTGCCACTTGATACCCCTGGCACTGCTTTTGTGACCCCCGGCTTCAGAGGTGGCAAAATCAATGCCTGACAGCCTAATGGACGCTGGTCGAAGCTCCACTTGCCTGGTTTCTGTAAAAATGTTTATTATACAAATAGTAAATAATATTATTCACTATTAGTGTAATAAAAATTGAGAACATTAGCTGGAATATGACCCTATCTGGAAGTTAAGCTATGTAAAAAATACTATCAAATGGTTGTGGGTGAGTGTGTGTTTATGTGTGCAAGAGTGTGTGAATGTGTCAGTATGTGTAAGCGTGTGTGAGTCAAAGTAAAGGTCTAATGGCATGCAATATCACTTCCGCTGCCTCTGGCAATTTGGTGAATTGACGTCCATGAATACTTAAAACAATCACACCTCTGGTATCTGAACTCAAGATTCTTAGAGCAACCTCATATTATCTGAAACCTAGCAAGTGGCACACCAGTTTAATCCATTTCTTGCAAGGTGATGTGTAGACACTACAACAGAAAAAAAGTGGTGCAAAGTTTCGAGTGCCAACATACATGCTGGACGTAAGGTGTTCAAGCTGGTGTTATTTTCCCAGCTAGCAGTAACACTAATAATAGGGAGAGTCCCACATCTGAATTTGGAACTGACTGAACATAGGTCGGCGGTTTCAATCACCAAATTACAATGCGACTGCACATGGTGCGGTCGCAAATTCCCTTTTCTCTATGGGAGCTTGTGCTGTGGGTGGTTTCCACCTACATCACAAGCTCCCATAGAGAAATGGCAGTTTGTGTAAATACCTGCACCGTGTGGCAGGCACCTCATGGTGCAGGGAGTTACAGAGGGGCACCATAGGTACCCACTCAACCCTAAATGGGGGGCCACAGGGAGAAGGGGGCCCTGCTATGGGCCCACAAAGTCACTTTCCGAAAGGTTTTTCATATCGGAAAGCCTTGACCAGCTGAAATGACCAGCCAGTTTCATTTCTGACCGCCGTCATTGTAATTCGGCAGATGAAAGTTAAACCAAAGATGTCGATCAGAAAGCCTCTGACTAACATCAAAATGAAGCCCTTGGTGTGCTTGCAGTGTGTTTTATCACTTGTAATGATTTCCTTACTGTAAGTATATCCACGGCTGGACTGGGAACAAAAACCAGCCCTAGCAATTCCACTTAAGGGGGAAGGTGGGGGTGCTAGTGTCAAATGCACTGTTGCTTTTATTACAGGGGGCAGATATTGCCGCTCTGCTGCAAAACCGGTCCCCAGTAACAAAACTGGCCCCCAGGGGTAAAAAACTGGCCCCCACCCTTCCTGCCTACTGGGAAAACACCTAATGCCTGCTACTGCCTCTACGGCCCTGAGTATATTCTAAATAATTTAATAAGAGCTTTCCTTTCTGAGCTTTGATGTATTTTGGGGTTTCCAACAATCCGTTGGTTTTTGGGAACAGATAATATGAGTTTATTTATGAAAAATGACAAGTAATGGTAGATTTTGTTTTACATTTCTACATTGCAGTTGCATATTTTAACTTATGTTGTGAAAGTTGTATGTACTTCATTTTAGTTGAAGAACTTGTATTGCAGGTCTGTTTGATGTTGCTTTTAGCAGTTTTCCTTTGTTGCAGCCTTTGGACAGGAAGCTATTCTTAGCTGAGTCAGTTTATATGTTCATGTGAAATTTAGATGGGGATCTGTTTGTTTAATTTAAAAAAATCATTTGTTAAAGGGTTATATTTAATTTAATGTTACTTTTGAGATTTGTTAGTTACAGCTTTTTGTTAAGGTTTTTTTATTTTTGAGTACTTCAATGTCTTTATTTTCTTTTCCTTTTTGCATTTTTTCCTTTTTGAAGAGGATGCACCTGTAGATTGGAGAAATACATATGTGGCATCATTTTAGTTATTTGTTGTTTTAAAATACTTTTGGGTATTTATACATTTTGCAGGTTTAATTGATTTTGAAACTTACTTCGTTTGGAATTGTTCTTTGAAGTGCTGCAGTTTTCTTTTGTAGCTTTGAGTGCCTCTATTCTGCTGTAAATCATTTTTAAGAGGCATTTCGTTTTGTGTTTTCCTGGCCTTTTTATATGGTTTGTTATTTCAAAACTGCTTTTATTTGTTAACTTTTTTTTAATTCGTAAGTTTAATTTAAATGGTTAGTTGGAGCCTAATAGGTTGTTTTTTGCACCATTTATGGTAAATGTAAATTAGTGTTTTCGTTATTTATTTAGTGCATGCTAATTTTATTTTGAGTTATTTTTAGATGTGTGTACAAATGTTTTAGAATTATGATGATTATCTCCTGTACGACATTTTGGTTTACATGATTGTTGTTATGAGCCATTATTTTTTAATGTGTGGGTGATATTTGTTCTTCCTTTATTTTTGTTTATGATATTGTTGTATTTTAGATCTATTTCCCATAATATGTTTCTCATTGATAATTGTGTGTTTACTGTTTGATTATAGGGTCATGAAAATGTGTGTATTAAATGTCTTTGGGTGCTATTTGCGCATGGAGATTTACAAACTTTTCGTATCACCCTTGAGTCGCACAAGGCTACATAGGATTATTTGGGATTTATAAAGCTACACAAAATTGATTTGGGAGGCCTTGCATGGTTTTGTAGAGGAATGTAATACAATGCAGTAGTTTGCGCTGCATTGTGTTCCATTTATTAGTGGCACGCATTCCATGGGTGGAACATGGGGGCATTCCTGTAAATCTACCTTTGTATTTCTTGAATGTAAAGATTTATTAAGGTTTGGCAAGCTGGAATTCCGTGAAATCAGTAATGAGGAAATATATGTTTATTTCTCCTTGTTACTTCCTCTTTCTATGTGTGTTGTATTTTGCACCACACATAGAAAGAGGAATATGCCTCTTGGAATGTTTTTGTGCAGGAAGGTATCCCTTCCTGTACAAAAGCAATCCTGCCCGTAATGCAGGCAACCTTGCACTGTGGCACAAGTGTGCCTTTGTGGCACTAGATACCTACAAATGTGCCAGCCCAGGGTGAGAGTTGGAGAGCGCCAAATATTAGTATATATGACACTTTTTTCACTCTCTCCCATTCATGCAATGCAGAGGAGCAACTTTGCTTGCTGGCCTGGGTTGTGTGAATTTTTGATAAATATGTCCCTAAGTATATATCAACTCTACACCCTTATACAAGTTTATTGTTTTGCTTGTCTCATCCACAACCCTGGTATGCATGTAAGCTGGCTTGTGTGCTGTTTTACTGCATATGTTGTCTATGTATAAGGGTGTGTGTGTGTGTGTGTGAGCATAATGTATGTATGTGAGTTTGGGTGTGTGTCAGTATGTTAGTCTGTGCTCATGAGTACTACATTTGTGTGCACTAGTGAATGCATGTCTGGTGGACTGTGTGTCAGTGACTGTTAACGTTTTGTCCGTATAGGCTTCAAAGACTTGGCGTTTTGACATAGAATGTTGGGTCCTCCTGATACGTTTACTGAAAATCCTGATTTATTAGTTTGCGACTGATCTAAGATTGCGAATGTTATGGGACAATCCTCCCCTTGTGTTCAGAATAAAAGAAAATGTGCAGAAACTGAGGAACAAATGCAAAAACAACAGTTGATGGACAGAATGCAGAACAATGTCATACATTCACCCCAGTACAGAGATCTGGGCCTAAATCCATCGTGTTTTTGCTCACCATGCCATTCCAGTTTGAACCCAACCATACGTAAATCAGTCTTAACCCTGTGCCCCATGGGAACAGTCCAGCCCGAACTACCAAGCCAGGTCCTCCCTGGACTGGAAATAAGCATCCTAGGACTGGTTTCGGGCTTTCAGCCCTCATCAGCCAGGATAGCTTGATTCCACTAGCATGGAGAGCAAAGGACTCCGTCTGAGTATACCCATCCCACTCGGGGTGGCAAATGCAAAAACAACAGTTGATGGACAGAATGCAGAACAATGTCATACATTCACCCCAGTACAGAGATCTGGGCCTAAATCCATCGTGTTTTTGCTCACCATGCCATTCCAGTTTGAACCCAACCATACGTAAATCAGTCTTAACCCTGTGCCCCATGGGAACAGTCCAGCCCGAACTACCAAGCCAGGTCCTCCCTGGACTGGAAATAAGCATCCTAGGACCGGTTTCGGGCTTTCAGCCCTCATCAGCCAGGATAGCTTGATTCCACTAGCATGGAGAGCAAAGGACTCCGTCTGAGTATACCCATCCCACTCGGGGTGGCAAATGCAAAAACAACAGTTGATGGACAGAATGCAGAACAATGTCATACATTCACCCCAGTACAGAGATCTGGGCCTAAATCCATCAATGTTTTGCTCACCATGCCATTCCATTTTGAACCCAGCCATATGCAAATCAGTCTTAACCCTGTGCCCCATGGGAAGAGTCCAGCCCGAACTGCCAGGCCAGGTCCTCCCTGGACTGGAAACAAGCATCCAGGGACCAGTTTCAGGCTTTCAGCCCTCATCAGCCAGGATAGCTTGATTCCAGTGGCATGGAGAGCACAGGACTCATGTCTGAGCATACCCGCCTCACTCGGGGTGACAAATGCAAAAACAACAGTTGATGGACACAATGCAGAGCAATGTCATACATTCACCCCAGTACAGAGATCTGGGCCTAAATCCAGAAACTGGTGAACAAACATGGATATTCTGCAGCTGTCTCTCGATTTGAGGTCTACAGTCGCTAATTGGGTGGGGATTCTGCAGCTTATAAATATCAGGCCACACAGTATCTGCATTTAGCCCGGCGTGGTACTTGCAAACCAACTACTAGAAAACTCTGCATAATGGCCTTAGTCAACTACCATCCCTGCTGATTCTCCATGGTATTCCAATAGCACCAAGAGACCTCTGCGAGTGTGAACAGTGTGATTAGGAACCACCCTTTTAAATTGAATGGATGTACAATAGATGTACTGTTTTGTGTACATGATTATGTGTGTGTTTTCTTTCTGCATAAGTGCATGTGTACACGATGTGTCCCATTGTGTGCATGAGCTATGTGTCTCTTTGTGTGTGTACGATACCAAAATCAATCGTATTGGCTTTGGCTTCACTTATGCATGTTTAATTGGAATTGTTCACTTGGTCTTATTGGTTGCACGCACTTTGCAGGATATTTTCCTCATAAATGTCTCTGAAATACACGTGCCTCTCGCAGCAGAGGCTTTTATGGCAACTTGTTTGACAACCTTAATATTTAGAACATTTCAGCAGAATTCAGCTATTAAAACGGTTAGCCCTTTTATAATTAGTTTAATTTGTTGAGGTGCTTTTTGTGCACTTAAAACGATGGGTCAATATTTGGCCTTCAGTAATCTGACTCTGGTGAGTCTACTTGGCATAAACTAACAAGGCAAGATTAAATATGATTCTATTCAGAAGAGGACATCCCTCAAACCCTGTAATTCATCAGATAAAAAAGTTCTTTATTCAACGTTCTTATGACTGAAGCATGCTAAACATGGGAATACAACTTTTGTTTTCGCCTGGGATTGTTTACAGAGAGAACAATTAATCATTGGCTTTATTTAATTTCTTGAGAGAAGGATGATGAAAAATGTAGCAGAATGAGGAAAGAGCAGGTAGATAATTTGCAGACAAAAATCTACAAGTATTGATTTCGAAGAGCTGCTCCAACATATTTGTGATAGAGAAATCATGTACAGCCGGTTTAGCCTTTGTACCGAATGTAAAAACAGGTGATGTTATATTGGAGACAATGGTGCGTATGTTTCAATATAACAGGTTTTGTCTCGTTTTTTAAAGTTTAAAAATGCCTTATTGAAAAATTAAAGAATTTGGATAAACTTAAGAATGAGACAAGCCAAATAGAAAGCAGAATGAATAATAGAGGAAAAATAAAGTATGCATAACATCTAATTACATAGGCTATATAAAATAACACAAAGGTCACAAAGAAAATATGGAAGCAATTTTGCATCCTAGCACGGTATACAACGTTTACAACGCACGCGTTACAACGAAGTACCATTACCACGCGGTTATAACAACGAAAGTTGTTACAACGAATTGCGCTGGGTGGCGCTCAAAGATAATAAATCATTTAATTTACTATCCCAACACCTTCCCTACTATCGACGGGGACTGGTGTTGGAATAGTAAATTATATTTTTTAAATTTGCGCCCCCCCAACGCAAGTCGTTGTAACGACTTGCGTTGTTACAACCGCGTTGTAATGGTACGCGTTGTAACAGTGTGCGTGGTAGTGACATACATCCCCTAGCACTAATGGCATGTTATAAATGCTGTGTATTTTATAAATAGAAATGAGAAAAAGATGGTAGAAAGAAAAAAGAGGGGAGAAACTATATAATATAGAACCTAATAAAGAAATATGGATAAAACAGGGGATGGCAAGGGATTGGAAGTAATGTAAGAGCAAGAAGTTGGCAGAAGGCTATGTAGTGAGAGAGGAAATAACGGATAGGAAAATCTAGAAAAAAATTCATTCATGGAGGTTTGGAGACTTCATCAGTTTTAACATTAATAGAGAAAGGGTGTGAAAGGTATGAAGTCAAGTGCCAATTTATGGACACTAATAGGGTGACATTTGCTAGTCCCACTCTAATCTAAACCAATTTGTGGAAGGTGCTGATCAGGGCTGGACTGGCCACCTGGCGTTTTGGTGTGCTGCTAAGCTAGGGGCTCATTTCATTGTGGTGCGGGCTGAATTTGTTGATGGGGACCTGCATGTGCTTCTAAACAAACAAAGCAAAACTAATGGTTTTACGCACAGGCAGGTCCCCATCAACGAAATCAGCCCCCAGGTTGGCAGCACACCAAAACGCCCGGTAGCCTGTGTGTTAATCACTAAAGGGGTGACATTTACTATTCCCACTCTAATATAAACCAAGTTTGGGAAGGTGTTGAACACTAAAAGGGTGACATTTTACCTTTCCCACTCCAAACTAAACCAATTTAAAGAAGGTGTTGTATACTACAGGGGTGGCATTTAATATTCACCCTACAAAGTAAACTATTTTGAAGAAAATGTTGAACACTAAAGGGGTGATGTTTACTCTTCCCACTCCAACCTAGCCAAATTACGGGAAGGCGTTGGACACAAAAGAGGTGACATTTACTATTCCCACTCCAGTCTAGCACTGTTGGGGGAAGGTGTTGGACAAGGAAGGGGTGAAATTGATTATGTGTACTGCAACCTAAAACCGTTTCTGCATAGTCTCTACAGACTAAAAATTAGGGGTGGGCAGTAAACTCTGCTCTGCTGATGGCGTTTTGCCACTCTTCCCTCCTCTTGGAATACGGAGCTCAGCAAAAACTCTGCCCCCACCGGTAGAGCAGAGTTAACTGGTGCGCTCACACCAAAGTCTCAGCAGTCTTGCTGTGGGAGACTTACTTGTGGCAGCAATAGGGGGACTTGGCCCCCAATGAACCTCAGCAGTCAAAGGGACTTCATCCCCTAACCAGTAGTCAGCCAGGTGGCCCCTTTGCTGACTGGTTGGAAAAGGGGGCGGGCTTCTAATGACGTCTAATAATGTCTCACAATCCGCGCTGTTGGGGCCTTTCTTGTGGCAACAATAGGAGTTATTTGCCCACACTGACCCTCAGCAGCCAATGGGGTCTTCATCCCTCAACCAGTAGTGCACTAGGAGGCCCCTTTGCAGACTGGTTCAGAAAGGGGGCAGGGCCTATGACGACGTCTCAGCAATCCCACAGTGGGGGATCTACTTGAGGCAACAATAGGGGTTCTTGGCCCCAACAACTTACAGCAGCCAAGGGGACTTCAGTAGGGGTGGCTGACAAATACTCTGCTCATTCACAGAACACTGTGGAATTTGGCAAATTTTTTCAGCAACTCTGTGGTATTCCGCGGAGTTAAACTCTGCAAGTTCCACCCAAGCCTACTAAAAATGTTATGCAATCAATTATACTTAGGCTGTCCTGTTTTCAGTTTCTATTTTTGGTAAATTCTGGTGGAGTTTTTTCAGTGTTTTCAATATTTTAAAAAACAGTTGGTATCAGTGGTTACACATTTTCACGCCACTAAAAACAACAGAAAAAGTGTTTTTCCAGTGTTTATGGAACGTTTTGCTTTTATCATTGCTTGCTTTCTGCACTGAAAGAAAATGGTATATAGACAGTGTACGTATAGTGTATATGAGGTCCAAAGAGATTTTTGCAAATTAATCTTATTGTAGTACACCATACAATACTTCTTCAGTGAGTCTTTGGTCATGTGCACTTGCGCTTTCCTTCCCATGTAAACTTTTGTGAAAAGGCCCTCTCAGCATTTATAGCCCCTTGGGCTGAGAACCGTCAGCTAAGGGACACAGTTGGGATGACTCTTTCCTTGATGCCACTTAAAGCACAAAATGATAAATATTTGCGTTTTAGTTCCTGGGCATAAGAAAACAGTGCACCAGAATGGACTAAGAAGTCAATAGCATCCCTCATTAACTCTGAAGATTGTAAAGATGCTTTCAGCATACCATCTAACAAGTGGCAAGGATCTCTTCACTTCAGCTCGGGTATCAATTTTGACAGGTCATCACTCAAATTTTTTATATACGTAGCTGAATTACTGAAAATGCAAAAAATATCACTCCAATCTTTGTTGAACTTGGAAAGAACCTTTTTTGCAGAGCAGAACAAGTGACACTGTGTTCCATGTTTTCCAAAAGTCTGGTGTTACGTTTTCACCACTATCCCAGATGCTTGGTGATATATATACTTGTCACTATACCTTGCATTTAATGTTTAATGCCTGAGGTGTTGGCAATTCACCTACTATCAATACCGACCCACTAGAAACTATGATCTGATGTATTAAGGGTTTTTACCCATTCTCTGTGGGTAAATGTGATGACACATATTAGGAAAGATTTTTATGAAACTAGCCATTTTACCTATCAGTGAAAGAATCAAATGCAGCCAAAATATCAAATATGAGTTTGATATGTCCTGATTCTCTACAGTTTATAAAATAATTAAACTAGACCTAAAACATGAAACTAAACCCTGCATCTTTAGACCAAAGGCCATAAAACTGAAAAAAAGTAAAAGGAGGAAGAAACAATATTTTAGTGGCATCCCTAAAGAATAAAACTCAAGCAGGATAATGTTAGCCAGTCATTCTTACTGCTAGCTTCTATAACAAAGTTACATCTTATTGACCCCTTCAGTAAGAACAAAATTACTCTTTCACTTTCTTTGAATGGCATTTAGTTTGTGGTTGTGCAGGTGTTTTTTCAGTGTTTATATGTTTTCACCGGTGAGGGCTATTTTTCTTTCAGTGGGGTTTTATCAGTTATTATAGGTTTAAACCTAAAACCCCACAGCCTAATTATACTCCATACTCATACATAATTTATGATCTAGAAAATAAACTAAAATGTAATTAAAAGATACACTAACCCAAACTGCAAACCTATATTTACATATTTAAACATTTACATATAAAAAATGCTGTACCTCTATTGATAATAATTAATATATTTGTACAAATACTTACTACATTCCTAAACTTTGAACCATAACATAAAAAATAAATTCATAACATTAATCATATATTTGAAATCAGTTTTTAAAATAATAATTTTTAACATATATTTTGCAAATACATTATAATTTTCTACAAAAAACAGTTTTAAATATTTTAATTATGGCATTTACTATTTTTATTTCACAAATTGTAAAAGCATTTTACTTTATTAATTTTAATGTGCCTTTTCTTGTAGTTATAAATATATAATTTAAAATATTTATTTTAATAATTAAAATAAAATATCTTTTTTATTTTGAAACATTTTAATTAATTTTAAATTACAATTTATAAAACGGGTAACTGTAATAAAATAAATATAAAGATGGTATAATATTAAATTGCACATCATTAAAACATTCAACATTAAATTTGCATTAAAACAATAACTTTTTTAAAAACATCCACACCCTTATCCCCTAAAAATAGAATACCCTGCTGCTGCTAAAAAAAACAAAATCCCTTATTTGTATTTGTTAATATACTTAGAAAGTCAAATGTCAACAAAATCATAATTAATAAATGATCTTAATAAAAACACGAATAAAATATTATTAAGCATATAGAATCACAGATACTACAATAAATTACACACAAAATAACACAAATGATATCACGTACAACAATATTTTCTAAAATAATCATTTTTACAGTGAAATTAAAAACAACACTTAAAACGATATTCCTATCAAAATCCATTTTTGACATCCCGATATTCTTGACACAATATTTTTGTATCACAATATTTTGTATTCAATATTTTGTCCAAACATCCAGAGGTGGGTGAACAGGGGAGTAGAACACCTCCCAAAACAGTATCATTACACTATTGTCACAGTAATGTGTTACCCCACATGATCATAAGCATAGAAAAATCTTAAGGCAGTAGTATTTATTTATTCCTTCATTTATTTACAGAGTTTTTAACACTCTAAAGTAATCACCCCTTGATCACAATTGGAGTGCAGGTAGAACTGTGGCCATACTTGAACAATATAGTTAAGAGGCACAGCAAACGGTAGGTTGAGTTCAACTATATGAGAGGAACCAATACTCAGTATTCTTCAGTCACCTTTCTTATGAGTGCACTTAACTGAAGGCAGATAAAAGAACCTCGGTGTTTAAGGAGGATTCTGTACCAAGGTAATGCACCCTGTACAAAGCTTGGGTCTTTGAATTAAGAGGGATCTTCTCACGTATTTTCATCAATTGATACCTCTTTGTTGAATGAGACAGGAAGTTGTTGAGACAATTTACCATAACAAATGTGGTCTTGTCTGTCCTATGACCCATTGTCCTGCAAGAGCATCAGCACCATCTTTACAGCTCAGTCACCCTGAGCACTACTGTTTCGTATTTCATAACTGCCTAACAGTCACAGCAGATTAACAGCCTGGCTGGCAGGCAGATATCAGAGAACATTTTTTAAATGTGTATATTTTTGTCATCAAAGATCTTATGTGTGTAAAGAAAAGATCAGCACAGCTGATTATTTCATACATTGATAAAATGGGATGGAAATCTGCAAATGTAATCACTGCAAAGACTGA
This sequence comes from Lissotriton vulgaris, assembly GCF_964263255.1. NCBI lineage: Eukaryota > Metazoa > Chordata > Amphibia > Caudata > Salamandridae > Lissotriton > Lissotriton vulgaris. Next base: position 627,005,431 of record NC_141691.1, on the reverse strand, counting down.
TCATTACCTGAGATTAATTTTTCTTAAATGGTAAAGTACAGAGCATGTATTTACATGCTGATGTCCTAGAGGTGATGAAGGATACAGTGGATTCAGTATCTACCTGCAAATTGGGATATGTAGCTGATGAGCAGAAAACTCTTCCAAACAGCAGTCCACTCTATTCTTTATTTTTATATAGCATGAACCTGGCCAAAAGGGCACCAAAGTGAGGCACATAGTATGGCAGATTGTATTATGAGAATCTGATAGTCTTTAGGTGGTGAGATGTATAGGTACAGTAACACAGTAAATCATAGTCATCTCTGATAGGTAATATATGGGATAAAGAATCCCCTACAGTAATGTATAAGGATATTTTAAGTCACCAAGAAGTTCTGTGACCATGTAGAGAAATTAGGCCAAATGTCAAGTTCCTATATAAGGTTGTGGAACTCAAAGGTGACTCTCAATGTCCTAATAATGCACAGCAGAGGGTACATCTTTCTTTATAATATGTGGTCACACCATCACCTTTACCACATACCACTTAAGTCTTTGGTCTCTTGCTCTTTCATATGAAAAAGATAGTATCTTTGCAATATTGAAGATTAAAAGTAGAATGTCTACCTTGAAATTAAATACGCAAAAAAGAAGGTAGATATTTGTTTCAAAAATGTATAAACATCAATTTGATACAAGTGAAATTATAAAAAACATTCTGCAGCTTGGAACGTGTAAACACATACAGAAATATTCTATCTTTTCTATTAATACCTAAGACATGCACAAAAAAACATGTGCCCGTTAATGTCTCCTTTCTGCTTATCATTGTTATTCTAAAAAAACTGAGCAAAAGAAGGAAAAGCCACATTTCATTTGCATTCCTTTAAACTGGAACTTTAAATATGATCCATTCCTTGTTTTCCTCCTTGACTGCTCACTCTGGCACCAGGCATTGTGTTTTCAGATTGTATCTGTAATAAAATATCACAGTTCAGTGGCCATGGCATTGCTTCATTGCAGGTGACTAGTTTTATCACATTTTGCAAGTATTAAGTATATTATAGACAGTTTTTGTTTTACAGAGATTGCAGGATTTCATATATTATATATGGTATAAGGAATTCCATGCCATGCATTATAAGGGTATTGCAAATCACTGATGAGTTCCATGACCATTTATCGGAACGAGACAGAAGGCTAAGTTACTTTATAAGCTTATAGAACTTCGAGGTGACTTACAATATCTCTATCATGTATGGCAGAGGGTACTTTATTCCTTATAAAACAAGGTTACACCATCACCTTTCCCACAAACCATTTAAATCCTAGGTGCATATGCCAATCATTTGAAATAGAAAGCATGTTTGCAAACATGAAGAATACAAATAACAGGGCTTATTTATATGAAACTTATGCATCTGTAAAGTTGCGTCAATTTCCCTGCGCCTACGTGCAAAACCCTTGCGCCACCAGGGATGCGCCGCATTTACAATATGGCCTACCATGGCGCAAGGATTGACAGGTGAGGCAGAAATATTACTTATTTGTCAGCGCAAAAGTTGCACATTGCTGGAGTCATGTCACAGGCACGATGCAACTCCAGCAATTCATGGGGAGGCCGATTCTTGATACACTGCATCACTCCTTATGCTTGCTCCAAGCAGGTGTAGGGTTTTGACTCAGTGGCATCCTAGAAAATGGTGCAGTAAGATTTCACAGCATCACTTCTCCAAGGCTTTCCTGCATGGGAACACCCACCTTGCATACCTTATACCTGACAAAGGTATAATGTGGCACAGGGCTTTACAAGGTGAGGCATCTCCCTTGATACACCACGCTGTAAATGGGCTGCCCGTGACGCATTGTTTACGCCACCGCTGCATCACAAAAAGTGATGCAACAGCAGTACAAAAGTGTTGCAAGGGCCATGTAAATTTGCCCCAGAATCTCTAATGCAAATTTAAACACATCAAAAAAGCTGTTAGATAGTTGTTTCAATAAGATATTAGAGTCAGTTTAATACAAGTAATCTTTTTTGGGGGGGAAAGGGACTTTAGCCTGGAATATGTAAAACATGCGAAAAGATTCTAACATTTCTATAACTAACCAAGGAATGCAAAAAAAAAAATTGCCATAAAGATCTCCTGTCTGCTTGTCATTGTACTGGTAGAAAAACTGAGCAAAAGAAAGGAAATTAAAGTTTATTTTTCATTCTTTAAATAGCTGCTTCAATTACACTCCATGATCTGACCTGCCTTTCTCCTTGGCTGCTAGCAGCAGGCATTGTGATTTCAGAACTCAACTTTAATTACTTATTATAGTTAGACAGCTAAGTTCTTTCTTTGGAGCAGCTGACTGGGTGTGTCACTAGTCACCTATTTTAAAGAAATCAAAGATGATTTGCAGGGAGCGCCGAATCACATGTATTATTCAGATATTTACCTCGCTATTAGGACAATAGAGGGTGAGGTTTGGTGCAGCGGGCACGGTGTCTGACTACGGAGTGAGGGGCTAACAGTTCGGTCCCTAGAGTCTGAGGCAGATCAGCCTAGCATCATGTGACTCTGGGCAATAGCGCACCTAGGGGGATATTCAGAAGGACTCAACTCCGATTTATCCCCACCTTAACGCATCAAAAGTGGAGATAGATCTAACACCCCATTCACCAGCTGGTGCAAACTGCAGACATCACATGTATTCTCGCGATAACTGCCCCAAAATGTATCTCAACGGTGGACACCACAAACGAACCCTAATGCGATGCAGAGTAGGCGTTCCCGTGCAAAAATACACGAAAAAACCACAACACCAATTTCACAATGAACTGCCAGATCTGCGATGTGAAACAACAACAGGCGATAAGCTGCGGTAGCAGTAGGGAATTAACACCTGCCTAATGCTTGTGTAAAGCAGGATGACTACATGCAGCATAAAAGGGAGCCCAGCCAAGAGCCACACCTGAAGACCCACAGATGACCATGCCTATACCCATGTTTGCCACAACACCCACCGCAACCACCCCAGGTCTGCCCCACCCCCAGGACCCATCCCACCCCCCCCCTTCCCCGGGAACATCACATAGACAGCGTACACAAAGACAGCGGACCCACCTTAAATGCACCTGCTTCCCACAGTCATGCAACACACAACACTGCCAATGGGCATGCAGCACAACTACATCCAACATGACAAACAACATGCGAACCGACCAGACACGACAACACGACTCCATTGGGAATCCGGACTTGCCATGCCCACAACCCAGCCACGGCATGGCAACACAGACACACAATAGCAGGATGTGAGGAGAGGCGTAGAGCAGGTATGTGCGAGAGCGGCAAGTGACTAAGGAATGTGAACCCACCCAATGGCAAGTGTGGCGTGGAGGTGAAGGACTGACTGGCCAGTGGATGCTACCATGTCCCCACAGGCTGTGGGGCAGAATGGGGAAATATCATACATTATGTCTGCCCCTGCATGCGTGTGCATAGTGTGTTGGACTTGCGTACGCCCGGCTTGCGTAGGGGTGTGAACGAAAAGCCCGTTGCACTGATCTTGGTTCTCATTCGGAATGGACCACGCATCAGCCAGGGCGGCGCCTCTCATCCCTGAGCGCCTGCTGCACCCGCGGCTGCTGGTCTCCAGACCTATCAGGCCTGCCCTAGCACACCAACGAGGCTCCGCTCACTTGCCTACACCGGCGAGTCTATAGAGGGCCCACCATGTGCCGGTGCAAGCTCCAAGCACCAGTCCCCCAACCTCTGCTTCGGCCCAGTAGGTCCCACATGTGGAACTGTGTCCTAACTCCTGAATGGCAGTGACCCCAAGTCCGTGGCAGAGGCCACAGCACCAGACTCCCTTCGATTAGTGAGGCATGATTTCATATGGCAGGCCTGCAACACGAGGTGCCACTAACCCTGTTCAACGCAAGCTGGCCACATGAGGTACCACTAACCCTGTTCAACGCCAGCCGGCCACACGTGGATGAGGGCTCAGGCCTACCCTGTGATCCAGTAGGTCATACATGTGGAACTGTGTCTTGGGTAAGATGTGGAGGGGTCCACACCATTGAACACGCCTCATTGAGGACAGCATCCACTAACAGCACTCATGCCACTAACTCTGTTCGTAATGAGTCATGGGTAATATCTGGTTGGAACAACAACAACACTAAGGTGGACAGGGCCCTAGGGAATTTTAAAGAGACCAAGCATAGACACACTCCCTTACTGTAGTAACTAACACAAACGTGTCTATGGGTCTAGCGTGGATATTTTGCCATTATTTATACAAATCAGGTCAACAGATAAAAATGTAACCAGAAGAGGAAAAAGGAGGCGGAATCATGTGATCCTAACCTGTCCTGAACAATTAAGGATACCCATCAGTCACCACACGGATCCGCCCTTCATCATTTCTATTTTGTGACCTTCAGTGGGATATTGGCCTGCTCATGACTACAACTCCCATGGTAATTTGTAATTGACTAGTACTTCCGTGACCCCTGGTTCACCACCCATCACTCGCGCAAGTTGACGCGCGTAAAGTTTTTGCAAACGTGTTCTTCTTATATGTCAGAAACCATCATTTGCGCTCTACATTTGATCTGTGTGTAATGAAGTCCTGTTCATATTTTGGTTTGCAAACAAGCAATTTCTACTCCGTGAGCTCCATTGCGCTGATTCGCTGCTCACTACTACAACTCCCACAGCACTTTGCGAAGAACTGTTCCCATGATCCTTTGGGTTGCCACCCTCACTTCACGTGTTGTTACTCGCGTTTTTCTCAATAATAAAGAATTTTTTCTAAATATGTTAGTATCATGAATTAGGTTTGGGATAATATCTTTTCATGAGTTATGGGTGCTTTCTATCCTTTGTGGTTGTTTAGACACACTGACGGTGTCAACATTGTGATCACGTGACGTAGATCACATGACGCAAGGCTAGCCAATGATTGAGCTGCATAAAATGTAGGCTATTTTCGGCATTGGTACCTCCCAAGGTGAGCTGTCCTCCACTTTGTATTTGTATATTTATTCAGTTTTCCCTCCCGATCACCGCAACCTGCTGCATTTTTCTGCCAGACTGGATAGCATTTGCGTTTACCATTGAGTAGGCCCCTTGACATCTAGGGCTGTGTTTGATTGAGACGACGCTGGCAAACAGGTTTCTCTTTTAAATAACTAGCGCTAATATATCGTCATTTATGTGACGTTTCACAGAACAGCGCCTTATCGACATCTCTGTCCAGTTTACCCCACATGAGGCAGAGATGACGTATAAACGTGGTGCCCGCAACATGAGCGCTTACATAGCTCATAGATCACAGCAACAGCTACAGCTGTAACATCTCTACTTGACATTGACACAGTTTAACCAAAAGAAACCCCCCTGTCTCCACTGCACATGATTTTTCGTAAGTGTATACTGTTTTAACTAAGATAGGTAACATTGACCTGTTGTTTCGTGTTTCTGCTTTCCTTTTTATCTAGAGCAGTGCTTCCCTTATTTCCTGAGCTGCTGCCAGGTGGGGTGAGGCCTATCTCTCCTGTGTAACTGGTAAGCTGGAGTGTACTTACATTAAAGTGATTGTGTGTTCCCTTAATGTAATAAACAACCAGTCCACCAATGAGTTGGTTTGAATATAACAAATCTGATATTTAGCGTCTGACCTAGCTTTCAACGCTTACTTTTCTGTGCCTGGATACCATTGTTGATGCATACTTTTCTGTTTACACTTTTGTTTCCTTGTTTATTATTAGTGGCACGTATGATCCACACACAGGAAGATACAGACACCTAGAACTACAGGTGATCATGTTCCTTTTCATATTATGATTTTGCATCTTTTTGGCACTTTCTGTTTGCACATCTGAGTTTGCACTTTGCAGTAGCACCAGTATTTTCTAGGTACTGAAGAAGGCAAGGACTATTCTGTCCATGATATTTGCTGAAACATGTTGACCTATATCTATGATTCAGAAAAGGGGGTGGTGATGAACAGAGTGTCTGAAATAAGCAGACCACTCTTACCCAGTCCAAAGATCAGGGCTTGATCCATCACCGTTTTTTAGCTCACTGCACCATCCCAGCTCAGAACTTGGCTATATGCACATTAGTCTGACCCTGGCCCAGTGCATCATGGGAACAGGGCAGACCAAACTACCAAGCCAATTCTTATACTGGGAAGGAAACAAGCTTCCGGGGACCGGTTTCTGGCATTTCAGCCGTCTTCGGCCCGGCTTGCTTGAATCCTGATGGTACAATGAGCAAGGGACTCACATCTGAGTATACCCTTCCACGCTTATGGTGGACAAAAATGATTCAGAAAAGGGGGTGGTGATGAACAGAGTGTCTGAATTAAGCAGACCACTCTTACCCAGTCCAAAGATCAGGGCTTGATCCATCACCGTTTTTTAGCTCACTGCACCATCCCAGCTCAGAACTTGGCTATATGCAAATTAGTCTGACCCTGGCCCAGTGCATCATGGGAACAGGGCAGACCAAACTACCAAGTCAATTCTTCACCAGAAAGGAGACAAGCTACCGGGACCGGTTTCTGGCATTTCAGCCGTCTTCGGCCTGGCTTGCTTGAATCCTGATGGTGCAGTGAGAAAGGGACTCATGTCTGAGTATACCCTACCACACCTATAGTGGCCAAAAACGATTCAGAAAAGGGGGTGGTGATGAACAGAGTGTCTGAATTAAGCAGACCACTCTTACCCAGTCCAAAGATCAGGGCTTGATCCATCACCGTTATTTATCTCACTGCACCATCCCAGCTCAGAACCTGGCTATATGCAAATCAGTAAGAGTGGTCTGCTTAATTCAGACACTCTGTTCATCACCACCCCCTTTTCTGAATCTATATTTTATCTAGGCAGTTATTTGGTGGAAACTGCTTCACTTTGTTCTCTTTTTAACATTGGAGGAGTGAGCAGAAACAAGAATAAACTAACGTGTTGCTCCCTCACCCAATTTTAATACACTTTTCCACCTTCACATGCACTGCAAATCAGTCACCCATTTTCACATAGATCACTGACCACCAGTACTTAGACCATCAAACTGGTTATCTTGATGATGGAGGATGTTCCGTCTTATCCTCATGCATCACTTGCAGCTCGTTAACATATGGTCCAGAAGGACTCACTATCTGGTTGGACCTTGGTGGCGCATGAGTCCATGGCCTTCATCTGGCTGGACTAGAGTTGGTTCCGACATGTGTCTGTTCCATTAATCTCCACCCTAGTAACTGTTTCAGCATGGTCCTGGCCTCTGCATCTTGCCCACGGGTACCTTCCCACTGTCCACCAAGACACTGCGCGACATTCACACCATCTGAGCAAGTGTGTCCGTGTGGTCATTGTGTCAGCATGATGGGCAAGGGTCCTCCAACGTTACAGTGTGCTGTCTTCAGTGGACGTTACCATGTCACCTCAGCATTGGCAGTGACCCTGGACATGTAGCTTTGCCTGCACCCCCCTGCATGCACAAGTGGTGTGTGCTGGTCCGCTGTATGTCAGGTCAGTGCAGGGGTGTGCACATTCGACAGGGGGAGCAGGGCGTGGCTCGGACCTGGCCTTGGGCAGGAAGTACGGTAAGTGTGTCTCTGTGTTGAGGTGTATTCACTACCAGGGCAACATTAGTCAATGTTGCAATGTAGCAGGCACCAGGAGGGCAGGCCCGCACGTACGAGGACATGTAGGAGCGCAAAACCGCTCAGAGTTTTGGCACATGCATACCAAGTGTTATGTGTATCAGCTATGCGGATGCATGAGTCAGTTGCCTGGCCTCATTTGCAGCGCGATCAGAGCCAGCCATGGGCTGTACACCTGTGTCCGCCCTATCTGGCCCATTGGCCTGTACTCATGCGGCCGCAGACCTTCAAAGGCCAGCTTCACTGTGTTCCCAGGGTCGCAGACATCCCACCTCACCCACAGCAGACCCTGTGCATCTCCTGTATGTATACAGATGGTGACATTACTGTAGGGATGAAAGGTCCTTTGTGTGAACTATCAGGCAGTAGCACATCTGCAGCTCCGAGCAGGAAATGGCATGTGATCAGCACCCCCTGAAAGATACAATAGCATTTACTTGCGACTCCAACACTATGGACTGCCAGAAGTGAGACCAATGTGTACACATTCCACATGCAGTAGTCCTTAGTCGTAGTTGGCGTGCATGAAATTGCCTTCACACGTACTCCCACTTCACCCCAGGCCTGCACCCATTGCACACAGACACTGCTCCTTGCACCGAGCTGTGTAATTTCATCCATAGGACTGACACAGGGCAAGCCAATGCCACTTCTAGTGGAGCCACTGATGCAATGACAGACCATCCCAGACACATGCTCACATCCAGTCACATGAACCTGTACCTTGCACGTCTGCTGCATGTACTGGGGGCACTGACGTGGGCCGTCTTGCAGATCAGTTACCGGCTGAGCTTTCGCCTTGCGGACATCATCTGCATTCAGCCTGTGTTGCATTGTTGCTCGTGCATATTTGAGTGGTCCATGGATGTCTGCCTCTCCAACGTAACGGTAGCCAACCTGGATTATGACGTGTATGTGCACCCCCAGTTGACCCACAATCAGGAGTGTCACCGTGATGCCTGTTTATGGTATGCATGGATGTTTGGCATGCAGGCTGGACACTGGACCTGGGAAATTGCACGAGTCCTCGTGTGCAATGAGCACATTGAGCTACTACCCGATTGGGCTTTGGTGCACATAGGGGCCAGTGTTTGGAGTCAGCACGTCTGTCCGGGTCAGCTGATGGGTTACGTTGACGACATGTGAGATGTGGTGGACGACGTTGTGAGGGATCTGGTCACATGTCCCAAGTCGACAGTGGACATGGCTGCATTAGCCTGGACTCATGATCCATGCGCGGACAACCGACGTGGTTTGGCACTGACTTGTGTTGGTGATGGACTCCCCCTAGGTGGCAATGGGCATTTTCCTATGTTTCTCATTCAGACATGCTGCTGCATTGGTCCTCATATCGTGGCACTGCCCTTGGCCGTACTGACATGCACTTGTTGATAAAGTTTCCGTTGTTTCACTTGTCTCCGACTGTGTTGTGTCTTGATTTGTATGTCAATGTGTGTGTCACGGACTCTCTGGCACCCTGTCATACGTGCATTGCAACCCCATAAGGATTGTGGATTTTTACTTGTGCAATGTCATGTCCCTGTTTTGTGCCTCAGATGGGTATGGCCATTTACTGTGTTTGAGGTGCTCTGCTTCCTATGTGTGTGAGCTGCATTTTGTGTGAGATGTCCCGCCTGCCGTGTGGGTTGCGGGCCTCGTGTTGCTTATCCCTTCTTTCCTCATCATGAATGGGCTCTTCACACTTTTTTTTGTGTTGTGGTTTGTGTTTTTATCTCCATCGAGTTGGTTGTATCACGGACATTGGCCTTTTTTATGCAGACTAATGCATGCTACTGCCTTGTTGTGAATTCCACGTTAACACTGGGTTATTGTCCCTCGATCGGCTGCCATGTGTAAAGGTGCGTTAGCATTTTTTGGTGATGTTTTACACACATGCTTGTGAATATACCCCCTTGAGATCCTTATGAGTGATTAGTTTGTGGTTTACAAATACCAGGTTATAGGTTTTGATAGGTTACAAAGATTATAGTTTAGAAACAAATGGATAGATAGTGATATCCAAGGTATGTGACTTAAAGAAGTTATGGATTTAAAACCTGTAGCAGATAATGGATAAAGTAGTCTTGTATCGAGGAGTCGCAAGAGTCAGCGTGTTTGGTCTATATGGGTATGTCGCTACCCTTGTGGTTTTTCTAAAGACTGAGAAGGAAGGAGAATTTTCATGTGTGTGGGGTGGGAGCTCCATATTCTTCAAGGATTGCCAGAACAGGGCTTGGTGTGGATGCTTTTGAAGCTATAGAATTCCCAGATTTTGTTTTGCTCTTGGTTTTTCCAATGTTCCAGAAGCCAATATAGACATTTTGGTTCTGGAAGTGGTAGGTAGGTCTTTTGAGTATATTGGATTTTAGCTTGTTTTGAAGACATTTAAATAGATAAAAAGCAGGATTGATAAGGCCGGCCATGTTCGAGTTTGTCACACACTTCCTCTAAGGCAGAGGTCTTCAATCTGTGGGGCGTGACCCCCAGGGGGGCCTGGAGTCCTGGGAAGGGGGTCACGCATTTCCAGGCCTAACTTGCCTGGAATACCAAAGTGCCTTTTGTTTTAGACAAACACAACCATGATTGTTAAAATGCTTCCGCTGGCATTAATTGAGTCTAGAAAAAATGATTAGGGGTTCTGCCCACCTCACCCTCCCGTACCTGAGCAGGAGACATCCAAGGATGAAAAAGTAGAGAGAAAAGGTACTGAAGGGATCAATCCATTTATTAATTATCAAACAAGAAATAATTAATTATCTTGTGATAAACAAATTAAATCAAAGAAGAATATATCAAAGTTCATATACACAAATTGGGCGGACAGCCAAAGAGGCACAACAGGACACAGTTTATATACAACACATCACATGTACATTATATACAAATATACAAAACATATACAATATAAAAGTAACTTATATGTATCCTCAAGACAAAAGAATATATACAAAAATGTATATACAAACCAATTTACATATGTACCTCCTCTAACAGTCTAGTGGAGTATACAACTACAAGGTAGTCCCACACGAAAGAGCACCAAGGGGTTAACACATATACCCAGCTTATATTTGCATAGGTGCATCAATGAGTAAATCTAATCTTTCTTCAATTTAAACAAGGGACTCCGTTTAAAGCCAAAGGTGTCGACGCAGTCGCGGTCGCGTTTCAGCCAGATGATATAGGCTTCATCAGGACATGGGTACTCTAATCTTCAGGGCCCTGGCCCAGTCTAGGGAAAATCTTAGTTGGCCAACCCACACTACCACCCACAAAGGGTGGGGTAGTTGCCACCGTCTCGGCACGAATCTCGTGAAATCTTATTTTCTTCACTGTATCCACCCAGCAAGAAATGCAGGAGATGAAACAGGTGTGTGTTTAGGAGGTGGCTCAAGTCACACAGTCTTCCTTAATTCACAAGCGGCTACAGCCACGCGTAGAACCAATGTCAGCCAATGTGTTTCATATGCTGTACAAATAAGAGGCCCAGCAGACAGGTAAAACAATCCTTCAACTAAGCCTTCATACCAGGCTTCTGCTTGCCTGAATGAAATGCAAATATACCCTAGGAGTTAATCTGCAAATGTAAAGGATGCTTTGGAGTGGTTCTTGCTTTAATTGCTCAAATCACTTCAAGCCTTGTGATGGCAAAGATGTATTTTTTGTGTGGTGGATAGCAACTGGGCTGTGAAGTGCATCATTTTAATGATAACTGTATTTACACAGAGCTTAGTACCCCTGAAAAGGTGTTGAAGGGACTGTTATGCAAATGCATTACTTGTGGTCTGATATTGCACAAATCTACATTTTGGAAGCTCCATTTTATCCTAAAACTCTCTGCACATTTTGTAGCAGTCTATCTTGTAATGTGTGTAATGCAAGCATAAAATATTGACTTACACATTCACAGTGCTTTCTGTCACAGGCTGTGACCTCATAGCAGTAAAAATACACAAGTCACTATTTTCCACTGCATCAATCCAATTTTAATTCTGTGGCCCTCTAGTTACACACAGACCTATGCAGTACATTAAATAATATAGGCTTTAAAATGTACTATATAGTGCATTTTCCAATGAGTAACAACTTTTTAAGCTACCCATTATTTTATATGTAGCTACCTGATGGTGAAAGACCTAAAAATGAACAAAATATTTTGGAACTAATTTATGAGAGGCGTGTGCTACTGAAGCGTCAGTTTTTTTGAAGAGCCGGCGGCACAAGCATCTCAATCACATCTATGTGGCAAGGCAAAGTTACACTGCTTGGCTTTGCATGGCCTCATAGATATGGAGTAAGACAAAACAGTGCAAGTCGCTGCGTTGCCTTACTCTATGTCAAGTAGGTGTTCCATAGGCATTGCAGTTGGTGTTCCCATATACGCCAACGGATTTTGATGTTGCCCCAGATTTACAAAACCATGTAAACCTAGGGCAGTGCCAACTCTTACGCCTCTCCACAGCAGGCGGAACGAGAGGAAATGTTTTCATTTCTCCTCGTTTTTTCCTCTTTCCAATTGTGCTGCATTCTGCAGCACACATGGAAAGAGGAAACCCCCTCTCAGGATTGTTTTTGTGCAGGAAGGTACCCCTTCCTGCACAAAAACCATCCGGCCGATGTTTGTGCTAGGCAGCAATTTGTGCGCAAACATAGAGGAAATTTAATAAATAAGGTGCATTCCTGCCCTTTCAAATTGACGTAGGGCAGCGCTGCAAGAAGACTTGTGGCGCTGCCCTACGCCAATGCCTCGTAAATAAGGCCCTTCGTTTTTAGCCACACCTTTGACCACACCCCCAACCTCTGACCTTTGGTTTGTAAAAACACGTTTTAATTTAGTTCCCCAATGTATAAATGATTTGCTGTGGGAATTGGGGGCATTTATGGTTGTCAATGTTGGTAATGATGAGGATGCTCAAGTACTAGAATTTTTTTGTCAGAGGGGATCTTTACGTCTAAACCTTTTTTACAGGGGGGGTCGCAGCATCAAAAAGTTTGAAGACCTTTGCTCTAAGGCATATCATTTCTTTAAGAGGGTCTAAATGGGTTGTTTAGAGTCGGGATAGAAGCACAGTGCTACATTATAGACAACATATCAGTATGGCTTCTACTACTAACGTGAAATTTCTATGCCATGATATATTTATGGTTTGTAAGAATTTGTAATTAAAATCTGGTAGCTGAAGCCATGTGCCTGGCTGTAGTTATTCACGAGGATGTTTTGATTTAGGATTAATTTAAGGGGGTTAGCTAGTTGAGAGTGTATTCTTCATTGATTGTCTGAATTAGACCAGTGATACATCACATGATGTTTCACCTGGGGTCACACGTAGGAGTTCAGTTTCTAAGTTCCCCTCTTGGTATTTTTCAAACTTTTGCAAGTATATCAATGGTGGCGGAGCATCAAGTAAGTGAAAATCAAATCTAAAAGCTAAAAACACAAGACAAAGGACCGAACGTAGAGTTTGGCACAACATAACGGATATCCTGTCTACATTAATGCTATCCTGTGGCACTTGTAATTTAGGCTTTGCAGGGGAGCGGCCGACCGGAGGGAGGCTTCTCCCCCCGGGGTGTTTTGGGGCCCCGGGAGGAAGGGGGGTAGCGGCCAAGGGACATGAGTTAGGCTGGATTGGGTTGGTTGGACGGCTTGGGCTGCATTGGGCTCCACTTGGGCTGGGTTTGGGCTCCTTGGTGGGTAGGTATTTAGCCAGCCATGTCAGGTCACTGTCCACCATTTTGTGGGACAGTGACACAGCAGCGGGAGGTCCAGGCAGGAGCGTTTTTTGTCGCGCCCACCCTCCCTATAAGGCGGTTCTGGCGGGGGTGGGGGGTGCCCCGGAGTTTTTCTGGGGCCTGTGGCAGGGGGACATCTGGGGGTCCTGTTTCTGGGGGGAAGGGTATTGGTAGGAGTTTTCTTGGGAGCAGGTGCGTCAAGGGGCTGTGTTGTAGGGGTTGTTTTGTGTTGCTGGAACAGGTGCTGGTGTGATGGTTGCTTCAGGGGCACTTTTCATAGTCTAGGGGGGGTCAGGGTAGGAGGATTGAGGTGTTTCTGGACAGAGGGGGGGAGTGTACAGATGACAAGTATTTAACCAGTTAGTCAGGCTTTGTGCAGTTGGCATTTATGTGTATGTTGTTCTTCGGGGGGAACCATTTTAGGGGTGGGGGTGGGTGTTTGTGAGGTAGTGCATATTTAGTTAGGCCTAGTTTTGTACAGCACAGGCCAAGGGTTCTTGTATTTGTAGGATGCACCTGCTTCCAATAAAGCGGCCTTTGTCACACCTTATACTGTGTCTCCGGTTGGTCTGTCTCCCCCCCCCTCGATGGGCCCCAAAAGGCTGACGGGATATCCGTCATGTTTGTGACGGATATAAGTGCACACTGTTTTTGGAATGCCTCCTGATTACCCTGTGTTTTTACCTGCTTGGTGCCTTTGTAAATGGTGCACAAGGACAGTTGCTCATACATAACTACAGATGTACTGTCGTAAAGGCAGCCTCCCTTTCCCTTACGAATCGTGATTTTGCCTTAAATGTGCATGTCAGTCAATTCATGGACTTGAGGACTGGTACACCAGAACCAACACCCGAAGTGAGGACAATTTCCCTCTAAGCACATTTTGCGAATTTTCCTCTTAAAATGGCTATTGTACATTGTCGAACAGAAGTGGGAACTTTTTTGTGATGTCAAAGTCTATAGGGCATATCACCAAGTCGCCATGAGAAAATTTGCGCTGCTTTAGTGTCTGTTTCGGGCGATAATTTTATCGCATGATCAGCAAGGTCACACTATCGCGAGAATGCTTGCCTCAGCGCCTATTTCTAAATGCCCAGCATCTCAACGCTAATGAGATGCAAGGTAGGAGTTCCGCAGTAAAATAACGATAGGAACGTCGCTAACACAAGCTGCTCCTATAAGCAAGCAGGGCGCAAACACGAGTGGCGACAATAATAATATCGGTAACCGCGCTTATCACAGCTTTGTTTACGCCTGCTACAGAGGTGGATTGTAGGGATGAGTCTGCACTTCATTATCAACAAGTTTTTGATTATTGCCGTCATGTTATCGCTGGGTTTCCAGCGATAAGCGCACACTTTTGCCTCTTTCGCTGGATTTCCTATCGCATTGGAGATAGGCGTTGCTTATAGCGCGCTATCTCTGCGATCGAATCCAGTGTTAGCCGGCGTTAATTTGTAACGCGCTAAGCGCGCTTAGCGATGTTTATCGCCTCATTGCTGATATGACCCAACAGTGTTGTGGACTTCTCGTAACAGAGGGCTCATTTGTAGACAGAGAACAGCTTCAGAAGAAGCCCAAAGGCAACACGTTTATGCTCTATACTAAAACCTTAAACAAAGGTGATAGAAATCAAAGGCGAGTTAATAGGATTTGAGATAGCAGATACTCCAAATGTGCATATATATGCCTGTTCCCACATATATTGACTGACCCTGCAAGTACAAACGAAAAAGAAAAGTTTGGGTGAAAAATTACCAACACAAAAATCGAATGAAAGGTGACACTGAAACCTCAAGCGGCCTAACACAACGTGCAGTCAAAATCAAGATGTTTTTTCATCGAGTATATGATTCTAAAGAGATAAACACAGAAATGATGGGGCTTATTTACAAGCCCCTTGACCGTCCGGTGTTTCACTTTCAATATGGGAAAAAGTGACGTAAATGTGCAGAATTTGTGAACTAATCATTTGCACTCATAAACATGATTAATGAACATCTGAATGTTCGGTTAGGGTAGTATTCCGCTGTAGTGACATAAAAATAAGACCATTTAAATTGTACATTATAAAATTGAATAGCACATACTTTGTGCATCAAGATTGTTAATCGGTACATACAGTACAAACTGAGGAACATCACAAATGCTAATGAATATTACTGAACAAGCCTTTGGTACTTGTGAGCAGAACTTCTAACAATGAAGACTAAACGTATTCCAGGAAAGAGGAAGGTCCATGAACAGTTACAGCTTTGCACGCCTCTTTGTAGATGGCACAAATCTTGTCAGTGAAAGAGAAATCTGCATGATGTAACTCATGGTGCAGAGTGATCAAGTACACTTTGTGACAGCAAAGGGGCTAATAATGATGAATCGATGTCATGGTTTGATGAGACCAGGCTGGCAAAGAGAGCCTGTTAAGTGAAAGAAAGGTAGGTCACAACATATGAACATTATCGGGTGTGAAACTCAAGAAGACTTTTAAAGAATGTCTGTCTTCATCTGTCTGAGATGTGCTGTGCAGGGGTTTGGGTAGAGGAATGTATGCTGAGGTGAGAAGTGATATACATGTGAGCTAAACGAGTCTAATATACAAAGCACAGCACAGTAGGAAGTTACAAGTAACCATCATCAAATGGAGCCAGTTGACAGATATGTTCAAAGTACTTGATGAAGTGACAACCGGCCCTTTGGTTTCATACAATAAGCACATCTGCAAAAATGCTCTACCTAGTTCACTTTTGAATAACACTTTATCCATCACCGTGCACGTGACCAAAGATGTCAATACTTTGTTTTTCACATTTATAGTATATGTGTATGTTTTCCCTTTCGCTTTCCATTAAATATGCCTACTCATTTTTATTTTTATTTTTTAGCTCTGCTCTTAAAATAGTCGAGAGCTATTGGAGTGGCAGTAGATTATTATTGGAAGCTACTTATACTAGGAAGAACCTAAGGCCAGAGTGTGTGCACGCTTGCCAGACAGAGTACTTTGCTAGACACAGAGACATCAGTATCAAATCGAGCTCCAAATCACCAGCCGATAGTCATGTGCCGTCTTGCACAAAAGATCCCAGAACGCAGGTGCTTAGAAATTCCTAACGCAAATCTAAGCTCTTTTTCACCAGCCAATGGAACCCTGCCATTTCATTTATAACTTGCGGGGACATTAAAAGCTGACAACTAGTTCCATAATGATTCTTGCTTTCTTTGCACTCTGCTACTTTTGCTTCTCCCGTTACAAATGCATGACTACAATTTTCAGAGTACAAAGCTAACAAAATCAAAGTAGTGCATGAGCTACAGTGTGAAGACTTGGCGAAGTTCAATACTGCCCTAGAAAATGTATTTACACAGATACTGTCTATTAAAGCTGATGTGCCATCTTTTTGGACTGACTCCAATCCAAATGGTCGCATGAAATCTACCAACTCCCTAATAATGCATTATGGTTCTGTCCATTACTGGAGTTCTGGATCCCTATAAGGATTACAAAATGATTACCAATAGTTTCCACACATCAACGGGCACATCTCTCTATAAAGGAGTTTGCATCCATTCTGATACTTTGGAGTGGTCCAGCATCTGGAGGGTACAAGAGTCACAAACCAATTTCCTTCAGACGCTCATATCTTCCCACCCGTTCATTCAGCCTGACTCTAAGCATATGCAGGTCTTCAGCCACATATAGTTCTCCCATGTCTCTACAAGATCCATCAATGAGGGTCCAGTAACCAATATATACAATTATGCGGCTAGACATTACTATATAGAAAGTTTTAACTTTCATGGGTTTGCTATGTATTTTCGGAATGCAATGATCCACCTTTTATCAACCAAAGTATGTACCACAGTTTCGGTCAGCATCAATTCCCAATAATCTGTAATCACCAAACATTTCTATACCATAACAATATACTCATCCATTGCCTCACCACAATTCGTACACGCATGTGAGTGCTCAGTTGAGGTCTTAGGAAGTTCTGCAGGAGCCACCTGTGTCCTGTGCAGAGAGATACACTGCACAATGTTAAATCTTGCTTTACCAGGGATCCCTTTGTCTCTCAGGCATACAGTACACCAACATGTGCCCAATCTAGGCACCTCACATTTCTCTTACCATCACACAAGCATTGTAACTGAATAACTGGACAGTATTTATACAGTGCCCTATATAACAGGGATATAGCATGTCTCCCCAACATTAGGGGCGTGTAAAATCCACCCAATTTGGTTTTGCATAATTGCACAAAAAATGACAGCGTATATTTATGTCAAATGGAAATCTGTCTTTAAGCGCTATGGGGCAGATTTATGAGGCCCTTGCGCCACGTTTACGCCGCTGTTGTGTCACGCAAGGCGGCGTAAACGTGGCGCATCCCTACGAACAATTTACAACGTGACGCATCTAGGCAGATGCATCACGTTGTAAAGCGCTGCGCCGCTTCTGGGCGTTCCGGCGCAGGGTGGGCGTTCCGGGGCAGGTGCGCCTCGCAAAAGTGGCTGAGTGAAATCTATGAGATTTCACTCAGTCACTTTTAAGCCAATGCTGCGTCAAAAGCCTGCGCCTGCTTGAAGCAGGCGTAGGTCTTGACGCAGCATTGCTCAAATGGGGCACACCCGAGCCTTGCTGGAGCTGCGTCGCGCTTGCGACGCAACTCCAGCAATGCGCCACATTTCCGGCACAGATGCGTCACGCATCTGTGCCTTTTTTGCACCATGGTGCGCCGCATTATAAATGCAGCGCACCATGGCTGGCGGAGCTGTGGCGCACTGTGGCGCATGTTAACTGGCGCATCCCTGGGGATGCGCCAGTTAACATAAATCTGCCCCTATATTTGTAGCTCAAAGTACATCCTTGCTTCAATTTTTGACGCAAGGTGCAACAACAGGATAGGCCCATCAACAGCAGCAACTCGCCTTAGAATTTCCTGTGAATTCAGGGTACATATTTACTGCAAATGATGCATAATTAAGCAAAGTGGTAAAATGGTGTAATTTGCGGAATTTTGCACAACAAGCATAATGGTAAATTCCCGAAATTATGTAAATGAATTTAGTCCAGCGTGATTTTAGTTTCACCCAGGCCTACCCAACATCCCATAAACCAATTCAGTTAGGCCTTAATTATGAATTTGGTGGTAAATAACACCACACTTGCACATTCAGTAGACACAGATTCCACAGGATTCAGTAAATAAAGTGTGCACAAAAAAACACAGATTACGGGTTTGTGCCATGTCCCACGGAAACAGCACTTACAGCATGTTTAAAGAAATTAATGTGTGCTATTTAGTGGGTGTCATAAATATAACATTCAGTAAATAGCACATGCATAAAGCATCAGGAAGTGTCATTGTCAGGTACTGGAAGTTCGTGAACTGAGAACATTAATTCCTGAAAGCAGAAACAGGCAAAGCAGCACATATAAGGACCTCAGGACACCACCCCCAAAGCACACCATTGTAATTGTAGTTGTATTTATATAGCGCGTACTACCATTAACGAGGTGATAAAGTGCTTTTCGTAGAGTAGGAAACTACTCAGGAACAAAAAAAGGATTAGTGGTGAATTATTGTAAGGAAATACGAGTTAATTTAAGCGGTGGACATATGAGTCTGTTAATTGGATTGCAAAGGATATTGGAGTAATAGAAGAGGAAAGAGTTAGAAGTGTTTATTGGGACATCACACTAGTTTGAGGCGGTATGGGATGAGTAAAGGAGAGAAGGAAGAGAGAAGAGTCTCTGAAAATGGATTAGGCAGATCATAAAAATAAAATGAGTCTTCTGATGAGTCTAAGGAGGGATGGAGGAGGGAAGAGTTTAGAAAGGTTGTTTGGGCGATCATAATAGTAAAATGATGTTTGGGGTGAGTCAGAAAGTGAGGCAGAGGATATTGAGAGAGGTATAGAGTGAAAAATAGGGTAGCACATTGGAGGGACTCAACATTTTTATATTTTTTGTTATTTTACAGTAGAAGTAAAGCAATAAAAATATGGATACCTAAGTACATGGAGGGTATTCATTTAAAAGGAAGGTAATATATCAAGATTAAGTTGTGTTTTATAAACTCAGATTCAAGTGCTGCTGTACTTTAAGCTATATTTCTCGGTATTTTTAATTTGTTCTTTATAAAATACTTTTAAATATTTCAATAGTGAAGCAATTGTAAATAAAGAGTTATAATAATATTTGCATATTCTGATTGATAAATATGTGGGGAACTATAATCATCTAAGCAAGAAACATATGAAAACTATACAGTGACTTATATACATGTTAAGCATAGACTAATATATATAATTTAACCATGAGTAATATGTACATTTGTTGAGCAGACCTAAAGAAAATCAATATATTTAAAAATATAATTACTGCATGTATTTATCCAAAGAAATGCACATATCTAGATAAACACATATAATTAAATTAAAGGTTTATATACACTAGGATATGCTGTACATTTGTTTTTGAGTATCGTGGTCACGTAGGTAGGAGGCAACTCTTGAATAGTCTTCGGAAGGTAAGATAGTTACCCGTGGATCTTATGTTTGAGGTAATGAGCTCCATAGGTAGGCTGCTTGAACAGAGAAGAATGTGCCACCAATGGTGTTTTTCTTGAATGTTGGGATTTTGAGATGAGATGCCAATTCGGAGCGGATTTTCCTTTGTTGAAAGTATATTTCTGATTTTTTTTTCCTGGTGAAAAGCAGTCCTGTTCCATGTATTGCTTTGTGGGTGATACAAAGCCGCTTGAATGTGGATGTTCTGGCTACAAGTATCCAATGTAGGGCCCTCAAGGCAGGGGAGATGTGGGCTTATGGCTTCATGTGTATGAGCAGTCTGGCAGCAGAGTTCGGAATCCATTGTAGTCTTTTCATGGATGATAAAGATGATCTGTGGTAGAGGCCATTGGGGAAACCAAGTTTAGATGGTACAAAACAGATAGTAGCCTGAAACTTGTGTGTAAATCCCGGGTGGGGGAAGATGCCTCTCAGCGTTTTCATAGTAATGAAGCTTGAGCTTGCTCATGTGTCCACCTGGGCATTCACTGATAGCTTGGTAATCCCAGATTTCTTACTTCCTTACATACTTTTGGAGGTGGTCCCAGATCGTCAGACCAGGCGCCGACTGAGTCATCATTTTTCCAGTTGCCACTTGTGAGTATTTCTGTTTTGAAAGCATTCAATTTGAGATGGATCCATGTCATGCACAGATCAATGTCTCTGAGGTAACTGAAGATTTGTGAGTTTCCACTGTCTCTCAAGCTTAAGGAGCATTTGTGTGTCATCTGCATAGTTATAGCATGTGAGCTGAAATAATTGTCCTTGCCAGTAATGACTTCATGT
Organism: Lissotriton vulgaris; assembly: GCF_964263255.1. Taxonomy (NCBI): domain Eukaryota; kingdom Metazoa; phylum Chordata; class Amphibia; order Caudata; family Salamandridae; genus Lissotriton; species Lissotriton vulgaris. Next base: position 626,984,695 of record NC_141691.1, on the reverse strand, counting down.
AGATGTTGAAAAGCATGGGTGAGATAATAGAGCCTTGAGGGACCACTGCTTTCATGAAGTACTGTTTGGATGAGAAAGGGGGAGAATGGATAACATTTGTTCTGTTTTGAAGGTAGGATGTGATCAAGTAGTGAGGCGTCCCCTCTATACCGGCTTCAAAGAGTCTTTGTATTAGAGCATCATGGTAAACTGTGTCAAAGGCAGCTGGGAGGTTTAAGAGAAGTAGTGCAGCGACCCCGTTCTGGTCTACTGTGTTTGTGAGGTCATCCAAGATGATGATGAGGGCAGATTCTCAGCCTCTTCCTGAACAGAATTTTATTTGGAAGTCGGAAAGTATGGAGTTTTCTTCAATGAACTGCGACATCTTGGCGAATGGTGCTTTTTCTGCCAGTTTTTCCAGGAAAGGTCCATTTGTAATTGGTCTGTAGCTGTTGGGGTCAAGAGGGTTCAGGTTAATTTTGAGGTCTTCTGGAAAGATTCCTGTAGTTAAAGATGATTCTTCTTACTGGTGTGCCAGCAGTGGCAGTTAAAAGAATGTTCCTGAAGATTTGCAGTAGACAAGGGTCAGAAGGGCTGTGGCTGGCCTTCTTGCTTTAGCCAGATCCATAAATTCACTTTGTGATATTTGTTTGAATGAATGCAGAGGCTGGGTTATCTTACTCTTGGAGGGAATTTTTGAAAAAGGATGGGAGCTGGTGGTTTTCTTATGTTTTAACTAGGAGTGCAACATGTCTACTTTTGTTGTGTAATGATTTGTCATTTTATCAGTGTAGGATGTTGGTTTGGTATATGGGGTACACTTATTCAAGTGTAACACCCTTCACCAATCCAGACAACCCTTATGGTGTTTTGAGTGGTTTAGACAACCTTAGAAAACTCTCTAAGTGCTAGCAGTGGAGAGCAGACTTCAGGCTTAGTCTAGGAGGAGTGTAAAGAAGTTTGTTTCACCAGAATCTAATCTTTATAGTGCAGATTATGTGTAAAAAAACACAGTGTCGTTATAAAAATAGTTATTTATTACAGACACTCACTAACCCAATGCAATATTGTAGTGTAGTTCCTATATTCCCAATAGGCTCTGCGCATTGGAATAATATATCCCGTAGCTTAGACGTAGGACTGAGGTCTACTAGGTCTCTACCGGCTATATTAGACCTAATTGTGAGTGCCAGCTAGCTCAAAGGTCACTAGAAACTTTCTCGAATAAACAAGAAGGGATTAGTTTCTGACAACTGCATAAAACATGACAACTTTGTTTCCCAAGAGTCAAAAAATCAAATCTCTAGAGTCGCGGAAACAATAGATAACTATTTCACTCAGTCAATCGTGCATGCTTAGTTTCACCAGAGGTGCAAAAGAAATTGGGAGACGGACATTTTCAATAAAAAGGTCTTTATTGAACAGTCTTCTTTCTCAAGCATTGAAAATGAACTGCTACAATAGTAAAGCTTACTATGAAGTAAAATGCATATAATACGCACAGTATTATAAAGTAGTACTGTAAAAGCATGATATGGTTTCTAAGCCATAAAGTGCATAAAATGTATAAAATACATAAAATACATACAGTGATAAAAGGATGACTAAAATACTCAACTGGTGTTTCTAGAATATGCCTACCCCGGTGTACCTAACCTTAGTCTGGTAAGAGGGAGGGAGTATAAGAGGAGGAGTTTAAGTCTAGGAGTTTTCTGCCAGGAATCTGATTCCAATAATTCTCTAAGAGGTCTAATCAGCTCCGTACCTTTGTTCTAGAATGAAGGAGGTCTTGTATCTCGTTCTCTGGACTCGATTTCCCAGATACCCGCAAGGGTAGGCTGGAAACACTGGAGCAGGGTCTCGCAGTGCGTCTGATGGAGGGTCAGCTTCCTTCGGCACTTGCTGCTGCAGGGCGTCTGGCAAGTAGATAGTCGATTTGCTCCAAACCACTGTGTGTTTGTTTAGGCAAATCAAGGCATATTTATACTTTGAAGGTGCCGAGTTTGACGCATGTTTGGACTTAATAACGTCACTCAAAGGCTAATTTCTTGGAAAACGCCGGGAGTTCTAGGAGAACTTAATATTCAAGCAGGGGGAAGTCCCGAGCTGCTGAAGACGGGTTTTTCCAAAAAAACGTTGTTAATTCTTGGAGCTTAGTGGAAGTATCCCTGCCGTATTTGGGCAGTATGGTTTAGGCCAAATATGGTAATGATTTCTATGCCTATATAAGGGACTGATAAAGTATACCTATATAAGGGCATGAATCGGGAAATTTATACTAGGGTCCGAGATTCATGTACAACACCCACTCCACAGATATTAAGTTCAATAAAGCTTACCTAGCAAGTACTGAACATATCTAAAGCTAGTGTTTACAATCCCACCCCAATACAAAGGATGCATTCGAACTGGGTATGCAGAAAAAATATTTTTAGCATCTTCTACAGTACACAATATACTTAAGGGAAAAATTTCTAAGCATACAGTCATTTATCTAAGTTATGCAATTTGATAAGATTCATGAGATTACATTTATGATAACGTCTCTTAAATACAGAAGAAAAGTCGAGATCGTTTCATAACATAACATGTCATAGCAATCTTTCTAGTAATAGGGATGAGGCCTAAATAGTTCTTTTAGTCAGTGTTCAAAAAATGACTTGTTCTCTAAGAATAGTTCTACTTTAAGCAGATTAGTCTGTGCCAAAAGTTCAATGTTTTGGAAAGAGAGAAAAACTACAACTTTGTTGTGAAAAATAGAGTTCCAATTGTTAGAAGTCATTGTTTTGAAAAAAATGAAGGCCGAATTTCAGAGTTCAGAGAACACTGTGTGCATGACTCAAAAGTTATTCTCGGTGTCAGGGGAAAACATCAGGTCGTCTAGGCTGGCAAAGAAATCGTCTACCATAGTAGGTGAAAGTGGAACCACTTGATCCAGCAGATCAAATGTGCATAGATGAGAAGCATTGCCGTCAGCACTTGTTGCCGCGTTAGCAATGGTCATATCAGATGGTACCTGTGTGCCTGGTGTTTCTGGTCGAACAGATATTTGGGTCTCAAGAGGCATGAGTTCCATTGCTTTGTTGCATAGTCCTTTTCTTACTGCAGGTTTATCAAAGGTGATAAGTGTTTCAGTTTGAACCTCTTGGATTGTATCAAGATTTGGCTGTCTGCTACATCTTGGGAGTACTTGGCCAACTACTTATTATTGGCCACATGTTGTGGTTTTACCAGGTCGATGGGCACGACTCTGTTCTCCTTTTTACCAGCAAGGGGCGGTAGTACTACTGATCTCGTCCTTGGATTGCTAAGACAGGTACTGCTTTTCTGTAAGAAGGCCCAAATTCCTTCTTCACTGCTATCTTTTCCCTGACTAGATCCCCAATCTTTGGAATCCAGACAGGTCTTGCTGGGACAGGTGGTTTATCTTCAGTGGCTGTTGGCTTTTGTGTTGTGTTACTTAGACTTCTTCTTGTTTCATCTAAGTCCTGTAAGACAGCCAAACGATCTTTGACATCAAAGGGTTTCTGTTTTACCACTGAAGTTTGACAATCGAGATCTTCAATTATCATTCTAGTACCAAACAGTAGCTCATAAGTAGTGATTCCCCCCAGAGAATTTCTTGGCAGATTTTTAATACTACGTTGGATACTTATTAGATGTCTGACCCACCCATCACCCGAACCTAATACTTTTGCTGTTATGGATTGCTTTATGTCACGTTTTTTTCTTTCCACTACCGCATTACCCTCAGGATGGAAGGGAATAAAGTATCGCAATGCAACGCCCAAACTAACCATGGCCTCTTTGTAAGCTCAAGAGCTAAACGCATGACCCTGATCAGAATGTAGTGTGCCTATTGCGTATATGTGCCGATAAAGACTCGCAAATCCTTTATAACAGTTCTGGCGTCAGCCGAGCGCTGGGGCCATAACCAAATAAATCTTGTCCTAGTAGTTATGGGTCCGCATTTGTCCGTAGGGATGCCTGCGGGTAGATAGCCTAATGCTGTCTAACAGAGGTGTCTGTATCTGGCTTGTTACTCTGTAGTCAGGTGTCTGGGGCGGTTCATTACGACAATCTCTGTTACAGTCTGGGCAATTAATTGCAAAATTATATACATGCACTCCCAGTCTCGGCCACCAGTAAATTTTTTCTAACTCTATTAAAGATTTCAAGTTCCCTTGATGTCTCAGTCACTCTCCCATGTGTGCTTCTTGAATCAAGAAAACTCTCTGCTTCCCGTTTGGAATTACTCTGTCCCCCACTCCAGGGATTTTCAATTCAATTCAATGAATTTATATAGCGCGCTACATACCCAGAGGGTCTCAAGGCGCTTGAGGAAGGGTGGGGAGTTACTTGTCGAATATCCAGGTTTTAAGTTGCTTTCTGAATGCTAGGTGGTTCTGAGTGAGGCGAAGGTGAATGGGAAGTGAGTTCCAGGTTTTAGCCGCCAGGTAGGAGAAGGATCTTCCTCCCATGGTGGGTTTGTTGATGCGGGGTACAGCAGCAAGGGCTTGATTGGAAGAGCGTAGCTGGCGGGGGGTTGTGTATAAGGAGAGTCGTGTGTTGAGGCATTCGGGTCCAAGTTCGTAAAGTGCTTTGTGTGCGTGGGTTAGGAGGCGGAATGTTATTCTCTTATTGACGGGGAGCCAGTGGAGGTCTTTCAGGTGACCAGAAATGTGGTCTTTACGCGGGATGTCTAGTATGAGTCTGGCTGATGCGTTCTGGATGCGTTGGAGTCTTTTCTGAGTTTTTGCAGTGGTACCGGCGTATAGGGTGTTTCCGTAGTCCAGGCGGCTAGTAACCAGTGCGTGGGTGACCGTTTTTCTAGTTTCGGTGGGGATCCAGCGAAATGTTTTTTTGAGCATGCAGAGAATGTTGAAGCAAGATGATGAGACGGCGTTGACTTGTCTGGTCATCGAGAGAGAGGAGTCCAGAATGACGCCCAAGTTCCGTGCGTGGTCCGTCGGGATGGGTGCATCAATTATGTATGTATTTCCGAGTGGATAGTTTAGAGGTAACGCTGCTTGATTGCCATCCATTGATGCTTTTACTGCTTATACCGTTTCACCATCTATCGATCTTTTTGAGCGTTTAATTGTAGCTACGGAAGCCGCTTGCACAGCTGACTTCGCGGCTTCATCCGCCAATAAATTCCCTGCAACGTGAACGCCATCACGCTGATGACTCAGTGTATGTATCATGTGAGTCTTTTGTAGTTCTTTCTGCAAAAGAACTACTTGTTTCCAAAGCAACTTATGCTTGATTGTGCCACCTTTTGGGTCTTTGAATCCGTTTTGAACCCAGTTATGCAGATACTTATTGTAACATTGGACGCAGTAATACGAATCGCACACTATAAGTGTGGGTAATTTGCGATCGGTATTTTCAAGTGCCATCTTGAAAGCCTGTAGTTCAGCTCGCTGAGCTGTACAGTCTCCGAGTGATTGAGTTTTTGTGACCATAGGTCTAAATTTGCCTTCGCGCCAGCGACCTTTAACACTCGCGCACGCAGCACTATAGGCTTGTTTACCCCCAATTGCGTGCTGTGCTGATCCATCTATATATATTATACAGCCATATTGTTCAAGAGGAAGAATTTCGGTCAGCAGAGGACATTCGTATTCATATTGGAGAAATTCTTGTGTCTTTAGACTAGGGTCAAAAAAGTATTGAACGTCTGTTGCAGCAAGAGAGTTAACCCATTGTATCCATCTCGGATGTAGAGCTTTTGAATTAGGAATGCTTGCTCTTGTCACTGCCTCTAAGGCAGGTACAGGTGTAATGATCATTATGCGTTTACCCTGCGCGAGAGCTCTCTCTTTTGCTACAGCAGTTTGAACCACTGTCAGTATTTTCTCTGTAGAAGTGAACTTCATTTCTGCTTGTGTGTACAAGTGTGATTTGTAAGCTATTGGTACCGTTTCTCCTTCATTAAATTATTATTAAATGAAATTTGTAGAGCGCACTGACACCATGAGTTTCCTGGCGCTATAAGACATCGGATTCCAGAGCTGAGGTTGGGTGCAGGGTTAGCAGGGAAGGGGAAAGAGAAAAGTTTTGAGCAACTTCCTGAAATGCAGGAGGGAGCTGCTTGATTTGATGTTCAAAGGAAGGGTGTTCCAGAATTTCGGAGCCAAAAAGGCAAACCTACGTCCACCAAATTTGTTAGTTCTAATTTTGGGTGTGGTAAGAGATTTAAGATGGATAGAGCGGAGGTTGCGGTTTGGACAGTAGGGGGTGATCAGAGAGGTCAGGAAGGCAGGGCAGGGGCAATTGAGGGCTTTGTATGTGAGACAGCCCAGCTTGAAGGCAACCCTTTGTTCAATTGGTTAGGTAAGTTTAGGTAAAGGTTAGGTAAGTAAATCTGCATCTTCCTGGGATGATTCGGATTACTAGGTTGCGCACGTTTTCGCTTGTGTCTAGTTTAGTTTTTGTTAACATGTCTGTTCGGACTGAATGCAAAATTTCTGTGTGTGTTTGAGTCCAATGTGTTGGTTTAAAATCAGGTTTGATTAATTCGTAGAGAGGTTTAACCCTCTCTGCGTAATTCAGAACGTAAGTTCTTCCAAAATTCAGGAAACCTAGAATTGATTGTAAGTTTTTCAGCATTTTTGGGGGTTGGAGCAGCGCACATTTCTCTAGAAAGTTTGCTGCTAGGCTTTTACCTTCACTTGACAACTCTTATCCCAAGAATATGACATTGAAGTGGGCAATTCTTGAATTTTTAAAATTGAATTTATACCCCTAAGAAGCGAACCCAAGTATTATGGTGTTCACTCTTTTCAAGTGCTTGTCCAAGTCGTCATCCGTAAGATAGATGTCATCGACATAACATAATACCTCATCATCGTAAATTTGGAGTAACTCCGTTACTCTTGCTGAAAATAACCTTGGGCTATTCTTGAATCCTTGGGGGAGACAACAAAATTGTCGCTGTGTACCCAATATTGAGAAAGCGGTCAAATGCCTGCTTTCTGGTGCAATATTTTGACAGAAAAATCCATTTGAAATATCTAATGTTGTTTTATACTTTTTGTGCACAATGTTATTCATCAGTGCTGCACTGTGTGAGTTTTGTACTGCAAATGTTTTGCAACAAGAGTTTAAGTGTCTGGAATCCAATACTAGACGATATGAATTGTCTGGTTTGGATACAGGAAACAAAGGATTGTTCATAGATGAGGTGCATGTTTCAAGCACCCCTTGGTATTCAAGTTGATTTAAAATCTCCCTGACCTGTTTTTTAGCTTCTTGCTTAACCGGGTACCGCCTTTGTGCAGTGGGCTGGTTTTTTACCTGGATTTTATGGTGAGGAGAATCCTCATCCCATCCTGAGTGATTTTTATACAATGCTGGAGCTTAGGCTACTGCCCATTTTCTGGCATATGTATATTTTTTATGAATTGGAATGTGATTAGAGAAGGCTGGCATAATCATCTCTTCGCCATGTGGGCACTCTCTGACAAATGCAGGTGGCCAGTCTTGTTCAGCTAGAAGAATGTCATAGCCCTTAGAGAGCTTCTCCCAAATGAGTGCTCTTATTTTTCAAGTTATGTCCCCCTCCATCCGGAGAGTAACTTATGGGGTATACTAACCCTGGTGTCTGCAGTTTCAACCTGAATGCATTCATTCAAGTCCACTGTCTCCAGATGATCCTTCAGGATCTTGCGAACTATGGTTACTTCTGCTGCACTGTCTAGCATTGTCTGAGCCCACTCCTCGTTCCTGAGTTGTGTCCTCAAGATTCTCGACATGTCTAACTTTTATGCTTGCTACCTTCTTTTTGGAAAACTGAGCTTTTTTACTTTGATGAACGGGTTCCTTGTCTTTGGACTTGATGCGTTCTTCCTTGTGTTCTGACCGTCCTCTTCTTTCCGATTTCTGCGAGGAAGTCTGAAAAGATCGAGAGGGACGTGTATCATTATCTTGATGTCTATCAGGTTTTTTCAAATTATCCCTATTCCTAAGATTATCTCTCTTTTCAGAGGGCTCCCTTCGGGGAGACTTGTCTCTCCGTTGGGGAGATCTTCCTCTGGGTTGAGAATATTTTTCTCTAGGGAGAGTTTCTTTATTACTCTCCCACTTCTTTTTTGGAGTAGTGAGATTATTCTTAATAAATGTTTTTTCAGGATTTTCAGTTAGTTGGGGCTTCAATGGTTTTCCACCCAAACTATCTCTACCTTATTCTTCATATGATTTTTCAATAATTCTGGCAAGCTCATAAGGTTGGTCTGCTATATCTGTTTCTTTCAACTTCTGGCGGATTGCCATGGATGCTGCTTCACCTCTAATGTTAGCTAATAATATAGCTGAGACCTGTTTGAAATCTTTCAGTAATTTCATACCTAAATTTAAGGCTGGTTCTGGGCCATTTTCATTCTGAATTTGTCTCAGAACTTCTGTTATTACCGCCATGGACGGTACACCATGTGTTTTTGTGTAGATTGAAGCAAAGACTGTACCCCAAGTGTCACAGTCCTCCACATGCGGTGCAATCCCCATTGGTAAATAGATTCTCAGAATTCTGTGTTTTTCATGAGGTGTACTATCGGGGAATACTGCTTCTATTTGAGTAATTTTTTGTGCAAGCCAAAACGGAATTTGTTCCCTTTTGGCGGGTAACTTGCCAATGACTGACTGTATAGTCTGTGGTGCAATTTTGTTTGTGTTCCCCTGGCACGGGGTGTTTGGCAGAATTTTTATTGCTGGTTGGACTGTTAAAGTCCTCATGATAGATTGAACCAATTGTCTATGTATTTTTATTAATTGTTTTAGCTGACCTAAAAGTTCTCTATCTGACATTTCTTCAATGTCAGGATGTAGTGTATAGCTGGCTAGAACCGGCCATTTAGCTCCTGGTCTACCAAGTGGACAGAGCCTGGTAATGTGATTTTGATGTTTTAGGGCGCCACTAAACCAGAGCTGATGCTCTTGGTAAGTTAGTGGAATTTCAACGTCCTCGAAAGGAATGTATTCCGCTGGAGGTTCCTCCATTTTGTAGTAGTGGAACTCCCATGTTACTGGATTTGCTTGTGGAAAAGTAATCCATGAATAGAATACCTCTGTCTGCCGATATTCATGTGCCTCTATCACAAATATAACTTTACCACCTCTCGATGTTACCCCATTTTCTATAAGTTTTATAGTTATGGTTTTCCTTATATTTGCCAGGATGAATATAGCATCAGGGTCATTTTGTTGGAGAGCTGTGTCATCTAAGACTGCTTGAGCTACTATTCTAGCTCTCTCCCTTTCGTCGTCACTCTCCGACATTTTTATTTTCTAAAAGTTCTGCAGAACAATTTTCAAGGAAATAAAGATTAGGTGCACAATATTTTGGAACACTGTATCCTTCAACGTTGACTAAACCAAAAACTAATACATAGGATTCTCGTCCTACTAAGTTTTGGCGGATATTATGCCCTTTCTCCCACTCCAGACGTCTATTGGAGTTTTTACGGGAAAGAGGGGTCTGTGTGAAAAGCACAACTGAGTTACTGTAGTATCTAGTGTTAAATTATCGCCTTACCAAGCGTTGGGCGCCATGTAGTGTAGTTCCTATATTCCCAATAGGCTCTTCGCATTGGAATAACATATCCTGTAGCTTAGACGTAGGACTGGTGTCTACTAGGTGTCTACCGGCTATATTAAACTTAATTGTGAGTGCCAGCTAGCTCAGAGGTCACTAGAAACTTTCTCGAATAAACAAGAAGGGATTAGTTTCTGACAACCGCATAAAACATGACAACTTTGTTTCCCAAGAATAAGAAATCAAATCTCTAGAGTCGCGGAAAAAATAGATAACTATTTCACTCAGTCAATCGTGCATGCTTAGTTTCACAAGAGGTGCAAGAGAAATAGGGAGACAGGCGTTTTCAATAAAAAGGTATTTATTGAACAGTCTTCTTTCTCAAGCATTGAAAATGAACTACTATAATATTAGAGCTTACTCTGAAGTACAATGCATATAATACGAACAGTATTATAAAGTAGTACTGTAAAAGCATGATATGGTTTCTAAGCCATGAAGTGCATAAAATGTATAAAATACATAAAATACATACAGTGATAAAAGGATGACTAAAATACTCAACTGGTGTTTCCAGAATACGCCTACCCCGGTGTACCTAACCTAAGTCTGGTAAGAGGGAGGGAGTATAAGAGGAGGAGTTTAAGCCTAGGAGTTCTCTGCCAGGAATCTGATTCCAATAATTCTTTAAGAGGTCTAATCAGCTCCGTACCTTTGTTCTAGAATGAAGGAGGTCTTGTATCTTGTTCTCTGGACTCGATTTCCCAGATACCCACAAGGGTAGGCTGGAAACATGGGAGCTGGATTTCTCGGCAGGAGAAATGACAGGGTCTTGCAGTGCATCTGCTGGAGGGTCGGCTTCCTTCGTCAATTGCTGCTGCAGGGCGTCAGGTAAGTAGATAGTCGATCTGCTCCAAACCACTGTGTGTTTATTTAGGCAAATCAAGGCATATTTATACTTTGAAGGTGCCGAGTTTGACGCATGTTTGGACTTAATAACGTCACTCAAAGGCTCATTTCTTGGAAAACGCCGGGAGTTCTAGGAGAACTTAATATTCAAGCAGGGGGAAGTCCCAAACTGCTGAAGCCGGGTTTTTCCAAGAAAATATTGTTAATTCTTGGAGCTTAGTGGAAGTATCCTTGCCGTATTTGGGCAGTATGGTTTAGGCCAAATATGGTAATGATTTCTATGCCTATATAAGGGAATGATAAAGTATACCTATATAAGGGCATGAATCGGGAAATGTATACTAGGGTCCGAGATTCATTTACAACAATATCTCCTACCTGGAGATATAATTACAATACACACAATACTTTAATAATACGGTCAGTAGCACAAAATACAGTGGGCTCCCAGGAGGAGACCAAACCATATACAAACATAGTGGAATGCAACTAATGACCAAAGTCTAAAGTGGACCCAGAAGACTAAGAAGTGCTAGGGACCAAGGAATCACACGAGATAAGGACCCAGGAACCCCACGGAGGCTGTGTGCTAGCTGAATACATGACCGCGTGCTCAAGGTAAGTCAATGGGGAAGTCGCCGTTGCCATTCTTAGGAAGGACTTGGAAGACACCCCGGGGAAGATGGACGGTTTGAGAGTCCCCCCATCTTTAGATACCCAGACGACAAGGTTATCTGCCACATGCAAGCTGGTTGCATAGGTACAAAGTGGTGTCTGGAACTACCGTAGACCTAATGGAGTACTTCAAGCAAAATGATGCTGGTGAGGAAGCTGGAAGGGTCCAGGGGAATCCGAGGGTGAATTTAAGAAGAGGAGTACCTGCAAGCAGAGGGGACAGAGTCTATGTCACTCAGGAGTGACCAGAAGGCATGGGAGTCCTGTGCCCACTAATGTCTGCTATTGCAGTACCGTTGACAGTGCCCTTGTCTCTGCAGCTACATGGACCAGGTGATGCTGAGGACGACCAGGAATGGTGTACGAGCTATCGCACGTCAGATGTCGATATCCAGGGGGTCGATGTCTGGGGGGAGCACCAACAGGCCTTGGCAACGGCAACTCGTGGAAGAAGACGAAAAGATACAGTGTCAGGATCAGCAAGGTCCAAGGAACTCACCACATTCAAGTAAGTCAGAATAGGTCCTGAGCAAGCAGGGGAGCATACTGGAATAAATAAGACCCTCAACAGGGCCCACAGTTCTCTGGAGACGAGAGTCACTTAGCCTTAGCAACAGCCAGCTGATGGGATGCACAGGGACTCGGATCTGGCGGGTGTTTTGGATGTCCACAGGTCCTGGATGGAGGCTGTATGGAGCACGGACACTGATGGTGCAGCGGGTTTGCAGAACAAATAGATCAGGAGCAGACGGAGTCTTCCCTGTTGCAGTCTCGGTTCCCAAAGCGAAGTCTGATGTGGCCAGTCTGACGCAGTCAGTACGACACAGTCAGAATGTCTAGATGGTTGAAGAGGATGCGGAGTTAGAGCTGAATCAAATCCCATGACACATCTAGGGACCCATCTTCTGGTAAGGACTTATGAAGTACACTAAGGAAAGGGTTTGGATGATTCAGGGGTACCTCCCAGAGGAGGGGTTGGGCAGTGTGGAGGATGCTGCCATGCCCTTTGTCCAGTATTGAGCCACAGTGGGAGCCAATTGCTCCCCAAACTGGTATGAGCTGGAATCATACCTTCCACACTGCTTACAGTGTGGGGGTATGATTCCAACATGTTTGATACCAAACATGACAGGGTTTGTCACAGCCAGGTTGGATGGTAATTGCGTAATGACGCATGGCCACTTTATGTATCGTAATGGTTGATGCACTGACAACCCAGGAGAATAGACTCCGAAGGTTGCAGGGGTATCCTGCTCATGCTGGGGAACCCTCAAACTTAAAACCAAGCACCCTGCCATTGGTACTGAATGGCCTACTGGAGGGGTGACTTAAAGGTTGCAGTGCTGTTAGATATAAGGAAACTTATATCATATACTAGGGATTTACTAGGGTACACCGAGAGCCAATTAGGAATGGACCAAGGTACTCACCATAGCCAATTTTGGGAAGAAGCACAGTGACTGGGGTCCTAATTAGCAGGATCCAAGTCAGACTAGTCAGAAAAACAGTATGACACCAGCAAAAAGTGGGGGTAAACATGAAAGCAGATCATACTTTCCTACAATCATTGAATTAATGAGTAATGGAATGAGTTCCTTCTGTACATTTAGGTTTACAAAATTCGGTGAGAATTTTATGAAATTCTCTATTTGCACATTTAGTATTTTGAATTCAGCATGAATAGTGCCATTTTTTTAGATTTTTAGATTGTTGACTTGTATCTGTAGGTGAAGTTTGTCTTGATTGTTGTTTGTTTGGAGCCTGGTGTGTGGCTTGCAGCTTTCTAATTGGCTGTTTTATCTCTTTTAGTTCAGTATTTCTCCAAGGTGCCTGTTTGCTTTTGTCCTGTTTTCTTGTTCTGAGTGGTATTAGGATATTAAAAGCTTCCTGTAGCCACTCATAACGTTTTTTAGTGGAATGTCTTGTGTCTAGAACTGTGTTGGATGTTAGTTGAATTTCTAAGTATTCAAAATTGAGTTTGTTTCACAGTCGATATGTGGATGCATGTACTGTGGTTTTAGGCATTTTGCTTTTTGGTGTTTTACGTTAGAAAGCTAGCAAATGGTGGTCTGAATATGTGGCTGGAGTTATCATTTGAAAAGGTAGATAAGTCTGGATTTGCAAAAACAACATCTAGGATCCGTCCAGCAATGTGGGTATGGGTATGTGGACGATCTGTAGGTTCAGTGTGACTAGGCCAGTGATTCTAGGTTTTGGATGGGGAATGTTGGGTTTGTCAAACCAAATGTTTAGGTGACCAACAGGGCCGGCTTTAGCTCGGGTGGCGTCCAGTGCAACAATGTTTGTAGGTGCCTCCCATTACCACCTCCACCACAGATTATCTCACTACAACTCTTTAATAGTGCCCCTCAAGTGTCCATAACCACTCTCTCTCAGATGCATTTAATTTGTTTTGTAGCACCACTCATACCAGCACTGCGTGTCAGACCACTTTACATTATACACACATTAAACAGAGACAATTAATCATACATGTGTGAATCTGTGCATAGAAGATGTTACATAAGACAGAGGACTACAAGGCGTAGGAGTAAAATCTCATCCACACTGGAAGGCAGTATGGTTTAAGAGTGCTTGGTCTCAGGCAGCAGAAACTCAGAATTTAAAACATAATACCACAGTTGAGGGTTCTCTTTAATAATACAAATTGATTTCTACCCAATTGTACCCTTTCTGCAATATTAGGATAATGAAAGACTGGAGAAAAAATCATAATGCACTAATCTTTACCTTGCAGTTTGCATTCAGCTCTTTGATTACAAGTAATCGCTCACTATTCTGTACTAGGATTTTAACCTAGAAATTGTAATCAACAAAAGGATCTCTCTAACAAAAGCAATAACCCACTGATTTATTTACATTATATGCACTTCTGTGATCTGCATGGTACACATTTCTGGCAGTGGGCATGCTAACCCTCTGCTCAATGAGTCAAAACTTCCACTATACAAAGCTCTGATCTCTTTCCATGAAGCACATTAATCACCAGCGTTATTGTGACATTTTTATTGTCTGAAAATTTCTGGAGGCCAGGAACGCAGCAGCAGGTGTTTTAAAACCATAGTGTACTTGCAAATTTGGCTCCCCACCCCAGTCAGTGCCCAGTGTGGTGGCACTGATCGTGCCGCCCTAGATACGGCCCTTCTCACCAAGAATGCAGAGGTTGGAGTGTTGTGTTATCAGGTTTGAAACTGTTTCTAGAAATGTGTTTGGGGATACTATATTGCTAGGTGGAGGTCTGTAAAGGATAAAGTAGTTATAGGAGAAAGTTGGTGTAGGGCTGCATCTGGTGAAGAGGGCCTCACAATCTTCTATGGAAATGTTGCCAGCTTTAGCAAGATTTATTGTTTGTTAGAATATAAAAGCTAGTCCACCTTCTCTTTTGCCTATATGTTTCTGTGTGATAATTGGAAAGCCTAGAGGAACACGTTCATGCAACACTGGAGCCATGTCACCTCCCAACCATGATTCAATTATGAAGAGTAAGTCAGGTTGCGTGTCAGTGAGTAGGTCGTAGATGTGGTGCTGATTTTTAGAGAATGATCGAACATTTTTCGTAGGCAGTTTAGAGATCACGTTTTGGTGGTGGTGTGACTTTGTTTTGTAGAAGAGGGAACAGTATTTCTTGATCTTCTAGCAGGTGTCTCATCGAGATGTGTAATCTGTACTGATGTTTGAATATAACAGGTAGTGCACCTCCCCTTTTGCCTATACAATTTTGTGAGATAGTTTGATAGCCTAAAGGAGATATTTTTGGTTGAAGTCCATCAAGAACCCCTTCGAGATAAGCCTGCAATGCCCTTCATAAATGCATAATAGCATTTAGGCCATTTCCTATAGGCAGTATAGTGTTCATTGTATAATTTGAGTCACTGTTGAGTATGATTTTAGGACCCCATTGTTTAAGCACATGGGCTATGACCCAATCTGTGCAAAAGCCTTTCTCCTCACACCTCTCTTCAGAGATCCAATCGCTAGGATCTCCCACTGGACCATGCTACCTGTTCTTTACAGGGCATACTATCTTGGCAAGAAGGCAGGCACTATTTCCGAAAGCTTCAGGGGCAGGTGGTCTTGGAATAGGCCTAAGCTGACAGTTCTTGTCACAGGCAGAAGTCTTGCAGAGCTTCCCCTCCTTTCACCGCCAAACTGGCTCCTTGACAGTTGTCCTTTTTGGGGGCCACAAGCTCCTTTTTTTGTAGTCCATTTCCAGACACCAAATGTGATTTAGAGTTTGGGTCTTAGAGGTTTATGTTGGGGGTCTATTTCCTTTTGAAGGTCTCCCTTCTCTGCCCTGTCCTTCCACCAGAAAGTAGTCTGTCAAGCAGGAGTGACTACAAATCTGATAGCCAAACACTACAGGCCATTGGAGTGACTTGAGGTTCACACCTGAATGTCAGCTGCAGTATTTGTGTATCAAATGGTCACCACTTGGCCTTGGGCCTACTCTTTATGATTCTCTTATCACCCTTTCTCCTTCCTGAGATGTGCTCAGGCCTCTTCCCAGGGACATCTCTCTGAATCAAAGAGCACCCTTTGAAGTATACTGAAGCCCCTGGCTCGCCCTTCCTCCAGTGTGTCACATCCAGCTCACAGGAATGCAGCAATCCGCCAGGCGGTCTGGTGGGGGCTGTGGGGGAGGATTCCTCTACCTCTTCATGCTCCTTCTGTTAGTCTTGGTTTCCCAAAATGGACCTAAAAATCTTTCATGTATTGTACTATTTAAAGGAACAGATAAACCCAGCGTATGCATAAACACACATGCACTGTACAGCACTAAATCTTCCATATATTGTACCATAATCAAACACACATACAACTTGCACATGTGAATATCCCAGCACTCCATCATCCATATATTTTGCCATTCACAGGCACACATACACCCAGCCAATGTATATAACACATATGCACTGAGCAGCTCTACATACCAAGCTGATTTCGGCCAAGGGGAGTTGGAATTTTACATGAGTGAGCCTATAGGCCTCACTCCAGTGACAAAAGTAAAAAGTCTGCTTCACTCCTACTGACCTCTACACAGTATAATGCCACCACCACACTTGTGCTGCTTAGCTCCTGGAAAAGGCAGTTGCTTTCACCACTATGAGGGTAGCAATTGGGCACCCCTCCCAGTCCAAATGACCACAGTCCATGAGGCAGCAGGCCAGTGTCACGGCGCACAAGCATGATCCATGATTGCCCATGACAACAAAGATCAGCAGCAGGGACCTAGACATTATGTAGTTGGTGCATTCAGGGGAGGGGAACACATCTATCACCATGTGAGGGACTTTTCCGTCCCAACACAGATTTAATGCTTCCGTGTAGAGATTAAAAAAGAGTGAGCGCTGCAATGGAGCCTTGTTGAAACCCAAAGCACATATTTGACGTGGAGGAGCATTGGTCCGTAATCTTCACTACTTGAGATCTGCCAATCAGAAAAGATTCACATCGACTTAGAAGTTTGCCACAAAAGCCTATGCAGTATCTGGCTATTCCAATGAGTCTTTTGTGGATGGTTTTTGTGGTAAAGGAAGAAGGGGATTCTAAGAGCCAACAATTAAGCAGGCGTCATCCTCACTTCAGAATAAGGCGGACACTCTCAAAAATCTTTACTGTTGCCATTTCTAAGCAGTAGCCAGCCCTGAAACTGTATTGGCCACTAGTTGGCAGTCGGTTGTCCAACGTGAAGCCACTGAGATGGCCTGCAGCAGTCTTCTGGATGATGCTACAGAGCCATAGTAGATTAAATACTGATTGACCCCTGTTAAGTCTTGGCCACGCTTTTTGATGAAGGAATCATTTTGCCAGTATCTAACGATTGTGGAAAAATGCCATTATGAAGGGTAGAGTTTATTAGATCACTCCAAACATCTTTGAATATTGATAAATTGCCTTTCCTCTCTGTTAAATTCAAGCAGGTTGGACCTGCCGAAATGTAATGGGAGCTGCGGATTTCACAGCGCCTGGTTATTACTGGCCCTCTTGTAACTGGGGCTTCATTAAGTGTATTACTTTAGGCGAGGTAAGTGGGCTTGTGAAACGTGCTTTTGGAACTACATCTGAAAATATATCTAGCAAGATGATTTTAAAGCAACATTTTGGTGGCTAGGGCATCCACAATAAATTATATTATTAATAATTATATTTGAAGCACTTCAAACTAATGCAACCTCACATATGATTCACAACAACTGTAGGGGATCTTTTGATAGGGAATACCTGTCTTTCAGGGTCTACATGAGCGGAAACATTTTTCCAGAACATATAAATGTAGATAACCACATTTTGTGATTGAACTCTGAAGAATAAAATCGCTATAAGTGCATGTGTCAGACTTTCAAAAGTAAACAGCTAATTTCTAATTTAAAACATTTCTAGAGCGCAGCGTACACCATGCGGTTTCTTGGCGCTAGTGGGCGGTTCGGCAACTGAGGGAAAAGACAAGAGGGAAAGGAATGAAGAGCTAAGCGGGGAAGGCCTGATTGAAGAGGAAAGTTTTTAGATCTTTGCGAAAGGAGAGGTACTGGGTAGCAGAACGGAGATGGTCAGGGAGGGAGTTCCAAAATGTTGGAGCCAAGGTGGAAAAGTTGGCCCCACCCCACTTTTTACGTGTGAAGCGTGGGATCTGAAGAAGGGACTTAGAGGAAGACCGGAGCTCTCTTGTGGGAACATAAGGTTTTATTAATGAAGAGATGAAGGCGGGGGCAGTGCCCTGGCGGGCCTGGAAGACCATACAGCCGGTCTTGAAAAGGGAGCGTTCCTTTACGGGAAGCCAGTGAAGCTCCCTAAGAAGGGGGGTGGAGTGGTGATAGCGTGAGAGGCCATAGACCAGCCGGGCCGCCTGGTTCTGGATCGACTGGAGTCTTCGCAGGCTGTATGCTGGAATGCCATGATAGAGAGCGTTGGCATAATCCAGCCTTGATATCACCAGGGCGGCCATGATAATCTTAAGTGCCTGAGGGGAGAAGAAGCGGGAGACAGAGCGGATGGTACGGAGAGTGAGGAAACAAGAGGAGACCACGGAGCTGATTTGTGAGTGGAGGGTGAGCTGATTATTCATTTTGACACCCAGTGTTTTGACCGTGGTTGAGGGGGAAGGTGCGGGACCAAGAGAGGGGGGCCAGAAGAGGGAGTTCCAGGGGCTGGATGAACCACCGGTGAGAACCAATTCTGTTTTATCCGGGTTCAGCTTAAGGTGGTTGTGGTTCATCCAGTCCCTGATGAATGTCATTGTTGACTGGAAGTTAGAGACAGAGAGGGAAGAAGAGGACAGGTCGAAGATGAGCTGGAGATCATCCGCGTAATTGTACACGGTGACCTCCAGCTGCTGGAGCGCGAAGATAAGAGGGAAGATATAAAGATTGAAAAGTAGGGGAGAGAGGGAGGATCCCTGGGGAACACCACAAGTGACAGGGAGAGGAGTGGTAGAGAAGTCGCCTAGCCGGACTGCCTGGGTGCGGTCCCTCAGAAAGGAGGAGAGCCAAACCAGAGCTGATCCCCCGATTCCAGCCGCCTTGACACGGGACAGTAAGATGGTATGGTCCAGCCTTTTTTATTTCAGAAAAGTTCGTACTGTGGTTGTAAAAGAAGTTCCTCTCATAGATTGTTGAGCCATTAACGCCCTCTTTACGAGTTGTCCCTTACCGATTGTTAGACCTGGCACCTTGGCGTGAGTCTCCCTTCCACTTTTCGCTGATGTGCCTCCGATGTTTTACTGGTTTTCCGATACTCAGGGCACTGCGCCATGGCTGATCCGTGCCGCAGTGCAAGTGCTCCCTACTGTAAATTGTACATACGATTGGTATCCATGATTGGTGCATTGGATTTACTGTTAGTCCCTAGTAAAGTGCACGAGAGAGTGCCGGGGCTTGTAGATGCCAATACTGCTGGTGGGCCTGCAGCGCTGGTTGCGCCACCCACCGAAGCAGCCGTAAAGATGTGTCTGGGAACTGCGACCGCAGAACCCACGTGCGGTCTCGTACTGTCACGCTCGCTGGGCAAGTGTCCCCACTTGCCAGCATCGACCCTTCCCTTGACTACATATTAGTCACCCCTAAGGTAGGCCTGCGGGCAGGGTGCGTTGTAGGTGCAAGGTAGGACAAGTCCTGAGATGCGTGGCATGTCCTAGTAGTGACTTACAACGAAGACCGTATTTCACTATTGAAGGCTACCTGCTCCATTAGGCCAGACTGAGCTGCGAGGATTATTACACCCTATAATCCCCGCAGGCTCAAGGAGCATGGTAGCGAGTCATGTTTAGTATGCCTGAACTCAGGATGATAAGATATTTCTTGTAGTCAAGTTTATTTTAATATCCTGGGTTTGCAAATGCTACTTTTAGAAAGTTAGCCTTTGCTTGCGTAACCATTTCAGCCGCCTCTGCTGGTATGTGTATCTGACTGTCTGGAATGTGTGAGTGACAGGGCTGGAGGGATGACAGGTGGCGAATGCGCAGATTACACCTTAGTGGGAGGTAGGAGTGCCTCTTGACTCGAACTGTCACTGTGCTCGGCCACCACAATGCTGGCTCCACCCTCCTGGGGAGCGGCGGATGACTCTGCCGGCACCTGGCCCAGGAAGGGCGAAGCCCCCATCAACAAGGTACTCTGGCCACCCCTGTCCGGACAATGCTGGCTCCACCTCCTGTGGGGCGTCTGATGTGCCTGCCCCTCACACTGAAAGCAGAAGCCGGAGTACACCCGCGGGGGTACTCCAGAACTGAGAGTGGCTATGCAAAGGCCCCCCTGGCCTGCGAGAACAAAAGAATTGGCCTATAAAAGAAGGAGCCCTGCTCCTTGAAAATTAGATCCGGTTTGGGCCACAGAAAGACTCTGCCCTACGAGAAGGACCGTGAGAGACAAGGAAGGGTGCTGACTCTTGCCTGTGTCTGGTGCCTTGCTGCTGAAGGAGAGGAAGACAAAAAGACTACGAAAAGACTTTTGTGCTACTTGTGCCAAACTCTGCAAAAGAGATCTCCAAGGGCTTGCAACTGAACTTGCCCCCTGACCAGCGTCCCAGGACCAGTGGACGCTACCCCCTTGGAAGAAAGCGACTGCGGGTGCTGACCATCGCCGCAGCACTGACGGAGGAATCTCCTCTAAGGCATCAACGACCTCCCGACCACCGTGACCGGGGCCCAAAGCAACAGCGGAAGCAAAGTAAGGACCAGCCGCCGCTGGTCCGAACACCGTGACCGCAACTGCACCGGGAGCCCGAGAGCAAAGCAAAGGAGGACCCGTCCGGTCCGAGCTCTCGAGGTGACTGCACAACGAGCATCACTCACCTGCAAAGACGGACAATTGCCCTACGAGAATCCGCAAGGTCGGTAAGCCTGCCCGACAGCCCAGCTGTGAGCCCACAGCTGCACCGACATTTGGCTGGGTACGTCCTGCACTTGGGGACCGTACTGCCACTTGACACCACCGCACAGCCGCCGCCTCCAGGGTCGGAGCGGACGACGAGGAAAGGACCCTGCCGCCACAGAACACCGCTGCCCCGGACGACCAGTGACCTGCTCGGCCGAAGAGCCGCAACGATCAGCGACCCCGGGAAGGCAACGCGACGTGGGACAGATCCCTTGGAAGCCGCCGGCTCCACAAGAACTTTGAGTAACACCGGCCTACGGGCCTCAAGAGAACTGCAATAAGAACTGTGGTAACCCGAATTAAGTAACTTGCAACCGTCTTCATAAAGTTATTGACTGTATTCCCAATCCTGCTTAAAATCTATATAAAGATATATATTTTTACAAGAATACGGTCTGGTCTCGTTGTGTGGGGGGTTGGTTGTAAAGGTGTACTGTTGCAAGTGTTTAACCCTATGTGCCCCAAAGATTAGCCTACGACTGCTTAAGCCACACTACCTAGAGGGTAAGCAGAGGTTGTCTGGAAGGTAACCCTCAGCCCTGACGAGGAAGAGAGAGTCCCTGCTTGTCGCTAGTGTTGCACTGCGCCAACTAGAGCCTCCCCCTTCCTACATTGGACGCAGCGGTGAGGATTTCGAATTTACACTTGCGATAGTTATACCTGAGCTTCTGACCACTACACAGGGATTACGGTCCAGTTACTAGCCACAGACTTTGATTTGTGAACTTTGCTGAAAGAAGATTCCGAGCGCAGAAACCATGCCGGGCACAAAGAGCTTGGATGGAGCGGAGTCCACAACCTCCGAGGTGTTGGAGATAGAGTGGGATGCCGCAAAGCTGGACAAATACTCAAAGATGGAGCTGAAGTTTTTCTGTAGGAAACTAAAGGTTCCGCACGCTGGTTGCAAAAACAAGCCGGAGCTCTACAAGGCCCTGAAAGCCTGGGTGGAGTCCAGAACGACCCCAGAAGAGCAAGACGTCCTCGCCGAGCAGAATACGACGGAGGAGCAGAATGCGCTTGGGGATCTGATCGATCTAGAAAGGCAAGACAGCGAGCACAGCTTGGGTAAAGGCCTGTCGCCAGAGGAGCTGGCGGACAGGAAGGAAACCCGGAATCACGAGAGAAAGTTGGCAGAAATGAAAATCCAGCTGGAGCTGGAAACCAAAAGAATGGCGCTGGAAGAGCGAAAGCACCAGATGGATTACGAAATCAAGATGAGGGAGATAAGTCTCAAGGAGAGAGACTTGGATCGGCCTCCCTCTGGTGGCAGCACATCGCCAGTGCAGGTAGAGTCAAGAGTGCACATCCCGAAGGACGTAGTTAAGGAGTTCTTTAGGGGGGATGACATAGGACAGTGGTTTAGGGCATACGAGGTAGCCATGTCCTCCCACCGGGTCCCTGACAAGGATTGGGGAGCGGGGTTGTGGGGAAGGTTCCTTAGCGAAGGGAGAGATACCTTGCTAGATTTGCCCGTTGAGAATCAGAGATCCTATGCCCACATGAAAGAAGCTTTATTAAACAGGTACGGGCTTACCCCTGAAATGTATAGACAGAAGTTTAGGGGATGTACTAAGCGGCCTGGGAATACGTATGTGGAGTATGTGACTTACTTTTGCAGAGCACTGGATGGTTGGGTGAAAGGTAACAAAGTTAATGATTTTCAAGGTCTCTTTGATTTAATTGCATGGGAGCACTTGTCTGATCACTGTTTTCCTGAGTTACGCCAACACCTGATCGATAGCAAGCTGTCCAACCCGAGGAAGCTTGCTGAGGAGGCGGACCGCTGGCTCAGCACCAGGGTCCACAAGGGTCCCGTGGGAGATTCCGCCAAGAGTGGGCAGGGTCCCCAGCAGAAGAGTGGGGGGGACAAGGGGGGAAAACAGAAAGGGTTCCAAAAAGGCCCCCAAAGTAGTTCCCAGGGGAATCCGCAGCAGGGTTCTCAGCCTCCCCCACCCCCGAAGCAGAATGGGGCCCGACAGGTAAACCTGTTCCAAAGGGGCCCTTCAATTGTTTCAAATGTGGCGAGCCTGGGCACATATCCAGTGACCCCAAGTGTCGCCTATTTGGAAAACCCGCACCCACTGGTGCTCCGCCCCGACAGGTGACTAGCGTTCACCTGGGAGAAGAAATAATGGTCCCGGGGGGTGGAGATCCCGTTCACATGACCCTGGTCTCGTTAGGAGACAGCGAGATGATCCCTACGAACTACCTGCCCTCTAACACTAAGAAATATGGGCAGGTGGTGATCATCAATGGTAAGGAAGCTGAGGCTCTTAGAGACACAGGAGCCAGCGTGACTGCGGTGAGGCAGCACCTGGTGTCTCAAGAGCAGGTTGTACCCCATGCCTACTGTAGGGTTATCAACGCTGACAATTCTGAGAGTCAGTGTCCGATGGCTCAAGTTCCCTTCGAGTGGGGGGGGGTCTCTGGTACTCTGCAGGTCTGTGTGAGAAAAACCATGCCTGTTGACTGTTTGCTAGGGAACGACTTGGAGCACTCCCCTTGGGAAAAGGTGGAGAAAGCGACTCACCTGCGGATGGTGGGTCTGCCTGACTGGGCGTGCGTGACCACCCGGTCGATGGCAGCCAGTAAGGGTGACCGAGAGGTCCTGGGGCCTGATGGAGAGGCCCAGGAACCGGCCTTAGGGAGAAGGCGCAGGGGGCGCGGGAAACCGGCCCCTGAAGTTCCTACGGTCCAGGAGGAGGCAGACCTTGAGGGGGATGCCCTGGAGCCTACAGGGGAACAGATCGCCGAACTGGGGGACCTGCCTGAGCTGACCCATTGGCAGCAAGAAGGAGGACCCTCCAGGGAGGAATTCTGCAGGGAGCAGAAAGAATGCCCTTCTCTCATGGGTATGCGGCAGCAGGCTGCAGACCAGGCCAATGGTGTTCAGGCCAAAACACATTACGTATACTGGGAGAACGACCTCCTGTATTCGGAGCCTAAGGCTGCTGAACCTGGGTCAGCCCGTGTGCTGGTGGTACCCCAGAAGTTCAGAGCCTTCCTACTGGGTCTGGCTCATGATGTGCCTTTAGCAGGACATTTGGGGATGGACAAGACCTATGACAGGCTTGTCACCCACTTTTACTGGCCCCAAATGCACAAGAGTTCCGATGCGTATTGCAGAACCTGTCCAACTTGCCAGGCAAGTGGGAAGACGGGAGGGAAGAACAAGGCTCCCCTCCAACCCTTCCCTGTGGTCGGTACACCATTCCAGCGAGTGGGTATTGACATCGTTGGGCCTCTGGACCCCAAGACAGCCATGGGCAACAGGTTCATCCTGGTCTTGGTGGACCATGCCACCCGGTACCCTGAAGCCATCCCTCTGAGGACAGTGACGGCTCCCGTGGTGGGGCGTGCACTGATGGGAATTTTCTCACGAGTAGGATTCCCTCTAGAGGTGGTGAGCGACAGGGGGACCAATTTCATATCAAAATATATGAAGTCCCTTTGGCAGGAGTGTGGCGTAACGTACAAGTTCACCACACCCTACCATCCCCAAGGTAACGGGTTGGTTGAAAGATTCAACCGAACCCTCAAAGGCATGATCATGGGCCTGGAAGGTCCGATGAGGCGTAAGTGGGACGTCCTCTTGCCATGCCTGCTTTTTGCATATCGCGAGGTACCACAGAAGTCCCTAGGGTTCAGCCCCTTTGAACTGCTGTACGGCCACCCCGTGAGAGGACCACTGAGTTTGGTAAAGGAAGGCTGGGAGCAATCTCCCAGGAAACCTCCCCAGAATGTATATAGCTACATGCTGGCCTTCAGAAACCAAACCAGACGCTTCAGACAACTTGCCGAGGCAAATCTGGAAGCGAGCCAGGAGGAGATGAAGCGGTGGTACGATCAGAATGCCACTCTGGTCGAGCTTCAGCCTGGACAGGAGGTGTATGTCCTGGCCCCAGTGGAGCCCTGTGCCCTTCAAGATAAGTGGACAGGACCATTTGAGGTTGTGGAGCGCAAGAGCCCCGTGACATACTTGGTGGACATGAAGACGCCCAGGAACCCTTTGCGGGTCCTACATGTCAACCGCCTCAAGCCCCACTTGCGAAGGTCCGAAGTGGGCATGTTGTTGGCAACCGATGACGGAATGGAGGAGGAGTCGGAGCCTCTTCCTGACCTCTTGGTGGCCTGTGAGAAGGATGGGTCAGTGGACGGAGTTAACCTCTCACCCTCCCTGACCGCCGAACAACAGGAGGACTGCCGCCAGTTGCTGGGGCAGTTTCCAGACCTGTTTTCCCTGGTTCCGAGTGTCACAGATTGGTGCGTCCATGATGTAGACACGGGAGACAGCTTACCGGTGAAGCATAAGGCTTACCGGGTAACTGACAGGGTACGGGCCTGCATCAAGGAGGAGGTCTCCAAGATGCTTGCCCTCGGGGTGGTTGAGTCTTCCAGCAGTCCTTGGTCCAGCCCCGTGGTCTTGGTTCCGAAGGCTGCTGCGCCGGGAGCCACACCCGAACTCCGGTTCTGTGTGGACTACAGAGGACTCAATTCAGTCACGAAGACTAACGCGCACCCCATCCCCAGAGCTGACGAGCTCATTGATCGGCTAGGGGCTGCCCGGTTCCTCAGCACGTTTGATTTGACGTCTGGGTACTGGCAGATCGCCTTGACCGATGGGGCAAAGGAGAGGTCGGCATTCTCTACGCCAGATGGGCATTTCCAGTTCCGGGTTATGCCATTTGGAATGAAGAATGCCCCTGCCACCTTTCAGAGATTGGTCAACCAGGTGTTGGCTGGGCTGGACGAGTTCAGTGCCGCCTACCTGGATGACATCGCGGTGTTCAGCGGCCCCTGGCCCGAACACCTGCGACACCTCTGGGAAGTGTTGATGGCCCTGCGCAGAGCAGGCCTCACAATCAAGGCAAGCAAGTGCCAGATTGGGCAGGGTTCAGTGGTGTACTTGGGACACCAAGTTGGGAGTGGCAAGGTAGCCCCCTTGCAACCCAAAATCGAAACCATCCTGGCTTGGGAACCCCCCAAGACCCAGACTGCAGTGAGAGCCTTCCTGGGGCTCACTGGGTATTACAGGAGGTTTGTCAAGGGCTATGGCACGATCGTGACCCCCTTGACAGAGCTGACTTCGAAAAAGCAGCCCAGGAATGTGATTTGGACTGACACCTGTCAGAAGGCTTTCGACACCCTGAAGACTGCCATGTGCACGGCGCCCGTGCTCCTGGCCCCCGATTTCTCCAAAGAGTTCATTGTGCAAACAGACGCTTCAGAGCATGGTGTAGGGGCTGTTCTTTCACAGATGACTGAGGAGGGCTTTGACCAACCCGTAGCCTTCATAAGTCGGAGGTTACTTCCACGGGAAAGTCGGTGGAGTGCAATAGAGCGTGAAGCATTTGCTGTGGTCTGGGCGCTGAAGAAGCTAAGACCCTACTTGTTTGGGTCTCACTTCCGAGTTCAGACGGACCACAGGCCCCTCAGATGGTTAATGCAAATGAGGGGTGAGAACCCGAAACTGTTGAGGTGGTCCATTTCTCTACAGAGTATGGACTTTACGGTGGAACACCGCCCTGGCACCGATCACGCCAACGCTGACGGTCTGTCCAGATTTTTCCGCCTTAGTGATGTGGAACTCCCTGGGGAAGGGTAGTTCCCCCCACATTTCAGCTGGAGGGGACACATGTTAGACCTGGCACCTTGGCGTGAGTCTCCCTTCCACTTTTCGCTGATGTGCCTCCGATGTTTTACTGGTTTTCCGATACTCAGGGCACTGCGCCATGGCTGATCCGTGCCGCAGTGCAAGTGCTCCCTACTGTAAATTGTACATACGATTGGTATCCATGATTGGTGCATTGGATTTACTGTTAGTCCCTAGTAAAGTGCACGAGAGAGTGCCGGGGCTTGTAGATGCCAATACTGCTGGTGGGCCTGCAGCGCTGGTTGCACCACCCACCGAAGCAGCCGTAAAGATGTGTCTGGGAACTGCGACCGCAGAACCCGCGTGCGGTCTCGTACTGTCACGCTCGCTGGGCAAGTGTCCCCACTTGCCAGCATCTACCCTTCCCTTGACTACATATTAGTCACCCCTAAGGTAGGCCTGCGGGCAGGGTGCGTTGTAGGTGCAAGGTAGGACAAGTCCTGAGATGCGTGGCATGTCCTAGTAGTGACTTACAAGGAAGACCGTATTTCACTATTGAAGGCTACCTGCTCCATTAGGCCAGACTGAGCTGCGAGGATTATTACACCCTATAATCCCCGCAGGCTCAAGGAGCATGGTAGCGAGTCATGTTTAGTATGCCTGAACTCAGGATGATAAGATATTTCTTGTAGTCAAGTTTATTTTAATATCCTGGGTTTGCAAATGCTACTTTTAGAAAGTTAGCCTTTGCTTGCGTAACCATTTCAGCCGCCTCTGCTGGTATGTGTATCTGACTGTCTGGGATGTGTGAGTGACAGGGCTGGAGGGATGACAGGTGGCGAATGTGCAGATTACACCTTAGTGGGAGGTAGGAGTGCCTCTTGACTCGAACTGTCACTGTGCTCGGCCACCACAATGCTGGCTCCACCCTCCTGGGGAGCGGCGGATGACTCTGCCGGCACCTGGCCCAGGAAGGGCGAAGCCCCCATCAACAAGGTACTCTGGCCACCCCTGTCCGGACAATGCTGGCTCCACCTCCTGTGGGGCGTCTGATGTGCCTGCCCCTCACACTGAAAGCAGAAGCCGGAGTACACCCGCGGGGGTACTCCAGAACTGAGAGTGGCTATGCAAAGGCCCCCCTGGCCTGCGAGAACAAAAGAATTGGCCTATAAAAGAAGGAGCCCTGCTCCTTGAAAATTAGATCCGGTTTGGGCCACAGAAAGACTCTGCCCTACGAGAAGGACCGTGAGAGACCAGGAAGGGTGCTGACTCTTGCCTGTGTCTGGTGCCTTGCTGCTGAAGGAGAGGAAGACAAAAAGACTACGAAAAGACTTTTGTGCTACTTGTGCCAAACTCTGCAAAAGAGATCTCCAAGGGCTTGCAACTGAACTTGCCCCCTGACCAGCGTCCCAGGACCAGTGGACGCTACCCCCTTGGAAGAAAGCGACTGCGGGTGCTGACCATCGCCGCAGCACTGACGGAGGAATCTCCTCTAAGGCATCAACGACCTCCCGACCACCGTGACCGGGGCCCAAAGCAACAGCGGAAGCAAAGTAAGGACCAGCCGCCACTGGCCCGAACACCGTGACCGCAACTGCACCGGGAGCCCGAGAGCAAAGCAAAGGAGGACCCGTCCGGTCCGAGCTCTCGAGGTGACTGCACAACGAGCAGCCACTCACCTGCAAAGACGGACAATTGCCCTACGAGAATCCGCAAGGTCGGTAAGCCTGCCCGACAGCCCAGCTGTGAGCCCACAGCTGCACCGACATTTGGCTGGGTACGTCCTGCACTTGGGGACCGTACTGCCACTTGTCACCACCGCACAGCCGCCGCCTCCAGGGTCGGAGCGGACGACGAGGAAAGGACCCTGCCGCCACAGAACACCGCTGCCCCGGACGACCAGTGACCTGCTCGGCCGAAGAGCCGCAACGATCAGCGACCCCGGGAAGGCAACGCGACGTGGGACAGATCCCTTGGAAGCCGCCGGCTCCACAAGAACTTTGAGTAACACCGGCCTACGGGCCTCAAGAGAACTGCAATAAGAACTGTGGTAACCCGAATTAAGTAACTTGCAACCGTCTTCATAAAGTTATTGACTGTATTCCCAATCCTGCTTAAAATCTATATAAAGATATATATTTTTACAAGAATACGGTCTGGTCTCGTTGTGTGGGGGGTTGGTTGTAAAGGTGTACTGTTGCAAGTGTTTAACCCTATGTGCCCCAAAGATTAGCCTACGACTGCTTAAGCCACACTACCTAGAGGGTAAGCAGAGGTTGTCTGGAAGGTAACCCTCAGCCCTGACGAGGAAGAGAGAGTCCCTGCTTGTCGCTAGTGTTGCACTGCGCCAACTAGAGCCTCCCCCTTCCTACACCGATGATGCGGCCTGTCAATGTAGCTTCGATGTTCAGACTGATCGGTTTGTTTTCATGGAGATTCAGCTTCGAATTCTCCGTTTGAAAATTCAGGGGTAAATAAGGAATGTCCTGGGGCAAGAGAGCTGAATAACTGATTCCCCCTGAAACTCCGGAGGATGTAGTGTTCTAGATTCCACCCACCGCTGGTGTTTCCGATTCCCATGTTATAGGTAATTGTCATTGGTGGGAAGAATTCAGGCCATTTTCTTGGCCACTTATAATAAGATCCTCAATGTGCAAGATATTAATGTGAGTATTACCTATTTTTGTAGTAACAGTAAATTCCACTAATAAGCCATGAATATTCCTGAGTTAGTCCTGGAATATAGGAGTAAGAGCCAGAAGTATCAAAGGGTTTTACCCATTCTGTGTCTATGGGAAAATGTGTTGATACATATGGCCCTAAGTCAGGAGATTTCCAAAGTAATGAATGATATATCAACAAATCCTTGTATTTATGCCATTATTTGGAGTTGGAGAAAGTCACTGTTTTAGGCCTTAGACCTGCAGATTACGTTTATGATCTTCTATTAGAACTTGTGCCGAGAGCTCGGCAGGTCTTTAACGATCCCAAAACTCGCGTGGCTTAAGAACCTTTTTTATGACAGCTTCCAATCATATACAATACCACAGACGTAATCTCACTCCACCAAACATTATGGGGGCTAGGAAGATGTAAACTGATTATGCAGATGGCCCTGTACATAACTATTAGGCTTGCCAAGGAAGCAATTTATTTCACAAATAAGTCATAAATGCAAGGGCCCTTATTTATGAGGTCTTGCGTCAGTTTTGCGCCGCCGTTGCGTCACTTTTTGTGACGCACCAGCGGCGTACAAAATGCGCCTTGTTGCGCCATATTTAAAAAGTGACGCATCTAGGTAGATGCGTCACTTTTTAAAACCCTGCGCCACATTATACCTGCGTCAGGTATAATGTATGCAGAGGGGGCGTTCCCCCGCAAAAAGCCTCATAATAGTGACGCAGTGAAATCTATGAGATTTCACTGCGTCACTTTTAGGATGCTGTTGCGTCAAAATCTTGCGCCTGCCTCACAGCAGGCGTAAGACTGATGCAAGCCCTTTCACATGGGGCTTACCCCATGTGAAAGGACGCATTGCTGGAGTTGCGTCACTTTTGTGACACACTCCAGCAATGCGTCACTTTTGCGCTTACAGATGCGTCAGAAATACTGACGTATCTGTAAGTCCTTGCGACATGATGCGTCATACATTAAATATGATGCATCATTGGTGTCGCAAGGAGTGCGCAGTGAAAAGTGACGCATCGCTGTTTTCACGCAGCGATGCGTCACTTTTCATAAATGAGGCCCAAGGTTTTTAACTTTCTACACAAGTGGCCGTAACCACAGCATCCAAATCCCCACCCACTGTTTTCATTCAAAATGAAAAGGATTCCACGAATGCAAAAGAAATGGTTGAGCCATTTGATTTATAAAACGAGAAACTGTTAAACAACCTTTTTTGTTTGAGTGAAAAATGTTTTTAAGATCGCCTGCTTGTTTTCAGAAAGTGCTCTCCATAAAAGTATGTTATGGTGACAGATGCGGGTTGGGAATATTTGAGAGCATGTTCATTACTGTAAAAGATGGCGTTTTACATCCTTCACACTCCCAATGGAATTTCACACACGCAGAGTATCGTGTGAGAGACCAGTTACAGAACAAAAACATTATGGTACGGCACAGATGCTACCAGTGCCATTAGAGTTATAGACCTGCAAACCTCATCTAACTCCCCTAAGAAAGGAAGTAACTCTGAGATTAAGTGACTTTTTTGACTCAAAAAGGAAGCTTTGCACCTTCCTGAGAGATCACAGAGACGACATAAAACGAGAAACGCACGCGTATAAAATGTCTAGTGTTCCTTAATGGAGAACAAGTTACGTCATTGTAAGGTACAATAGACAGCCAATATTCACGGTCAGATGTAAAACATATCGCCCTGACGTTTGCCAATGTTTCCGGATGTAAACTGAATTTTCCATGTCACACGTCAAGAGTTCATCATGTATTATATAAAAAAGGAACTAAACTCTGATCTTTACCACTTTCGCAATGTACTGTATTCATTTTGAACACCAAGGCCCTCAACATAAACAATATTTCTACCTCCTACCACTGCAGCAGTAGAGGCCCAAGTCATGGGACTACAAAAAACAATACTGCCTCATTTTCTCATACAAACCCCCATAAAGGCAGGACCATCCAGACCATTAAGTGGCACCATATGGTTTTAAAGGTTTCTCTCCGTGAGTCCATGTGCTACGCTTATCACCAGCCAAGTGGTAGTGGTGAGGGCAAGGCAGAGTTGAGGGCCAATAGACTCGCTCCATCCACCCTTTGAGGCAAGGGCAATAGGAGGCAGCTCCTTAGGGTGCCTTACTGCAATCTGGGTGGTGGTAAATTGGTCTCTAGAACGTGATATGCTCATAACCCCATTTCCAGAATTCATGGGAATGGACAGGACCTTGCCATGCTGTTCCAAGGCACAGATGAATCACATGTGGGCGTGAACTTGGGCAGGTAGAACCAACATCATCCCATTAATGCTTTATTTGTGGTGGAGCTTCCAGACCCCGGAAGGACAACCACCCACTATATGATCCAAGGAAAGACCATGTAACCATGAGGAATGAGGGACATGGCTGATCTTTATGGGGAATACCACAAACACCCCTGTTCCCAACTGCTAATTTGATAATAGGCTTTCATGTCTTTATACACCTTTGACCACTTTGTAGAAACATAAAGGAACTCACGTGAGCGATTTTTATACTTAGGAATTTTGAGGTACTATGATACTTGATATGTTTCAGGTCTTTGTTTCCACTCATATGTACAGCGCTTTGATACCCTTAGGTCATGTTTGCGCTTTATAAAACATCCTAAATAAATAAATAAAAATATGATGTAGATGCCTTCCTATTTGAGATTGCAATGATGATGATTCAATAAGCCTGATAGTTCAATGGGAATGAGGGAATTGTATAAGATATTGTCATGCATTTCTCTGCTTTATTCAGAATAATACATGGATTGTATAACGGAACCTCGCGTGCATTTACCACGCATGCTTTTACACACCAGTAAGTTCCCCCTCTGCGACATTATCACTCATTCCTTTACCATGCAAGTCATTACAACAACTTGCCTTAGGGGGGTGATGCACTTTGCAATAGTATACATTACTATTCTGACTACAGTCAGTGTATCAGTAGAGAAGATGTTGGACTTAAAATCAAACACCAGTCCAACAACAAGTCCACTAACGCTAGTTGTTGTAAAGACTTCCATGGTTAAGGAACACGTGGTAAAGTCACAGTCAGGATAGTGACTGCGGCGTAAAGGCACATTGTGGCATTGACTGCGTTGCGGTGTAAAGGATGTTTCTCTAATACATGAGTTGTTGCTTGCACTTCGACCACGGGACCAAAAAAACTCATCAAAACACGACCCACAATGTAAGGCCTGACTGCATTGGTAAAACGTGAGGAAAGGCCATTCGTTACAGGAATCTCTTAGGCATTTTCTCCATGCAAATAAATGGTCACTGGCAACATCATATTGGGGCAGATTTACTAACATTTTGCACAGGGTTTGTCCATCAAATGTGTTTTTTGCAATTTTCACCCCGAGTGTGCTGGGTATACTCAGACGTGAGTCCCAGGCTCTGCACACCACTGGAGTCAAGCTATCCAGGCTGATGAAGGCTGATAGCCAGAAACCGGTCCTTGGATGCTTGATTCCGGTCTGGGAAAGACATGGCTTGGTAGTTCGGACTGGACTGTTCCCATGAGGCACAGGGTCAGAGCTGATTTGCATATAGCCAGTGTCTAACCCAGGGTGGTGTGGAGTGAAAAAAAACAATGGATTTAGGCCCAGATCCTTGTACTGGGGTGAATGTATGACATTGTTCTATATTCTGTCCATCAACTGTGTTTTTTGCAGGGTTAGGAATCAGCGCCCCCTCCTCAATGGACAAAAGATGAGAAGCAGATTCCTCTCGCCCTGATCTCTGCTATAACTAATGATGTGGAATTCATGGTTCAAGGAGCAGAAAGGTAGGGAAATGATAGCAACGGTTATAGCACAACTAACCTGCCTTCGGCTTCTGAGAATTTGTCTCGAGTGCTTTAACATTTGAAATGTAAGCTCCCGGGAGGGAGGGGATTGGAATGACGTTTTCTCCATCACCCCCCGCCCCTCCTGTTCCCCCCAGGGATTTTCTGTCTATGGCACTGGCCTGACAAACCAGTATAGGGCACTAGAAACAAAGGCATTTAGCTGTACCGTGCTGCGTCATTTTCAAAGCACAGGAATGCGTCATATTAGCAACAATAGGACGCGTCCCTCTGCTTTCCCCTGCATTGGCACACAATTGGCTGCCATGGGCCAGTGAAGGCACCCTTGCGTCATTTTGCAAGGGTGCCTGTGCTGCAGGGATGATTGTTTTTGTGCAGGAAGCGACAACTTCCTGCACAAAAACAATCATTAATGACATTTTCCTCTTTGTGTGCGTGCTATAGAAAGAGGAAAAGACAAGGAGAAATAAAAATATTTCACCTCGTTGCACCATTCCCATGCGTCCCCTACAGAGGGTGCAGGATTCTGACATATTCCCAGTTTTACAAAATGTTGTGAATCTGAGAATGTATCAAGTGCCATGGATATTGCATGGGAGCACCGACAGCAACACCCATGGAACACCCCGTTCACAACAGAATAATGCATGAAAGGGACCCATACTTATATGACGATGAAAAGTAACGCCGGGTGACTTTATATGGCCTTGAAAATATGGGCAAGCCCATTGTGCCACTGGCGCGTCAAAGAAAGTGACTCAACTGCGGCGCAATGGGCTTGTAAATACGCCGCAAAGTGGCCCGGGTTAGCTGAGGTTTTAGGATTAGGCTGGAGTAAAATGTATTCTTTTCTAACAATCTTTTGCTCCTGGTGGTAGGGACTGTTAGCAATTTCATGTGAGTTTTGGTTGGGCATGAGGCAGGTGGGCAGCGATAGGGAGATTTCACGAGTAAGGGGCCTGGGTGTGCTTGTGTTTTCATGGGTAAGCTACCTGGGTGTGTTTTTGTGCATCCTTGGTGGCCTAGCTTATGGTGGAGTAACCTATGTTGATGCCGATTTTCTTGGCTACTTGTCCTGTCTCGCCCGATAAGTAACTATTGGTCTCTGTAGTTGCATGGGCTGTGTTGACTTCTCTTTCCATCTAACCAAAGCCAGTGTTTTCAGAAAGCAGCTGTTACCTTACAGTCAGTGCAGCGTGGGCCTGAAGTTCAGCAGACCCATCTCAGTTACAGAGACCAGCCCTGCTGATAAAACAAACACATTCTTTCTTTTCCCATCAATGTAGCACACACTGTAATTTAAAAGGATTGCTGGACGATTTAAAGTAACTGAGAGCACACCGAGGAAGCTGTATTACGTTTTATATCCACGAGCAGGAAATATGGAGAAATTAAAAGTGAAGTAGTTGAGCTAGTTTTCAAAAGCAAAAACATATATCTACCACTTACATGGTGCACGTGTGTAAAAATAATAAACCCTGGGTTCACAGAACGATATTTATACTGCAAAGAGCAGACACAAATGCTTAGGAGCAAGAGTGATGCGAGTCACCACGAAAATATTTCTGTTCGCTGTCGAAATCGGCAGTCTAATCCATATTGCTTAAGCAGCAGGAATGTAAACCGCACATAAGTGCTCAGATTTATTAACAAGCTCGTGCTGTGCAGAACAAGGATTTGAGTATTAAGAGAAACGCTTACATGGCTCCGTGAAATATTTAAGCAAGAGAAAAGTAAAATGAATACTCAACATCAAAATTAATCTTAATAGTTAATAGAACAAAATGCGCGATCAAAAATAAGTAGAATAAAAAATATAAAAGATATTGGGGGCAGAGTGGCTTAGCCCTACATTTCAGGTGCGTTCAATCACCTTCTATCCTTGAGTGGAGTTAAGGCTCAAACTGCGTGAGAGTTCTTCACAGAACTGAAACAGGGCTTTGGGAGGGGCGGCCGACCAGCGGGAGGCCTGGCTCTCCCGGAGGCTTTTGTCAGAGGGGCGGGGGGGGGCAACCAGCACCTCAGTTGGGCAGGTTGGGCTGGTCTTGGGCTATCTTGGGCTAGTGGCATATTTAACCGGCCTTTTTGGGAAACTACCCATGAAGACCTGAAGGTGCAGGAGGCCCTCCGCCTCTTAATAGAGGCCGGCTGCACTGACCTGCTGTGGCCCGGAGTGAAGGGAAGGCCGTCGTGGCATGCGGCGATCGACGCGGTGGCGGCAGTGCTGGCGGTAGAGCCGCCATGTGTTCAGGGCGGTTGGGGGCGTGGGGAGGAGGGGCGCAGCCGAGGAGAAAGGGAGAGTATGCAGCACAGCTGCGTTTTTGCTGAAGCGGCGCACAGGAGGCGGAGGCGGGCGTGGCCCCACAGCCACAGATTGGGTTCATAGAAGGGGCGGCTGGGCACCTAAAACAGATGCATCAGCTGGAGTTTCGGCGTGGGAGGGGAGGGGGGTGCACGGGGGCGGGACCCAAAGGGGGTGCCCAGGTATGGGAGAGTGAGCAAGTGGGGGATGCCCCCGGGTGGGAGAGCATTGGGTGGGTGTCCCTCTCTTAATTGATAGCTCGGACACGGAGGGGGAGGGTGCGGTGGGGGTGAGTGCTGGGGGTGCCAATGGGGGGGTTGGGAATTCGGAGGGGGTGACCAGGCTGATGTACCCTGAGGGTGGGCCATGACAGTGAGTGCGGTTCCGGGCTCGGGGGGTGCGGGGTGAGGAATTGGTGGAGGAGGGGGCGGGCCAGACCGGGACTGGCGGAGCTTGGGGTGCAGGCCGGCTCACACAGCGGGGTCGGGGCACATGGAGGGTGGAGGGGGTTGGCGTGGACGGGAGCCCGAGGGGGGGACCGGGGGCGGAAGGGGGGTATATGGGGCAGGGGGATGAGGTGGGGCACGGGGGGAACAGAGGGGTGGGGGGTCGGTGTGGCGGGAAATGGAATCATTGGTATGGAGTGAGGGGGAGGAGGATGGGGCACTTGGGGGGACAGGGGGTTGGGTTGGTGGGGTTCCGGTTGGGTGCGGGGGATGGGGCGGGACACACCGGCAGTTCAAGGGGGGCATTTAGCGGGATGGGGGTGGGGGGCAGGGGAGGCATGGGGGGACACACGGGTTCTAGGGGGCCATGGGGTTGTTTTAACCCCTGCATGCTGGACTACACCTATTTCTCACTACAGGAACGATGGCGAGGTGCTCGGGAGAGCAGCATGCAGCTCCAACCCGCCAAGAGGATGGGCCGGCTCTGCTTTAAGCAGGCGGTCGCGCTCCCAAGAGGGACCGGACAATAGAGTCCTACGAGAGGCGGGCATAAGGTCCCCACCAGCCCCACCGCAAAGGGTTAAAATGGCTGCCGGGGGACGGAGGTGGAGGTCCGTCAGTACTGATCAGGACCCTGAGGTGGAACCGGATGAGAGGAGAAGGGATAGTGTGGACTTGGGTAAACTGTAGCGCAACTGCAGGGAGAAGGCAGGGCTTAGTAGGATGGAGCCCATGGAGGGCGACAGGTAGCAAGACGTGGCTCTGGAAGGGCCTAAGTTGGATTACGAGGAGGACAGCACAGAGTAAGGAGAGATTCGGGAGGGGCGGGGCGGGGCGGGACGGGGAGCAAAGTAACGTTGTTTGCTGGCCTGAGGAGTTGCAGAGTGGAGAGAATGGCAGCCCCCCCTGCACAACTGGTTAGGCGGCTGGATCCGGTGCGGATGCCAACCTTGACACCAGATAAGGATGATGGCAGAGTGGGGAACGGGTCAGGGGGGCCCACCGGGGTACGGTGTCTGTGGGCACTGATGCAAGGGGAGGGGAGGAAGGCATGCAGCTCAATAAGGGAATGTACGTGAGGGACATGGGGTGGGCCCGGACGCGGCGACCGTTGGTGGGGCCGGGGACAAGAAGCCGGACGGGGGTGGAAAAGGGGGTGATGGCATACCGTTGTGTAAGCTGCCATATATGGGCATCACTAAGCCCCTGGGGACGCAATTGTCCTTGGCCACTTACGAGAAAATTTGGAAAGGGGATTATGCGGATATTTTGAAGCTCTTACAACGTGAGCTGTCGGCGAAGGAAGGGTCGAAGGAGGAAGAGCAGGAACTGGCGAAGAGGCCAAAGGTGTCTCTGACCATAGAGAACTGGTCGGCTGGGTTTTTGATATTCGCCAGCGGGTACTGTGAGAAGTACCCGGAGCGGGTGGTCGCGCTTTCAAATATATGGACGTGATCCAAAGGGCACAGGTCACATTTGGGGGCTATCCGTGGTCGCACTATGACGAGGAGTTCCGGGCGCAAGTGGCGGGGGGACCATCTACACGCTGGTGCCTCGTCCCTTTCAGGCTCGCCCCGCCCGTGGAGTGGTGGGACAAGGTGGTGCTGCCACTAACTCTGCAGTCAGAGCGTGTTGGGATTACAAGGGCACATGCGGCAGGCAGTATTGCCGCTTTCGGCATGAACGCTCCAAGAGCGGGAAGCGCTACCTGGTGGTACACTGCTGCTGGGTGGGGGGTGGAACGCAGGCTCAGCAGCCCGCGGCAGCAGGAGCATCGCCTGGGAGCCGGGGAGGAAAAGGGGGGTCAGGGACAATGGGGAAAGGCTCATACGCCGGTTAGGCTCGAGCGGCTGGAGACCCTCCTAGCGTCTTATCCACGGACCGAAGGCCCGGGTGTGTTGCGCCGGGGGTTCCAGGAGGGTTTCCGTTTGGGGTGCTCAGTGGGCCGAGAATTTGAAATCAGTCAACGCACACAAGGCGGTGGTGCGGGACAAGTTGCTTAAGGAGGTGCAGGAGGGGTTGATGGCATGCCCCTTTCAGGAGGCGCCCATCCAGGATTTGAATATTTTTACTATTGGTGTAGTGCCGAAGAAGGAGCCTGGGCAATTTCGTCTGATTCATCACCTGTCTTGGCCAGAAGGGACGTCGGTGAATGACTACATTTCTACGGAGCTGTCCTCGGTATCATACTTGTCAGTGGATGTGGCACGGCAGTTGGTGGCGTCGGTGGGGGGATGCCCTCATGGCGAAATACAACATTAAGTCGGCATTCAGGCTTCTGCCAGTACATGCGGAGGATCACCAGTTGTTGGGGATCTAGTTTGTTGGGGCCATATTTGTGGATAAGGTGTTACCCATGGGGTTTTCGATCTCGTGTGCCTTGTTTGAGCGTTTCAGTACCTTCTTGCAGTGGGCATTTTCCTGGCACACTGGTAATGAGACGGTGACGCACTACCTTGATGACTTCTTCATGGTGGGATGGCCTGGTTTTGCGGACTGCCAGCAGCAGCAGAGTTTTATGGAACTCCTGGGTTACCTGGGTGTGCCCCTGGTGCCTGAGAAGACGCAGGGTCCCAGTACAGTGCTGTCATTTCGGGGCATAGAGCTCGAATCAGTGGCCATGGAAGCACGCCTGCCAGAGGACAAGAAGGTGCATATGATGGCATTGGTAGATAGCATGTTGAGGAAACAGAAGGTGATGGTTTGGGAGGTCCAGGTGCTGTTGGGGCATCTGAATTTTGAGTGTTGCGTCGTTCGAGCGGGCCGTATATTTTGCAGGCGGCTGGGTCTGGCACTGTCCGGTCTCACCTTGCTGCATCATCACCTCCGATTGTCCGTAGGGACGAAGGAGGACCTGCGCATGTGGTGGGCTTTTCTGGAGCGCTTCAATGGTGTACCCATAGTCCCCTGTAAGACTGGGAATGGGATGTAACCATTTTGTCGGATGCGGCGGGGGTGGGCAGT
The DNA here is from genome assembly GCF_964263255.1 of Lissotriton vulgaris. NCBI lineage: Eukaryota > Metazoa > Chordata > Amphibia > Caudata > Salamandridae > Lissotriton > Lissotriton vulgaris. The sequence goes on along the minus strand of NC_141691.1, from coordinate 626,946,382 downwards.
TTCAGTTTGTATTGGCAGGGGCGGTGGTGTGCGGAGGAATAACCGCCGCAGAGGCAAGGCCAGGGACGGAGCTTTGCGTTCTTGGAGCTCTTCCCGCTCGTGGTGGCAGTGACGATGTGGGGGCAAGAGTTGGCGCACAAGCGGGTGATTTTTAAAGTAGACAACAAGGCGGTGGTCCAGGTCGTTAACAGACAGTCCGCCAGGGACCCGCAGGTGCTCAAATTGATGAGGGTGTTTATTATGAGGTGTTTGGAGCATGATATTTTTTTTCAAGCTCGGGGTGGACAATGACATTGCTGATGCTTTGTCTTGTTCACAGTGGCAGAGGTTCCATTGGCTAGCCACGGAGGCGGATGAACACAAGACGCCTGTGCTGCTGAGGCTGTGGTATGTGGGAGAGACTGGGCCATACAGCTGGTAAGAGCGTCGTGGCGGTTTTCTACCTGAAGAGCGTACGAACAGGCATGGTGGGAATTTCAGCAGGTGGACGGTGCGGCAAGCCGATCGCTGGCTGCGGCGTGAGCAGTTGGTGCACTTTATGCTGAGAATGATGGACAAAGGGATGTCGAGGGTGACAATTGCTGGCAAATTGGCGGCAGTCGCCTTCATGGGGAAGTTGTGGTGGGGAAATGCAACGTCCACAGGGGAACTGGGGCTGCGTTTGTTGGAAGGCTGGGTGCTGGAGAAGGGTTCCAGAGTGAGTCGGCGCCGGCCCAACACTGCGGGTATGCTTGGCGCTTTTATTCGGCGTTTGCCATCAATTTGCCACAATCAGGAGTAAACTGTGCTCTTTTCCACGCTCATGTCATGGATGTATTTTGGGGCATTTCGAGTCTCGGAGCTGGTGGGGATCAGAGGGGGCCTGGGATCTTGTGGGGGACGTGGAACTGAGGACCTGGGATGTGGCGGTGAGGTTACGTCATTCTAAGACTGACCAAAGGGGTGTGGGGAAGTGGGTTGTGATGGGTCCGGTGGAGTCAGGTGCGGTATTCCCGGCGGGTTGGGGTGGGTTGTTGGCGGCTGCGCGGCACGTGGGGTCGGGAGAGGTTTTCTGTTGGGACAACCATAGCAGGGTGATGGCGGCTCAGTTGTTGGGGGTCCTGCGGCACGCCCTATGCGCCATGCGTGAGGACCCGAGGGTTTTTAGGACACACTCATTCCGCATTGGGGCAGCGACAGATGCAGCATGACAGGTTTGGGGAAGGGAGGAACTCATGCGCTTGGGGCGTTGGAAGTCGGGCTGCTACAAAACGTATATCAGGCTGAGGGGAGTGGGGTTGGAGGACCGCGCTTGATGGCATATTTTCCTGTGGCTCACATATGTGTCTTTACAGGTGCAGTGGCAGGCCAGAGGAGGCTGTCCTGTCTGTCCTCATTGTGGGTCATACCTTTGTGAAACGGGCGGAACGTGCAGTGTGGGAAAAGGACCGGAGTTTGAATCTGGGAATGGATCCAGGGTTGTTTGTTTGTCAATGTCAGGGAAAAGGGGGTATGCGATGGCATAAGCTGTTGCCAGCGTTGAATAAGGTGGTCAGGAGGGGAGTGTGTCCGGATGTGCTTATTATTCACCTAGGGGAGAATGATTTAGTGCAGTGTAAGGGTTTGGCTTTAGTCAAACAGATGAAAAGGGATTTGTTGGAAGTGAGGCACCAGTGGTCAGGCTGCCATGTTATATGGTCAGAATTGATGCCGAGGCGGATATGGAGCGGAGCGGACAAGCCGGCGGCTATAGACAGGGTGCGCAAGAAGATTAACAGGGAGATGAGGTGTTTTTGAGAGAAGGAAGGTCTGGGCAGGCTGGAACATCCAGAACTACGCTACGGGCTGTGTATTTTTTTAGGGAAGACGGAGTACACGTATCTCATTATGGGATGGAGTTGTACATTGTGCAATTGAAGGAGACGCTGGATAAGGCCATAGGAGTGTGCCAATATCCTAAGAGACAGGATGCCTAAGAGGGGGTCGAAAGCCGTCAGGACGACTTTCGAGTGGCGTTTTTTCCTAAAAGTGCAGGGGGGAGTTTATGAGGTCTGGGTTTAGTTGGGTAGATATAAGAATCTATATAGTTAGGTAGGTAGGAAAGTTGGAAATTCCAAGTTGGTGTTTATAATTGTTGCAGGGGGGATCCAATTTTAAGGGTGGGGAAGCGGGGTATGTTAGGAAGTATATATTTAGTGAGGCTTAGTTTTGTTTGTCACAGGCCAAGGGCATGTGTTTGTAAGGTGCACCTGTTTCCAATAAAGCAGGCTTTTACACACTAACAATCTGGTCTGTGGTATGCGCTGCCCTCCCCACCCCATATGGGCCCAACAGGGCTTTGGGAGGGGCAGCCGACCAACGGAGGCCTGGCCCTCCTGGGGGATTTTGGCCCGGGGGGGTGGGGGGAATGCAGCCAGAACCTCAGTTGGGCTAGTTGGGCTTTGTGGGCTCTTTTTGGGCTGGTTGGGCTGGTCTTGGGCTATCTTTGGGCTAGTCTCATAATTAACAGGACATTTTGGGAAACTACCCACTATTTTGGTGGTAGTGACCCAGCAGCCGGTTGTAGGTGTCCTGGGGGGTGACTTTGTTTTCCCGCCCGCCCTCCTTTTGGTTTCCTTTTGATGGGGGGGTTGGTACTGGGTGGTAGGATTGGGCAGGATTGGGTTTACGAGGTGGTCTTGTTGGGCCAGGTGCATCGAGGGGTTTTATTGTATGGGGTTTTCGTCGCTGGAGCAGGTGCTGGTGAGCAGGTGCTGGTGTATTTTTGTAGTTGTGTTGGTGTTTTTTCCTAAAAATGCAGGGGGTAGTTTATGAGGTCTGGGTTTACAGTCGGTTAGATATAAGAATGTACATAGTTAGGTAGGTAGGAAAGTTGGAAATTCCAAGTTAGTGTTTATAATTGTTGCAGGTAGGATCCAATTTTAGGGGTGGGGGAGCGGGTATGTTAGGAAGTATATATTTAGTGAGGCTTTGTTTGCCTTGGCACAGGCCAAGGGCATGTATTTGTAAGGTGCACCTGTTTCCATTAAAGGGGCCTTTTACACACCAACAATCTGGTCTGTGGTATGTGCTGCCCCTCCCCACCCCATTATGGACCCAATGTCTCATAAAGCCCATTAACTTCTTGTAGATCCTTGCTCGATCTTGTGTTTACCTTCAAGACGTTTTAAGACAATGTGCACAGATTGTGATGCATGAGTGTAACTGGACAATATGAAGTAATGTCACATTAAATGAGATTCCTGTGACGTCACAGAAAGCCAAGTCTCTGCAATGTCGCAATACTCTAAGAGAACTCTATATAACTTCGAATTGATTAGCTTTTATGAAACTAGAAACTGAACCACTTTTCTTTGTGAAGATGTGTGTAACAGTCTTTCATTTGAACAAACTTTGCAGAGTTTAGGGATTAAAAGCCTGGCTGATGAGAGGTAATGACACAAAACCAGTCCCAGGGTTCTTGTTCTTGTTTCAGGGAGGGCCTTGCTTGGCAGTTCGGGCTGGATGGTTCCCATGAGGAGCAGGGTCAAGACTGATTTGTATATTACTGGGTCCAAAATGGGGTGGCATGGTGAGCAAAATAATGATGCATAAACCCAGATCTTTGTTACTAGGTTTGAATGTTTGCATTGTTCAGCATTCCGTCAATCATTTGTTCCTTTTGCTATTGTTGCCGTAAGTGGAAGTGGCCGAAAGTGGTAGCCGTAAGTGGCCGTAACTGGGCCCCGTGGAACACGGCGCCCAGATGTGGGTTCCGTGTTCACTGTGCCACTGTATTCAAGCTAGCCTGGCTGATGAGCGGTGGTGCCCCGAAAGCGTCCCAGGATTCATTTTTCCAGTCCAGGGAGGGCCTGGCTTGGTAGTTCAGCCGGACTCTTCCCATTAGGAGCAGTATCCAAACTGGGGTGGTATGGTGAGTAAAAGAACAATGGATTAAACCCAAATCTTTGTGACTTGGGGTGAATGTTTGTTGCATTGTTCAGAATTCGGTCCATCCATAAAGAGATCGATGCAAAAATATGTAAACAATTACATATAAACTTGATATTTTACAGAATGTTATTAGAGAAGATGTAGAGTATGAAAATATTCAAACAAGATTAGAATGTTGAACTTTGATTTGAGGTAGTCAGATACTATTTAACATTAGACATTTTCATTTAAAAATGTTTGTGAAAGTATATGCATCATATACTATGTGATGCTGACTTAAAGACCTTCTTTTCAAGATGCTAGACCTTTCTACTAACTAAGTACAAAGGATCATTCTCTGAAAAGATGCAACATACCTTGCTTGTTCTGTACACTGGAGTCCCTTGACATAGTTAATTTCTTTTTCAAATGTTCACAGCAAAATGTTCCTGTGGGAATAGAATTTTAGGTATGACCATAAACTGCAACTTTGTATTTCGTTTTAGCAATGTTAAGCCTATGTGGACATGCAAAGTTTAGTTTCTCATGACAAGCATGGGAAATTAGCTCGATGTTGTAATCATTTTAGGTTACATGATGTGGCCATAAACCATGTGATAAACCTTTGATGGTGATGTGATGTTATGCTACTTGGACTTTACTAAAGAACTTACAAAAGACAAAACCACAAAGGAGGGGCAACCTAGACATCATTTGCCTTTTTACGCAACTCCAAACATAGCCATCATTTACTTTTTTATGCACACAGTCTACAGATTTTCCTTTTGTGATGCTTTTTGGAGCATACTACATTGCATTATGGATTAGGATGCTATTCAAATTTTCGATTTTTGAACTTTTCGTAAATCCGGACTGTCTAATCTATGGTACAGTCGTGGCATATGGACTGAATTCTATGCCAAACCTTTCCTTAGATTTGCCCTTGATGGATTCTATCCCCTTATAATTTGAGCTGTTAGTCTACAATTTATCCTTCTGCCTAATGAAAGTTGGACTCTGAAATTCTGTGGCTATTTTTTATTCAAAACTCCGGCTTAAATGTTTGGTATTGCCATTAGAGCTATTATATTTCTAACTAAGCTGTTTACGTAATTTCTGATTATGATGAATTTTGAATCTATGATACAATAATCATTTTATTCCAAATCTGAATGAGTCTATTATTGAGTCTTTATCATTTGTCATTGACTGTATTGATGATTTAAATGCATTGTAGAAACAATCAGCAAGCCCTGACGGAACACCAGGTGTTGCTTCTCTTAATCTATGTAGCAACTGTAGAGTTAGTGGTATGTATAATTCTTACTTGTCTTAACTTCTGCAGGTGGTTGGGACTATCAGTTGCTATTCTTTATATCTACAGTATGATCATGAGAGTGGTAAATTTAAATTGGACTACTAATTTTTGAGCTAGCTGTCAATGGTTCTCATTCGACAGCTAACATTGAGTTTATACATCCTAATTTCCACCCCTCCTATCAGTTGAGAAAGATTGATTAGAGGATCATTGGCTCTTTGGTAAATGAATTCGAATTGAGCATCTAATCGTAAAGGGTCCTGTATGTTTGGAGGAGTAAATGAGTGTATAATAATTACTGAACTGAATAGAATTTTAAGAAAGATTAAAAAATGCTTCTGCTGGCTCAATGGCATGAAACGCCATGCACGCAGCAATTCCTTGTCATGGGGTTCCACGCAAATGGGTAGGAATGTACAGGAGGATACAGTTGGAAGAGAGGAATTGGTGGAGAAGTGGAAAGAGAAGCACAAATGAACAGTACAATCTACCTACTAATCTGGAGTATTTCCTACATATTTTGCCAAAGTGTGGTGTGGAGACCGGATCGTTAGTGTAGTCGTGCTGGATTGTCTTCATTGGTGCTGCTGACAAGTAGTAGGGCACTGCAACTGTAGTGCATGGAGAAGTGGTGGAAGGCTAGCACCGCCTTATGTTGCTACTCACCTTTTGTGCCATATTATAATTTCATGCCACTTTGGTTTGCTTTGCTGCTCCGTGGAAATATTGTGAAGGACAGCACTAACAGTTCTGATGGACCCACAAAAAAAGATGTGAAACCCCTTGTATGTTTGAAATGTGATGGTACTGCTCACATTGCATCTTCAATATTTTGCCCTTTCATACCAAAAGATTGTAAAATTTGCGGAAGGTGGGACATTGTGATGGAGTATGTAGGGAAAGTAAACAAAAAGTAGAGAAAAATGAAATTAAGATTGATATGTAAGTGAAGCTGGTGGAAATGATTTATATGATATGAGAAACGATGTAGAGAATGAAAGAAGGGTAGTACTGGTGTTGAGAGAAGTGGTTAATTCAGCAAACCACCTGGGCACCCACATCGTATTGCTGAAGTTCTAGGTAAAGAACTTAAATTAACGGCACACTCAGGCTCTCCTTAGAGGATTTATTATTAAAGATGTGTTCCATAAGGATTTTGCAAGTCAAGCAGAAGGATGATTTGGAACATCCTAATGTCATTGCTGAAACATTTTATGGGGAAGGAATGATATGGGATAACAGTGAGTTTGCAGGTCAAGTAGATGACCTGGAACCTCCCAATGTCAATGCTGAAACATTTGATGGGTGCTGGATTGATATGGTAGGGTTTTTACATTTCATTTTGTGTTTTAAAGGGAGAAGGGTGGATATTAAAGTGAATTTTCCACATAAGGTCAGGTATTCACGATCCTGCTCAACACCTCGATCAACATTGCAACATTTTCCAATGCTGGGAAACAGCCAAAGTCAGACATATACTCAAAAAGCCTCAACCGACTCCAGCAATCTCAAAAACTTCTGGCCAATCTCCTTACTCCCATTCACAGCCTAGGTATTGAAAAAGTTGATTAACAGGCACCATTCTACACTCCTGGAGCAGAACCAGCTACCAGATGCTTCCCAATCCAGTTTCCGCAGCAACCACAGCACAGAGCCTGCCCTGATTGCAGCAACCAATGACGTCTGAACCCTCCTCGACTGAGCAGAAACAGTGGGTCATCCTCCTCAACCTGTAGCAGTCTTTGACACCATATACCACAACACTCTGATTGAAAGACTCCACCACATCGGCATCCAAAGGGGGACTCTCATATGGATCACCATGGTCCTCATCAGAATGACACAGATGGTCCCCATCCCACCTTTTACCTCCAAACCCAAGGATATCATCTGCAGAGTCCCCCATGGCTCATTCCTAACCCCTACCCTCTTTAACATATACATGACGCCACTGGCCAGCATTGTCAGAGCACACAGTCTCAACATAATAGAGCATTCGTCACCCAACTCATCCTCTACCTCTCCGATGACCGTACCATCACAAGGACCAACTTCCACAGATGCATGACAAGTGTCGCTGACTGGATCAAAAATAACTGCCTTAAGCTGAACATGGACAAGGTGGAAGTACTGATATTCCGCAACAACAGCAACCCCTGGAATGACTCCTTGTCGCCTTCAGATCTGGGACCCGCACCGATACTTGCTGACCATACCAGAAACCTCAGAATCGTCATCAACAAGCTCAGCATGGAATCACAGATCAATGCTGTCTCCTCCACCTGCTTCCTCACTCTGCACATGCTACGAAAGATCTTCAAGTATCTACCCATGCACACAAGACCGACTGTGACACAAGCCGTCATCGCCAGATGACTGACTATGGCAAAGTTCTCTACATAGGACTCACCACACACCTCCTGTAAAGACTTCAAACCATACAGAGCATCCAAGCCAGACTCATTAACAACCTCCCCTGATGAACCCACATCTCATCCCACCTTACTCAATTTCATTGGCTCCCCATAGAGTAGATATGCCAATTCAAACTGCTAACCCACTCACACAAGACTCTACGCAACCAAGGACCAACTTGCATTTACAACCTCCTGAACTTCCACCAACTGTTGAGAACATTACGCTCTGCCTTAATATCACTTACCCACATGACCCGCATACACTCAAGCAGCAGTGGAGGACGATCCTTCTCCTACATCGCAGCAAAGACCTGGAACAGCCTCCCCTAGCAGCTCCTGGCGATCACTTCCAGAATTCTGAAGAGCCCTCAAGACCTGTGTGTTTGATTGAGCCTTCCCGGACCTGCAAGTGCCTGCATTCCCTACCAGGTGATTAGTAGCGCTATATACAACCTGATTGAATAATTGATAGATTGATAAGGGTGTGGATGTGATTAGTTGGAGGGACTTATGGAAATTGGGGATTAAGCTGGACCTGAGAGCCAAAGAGCAAGTTGTGTTGTTAGCTGAAGCAGGCAAGGGCAAAGAGTTGACAAAAAACATTTTCGCAAAGTTTTTTCCAATAAATTGGGATTACTTTAAGGGTATTTCCACATTTACCTTCTATTCTAGAGTATTTACTACAATATTATGTGGCAGTTTTGTTAGACAAGTTAATAAGTTAGCATTCAGGTCATCCAGTGAAAGCCCACTGCCAGACCTAATCTGTATTCCTACCTGATTTGCCATCAGACACAAGGAACAGCTATTGTTGGTACAGAACCATTTTTTGTGATTCACCACACTTCTGCACCATGTATCCTTGAAAAATGAAGACCCAACACCAGGCAGAGCCATATCGGCACAGCCCCAGATGCACAAGGTTACAACAGTCCATAGGATCAATGGTTTACCATTGCATTCATCTTAGAACCCTGCCATAAGGACATTTGGTTATTTGGCTGAAAAAACCCAGTAGGATAATTTCTGTGGTTGCTTTCTGCACTAATGCCCTTGGAGCCTGCAAAGACTAAGCGATGGCAATTACTGGCACCAAGAACCCCCATTACCTGTGGTGTTTTATGGCTTTTTTTTACCTATAACATGCCCATTCTAGTTCCTGTAAGACTACACAAATATTTTTGTACCCACTTCCGATAGCCTGCCCTGCATCATCGGCAAAATAGCATTTCAATGAGTGGATTATTAAAACGGTGCCTCCTTGAAGCCAACATCAAGCCCAATGTAAACTTTCATGTGACATTTGTCACCCATTTTCCAGACCTCTCAATAACTGTCTATGACCAAGCACAGTCCCAAACTTTGAGGAGTCTAATGTTTTACCCAATGAACGGCACAAAATGTAATTTTTGCACTAGTCAGTCAGGGCAAAAGCAATTTTTGCACTGGTTATTGTAATGATGCCTCTGGAAAATTACTTAAAACCAGTGTAAAATTGCCTGACACCAATGTAATTTATCTGATGTTGCTAATGGTCCACAAAGGCAAGCTTTAAGTTTCATTTTACAAAGTAGTGTTTTTCTCGATTTACTTCTTAACAAATATCTTAGGCAGGCATTAGACCTTTTTTTCATTTGGTATCTTATAGTACTTGGATGGACAGTTATTGCCCTTTTACTTAGCAGTAATCTTCAGTACTTCTGGTCCTGTTGTCCTAGTCCCATACATAAACAAGTGAGATAATCATATCTCACCAACATAAAAAAAACAACGGAATGATGGAGCTGTACCCCACCCAATCCCACCCAGTGTACTTACCTAGCATTCCCTCTGAACTACTAAGCCGCAACTGAAGGCCAGCACGTCCAGGAGGGAGAATAGTAATGAATGACATGAGGATAACAGGACCAGGAGCAATGAAGATTACTAGTGAGTAATAGAGCATTACCTCCAAGTCCCTCATGTCCTCGTCCCATTCATGAACAAGTGAGAATGCCCAGGCAACAAACCAGTATTCATTAACAAACCACCAGGACACAAAGAAGACAGCAAATTCCCAGCAATTTATTGGAACACAGAAGCAAGAAGTCAGGAGTTCACAGCCTGCAGCACTCCCAACCCAAAATTAGCACCGTCACCCAGCAAGTTCTTGATCCAATAATGCAGAGCAAAAGTATTATTGGATGCCCAAGTAGGAGCCCTACAGATGTCAGACAGTGAACACCCCCAAAACGCAGCCCAGGAGGGCCACAAATAGAATGCCCCTGCCCAGCAGCCGTAGGAGAGGAAAAAGAAAGAGAGTAAGCCAACTCAATGACCTGCTACAACCAACATCAAATGGAAGAAGAGGAGTTCATCACCACACAAGAGGAAACCCCAAAAGACAGAAAGAGGAAGTCAGACTTCCAGAAAGGAGGAGTCAGATTCAGAAAGACAAGCAAAGCACAACTAACATCCAGCAACAACAAAGAAAGATCACCCCAGACACCTGACCTGTGCTCAAAGTACGGAAAACAACATCCTGGGAGCAATGGAACTGTGAAGGCACTTTTGGGACAAAAGAGGAATCTAAACAGAGGACCACCCCATCCTCAGAAAAAGACCAAAAGGGCTCCTGAGTCATCAGAGCCCCTAACTCACCATTAAGCCTGGCCGAAGTGCTCACCATAAAAAAAAAACACCTTCAGCATGGCAACCTTGATGACCACCTCAGCCAAAGGTTCAAGCAGATGCGCTACCAGAGCATGCAACAGCAGGGGAAGGTCCAACAAGGAGAACAAAGGCCGAACCAAAGGACAGGACAACAAAAAACTCTGCAGCAACCAGGAGACCAAGTCAACCATATTCGACAAATTCCCCCAAGGAGAATGAAATGCCTTAATCACAGCCCACTAGGCGGAAACAGACAAATGCTTCTCAAACCAATCTGGGAGAAACAGCAGCACCTCATCCGGTAACACTCCAGGGGGGAGAGGTCAAGAGTACGACACCAGCGCAGGATATTTCCCCAATGTCGCCCATGGAACTTGAGGGTCGAAGGCTTCTGAGAATGCTGGAGAGCCAAAGCTAAATGCTTGGGGAAACCCCGCCACCGCTAGCCCTACCTCCCAACCTCCGCACCTACAGCTATAGCAGCATTAGAGGCAACATTGGAGTCGACCGCAGGGGACACCGCAGGGCATCAACTATGGTCCCTGTACAGAGCCTCAGAGCAGGAAACCAAGACTGACGAGGCCCAACTGGCACCATCACCACCTCCCGAGACTCCTGTACCAGGCAAAAAGAAACCAGGGGCATCAGAGCAATGGGTGGGAAGGCATACAACAGGTACGAAAGCCAAGGAATGGTCAGAGCATCCACCCCCAGACCCTCACCTGATGAACCCTGGAACAAAACTGGAAGCTGAGCATTGTGCCAGGAAGCAAACAGGTCGAGGAAGGGAAGACCAAGCCTCCCGCACACTTGCTGAAAGAACTCCGGAGTCAGAGGGGAGGAAAAAATGACTGAGATGCATCCATCCACCCCATTGTCCACCCGCAGATGTGAACAGACGCTAGAGCCAGCAAGTTCCCCTCCACCCAAGAAAACAAGGGGATCACCACAGCATTCAGAGACTGGGACTTGATCCCCCCTTGAGATTCAGGTAGGCCACTGTCACCATGTTGTCGGACTACACAACCACATTCCGCCTCAACAACAGCTTCTTGAACCCCATGACTACCCTGGAAACAGCTGTAAACTGCCTCCAATCGGAGGAGCACCTACCCTCCTGGAGAGACCAATGTCCCTGCAGCGAGTTCAACTCCAACGTTGCCCCACCTGAAAGCACTCCCATCCATCATCAGGACCACCGGAGGAGAGGGCTGCAACAGCTGCCCTTTGGAATGATTGGTTGACACAGTCCACCACGGCAGGGCAAGGTGGAGGGATGGAGACACCGGAACAAGAAGTTCAAAATCCCGAGACAAAGGATCCCAACATGCCATCAGATGCACCCACAGAGGACGGGGATGAAATCGCACCCAAGGCACCATTAATACAGCTGCCACAATCATCCACAGAAGCCGCAACCAGAGCTGAACTGTACAGGAGACCCCCCTCAACAACCGAAGAGCAAGGAAACCCAAACTCACAGCACAAGAGTCAGGCAGGAACACCCTGTTCATGTCTGTGCAAAGGTGGGCCTCGAGAAACATCAAGTCCTGAGAGGGCACCAGTTGACACTAGGGAAGGATAAGCAGAAACCCATGAGCCGACAAAGCTAAGCACACCAACCCCTGAACGGCCAGCACCCTATCCCAAGACAGGGCATGAATCAGCTAATCCTTAAGGTAGGCAAAGAGGAGGACACCCTGGAGATGTAATGAAGCCACCAACTCAGCCACCACCTTGGTGAACACCCTCAGTGCAGAGCGAACGCCAAATGGTAGGACACAAAACTGAAAATAACGGCCCCAATGGCAAAACGTCAGGAACTGGCAACAGCTGGGAAGATCAGGGACATGATATGATAGTAACCATCCTGCAGATCCAGGATGCACAAGAAATGTCCCGGGAGAACCAATGGGATCACCCTCTGCAGAGTCTCCATCTTGAAGGGCAGACGAACAACAAACTTGTTCAGAGAATTCAAGTCCAGACATAATCCCCTGTCAATTTGGGCACAAGAAGGATCAGAGAATAAAACCCCCTCTCCCTCTCAAGAAGAGGCACCACCTGAACCACCCCTCTCATGAGCAACCTGATCCCAAGGGTCAACTGGGCTCTCTTGGTCGAACAGGAAGGCCAAAAAGTCAGACGAAACCCTCAATCTGGGCGAGGCTCCATGAACTCTATGTAGTACCCCTGGTGCACAATGTCCAACACCCACCTGAAGTAAAGAGGTAAGCTGGGTTGATTAACAAGTAAAATTATTCATAACCTAAGAAGCCACAATGCAAGCAGGCGCGTTCCTCGTCCCATATCCCTTAACCGTCTCCCCCTGAATCTTCCTCTCATTCCAAACCCTAAATTCCATTATACATTCTAACGACCCAGGTCAGATGTGAAACACAACACACCTTCCCCTTTGGAAAGCAAAGAATCTAAACACAATAAAATAAAACATATATACAGTGACTACCAAGAATAAATAGCTGGAAAATGCAACGGAAATAATGAGTTCATACAAATGTCAAACAAAATCAATACTTAACAAAATTAGAATACTTTTCCAGACAGCTTTCAACCCTAGAACATCTTCTCACCACCTCCTCCATCCTCCTTTCCTGTGGCTCTTCCTGCACACCAGTCACCACACCACTTGGCACTTCAGATGTTGTCACCGGCACTCCACCTGACACACCTACATCAGCATCCACTCATACATCACAGAACTCATTTCCACCATCATCCCTCCTAGGACATCTATCCTGACTTACAGATTTTTTACTGACTGGACTACTAAAAATGAAAACACGGCTCACATTCCAGCTTTTTCCACCATGAACTTTCACAGCCTTATCATAAACATGCACTACTTCAATAGGTTCTGTCCATTTGGGCAACTCTTTACCACTAGTAACGGGCTTCTTGTTGCGGAGCCAAAAGATCACCTAAACTTCACCGCTCATATTCCTACTCTTGTTTTTATTCATAATCTTTTTAATTTTCCCCAGGTAAATTTCCACACACTCCCTAATCTTCGTGTAATCAATGCATGTCTCTGGCACACCACAACATTCCTTCAACCACTGTGGATCCAGTTTCAAACCTGGTTTCCTACCACGTAACAACTCGTAAGGTGACAGAGTTGGGAATGATGCAATTTAACAAGAAAGTAGATTGCAAAGCCTTCTTCCAAGACAAACCTCCTTTGGAAGCCAACTGTTTGGATACTCTTAGCACTCGAAGTAAGTTTGACCATTGGACTGGGGATAATAGTTAGCTTTTTTTGTGTTTCACACCACACCTTACCAAATAATCTTCAACAGGCCTACTAACAATCTATGGACCATTGGCAGACACCAATTCTTCCGATAAACCCTCTACAAAACACATCCCCCAAAAATTCTATGATGACATCAGATGTTACTTTCTCTGTCATTTTGACCTCAGACCACTAAGAAAAACTGTCCACTAAGTCAATAGCATATGCCTCCCGTTTTGAAACAGTACAAAACAAACCCAGATTCCTCCATGGACCAACGGCCAACTCAATAGGAGATGACTCAGTACTCAAAGGCTTTACCGTCTTATCACTATTGAAACACAAACTATATTCCCTCACCAATTTTTCAATCATGTTATCCATACCCGCCCACCAGTAAAACTCCCGAACACGTCTCAAATAGCAGACATGCCGATATGACCTTCATGTCCCAACAGAAAAATAGTTTTCCCTTATTCCGACAGGTGGTACCACTTTATAACCCCAAAACAAACAGAACCTATCATACATTATTTTGTTCCTCATTTTCAAAAAACTGCTGTTTCACCACTCAACTTTTGTTCTTCTGGCCAACCTTTAACCATTTAATCACACACCAATTACAAATCCACATCTTTTTTACATTGATCCATCCATGTTTCTTTGGAAAATAATTCCTCGTTGCCCAGTGTTAGATTCCGACCATTAATGTCTTCCATTGTACACGCGACCTCACAATCACTCTCCCCCTCATTCGCCTCCATCTTGGAATTTACAGGTAAACGTGACAGAAAGTCTGCATGAACACTCAACCTTCCAGGTAAATGCTCAATCCTAAATTGATAAGCCTGCAACTTTGCTGCTAACCTCGCCAGTCTATCAGTCAGAATTTTGCCACCTTTTATGATCCATTCTCAGCACAAATCGTGTACCCCCTAGGTAATGCCTGAAATTATCTGCTGCCCAAGTACAAGCTCATAACTCTTTTTCCATAACAGAATAGTTTTTCTCAGGTACTCTCAATGCCTGTGATGTATATGACACCACATACTCCCCTGAGTTATTCTTTTGCAGCAGAGTGGCCACCAAACCACAGTTACTGGCATCCACGGCAACAATGCATTCTCTTTCAGCATCAATTGACTTAAGAAAAGGTGCGTTCACCAATTCATTCTTGAGATCAAAAAAAGCTTGATCTTGCTTCACATGCCATTTAAACTCACTGTTCTTCCACAGTAACGTACGCAGACATTCAACTTTAGCTACATAGTTGTCAATGAATCTAGAATAAAATTCTGTAAGTCCTAAGAATGATAACAATTGTTCTATGGTCTTTGGAACAGGAGCATCTACAACAGCTTGCACATGATTTTGTTTAGGTTTAATCCTATCTTTAGATATGCTGTACCCTAAAAATTCCACCTAAATGCAGTTAAAATTTAATTTAGAAACCTTCAGTGTCAACCATTTTGTTGCAGCCTTTGAAGAACAGCTCTTAAATTTGCACTATGATCTCCCTCGTTCTTTCCATAGACTAGAATGTCATCATGAAAAACTATAGCTCCTTGAACTCCTTCTAATGTTTCTTTCATCAGTCTCTGGAAGACGGATGCAGCACTAGCCTATCCAAACCATATCCTACAAAAATGATACATGCCCTCAGGTGTTACAAACGCAGTCAAATTATGTAATTCTTCCAGTAGTTCAATCTGATGATATGCGCTAGCCAAATCTAATGTAGGGAAAATTTTTTACCTGCTGAAGTGGAAACTAGCTCATGCAAGTTTGGTAACAGATGTTTGTCTACCCATATTTCATTGTTGAGACTCCTAATGTCAAGACCACAGGAACTCCTCCGAATCTGGCCGATGCTAAAAGGGGTCCACCCCTCGATATCCCCAACTCCAACACTAGTATTACAGAGTTTGGAGGTGATCGAGTGAGGGAAAGGAATCAGGGTGTGAACAGCTGGGAAAGGGAAAACCTGTAATCAAAAAAACACATTGATTAATACACGCCTAAAATATATGGCTACACTCAATAGGTCTCACTAGTGGGAAACTCGTACCTGTAATACAAGCTCCATCGGCCTCGATGTTCCTTTTATCCCTGACTTCTGTGGGTATGATTTGTCTCGCACCGAAGGATTCACCTAGAACATAAAGCACACTGGTTATTCAACATCCACCACTCATGCAAGTTTTATCTAATTCCTCTATCCCAATCATACATACCCTAAATGTTCCAATTCCTTTCAAATAATAATCGAATCAAAAATCAAATGTAATCCACTGAGGAAGAATATGGAATATTATTGTTCCAAGGAGTGATAATGTACTACCAGTTTCAAAGGAAGATAACAGTCCATGAAGTTGAGGAATGACCATTCACGCCAATTACTCCATTAGCTGAAAAAGAGAAAAATCCAGATACCAATATCACTGCAATGGTTCCTAGGTATTATTCCTCAATTCCTAACAGGCATCCAATACCTCCGACTCGTAGCACATTTCAATTTCATTAATTGTCTCGCTGAATTAGAGTGGGATCGTGTTAATAATCGTCACAGTTCTCACAGCTCCTTCCAAACATGAATCTCGTAGTACAATAACTGGAGCATGAACCACAGCACTCACAGTTATAATCCAAGGAAAATTCACAATTACAGAAATGGGTGCGTGAAGAAAGAAACCTCCACATTAACCCGTCAAAGTTCTGCTGCCTAGAAAGTCTCCGTGCGTAGACTTACCGGGAACAGGAAGTCACTGAGCAGCGGGCTCTCTTTCTCCATGACAATGCCTCCAATGGCGTTCGGGTACCGGCACTTCCAGTCAGGAACAAACAGACACAAGTTCTCCAAGCGGCAAGGAACGGCTCGAAAACATCAAACGGCAGCCGAAGAGGGAAAGTACCTTGCTACCGGACGAACAGCTTTACGCCCACACAGACAGTATTATGCATGCTGCGTTATGCGCGCAGTCACCTCAAATACCACTTGACTCCTCCCCACATGGCATTCTAGGACATGTAGTTCCCTGTAATAAAAACACACAAAAGGACGGCCTGTGGAGCCGGCGTGCCAAGTCACTTCCTGACACCTAAGATCAACACATAGTCTCAGATCTCCTGAAGGCTTCAATATAATAACAACTGGAGACCCCCATGGAGAAGACTCTATTGGTTGTATTACCTTTTTGTCACAGAAATCTTTTAACATTTCTTTCAATTTCACATTGAACGTCAGAGGAACATTATGTACTTTTTACCTAACAGGCACTGCATTTTCCAATAACACAATTTTGTGTCTAAAGCCGATAAATCTTCCCAGCTTCTCCGAGAACACTTCAGGGAACTTTGACTTTAGCTCAACCACTCCCACACTTTCCTTAATTTCTTCTACTGCATAAACTTGTTGCACAGCATTAGGGTCGAACTTCATATGCAGTTCTTGTTGGTGGGCCATCCTAAAATAAGATGCCTTTAAGATGCTATAAAGATTTTTCCTTAGGTTTTTTGTTCTTTGAAACTGATATTTGCCCAAAAGTACCCCAATAAATCAAATTTGTGTCCAGTATACCACCCTGGATGCAAATCAGGATCAATTAATTGCTCATTTTTTCCAATGAGCTTCCCACAGAGCCTTACTAATAATACTATACCATGCACATGAATCCACCATGGCCGCCAAACTTTTCTCATTAATGTGCAACTCACAGCTTGGAAAATTATTGACTACTCCATCTTGCACACAACGTATAGCATGACGGTATAACTTGTCTTCAAAGTCCTCTTCCCCCACACAATTGGCATTCATTTCTGGTTTGCTCCTACACATCCTTCCAAAATGCCCCTTTTCCTACAATGGCTACACGTTTTGTCTATAGCGAACAACCCATCAAATTTCCGATGTGAAAATTACTGGCAATTGTACTCGCCACAATAAATACTCAAATTCCGGCAGACCACTGGAGGCACAGCAAAATGACTAGTCCACACAAGCATGATGTCACTTGGTAGAAACCTTGCAAAAATCTTGGTTTGCCATCATCAGGTGCAGTGGCACCCACACAAAACCGTTTCTGGATTATCAGATGTAGTGGCTGCTTCACTCCTGGTCGTCGCCAACAATATGAAGTAAAAAGTTACGCTGGGTTGATTAACGAGAAGATATATTCATAACCTCAGAAGCCACAACGCATGCAGGCATGTTCCTCGTCCTGTATTCTTTAACTGTCTCCCTCGAACCTTCCTCTCATTCCAAATCCTAAATTCCATTGTACATTCATACCACCCAGGTCAGATGTGAAACACAATGCAACCCATCTGAAGAAGACTGCAACCAGGCCGAAAGAAATTGCTGAATCCGTCCTCCTATCAAAAAATCTGGATCGTCCATAACAGTCAGGAACGAGGCCTAGGTTGGGGAGACTTTGTCTTCCAATCCTTTAAAACCAGATTGTGTCGATTTGCCACACATGCTACACCCTAAAGAGCTGAGGCCCTCACCACATCAAAGCACACATTCGAAAGAAACTCCACTTGTTGCTTAATATGATCCAAGAGCGCAGAACAGTCCGAAGTATTATCCAGAGACTGATACAGAGCTTTGATATTGTAAATGAAGGATTAAGCAACGTAAGACCCATAAATCCAAGTACGCAGAGTTAAATCACATTAGATTATGCCGAATTTGACAAAACAAAATTTTGCAGTTTCTAGCATGAAAATGGAAAATAAGTACATACATTGTGTGCTCATGTCACTTGAGGCTTGATAATCGATGGAGACCTAGGGACTGATTACGAGTTTGGCGGTCCATCTGACTGTCGGACCAGTAGTGGAAGATCCTGGACCTCCATATTGGCAGTCCACCTGCTGCATTGTGATAATGGTGGTGGGACAGGCCCACCACAACCGCCGGAGATCATGGATCGGGTGGCCGTGGCGCAGTTGTGAGAGGCACCGCTGAGCACATTAGGAGTTTCCTCACTGTCACGGTTTTCATGGTGGTGAGGCCATCATGAAAACTGTGGTGATGAGGAAACAAAACCTGCTTCCTCAGGGCCATCGGGTGCCGACAGGGGTGCACATGTTGTGCTCCCCTCTGTGTGCATTGACCCCCTTTCCGGCAAAGCGTTGCCTGTAAAGTACACAAACATGCAGGAACGGCTTTTGACACTCCCATTGCCGTGCCTTTTTAATGTGCACCCCCAAAGCACTGCCCGCCAGACACAAGGAAAATCATAATCTGGCAGGTGGTGCCAGTACAGCTTTGGAGGTGTGGGGGTAAGGCATTGGTGTGGCAGCCCACTCCCACACTGCCAAAGTCATGATTAGGCCTCATATATTTTATGTTTCTCCTTGTTCCCTTGCACCATATGGTGAAATGGTGGACTATCCCTTCATGGGGGACCTCAAATGGGTGCCATTCACGGAGTTGCTTTGAGTACCATCTTTGTTTAACATGCTGTTTTCCATTTGCTTGAAGCAAGTAGTGTTTATTTTGAGGGGGATCCTCCCTCTGTTTGTGACAGTTTATTCCTTGACTCAATCGCGTTGAAAGTTTACATTAAAGCCATTTCTGTTTTCAATGGACCCTGATAAGGAAGAGTAGGACTTAAAATATTGAAGATTACGTGTAAGTAGTTACATTATTCCAGTAAAGGAGACGTTCAGTCAATACTAGCAGAATTTATTGTCATACTTCTAAGCGTTTGAAACCTTATTTTGTTGCACCAGTCCTTCCTATCTTGTGCACCAGAGTGATATACTGCTCTGCCTTTGTTAAAAGGTACTTGACTCAATTCTTTCAATATCAGTTATTCAATAACATCCAAGGTTCTATTAGACACCAAAAGACCGGTCTGTGCCTTGATGTTCAGAAAGAAAGCAATAATATGCAGAACATTTCCAAAACATGAACTTGATAAAAATGGTGGCCTAGATTTTTTAAGGCTTTGCTCCATTAAAAAGTGACTCAATGCGATGGAAGCCATTCACTCTTCGAAGGTTCACTTTTCTCAGCTGCTTTGCATTAAGGGGCCATTACTGTGGTTAGTTGGGTGGATCAGTGCAAACACCCATAGGTTTTGACACAAAACCTGTTTAACTAAGATACCCAGTCTGGTCTTTGCATAGGAAAACCACCTCCTTGATGCCACTGTTAACAAGGGGAACTTTTTTCTCCCCTGCCCCCCCCCCCCCCCAAAACAAACACTGCACATATGCTTAAATGCACAGCTCATATAATATGTGTGGGATCATTGTGATTTTGTGTATGTATAGGAATTTGTAATGGAAAGGTATAATCCAATGCTTAACAGAGCACTCTTGTTGGAACTGGCCCTTTTTGCAGGGTCATCCCCAAACTTTTTGCTTCTTCCTCCCTTATTTTTCCTGACCCGTGGTTGTTGGCAATAGGACTCTGCACACTTTACCACTGCTGATCAGTGCTAAAGTGCATATGCTCTCTGTTTAAATTGTTATTCTGATTGGATATACATGTTTGGCATATTTGTATCACCATGAAGTCCCTAGTAAAGTGCACTGGGTGTGCCAGGGCTGGTGATGACAAATGCTACTAGTGGGCCTGCAGCACTGATTGTGCCACCCACAGGAGTAGCTCTAAAATGGTGTCTCAGGCCTGCCACTGCAGCGCCTATGGGCAGTTTAGAACTGCCATGTCCTCCTGGTCAGTGTCCCCACTGACCGGGCCTAACCCTTCCCTTTTCGTGCACATCAGTCACCCCTATGGAAGGCCCAAGGTACCCCCCTGGGCAGGGTGCAGTGTATGTGAAAGGTAGAGCATGTACTAGTGCAGGTGACATGCTCTGGTAGTGAATTACAGCCATTTTCGTTTTTCACTATTGTAAGGCTATCTTGCTCCATAGGTTAACATGGGGGATGCTGGCTACAGTGGTTAACAGCATTTCTTCCCATAGGAACAAGATAGGACATAAGTATCTAGTATCCCTGAACTCAGAATTTAATAATACATCTTTTAGGAAAGGTGGTTTTTAAATCCTGTGTTTGAGAACAGCACTTTTAGAAAGTTGCTGCTCTCTTGTCTGACCCTTCTGTGTGCCTGGGCCTGTTTGTGTATTGACTGTCTGGTTTGTGAGTGACAGGGGCTGGGGAATTCCCCCAGAGGCTGGATGAGTCAGCACTAGGCTGAATGAAGCAATTGCAACCTGAGTGGTGGGAGGAGTTAGCACCTGGGCTGAATAGGGCTGTGCCTGCCTGCCACAATGCTGGCTCCACCTCCTGCTGGGCGGCTGAGGACCCTGCCCCTCACTCTGAAAGGAAAGATGCAGCCAGCAAAACAAAGTGCTCAGGATCCACCCAGAACTGGTTCAGACCGGGCTCAGGGCCCACATGCACAGAGAGAACAAAGACTTTAGGGGTATAAGTACAGGACCCCTGACAACTGAAAATTAGATCATCCTGGAATCAAGAAGGAACCTCTGCCAAGGAGAAAGCTGAAACTGAAGAAGGAAGACTGTCCTGCTGTTGCTCTGCTGGACTGACCTGCTGTTGCTTTGCTGCCAAGGAGAGGGGAAGGACTTTGCTGTGAGCTGTGTCCCCTGTCTTGAAGGAATCTCCAAGGGCCTGAGAAGAGCTGGCTCCCTGTTTTTGAAGTCCCAGGAACAAAAGGACTTCACCCCCAGTCTCCCTGAACTCTGCTGAGAGAGTTCTGTCCTTCCTAGAGTGCTTGATCCAGTTGTGGGGCCTCTGGAAGTTGAACCTGAGCTGGGAAGCTTGAGACTAAGCTGAGAACTTGTGAAGCTGAAAAGTGTCGCATCGCTCGCTTGCGGAGCGCATCCCCGACAGTGCGAGAAGTTTTCCCGCCGCTACGAAGGTCGAGATCGGCGCAGCGCCTGACGCCGCTGCCGGAGCCGTCGCATCCTTCGTTTGCGGAACGCACCAGACCGGTGCGGGAGAATCGAACATCGCTGCGAGTGTCGTCGCAGAGCCTGTCGTCGCTGGGTGAGATCGCCGCACCGCTTGCTTGCGGACCGCATCACGTCGCTGCGAGCACCGTCGCAGAACCATCGCATCGAGGAGCTGCGAGAGAGAGGATCACCGCTGGACCGCGCATCGTCGCCCCGGAGATCGTCGCAGCCCCTACGAGATCATCGCATCGTGCCTTTTGCGAGAACAGACTTCCCACGGAACCTACGCACCGGAATCTACGCAAGCTGCCTTCCTCCCCATACAGATCGGATTCGTCGCCACACGCCCGCTGCTGCAGCGGGGCTGTCGCATCGCCTCCCCAGGGTCTCAGGAGTGACGCATCGCTTGTTTCCACCGCACCAGCTTCCTGCTTGTGGAACTTTGTTGCATCTAAAAGGTACTGTGAGTAAACGTGACGCATCTGTGAACTTTTCACGCATCTGTGGATTATTTTAACGCAACTTAAAGAACTTTGATTACAACCTGAAGAACTCTTTTGAAACCATATCCTTGAACTGTGTATGTTGGATTTTTGCCGTTTTGGTCTTGTGTAGTTTAGAATAAATATCTTTATTTTCCTACACTGTTGTGGAATCAGTCTGTGGTGTTTTCACTGTGTTACTGTGAGTGTTGGTACAAATACTTAACGCATTGCCTCTGGTTAGCCTAGACTGCTCAGGCCAAGCTACCTTGAGGGCGAGCAGGGGTTATCTGAGAGGGTTATCTCCTTGTCCTGACTAGAAGCAAGGGTCCCTATTTGGACATTGGTACCTACCTCTGCCAACTAGAGACCCCCAGTTCTAACATTGGTGGTCAGGCGGTGGGATTTGAACTTGTATTTGTACTTGACCCACAGTAATTGGTGTACATCACTAGTGAGTGCAGACCACTACGCCACCGCATACTACATTTTTTTTTTTTTTTGGTTCTATTTTTGATCGTAACCCTGAAAGAATCCAAGCATCATGTCTCAGAATGGTAAACCAGCAAGTGATGTTGCAGAACTGGAGTTTGATATTGAAATGTTAAGTGATTACAAAGTAGGTCAACTCAGGCAGTTCTACAGAAACTTTGGATGCCCCATGAAGCGCCGCTCCAAGAAGGAGGAGCTACAGGAGGCCTTAAGGGCCTGGTGGGAGACCAAAAAGGCTGGGGAGACAGATGATGCAGAAGTGGATGAGGATGCACAGAGGGATGGTTTCAGGCCACAGGATCTGCCTGTGTCCGGAGCAGCCTCAAGGGCTGGCAGCAACCATTCAGCTGAAAGTTTTTTCCCAGAGGAGTTGGAGGAAAACCAAAGGGCTAGAGATCATAAATTAGAAATGTTGAGGCTTGAAATGAAGATGAAGCAAATGGAAAAAGAAAGGGCGGCGGAGGAGAGCAAACATGCCCGTGCCCTGGAGGAATTGAAATTGACCTTGGCCCATGAATTAAGAATGAGGAAGCTTGAGTTGGAGCTCAAGATGCGTGAGGCTATGAGGGTCTCAGCTGAAGAAGAAACATGGGTAGCTCAAGAGGTGAGCTTTGCTGAGTTGGAGGTGGAGTCCAGCTCAGATGGTGGCAGCATGATTATGATATCTAGTGCGGAGAGAAAGGTACAAACACCCAGAGATGTGGCGCCTGACTTGAGGGAGGGGGTTGAAATACACCAGGGGGTTCAGGTTTATGATGTAGTTCCAGTGGAGTGCAGTGTCCCTGAAGTAGATTGGGGGACTGGCACAGGGGACCATATTCCCAGTGGTGGGAGGGACACTCTACTGACTCTAGATGAGAGGTACAGGGAGAGGGGTTCCCCCGTGGTAGAAACCTTGGTGTGTGTGTGTGAAGACCAGCCAGAAGAGTGTGGGTTGTGTGACAGAGACAGTCAGATACTGTCTTGCCAGTCTCAGGAGAGTGGTGTGGGGTACTTGTGTGAGGCACTGGAGGGTGAGGCAAAGGGTAGCTTGGTTAACAACTGTGGGGGGCTGTGTGATTCATTTGATGGAGAGCCTATTTTAAGTCCCTGTTTTCCAGAGCTATGCCAACACCCGGTGGAGTGTGAGTTCTCTGACCCCAGAGAGCTTGCCTTGGAGGCAGACCTCTTGGTGAATTCCAGAGAGTCTGAGGAGGCATTGGGGAGTGATCCCAAAAGGAGTGGCTTAGATATCTTCCAGACCTGTGAGGTGGAAGAGGTTCAGTGTAGCCCGGTTAGGTCTCAGTGTAGTGGGAGGGGTGTAGGGGCTCATGTCCGGTCTCAGTGGAGAAGGAATGAGTGTGGGACGGTGTGTCTCACGGTGCCCGAAACCCAGTCTCAGGGCCTGGAGGGTTCCTTAAGGGAACACCAGGTTGGGGACCTAGACTGTACTTGTAGGCCATTTGAGGAGGATCTCCCAGTGTCTGTTGAACGGGGAGTGCCTGTAACCAGGCCTCCATCAGTTCTGGTGTTTGGCAGTGCCGCTCCATTTGGGAGGGTACAGAAGTCCAGACTGAGGGGTGAGAGGGGGAAGGAGTCCCCAGTGGGAGAACCAGTGGGTCAGGGACCAGTCAGAAGGGCTGAGTCTCCCAGGAGTGACCATGGTGACACCACTTCTGTCCTGGGGGATCTTCCCGCACTGTCAGGTGGACAGGGGTCGGGAGATCTGCGCCAGGCAGACTGTCACAGGACACATGAGTTGTGTGTCACCCTCAAGGGGGTACTATGTGAGTCCCCAGAAGTCCTGGCGTGCCAGGCAAATGCACAACCGCAGGTTTTGGTCCCTGGGTTGGGAGACCAGGTTCAGGATCTGCCTGACCTGGAAGGGAGGACATCTGTAACCAGTGTCCTGACCAATATGGTTCCCAGGGGTACCCCTCCAGTAGGGAGGGTGCAGCGCTCTGGAAGGGGGTGCAGCGGGAGGGAGCACTCGCCTCTGACCCCGGTGCAACCTGAGGGGTTAAACCCTAGGTTGGGAGACCAGTTGCTGGAGGGAGGTCCTGAACTGGTAGGAAAGTTGTGTTCTTGGTTGTCTTGGTGGACGGATACAGGTCCGGGACTGGTGGGTCAGTGCCCGAGTGTCAGACCTGAACTGACAAGAGAGAGAGTGGACAAAGGGTGCCAAGCACCTGGGGCTACTGCCCCCCACCCTCTGATGCCACAGGGGTTTGAGAGCCATGAGAGGCATGAGGCCTGGGTCTCATCCCTGATCACTGTTGGTGGTCACTGTGGCTTGCTGTTGGTCTGTTGGGACACACCTGTGAGGAAAGGTAGGTTAGGTGCTGCACAGGTGGTGTCCACAGGTGAGGTGAAGGGTTCCATATGGATTGGCATGGTGGACCCTGAGAGTATGGATAGAGTGATACAACTAGGTTCAGGAAGGCGTAGAACAGGAATAGTGCCCTGCCGTTTGGGCCAGGTTCCGTGTTCTATCGCCTTAAGCAGGGAATCCCATCGAGGTATCGTTTGGTCTACCCTGGCTTTAGGCTGGAAGGGGGTTGTGTTGGAACTGGCCCTTTTTGCAGGGTCATCCCCAAACTTTTTGCTTCTTCCTCCCTTATTTTTCCTGACCCGTGGTTGTTGGCAATAGGACTCTGCACACTTTACCACTGCTGATCAGTGCTAAAGTGCATATGCTCTCTGTTTAAATTGTTATTCTGATTGGATATACATGTTTGGCATATTTGTATCACCATGAAGTCCCTAGTAAAGTGCACTGGGTGTGCCAGGGCTGGTGATGACAAATGCTACTAGTGGGCCTGCAGCACTGATTGTGCCACCCACAGGAGTAGCTCTAAAATGGTGTCTCAGGCCTGCCACTGCAGCGCCTATGGGCAGTTTAGAACTGCCATGTCCTCCTGGTCAGTGTCCCCACTGACCGGGCCTAACCCTTCCCTTTTCGTGCACATCAGTCACCCCTATGGAAGGCCCAAGGTACCCCCCTGGGCAGGGTGCAGTGTATGTGAAAGGTAGAGCATGTACTAGTGCAGGTGACATGCTCTGGTAGTGAATTACAGCCATTTTCGTTTTTCACTATTGTAAGGCTATCTTGCTCCATAGGTTAACATGGGGGATGCTGGCTACAGTGGTTAACAGCATTTCTTCCCATAGGAACAAGATAGGACATAAGTATCTAGTATCCCTGAACTCAGAATTTAATAATACATCTTTTAGGAAAGGTGGTTTTTAAATCCTGTGTTTGAGAACAGCACTTTTAGAAAGTTGCTGCTCTCTTGTCTGACCCTTCTGTGTGCCTGGGCCTGTTTGTGTATTGACTGTCTGGTTTGTGAGTGACAGGGGCTGGGGAATTCCCCCAGAGGCTGGATGAGTCAGCACTAGGCTGAATGAAGCAATTGCAACCTGAGTGGTGGGAGGAGTTAGCACCTGGGCTGAATAGGGCTGTGCCTGCCTGCCACAATGCTGGCTCCACCTCCTGCTGGGCGGCTGAGGACCCTGCCCCTCACTCTGAAAGGAAAGATGCAGCCAGCAAAACAAAGTGCTCAGGATCCACCCAGAACTGGTTCAGACCGGGCTCAGGGCCCACATGCACAGAGAGAACAAAGACTTTAGGGGTATAAGTACAGGACCCCTGACAACTGAAAATTAGATCATCCTGGAATCAAGAAGGAACCTCTGCCAAGGAGAAAGCTGAAACTGAAGAAGGAAGACTGTCCTGCTGTTGCTCTGCTGGACTGACCTGCTGTTGCTTTGCTGCCAAGGAGAGGGGAAGGACTTTGCTGTGAGCTGTGTCCCCTGTCTTGAAGGAATCTCCAAGGGCCTGAGAAGAGCTGGCTCCCTGTTTTTGAAGTCCCAGGAACAAAAGGACTTCACCCCCAGTCTCCCTGAACTCTGCTGAGAGAGTTCTGTCCTTCCTAGAGTGCTTGATCCAGTTGTGGGGCCTCTGGAAGTTGAACCTGAGCTGGGAAGCTTGAGACTAAGCTGAGAACTTGTGAAGCTGAAAAGTGTCGCATCGCTCGCTTGCGGAGCGCATCCCCGACAGTGCGAGAAGTTTTCCCGCCGCTACGAAGGTCGAGATCGGCGCAGCGCCTGACGCCGCTGCCGGAGCCGTCGCATCCTTCGTTTGCGGAACGCACCAGACCGGTGCGGGAGAATCGAACATCGCTGCGAGTGTCGTCGCAGAGCCTGTCGTCGCTGGGTGAGATCGCCGCACCGCTTGCTTGCGGACCGCATCACGTCGCTGCGAGCACCGTCGCAGAACCATCGCATCGAGGAGCTGCGAGAGAGAGGATCACCGCTGGACCGCGCATCGTCGCCCCGGAGATCGTCGCAGCCCCTACGAGATCATCGCATCGTGCCTTTTGCGAGAACAGACTTCCCACGGAACCTACGCACCGGAATCTACGCAAGCTGCCTTCCTCCCCATACAGATCGGATTCGTCGCCACACGCCCGCTGCTGCAGCGGGGCTGTCGCATCGCCTCCCCAGGGTCTCAGGAGTGACGCATCGCTTGTTTCCACCGCACCAGCTTCCTGCTTGTGGAACTTTGTTGCATCTAAAAGGTACTGTGAGTAAACGTGACGCATCTGTGAACTTTTCACGCATCTGTGGATTATTTTAACGCAACTTAAAGAACTTTGATTACAACCTGAAGAACTCTTTTGAAACCATATCCTTGAACTGTGTATGTTGGATTTTTGCCGTTTTGGTCTTGTGTAGTTTAGAATAAATATCTTTATTTTCCTACACTGTTGTGGAATCAGTCTGTGGTGTTTTCACTGTGTTACTGTGAGTGTTGGTACAAATACTTAACGCATTGCCTCTGGTTAGCCTAGACTGCTCAGGCCAAGCTACCTTGAGGGCGAGCAGGGGTTATCTGAGAGGGTTATCTCCTTGTCCTGACTAGAAGCAAGGGTCCCTATTTGGACATTGGTACCTACCTCTGCCAACTAGAGACCCCCAGTTCTAACAACTCTCAACCATGGTGCAAGGTTGTGCTTCGCTTAAGGTAGCCTTATTAGAGCACCAGCACAAGGGGATGATAGGCACAGCAGGCAAATCTTGGAAAATATGATTCTGTTCTGCATGTATTTTCCTTCCTGCATAATGCAGCACAGTACAGACTCTCGCTGCATTGGTAGCAACCTTGACATTATGATTTCAGGGCATTTGAGTCCCTCTGAGATGGCCAATTGGCCAGGGAGACTGCAAGGATTGTACAGAGCCAGGCCCCCTTTTTAAGTATATGTGGTGCTAGGAAATGCTTTTCATGTTGTAGTATTTACGCACCCTGTTCTGAGCACCTCTAAAGGTGGCCTTATGCAGGCTGATGCTAAGTACAGTGATCACCAGTGCTCATTGGGTGTCCATTTGTGATCTGCTCTATTTTGTCTAATTGTGCTTCGTGATGGTTCTGACAGTAGTCCAGTTGGTCCCATCATTTGTAAACTTTTGCCTTGTAATTATTATCTTATGCCAGTTGGCTTAATGTATACCTTGTTGAAGGGCCCAACAAATACCCACCTCTCTTCCCGGACGGCACATTAGTTCAGATTTCCTCTTCCGACGTCTGTAATATGTGCCCCCTTTTAGTCCTTATACCTCTCCTCACCACCGCTTTCCTAGTAGCACCCTTCTCCTATCCCCCCTGCACTCCTTCTCCTCATTTTCCCAACATGGCCACCACTCGAGTTAAGGCTGGATTTAATTGCTATAAAATCATTTATCCTCCCGGCCAGACTAAAGCTTCAGTAAAACGATTGAAGCATAACACTATTGAACGTTTCCCTGATTCCCTTTTTGTTGATCAATTTTACAATGGTCATTTTGGAAGGCGCAAAAACGATTTCATTTTCTTCACTCACAACACCCCCTCCTGGTCCACCAGCTTATATTATTCCCTTAACGTCACCTCCTCCTCCTCTATCCCTCATGGGAAACAACTAAAGACTTCCCCCTCTGCGTATTTCAACGGCTCCCTCACCATCTCAATCTATAACAATGGTACTGTCATGATCCAAGGCAAAGACACCTGTCTCTCTCTCTTTGACCACCTCTTCCCCTCCCTACTCCCCTCCTCTGCAACCGGGTTTTCCCCTGACTCTCCATCTAGCTCCACCCATTACTCCCTTTCTCCTCCCCTGACCCCCCTACACTCCAATAGGTTGCACCCTCGAGAGACACAGGTCGGCCCTCTTCCCTCCCCTCCCTTGTGCCCTCCTCTCCCTTTCCTCCCATTTCACAGTATGCGCCCCCCTTCATCATGTCAGCTGTACCAATAGCTAATACGCGCCTCGTCTAATCTGCACCGTCCTGGCACTCCAATCTCATCTCCTCCCCCCTATTCCTACCTGCTACTCCCTTTTTTAGTCCACCCCTCCTCCAACCTCCTCCCCCAGCTAACTTTCCTTTTGCTCCCCTTATTCCACCCTCTCCCCCTCTTCTCTACCCCCTCCTCCCCTCGCTTCTTACCCCGATTTCCCCACTTTCCCGTTGCGTCCCTCTTCTTCCCCCACTCCACCAGCTATGCTGTGCTACCCCCTTTCCCCCCTTGGTAACCCTTTCCATCTCCCCCCATCGGGCCCAGCTGAACCATTTCCTTTCTTCAACTTCCCCTTCTCCCAACCCCCCTCACTCTACCAGATGCCCGTTCCCTCACAGCCACCGCACCTAGCCAACAGGACCTATCCAACCACCTCTCCTCTTGTCCCCCCATACCTGCTACACTCCTATGACACCTCGCAGTCCTCCCCTCTCCCTTTCCTCCACCGCCCTGATCCGCACCCATCTCCCCCTAAATATGTCCTTAATTCCTTCCCTTCGTGCAACGCCAATAAAGACAACTCTCCCATCACGTCCGGTACACCAACCCCCGCTCTCAACCTCCACCTTTCCCCACCTATGAACCTTATACCCCAACTCTCCTCCTGTCCCCCCACCTCTCCCTGCCTTCCACCACCAACTTCACCCCCTCCTTCTGCCTTCAAGACACCCAACCTTCCGTGCTCTGCCCTTCTCTCTCTTGAAAATAAGCTAGACTCTCTTATCACCTCCATCTCCCAGCTTGTAGCTTCCATTTCACTCTTAAGCTCCAAGATTTCCACGTTCCCATTCACCTCAACTCCTTTGGAAAACTCTCATCTTCCCACGAGATGCACCTCGCCCCCTCACCCTATCATAGCCAAGCATAACCTGTTGTCTGCAAACATCCTTCACTCACACAAGCCCTTGAATGCCACCCTTCTGCAAATTGCATCTCCGAGTAACCCAACTATCTACACTATTCCGACCATCTCTTCTGTCAGAACCAAGCATCCACCTAAACCGTTCTGTGCACCCCCGTATAAGTATAATATCCCTATCACCCTTCTTAGCCCTAGTGCCCCGTCACCAAAACAGTCTCCACAGAGCTGCGATGTCTGCTCCACAACTGCAGATCTGCAATCAAACACAAACTCGAAATCTCTGATACCATCACCCATCACAATATTGACATGTTCTTCCTAACAGAGACCTGGTTCAATGATACCTCTCACTCTTTGTTTGATCTCCTATTACCCTCAGGCTATTCTATTTTTAGGAATGACAAACCTATCAAAGTTGGGGGAGGTGTTGCAGTCATTTTTAGAAACTCCCTTCAACTTAAGGCTTCTCCCTTCAGCGCCTTCCACACTTTTGAATGTCTTTCTCTTGAGCTTCAACTACACCAGCGCTCACCCCTCAGATTCCATGTCATTTACCGCCCACTTAGCAGCGGCCCTTCGTTTATGGAGGAACTCACTAACTTCATCAGCGACCAATACCCGCAAAGTGCCAATCAGACCTTCCTGGGTGACTTCAATCTCCACTGGGGCTTCGCTGCAAGACTCTTCCGCGAATTTGCTGGCCACCTTCCTCTCTACAAACTATCTTATCCAACACTGCACAGAATCAACACACTCTAAGGGCTCAATCCTGGACCTTGTTATTTCTCAAGCAGACATGCTTTCTATCGCTACCCCTATTCATGTAGACTGGTCTGACCACCTCCTCATCCCATTCTCTCTTCACCTAGCACACTCTACAACTCTTGGCCAACCCAAGAGGGCTACCTCCTGGTTTCGTGACACTAAAAATATTGACACTGTTTCCCTCTGTGAATCAGCTTTGCTGTCACTTCCAAGGCTAGACCCGAACCTAGATATTGACAATCTCACCTCCCAATGCATCTCAGTCCTTGCAGTCCAAATCAATAACATCACTCCTCTCCAAAGCAAAATGAAAAGGCCCATTCCCTCAGCACCTTGGTGCAACAAATCCCTCTATTATGAAAGGAAGCACCTAAGACACCTGGAGAAACAATGGAGGCTAGCGCCCTCCACCGATAATCTGGCCACGCTTCGTTCAGCAAGATCCAAGTACCATAAACACATCTTCCTTGGGAAAGCTGCACACTACAGAACCCTCCTTGACTCAGCCAAAAATAGACCAAAAAAACTTTTTGATCTCATCAAGAATACTAACTGCTCTCCCCCAACCTCCAAGTTGGAGGATTCTACAAAGAAAGCTGCAGATTTCGTTGTATTCTTTGACGAAAAAGTGAAATCACTGGTGGATCAGGTCGCTCATCCTACCCCTCCAGAGGAGCGCAAATCACTAACCACTTGGCAGAACTTCGACCCCATCTCTGAAGATGTCCTCCTCAAGTGCATCCTCTAAACAAAGCCCTCCAACCATTCACTTGACCCCATCCCTAGTGCCATTGCCATTGACTTCTATACCCATTCTCTTTCCTATTGGACCACACTGGTCAACCTCTCCCTCTGTCAAGACTCCCTTCCTGTTCCCTTCAAAACTAGGCAGGTCACCCCTTCCCTTCAAAACTAGGCAGGTCACCCCTCTGCTTAAAAAACCCACTGCTGATGCGAATTACCTCAACAACTTCCGCCCCATCACTAACCTACCCTTTCTTGCGAAGATCACACAAAGATGTGTTGTGAAACAGCTCTCTCGTCATATCAAGGACAATGATCTTCTTGACAATTTTCAGTCCGGCTTCATCCAAAACTGCAGCACTGAAACAGCTCTGCTGCAAGTGATTGATGACGCACTGCGGGTACTCGATTCGGGGGAGTCTTGTCTTCTAATTCTCCTTGACCTTTCTGCAGCCTTTGACACTGTCAATCACAACACCCTCCTTAACACTCTTCAACAGAGAATGGGCATGGAGGGCATTGTACTTAAATGGTTTGCGTCCTTCCTCTCTGATAGATCCCAAATGATCAAAATAGCGGACAGTCTTTTATCTCCTTTAGCGGTGGGTCAAGGTGTTCCTCAAGGCTCTATACTTGCACCCACATTGTTCAATCTCTACTTGGAACCACTGGGAAATCTCCTAAGTAATTCCGGGGTTCACTATCAACTCTACGCAGACGACACTCAAATCTACCTCAAGGTTGCCTCCACCCACAATCTCTCTGTCCTAAGCTCTACTCTGGACTCCATTTAAAACTGGATGTCAACGCTTCAACTGATTCTGAATCCCTCCAAAACTGAATTCCTGCTCCTCTCATCCTCACTTTCTCCTCCCCCGGTTCAATCATGGATGGACCAGATGTATCTACTGAACAATAAACCCATCATTGTCGACAGCGCAAAATCCCTTGGTGTCATTCTCGACATTAAACTCAA
Organism: Lissotriton vulgaris; assembly: GCF_964263255.1. Lineage (NCBI taxonomy): Eukaryota > Metazoa > Chordata > Amphibia > Caudata > Salamandridae > Lissotriton > Lissotriton vulgaris. The sequence goes on along the minus strand of NC_141691.1, from coordinate 626,914,316 downwards.
TCTACTCTCCCACATTAAATCAATTGCAAAGTCTGCTCGATACCAACTGCGCCTTCTTTGGGGGATCCGTCGCTTCTTCCAAGAGCATGACCTTAAAGCCCTGGTCCAATCGCTGGTCCTCTCCAGACTAGACTACTGCAATTCTCTACTTACTGGCCTCCCCAAATCCCACCTGTCCCCCCTTAAGTCTGTTCTCCATTCAGCAGCTCGCTTCATTTATGGGGCCAAAAGAACCGACCACATCACACCCATGTTATCCACCCTCCGCTGGCTTCCCATCGAGGCAAGATCCATCTACAGGACTTCCTGCATCACCCACAAAGCCCTGCACTCCTCCTCTCCTCGCTACCTGGTGAATAAACTGAAACTCTCTGGAGGCTCTAGACCATCACGAAATGCGGAAAAGCTATTGCTTGAACCTCCCACTTTCAAGAAGGAAAGATCAAGCTGAACTCGGACAAGACGGAAGTCCTCATCCTGGGAACCTCGCCCTCCACCTGGGACGACTCCTGGTGGCCCCCCGCCCTGGGCACCGCACCCAAACCGACAGAACACGCACGCAACCTGGGCTTCATCCTGGACTCCTCCCTCTCCATGACCAAACAAGTCAGCGCCGTCTCCTCGTCATGCTTCAACATCCTGCGCATGCTACGTAAGATCTTCCGGTGGATCCCCACCGAGACCAGGAAGACGGTCACCCAGGCCCTCGCCACCAGCCGACTGGACTACGGCAACGCCCTCTACGCCGGAACCACCGCCAAGCTCCAGAAGAGACTCCAGCGGATCCAGAACGCCTCAGCCAGACTCATCCTCGACGTCCCACGACACAGCCACATCTCCGGACACCTGAGAGACCTGCACTGGCTCCCGGTCAACAAGAGAATCACCTTCCGTCTCCTCACCCACGCACACAAAGCCCTGCACGATCAAGGCCCGAGCTACCTCAACAACCGCATCAACTTCTACGCTCCCAAACGTCACCTCCGATCAGCCAGTCACGCCCTCGCCGCCGTCCCCCGCATCCGAAGAGCGACGACAGGAGGAAGGTCCTTCTCCTACCTGGCCGCAAAGACCTGGAACTCCCTCCGACCGACCTGCGCCTGACCCAAGACCACCTCGCCTTCAGGAAGAAGCTCAAGACCTGGCTGTTCGAGCAGTAGCAGCACCCCCCCCCCCCCCTAGCGCCTTGAGACCCTCCGGGTAAGTAGAGCGCTCTATAAATGTCTATGATTGATTGATTGATTGATCAATGGCCCAATCCTTTTCAGGCAACGCAGTGAGAATCTGGAACTCACTTCCGCCTCAGCTCCGGACCACCACCTCCTCCCAGGCCTTCAAAAATGACCTCAAAGTTCTCCTACTTCAAAGACACTTCCAAAGTTAATTCATGCCCTCTATTATCTGAAGGGAGACCTTTTTAGTTTGGAAAATTACTATTCTCCATGACTATGGAAGTGCCTTCCCAGTGTGTTCTTGTGGTTTGATAGACTGCCATTTATTGCAGTACTACCCTTTACCTGTGTTTGGTACTCTTTTGTAACATGCACACGTCACTTTTCTATTGTAACACACTGTTTGCTACCTCTTGCTTTTGTTTGCTTTCGATACGTGCACAAGTGCCACCATTGCCTATGTAACGTTTGTTCTTGTGTTTGAGTGTCCTCCATTTATTGCAGTATTATACCTCCACTTGTACTTTGCACGCTCTTGTAACCTGCACATATGTCACTTTTTTCCTCATGTAATGCACCGTTTGCTACCTCTTGTACTTTGTTCACTCACGATTGTCACTTTTGCCTCATGTAATATAACTTTTGCTTTTGTAATTTGTTCACTTGTAATGTTCTCATGTATCAGTTCTGTTCCTATTGTGAAGCGCTCTGACACCTTTGGGTAAAGTCCACGCTATATAAAAATGCATAAATAAATAAATAAATACCAAGACACAGAATTTGTCTTTTATCATTATATAGGTGCAAGCATGTCATATTTCATGGACAAAAACAGGGAATGCTGAAGTCACCACAAATAACGTCTGTACCTATTGCAACTATGAAGGGGGGCATGTGTGCCTGCATGTACTTTGTGTTTCGGAATGTGTGCTCTAGAAATTCATCTTCCTACATAGGTAAAGTGTATAACTGGATACTTAAGATGTGCTATATTCCCAGAAATAGCATTTGGACGCCATAAACATGCACAAGAATGCCTTGCAATATCTACCTTTATCTTCCAAAGAGTCAGTATGAATAGCTTATCCAATATCGTCAATTCTAGAATTTGTAGTAATTTATTTACACAAAACAGTGAAAGCCCCACATTCAAAGGAAGAAACAGGAGTGTGTGAGCTGCTCATGCTTAACACTGAACATTTTGAGATCTTTCTTGATTCACCCCTCAATTTGTGTGTTCTTTTGCACATAACATGTCCCCTCAATGTTTGTCACACTTTTCTTCCTACTGTGGATCACCATTAGCCAAGATAATGCACACAATTATTTATCACTTAAGAAAATAATACCCATTGTTCACCCGAACACCATAAAAAATGCTGCACCCCCCAGTTGAGGCATAACAAGGAGAAATATCTTTGTTTCTCCTTGTTTTTCCTCTTTCTACATATACTGCATTCTGCGTCGAAAGAGGGAAAAGGCTCTGAGAATTGGTTTTTGTGCAGGATGGTGCTCCTTTCCGCACAAAAACAATACTCTCTACAACACAGGCACACTTACACCATGATGCAAGGGCGCCTGCATTGGTGCTGGGTGGCCAAAAGTGCATCTGCGTTAGGAAATGATGTGCATACCTGCCCTTTAGTTTTGATGCTTGGCAAAGTGACTTACTGTGCTGCCCCGAGCCAAAACCTTATAAATGAGGCCTGTAGGTCCTTTGGATAGTCCATTTGAGCAATTGACTACTTTGGTTTGATTTGCCTTAGTCATAGTCTCGAAGGGCTCTTTTTTCAGGATATGTATTAGTCCACTACATTTTGCGGATATGAACATCTGTAAAATAGTGCTTCCCCTCATAGTGACCCTCCCCCAGGGCTGATAATTTAATTGATGACTAGAGGGTTAATCTATTTTCTGCAGTTTAGGCTTCTTACGTTCGTGCTGACAAGCCATTCCTTTCAGGAACGCCCAGCTGCTTCATGTATGTGTGCAGCTACAATTGCTTATGCTTTTCCCTCCAGGCTACTTATTTGGCGTGCACCCGGCAGGGAGATGTTACTTCTATTGCAGCTGCAGCGCCATTGCTGGGTACTGCGGTACTGCCAGCATCAGAGAACTGGCTTTAACTGTGCACCCATGTTTAGCAGTGCTCACTCATAGGACAGGTCTCCTACCCGACCTTGCATCCATCACAGCACTGCTCCCTCTTAGAACATAAAATATAATGCAAAGGCCACTGTAACACCATGGCACAAACATGGGACAGCATGTTAGCAGCCAACAGTGCCGAGCCTTTGCCAGAGGCCACCATCATTTTACACTACAAGGAAGTGCAGTCAGTGGTAACGAGGGAGCCCTCTTCGGCTTCCAGGCCATGAAGTGTTTAAAATGGTCAGAGGGACCTGCTGACATGGTACAGTGTGCTGAGCACAGACATTGCACCTCTTCTATCTGCTATTAAAGGCTCTTTTGGATCCCTCCTCCACTGACCCTAGACCTACACCAGACCAGTTGTCCCTCCCACCTGCCACCTACCCTGCCCCGCCATTCACTGGCTCCAGGTTGCTCTGCGGTGCAGTCCATTGCCTCCACTCTCCACATTGGCCCTTCTTGTTGCATCACCCCACCCGGAATCAGAGAAGAGAGGAGAGGGAAAAAATGCAAGGACAGGCAGGCAGAACAGGGACAGTGCCACACATACTCTTCACCCTTCGTAACCCTTCATGTAGGTGAGCTGACAAGCCAGAGGCCATCTTATGATTTATTATGTTACCCTAACTTTACCTTGTGGAGAAGACATGCCATAGTAGTTGTGTTCACTCTAAGTTGATAGGGTATGCCCAGACGTGGGTCCCTTGCTCACTTTGTCACTGGATTCAAGCTAGCACGGCTGATGACGGCTGATTAGCCAGAAACCAGTCCCAGGATGCTTGTTTCCGGTCCAGGGAAGACATGGCTTGGCAGTTCGGGCTGGACTGTTCCCATGAGGCACAGGGTCAGACTGATTTGCATATGGCCATGTCTGAATTGGGGTTTTGGAGTGAGCTAAAGAATGATGATGGATTAAACCCAGATCAGTTGACTGGGGGTGAGTGTTTGATTTGTTCCAATGCTCCGTCCATCATCCCCTTTGGTATCGCTTTGTTCGCCCTAAGTTGACAGGGAATGCCCAGACGTGGGTCCCTTGCTCACTTTGCCACTGGATTCAAGCTAGCCCGGTTTATGACGGCTGATTAGCCAGAAAGCGGTCCCAGGATGCTTGTTTCCGGTCCAGGGAAGACATGGCTTGGCAGTTCGGGCTGGACTGTTCCCATGAGGCACAGGGTCAGACTGATTTGCATATGGCCATGTCTGAATTGGGGTGTTGGAGTGAGCTAAAGAATGATGATGGATTAAACCCAGATCAGTTGACTGGGGGTGAGTGTTTGATTTGTTCCAATGCTCCGTCCATCATCCCCTTTGGTATCGCTTTGTTCGCCCTAAGTTGACAGGGAATGCCCAGACGTGGGTCCCTTGCTCACTTTGCCACTGGATTCAAGCTAGCCTGGCTGATGACGGCTGATTAGCCAGAAACCGGTCCCAGGATGCTTGTTTCCGGTCCAGGGAAGACATGGCTTGGCAGTTCGGGCTGGACTGTTCCCATGAGGCACAGGGTCAGACTGATTTGCATATGGCCATGTCTGAATTGGGGTGGTGGAGTGAGCTAAAGAATGATGATGGATTAAACCCAGATCAGTAGACTGGGGGTGAGTGTTTGATTTGTTCCAACGCTCCATCCATCATCCGCTTTGGTATCGCTATAGTGGAGACAGGGCAACAAGATACATTGATGAAGGTTTTGACAGGGGGTTAGAGGATCTGCATGAAAAGGGACACAGTTATTACCTGAATTCTGGTATGTCTTATTCCCAATTTATTTTTTTTAGATATATAGAGCTAACATATTTATGCAGTTACAGATATTGATAGCAGAGCCAATGGATCAGACCATCTTGGTGACTACAAGACCCATTGGCTTTGACAATACTTTTTTTCTTTTATGCAAGTAACTGTGTTAATTGTTTTCAGAGGAAGACGAATACATATTAGAAGCATTATGGGCATCTTCTGAACTTGAAGAATTATTCAAAATCCCTTATGCACGATGCTTAAATTAAGGCAAGTGCATGTAGTTAAAGGTTGGTGTTTCTGAAAAAGTGTGCAAACCTCAAATACAAGTATTGTCTCAAGTAATAGTTTTATCAACGGCTGCCACCAAATCACATTGCATAACACATATGTTTTACTCTGTTTTACAAGTTATTGATATTCATTCTTTTTACAAGACTTTTTTCCATGGAAACCCAAACATTTGCTGTTTACAGCTCGGTGATTGTTGTGACTCCCAGGAATGCTTGGGTTTTCCCAGCAGCTTCTGTTTTCATTGCAAACCGCAGTGGTACATAGTTGAGGTTGTCTGGGATATGCATGGGGGTATTAACAAGCACTGAGCCGGAAATCTGTTCAGAAGCATGTGCAACTCATACGAATTTATACTCCTAAAATATCAGGTTTTCTGTCAAAAAGTAAACAAAAAATGCACATATGTCTGGTTTTAAAAGGGGATGCTCGGGTTGACTTAATGAAGTACTTTCTGGATAAGAGCATACTGCAAACGCTTTCTGAGCTCGCATGAAAATGTGTACAAAATATCGTGCTATCTGGGGGTTGACTGCTAAAATGTTTTATGAGGGCACCTATCTAAATTGATAAAAACCTACAATTACCAACTGTAGCAGATCAGCAGCACAACAGTATGTAAACACTAAGGGGCATATTTACGAGTTCTGGCGCATCTCTGCATATCAGCAGAGATACGCCAGAACAAATGCGTCACGCAAAACTACCCTTGCATCACGGCAGATGCGCCACATTTACAATGTGGTGCGCAGTGGCACAAGGGTAGGCAGATGCGTGACGCATCTCGTGACGTAAGGACTGGAGTCGCGTTACAAGCCCGATGCAACTCCAGCAATGCTCAGGGCTGCCCAATACTTAACATGCTGCTTCAGTCCTTACGCCTGCTTCAAGCAGGGGTAAGGAATTGACGTAGCAGCGCCGCGGAAGGGCCTGCGTGAAATCTTGTAGATTTCACGCAGGCACTTTTGCGAGGCGCACAGGCACCGGAACGCCCACCCTGCGTGGGAACGTCCCCATTGTGGCGCTGGGCTTTATAACGTGACGCATCTCCCTAGATGCGTCACGTTGTAAATGCCTCGCAGGGATGCGCTACGTTTACGCCGCTGTTGCATCACGCAAGGCGGCATAAAGGTGGCGCAAGGGGCTTGTAAATCTGCCCCATAGGGACTCATTATGATGCCGGTCCAACGGGCTTCTACAGCCCTGTCTGTGGGGGTCAGACCTCTGCAGTACTGTCAGAAGCGGTCGGCACGACCGCCATGTTACAATGCATGCGAATAGGCACTTTTCCGACCGCCGCAGTTCCTTCAACTCCGACAGGATATTAAGACCATGGTGGTGTCGGAAAGGACCACTGGAGGCCGTTTGAGAGTGGAACGCTTCACAATCCGACTGCCAAATTACAAAGCACCATTCTAACGACTAAATGTTGGCGGTCCAACCGGATCATCAGAACTGACGGAAAAGAAGGGAAAGGAGGCTCAAACTCATCTGTACTCAGCTCTGCAAGCCCTGTGCTGCCATGGAGCCCATCTAACACGTTCTGCTGCTGCTCTACCTGCTCGATGACCTTGACAATACACCCGTCCTGCATGCAACCGCCAGTAAGAACAACACTTACCCCTGTACAGTCAGTTGACAACCAAACGATGCACTGCCCTGGATAAAGCAGGGGCTGAGCTTGCTCAGTATGAGTGAAGGGGTGGTGTGAGCAACATGTTCCCATGTCATAATGTTGGGAAATCTTTCAAATGCATATTGTATGATAAGCAGAACAGGAGGGGACCTAAAGGGACATTTGACAGAGCGAGTAGTAACAGTAGCATAGCAGGGCTTGAAGTGGGTGGGGGTCAGCCAGTGATTACCAACTGTAGACCAAAAAAGATGAAATAGAGATGAATCCCATGGGACTCTCCATATTCGCCCTCATCCTCAGGGCGCTACATTATGTCAGCTCTTCAGCCGAACATCTGCGGTAGATGTAACTGCAAATACACTGGCAATACTCCATTCCCAGTGTTGGCAGCTTAGTACTGAGGCACTATAATAATCCTATGCTATGATGCCACGGTTGTCATTCATAATAACTAATGCTACTAACACCCATTGGCAAATCCAGCAGTCCTGGCTACACGTATGTGCAGTGCAACTCCTACTATCACATACCTTGATGTTTTGCAATGACAGAAGGAAGTCGAATTAGCGATCATCTTTAAAGTTTATGTACTTATGTTTGCAATAACTATTGTCACAAAACAACCCCTCCCCATTAATGATATAGCAATTTACTTGAGCAACACTCTCACATTGCTCATAAGCTAGGTCTTGTTGTCACATCGAACAGACATCAGTGTGGATGTCTCAGGCACATACAGCACCCCTCTACTGCCAAAGCACTTCAATGGGCCATCACACATCACCCACATGAAAAAGGAAAGGCACGTATTAGGGATTTCCAAATCCCACCGTGTCAAACATTCAAAGGCCACACTATAAAGACTCCCTGCAGAAATGGGTTAATCAAACCAGGGGCACCCATGGCAGGGGAGACCAAGGCCACAATCGACATTGCATCTGCTTCACAGTCTTCATATGTTCAGTGCCTGTGACACGAGGTTAAGCAGGGATAAACAATATTCTCACAAAGTGGCATGCACATGTGGCTATTGTGTAAGTGCAAGTCCTTAGAAAAATATACGTAGCAGCAACAGCAATTGTCAGACATCTACTACAAATATTAGGAAGGAGCACACATGTAAATTACTACTTCTGCATCCAAAGTATCAAATAGTTATTACAAAATAACACCACATTGTTTTGAGATACAATTATCAACTTGGCACACATCAAGCACATATTCACCCTACATCCCAGATGTTACTGCAAGCCAAAACAGTTGTAAAATGGCCATGGCAAGCTGTAATACTGACCATAGCAGATACCACACAATGCAGTGTCTGTCCCAACAGAAATCCTTCTCACCTATACATCTATTGAACCTGGATCCTCGGCCCCTGTAACTCCATAACTTGTCCTTAGGCCTGACTATACTTACCACTGCAAATGGATCAGCTATCATGATGAAACAAACACAACTGTAGACACACATCCCAAAATATCAAATGACAACAATTTATATCAGAAGCAATAGCAGGACAAAAGTCATCATCAGCAAGACGTCTTTATTACAGATAAGAAAGTTCAGTTCTAAAACAAAAGCCAATGGCCGGTCCAATGTTTGAAGTACTGTCCAGCACATTGCTATGCCACATTCTTGCCTTCAAGGACACTGCCAGGGAAAGCTCCCCATGAAGGGGCACCTAGTGGGCAGGCCAGGCACCTCAATTATGTCACTCGGTTGGGATTGGGAGGGTTTGGATGGTCTGTGGGAGGGTGGGTATTGGGATGGGGGGTTGGGTTGAGCTGTGGGAGGGTGGATATCAAGATGGGGAGAGCTGGGTTGGGCTGTTGGAGAGCTACACTCAGGATGGGGAGGGCTGGGCCAGACCAATTTCTGAATTTTATAGCCCTTAAGGGTAGCTATGGGTGAGGAGAGGGGTGCAGCAGCCGCTTTTTTTTGAGGATTTGGGATGGGGAGGTGAAGCAGTCTGTTGGGTTTTGGGAGGGTGTGGGTCTGTTCGGGGACATTGACCTCTGTTTTTACTTTGGGTTTTAGTAGGGGTAGAAGTGAGAGGGATGATGGATAAGGGTGGGAAAGCAGACCTGGGTTTTGGAGGGGATGGACAGCTGTGGCAGGGAAGAGGTCAAGGGCATTAAGGCAGACTTCTTGGGGAGACGGGGAAGGAGGTGGGGTTTTGGAGGTAGAGGGATGTGAGGTCTGTGGCTGTGCGTATTTGTGTCTCTGAGTCTGATGTATGCGTGGTTGTTGAATGTGTCTGGTCTGTAGCAATGTCTGATGTGCAAGTGTCTGGTGATGTTCTTGTGGTATCTGGGTGTGTGATATGCGTAGTGGCGTCCTGCTCATGGGCGTAGTGTCTGGTGGTGTGGTGTCTTGCTGCATGTCAGTGGATGCGACGGTGAGGGGTACAAGTGCCTTGGAAGTGCATGCATGCCTTTGTTTTTCCTTATGTTTGTTTTTGTGTGTCCTGTGTGTGGATGTTGAGGTGGATGCATGCTTAGGTATGCGTGTGCTTTCAGCAGGTTTGGGAGCAGGAATTGTCTTTGTATGGCAGACATGTCAGCGTGAATGCCCTCCAGGTACAAGACCATCTGTGTCATCTCTGGGACTTGCACCTGGATTGCATTCAGCACTGCACTCTGAACCACAGAGATCTGTATCAGAATGTCAATGGCGTCCAACCTCAGGGCAGCAGAGGAGCCCGGTGCAGGGGTTGAGGTGCATGGAGAGAAGGGGACTCTCCTCTTCTTGAGGGAGCGTGCACGGACACCTCATTGGGGGGCAGCAGGAATGTTGGGGATGGAAGGTGGGTGGTGGACATGAACATAGTGGATGGAAGTACTGGCTGGTTCACCACCACCATGGATTGGCCACTAGAGGAATACTTTGAGGTTGTAGGGGCTGAGTCCGAAGGCTTCTCCAGGGTAGTCCCACCACTCAACATGCCACTGGTTCCATCCATGTCACTGGTGAAATGGGAACCAATCTGGCCAGCTGCTTCCCCAACGGTCACTGACCTGGGGTGATGCTGCAAGAATAATAGAAATGTGTTAATTGCTATTGCGTGAACACACTGAGCAAATTCAATGTACTGCAACACATTTCACATTTGCACAAATCGCATCACCTACAAGGATGAGCACTATTAGAATAGAAATGATTTTGTTATTGCATTACCCTATGTAAGTTAGGATTTCCGGCACCATTTTCTATTTAGGCGCCATTTTGAATCACAATCAAAGCTAACCCTTTGCTGTTTCAGAAAAGAGGCCTTCTCCTTGCGTTTCTCCAAGGTTGGGGTTTGCTTCACTAATTTAATGAAGGGACTGTTCTTATTAGCACATACCTTTCCTACTAGTTAAAGACCTTCTCCCACTAGTCTGGTGCCGGGCCTGACTGGAACGACCTTGACATTAGCTACTTTGTGTGAGACATGAGAATCAAAACTTATTTTTGTTTGTACCTGCCTGGATAATTCCACTATGGGCGTGTTTTAGCCCAGTTGCGAGATGTACATAATGTATTTCCATGCTTGTCAATTTCAGTCCCTCTGCAGCACTCCTAGCGACTGGGCAGACCAGGCTCCGCTCTGAGCATATGTGAATAAACAGTTGTTGGTTTGTATTCTCCGCTGTCTGACCGACTCTTCATTTTGTATGGAAGGTTGAGAGGTGGTCATTAGTGATCTGGGTGACCCTAAACGGATAACTGCTTTCAGTACATTGCCTCAAACATTGGCATGAGCACATGCATGATAGCTACATAACCTGAGTACAGTTACACATAATGGTGTCATTACCACTGTCAGCTCCAGCTGCATGTGTGACCTCTTCCTAATCAAGCAACATGTATGTGGTAGGAAATGTCATCAGCCTGTAAACCTAGGCCCTTGTAGCATACCATAGATACCTAATGTCATCAAATGGGATGTCAACAGGGAATCCATTTCTGCCTATCCACACAAGACCCTGCATTCAACAAATGGTCAGATGCCTCTAACCTACAACATGGGGAAATGCTGGGCACATGCTACAGCTCAGTCACATCAATGTGTGACTACCAAGAATGAGGAGACTTGGAAATGTACACTTGTTAGACCAGGCATCCTTGGTATGGGTTTCCCAAGTATTTTTGCATCTGCCTCCTGTGTTTTTACTGTGGGTTGGACTTTGTTTTTGCTGGTCAAGATGCTTTGGGCACTGCTGTTCAGTGCAAAAGTGCAAGTGCTCCCTCTCTTAATTGTTGTCATGGTTTAGTGTTTCCACAATTGGCTTATTTGATTGATTGATAAGTCCCTAGTACAGTTCACTGTGTGTGCCCAGGGTCTGTAAACCAATATTCTGCTACTGTGCTTGCTATAAAGATAAAACAATATCCCAAAAGGTATAAATGTAAGGACAAATTATATTGTATGCACCAAGCATTACATAAATCAGAAAAAAGAGCCACCTATTCAAATAATTTTGGAAAAATAATTTTTTTGAAGTAGTTTTGATATTCAATTAAAGAATGCAGTTTTCAATTACATATACTTATATACAGCACATAATCAAATACTTAGGGTGACAACCCGAAGAGAACTTGGTGCACAGTATATACAAGTGAGGAGTGGCAACTCAAGTGAAGGCATGAACAGCGACGAACAGCGCAAAGTGAGCAAGGTGAAATATTTACAGTGAATAGCTCAGAAAGTGACATAAAATCAGTGACTTTCTATAGTACAATTTTTAGTTTCAATTGGAGTCACAACAGAAGGTTTGCGTTGGGAGGTCAACGACGTTTCGGTCCTTAACCAATGCGGACCATCTTCAGGACGGGGTTGTCTCGTTATAGGTGCTGGGGGGAAGTGTCTCGGCCTGGAACGACTGGATCCGGCGGTCTGTGTGTGACTGCCCAAGGGCTGAATCAATACTCCGGTGGGAGGGGGCGTCACAAGGAAATCAATGTTCTATAGGAATCCGGCGGTTGGGGACCTGATTAGTGTGTAGGATCCTATCGGCGTCGCACAGGCATCGCTGCAAATTTAGAGAAGTCGGAAGCAAGGGACCTGAAAATTATGTAAAGTCCCAGAAAGCGTCAAGAGACGATCGCATGGGTCAGTTCAATCGGCGGTCGGGGACCTGCTCAGTTGTTGGGTGCAGGAGCACAGTCAATGCAGTCTGGCGTGCAGGGGCGCAGTCAATGCAGTCTGGCTTGCCGGCCAAGGGTCCGAGAGCCTTCTGATAGCACGTGAGTCGCTTGCAGGCTAGAAGCGCCATCGAGATTTAATATTCACTGGAGCAGTGCATGATCAGTGCACCCACGGCTGGAATAGAAAATACAAAGTTTATTAAACTCATGAGGTGGAACTACATTCACACAACACCGTTCGGCAATGTATGAAGTAGCACACTGAATGGAAGGAGCATGGTTCTTTTATACCCACACAGGGGCTCAAAAGAAGGCGGTATACGTACAAGAAGTAGGTTTTAGGTACACATAAGGTCATTCAGAAAATGCACAGTCAACAAGTGGGAGGAGCTAGCAGTTGCTAATTCTGGTGAAAACATCCTGACATTTACAGACTAACAGCAGCTGCATGGACAGCTGCAAGCACAACTGAGCATGTGCAAAGTGGAAGAGGCTAAATATAACCTGTCTCAAGGCAGATTTCAAGAGCAGACAACAGCAAGGTAGGACAGAGCACATGGCATACACGTGGTAGCACATGGCAAACAAAATGGCTGCCAGAAATACAAAATGGATTACACAAAACGGACAAGATAGCCTCTAAATACAGGATGGCTTCTGCTAATGCTAACCCAATCGCTGCCAAATACAATACCCTGATCGGGTTGCCATATCCTGATTGTAAAATACTGCCAATTTAGTTTTTCACTTTTCAAAGGCTATCTGTCCCATAGGATAGAATGGGGAGTTTACTTACAAACATCCTATAAGTATAACTGCCCCTGGGAACAAGATGGAAAATGGATTTTAGTATGCCTGAAATCAGAATATAAAGATGCATCTTTTAATAAGGATGATTTTTATATTCTGGGTTTGAAAGTACCACTTTTGGAAAGTGGGTGTTTTCTTGCTTAGCTGTCCAGTGTGCCTCTTCAGGGGTTGTGCATTGACTGTCTGGCTTTGGAGTGACAGGGGCTGGGGATGCGCCTTCTGTTCAGACAGCCACTTAGAGGTGGTGGGGGGAGTGTGTCCTGCCTTTCCAGGATGAGTCAGGGCTGGGCTGCATTCAGAGTAGGGAAAGGAGATTACTTTCACCCCTAAATGGGCCTGGCCTGCCATGGTCAATGCTGTCTCCACCTCCTGCTGAGCAGCTGCACCAGAGAGGACAGAAATGGCTTTGGCTGGGCAAAGGGCTTCTCTGCCAGCAGAGAACAAAGGCATTTGTGTTATAAAAAGAGGGGGCCCAGACCCCAGACTTTTAGCTCACATTTGAACTTCAAGAGAAACCTCAGCCAAGGAGAAGAGCTGGAAGAAGTTGGAGAAGTACTGCCCCTTAGCTGTGTGCTGTCTGGGGTTGGCCTGTAGTGGCTGTCTCTGTCAAGGAGAGGAACTGTGTGTGTATCCTGCTTGACAAGGTATCGCCAAGGGCTTGAGATAGAGTTTGCCCTCTGTTCAAGGAGTCTCAGGAACAGCAAAGACGTCACCATCCATCTGGGCACCGTCTCTGGAACTGCTGGTTTCAGTCACCTCAGAAGAAAAGAGTAGCTGACTCGGTCACTGGGTTCGTCACTGGTCCCATGTCCTGAAGGTACAGCAGAAGGAACTGCCGCACTTCGCACCACATCCCTGGTCTCACCGACACTGCTGAGCGACCGTCACCGAGCCGCTGCTTGCAGCAAGTCCAGTGGGCATCGCACTCCGCACCGATTCGCTTCGCTTCACTCTGCCTGGACGTTATTGAGACTGCCGATGCCTGACCTGAACATATACCGGCTCCATCGCCAGCACAGTGACCTGCCAGCACCGCATTGAGCACCACTTCACTCCACATCATAGCCTTGGCCACACCAATGCCATTGGGTGACCATCACCGAGCCACTGCCTGCACGGCGCCATGAGGGCACCAATCACTGCACCGCTTCACTTCACAATGCAACTGCTGCCTCGACCAACTAGTACCAACAGGATCGGCCGCAACAAGAAAAATACTATATACGAGTCTGTCAACGCTTTAGGTGGCCCCTACTGATGCAGTCAGTTAGAACTGTTAAACTCTGTAGTTTTCAGTATTGCCGTAGCCCTGGACCAAGCTACTGACTCAGAAGAACTGTGTTTTTCAGCTATTCTTTCAAACAAATTGAAAGTTATCTTGCAAAGTAACTATTTTTACAGTATTGTATGTTGGATTTTTGTTATATTTGGTCTTGTTGGGTTAGATAAAGTTTTGTTGATGTTTCTAAACTGGTGTGGTGTCCATTTGTAGTGGCTTTACTGTGTTACTATATGTGTGCACAAATGCTTTACACACTGCCTCTGAGATAAGCCTGTCTGCTTGTGCCAAGCTACCAAGGGGGCGAGCAGGGGTTATTTTAGTGGAGAAGTGTGGCTCAATGGTTAGAGCGGCAGACCCTGATGCAGAGGTCTCGGCCGGGACCAGGGTTCAATTCCCGATGCGGCAGGGTCTTGGGCTCATTGTCTGCGGACTCGATAATTCTCGCCTTGGCGCCTACTCTAATCATGGGGTCCCACGCTGCAACTCTGGCAATAGCTTGCTTAATCTCCACAATGGCCCCTAAAACACTGGGATGCCTGGCTTCACCTTGGGGGTGCCCAGGAGGGTCATCTCACAGGGAGAGCCAGGAAGGGTTCCACAGCGTTATACAGCGCCAGGACGCCCCGGTGATGGGCAGCTGTGCGCTTTATAAGTATACTACAGTTACATTTAGAAGTGCATCCCCTTATCCTGACTAGGAAGAAGGGTCCATACTTGGCTTAGCTAGGTGTCACATGTAGTCTCGAAGAGTAAGATGGGGACATTGTGGCTCCAAGTTGTGTGAGATAGCAGCACAATTAAGCATTACACATGAGTCTGACTAGGAACATTCCCAAGCTACGATGTCCCATGTCAGCAGACCTTCTTAACATCAGGGTTAGCAAATATCCAGTCCAGAATATGGTTTCAATTGTGTCCCAAAGGGAAATGATTTCACTGTCCCTTTGTAGTCTTGCAAACACTCATACTAATATTGTCCTCAGTGCTGACACACATATATGGCGCCAACATGGCAGCATGTCTGTCTCTGATGCATGTAACCAGTCAGTGTATCAGCCTCCACAAATGCACATGTCCATCACACCTCACTCAATGCACCCATCAAACTGGCATGCAAACTCACATTCCAGATTATACAGTAAGTCTTCCCACCATCTGTGTCATTGCTACAATAGTTTTTCCTGCCTAATGACATGTAACAACATCGTTGGTTATTTGTGATTCACCCACCCATGTCTACACACCCCTGCATGTGGTGACACTTACTCTGTACATCTAGAATGCAATCGTTATTTTCATGAACCATATGGTGAAATCAGAATAAAATGCATATAGGCCCTCAGATCATGCATGAAATAGTTGAACATATGACAGTACATCACCTAAAGGAAAACAAGCCAGCATGTAGGCATCAATACAGGTGGCACCAATGTTGTCAGCCATATCACAATACTGTACATTCCCGTAGTGCACATTGGATGCATCAGGAGTGCATTGTATGCCATGATACAAGTCCGTGGACTACCTTCACGTGAGACACAGTTGTAAAGAAGCATCACTACACACACAAGAATGGCAATTGGGCAGTTTGGGACTACTGTCACTTATCACATCTACTGATAATGTAGGCAGCCTAAGCATGGGCAGCCTGTGGCTGGTAAACTGTGGTAACTGTCATTTTAATGGACCCTGCTTGGTACCTGCACACATGGATAATAGTCTACAGGTGTCAGCATGCACCTACTGCAAGACCTATACTTGCAACAACTCTCCCATTGCGTGGGTCATGAGTCACTTTCAAGCTTGATGGCGAAATTGCTGCCTGAAACAGAAGATAGATGGATAAGCAGAAATGCTCAATCATGACAATACTCACCCCTCCTAGCTGCTGTTGGGCTTGCACCTGCCAATCATGGTCCAGGTACGCCATCGCTGGGATGCAGGCCCTTAGGGGGGTCAGGGTCCAGAGCATCCCCCTTCGGCCTGAGGGGGGGAAAGCCCCAGCTGGATCTCTATGATTTTCCGGATCCAGCGTCTCAGGTCCTCCAACCATTTCCTGCAGTGGGCACGGCGTGGCCAAGCCACCTCCAGGGTTCCCACATTCTGGGAGATGGCTTATAACATGGACACCTTCTGATGGGCGTTGACCTTCACGAATGCAATAGATGAAGAGACTGAGCTGGCATGAAAGAAATAGTTAATTTTCTAGGTTGAAATAGGAGTTGTACACAGATAGCATACCCAGCAATCAAAAGTGCACACGCCACATGTGTCCTGGACTCAAGCTGAGCACTACAAAAACAGTACTGCACACTGCTTACGTAATCTGAGGAGGTGGATTATTCATGATTATGTCAATACCAACTAGGCCAGCCCCCTGGTCCACACCAAATTTACTCTGAAATGAGTTACCAACTAACATAGCACACCATTGTGTTCTCCTCAAGGGTACAGTACTAATGAGTCACAGGACAGACACCTGACCAGTCTGGACAAAGGACTTGATTCATACAGTGAGGTACATCACTGCTATCATTGTAAGTACTACATTTCAAAATGTGGGTCCCAATGAAAGGGCTGGCATAAATGTCTCTGAGAGCTCCCATCCTTCAGATCAGTGGACATGTGATGTACTCATTAGGACATCATACTACGTCAGAGTTTGTATGTGTGGGAAGTCCTGCCATCAAGTGATACACGGTGTGACAAATGTGGCAGTATCTAATAGATGACACAAGCATTCCATTGTACATACTAAATGTTAGTTCATTCTGATACAGCTGGTGATGCACTTCTGAATTGCACTGGAGACCTAACCAACTATCTGCAGTGTATATGTTTCAAATTAGCAAAGTTCATATACAATGCCACCATCACTCATATGCACTAAGATCCCAGACATGTTGGAATATTGCGCATGTCTTAAGGCAAGGACACATAGTGACCTTATGGGATCATGGACAGCATTATAGTGTCTGGCCTTTTCATCATGCACAAAACCAAATGAGCTAATACTAGGTGCAAATAGGCCAACTCATTCCTGTTAGACTGATTTATGCCAAATCTTAGAATCAGCATTTCTACAGGTAGAGTACTCTGTTTAACAGCTACATTTGCACTCCAATTCTGCTACAGCCTGAGCCAGGGACCATACAGGGCACATATCAGTGTCAGTGTTTGCTCTTTGCATGATAAACATACTGCTCCCATATGACCATTATAGGATAGGCCCGGGTGGTAAATTCCGCTCCGCTTGCGGAATTTGCAGAGTTTTGGCAACTACGTGGAGAACCCGGAATTTCCGAAAAGTCCGCGATCCGCGGCGTAGCGGAATTTTTTACTTGTTCGCACTTTCAAAATGTATGTTCATGCGCGCGGTAGCGACTTACAGGGATCCCTGCGTTCGCCGACGAGTTTTCGTATCCGTTCGCGTGCGCCACGAGATTTTGGTAGCCTGCCGCGCAATCCAGCGAGAGTGTGTGATCGTGAACATGTCATTCAGATGCGCCATCGGACATCTGCGGTCACGAACAGGAACACGCATCCCGGGCAGGACAAGTGACGCAAGATGGCCACGCCAATTGGCAACTGCATGGGCAAGTTCGTGAGATATTTCCCCTGAGCACGCAAACAACGTCCCCGAAGAGGAAAAACGCATTTCGTAAGGGCGGAACAAGCAACTCCGCGTGCTAGCGGAATTCTGCGTAGCTCTCTGAGATTTTTTTTACTGCTTCGCAGACCTTTGTGTAACGCAACTATGCAAATTTGGCCCACCCCAATATATGCCCACATATACCATAACTAACAGAGTACCTTGTTGCCAACCTATATGGGACATAACCCTTGTGGGTTACTATGGAGAGGGCTGTGATGTGCTGGTATCTCCCTGACTGCAGGTTAGTGAGGCCTCATTTGTGTAGCTGGATATGTGGAAATGTACATCTATCTACCATCATCCTCACATGCTACTCACATGACACACATGATAGTTAGGGTGTAATGCCTACACGTTTGTTAGCACCTCTGCCATTCACTGATAATCCGTGCAATCATAGTCAACAATAGTTCTAAACATGTATAGATATATGCACTCAACAGGTGCAGGGTCTGGGCATGTATACACATCACCATTATAATGTGATGTCCACAAAGTACAGTGCAACATAAACCATCACATCATAGTCATACATTTGACATAAACAGCACTGACCAATCAGGTTACAATAAGGCACAATGTGATTGATTTGATTTTATTTGGGATTTCTAAAGCGCGTAGCTACCCTTGGGCGTCCCAGCGCTATCATAAAGCTTGACGTTACTCCTAGGGGTGGTTTATTGGGGGAACAACCAGGTTTTCAGCAGTCTGCGGAATGCGAGAAGATTGTTTTCTTTCCGGATGTTAAGGGGAAGGCTGTTCCAGAGTTTAGAGGCGTTAAAAGCAAAGCTGCGACCGCCAGCACGAGCTTTCCTTATTCTGGGAATGTCTGCTAAAAACAGGGTGTCTGATCTGAGTTGTCGGGATGATTTGTGTCGCTTGATTAGGGCTCTCAGTATTGGTGGGCCCTTGCCTTGTAGGATCTTATGGGAGATACATAAGGCTTTGAAGGAAATGCGTTCTTGGATGGGAAGCCAGTGAAGGGCCTTGAGGGAGGGTCTGGCTAAGCATCTCGATTTTGTTGCAGTCAGAAGTCTTGCTGCGGCGTTCTGGGTGTGCTGCAGTTTTTTTATGGTAGCTATGGGTGCACCTAGATATAGGGCGTTTCCATAGTCCAGTCTTGATATAATGAGGCCCTGGATCAGAAGTTTTCTAGACTGGGGGGGAATGAGCGGAAGGATCTTACGGGCTGCTCGTATGAGCCCAAAGCAGGTTCCGGCAGTCTTTCTTGCTTGGGCTCTGAAGCTGAGCTCCTGGTCTAGCCAGAAGCCAAGGCTTTTGATTTCTTGTTTTGGTATGGGGGGGTGCCCATGCTGGCTGGCCAGGGAAGGGTTGAGGATAGTTTGTTTGGGTTGCCCAGAAGCATGATTTCGGATTTCTCTCCGTTGAGTTTGAGCCTGGAGTCGCCCATCCATATAGATATGTTGTGCAGGCAGGAGACTAGATTGTCCATTGATTGGTCGGCTTGGTTGATGGAGACGACTAGTTGTGTGTCGTCAGCATACATGACCACCTTAATGCCGAATGGAGCGACGATGTCATCCAGGGGGGCCATGTAAACATTAAAAAGTGTGGGGCTCAGGGAGGAGCCCTGAGGGACTCCACAGTTCAGGAGGAGAGATTTGGAGTGGCCGTGGCTATCGGCCACTTGGTAGGTCCTGTGTTCCAAGTAAGATTTTAACCAGGCCAAAGCGGTCTCTGAGATTCCCGGTTTTTGGAGACGGTGTAGAAGAATGGTGTGGTCCACCGTGTCGAAGGCAGCACTCAATTCCAGGAGGATCACTGCCACTGATCCTCCTGCGTCTAGAATGGACCTTGTCTCCTCAGTCACTGCCAGAAGGGCTGTATCAGTCCCTTTCCCAGGTCTGAATTCTGTCTGTGAGTGGCGGAGGAGGCTGTTAGACTCTAAGAATGTTGAGAGTTGTTCATTTACGATTCTCTCTGCCACTTTATTAATGCCTGGAAGGAGGGAGATGGGTCTGAAGTAGAGGGGTCCAGTGGGTCTAGGTAAGGTGTTTTTTATGAGTTCGAGAACTACCGCATTTTTCCAGCTGGCGGGGACTGTGCCGCAGGCGAGAGAGGCATTTATCAGCCTTGTAAGATGGGGAGCTATGGTGGGGGCTACTAGTTTGAGTTTGCTCATGGGGACTGGATCGTCTGGTGATCCACTCTTCACACGGCTAAGAGTATCCAACAGCTTCTCGATGGAAACGGGAAGGAAGGCTCTTATTGTTGGTGAATCTGGGTCGATGGGCCCAGCTGGGAGGTCCGTTAAGGGATCGGTGTTGGGGAAAGTCATTATGATTTTAGAAATTTTAGCAGAGAAAAACTCAGCGAGTTGGGTGCATCTGGCACCGGTGGGATCGGCGACTGGTTGAGGTTCAGGGACTTTCAAGAGACTTTTTACTAAGGCCTAAGGTTTTTGACAGTAGCATTTGAGCAGATTACAGACTGTATTAGCAGTACACACCTGCTCCTCTGGTGAGCCGTAGAGCTGGCGGTACAGGAGAAGGACCTTGGATACCAGTATCTCCAGCTCCTCTGAAATAAAGGTAGGGGCCTTGCTCCCTGTACAGCGTGCCATTACTTCACCCAAAGGTGGCAAACAGCAGCTGATGATGAGTATGTTTGTTAAGCAGCAGTGTCAGAAGGCAAGTGAGTTAATGATAAAATGCCCACTTATACGTTTTCCACATAGGCGTACTGTGGTGTAGACGGACACAGCCTTTGTCTAATGACAGGCACATTTTTCAATGCTGCCCAATGGCTGTGACTGACGAATTTGATACCGCCTACAACACGGTACATACATCCATTGCACGACATGCAGAAAGAGTTGAGCATGACACTCCTCCTTAATTTTCATACGATTTCCTAAGGTCAAAAAAGAGTTCTAGTTGGTTTATGGTAATTTAGAAAATCATTTTATTCCTTCTGTTCTTATTTTGTCCTTTTTCTATTCTTTTCTAGAGCAACCTTTTTGCCTTCATCCTCATTTTTCCTGAATGTTATTAGGTTACATTGTAGGTAATGCTGCAGCCGACACGTGTTTCGCCCTAAGTGGTTAGTAGTATCATGGCTTTCTCAAGACTGCAATAGAAAGTATTCAATAGCGTTAGTCAATGTAATTTGAGGAACCAGTTAAAGAGGCCACCAAGTGCACAGTGTGGGAATTCCAGGTTACAGACTATATATAAAATATTTATTTAAAAGTACAGATTCTCAAAAACCCAAGAGCATGATTCCAAAGAAAAAGGGAGAAAAGATTGGTAATCTAATTGGGGAAGTAAATAACATGTGTTTCAGTGCTACCAAAAGACAGTTATGAGCTAGAAAAAGTTCGACGCTTAAAGGTTTCTGCATGCAATCTGTCCAGTAGATAGTACATGTGAAATGTTACTCTGGTGATCATCCGATTTAATTGTTAAAGTACATATGTATTTTTAAACAGCAATATGTTGTAAATAAATATATAATAGATGAAGGCCATAGGGTTAAGCTGTGCTATTAGTAAATGAAAAGATGTTCCATAGGGAATGGGTCCCAGGGGGACGTGGCACGAGCCGGTGTCCCCTTGGGAGAGTTCGCGCGGTGGAACGGTCCACGTGTCGCGATTGGGCAGGTGCGAGAAAAGGGAGGGCTTATTGTGGTTTGCACAAGGCAGGAGGGGCTGTTGTCTGTGGTGAGGAGGAGAGGAGTGGCGCAGCTTCGTTTGGGCGCCGCGCTGTTCTTTCCTGTCAGCTGAGGTGCTATTCTGCGAGTGCCGTGCAGTCTTGCTGAAGTCGGAGCTGAGGAGTGTACCAACATGACGGAAGACGCCATTGCCAGGGAGGCTGTCAGAGCTTTGTTGGCGGTAGGGAGAGGTGATTTACTGCGTCCTGGAGCCTCTTTGGAATGCGCTGATGGAGCGAAGCGCCCGAGGCGTGTGGCGGCAAGAGGGGTGAGTCAGGCAGTTGTTGCGTGTTTGCCGCAGTCCAGCCGCCCCCCCTTGACAGTGATTAATGCCCCGGTCTCCAATATATCGGTTCGTCGAGCACGCTCCTCCAGAAGGAGTTTTCGAGGGAAAAGGGCACCGCTGCGCTCTGCCTCTGCCCCAGGTGTGTTGAGGGGACACTCTGGAATTTCAGTGCCAAAGATAATTAAAAGGGTTGGGAAGAGGGGCGGCAAAGGCAGCGCCAGTGTCGTGGAGGGCTCCCAGCAGTTGGATATCAGTGAGGGAGCATTGGTTAATGACTGTTCAGCAGGAGTCAGAGACAGTAACAGGTCGTCAGAAGTGTCATTACTTCATTAGGAGGCAGCATTTACAGGCATGATACCCCCAAGGGTCTATGCAATACATAGTGACTTTTCCAACATTGATATGGCACCGGCTGTATGGGTTGGTGGTCGCGGCAGTGAGTTAGTGGACTATCCCACTGACAGTGATGATGAGGAGGTGGGGCAGTTGGAGTCTTTAGAGACCTTTGATACATTGCGACTGGGCCCAGTTTCACTAGACAATAGGGAGTATCAGCAAGGTGATGTTCTTGGTCAAACAGTGTTGCTGCCTCAAGCTAGAGGTCCACCAAGATCACATGTTGCAGTTGACCAGCCGCAGGATGACGTTGAGGAGCTATTTTTCACAGACACGTTCACAGAAGAGGAAGGTTTTTTGGACAAAAGGTGTGAGGCGGGGTCTTTGAGGGTGGGAGGTCAGAGCTCACTTATGTCTAGTAGCTCGGGCAGTGAGGTGTTGGCGGTATTTCCAGAACCTAGGCAGCTGCCGCATCACCCGCAATTAGATTTTGACTCTGCTTTGGGCCCACAGCAGGGTCAATGGGTGTGGGTTGAACACTCGCACATGTCCAGCAAAGAGGTGCCTGGTGTACGGAAGGATCAGGTAGTGGGTAAGTTTATGGCGGTTCCTGGCTGGAGCGGAGAGGAATTGTTAGCGGACTCTGGGTTCAATTCTGTTTCTCAGGGTTCTTTAGCAGATAAGGCGAAGCAAGGTGCTTTTGGTAAGTCAAAGTATACCCGAGGCGGATCTTTTGCGGATTTTGGGGCATCGGCCGGGTGCTCTCAAAAGAGTCCTGTGACCTCGTGGGAGACTTATGATGGGGGTATTGGAGATGGAGAAATGTCAGGTACAAGTGTTGATGAGAGCAATTTCAATTTGGGGAAAAATGTGGCATATCATGGTCATGTCAATGAGAATGTGGATACTAATTTTGAATATGTGGATCAAGATGCGGCTCCTGTTTTGGTTAATCAGGAGTTGGGTAGCGGGGGAAGGGGTCATTTCACGTCTGCTAGTTTTTTACAGAGATCTGGAGCAGATTTCTTAACAGCTGCAAGGCGACGTGGCGACATCATGGGCGTGATGATCCGAAAGAATTCCAAAAACGGGCTACGCAGCTACCTTCAGGTGAGAACAGTTGGTGGGCTGCTTGGTCTCGTCCTTTGCTGAGCGGCAATGTTGGTGTTCCTGGGAGTGGGGTTGCGGGGGTGTTTCAGGTTGTTTTGGTAGCAGAGAATTTTCCTCAAGTTCCTACACAGTTAAGTGCAGTGCCACAAACTGCTGGGGTGCCATTAGTTAATTTCAGTCCAGTTATGAATGTGGCTGCTAAACAACAGAGCGTTGTTTCGGGTTCTGGTAGGACGAAACTGCCTTATATGGGTTTGGCTATGCCGTTGGGCACACATCTCTCCGACAGGACTAGGCACAAAATTTGGAACCACAAGTTTGTGGATGTTTTTAGACTATTGCACAGAGATCTGCAGGCCAAAGAAGGCTCGAAAGAAGAGGAGTTAGAATTGTCCCACCGCCCTAGGGTCCCCAAAAACATCGAAAACTGGACGGCTGCCTTTCTCATTTACGCGAGTGTGTACTGTGAGAGGCATCCGGAGCGGGCGGTGGCGCTATTTAAATATATTGACATTATTAGGAGGGCACACTTGCAGGTGGGTGGATGTGCCTGGCTTAACTATGATGAGGAGTTTAGGGCCAGGTTAAGTATTTACAATATTCACAAACCAAGACCTAGACCGAACAGGCATAGAACATTCAATCAATTAATGGTGTACCATCAACTGCAAACATTTTTGCACACTACTCCTCTCTTTTAATTGCTGAGGTAGGAGGTACACCCAAATTATGCGCTAGTTAAAAAACAACTGCCCAATCCCTTGAAAAACATAAACCAGGTGTGAGGCAACAAATAACACACACCTATGTGCCTAAATAGGTAAATGGAGAAAAGTAGAAAAAAGTGTGTGTGAGCGAGATGGCGCCTCACGGGCGAACCACCAACGGGAACCTGGCAGGTACTCATCAGGATTGCCCTGATCTCATCATTGGCGCCATCAATCTCAAAAGAAAGGATGGTGTCCACAAAACAAACAAAACAGTGTTTGTGAGGGAATGCAGTGTGTAGGAGTAACAAACAAACACAAAAACGTGTCAAAAGACAAATACGTAAAAGACCACAAGCAACACGGAACTTAGCTTCATTCTGTCACTTTTGTGTTGGTTGTGGGATGTTAAAAAAGTGAGAATGGCTAATACCTATCTAGCCATACTCCACTTGCCGACATGTTTCATTGCCACTTCCATTTCGGGCAATTTCTTCAGGGCATCACACATTTTTAAGCCACTGCATGAGGACAATTGTTGTCTTCACAACTGAAATACAAATAAAAACACACACATGTAGTTTGTCATCCTTTCATGTATAGAAGCCAAACGGTAGGAGGCTTAAAAAAATGTGAGGTGTCCCAAACCACACACAACATCCAGCTATTTACCCTCAATCGACCACGTTGGCTCATACCAGTCGAGAGGTCCAAACCATAATAGGTTTCAGGGTGACTCCAGGTGTGAGTCACTCTTCTTTCCGCAATTTTGCTATGAAAAATAGAGCATATGTGGTATTAATCTCTATCTATCTCTAGTTGTAACACACCTTAAGATGTTGTGAGCCCTTACAGCACCCTATATTCTACCACTATGACATTGTCAAAGTTTGGAGGAAACAGGGGGCCATTTGGATGTAGGTGATGTCACGTAAAAACCCAGTTCAGCAATCAACCACAGAGCTTTCTAAGACGTAAAGACTCTGTTCGATGGCGTTTCCCTGGGGTGCATCATAAAAACACAACTACGGTGACGGTCCCACTGGGCCACTATGCACAGTATTTTTCACCCTGTAAAGATTCAAACAACCACGTACTCAAAAATACAGAGTCTCTTTAGAATTAGTATTGCTAGGTCACAATTAGTATATCGCGATATCACAATGCGATACAAAACATTTGGGGCCATTGTTTTGGAATATTTCGCATATCGCACTGCAAAGTCATGCGGGGTTACTGATAACTTGAGAGCCTCGCCACACCATTCCAACCATTTGGCAATTCACGGGGCCCAGAGACCCAAACGATATGCATCTTACCGGTAAAAGAGAAGAAACCAGGGTTGACTCAGCACACGCGAACGCCGGGAACCAAATCCTCTGGCTAGAATTAGTTCCTGGGCATTGTACAGACACTCGCGAGGTATCGCGAGAGCACGGGTCCGCCATATTGGAAATGGTAAAGACCCATACAGCGAAAGGGAGAAAACGGAAGAAACCAGGGTCGTGACTAAAGGCTCACAGCCTGCTTCGCAGCGCACAAAGCGAACACCAATGCGGTCACAATTACACCGCATATAAGGGGTCACAAATCCATTTCAATAAACAGTCACTGGGCAATGGAAATGAAACCGCGTAATGTGAAACCCAATCTATTAAAGAAAGGACAACAGGTCTCAAAATAAAAGAGGGTCTCTAATTCAATTACAGTGATAAAAAGCAAACAATGCAGATATGTACCTCTTGTAATAAAGAAATAGAAGGGAGGTGTTGCTTAATCCACTTTATTAACAGAATTTTTTTTAGAAATCTAATGGTACATACGGATTTCTGCTAATACACTCAAATATAGTGCCAATAAGTCTGTCGGACCAGTAAGATGAGAGGTAAGGTCCAATGTGTAACACAAAATACCAGAGGGTGCTGAGCTGTTATAATTGTGTTAACAGAGGGAGACTATATTTCAATGTGAAGATTAAGAGAATTGGTGGAACTCAATGCACCTTGTTCCATTCCAAAAGTTCATTAAGACCTATCCTTTCGCATTTTTCTTGATAGATCCATCTGGCTTCCTTGGTGGTAAGCAGCCGCTCTACCATTCCAGAGTCGCCTGTAACTTTCTCTAGCACTACCCACTTGAAAGAGTGTTTGTTGGTCTGGCAGTGTTGAACCAATTTGGTGGTAAGTTTCCCTGCCCTGATTGTGCTGAGATGTTCTTGTATCCGCCTTTTAATTTTTCAGGTGGTAAGTCCAATGTACTGTAAAACACATTCACACTCAAGCCTGTATACCACATTAGTGGTGTTGCAATTGCTGAACTGGATTAAAAACCATTCTGTACCTGATTGCAAAGTGACCACTGTCGTCTTAGATGTTAATGGACAGACGGAACACCCACCACAGGGAAAATGTCTGTTAGGGACAGTGCTGTTTTTGGACGCATTTGTGACCTGTGCCCTGGTGTGGACTAGCTTATCCTTAAGGTTGCTTGAACGCTTAAAGGCAAACCTAGGCGGTGACATTTTGAAATCACCGCTAGACAATAAGGACCAGTGCTTGCGTATAGATTGCCTTATTTTTGTGGCTAATGGATCAAAGGTCATAACCACAGGCAGACAGTCACTTTTTACTTTTTGATTAACCTCAAGAAGGGCACTCCTAGGTGTATTCAGTGCTCGTTTCTTAGCTTGTTTTATAATATTGACAGGGTAATTCCTTTTTTCAAATTTCTCACATAAGGCTTGTGCCTGATCCCTGTACATGTCCGTGGTAGAACAGTTTCTATGGTATCTGAAAAACTGCCCCACCGGCAGGTTGTCCCTCAAGGCCCTCGGATGGTATGAGTCATACGCCAAAAGAGAATTCCTGTCGGTGGGTTTGTGATGAACACTAGTCACAAGGCCACCGTCCTTGGCTGCAATGTCCAAATCAAGATACACTGCCGATTCCCGACTGTAGGACCATGTAAATTGCAGATATTGGTCTTGTACATTAAGCCAGTTGAAAAATTCTAGGAGTTTTGCTTCGTCTCCAGCCCAGACACAGAGCACGTCGTCTATATATCTCCTCCAGAGATGGACATGGTATCTGAAGGGATTGGTGGAAGGATAGACGACGTGCTCCTCAAACTGGCCCACGTAGATACAGGCCAGACTGGGTGCCATAGTGGCCCCCATTGAAGTACCTGTAGTCTGCAGGACTCTAAGCTCCTTGTTTTTAACTGTAGCGTGTACGGCGGCTCAGCGGTGAGAGCTTTTTTCTTGTCCTAAACATTCCCTTGATTTTACACGTCATTCCTTTCCTCCTTTTTGTGGGTGTCCCACCACAGTCTACATCCAGTGGATAACCTATCCAGACTATGGACAAAAATTGTCTAGCATTCACAGCTGATCAGATAGCCGCAATTTTAGCAGGACCTTCACTACTCTCTGATTCTCCTTTCTTAGGGAATACAACAGTTAGAGAGAAATGGGAAAAGCTTAGCTATCTCAAAAAGAAACAAGTTAGGATTGCCCTCCATGGGGCAATAATGTCTGAATACTATACATCAGGAGCCTCACCAGCAAGTCTCCTAGTGAGAATAGAACCTAGGATTTTTCTGGACGATAAAAAGTTCAGGTTAGACTGGAACTATATAGCCAACAAATGCACCAGGGATTGGCTAATACTCATTATTAGCACAGCTCAACGATTGAGTGAGGAACTCTTGAAAGAAATTTTAGAACTGGAAGAAAGTATTAGTCGGGATAACACTCTCACTAACGCTAAAGAACATCTCTCCAAAATACAAAACGACCTGAACGAATACAAGAGTTACATGATCAACCAGAAAATTAAGGGACTCCAAAGAAATCTTGAAAGATACTCTCACGAATGGGCATTCCCCTACGTTAATGACACATACTATCAGTCAGGGCCAGAACAAGTTAATCAAAGTGGGCCACGTAGAGGGCGGGGTGGCAGACGACAACAAAGACGCACCCCTGCGAACTGGACATTCGACAATACATCCAGTGAGGACGAACAATATAGGCCCCAAACCAATAGAGTGAGATTTAATCCCCAGCAACAAAACAACGCTGACCTAGGGGTACTGTTACGCTCTTGTTTGGGCCAGGGGGCCAACAGGGGGGGAGGACAAGCAGGAAAGGGAAGAGGCAGTGGCAATCGACACCCACCTCAATGGCAGGTATTCTCCCCACGACAAACCCGGAGCAGGGGCAATCAACCCCTATAAACAACATAGTGGTAAATTTGTCAAACCATACCCTGTCTGAAAGTGAACTAAGAGTGCTTAACAAAGGTTTAGGCTTTGTCCCGACACCTACCCATGACTCTTTTAAATGTAGAGTAGAGTTTTTTTAAACGGTCCGAAAGATTAAACTGAAAAAATTCTTTGCGAATCAACCACAGGAAGACCAAAGAGGGTTCAAGACTAACTTAAGGAAACCTTCTACTTTTGTACCCCCGGGTGGGTCTTAGGGCCCTGAAATTGCGTTTTTTGAGTCTAGAGTTCTTCAAGACATAGAACTGCTAGAAACCAAACAAATGAGTACCAACCATAAGAACATGTCTAGATTGGATTGGGAAGCTGTGAAGAGTTTGCAGAACAACAGTGATTTGACCATAAAAAGCGCAGCTAAAGGGGGGAGCGGCAGTTGTGCTTAACACATGTGATTACGAAACAGAGGTCTACCGCCTACTCGACGTCCGCGCAAATTACCAGCCATTAAACAAAGATCCTACCCCTGAATTACTTACCATCATAAAAAGAATGGTAGGAGAGGCTAAAGAAAAGAATTGGATCTTGGTGAAAGAAGCAGAGTTTCTGGTGAATATCAGCCCCAGAACTCCTGCATTCTACATCCTTCCAAAAATTCATAAGCCTGCCCGGCCCCCGCCGGACAGGCCTATTGTGTCTGGGATACAGTCTGTCCTGGAACCATTATCGCAATTCGCGGATTACTTTCTACGCGAATCTGTTGTTTCACAGCAATCTTTTGTCAAGGACACCATGGACATTTTAAATGTCATCAAGGATATGTCTTTTGATCCGTACACCGAGATATTGGTAACAATAGACATTGAGTCTTTGTATTCCTGCATCCCTCAGGACGCTACGCTTGTGGCAGCAGCGCGCGCCCTGAGGTCGCAGGAATGGTTCTATAATGCACCACAAACTTTTTTTTTACAGTGCATTGAGTTAGCCCTTACTAGAAACTTCTTCAGTCACAAGGATAAGATGTTCCTGCAGACTACAGGTACTTCAATGGGGGCCACTATGGCACCCAGTCTGGCCTGTATCTATGTGGGCCAGTTCGAGGAGCACGTCGTCTATCCTTCCACCAATCCCTTCAGAGACCATGTCCGTCTCTGGAGGAGATATATAGACGACGTGCTCTGTGTCTGGGCTGGAGACGAAGCAAGACTCCTAGAATTTTTCAACTGGCTTAATGTACAAGACCAATGTCTGCGATTTACGTGGTCCTACAGTCGGGAATCAGCAGTGTATCTTGATTTGGACATTGCAGCCAAGGACGGTGGCCTTGTGACTAGTGTTCATCACAAACCCACGACAGGAATTCTCTTTTGGCGTATGACTCATACCATCCGAGGGCCTTGAGAGACAACCTGCCGGTGCGGCAGTTTCTCAGATACCGTAAAAACTGTTCTACCACGGACATATACAGGGATCAGGCACAAGCCTTATGTGAGAAATTTGAAAAAAGGAATTACCCTGTCAAGATGATAAAACAAGCTAAGAAACGAGCACTGAATACACCTAGGAGTGCCCTTCTTGAGGTTAATCAAAAAGAAAAAAGTGACTGTCTGCCTGTGGTTATGACCTTTGATCCATTAGCCACGAAAATAAGGCAATATATACGCAAGCACTGGTCCTTATTGTCTAGCGGTGATTTCAAAATGCCACCGCCTAGGTTTGCCTTTAAGCGTTCAAGCAACCTTAAGGATAAGCTAGTCCACTCCAGGGCACAGGTCACAAATGCGTCCAAAAACAGCACAGTCCCTAACGGACATTTTCCCTGTGGTGGGTGTTCTGTCTGTCCATTAACATCTAAGACGACAGTGGTCACTTTGCAATCAGGTACAGAATGGTTTTTAATCCAGTTCAGCATTTGCAACACCACTAATGTAGTATACAGGCTTGAGTGCGTATGTGGTTTACAGTACATTGGACTTACCAACCGAAAAATTAAAACGCGGATACAACAACATCTCAGCACAATCAGGGCAGGGAAACTTACCACCAAATTGGTTCAACACTGCCATACCAACAAACACTCTTTCAAGTGGGTAGTGCTAGAGAAAGTTACAGGCGACTCTGGAATGGTAGAGCGGCTGCTTACCACCAAGGAAGCCAGATGGATCTATCAAGAAAAATGCGAAAGGATAGGTCTTAATGAACTTTTGGAATGGAACAAGGTGCATTGAGTTCCACCAATTCTCTTAATCTTCACATTGAGATATAGTCTCCCTCTGTTAACACAATTGTAACAGCTCAGCACCCTCTGGTATTTTGTGTTACACATTGGACCTTACCTCTCATCTTACTGGTCCGACAGACTTATTGGCACTATATTTGAGTGTATTAACAGAAATCCGTATGTACCATTAGATTTCTAAAAGATTTTCTGTTAATAAAGTGGATTAAGCAACACCTCCCTTCTATTTCTTTATTAGACGAGAGAC
This sequence comes from Lissotriton vulgaris, assembly GCF_964263255.1. Classification (NCBI taxonomy): domain Eukaryota; kingdom Metazoa; phylum Chordata; class Amphibia; order Caudata; family Salamandridae; genus Lissotriton; species Lissotriton vulgaris. The sequence continues at coordinate 626,883,631 of NC_141691.1, read as the reverse complement.
ATATCTGCATTGTTTGCTTTTTATCGCTGTAATCGAATTAGAGACCCTCTTTTATTTTGGGGCCTGTTGTCCTTTCTTTAATAGATTGGGTTTCACATTACGCGGTTTCATTTCCATTGCCCAGTGACTGTTTATTGAAATGGATTTGTGACCCTTTATATGCGGTGTAATTGTGACTGCATTGGTGTTCGCTTTGTGCGCTGCGAAGCAGGCTGTGAGCCTTTAGTCACGACCCTGGTTTCTTCTGTTTTCTCCCTTTCGTTGTATGGGTCTTTACCCGTTCCAATATGGCGGACCCGTGGTCTCGCGATACCTCGCGAGTGTCTGTACAACGCCCAGGAACTACTTCTAGCCAGAGGAGCTGGTTCCCGGCGTTCGCGTGTGCTGAGTCAACGCTGGTTTCTTCTCTTTTACCGGTAAGATGCATATCGTTCGAGTCTCTGGGCCCCTTGAATTGCCAAATGGTTGGAATGGTGTGGCGAGGCTCTCAAGTTATCAGTAACCCCGCATGACTTTGCAGTGCGATATGCAAAATATTCCAAAACAATGGCCCCAAATGTTTTGTATCGCATTGTGATACCACGATATAGTAATTGTGGCCTAACGATACTAATTCTAAAGAGTCTCTGTATTTTTGAGTACGTGGTTGTTTGAATCTTTACAGGGTGAAAAAATCTGTGCATAGTGGCCCAGTGGGACAGTCACCGTAGTTGTGTTTTTATGATGCAGCACAGTGAAACGCCATCTGACAGAGTCTTTACGTCTTAGAAAGCTCTGTGGTTGATTGCTGAACTGGGTTTTTACGTGACATCACCTACATCCAAATGGCCCCCTATTTCCTCCAAACTTTGACAATGTCATAGTGGTAGAATATAGGGTGCTGTAAGTGCTCACAACATCTTAAGGTGTGTTACAACTAGAGATAGATAGAGAATAATACCACATATGCTCTATTTTTCATAGCAAAATTGTGGAAAGAAGAGTGACTCACACCTGGAGTCACCATGAAACCTATTATGGTTTGGACCTCTCGACTGGTATGATCCAACGTGGTCGATTGAGGGTAAATAGCTGGATGTTGTGTGTGGTTTGGGACACCTCACATTTTTTGAAGCCTCCTACCGTTTGGCTTCTATACATGAAAGAATGACAAACTACATGTGTGTGTTTTTATTTGTATTTCAGTTGTGAAGAAAGCGATTGTCCTCATGCAGTGGCTTAAAAATCTGTGATGCCCTGAAGAAATTGCCCGAAATGGAAGTGGCAATGAAACATGTCGGCAAGTGGAGTATGGCTAGATAGGTATTAGCCATTCTCACTTTTTAAACATCCCACGACCAACACGAAAGTGACAGAATAAAGCTAAGTTCCGTGTTGCTTGTGGTCTTTTACGTATTTGTCTTTTGACACGTTTTTGTGTTTGTTTGTTGCTCCTACACACTGCATTCCCTCACAAACACTGTTTTGTTTGTTTTGTGGACACCATCCTTTCTTTTGAGCTTGATGGCGCCAATGGTGAGATCAGGGCAATCCTGGTGGTAACCTGCCAGGTTCCCGTTGGTGGTTCGCCCGTGAGGCGCCATCTCGCTCACACACACTTTTTTCTACTTTTCTCCATTTACCTATTTAGGCACATAGGTGTGTGTTATTTGTTACCTCACAACTGGTTTATATTTTTCAAGGGATTGGGCAGTTGTTTTTTAACTATGGCATAATTTGGGTGTACCTCCTACCTCAGCAATTAAAAGAGAGGAGTAGTGTGCAAAAAGGTTTGCATTTCATGGTACACCATTAATTGATTGAATGTTCTATGCCTGTTCGGCCTAGGTCTTGGTTTGTGAATATATATTTGAGTGGAGGGCGACCTATGACCGTTTTTCCCTCTAAGCTCCTTGTTGTTAACTGTAAGTATTTACAATGACAAGCCTTGGGGTGAAGTAGACCAAGAGCTGTGGCTGCAATGGATGTCTGTTCATCAGACATCAATGACCATCCATACAGCAATTGGCCTCCCCATCACTTATCGGCCCTTTCTACAGTGTCCACTCCAATGGGGGCGGGTGGGGTTGGCAGAGCACAGTTGCCGGCAACGGGAGCCTGTTGGAATTTGAACCGTGGTTCTTGTATCCGACAATATTGCAAATTCAAGCTCGAGTGTTTGGAGTGTGGGGGGAGACACCCCATTTCACAGTGCTTTCCCAGCCAGCAATTTGGAGACCATGGGAGGGGGCAGAGAGGCAGGGGGGCCAGTGCATCTGTTGTCCCAAAAGGCGCCTTCCCCAGTTAGACTACAGGCTATGTTGCAGTATTTGGATGAGCACACGGATGTGGAAGCCGCCTCTAAGTTGTTTTGGAGTTTTAAACTAAGTGTTCGCATTGGTTACCAAGGCCCTCTTGGGCTGCTATGGGAATTCACAAGGACATATTATCAAGGCCATTATCGCCGCTTTAGCGGCAGTTTCCTGTTGATAAAGCGGTGATAATTTTATCACCTGTGCTTGATAATATGCCCCTAAGTTTGTCGACTTATTTCTGTTCGGTAGTAGACGGATGGTCCTGGGGAAGTCCCTTGTACTGGCGGCGCGGCAAAGTAGCAGCGTTATACTCTGGCTCCATCTTTAAATAGTAAAGGGACTGGTAATAGTCACCATCTTATAGTGTGAAAACTATAATGATAGACAAAGAATACATATTCAATGTTGTACCTCTGTCCGATCAGCCAAATAATTCTGCAGAACCCCGTATAGGGGTGGTCATGGCGTAATTTACGTATTCACCACTCCGCGGTAAAATGTAAAATCAGTAAAAGACAGAGTGAGTGCCTGGGCTCCGTCAAATTTGGACGAGAACCTAAGTAAATGACATGAGTTAGGAGAAAGTACTATCCAAAGTCGGTAAAAGGATCTGATGACTAGCATAGGTATTAACAGGCATAGGGGATAGGCAGGATGAGCCAGGTTAGTTGAGCGAGCTAGAGCGTAAGGCTGATCTCTTACTTATTTAATGTCTCGCTGCAGGGGCCATCTTTATTGTACTGGTGGCAAGAAATGCCAACCAAAGAATTTAAAAAGAAAGGAGCGATGATGCCCCATAGATTTGGGGGAAAATAATTGGGGAAGTAAAAGGGGAGTTGTAAAGAAAGTAGAGATAAATCATACTCATAAAGATGAAAAAACAGGCTGAGGCTATATTAATACATTGAAGGTGGAGTTGAAAAAATTGACAAAAAGATAAGATACACGCCAGATCCTTCTACATAATGATGCATTGGTTGTACAGTTGCATGAGCTAATTCTAGGCTGCACATTTAAAAGCAGAAAAAAGATTTGTGGACCAGGAACTAAAACAGGCGTAACGGAGGCTACATATTCAATGGCTTTAGGGAAATGGCAATTAATCAGCACGACAGTGGTAGCAAAACAGTCTACAAACGAGATGTCGGGTGGATGACAGACTCTCTTGGGATTACCGGGTGATTGTATTAGAGCCATTGGGGCCACTAATTATCCTTATTCAGACCTTTAGCCACAGTTTCAAAACGGATTATTAAGTCACTTTCCTGTTGACGTAATCTGTGTTCAAGATTGCCTCCTCTCGCATTTTGTTTTAACTTTTTGAGGGCACAAACAGGAAAGGTGCTTTGATGTGGATGATTTTTCTCAAAATGTTCAACTGATGGCTGACGTTCGTCATTCTTATGGATGTTCCGGTCGTGCTCCTGGATCCAAATTATTAGCAGACGGGTTGTGCTACCTATGTAGTGTTGATCGCAAGGACAGGAAATTAGGTAGATGACATTTGTGCTCTCACAATTGATGAAGTCTGAGATTTGAAAGGAGTGATCGTTCACATTTACATCCTTAGTTTTGGAACCAACTAGTTTGCTTATCGAGCATTTGGAGCTGGTGTAGAAACCATTTGGTCATTGCAAAAAGAATTTAGGATCTTTTTTGTTTTGAAAAAGGAAGGACAAAGTCAATTTCTGAGATTTTTGCTTTTGTGGTGAGTCTTTGAGGGCATCTCAAATGGTTGGATTTTTTATCATAATATTCCAATGTTTTTTGAGAGCCTTACTTACATGCTGTTGTCCATTATTGGTTTGCGTCAAAACCGGATATTTTGTATATGGTCTTTGGGATGGCTATTTTGTAGAAGAAAGTTGCAATATGTTTGAGCAAAGAAGTGTCTTGTGTTTTTAATTTATCTTGATCGTATTGTCTTTGGCTCAGTCATTCAGCAATCTCCATAGATTTTTTGTTGTATTCCTCATGTGAGCTGCAATTGATGTGTGCTCGACGGTGTACTCCTGATGGGATATTGGCAATTGTATAATGAGGATGGCTGCTAGAAGCATGAAGAATGGAATTTGCAGCTGTGGTTTTTCTATGGATTTTGGTTTGTAGTGTATTATGTTCGATGTAGAGAGTAAGGTCCAGAAATTCTATTTCTTTCTTCAAAATGGTGTAGGTTATTTCTATACCTCACTTCTTTGGGGTTAGAGTGTGGATAAAGTGTTTTTAGAAGGGCTTCCATGCCTTGCCATATGAGTAACATATCATCGATATATATGCCCCAGAAAACAAAGTTGCTGGAGAGGCTGTTGTGGTGATGGTACATGCTCATCTCTTTCTGCATTGCTACAAAAATGAGGCTGGTAAGGTCCAGTGCATTGAGTTAATCTCCTCCACCTAATTAAATCAAATTGGGCAACAACATCCAGGAATAGGATCCCTGGACCAACTTCCTTCACCCTGGGAACACATCCATTGCACAACATGCCAGCATGTTCCATTCTATACTCCAGGCATTCACATGGGTAGGAACAACAGGAGTGAACCCTGAGACCTGGTTGAGATCTGGGTGAAGAAGTAGAAACAAGCAACAATGTCTCAACCAGTATTATTAGGAGGACAGTTTATAAAGCATAGACAAAACATTGCTAGAAAGGAAGGTAGAGGAATATATAAATTACTACAATACTGATAATCCATATCTATACATATAAACCCAAAACATGCAATCCCAACTTAATTCACAGACGCACGCATTTGAGTGACCACATAAGTAGATGCGCCAAACGAACCATATTTATTCACAAGCCATTTATTATTTGGGTAACAAATCATTTGAAAAATTTGAATAGGAAGGCAAAAAGCAAGGAGAAGTAACAGGGGTCTTGCGGCAGGCAGACTCCTGTTGTGGAAGCCTGGGTCGGGACCCCGATCCATAGCAGGCCGTCAGGAAGTGCGGCTGGTTGGAGGCATTTGGAGGGCCAAAACTGAAAGAAAGGTGGACCGGTATCAGGGGAACCGAGTTGTGAGTAGCCCTGTGGTGACAGATCTGGGTGAGAGAAAAACTTTAATTAAGGGCGAGCCGACTTAGCAATGACGGGTGAGGTCTGGCGGTTAGTAGAAGCCTGTTGTGACTACCTTGGTCGGAACCCGGATCCACAGGGGGCCATCAGAGGGAGTGGCTTGTGAGGGACGGCCAGGAGGCCCGAACTGTAGGAGAAAGGCCGGAGTCAGGGTAATTGCGTGTCCGGGGGGGCTGCCCTGGAGCGAGGCAAGGAGACGGCAAAAACCCAGTTCAATTGGGCAGGACTTAGCAGAGGCGGCTGAGTCCAGTGGGGGTCTGTAGCAAGACAGGAATCATTCTGCGTAGATCCTGGTCCGGGTCCCCGATTTTCAGGTAGCTGTTGTGAAGTGATCAGCTTGGATTCAATCGCTAAATCTGGCGCGGCACCGGAGTGTTTAAGGAAGACAGGGGAGGGGACGGGGCCGGAGGGTGGATACACAGCTAGAGAGGGGCCAGGCTTGGTGTACAGCTGGTGAGAGGCTGGACAGGGTGAGTGCTGGCAGTACGAAAGAGGAGAGGATGAGAAAAAAGAAATGGATAAAGGTGCTGGCAGTACGAAAGAGGAGAGGATGAGAAAAAAGAAATGGATAAAGGTGCAGAGTGCAGACAGTGCACCTAGAAGGACAATGATTCAAGAGCATGGTAATAAGCATTGCTACAGAGCAAAGAAGTACAAGACAGTTAGGTTGATAATTCATGTGATTGGAATAGCTTCATTAAATGCAACAATTCGGGAGCAAAAACATGTTTTTCAAAAACAACATAACTATATACAGGCATGCAGGTGGGCAAAGCAGACTAGCAGGTCCATACCCATAGCCCAAGGGTCGGCATGGTTATTAACATATTTCGGGCCCACACGGACTTAATTCATATGGTCGTGAACATCACAACAAACAGGGAACACGGGGTCAGAAGGGATATCAGGTCAAAGAATATCAAGATTTAAATATCTCCAAGTTTTGAGCTGGTTTCAAGCTTCTAGTACAAAAGTTGGAGGCTATAACGAATTAGAGGAGAAAGTTGTCAAGGAGACCGCACTCTGATATTGGTTCATGGTGGACATGGAGGACGGGAACTTCAGCCTTCCTGATGAACTTTGGGGCGGATGCTTGCTGTCAACTGCGCTTGAAGATCAATGGCAAGTATCTATGCGTACTTTATACAAAATAGTAAAACCTGCATACCTGAGAAGGAATCATCTTTTCACCGTTCACAGGGCCTATTGGTCTCCTCGGAGGCTATTAAATTTTGGTTGAGGAGGTGATGTGGCGTGTCCAAAGTGCGGCAGCATGAGGGAAGACGACCTCCATATGTTTTTTCTTTGTCCAAAGATCCAGCCCTTTTGGATGGCTGTGAGTAAAGCGCTATCTGATTCCTTGATGCTACAAGTTAAGGTAAGCGCTTTACTAGTTATTTTTGGATTGATGGACTCTGAGAGTGTAAGCAATAAGAATCATCTAAATTTGTTATTCCATGCGATTTTACTGGCCCGCAGGGAAATCTGTAAATTGTGGCTTTCACCGATTCCTCCAAGTTATGAAGGTTGGCTATCATCTGTAAGAAATGTGGCAAAGCTAGGTTGCGCAATTAAGGGACGTAGTAGACAGGAATTTTGGGCACCTATTATGAATTGTTGAAAGCACAGTTATTTAGTTTAGGTGTCCTATGATTAAGCCCCTTTTTCCGCCTCGGCTGATAGTACCTTCCTTCATGGTGATGGTTTTATTTCTTCACCAGGTTGGTGTATGTATTGGGCTTGGTACAGTGTGATTGGTGGCTCCAGGGCGCCCTACAGCTACTCCACCGTCGGGGACTCATGTCAGCAAATGAGGTTATGGACATTTTGGCTAGAGAGAAAAGCGAAATGGTACGATAGAGGCAAATGAGGACACAAAAAGAAAAAAAAAGATTTAAAAAAAAAAAAATAGTGTTCAACACTTGATTAACTGAGTTGCATCTGGTGATCCCTTAGCATTCACTTCTATTAATTAGAAGCTAAAGATTACCACCCCTGGCCGGTAGTGTGGGTTGTTCTATGACCAGCCATGTCATATCTAGTTTAATGTTTTACTTTTGTACACCATGGGACACCTAAGGGTCGGTCATGACCTTACAGTGGATGCGGCGGTTATGCTGGATTATCTGCTGTTCAACCATTTGTATGGTTTGGCCAATGTAGGCCAGCCAGCAAGGGCAACATATGACATAAATCACGTTAGATGATCGGCAGTTGGTGAAAGTCTTCAATTTGTTGGTCATGTTGTTGGTTGTGTATTCTTTCGTGTTCACTGTAAGGCTGCAGACAACACAATTTTGGTATCTGTAGTGTCAAATGATAGGTGGGAGCCCCCACGCAGAGGTAACTGATTCCTGGAGGTTGGGTTTCGTGGGCAATGTGATGGGATGGACTAGATGGTTAGAGAGATTGTTGCCTCTTTTGTATGAAAACAAAGGTGGTTCCTGGAAGGGTTCAAGAGTGCTAAGTATGGTTGCGAGGATGGACCCTGTAGACGTTGAAGAGCGTTGTTCTGAGGGAGGATCCTTGGGGTACTCTGCATCTGATCTCTGTAGGTTCAGAGAGGAAGGGTGGGAGTCTTATTCTTTGCGTTCTGCATGAGAGGAAGGATTGAATCCAGTCTAAGGCAGTTCCCTGGATGCCAGCGTCATTGAGTCTGGCAGCTAGTGTGCGGTGGAAGACAGTGTCGAAAGCTGCTGAAAGGTCTAGAAGGATGACAGCTGCTGAGTGACCTTGGTCAAGGAGGGAGTGGATGTCGTTGGTGGGGCTATGAGGGCGGTCTCGGTGCTTTGCTTGCTGCGGAATCCTATTGAGAGGTGTTGAGGATGTTGTTGGTTTCTATGAAGTACGCTACCTGAATGTTGACTTTCTCGATTACTTTGGCGGCAAAGGGGAGAAGAGAGATGGGCCTGAGGTTCTTGAGGTTTGTCGGGTCTGTGGAGGGCTTCTTAAGGAGGTGTATGACTTCTGCGTGTTTCCAGTCGTCGGGGAATGTGGTGGTCTCGAGAGAGCAGTTGATTGTTTGTTGTGGTTCAGGTGCAATGGCGGTGGCGGCCATGTGGAAGATGTGCAGTGGGCAAGGGTCAGTGGGTGCTCTGGAGTGTTGGCAATAGCGATTGGATTCTAGGAGGTCCGTGGTGAACCAGGCGGCTTTCCCGTTGTGTCGTCTGGCGGATTTCTGGAGAGGGCAAGAGTGTTGGTGCAGCTGGCGATCCATCGGTGGAGGTTATTTGTTGCTGTGTTGGCGTCTGTTGTGGTAGGGGGAGGAGTGCAGCTGAGGCGGGGGTGAGGTGTTCTTCGGTGATTTTGCCACAGTTTCTGCTTGGTTGGCGTGGCGTGCGCTTTCGTGCCATGGGTTTTGAGATTGGGAAATGGACGCAGTGGTGGTCGGTCCAGAGCGGTTCCATGGTGTGACTGAAGCAAGTGCTGTTTCCTCCGGTGAAGATGGGGTCAAGAGTGTGTCCTGCCATGTGAGTGGGGGTGGAGACAAGTTGATTCAGTCCAATGTTGGTGAGGTTCTCTAGGAGGGCGGTGGTTTTGGGATTGGTGGGGTTGTATATGTGAATTTCAGGTCTCCGAGATGTATGTAGTCCATGGAGGCGAGGGTGTAGGGAGCGATGTAGTCTGCGATGGCGTTGGTGAACTGGGAGCGGGGTCCGGGCAGTCTGTAGGCGAGTGTTCCATAGACCATCTTTCTGGAGTTGGGTTGGCCAATGTGTTCCATGAGAGTTGAGGCATCATCCGAGTTGGTGGTTGTTAGTCGGAGGGAATTTTGTGGACGATGGCGAGACCTCCTTCGGGCGGTTGGGTGGTATTTCATCAGGATCTTGTATCCATCGGGGATGGCGGTTCCGGTGTCGGGTGCAGAGTTGCCATTGGTCCAGGCCTCTGTGAGGAAGGCGACGTTGGGCGAGTGAGTGTTGGGGAGGTTCAAGTAATCTACAGCATGTCTGTGCAGGGAACGCCCGTTGAGGAGGATGCAGCTCAGGAGCTTGTGAACGGTGGCATCCAGCGGGTTGGGGTGGCTGTCTGAGTGCAGTGGTGGGTGAAGGTGTGGCGGCATTGTCGGCAGGAGAACAGGCTTAAGAGTTGCTCGGCGTTGAGAACTGGCAGTTGTTGTCACATACAGGGTTTAGAGTCAGGAGAGTGCTGGAGTCGTAGTGCGGGGGTCAGGGAACAGGGTCCATGGCGCTTGTCACGGACGAGAGGAGACGGGCTTGCCTCTAGCACACCTTCGGTGTGCCAGTGGTGTGGCGGCACAACGGCTGCCATTAAGTAGGGGTCAGGGGAGGGAGAGCAGCTGGGAGGTGGGCGGCAGGAGCTGGAACATGCTGGGGGGTAGGTGTTGTAGGGGTAGGAGCAGCAGGAAAAGAAGGCAAACAGAGAAAAGGGCAACAAAGGGGGAAAAGTCACAAGAAAAAAGGCAAAAACAGAAAAAGGCTGACACCCACAGAGCGACCACAAGGGATGAGGTGCAGGGAGGAGCCTGCAGGTGGCGGAGGACCTCGAGCACCTACCTGGGTCACCAGAAGGGGCTGGAGGCAGTACGTTAATGACAGATCTGCGTGAGGGGAGAGCAGTTACCCTGACCAGGCGGTCAGAGGTCTTGCTCTCCTTGGTGCACAGTGGCCAATCAATAAGTATGGGTCGGGGAGGGTGAGCAACTGGGAGGCGGGAGCAGAAAAACACTTGGAGGGAGGGGCCGCCGGCGTAGCAGCGATGGGAGAAGAAGCAAGAAAAGGCAAGAAAACAGAGGCAATCAGAGAAAAAGGCAACAAAGAGAAAAAAGGCACAAGAAAAAAGACAAAAACAGAAAAACACAGAAAAGGCTGACACCCACAGAACGGACCAGCAGAAGAGCAGGTTCTTCCACTGGACCACCAAGGATGAGGCACAGCAGGAGCCTGCAGGTGGAGGAGGGCCTCAAACACCTACCTGGGTCACCAGAAGGCACTTGGGGCAGTTCCCTAACGATGGAGCTGAGTGAGCAGAGAGCAGTTACCCTGACCAGGGGTGCAGGTAAACATTGTCAACTGTCCCCATTATGATTGACTCCGTTTATTGACATTGGTATACCTCTATTACAACATGTGGTTTGGGCCGACTCATTAGCTGTGCTGATATGGTTTATTTTGCAATTAAGAATGGAAACGCCAAATTCCAGTGATTTGCACCAAACACAATGTAGAAGTTACCTGAGGATTAGTACATTCCAAGCCAGATTTGTGTTCAATGGACACACAACTTGGTAGTAGATTTGTAATTGCTAATCATGTGTGCTGTGCAGTGTCAATGTATCACCAGGCATATTTAACTAGCGGGATTCCCTGCATGCATTACTGATATTTCATGTACACACTTAGCATGGTGTGGCTGATGAATTCATTATTTCCTGCTCTGGAGACCAGGGGAAATGCAGGCTTTGTAGGCAGACATGTGTCTGAGCAGAGCATTGTGTGTACAGTGCTCAGTCCATATGACCTGGCCCTCTGTAGTGACATGGCTGGCAAGTGACTATGGAGGAACAACACAAGTGCCTCTTGTTCAGAGTTAGAAGTACAGGACCTCATGATAGCTGTAGTAATTTCAAACACTCCTAGCCCCCCTTAACGAAGGGTTAGAGGCCTGTGAGATAGCCTTAGTAGTGACATGGCTGACAAGTGAGTTTGGAGAAACAACACAGGTGCCTCTAGTTCAGCAGTCGATGTAAAGTGTCTGAAGGTTGTTGTAGCCATTACAAACACTCATCCCCCCACTTGGCCAATGGGTAACTACCTGTGAGGTGAACCTTAGTAGTGACATTGCTGACAAGTGAGTATGGAGAAATAACACAGGTGCCTCTTGTTCAAAGGTCGAGGTAGAGGGCTTGATGGTATTATATTGTATTGTAATTGCATTTATATAGCACTTACTACCCCTGAGGAGGCAAGTTATTTGCTCTGATTTGTGCCACTTTTTGTCAAGGGGCCATTACATGAATGTGAAATCGCCAGATCCCCGCAAACAGCCATCGTTTTTGACTCAAAGCATGAACCAATAAGACACTCAGATCATGCTTTGCATCCCTAAAGCAGGCACTAAAAACTTGGAGAAATCTTATTAAAAGATTTTCACAATTACATGTGTGCTGCACTGTACAGAACCCACACCCAACCTGCAAAATGTTTTAAAATATGTCTAGGTATAGAAATGTGTCCTGAGAGGGTAGGTTTTCAGTACACTTTCTATGCAAGACTTCACACACAAACGTCGCACCATGGTACAAAGGGTGTGTGTCACCTTAGGGTGCTGGTGAAGGGGGTTACAATAGTCGCAGGCTATTTTTCATGGATATATGATGATACAACGCATGTTATTACAACGCATGCTTTTACATCGCATTTTTTACAACGCAAAAACTTTTACAACGCATGTATTTACAACGCATGTTTTTACAACGCAGGTACCTTTACAACGCATACCATTACAACGTAAGTATTGATAAATATATATTAATTTTATAATCGTAAAATAATTGAAAAAAATATAATTTCATGTAATTTAATTTAAATTTAATTTTAATTTATTTTTACCCTGTACCCCTGTACCCCAAAAACCCAAAACTGACCCTCAACCCCAAAAATACCCCTTTACCCAAAAACCCAAAACTGACCCTGAACCCCAAAAATACCCCTTTACCCAAAAACTAAAAACTGACCCTGAACCCCAAAAATACCCCTTTACCCAAAAACTAAAAACTGACCCTGAACCCCAAAAATACCCCTTTACCCAAAAACTAAAAACTGACCCTGAACCCTAAAAATACCCCTTTACCCAAAAACTAAAAACTGACCCTGAACCCCAAAAATACCCCTTTACCCAAAAACTAAAAACTGACCCTGAACCCCAAAAATACCCCTTTACCCAAAAACTAAAAACTGACCCTGAACCCCAAAAATACCCCTTTACCCAAAAACTAAAAACTGACCCTGAACCCCAAAAATACCCCTTTACCCAAAAACTAAAAACTGACCCTGAACCCTAAAAATACCCCTTTACCCAAAAACTAAAAACTGACCCTGAACCCTAAAAATACCCCTTTACACAAAAACTAAAAACTGACCCTGAACCCCAAAAATACCCCTTTACCCAAAAACTAAAAACTGACCCTGAACCCCAAAAATACCCCTTTACCCAAAAACCCAAAACTGACCCTGAACCCTAAAAATACCCCTTTACCCCAAACATATAACATTTAAAATATAATTATATACTTACCAATACCTACGTTGTAATGGTATGCGTTGTAAAGGTACCTGCGTTGTAAAAACATGCGTTGTAAATACATGCGTTGTAAAAGTTTTTGCGTTGTAAAAGTTCTGTTGTAATGGTATGTCGTTGTAAAAGTTGCGTTGTAAGTGATGTTTCCCATTTTTCATTATTATGGACCTGTACTGCTTCTCCCTCATGCAAAACGCAGCACACCACCGTTCATTGCTGCACTAATAATGAAATCAATCTGCCCCTATATGTTATACAGTCATTTGCATTGTGACAGATTTTACAAAGTCTGAATGAGTATGTGCTGCTGTGAATAATGATACTGGGAATTTTGGATCCTGCATAAATGCATACAAAAGCCACTCCTAGTAGAGATCAAAGGGCGCTGTCAAGTGTCCAGGTTTCCATTACCCACACCGAAAGGTTTGCATGGTGTGATGACTACAGATCGTTTGTGACACAAAGTGGAGGTAAAAACATTTATCTTTTAAAAGGAGAAGGCAACTCATGGAAGCAACCTTGGGCAGGCCGATAAACCATGTCAGTGCTCTGGGCTTTTCATCATTGCTACACGCACATGAATTCATGTACGACTTGTATCTGGTGTGTTTGGCATCGATGTAAATTGTCTTCCCATCATGTATAGGGTCCTCAACCTGAAGACACAGTCTGAGAAAAATTAAAACATGTTTGTCAGTTCAGACTATAGTATAGAACTGGCTTAGAGATGTTTAAAAATATGTCATGTTCAAGACCCTTTTGAATGACTGAGTCCACTGTAGCTTGGTGCAGGGATATGTTTCTGAAAAAGCGCATTTTTCCATAAAAAGAAAACACTATGGCAGATTTTAAGTGCTTTGCTTTCAGCTGAAAATATGAAGCCTACCTAGCACCTGTGTGACAGGAATGAATGACTTGGTGTAGAAAATCATATAATTTTAAAAAAAAGACTGCAAACTCTTGAAAAGTAGCAAGTGTGTTAAAGAGACCTAAAAGTTTGATACAATACTCAAACGGACAAATTACTTTCTAAAGGTTGCCTTCATTTGTCTACGTCGTGCACCAAATGGTATGCATCCCTTATGTCCTAAATAGTATCGTTTATGCTTCCTTAGCTTTATCTATAATGAAAGGTGTTAAAAAGTCAATTGTTATCGATTATTTTTTCTAACACAATTTTTACCTGCTATTAATGTTCTTAACATTCCCATTATTTTGGTACAAAAGAGGGGTCAAGATGCCAGAGAATGAGGCTGATGTACACAGCAATTTTCGAAATGTTGTTCATTTTCTGGTTTTTGTAGTGGTACATATTCTGCTACACAGGAGTTTGAATCCTGGCTATAAATCATGTTTTCTGTTGAACCCCAGATGAATAGACAACGGGTCTCCTTGTTACTGAAAACATCTGCATATTCACTCTATTCTGTCAACTGCACATTAGTTAGTGTCCCATACAGCTACAGAATCTCTGGACACTGACCCCACAGGTAAACAAAAGGCTTCAGAGTATGATTGTTTTGAAATAAGAACAACAATTTTTTTGCCTCATTCAGAAGTTTAATCAACAACGTAGGGCCTGATTTAGATCTTGGTGGAGGGGAATACTCTGTCACAAACGTGATGGATATCCTTTCTGCCGTATTATGATCCCATTAAATCCTATGGAGATCGCAATACGGCAGACGGAATATCCGCCATGTTTGTGATGGAGTATTCCATCTGCAGAGATCTAAATAAAACCCTTAGTTTTTAAATGCATGTTCAACATCTTGAACTGACATCTCCTCTGGATCGGGAACCAGTAAAGCATCTTGAGGTGCAGTGTGATGTGGGTCCTTCTGGGAAGGCCCCAGCAAGACTCATCGTCAACCTCCCCAGACAGACTCACATCAAACCTCACCTAAAGTAGCTACACTGGTTACCGATTCAGAAGGTTTGCCAGTTCAAGATGTTGACACATGCATACAAAACCCTGCACAATGAAGGACCAGCATACATCAACAAACGCATGACCTTCCACCAACCTGCCAGAAACTCATGATCAGCCTTCCTCTTTCTCCCAGACGCCTTCTGGATTCACCAAATCAACAGCGGAGGATGCTCCTTCCCACAGCTGGAGGCCAGAGCTTGGAATGACCTTCTGCTGCAGCTCAGGACTGCCTCAATGCTCCAGGAATTCAGGAAAGGACTCAAGACCTGATTGTTCAAAGGAACAGATCACCAAGAAGCAGATCGCAACTCCAGCACCTTGAGGCCCTCGTGGGTGATTTGCTACACTTTATAAATCCTTGATTGATTGATTGAAATTTATGCTGTGATTTGTTAATATGTGAGGGCTATACCTTGATCTAAACTATGAATCTTCCATTAAGTTACTATGGGTATGCTAAGGATACGTCTAGTTTAGTGGCCTCTGTGTGCCAAAAAATGTGCTACACCTATTTAGTCTGCCGCGATATTTAGCTTTTGATCACTCGGTTTGAGCCCTTTACTGTGTATGAGTCTCACTACCTGTATCTCACTCGCAGTATTTTCATGGTAATTAAATGGAGTGTGTTTACCAGCAGTGTCCAACTTATAAGTTAAGGCTGCTTTGGTGCTGCTAGGGTAAGGGACACTGAGCTGGTTACGCATGAACATGTGTGTACACATGTGGGGGCTGCTCATAAGAGACTACCGTTTATGCACAGCCTGGTAGATGCAGAAAGGTAAAATGCTTGTGGCAGTTTTAGACTGCAAATTCAACCTGTCAAAATAAGCTCTTGCAGTGAAATGTCCTCAGAAAGATAATTTCACTATAGCAGGGCTTGCTACTTCAATGGGAAAACATTGGGCTACATTGTTACATTTAATAAAGGCTGAATTTAGATTGGTAACAACAAGAGAAATATTTCAAGGGCTCATTTTTATAGTTCGTAAAAATCCAATGTAGTGGTGAAATTGAATTTTGTCTAACTGTTAAACAACAGGTACTTGTAAAAAGTTATAATTTTTCTGCCTGAAGCTTGAAGGCATTCAACTGTCACCTGGCAGCTTGATGCCTCCCATGTAGTATGATGTGAATTGCTCCCAAACAGAGGTCAAAGGATTTCAGGTGTGGGCTGTAGTGGCCTTACAATGGCAGGATGGTGAGGGCAGGCAGAGGATGAGTCTGGGGCAGGAAACCAATAAAACTAGCTCCCCGTAAAGCGTGTCCTTTGGAGATATGGAGGGCTGTTTGAAATGCCCCAGGTGACTAGAGCTCACCTGGGGAGCAAAACAAACCTAAGGTCAGGAATATCAACCTGACGGGGCCAGAAGTATGAACATTTCAATAATGCCCGTTTAAATGTGCCCTCAGAGAAAAAGGAGTGTGTGGGACTCCACCACATTTCTGAAAATACCCCCAAGGTGGCCAAAGGCCTGCAGGTCAGACAAGTTCATTATTTTCCCATAGGGTGAGGGGCATGTGTGGGGCCCCTGTACCAGAGAACAAGTTGGCCCTTCTGGGTCTCACCTCCCCAAGGTCTTGCACTTTAATCACAGGTTTCAAACCCATCACTGGGACTCAGCACAATGAGGAAAGACCCCAGAGGGTCATGAGTGCCACCTCGCTCACCAACATCTGCTACAGAGGTGGGCACAATCCTGGGAGTAAAATCGAGCCCCTTCTCTACCCCATGCCTATATCTAATGGGTACCCAAGGCTCTATATTACAGTTGAAGGGACGAATTGCGAAAGGCCGGAAAGAGGGAGCCTCAGGCCCAAACGGAATTCCCCCCGTTCTTTACAAACAAGAACCTAATTATTGGGCCGACCAACTGCTCCCGCTCTTTTTAGAAATCTGGACTGCAGAACAAATCCTGCCCTCCTGGAAGGGTTCAATCATCGCTCCGATTTACAAAAAAGGCAACAGGAGTGATGCCAAGAACTACAGGCTCATTGCCCTTATAGACATAGATGCCAAATACTTTTCGGGGATTCTACTAGAAGACCTAATTGCTTGGGCGTCAAAGAAAAAATGAATCACCATTAATCAGACTGGATTCCCAAAAAATCAAGGGACAACGTCAAACATCCTAGCCCTTTCCCTGTTAATAGACGCCTCAATTAAACACAAAAAACCATTATATGTGTGCTACATAGACTACTCAGCTGCATTTGATAGCATAGATAGAGGAAAACTCTGGGCTAAGCTCACAAGTTGGGATGTTGACCCCAAATTGCTGAAACTACTGATTTTATTGCACACAGGAACCTGGATTCAAATAAAACTGTGGGCAAGCAATTGTCTATCAAGAGAAATACCGACTACAAAAGGGTTGAAGCAGGGGTGCGTTCTCGCACCGACCCTGTTCAATCTCTTTTTGTCCGACCTCTCCGAAGACCTTGACAACTGCAATCATCACGCCCCAAAGCTATGGGGCTTCACTATGTCCAACCTACTGTACGCGGACAATTTAATATTAATAAGTCAAACTCCCGTAGGCCTCCAACACCTCATTAATGCAACAAGCAATTTTTCAGAAAAGAATGGGCTAAGTATAAACACAGAAAAATCAAATGTGATGATATTAAATCAAAAATCCAAAAAGCAACCCCCACAATGGTTTCTGCGCGACCAAAAGATGGAAACAGTCAAAGAATATAAATATTTGGGCATAATCTTCGACACAAAAGGCTCATTTAAGCAACAAAAAACGGCAATTAAGATTAGAGGGATTTCTCTGGCCATCACGCTAAAAAGCATTAAAAATAAATTAGCGGGCCCAAATTTAATCCCCCTGCTAGCCATACTACAAGCAAAACTATTGCCATCGATAACCTATGGCAGTGAATGTATGAGAGGGAGAGACGAGGCCATCTTAGACAAAGTGGTATGCAAAACCATGCAAATACTTTTTAGTCTCCCTTCGTACACCTCGCCTGCACAGTTAAGGCTTGAGTTCGGCTTACAGAAACAACATATAGCACGCAAGGGTGCTTACGTTAAATGTTGGCGCAAAGTAATGAGTGCTGAGACGGGAACTCTGAATACTTACCTTTGGAAAGAGCTGGAAAAAAACATGGACTCCCCCGCAATGGTCTACCTCCAAGCAGCAATAAACACCCTTGTGCTAAAAGACCTATGGGATACAAGCTGTTCACACAAATGCTTTAAGCGCCTCGTTAATAAAACTGTGAAAACAAAATCCTTGGAAGAAGATAAAGCAGCACTAACCAGGAGGTCTCACGGGTGGTTCGTAATTCAGAGCTACACCAGGCCCCTACCACATGTATACCTGGGCACTGGCTTCTCAAGGACGGCGAAGGAATCCTATCTGCGGTTGAGGTTGGGGGTAATCCCATCAAAAGAACGCCTCCCCCCATGGAGACATTTGGATTCCAACTCTAAGTGCAGACTCCGCGACGATCCAAAGGAGGACGTTCTGCACTTGCTATGTAGCTGCAAAGCTTTAGATAGTGAACGAAGGAGTCAATTAACACAGCTTTGGAACCAAAGACGTCTGCGAACACGCAGACAAGCTCCGCTGACCAGCTTTAAGGGGGAAGACATACAATTAGCCTGTAGGCTGGTGCGCTTTATGAAATTAGCAAACACAGCGCTAAATCAAGATGCTAGTGAACGAACTTGATAAACTATGAACTGCTTTTGTACATATATACATTTTTTTCATATTTATTAATATTGCAAATTTTGAAACGCTTTTATATTAATGTTTCGTACTGAATTAACGTGTATCCTTTTATCTTTCTATTTCTTTTATTATCTTTGCGGAAGTGCTCAATTATGTATTTTAAGATCAATTGCAAAGATTTTTATTAATCATGCAATAAAGAATTACTTACACTTTAATGGGTGCCCAACAGCCTACACCCTGTCTGCACTCCAGGGATGGGAGAAAGGAGAGTGGCTGGTTTCTTCGCCAGCCATTGGTATTGGCTTGGCAATAGTTACCCAGTCGAAGTCACAGGGGACTTGAGGCACCCAGAGCTACCCACATCATGAATAAATGCATCTAGGTGCCTCTTTTGGCACCGTAAAAATATAAAACAAAAGAACACACACCATGCAGCAGCACCACTGCAAAAATAAAAAAGCAGCAGGAGCTGCTAATTTAATATGCACTACTCCGGGGAAGGAGCTCCCCATAATAATGTGCAGACGCTTGGTTTGTGTTGTTTGCTCCTTTGTGGTTACACAAGGAAGGACAGGGGCACCATCAACTTACTCTTGGGGTGTGGTGGTGGCTACAAGGAGTCAAGCAGGCCCCTAGGATTAATTTCACAGATTAATCTTATGTCTCCCAGGTCTGAGAATACTTGACCTGGGGAGACTTTTTGCATCACATTCAAATGCTCCATCAGAGTGGGAGGTTTTACTTTTCTGCTTCAGAATGCAGGAACCTTTAGTTGTTAGTCAGATGGCTGCATTTTTCTTGGCCTAATGAATGTTGAGAAAAACTTGGACACATGTTAGTTTTATATGCAATGCTTTGTTCAAAATACTTTTTTTATAATGACTATTGAGAAACATTGAATTAATGAGTGCATTGGCACCATTGTGATTCCTGATGTGATCATTGTATAATATATTGACCCTTTGACAAAGTCAACAGGCTTGCTTTATATTTTATTATGGAGGCTTTCTTGACGAAAGCCAATCGGTTTGCCTTAGATATTTATGCAGTGACCCTTTGACAAGCCAATAGGTCAACTTTTATAAAATGGCACCCACCTTATCATGTGATGTCACATCTAGTATGGGTGCAGGGAATTGTTATTAACCCCTTTGATGCTGATTACGAGCTGAGCTCGTCATCAGCCACGGGTGGCGTGTGCGGATGACGAGCTGAGCTCGTCATGTAACGCGGTTTTGCGAAAACAGCCGCACAGCGCAAAAATGACCGCAGCAGCGATGCGGTTAAGGCGTCATGACTGGGATTCATGAATGTCATCCAAGGTACTACCATCTGCCTGATGTATATGTTTGTAAATGAATGAATAGCATTTAGTAGTGTATTTGTAATAATTCTGCTTTCCTTTTAAAAAACAGAAACCACTGACTGGACAATGATCTGTCAAGTGTTGTTGTTGAGTGCCAGCTCATAGAGATTAGTAGCCCATACCTCTTCCCTTGAGTAGGCCTTGGACTCTCTGTGCTGCTACTCTGAGAGAGTCAAGTGCTACAATGTGGTACTTGGTACCCAATAAGGAGAAAATTGTGGACCTATTACTTGCAAAACTCGTGGGTGGGGAGCACGGGGGGCTGGTCTAATAACTTTTTTAAAAGTTACGTTAACTTACCTTTGCCAGCCCGTCCCGCGTCGTCGGTCTGCATCGTCCTCTATATAACAGGAAGCAGCCGCAGGCAGCCTCCCTCCCTTCCCGTAAGCCAATCACAACGCGGCAATGGCATTGTTGTGATTGGCTGGGACGCCATCCCCACAGGTGTCTATGGGGAGGCCATTTCCTCTATGTAGGCTTCATGCAGCCTACATAGTGAAAATGCAGAGTGCGTATGACTGGTTTAGTCGGCGCTGGGGCTGACTAAATAGTAAGTGCCCACTACAGTGGGCAAGCCACTCCTCCCCTGCCCTCCATCAGACACGTACACCTGCCTGCCCCCAACCAACCCCTGCCTTATACTTTCTCGCAGTGCGAGAAGCAGAAACATAAAATGGCATTTAAAATACCATTTTATGTTTCTGCTTCCGCACTGCAAGACGGTGACGCTCTTCCGCCAACATGGAGGATTCCTCTTTTTATTTTCTCTATTAGTAGAGGAACCCCTAGCATACACTGTTGTTTGTTATCCTACTTAGTATAGTATGGTGCATAAGGTAAAGCAGAATTTCCATATTTTCTCTACTTTATTTTCAGGAACCACTTCTTCGATATAGCACACTAGCCCACCCTGTGCCATGGCATACACTAAAGTTTGTGCACAAGTGAAATTTGGAGCAGTGTGATATCTTACTGCAAATGTGCAGTTCCGAGTGCAGGGTTGAACCCATGCCTGCACTGGGAACTATGCATTGTGAAAAACAAACTAGTTGTTTCAAGCCACCTGTGAGTGTGCAGGTGGCAATCATTCTGCATTTCAAAGGGAGGCAGCAATCCCTCTTCAGGCAGGTGCATTAAGTGAACCTGGGATCCCTGCCCCGCCGTTTAAGAGATGCCATTGTGGGGCACACTGACTTTGCACCACCTCTACATACAAATAAGTTAATTCCCCCTTGATATTGTACTGGTACAAATTTAGCACTGAAGCAATGGGTATTACAGAAGAGATCATACAATCTTATTTATTTATTTATTTAAAGGTTTTATATAGCGCTGGCTGTACCCAGGGGTATCAGAGCGCTTTACAAGCCATATAACAGGATCAGTAGGAAATATAGCATAGGTACAATTGAGATCATAAGATAAACAATTTACACACAAGTGGCATAAGTTGGAGGGAGCAAATCATAGAAGAACAAGTTTGGACAACAAATCGAAGATAGTAGAGATGGAATAATAGGATGGGAAGAAACTGTGTGAGGCAGAGAGGGAGATTAAAGGCCAGTGTTCAAGTAGTTAAGAGCCCCAGTGTTTGTTTAGAAGGAGTAGTTTGAGCTCTCTTTTGAAGCCGGGGTAGGAGGGGTTGCAACGCAGCTCTTTAAGGAGAGTATTCCAGATAGCAGGAGCATTTCTGGAGAAAGAGCGAGCTTGTGTAGTTTTATTTTTTAGTAGAAGAGGGACAAGGATGAGGGCGTTAGTGCTCCTCAGTGATCTGGTGCAGCCCGCTTTGTGGAGTTTTTCGGTAAGGTAGGAAGGGGTGTTTTGGTGGAGGGCTTTGTGGGTGATGCAAGGAGTTTTATAAGTGGTTCTGTGTTCAATCGTGAGCCATTTGAGGTCCTTGAGGTTAGGGGAGCTGTGGTCAAATCGTTTGCAGCCAGTGATAAGTCTGGCAGCCAGGTTGAGAATGGATTTGATAGGGGCAAGGTGGACTTAGGAGTTCCAGCGAGAGTGGCATTAACGTAGTCAATTCTTGATAGGACTAATGATTGCACCACTGATTTAAAGTCATCAGTTGGTATGAAGGGTTTGATTTCTTTGAGGTGCTGAAGTATGAAGAGAGCACCTTTTGTCGAGTTTTTTATGTGGGGGGTGAGACTGAGGTTCTGGTCAATGTTGATGCTGAGGGACTTGACCGAGTTAGAGAAGGAGAGAGTGCAGTTGAGGGCGTTGATGTCTGAGATCCAGTGATGGATGGGGAGCGGGTTGTTTTTGGGAGAGAATAGAATGATTTCAGTTTTTTCGGGTTGAGTTTGAGGTGATTTTGATGGAACCATAGTTGGATCTCAATGAAGGTATTGTTGAGATGAAGGATGTCAGCATGGGATTTGATCCTATGGTAAAGTTGGGTGTCGTCGGCATAGAGGTGATAACCGATTTTTGCTTGTTTGAGGATGAGGGTGAGGAGTTCCATGAAGAGGTTGAATAGGGTGGGGGAGAGAATGGAACCCTGGGGGACGCCCATGGTGACAGGTAAAGGTTTGGAGAGACAGTTGCTGATTTTAATTTGTTGTGTTCTATGCTGGAAGAAGGAAGTAAACCACTTAAGAACAATTCCGTCAAAGCCAAAACAGTCTTTGAGTGTGTTTAGTAGAGCAACATGGTTAACAGTTTCAAAGGCAGCGGAGAGGTCAAGAAGAATGAGAAGGGAGGCTTCGCCTTTGTCAAGGGAGCAATGGATGTCTTCACTGATGTTGAGCATGACTGTTTCAGTGCTACATCCCTTTCAGAAATCAGATTGGGAAGCATCTAAAAGGTTGTACGAGTTAATATGATTGTCCAGCTGGAGCTGGGCGCATTTTCCTAGAGCCTTAGATAAGAAAGGGAGGTTGGAGATAGGGCGTAGGTTATTTAGGTCATTTGGATCAGCTGATGCATTTTTCATGATGGGGGTAATTTGGCCAAGTTGGAGTAATGAAAGAACAGTGGAGTAAGGGAGTAGTTGATAATGGAGGTCCAGTATGGGGCGATGATGTGTTTCAGGTTTTGAACTAGATGGGCCGGGATCAGATCTTTGGTATTTGAGGATGGTTTCAGCTTGGAGATGATGCTAAGGATGTCACTTTCTGAGACAGGGAAAAAGTTATTCCAGGAGGCATTGTTTTTTAGCTGTGGGACATTGTGATGGGATACCGTGGGGGAGACAGTGGTGGCGAGTAGAACAGAGCCCGAGGGGGGGAAGGAGTGATATGAGAAATGGGGAGAGAATTGGGGGGGGGTAGGTTGGGTGGTGGGGATGGAGCCACGAAAGATAGGTAAATTTTGGTGATTTTGACTAAGAAAAAGCTAGCAATTTCCTTACATCTTTCAACTGAAGCCAGAAGATTAGGGGGGCTGAAGTAGTTTGGTTTTTAACAATGTTAAATAGATCTCTCTGTCGTTTTTTTGCCAGGTCAAGTTGTGAACGGAAGAAGGATGCTTTTTCATTAAAGATATGTTTTTATAGCTGGCCCTAGCGGCTCTGAGGAGGGTGAGATTAGAGGGGGAGAGCTGTTGCCATCAAGTGCGTTCGGTCTGTCTGAGGGCTCGCCTCTCCTTGTTAAGGTCGGCATTAAACCTAGATTTGGATGGTTTACTTTTTAGTGGTTTAAGTTTTGCTGGGGCAATTTGGTCAAGGACCGTAGCAATGGAATTGTTGTAATGTTCTAAGACCATTAGTGTTGTGGGGGAGAGGAGTAGGACATAGGAGGGCTTTAAATTTAGTCTCCAGTTTGCCCGGGGGATAAGATGTATGTTTCGGGTAAGTTTCATTTGTTTGGCTGAATTAGAAGAGGGGGGCGGCAAGGAGCTGTTGATCGAGAAGAGGATGAGGTGGTGTTCGGACCAGTCAATGGGGATAATGTTGGAGAGAACAGCTAGGTCCTTGCTGGTGATGACAGCATCAAGGGTGGCACCTTCCTCGTGGGTTGGAGAATTGCAAAGTTGCTTCAAGTTGCTGATGTCAAGTAGGTCATTAATAAGGTTGATCGCGGGGCCATCAGTTTTGCTCCAGTGGAGGTTGAAGTCTCCCAGGAAGAGGTTCCTAGAGTAGGCGGCCGCTGATTGAATAAGAAGATAATAATAATAATAATCCACATTTGTAAAGCGCACAATCACCCGTAAGGGTCTCTAGGCACTGGGGGCCGTCGGGAAGATTAAGCAAGCTAATGCCCAGAGTCACATGGTGCTGGGCTAATCTGCCGCCGGTGCCAGGGATCGAACCGCAAAGGAGAGGGGGTCACCAGGAGGGTGGTAAATATTGTGTAAACGAATCGGGGGGCGCCCTGTACAGTGAGTTCGGCACTCAGATATTCGAAGGTAGTCGAAGGCCCGGTGAGGGACAGGTGTGAGTATAAGTTCATCTTTATGAATTATGGCGAGGTCTCCACCAATTTTAATAAGCCTGTCTTTTCTGAGGATGGTGTAACCTGGGGGTGTGAGCAGGTCCAGGATAGACGTGGTATGGTCGTTGAGCCAAGTTTCCATCAGAAATGCAATATCAATACTTTCACTGAGGATGGTCTCAGCGATTTCTGTAGCATGGTAAGAAGCAGATCGGCAGTTGATCAGCATGCAGTTGAGGGGTTTTGGGTCAGTTGGTTTGGTAGGGGGCAGGAGTGGATAGTGATAATTTGTTGAGGAGGTCTGGGTGATGCACGGAAGAATGGGGTCCTGCTCGTTCCCAGGATCACAGGGATAGAAGAATGAGGAGGGAGAAAGGTAGTGGTCAATGAAGGGGCGAGGAGGTTAGAATTGAGGCCCAGAAGAACAGGGGGGGAGATAGTTTGGGAGGTGGGGTGGGATGCTGGGGAGTTTCCTGCTGGGCCACCAGTGTGAGGATTTTTCGACAGGGGGAGTAGCCCCTTTGAAGTGGGGTGCAGGGCTCGTAGGTATGAAGTTCTGGGGATCGATGTGACTGGAAGTATTAGTAGAAGCGAAATCAGTTGAATGGCAGGAAACTGAACGGCAGTTGGCCTGTAAGCAGTTTGGGGTTTTGGGGTCATTTTTAAGGGGAGACAGGAGTGGGCAATGGTGAGTTGTTGCGGATGTCTAGGCGATGCAGGGGTGGACCGGGTCCTGCTTGTTCCAAGGATCACAGGGATCGAGGAGTGGGGTGGGAGAGACTTAGTGGTCAAGGAGGAGTCAAGGAGGTCTAAATTGAGGCCAGGATGAACAGGGGGGAGATGGCTATAGAGGAGGGGTAGAATGCTGAAGCATTTACTATTGGGTGACTCAGGAGAGGGGACTTCAGAGGGGGAGAAGCCCCTTGTATGTGTGGAGTGAGGTTCATAGGTAAGAAGCCCTGGTGATTGGAGTGACTGTAAAGATTCTTGGTGGCAAGGGATTTTAGATCATTTTTGAGGGACGAGAGTTCGAACACGAAATGAAATGAAATGAAAATGTGATTTATAAAGCGCTACAGTTGCCCTGAGGCGTCCAGGCGCTGAAAACAGATGAGGCCCTCTTGAGGTTACTTTACTAGGCATTAAACAGCAGAGTTTTTAGCTGTTTACGAAAAGTGGTCAGATTGGGGTTGTTCCTCAGCTGCAAAGGGAGTGAGTTCCAGAGTTTGGAAACATTATACGAGAAGGAGGGTCCTCCTGCTCTGGCTCTGCGAGTTCTGGGGATCTCGGCCAAGAATGCTGTGGAAGAGCGGAGGGATTTATTCGGCCTATAGGGAGAAATCAGGGGCCGATTGATGTCTGTGCCCGTTTCCCAGAAAGTCTGGTGGGAAATGCAGAGCGATTTGAATCTTACTCTGTCCCTGATAGGTAACCAGTGCAGGGTCCTCAAGCTGGTTCTCACTGAGGTCCTCCGGGGGATGCCCAACAGTGCTCTGGCAGCACAGTTTTGGGTGCGTTGGAGCTTCTGTAGGGTGTAATCCGGGGCTCCCAGGTATAGGGCGTTATTAAAGTCCAAACGGGATTGGATAAGGCCCTGTATAATTATCTGTTTGGCCTCGAAACAGAGGAGGGGAAGGACTTTCTTGATCACTCTGAGGAGGCCAAAACAGGTGGCTGAGATCTTAGTGGCCTGTGTGTTAAAGCTCAGAGACTTGTCGAGCCAGACCCCTAAGCTTTTGATGTTGTCTCTGGGGGGTGGGGCCACTCCCATGCTTGATGGCCAGATCGGCTCTATGGAGACGGGGGAGGCTGTGCCCAGGATCATCAGCTCAGTTTTATCGTCATTCAACTTTAGGCAGGAGCTCATCATCCACTTCTTTACGTCCTCCAGACAAGCCGCTAGGTCTGGTGGCGCCTGGAGGCCGCTCTTCTCTGCCAAGGAGACCACCAGCTGGGTGTCGTCCGCATAGGAAATGATCTTTACACCATGCGGACGAACAACCTCAGCCAGTGGCCTCATGTAAGCGTTGAAGAGCGTAGGGCTTAAGGAGGAGCCCTGGGGGACTCCACATCCCAAGGGACGAATGGATGAGCGTGATGTGCCATCGAAGACCTGAAAGGTTCTGTTGGACAAAAAAGAATTGAACCATGTCAGGGCATCTCCGGTCACTCCTAAGTTGGCAAGACGAGTTAGCAAGATTTTGTGATGCACCGTATCAAATGCGGCACTTAGATCGAGGAGGATCACTGCCACTGATCCTCCTCGATCCAGGAGCCGTCTTGCCTCCTCAGTCACAGCCAGTAAGGCTGTCTCAGTCCCATGTTTGGTACGAAACCCTGTTTGGGAGGAATCGAGGAGATGGTTTTCCTCAAAAAACATTGTCAGAGTGGTATTGACATGTTTCTCCAGAATTTTCGATGCCCAGGGGAGTAACGAGATCGGACGATAATTACTAGAATTAGCCGGGTCTAAAGAAGGTTTTTTCAGCAGGGCCCGCACCATAGCATGCTTCCATGTTGGGAGGAGAGGTGGATTTCAATATTAAGGAGCGATTGGGTCAGAAGAGTGATGGTGTGGGAGGAAAGGGGAACGAGTGGGGGGAGAGAATGGTCCCAGTTTGTGAAAATTGGTGGATTGGGGTGTGTGATCGGTGGGAAACCAGGAGAAGGGGGTAAACCAGGAGGAGGGGCTGGGGGAGTAGTTTTGCAAGGAGGCGTTGGTGTAGGAGGGTGTGAGAGGGTAGTCCCAGGAGTCAGCTGGGAGAGAAGAGAGGGGTGGGGGGCGTGAGGGGTGCTGGGGGCTGTTCGCTGGAAAATGTGTGTGAAGGGAGGTGGAAGAAAGGGTTGGGGCTGCTAATGGGGTTGTTTGGGGTCAAGGGGTGAGTAAGAAGATGGTGGGGGTTAGTTACAGAGACAGTGGGGGAAATAGTCAAGTTGCTAGGTGAGAAGGTGAGAGGGGTGATTTGTGCAGCTAATGGGGAGTCGGGGTAGGAGATCCAGTCGAGGGATGGTTTGGGAGGTTGTGGAGAGGGTGAGAGGGGTGATTGGTGCAGCTGTTGGGGAGTCAGGGGGCAGGGGAGCCGGACGAGAGAGGGTTAGGGAGGTTGAGGGGGGTGAAGGAGGAACAGGACGGTGGAGGAAGATGATTTGGTTGTGGGAAGATGTATCAGTGAGTCGGGAGATTCAGAATCTGTTGGTGAGTCTGGGATCAGCTGGATTGGGGTCATGAAGCGAGGGGGCAAGGGCGTCCCTTGTGTTTGGGGGGCAGAGAGGTTAGCGGATAAAGTAGATGGTAGTTTATGTAATAATGAACTGAAATGGTGTTCAAAAATGGTGAGGTGGTTTTCTGAAGCTTGTATGAGAATATTTCCAGAATTGAAAATAGAGAGGTCGATTTCACCCTGGAAAATGGGGGTGGGAGTGGTATAAAGTTTCAGACCATAAGGGATTTTATGAGAGTTTGTGATAGGAAGGTGGCGGAGAAAGATACTTTTCCATTTAGAGGGGCGTTTAGTGTAGAAGATGTAGTTAGTTTTAATGATGGAGGATAGGCTAAAATAGTTGTCTACAAAAAGGGTTTCTTGGTGGCAGATAAGAAGTTTGTGTTGGAAGATTTTCTTGCCATTTTGGAAAGGTTAGAGGGGTAAAGGATAGACCAAGAGTTTGGTCCGTGTTTAGTGATGGTGAGTCCTGTGACAGGTGGCTAAGGTTGAGGGGAGGCATGATGGGTCACTGTGACAGGATACAGTAAAACCATCCAAGAGTTTTTTATGTCTATGAATTGTTTAATATTTTGTAATCATGCATATGTTATAATGCAAAATATTTTTTATATCTTATGTGTATAATTATGTCAATTTTATCAATCAGTATGCAACTGGAATAGGTATTAAATTTGTATTAAAAATATGTACAAACTGTAGTGGATTACTTTTTCTTATGTGTTAGTTGGTTTTTTCAATTTGCCTGGGTAATTTACTCACACTTGAAATTTTGCCCTGACCAAGGAAACTTAAAGGTATCAGGAGGTCCTTGTTGTCTCTCACATGGGTCACTGTGAGTGGGCAGGGGGTGAGGGGAGGACTGAGGGGGGTGAATAGGGGTATAGCTCAATGAATGTGGAGAATATGAGAGATGGGGGAATGAGGGGAACGTCAGTTTAGAGGTTTAGAGTTAATATTCTCAGTGGGACGTCGGAAGGGAGGTAAAAAAGTTCGGGGGGAGCAAAATAGGGGGGGTAGCAATGATATTAGAAGATCTAAGACCAATAGTGGAAAAAATAGATCAGAGATGAGCAGGAAGGTGAGGATAAAGGTGCTTTTGTGCGGTTTTTCAAAAGATTGGCTAGGAGGCGTTGAGAAAAAATTTAAAAAGTAAGAATAAAGTCGTAGCCAGTGGAGATTAAAGAAGTGGGGGAGATTCAAAAAGAGTACATGTATAGCAGAGGAAGGTGACACGCCTGATAACAACGTACCAAAGCTGAAAAGAGGCCAGTCATTAAAGTCGCTCAATAAGCTAAGGACAAAAAATAGTAAAAATACATAACACAATTCAAATGGCATTTCGTGTTGTAGCAACAATCCGGGGGGAAATTACAATTTTAATCAGTGGAGATATATACGGTGGCAGAGTTTAAAATGAGTGCATGTAGAGCAGAGGTGGATAGAAGAGGTGGGGTAGACAATAACGGGTGCACGTAAAACAGAGGTAAATAACAAGAATATTGTCCCAAAACGAAGGTAGGAATGAGGAAAAACTCTAGACTAAGTGTTAAAATAGATAAAAAGAAAAGAAAATAGGCATAATTTTCAATTACTTATTGGGCAGCATTACCAGAGTACAAAAACAGAAAAGGTCAGCCATTATGAAAGTTCTTAAATTAAATAGTGGATGAAAAAAATTATAAAATATGTAACATAATTTACATGGGGTTTCGTGCAGTATAAACAAATCAGAGAAAATAAAATTTGTAAGCAGTGGAGGTAAACAAAGTCGGGGAGTCAATAATGTGTGTATGAAGAGCAGAGGTAGATAAATAAAGTGGGGGACACTAGAATGAGTGCACGTAGAGCCGAGGAAGAATAACAAGATTAATATCCACAAATAAAAACATAAATGAGGTAAACCATTATGAATTGTATCTAGACTAAATAATCAATAATAAATAGTTAAGAAGAAAGATTAACACAATTCACATTACGTATTGGGCAGCATTACCAATCTAGGGATGCAGTAAGCACGTTGAGTAGAATTTCTTGTGCAGAGTTTAGCATCATCCCAATTTGAGTCGGGTTGACAGAATATGTCTTGTAGGAGAGAACGAGGAGGTGCCAAATTAGGTCCAAGTAGGCGACTGTTCCTCAAGACCAGATATAGACATGATCCACTAGATACCTATTTCTTTAAGATGACCTAGATGATACCTAGTTTCTAAAGATGTCCACTAGTAAGGTTAGTTTTATTGTTAGGAAAAGTGAGGAGTTAATTAGTTATTTACATTTGAATAATGACTCGAAACAGGAGCCATTTTAAGATCAGACAGACAGGTTAAATGTGGGGGTGGTCCTATTTTAGTGTCGTTTCCTAGTGGTGATGTGTCTCGAGCGGGCGCCATCTTGAGGTCAGGCAACCAGCACAGGGCTCGAATCTATTACAAGGATCATCATTTATTTTCTATTTTATTTAGTTTTTTATTTTTACCATTGGATGAAAACTGCTGTTGTAGGGCTCTGGAGCAATACCGCAGTAGAGCGCTGGGGTCCGATTGTCGGTGTCGACCAAGATGAGTGTGTGAGCTACTTCTACTTTGTGCTAAGCGTCCCGGCATGGTTTCTTCGGGGCAGAGCGCGGAGCCTCACATGCATCCCTGGGCTCCCCCTCCGCTGCGCCGGTGTGCTTCAGTCAGCGGGTGGTGGGAGAGAGAAAGTCAGTGGCACGGCAGGACGATGGGAGCGTGAACTACTTCTACTTCGTGTCGATTGTCTCTGTACGGCTTTTTCGGGGCAGAGCACGGAGACTCACATGCAGCCCAGGGCTCCCCGCCACGCCGGTGTGCTTCAGTCGGCGGGTGTGGGAAAGAGAAAGTCACGGCAGGACAATGGGAGGCCTTCGCCCACCAATCCCCTCCAGCAGCGGCACAGTAGGACAACGGGAGGCGATTGTCCTCCAATCCCCTCCAGACAAGGATGGCTCCGTTATTATTACCAGGCACCGAGATTGACCGCCGCCATCTTTGATGCCGATCGCATCGTCCGGCGGCAACTCGGCCAATTCTGAAGCCCCACCAGTAAAACCATCACGACGGAGGTCAGCAGGAGCTAGGATCAATTGTCATGCCAACCAAGAAACCAGCAAAGGAGGCATATCTCGTAAGACCCAGGAGCAGTGGTGACAAATTGTGACACATACAAAAAATTCACACAAAAGCAGGCACAAACCATCTGTTGTGCTACCGGGGCACTTTCTATACTATGGAGCTCAGATGTACTGTGATCTTGGATTTGTAGAGCGTGGCGTATCACTTGTGAGAGCGTATCCAGGCGCTGTCCATAGGCACGGGGAGATTGAATGATTGGCACGGAATCACAGGATGTTGAGCCAACAACAAGACTGGAATCTGGATCCCCAGCGCCGAAGTCGGAAGCACTCTCTGGTCATTATGCCAGATACTCTACCATGTCTAAATAGAATATAGGACTTTGGGGTACTTAAAAAATAGTGCCATTCATTTTGTCACTGAAACCTCTACAAAATAGCAATACACATTAATATTTGATCCACAGTAATTTAATTTCTTGAACTACATTAAGGCCCTGATAACAAGTTGGTCATTGTTTTC
The DNA here is from genome assembly GCF_964263255.1 of Lissotriton vulgaris. Classification (NCBI taxonomy): domain Eukaryota; kingdom Metazoa; phylum Chordata; class Amphibia; order Caudata; family Salamandridae; genus Lissotriton; species Lissotriton vulgaris. The sequence continues at coordinate 626,852,789 of NC_141691.1, read as the reverse complement.
TGACCCTTGCTTATACCCCTGTTTGCACAAGGGTTTGAATTACGAGTTTGATAACATTTAACACATCCAGTAAATACAGGGTTCATTAAATACCAACATCTGTTAAATTTTGGCATATTGAACCTGCTGAAATGTAACTGCGGACAGTGAACAGTAGCTATTGTACCATGCCGATTTTGGCGTGCCAAGCACTAAAATCTGCATGTTATTCTGCAATTACTCTTAACCCGATAAATAACATACCAAGGGGTATCGTTATTAATGAGTGGCGATAAATAGCACCTTTTTATTGACAAACTCGTGATCAGGGCTTAAATATGTTAACACATTCCTACTGTCATGCTTTTGTTCTATGAGCAAAATGTTGACCAATGACACAGCCCCCCTCTGATCAGATATCTGCAAACATTGAGCATTAAGCAAATAAAAACCATACAAAATGTGATTGGTTCTATGTTCCGCGAGGATCGAACAGGCAGCAACATACTTCCGCCTGGGTTTCAAGAAATGCTGCAGGCTGATAAAGATAATGAAAATTGAAATGGGTAAGGGAAATTTGCATGTTCTGAAGATTTCATATGAAGTACTTGGCCTGACACAGAAGCATTAACACAGATTGTTTTGAAAAGGGTGGATGGGCTGAAGAGTCTACATTGGGCGCTCTATACTTTGTAAAGTCCTTTCTATTCCAAAGGCATTACCAGAGATTTTACGATTGGTCGGGCCTTTTTGACGCTAAAGTCAAAAAGAGTTTATGAGAAGCTGTCAGTTTTTGAAGCAGGATTTAGTTTTTAATCCAACAAGCTTGAATTTATAGTTTTAAATTAGAATTTTAGAATAGCGTTAATAGAAAAGGGTTTAAGTGTATAGACCAGGTGAAACTTTTTGGAGCTTTTAAAACTTTCACATACATTGAATCTTGGGGGCATATTATCAAGTATGGCGTTAAAATGATCGCCGGATTAGCGGCAGAAAGCTGCCGCTAAAGCGGCGATAATGGGCTTGATTATATGCCCTGGAAAATTCCAATAGAAGCCCATGTTCGCATCAGAACATGGACTTCTATTGGAATTCTCCAGAGCATATTATCAAGCCCTTTATCGCTGCTTTAGCAGCAGTTTTCTGCCGCTAAACCGACGATAATTTTTAACGCCGTCCTTGATAATATGCCCCATGGTACTTAACAAGAATGTCATGGCTCAACAATTCCCTTTTCCTCTGAAGGTACCCTGAAGTTTATAGACTTTAGCAAGGATTATTGAGTTTAGAATAATGGTGAATGGGAATACTTAAGCAGTGTTGCGATGTTTAACCAATGTCCTCTTAGTTAAAGTATCGAGGTGACAAATGAGGCACTGCTGAATTACTCTACCATGACATATCCAGAACATTCAAATATAAACAACAAATTACTAGTATTTTAAGTCTCTAAGGAGCAATGCAGTTGGGAATGATTTACTGCATACAGATGTGTGGAATCCATGGTCATTTGTGTTTCCCTTTTCCCTCTGTGTGTTAGTTTTTATATTCTGGCTTCTCTCAGCAGCTGTTGACAGACAATTATGTGAGAATCACCAGGAGGGGGGCTTCGGGTCCACCATGGGTTGGGAACCAGGAGTACATATTTTGATTGGGCAGAATTGGTGTGCTTCTACAAAAAAGTGCTTGTCCCCTCAACTGTGATCATTTTTTTTATTTATCCAGCTGCCTGAGCTTGAATTTTCAGGGACACACACATTACATTGTAATGCTGTGAAAGTGCTTGAGATAACTAGATAATGTATGGTGTTTTCCTCTGGCAGCAGCACTTATTAATCTACATGAATTTGTAGGTCTGATTTGACAGTGCAACTGTCACCTCACCATAAATGAGCAACAAAAAAGAGCTTTCAGAGTCCTACTGAGAGAGGGGATTAGTCTCAACTCACATGCTGGTCTCCTTAAGTACTGGATTTCATTGGGCCAGAGTTATGTGCTGCCATTAAATAGACTACATGCAATGCACTTGTTGGCTTGTGGCAAAGTTTATAGTTAATGTAGCGGGGCTGAGTTGCTTATGTTGTCAAAGCAATGATTATGGCTGTAGGCCAGATCTGTTTATCATGAAATGTTATGATTAAGCACTATGCCTGCCGCATTCATTGTGTATCAGGTTCTACGGCGAGACTGTGCACCGAGACGTCCTCAGAAGTTCCACCGTGAACTTCAGGAGCCTTATTATAGGCGACGCGCTCCATCGCCAGGTTTTGAAATTGGCAATTCCGTAGGTTCCCTTACCGGGGTCTGCATCCTTGACTGTCCTCAACTGCCTGCATTTGGTCCACTGGCTGTGCGCTATCTACAATGATCCCTTAGCCCCAGCGCTTCCCGGGGACTTTAAACCGCGAGGCTCCCCGTAGGCATCACACGCCTAAATCCACAACCAGCCCTACTTCTGTTGTGGTTCAACCCTTCCAGGCTACCTGGTGACTGTTTAATTGCGAGGCACAATACGCCTAACCCTACTACCAGCCTACCTGGAATCATCAACCCCAGCCCTCCCAGGCTCCCCATCTGGAAGCCCGACCACCCTTGATTCTGGAAGTGGTCCAATCCACCGTGCCTAGGCCTTCCAATTCAGGCAAGCACTGATTGTCCTGATGATGATCCACTATTTTTAACTGGATCGAAACGCCATAATATGTGGTCCAAACTCTAGTTCACTATCATGTGCCTAAAATCATGTGTTTTCCACATATGTGAAGCAAATCGATTGTAAAATTACCTCTTTGCTCCTGTTCCTTCCAATGCCTGAAATTCCCTAGTTTACTGTACTGTGTATTGTATGTTTAGTACTGTGGATACAGGACTGTGTCCCACTGCTTTATTGTTGTTCTGTTTGATTTGTCTTATTTAGTTATTGAATAAATCTTGAAGTCCGGCTGGACTTCTTGTTCATTATAGTGCATATTGTGGCCTATAATTATTGAAATTGTTATTCCTCCTTGTCAAGGACCGTTGTTTTTTACTCAAGCATTCATTGTGACAAGCATTTTTAAACTGATTGGGCATTTCGAAGTGAATTTCTATTAATCTATATTAAAGTCCACAGATAAGTATTTTGTTGCATGGAATTTCACATATTACCATAGTAGGCAAGGAGTTTGACATTGGCCACCCACTCTGACAGAGATTTCACTGTGATGATTCTTGTTAGGCCCTGTTCAGAGAGGTTGTATATTGTTTTGTAAGCTGTATTTTTCTACATATTTTTAATTTTATAACTGTATGCATGATGGCTGCTAGTTTATGTGACCTTAATTGGACTGTGTTGGGTAAAGTGTAAAGCTCATTTTAAAGGGTAAAGGCGTCATCGGTTCATTCGTACAACCATGCCAAATTTCATAGGTTTGATCAGTTTATAATGAAATGTTATAACAAATCCAGTAGGCCTGACCTACTTATTGTGATAAACATACAAAAAGACAATATGATTTTAGGGATGGATATTATGACACTGTGCTAAAGCCTGTAGACAGGTACTTTGTAACGTGGAATTTCACTGATTGCTTTAAATAGGGAAGTGTTTTGGTGTGGTGATCCACCCGAACAAACTGTGGGGATAGAAGATATGTACTACAATAATCCTTATTTAGCTGTTTTATGAGAGATGTTTTGCTTTGCCAACTGTAATTTTGCATGCATTTGTACTTTTATGACTGTATGCTGGATGGTTGCCTTGTGGAAATCTACCATTCAGTACAATGGGCTTAAGTTGGTTATGGAGACAAGCTAATGACAAAGGCTATTTGCCTGATTGTTTATTTTGCAGTTACAGCAAATGCAGTAGCCATGACATAATGATTTTGAAGAGCAATGTGAAAGTTAATAGGCATTTAAGGGTGGATTCTCATTACTCTGATTTAAAGCCTACAGATAGGTTTATTGTTACATGGAATCTCATGGTTTACCTTAGTAGACAAGGGTTGTGTTGTTGGTTACCCACCTATGACAAACAATGAGCATATAATATTTGCACTGTGAAAATCCTGATAAAGCCCTCTTAGATACAATTTTGCTTAGCCAACTGTATTTTTTTATTTTTGGTTCCTCATATCACCCCACAAAAGTGCAACCAATAGCCAGAGGTCGGAAAGCATCCCACTTCCATGCCCAGGAGCTCAGATTCCTACTCCAGAATCGCAATAAATATTTTGATTCTAGAACATCCATTCCTGGAAGGGTCAGATGAAATCATAGGACCACTGTATCTATTATCTGTCCACAAAAGCAAGTCTCGAGCAGAGCCCACAGTCTATCCAAACCCCTATCTTGGCCTGATATTCCTATACCATACAGCTGCTATTCAGCTCCTAGTCACTCTGCCGTTGTCGGGGGGGGGGGTGCACTTGCAACCACCTCTCCTGCAGATCTCCTTACTTGCTAACAGACATTTCAAAAAATGCAACTTGCTATAGCTCCCAACTGGCTCAGCTCTACATGTCTCACTGAACCAAAACTTAGATGGTAGTATAAAAAACAGATGTTACAACTTTACCCTCACCGTGCCAGAAAGGACACAAAGTTGGACATTCCAGGAACATGTGTACATCTCCTGCTTCCCGCTGGCCACACCTCTTACAGGTACACACCTTATTTCTTACCACCAAAGCCATTTTTAGAGGAGTCCAATAGCACCAGTGAATGGTAAGAAAATGGTTCCTCTAAAGTGCAGCAAATATCACTGTGCTATATAAACATTGTAATGATACTTGCCACAGCCTTCAATTCTCCTCATCCGGCATGTTTCTCTCCCAGGTTGCATATGTAGACTTCATCTTCTCATTCGCAGTTGAGACCAAATACCAATACTAGGTCAAAACCCCTCTCTTTCTAGGGGCATCCTCTTGCAAGTTGCTTTCCATCTGACATATCCTAGGGTCGGGAGCCTCCTGAGTGTTTAACTAGGAAGTTATTTGCTGGTATTTAAAGATTGACGTTCTGTTCATTATTTCCATGAAAGTCGTTTATCTGCAATCCACAAGTGCCCCCATCTCGCAACTCTGTCTTTTTTGATCCAACAGCACAGTCTGTCAGTGAAGCACTCTGTGGCACCAGGGGTGTGTCCAAATAGGAGCTAGTGCACTGAGATATGAAATACCAATAATGTTTCCAATTCCAAACCACAACCTCGTGGCTCCCTGTAAGACCTTCAGCCTCACTTTTTTAAAATGTTGGTGCTCCAGACATGTACATAAACCCAAACTCAGAGACAATCCCTGTACTGCAGGGCAATTTCCCACCAGTCCCACAGGGGTCTACTATTTCAATGAGCTCTCTACAGTTCTTCAGTTGAAAGGTCCAGCAATAAAGGTGTATATCCGGTAGGCCAAGGTTCCCCTCAATTAGTTTTCACCTCCTTTTTTGTAAGGATACTCTTACCCTCTTGACGCTTAGATTAGACCCTTGACGCTTAGATTTCACCCTAAAGTTTCATAATCAAATTTTTTATCAAAGGACAGGGGAATGGTGTCAAATAGAAAAGTCACCTTTGGCAGTATCATCATCTTCTGCAGATTAATTCGACCACATATTGGCAGTGGGAAATTCTTCCATTTGCTAAAGTTCGGCCTAATTTCCCTCCCAGCATTACCTAGATTTACTTCTGTTACTTTCCTGAAGTCCTTTACCGCTGATATTTCTATGTACCTAATAACCTCTTTCTCTCCTCCCCCTTTCCAGCTACAATGCCAAGACATTATTTCCGTCTTATCCGAGTTTACTTGGTACCCTAAAAACTGCCCATGGGTATTTATTTCTAGCTCCAGATGCCCCAGAATCTGGTTAACATTGGCAGTGTAAATGACTAGATCATCTACATATAGTGTCAACTTTTTCTCAAAAAATCGATAATGGAAAGTACATATCACCTCACTTAATCTAAGGCTCCGAGCCAAGGGCTCTATATATAAGTTGAAGAGAAGTGGGGAGAGGAGAGTGAGCACCCTTGCCTCGAACCCTTCTTTATGGTCACACTTTCCATTTACCAGTATCCTACCTGCTGGCACACTATAAGTTAGCTGGATAACATTGCAAAATGTTTTCTCTAGCCCCAGATGATTTACTACTTCTCACAAATAAGCCCAGTTAATCTGGTCAAAAGCCTTAGCTGCATCTATTAGCGCACATGCTAAGGGAGCGGACTGAGTAGTAGCTAGGTCAACAGAGCCTACTAAAGAGTGTGTCAATTCATGTAGGTTTCTACTGGGGATAAAACCTTTCTGGTCTTCATGGACGATTAATTTGATATGCCAGGCTAAACTCTTTGCTAAGATAGCAGCGAATATTTCATATTCACAATTTAGCAATGATATTGGATGGTAGGATTCACACCTGCAAGGAGACATCCATTTTCAAAATCAATTAAATAACTGCCTCTTGCCAGGAGACCTAATTTAAACAGGGGTGACCCAATTTAACCCTAAGGCATCTGGGTAAGAACATGCAAATGCAATAAATAAACAATGCCTCGGGATAGATAGAAATACTAAACAGTATGTCGAAGAGAATGTGACATTGCATGCCCGGAATTTACAACCGAGGCAGATCGTAGGAGTAAGGAGACCGTAATCGTACCAAGAGGAGAAGCCGATAGAATTATTCGCTTCCGTATGAGCGATTTGAAGAGATACAAGGCGCACCCAACTCTCATTTTTCGATGGTCTTCAGTTGTAGTTTGGTCCAGATTGGAGAAATTGAATGTTCTTGCACTCGACTGCCCTATTCCTGATGAGGCCAATTCAATTCAAACCCCTCTTTTTGTAGGTACTCTCAATTTATTCTATATTATTTCAATTTATTGTGGTGTCTCCAAATTTCCGTCGTCGCATTTCAGCCACTATTCATAGTTGGCCTCATCAGGACTAGGGCAGTCGAGTGCAAGAACATTCAATTTCCCCAATCTTGACCAAACTACAACTGAAGACCATCGAAAAATGAGAGTCAGGTGCGCCTTGTATAGATATGAGCCCATACCTTCCACGTACCCTCTGAGTAAGGCTTTAAAGGTGTCCTAGATTATATGTAATTTGGCTGAACCTTAATTGGAATAAAAAAAGTGATGGTATTATTCTTCTATTTTAAAAGAGCCCTCTCTGCAAATAGTACTCTCCTATCTAGGGTCCATCTCGACTTCCCACTGCAGAAGTAGATATCTAACTCCAGAACAACTGCAGCTTGGTCCAAAATATGAATAAGGAAGTGTTCTACATGTGTCACATTTTGAACTTCTCTCTTAGTCACAATAAAGTAATCTATACGCGAGGAATGGAGGGCATAGCCTCTCCCTTTCCCAGCCATTAACCTTCAATATCACTAAGCCTAAGCTCTTGTCTCAAAAATGTTATGTATGAAAAAGATTTAGATTGGAGCACACGATTATATGTTGTTGGTCTATCTAAAATAATATAGAATATGATATTAGAGTCCTCACCCATTATGACTAGCTCGTAAAAATTCAAGAGGTTAGTAAAAAACCTCCCTTGTAATTTTACATGCATTTTCAATTTTATGACTGTATGCTTGATGTTTGCCTTTTTGGGGAAGCTTATGACCTGTGGTTATGATTTGGTTATAGTGTTGGTATAGTGACAAGCCAATGTTAACAGATATAGGCTTCATTGGTGTACCTGGAAATTCTATTCCCATTGCAATAGGTCTGGCCTGTTTATTATGAAAAGTTTATTACCAAAGCAGTAGGCCTGGCATATTTATTGTGAAGAGCATATAGTAAAGCCAATATGCATCTAAAATTGGATTGTTATCAAATTATATTACAGGCTCTAGAAAGGTATTTGGTACATGTAATCTCACAGATTGTGTTAGTAAGCAAGAGTCTTGGTGTTGGTCACACACTCGGACAAACCCTGGACGTAGAACTTCACTGAGATGATTTTTGTTTGGTCCTATTGAGATGGGTTGTTTATTGTTTTGCCAACTGTAATTGTGTACACATTTGTAATTTTTTTAATATATGCCTAATGTTTGCCATCTTTTGAACACCTCTGTAGGTCTGGTTGTATATAGTATTAAGCCATTAGTAAAGGCTAAGGCATAGATGCATCAAGCTAAAAACCGCTCTCAAAGTGGCAGATTCTCAGAATCTGCCCCTTTGCGACCGGTATTTTTGCATTTGGGATGCATCATCCCAAATGCAAAAATCACAATTTAAGAAATCGCAAAATTGTGATTACTTAAATTGCTATTGCATTGAAGGAATCTCAAATTGAGATTCCTTAAATGCAATGCATTAAAGTAAAAAAATGAGCGGTTTCGCTAATGGGGGAGCAAATTACCATGAAGTTGAACTTCATGGTAATTTGCAAAAACTTGTGAAAAAGTGAATTTTTCAAAGTTCCATTTTATACACAAACATGCCCTTAGGGCATGTGTGTGTGTGCAAGATGTACCCATATGCAGATTTCAGGGGTGCAACAGGGTGTCCTTTTGACACCCTGGTACCCTTGAAATTGCAATCTCAATTTGCGATTCTGTAATTGAGAATCGCAAATTGAGATTGTCTTCCCATTCATTCCTATGGGCCTCTAGGCCCATAGGAATGAATGGGGAGGTATTCCTTAATTGCGATTCGCAATTTGCGAGTTGCAATTAAGGAATTTTAAGAAATCGCAATTTTTTTTGCGAGTTCTTCATGCATAACCTTTTGATATTCCTTATTAGTGAATCCTTATTTTTCGCTAATAACGAATCGCAAAATGGATGCTTGATGAATCTATAGGTAGATGCCTTTTCCTTTCAATGATACGTTAGGTGTGTTCTCTTTTTAATGAAAGGTTAAGACTAACCAAGTAGGCTTTAATTCCTTATTGGGAAAAGTATTTGTTAAAGGCAAGCAGCTTTTAAGGATGAATTGGTATTACACTATGCTAAAGCCTAGCATTATGTAGACAGGAATTCTGTTACGTATGATCTCAAAGACTACTGTAAAAAGCAAGTTTTTTTTGTGTTGGTGGCCCACCAGAAAAAAAACATGGAAATAGACAATGATAATCCTTATTAGGTTTTATTGTTTTTGACAACTACTCTTTACAATTGAATTACTCTGAATTGAAGTCTACAGATTGTGTTATATGGAATCACACAGATTCCCATACTAGGCAAGCAGTTGAGTCCCAGTTACCCCCTCTGGCTAACCATGGATATCGAAGATTTATAGTGGCAGAATCCTTGGAGCAATAGTATTTTGATTTGCCAACTTTAATTTTAAACACTATGTAATATTATGACACTATATCTGCTGGTTTCATTATGGGAAAGCTAATTATCAACACAGGAGGCCTCAATTGTTTATGGTGATAAATGCTTGATAACAGCTACACGCTAGTGATTGGTTCACTAGGAAAACATATTTATGTTGCCATAGGTTAAAATGTGCATTTAAAACAACAGGATTAAAGTGTGGATTGTCATATTTCTGTTTTAAAACCTACAGATATGTATTTCATTACACTAAATGACAAGTTACCTATGTAGGGAATGATTTTGGTGTTGGGTACTGCCTCTGACAAATCCTAGGTGCAGACGATTTTGACTCAATTAATTCTGGCTAGGATCTAAATCCGTATTTGTAAGGCGCGAACTACCCACCCTTACGGGTCTCAAGGCTCTGGGGGCACTCGTGGAAATTAAGTGAGCTATTGCCCAGAGTCACATGGGGCTGGGCAATGCTGCCGCCGGAGATCGAACCATGAATCCTGTGCTCCGAAGTCAGCTGCCCTGGCCACTGCACCACACCTCTCCTTTTATGGTTTAACTGTCTTACTTCTTTAAGCAAAATTTTGCAACATCAACCTACCTACATCCGTTGGTCGGAGGGTGAAAGAAATATCAATAATTAATAAAAGGAGAAAAAATAGACGAAAAGATAAGAATAAAGACAAAAGAGGAGGTAATGTATATACTCAACAAATTCAAGTAATACACACTAAAGAAGATAGCAGACTCTGCATGGAGGTTGGGTGAGAAATAGTCAGAAGTGGGGGCGGGGTCACTCGTCTGAAGTGGTTGATTTTGCGAGACAGAGTATATGCAAGTATACGGGACAGGTCAGCTCCATAAATCTGTTTGCTAAATATCAAATATTAGTACCCCATACTTTATCAAATCTCGGGAGACTATGTGTGACTGTTGCCATCATCTTTTCCATACCCAAGGGTTTCCTTAGCTTAATCCGATTTTGTCAGGATGGCATCAGTACCCCAATGGGATAACAGCACCTGATTAACTGCTCCAATGAATAATGTAATGGCATGCCCACGGTGTGATTCCAATGGATATGTTAATGCATTCAGTAGTGCAACAGGAGTGAGAAGAAAAGCATGAATATAGGAGAGGAGGCCTTTATCAGACGGACGTGTAATTAACCATTTGTCAAACTTTGTAAGGGGATGACTAGCTTGAGGGCAAATATTAGGCTTGAGAATCCAGTGTTGGAGAGCCAAATATTGGCAATAAGTACTGGTAGGTAGGTCATAGTTAGTGCAAAGTTGGTTGAAGTCCATCATACAATCTAGATCAAATAATATCCCACTCAATTTCAATTTGTTTCTTGCAATTTAAGGTAGGAGTTTCTCTTTGTTGATGGAGGGGAGGGAAATAGGGATTTCCTATGAATGGAGTTAGGGATGAGATACGCAAGGAGAGGTGATGTGTCGAGCATTAAGGAGGAATGTAGAGAAATTCTCTAGGCTGTAAGGTCGGTCGTGGGATATATGTGAAGTCCCAAGTAATTGACTCCTTGGGTAGCCCAGTCAAAGGGAAATGAGGTTGCTAGGCGAACCTCGTCTACTCTAGGGATGGTCAAACTAGGGGCAAGGGTTTTTTTTAAATTGATTTTAAAACCAGAGCCTTCCCCGAATTACCCCATGTCTTGTAGTAGAGGGGATAGAGAGGTGAAAGGTTGTGTCAATGTTAGCAAATCATTGTCAACTAATAAAATACTTTATGCTCCCTGCCTCCAATAATAATGCCCGTTACAGAGCTGTGTTTTCAGCAAAGGGCTCTACATAAAACACAAAGGAGGAAAGGGGCATCCCTGTTGAGTGCACAGCTACACCGAAAAATGGTTGGCCTCAGTGTTGCGCAATCACGCGAGAGCACTCCAGTTGTTTCCTCTTGACGCCGTATGTCCCAACTCCCTCAAGAACCAGTCAACGCAGCAAGGATGATTAGACTCTTGCTATGTTAACTTATCCACAAGGGAAAGGGGAAGTGGAAGGAGAAACAAACAAGCAAAACACTGGTTTCCAGCTGTTGTTTCTCTGTGAAGTGTTCTGGGCCGGTGTCTTTTCAGCACGTGGTCCTGTGGTACAGCACGCAATAAGTAACCAAACTATAAGACGTCTCAACTATTGTTTCATCATTGATTAATACATACACATAATACTGACCATGTAAAGAAACGGCCCTTATGTACACTTCGCTGGGTCAAGAATAATGCAGTCTGAGTACACTTCGGATTATCCTTAAAACAATAAGTGAGAATATTCAATACTTTCTTTTACTGATTAGGATGTAGTAGGTTAGTTGTTATTAATAACGAAGATGTTTAAAGATCCATGCGCATACCTGAAAAACCCAGCTTGATATCTGTTAATGGGGTTCTGTAATAAAATGAAAAGAAAGAAAGGAAAAACAACCAAAGGCACCAGCAAACTAAATGGTTTCACAACGCTGTGTGCACAAGAAAATCAAGAATAAACCACTGAGTCATACAATACACCTGTATGTTCACTAGGTTACAATATTGTCCCAAAACCTAAAAATCAATATCTATGAATATATTGCCCACAATCTGACTCTTAGGAATCAGTTTGCATGTTCTAGATTTACACAAATCAGAGGGATTGTCCAAGTCTTGTTTATCATCACAAGTTTTGCAAGTCTCTGTAACTACTATGTCTATGTAGAAATAAACAGGTCTGCCATGTGTCCGATCTTGTTAACTATTGTTCTAATCTTACTGTCCTTCTTCTGTATCTGGTAGATGAACTCGCGTTTCCTGGCAGGAGTTTTCAGGAGGGCGGGGCATTCCACGAAGTTCCGACGATTACTGGAGCTGACCGCCGATACCGCAGGAGTCGGAAGTAGCAGGTAAGCGGGAGCGGGAGGAGAAGAAGATCGGAGGTCGGATCTGGCACGGGAGGCAGGAACAAGGCGCACGGAGGCAGAAACAAGGAGTAAATCCGGGCGAGCAGGAGCACTCGTCGTGACCAAATGCAGCAAAACGAAGCACTGTCACGTTTGCGAGCGTTCCTTAAATAGATTTCCCCAAGTGACGGTTAATCATTTGCATACTCCGCACGCGGAGCCCATTCTATTGCTCCTACGCGTGTGGTGCATTAGTCTACAAGCATTGGTGGCAGCAAATAAACAAGCATTGACACCAGCAAGTTAAACAACAACATTGGCAGTAAATAAACTACATGAACCGTCAAAGGGAGTCAAGGACAGTGTACACAATGAGGTTATAACAACACTACCACCATGGGCATTATGAAACATATTGCTACTAACAAACAAGAAACTGAGTCAAGTGAATGACCCAGTGGCTGCATGTGTACCCTTAACACTCTGGAGCTGCATAGTTACAGTTTATCCAGTGTCAGAATTCCTCCCCCAGCCCAAATCGAGAATCAATTGGAGATAAGAACATTGAACCTGATCAAAGGCCTTTTCGGCATCAACTGACAGGAGAAGGGTGGGTGTTCAGGATCGTTGTGTTTTGTCAAGGAGGTGGCAGAGGCTCTTAGTACTGTCACTGCAGCTCCTCTCCAGAATGAACCCACTATTCAGCTTTAATAAGTCCCTGCAAATATGGTGCTAGAAGAGACGCAAGAAATCTAGTGAAGATCTTTATGTCGACATTCAGATCCTAGATGGGGCAGTAGGTCTTTGCCCGTTTAGAAAAGAACCTCAATTATGTCCATCCTCATAGAAGCAGTGAGAGTCATGGAATTGCTGAAGAAGTTATAGAGAGGCGCGCCACAAAGGGGGTGAGTCCAGCTTCAAAAACAACGTAAAAATCAGAAGTGTAACCATCTTCCCCAGGTGCTTTACCCAAGGACAATTTTTGAATAGCCAAAAGAACCTCCTCTGGGTGTATTTCTTTGTCCAATTTGGATGCCTCACTTTAGGAAGTTGTGTTACAAGATTAGGTGATGCATAAGCTGCCACGGTGTCTTTAGTTTGCACCTCTACATTATATAAGGTAGAGTAAAATTGCTCAAATTCTTCCACTATATGATCATCACAGTACATCGGTGTCCCCAGCAAACCCACAATCTCAGGAACCAGTTGTTGGAGAGTTTGGGTCCTGAGCATCTACGCAAGTAGTCGACCGGCCTTATTGCCCCTGGTGTAGTATCCCTGTCTAGTTCGTAAAAGTGCATATTCTGCTGTGTCCATATCTAATGCTCTTAGGGCCGATGCACAACCATTTTTTGCGGTTGCAGAGGGGTTTCAGACCCCTTTGCGACCGCAAAAAATGAGTTGGCCAAGTACTATTCCCATTTTGCAAGTATTTGTGACTCACAAAATAGGAATAGCGAGTCGCTATTAGGAAGGGGAGTTCCGAGGGCGTCCCTTCCTAATAGCGAGTCCTTCAGGTCAAATCTTAATCCTGACTTAGATCAGCGGTGTTGAGACAACCCGTGTACATTTAGAGATATAAATACTCTTGATGTTGATGTGGCAACAAATGGTATAGGAAATAGGGTAGATGGGTGTGATTTAGCTCATCCTATAGTGAAATCACTACAGAGAAAAGAAGGTAAACGGGTGGAGGCTAGCTGTTTCCGTTTAATTTCTTGGAATATAGCCGGCTTTGGGCGAAGACTAGAGGATCCGGTCTGGCTAGACTATATTGATTCTTTTGACATTGCCTGTTTCCAGGAGACATGGAGCACTGTGGATCAGAGCTTGGATGGTTTTCAAATGTTTAATGTTTGTGCAATACCATCGCAAGCAGGGAGAGCTAAGGGTGGGCTTATGACAGCTATCTCGGTAAAGCATAACTTAAGACATGTGAGCCGGGTGGTGGAATCACCTTGGTACCAATTACTTATGATCAAGGACCTATTTCCGGAAACCCTTCTTCTCATAAATTGGTACTATAATATATTTGATCCCCATGTAACCGTAGTTATTGATAATTTACAGGAAGAGATTGTTAAGGTGACAAACAGGGTCTTCCCTCTTTCCATTATATGGTTAGGTGATTTTAATTGTGAGCTATGTAAATTCTGCGGATCTAGGGTGTGTGGTCGGATGGATTTAACTGACCAACCTATGGCTCATTTTACCCATTCAAAACAAGGGGAGGCTCTAAATAGTATTGTCATGAATAATGATCTATGCATCCTGGATATGTCTAGCTTTTCTGGTGCATTGAATATACCCACTTTTCAAGGTACAGGGGGCAGAATGAGTACAATTGATTTTGCCATGGTGTCTAAGGGTTTTTCTCATTTTTTGAAAGATTTTAAAATTGAGGCGAACCCAGCTAGTGACCATAACCCCCTAATTTTGAGCTTTAACCTGGCTCTCGAAAAGAACCAGTTTTCGGAACAACCTATAGTATATAGCCAAAATCAGGGTGTCACTTTAAGGTGGGATAAAGTACATGTGAGGCAACTGGAAGCGGATATCTTTAAGGAAAATAAGGATAAGATAGAAATTTGTCTGACACCTATATCTGATCCAGATCACATAATTGATAATTTTGAATTACTACTGGGAAACGTCGCTTCACACCTTGTAAAGATAGGGGGAGGAAACAAGACCGAGGGCCTAAATGGTTTAATGCTGAATGTTCTTCTGCCCAAACACATTTAACAAAGGCATTACGCCGAGTCCCACGTGATCGAGAATTGGTTAGATCAGCCAGGAAAAGATATACAGCCTGATTCATGAAGCAAAATTGCACTCGCAAAGGGCAAGATTCTCAGAATCTTGCCTTTTGCGAGTGCAATTTTGGCATTTGGGATTCACAATCCCAAATGCAAAAATCGCTAATGAGGAATTAGCAAATATGCGAGGATTAGCATTTAAGGAATCTCTATTAGAGATTCCTTAAATGCTATTCATGACACTTGCAAAAATTGCGATTTAGCAAAATTGGGCCGCTATTTACCGAGAGGTCAGACCTCTCGGTAAATAGCAAAAACATAGAAAAATGCTTTTAAAAGCATTTTTCGAAGTTGCATGTTGCACACACACATGTCCTTTGGACATGTGTGTGCGCAACACCTGTTCAAATGTGCATTTTAGGGGTGCTACAGGGTGTCCTTTGGACACCCCTGGCACCCTTAAAATCGCTATCTGATTTGCGAGTAGCAAATTGCTACTCGCAAATAAGGGATACTCCCCATTCATTCCTATGGGCCTTTTGGCCCATAGGAATGAATGGGGAGTTATTCCTTTTTTTGCGAGTAGCAAATTGCTACTCGCAAATAGAGAACATGTAGGAATCGCTATTGATTTAGCAATTCCTACATGAATGCCGTTTTGCGTGTCCTCAATAGCGAGTCGCTATGATTCGCTATTAGGGCCACGCAAAACGGCCCGTACATGAATCAGGCTGTTTGTGAGGCAGTCAGTAAGAGGAAAAATGATTTACGACCAAAGCATGGGAAGACTTGGAAAAAGCGGTTGATCTAAGGGATAATAGGCTTTTCTGGGAGATAATAAACAGGCCTTTTTTAAAATCAGGGGAAGATAATACCATCCGAGTGCATATACCTGAAGACTCCTGGGTAGCTCACTATAGTAAAATCTTTAATCCAAATGAGATATTGCTGACTGCTACCACGGTAGAGAGTGATTATAACTTTAACATGGAGTCAGCAAAGTCACTCAGTGATTCATAACGCTTTCAGAGGTAAAGTTAGCTTTGACCAAGGGGGCTACTTTAAAGGCCCCAGGCCCTGATGCAGTGCCCTTGGATCTTTTTAAACATAATTTGGAGGTCTGGTCCCCATTACTTTTGAATGTTTTTAAGGCAATAGTGCTGGGGCCCATCCCGAGCTCTTGAAAAGAGGCAGTTGTGGTACCTATTTTTAAAAAGGGTGACAAGTCTGACCCACGCTGCTATAGGCCAATATCATTAATAGACGCGTCATGTAAGCTAATGGGTAGGGTGATATTGGCTCGCCTTGAAACATGGGCAGAGTCAGCGGGGTTATTGTAGAATCCCAATATGGTTTTAGAAGAGGGAAAGGAACCACCGAGCAGTGTTTAAATTTAGCACTGATTATGGGCAAGTACATGGGTGCCAATAATAGTTCTATTCATTTGGCATTCATGGACTTGTCCAGTGCTTTCGACACGGTATGTAGGTGTAAATTGTGGCGGATGATGGAGTCTATGGGGTTTGAGGAGCCTTTGGTTACCCTGCTCCGCAGGCTTCATGCTGCCACAATGGTGAGAATTAGATATGGCCCTGGGGGAGAGAAAACTAGACCTATATTATCTACTGAAGGTGTCCGCCAGGGATGTATTTTAGCCCCCTTTTTATTTCTGGTTTATACGAACGGATTAGAAAGTTTTTTGTTAGAAACCGGTGCTGATTTTCCTCAGATTAATGGCAAAAGAATTCCAATGTTGTCATATGCAGATGACACTGTCCTAATGACCCTTACTCCCAATAGCATGCAGATTTGTCTGAATTCCTTTGATATGTTTATGGGAAATTTAGATCTTGGGGTCAATTTTACTAAATCTTTTGCCATGACTTGCGGTCCGAAAAGTGCTAAAATCCGCAAATACAGGGTGAGGGATTCAAATATAGAGAAAGTTGATAACTTCAATCATTTGGGAAACCTTTTAATAAAAAACTGAACTGGGAACCTCTGATATTAGCCCAGGTTCAAAAGGTTACACAGTCAATTGAAGCTCTTTTTCGCTTTGCTAGTAAATTAGGACAACGACGTATAGCAGAAATAATATCTTTGTATAAAGCTAAATGTGTTTCTGCTATGACCCTTGGCGCTGGTGTCTGGGGGTCACAAAATTGTGAAAAGCTACAGATTATGGAGAATAAATTTATAAAACGTCTCCTATCTGTCCCATCGGGCACATCAAACATTTTTTGCCACGGGGAGGTTGGTATTGAGTTTGCAAGTGACATTATACACGTAGCACCATTGGTATTATGGTCTAAAGTTTGGCAATCTGAGGAACTGAAACTGACAAAAGATATCCTACAAGATTGCCTTAAACTTGAGCACTAAAGGGAAATCCCATGGCTTCGATATGTCAGAGATACCCTTTATAAGATTGGGTTAGGCAACATGTTTATAAACCCTGGCATGATCAATAAGGATACTAAGTTAACTATCAAGAATGCCTATAGTTCTAAATTGGGTTCCTTAAAGAACAGTAATTATGTATTACGTGTCCGGGGCAAACTAGTGCGACCCTTTTATTTATCATATATTATGAATACGCAATGGCGTTTCTAACTGACAAGGTTTCGCCTTTGTACTCTACACTTCCTTTTTGCGTTTCCAAAGCAGGGGGGATGGAGTGAGAAGTTACCTTGTTGCCCCTGTAATAATAAGGTCTCGCAAACACTCTGCACCTTATTCTTTTTTGCACTTTGTATAAGGTCCCAAGAAATACTTTTATTAGACCATTACTATTATCCTTTGGATCGCGCTATTATAAAGAAGGATATGAATATCTATTATCTTTGTCAACTGCAAACATCTGTAATGCTGTACTGAGCTTTATTAGATCAGCTCTTGTGATTAGAAACCGATATTGAATGTTTATGAAAATCAGATTTATGTAAATATGTACCGTGGTTTTATTGTAGAATCATGTAAATATGTACCGTGATTTTATTGTAGCTGGTGTTTTTTATATTGATGTATACTTTTATGATTTCTTTGTGGAATCGAAATAAAGTTATTTGAACTGAACTGAACTGAGTCCTCCAGGTATATATGACTCCTTTGCGACTGCAACAGGCGCAGTTTACCACCCTTCTCAAGGGTGGTAAAGTTCTTGCAAACGGGAAGGGGTCTCCAGGGGACCCCTTCCCCTTTGGGAATGTAGGGGAAAATATTTTTTAAGGGCAGGCAATGGTCCCAGGGACCACTACCTGCCCTTAAAAAATGAAAAAAAAACTTTCATTTTTTCTTTTTTTAAATGCATCCCGTTTTCGTTTAAGGAGAATGGGCTGCATCTTTTTTTTATAAACTGCTTTATTGAAAAGCAGTCACAGACATGGTGGTCTGCTGACCCCAGCAGGACACCATCCCTGTGAGGCTGGGCATTTTCAATGGGGGTGCAATTTGCGAGTGGCTCATGAATATTGATGAGCCTTGCATTTTGCGACTCCATTGGGAATCGCTACTTTGGATGTAGCGACTCGCAATATGCAACTCGAAATTTGCAAGGTGCTGAATCCATTGGTCATACATCTGGCCCTTAGTTGTTTACAGGATGCCGTGAGTTGGTGTCTCATTTTAAGAGAGCCAGTGCGTATATGTACCCCTTTCAATTCCTTAATTTCCCTTTCCAATTGTTCGTGTTTGTCTCACCCATCTATATTGATCTTGAATGATATGGCAACAAAATGACCTCGCAAAACTTCTTTTAAAGTGTTCCAGAGCAGTGAAATGGGCGTGTCATTCATCTTTTTGATGTCTAAAAAGACACAGATGGGCTTTGCAATTTCAGAAATAATAGTGTTGTATATGAGTCATTTATGATTCAAGGCCAAGTGTGTTGTTCCTATCGCCCTCTGGACAACTGCAATGTGAGGGTGATGGGAGAATAATCCAACAGGACCATACTCCTATGTCAGCTGACATAGTACCCAAAGTGAGGCGAGGGGAGGTCAGGAAGCGATCCATTTGTGCATAAGTCTGTTGTGCAACGGATATGAATGTGTATGTCCTCCTATTTGGATTGCGCTGTTGCCGCACATCTGCGAAACCCATATCTACTAGTCACTCTTGCATTGCCTCCGAGAGAGCTCCTGAATGTCCCATCCGCTATGTGGATCTGTCCAAATGTGCTTCATTCACTAAATTAAAGTCACTTCCTATAAGTATGTCTTTGTCTGCAGATGACACCACTCTCCCTAGGGCATTTTAAAGAATATTTCCTGGTGACCATTTGGTGCATAAACCGAGACTATTGTGAAAGTGTAGCCCCTCACTGCCAGCTGAAGTGAGAGCAAATTGCCAGGCAACTCCCCAAGATTTTTAACCACCTTCCCTGGGAAGTGTAAGGCCAACAATATCACTCCCGCCTTCTTCCAGGGCCTTGAGGAGAAAAATTGGCGGGCAAACCAGTGGGAACTGAGGTGTTTCCAGTCAGATCGGTGTAGGTGTTTTTCTTGTAACAAGCCTATGCCACATTTTGACTCTCTGAGAAAAGAAAGAAGGGCCAATTGCTTTGACGAGTCCTTTAGAACCTGTATATTGAAGCTTAATATTTTAATATTGAATTAATAGGAAGTGGCAGAGAGAGAAATGATTAACAAATCCCAACCTCAGTGACCAAAAATTACAGATATATAACTGTGTTTTAAAATAAATGGATGTCGGGTTGAAGAAAAGAGAGTTGGTGAACAAGCTCCAAACTGAGGACGGTGCAAGCCCATATCAAAATACTCCTGACCCCATCTAGTGCTGGTGTCAGGACATGACATTGACCATCATAAGGCCTCATTCACAAATATATCAATGTGTATTAGAGTCAATGTCTTGAACATAAGGCATCAAACTAAAAAGTAATATCTAACAGTCATATTGTAATGTGGAACAGATAGATCAAGGCACTGAAACCCATAAATGTAACAGAATGCAGATAATGCCCAGGGGGGTATGGAGCGCTAAAGTCAACAGCCCAGAGGAATATATAGACGCCAATAGAAATAAGGGGAAATACATTGGAAGCAATAAAATACAAGAACACTCCCTCTCTCAGGAAATCATATCACCAGTCAGTAAGCATCCCTCTGCCAGGCAGCCAAACATCTATGGACTGCAACGTAGAAGCCCCACCATGCGAGGGCCCTCTCTTCCTGAACTTCGGATCTGTTCAATTAGGCCAAGCTTAGGGGACACTTCGCTGATTGGAATCGACCCTCGGCGAAAAAAAGACGTCCTCTGCTCCTGTCATCAATCCTTTTCAATATCTAATGTATCGTCTCGGCGTTGAAACTGACGCAGAAGGACCTGCCTTTCTTTGTGAATTTCAAATGCAGATGGTTTCGCCTGCGATTCATCCACAGTACGACGTTGGCGTCTCGATTTGATACGCAGCGGTTGAGTCTCATTTCCTGATGGGAGCTAAAACCCCAGCACTGCGTGTGCCTCTTCCAGGGTGCAGTGGGCATGCTTTTCCTGTTTCCAAATGAACAGTAAGCAGAAGGGATGGCCCGGGGCCGGCTTTAGAGCTGGTGGCGCCCAGTGCGACAATGTTTGTTGCTGCCCCCTCAATGACCACCCGCACCACGGATTCCATCAGCACCACCCTTTAACAGTGCCCAAGTCTCCATAACCACTCTCTCTCGGATGCATATATAACACACTCTCTCAGATACATATATAGCGCCACTCATACCAGTGTAGGGTGTAAGAGCACTTTGCATCACAGACACATTACACAAAGATAATCAATCATATCTGTGTAACTCGGCATATAGGCAATGTTACATAAGACAGAGGACTACAAGGTGTAGGAGCCACATGTCATCCATACTCGTAGGGAGAAAGTTTAATAGTGCTTGGTCAGGAGAAGCACAAACTCAGAATTTAAAAAGGAACACCATAGTTGGGGGTTCTTTTTAATAATGAGAATAGATTTCTGCTTAAATTAATCCTATTTGCAAAATTAGTCTTTGCTCAAATCTATACTTTGCAGGGTGCATGCAGTTCTTTGACAATAGTTAATAGTTCAGTACAATTACAAAGTAAACAGGTCAATGGGTTACTGCTTTGGTTTCTTGCAATTTATAAATTCAAATCCTATTTTAGGATTTTAATTTATAAATTGCAAGGAACAATATGATGTCTCTTTTAAAACGAGTACTCCACTGACCTATTTACATTCTTTGTACTTGGTACTCTGTTCGTACTTGTTTTCTGCAACCGGCATATTAACCCTCTGCACTTCTTTATAGTGGGTCAAAACCCCAATTAAACAAAACTCTGATCTCTCTTCAGGAAGAACATTAATTGCAGGATTTATCCTGACATGTTTTTGTTGCCTGGAAATTACTGGAGGTAACGAGTGCGGCAGAAGCAGGTGCTTTAAAATAACAATAAACTTGCAAACACGGCGCCCCCTGGAAGCCAGCACCCGGTGCAGTGGCACCATAGAGCCGGCACTGGATGGCCCCATCTGTAGCGAATGCCCTTCTTGCGCAAAACGCCCGTTGCTGGTTTCAGTGCTTTGCGTCAGTGGAGGGTAAGAGGTGAGAGAATCTGAACAATGCTGACCTTAGTGCTATCTAAGGTTATAATAGACATGTCTCTGACAGCTGACATGATCAAGTCCTCCTGTTTACACAATTGAAAGCAAGTGAGAATGTCCCATGGCATCCCTGGACACTTCACCGGGGGACCCCCTGTGTGAATTTGATCAAGTGTAATTTTTTATTTATTTATTTTTATTTTATTTAATGCGATTTTATATAGCGCAAACTTTACCCGAAGGTATCATAGCGCTTTACATAAGAACCATTTGCAAAACATAAGGACTAAGGATTACATGTGTTACATAAAATATACAAACAGAAAAAATTGCAGCTCTGGCGCCATATGTCTGAAGTCTTATCCCAATAATCCCTAGCTTCCCAGCATCTGGTTGAAAAGGCTCTCACTTAATACTAATATTGGGTCTACAAGACCTCTTTCCCAAGTCTTCCAGGAGATCATCCAGTTAATCATTCTTATCTGGCAATTCTAAAAGTTCTTGAGTATGGTCGTGGACTTCTTTATCATGCCTGCTACCAGAGCATTCCAAGGAGCCCACCCAGTCTCCCAACTTGTTCAGATCCTCCCTGATATCTTTAATATCTGCTGTCACATCTCGCCATAGTGCTGCAATATCGTCGCATATAGGTCAAAGAGTTCCTCCAAAGAGGTGTGGTTCAATGGTTCCTATGAGAGGTGGGCATCTGCTTCAGCACCTCCCTCAGGGGCACAAGTTACTGGTGGAATGTCAGGGTGATTATCAGCTTTTTTGGTGGAGGTTTTTATTGAAAAAGTCCTTAATGGAGGAATCTTTTTCGGAACAGTTGGTGGCCATTTTGAACAATAGCGATGACTCTCAATATCCTGTCCAATCGCCCAGGGGCCGATCTACAACACCCCAGGAGCCCAGACATTCCATCCCAGCCAAGTAGTTCCAGATCTGGAACCAAACGTTCCCTCAAATTGCAGCAAGGGCCCACAAGTAATTGCCAAAGTCCCTTTAAGACTGGGACAATTTGCTGCACAATATGAGCTAGAGCCACCTCACAGGCCCCAGCCTCTAACACTTAGGCCCATAGGTAGAGACTCCATTAAAAAGTATTGTTCCTTCTCACCTCAAAAGTTTGCACCATCCAGAGTGTGCTATGTAGCGCCCGGTGGTCGCTATGGCACAGAAGACAGGCAGCAATTTAATGCCACAAGCTGGGAACAACAAAGTCTGTATAGGCCTCTCGATTGGTGAGCAAAGTTGGAGGAGAGAGCGTGTCAGCCAAGGGTACACAGGTAGATAATGGCATGCCTCTGAAGAAATGGCAGCCCAAGGCGCACCGCCGCATGCCTGACTCAATTGTAGAAGACTCCCTGCTGCGTAAAGGGTCACCTCCAGTCGGCTCGGGATCTCTCCAGGACCTATCTGGTTGGTAAGCCTCCAGGAATCTGGCACCTGCAGTTCCTAGGCGGCTGCGATGCCATCACTGCACTTCGTTGCCCCGCCAGTACTGCATGGGGGCCCGCTCCAATCCATCAGCTTCAGGTGCAGTCCAAGCTGCTCACCACACCCTCCACACAGTGGCTCCTGGCCTCAGGCCCCTCAAGCTGTTCCCATGCCACATCCATCGGTAACCACAATCTCTAGTCTCAGCCTCACAGGAGCCAATCTCTCTGGATTTCCTATTCGAGCTAACAGGGAACGCTCAATGTCTCGGTCCACCTTTCGTTTGAGGTGCACCCCCAGCATCAGCCCAAATGGTGCTTCATAGGCCACTCATGGCGGAGCTCCACCAAAAGGCCGCTACTCTGCCGCCATCTTTGACATGCTCCCTACAATCTCCTTTTAGATGTCTTACAGAATGTTGTATTGAAAAAGCATTAAATAATACACACATCAATATATATATATAGATTAATATAAATATATATCCATGGAGATACAAAGAGGGGCTTTACGTCCACTCTGTTCTGCCACTGGCCTGTCAGAGTGTCATTTACACTCTGCTTCCATCTGTGACATAAAACTGCATGGGGTAATAGTGCATCTGTCATTTTTTTATATTTTCAGATCACATGTGCACATCCATTTGAAGTGTTTCTGTGTCAGCGCAGGTTGGCAGTCCCTTAGTTTAGAATTTTCTTTTTCTATAGTTCCACTTTCTTTACTTCTCCTTTTTTTATTTTAATGTTTCTTAAGATGTAACTACAGCCCTACAGGCAGTGCTACGAGGCTGCTTGACACTCATCTGCTGAGCACCGCATTCTATGTGGCACAATCGTCTAAACCAAGAGATCAATATGGAATGCTGTTGTCTACAGTGTGTCATTGATTTACCATTCCAAAATGCCAACACTTTGGTTCTGAATGTGGCAGTCATGTTTGCACTTTAAAACAAAGATAGACTATTAATGATACCTTTGCAAGATGGACAACCACTGCTGTATTTAGTGTAGTTATTTCAAACATGTGCCCACAGTATTTAGAAGGCACCATGTTTTCTTTTTTCTATTTGCATTCTCTTAATTTACCTTGCATATGTTGATGAGTTTATGTGTGCTTCACTGTGGTTGTGACAGAGGGTGAGGGTAAGGAGGAGTCAGTGAATTGATGAATGGATGCATGAATGAAAAGATGATTGATAGAGTGCATGTAGGATGACCTATTTAGGGGCACATTTATGAAGCTTTCACACAGCACAACACAGCAAGCCCCATTGCTGAGCTGCACTGTGTAAAGGGCAGGTATCCACAGTATTTAAACATTATATGATGCATACCTGTCCTTTCATTGTGATGGCGCACAATGTGCGGCCTAGCATCAACACATTGTCCTATTTCTAAGTATGATGCAGAATGCAGCTCACCTAGAAAGAGGAAAAACGTTGGAGCAAGTGAGATATTTCTCCTATGGGGAGGCTTACCATTTTGATGCATTCCCAGGTCTACCAAAATGGTAATTTTGGAAGTACGCTCAAATCTATAGGTGGATGCATTGGAACTATCATGCTTCACCCATGGAAGAATCCTTTGTGGCAGAGTAACACAAGGCAGCGATGTGTGCTTTGTTGCGTACTGTAGATTTATCAAGCCACGCAGGACCAAGCAATGTGGCTTTGCATGGATTGAGAAATCTGACTTAGTTATTACACCACCCTTGCACCCCCTTGCGTGGCATAAGGGCAACAAAACACAATGAAAAATATGCCCCATAGTGTCTACAATCATCAATGAAACAAAAGGCATTTTCATTCATAAGCCTACCTATTGGCATTGCCGATGCTTGTTGAGTTCTGGAATTAATTTTCTACTATACTAATGAAGTTTCTGTTGGCCCAACACAGTTACGATATTTAGTTCTGTCATATATTGAGATATTGACACACTGAAACATGTTAATTTGTCTTTTCTAATTGCACACTTTCCTTTTCTTGTACAATCGAAAAATGAAACAGATTTAAAATAATCATTTTACCAAATTCAGATGAGGAGTTGTAGAATCATCTAGGATATGTTTGCATTACAAATTGATGCAAGCAGGGAAACAGAACAACAGATTGTCCCGCCCAGAGGGAACAGAATAAATAGCTGCTTACTTTGGGCGGGAATAATGACTGCTCCCACGCCATGTGTTAACCGGTCTGGGGTGGCAGGGTCCTGGGGTTCCTCCTGTGACCCCAAATGTGTGCACCCACCATTAAATGATGCATGCCTTGAGGGATGGGGCCCCCAGGTCCATACAGGCTTAAGGAGACGGGTTCCCTCCCAGGCCATATACGGCCCCTAGGACCACCACTTACCTGGGCCAACTCATGAAAATAGAAGGAGAGGGGCTGCACAGCCCCCTCCTGGAGCCATTAATGGCCCTGGGTAGCACCACCACCCTGGGCCAGCTCTTGCTATGTCCCGGGGTGCCCACCCCTTGAACATAGGTGTTTGTTTTTGCTTGGCGACAGCTGACAGCTCCCGCCAAGCAAAAACAAACACTCGTCTTCCCGCAAGAGCAAGAGCTGTCAAGCTGTTCCCACTTGCTGGAAGCAGAGTTTTCCTCTCTTGCCCTGCCCGCAGAGATGATGGCAGGTAAAGAGATGGGAGTATTGCTCTCACATGCAGGATCCTGCATTTCCTGCAGCTCCCTGTGTGAGAGCAATGCCGGCTCCTATAGAAGGCGGGGAGCAGGCACGGAACGCAGGAGCCTTGGGGCTTCCCCCGCTGTATCCAACATGCAGATTGGCTGCCCTGGGTGGGACCAGGGCACCAATTGAGACATACCCTGGATAAAGGCCCGCCTCCCCCATTCAATTGAGGTGGGACCCCGGGGGATGGGGTCCCAGAGGGCACAATTGTCCTGGTGAGGGGACCCTCTCCCGCATTAAAGATTGGCTGAGCTCCGAGGGACTAAGTCCCTGGGGCCAAACTCAGTCCGAGAGGGCTCCCCCCTCCTAAAACTTGGATGGGCCTCCTCACCTACCTTAGTAGTATGCAAAGGTGTTCTTGCCTTTTGGCAGGATGATGGACAGCTTACCGAAAAGCCCCCCAGGGTGTTTCCTGCTGATTTTAGTGATGCGTTCTTCATGCCAAGGAATATAAGGACATCTTCACCAAACAAAGAAGCACTTACTTAATTTAGCTAAAAGGAAGTATGTTGGAGATTTGCCTCTTTGTAGTCTTGTGGTCCTCTCTATAGGAGGATTCATGTCATCACAGACTTCTGGATAAAGACGCTGAACGAACAATCACATTGCCAATATGCACACAAGGTCCCTGGAGACAGTTCCTCATGGTCCATTACGCGGATGTAGTGTAGAATACGCACTGGACATAAATCCAATGAGTTAGCAGTTACTAATTAACAAGAAGAAAGTACTCCACTTGAGGAGATATTTTGTGCACAACTGTGAAGTCTAGTTGGATAAGTGGG
Source organism: Lissotriton vulgaris (assembly GCF_964263255.1). Classification (NCBI taxonomy): domain Eukaryota; kingdom Metazoa; phylum Chordata; class Amphibia; order Caudata; family Salamandridae; genus Lissotriton; species Lissotriton vulgaris. The sequence continues at coordinate 626,826,386 of NC_141691.1, read as the reverse complement.
CAGGTGCGGTTCCGTTATTGCCCAGCCACTCACACACCCACTCAGAGACCTTCTCAGACACTCAAACACCCACTCACCCTCCTACTCAGACAATCTCACATGAACTTATAGAACCACTCAGACACTGATGCACCCACTCACAAGCCCGCGCAGACACTTTCACATCCACTCATGAAACCCACTCAGACACCCATGCAACCACTCACAGACCCACTCAGACGTTCTCGCAGCCACTCACAGACCCATTCAGACGCTTATGCACCTACTTACAGACCCACTCAGACGCAAACTCCCTCTCACAGACCCACTCAGACACTCATGCATCCACTCATATTCTCTCACACCCACTCACAGATCTACACAGAGACTCACGCACTGACTCACTGACCTACTCAAAGACTCAGATACCCACTCACAGACCCACTCAGAGACTCAAGCACCTACTCCCAGAGCCACTTACAGACACATGCACACACTCCCAGACTCATTCAAACACTCATGCACTCACTCAAAGACTGACTCACATAGTTATGGAAGTACTTGCAAGCCCAATCAGACACTTTGTCTCCCACTGACACACCCACTCAAACACTTACACACCCACTCAGACACTCACATACCAACTCACAGACCCATTTAGACACTCAAACTACACTCATACAGCTACTGCAACCCACAAAACCACACACACACCCAGTCACAGACCCTTACAGCCACACACACACCCACTCGCCAACCTTATACTGCCACTCACACACACTCTCTCAAAAGTTATGGTTACAGTAAGAAAATATAGAATTTGAAAAAACCTTTGAAATTCACTAAAAAGATCAAAGGTTACAGGGATGCTATAGTTAGGAAATAGAATCTAAAAAACCTTAGAAATTCACTGAAAAAAACAAAGATTACCGGGACGTTTTAGTAAGACTAAGATTTCAATCATAGAAAACCATAGAAATTCAGTAGTTATAGTCACCTCAGCTAACTATAAGTTCTGCCCCCGCAATGCACTGCTTATGACCTCACATATTACACCACTCATGACATGGTCAGTGACATCATTGATGACATCACTTTGAGTTGATTTTGAGTTGCATGAGAAATGTTTTATAAAGAAGAATGATAAAAGTATAAAGGTAATCAAAAGCGGTACCGTTAGGTTAACGACTGTATCGCGGTGAGTCTTGCATAGCTGGGACAAGCATGTGGGACGACTTTTCTGGTAGGTGGGTTCTGGCAATCTTCAGAATCGACCTTGGAGGAAGATTGAGTGGTGGTTGTGTGTGATGAATTCTATGTGGGACGAACATTGTCCTTCTTCTAATCCTAAAAGTTGAAGTACAAAAAGTAAAGGTTTTTTACAATACATCTATAGGACTTTAGAAAATGAGTTCTAGTGATATACGAGCATCAGTTCATTTAGAAAAGTAGAGGTTCGTCTTTTATGTAATTACTACAAATATACAACGTCAACTCGCCTGCTCCAGTCATAAGTCATTAAAAGCTGTTAAGCTTGTTTGCAGAGAACTGGAAATGAGATGGCACTGGCATTATACAATAGAAAACAAAGAAAATCATAAGACTGTCTTGAATAATTATGAAAAGGAGGTGCGTAAAGCAAAAGCAGAGTTCTATTTGAATTCAATTTTAGCTGCATCCAGTAGGGCCAAAAATATTTTTTTATATTTTCTGTCACCTTTCGAATCACCATTTCCTAAAAAACAAGACAGAGTGCCCTGTATTGATAGGTCCAATGTGGTCAGTGTCCCCCTACTTAACAACAGTGTCAAATAAACGGTTCTAGATAGGATCTGATTATTTGTCGGTCTGACTCTTTCAAAGCTATTTCTGAGGAAAATTATTTCTGCATTGCCATGACCACTATATCTGGATCTCCTTTAGCTCCCCTCCCCTCTAGACAATGGAAAAAGTGGGCTGAGAGCTACTGCCGCCTTTGAGATTACTATACAATCAATCCCTGGATTTAGGGGAGGTACCTCGTAGTTAGGAGAAAAACACCATTATGTCTTTGTTGAAAAAGCCTTCTGCGGACCTGGCTGTTTAAAACAGCTTTAGGCCCCTGTCTCCATTTGTCTCGGTCTCTGTCTCTATCTTTCTCTGTATCTGTCTGTCTCTCTCTATCTGCCTCAATATGTCTCTATTTGTTTCTGTCTCTATCTGTCTCTATATCTCTGTCGTTGTCTCTATCTGTCTCTGTCTCTCTCTTTCTCTATCTGTCTGCCTCTATCTGTCTCAATCTGTCTCTGTCGGTCTGAATCTGTTTCTGTCTCTATCTGTCTCTGTCTGTATCTCTGTCTTTGTCCCTGTCTGTCTCTGTCTATCTCTGTCTCTATCTGTTTGTCTCTATCAGTTTATGTCTCTATCTGTCTCTGTTTGTATCTCTGGCTTAGTCTCCATCTGTCTCTGTCTCTATCTGTCTCTGTCTCTATTTGTCTCTGCCTCTACCTGTCTCTATCCAAACAGGAAGTTTCCCAAAAGGTTCTTTAAAAGTCAGCTGTGTAAGTGCTTACAGCTGACTTTTAAAGGGCCTTTTGGGAAGCTTACCGATGGTACCCTGAAATCACAGAGGCAGGCAGTAAACACAGAAGATGGCTGCAGGAGCAAACGTAGTGAATACCTATTTAATATGTATATACTACGTGTGCTCCTGCGGTCTTCTTCTGTGTTTACTGCTGGCCCTACTGGAAAGTATAAACGGCAAGGAAAGGCAAGGTCACTGGGCCAGTGAAGGCCACCCGGGCCACTGGTGGCCCGCGGGCCTTACTATGAGTTTCACGGGTGTAAAGGGTGGGAAGTAATTTATTTTTAATTGGTAAATTAATAATTGGTTGTTAATTCATTTTAAATAATTAATTGGTGATTAATGATGGTATTTGTGCAATTTATTTTAGGTGTGTGGTTTGGCATTTATAGGGATAAAGGGTGTTAAGTAGTTTATTTACTTTTTATTGTTAATTTTTTGCTAACTGATATTAATTAAATTAACTAAAATGTTACTATGGTAAATGTGTAATTCGTTTTAGGTGTGTGTATTGGTGTTTATAGGAGTAAAGGGTGGTAAGTAATTTGTTTAAATAATTAATATATAGTTGTTAATTAATGTTAATTATTTGATGTTTATTTTGGGTAATTGTTTTTTGCGTGTTGTTTATACTTTTAAAGGGGTAAAGGGTGGCTATTAAATACATTTTAATTACTTTAATATTAGTTGTTAAAAGTAATAGATTTCATTTAATTTAAAAAGACATTTTAATTGTGTGTTATTATTTTATAGCTTAATTTAGGTGTGTGTTGTATATATTATAGTGTTAAAGTGTGTGTAGTCAAAGATTATTATGAATATTTTTTATTGATTATTAATTATGTTAATTTTGGAAGTAAATTTTATTTTAAAAAATGAAGTGTTTTGTTTTTGTGTGGTGTTATAGCGTAGGAAATCAAATAAATAAAAATAGATTTTTGTTTTTCAATATTTCTATTTTTTTTTTAATTATGTATTATTTTATATAATATTTGTAGGAGCCCTCTTAGCCTGGAAGGTGAGTGCTGGCAGGGAAATAAATCCCATTAGAGAGATGGTTATTACTCCCGAGACGGATGTATCCAATAATGAGTAGGTAATGCAGGAAAGAATGGTAACACTTTTCTAGGAACTCTACTCTGCCGGATTGAGTAATATCTGTCTCCCGATTTTAACAGCAGGTGGGAGGGAAAGGTTGAATTCCCCGTTCTCTGAGGCAGAAATAAGAGAATAACTAAAGCATAGGAAAAACGGTAAGGCGGCAGGCACCGACTCAGTTCCGGCTGAGCAGGCCCGGACTGGCCGTTGAGGGCACCGGGCAATTCCCCGGTGGGCCGCATGGTTGGGGGCCGTTTTTGGGCCCCTGGGGCCGTTTTTGTTACAGGGCCATTATGCTGCAAAAACGGCCCTGTAACAAAAACGGCCGAAAACCGGCCCTGTCACAGAGCGCGGTCGCACCTCTCCCCCCTCCCCTCTCCTCCCGGAGGCGGGGAGGGGGGCCGGCTGAGCACTTTGCCAGGGCCGGTTCTGGTTCCCAGTCCGGCCCTGCGGCTGAGGTTTACAAGTTATTATCAGAAGAGATAGTTCCAGAATTGACGTCTCTTCTTAATGCTGTATATAAGCAGGGGGAGAAAATTCCAAATTCCTGGAATGAGGAAATATAACCTTAACAGAAACTTTGTTACTCTTAGGAGTGGACTATGTGACCAAGAGGCCCTAAGATTTAAACAGAGGGGTTTACTGTTTTATTTAATCCTTGGGGCTAGAAGGGAAATCTGTAAATATTGGTTGGACCCTCAACCTCCCAATGAAATAACTTGGTTGAATGTGGTTAAATGGTCATGTAAATTTGACATTAAAAGGGATAAAAGTACTCTGACAGAGGAGTGGGAGCCCTTTCTGAATTGGCTGGATTGAAAGGTAACCATTGATAACAAATTCAGAAATCTTAATTCGGAAACCTAGTCCAATGATTACTTCAAGCCATGGATTGGGGTGGTAAGAAGGCTATGCCGCTTCCCCTGCATTCTTTTAAGAAGGACAGCTGGGTGCCGTGGAAGGTGCTCTATGTAACTGATTGGACCATAGAAGGATCAAGGGTGTCTCGCTTTCCGAACCGGCCCAGATTGCAGTAACCATGGTGTAATGAGGACTAACAACAAAAACAAAAAATAGTAAGAAAACATCCTACTGTGTATTCTATGTATATTTCTCTGAGAATAAGTGCGCACAAGTGACAGAGCAAAAACCTTCGTACTGTATTCATGATCCCTGAGGGATCAGGTTTGTCATATTCAGTGGTTGCCAGAAAACCATTTGCTGCCTGGTAGGTTAGTGGCGCTCACGGTGGCACTGTGAGATAGCTGGTTAGTAGGCCAACATATACTGCGGGGATGTCTGAAGCCAGTCTTGACACCCAACCCTTAGCTTATGTTGTCGAAACAATGTGCAGATCCCTATGGATTGGTAGGAACTACAAGACATAGTCCCGCCAATGTTGCTTAGGCTTTTATTTAACATTCAAATTTGAGTTGTTCAGTCATTCTGTCTCCCCTACTCACATTTAAACCAGATACATCAATAGTGGGAAGGGAAAAAAATCTGTCTCAGCTGAGTAGGTATAGCTGTAGGTTAATCAAACTTGGACGATTAGAAGGTCACACATTGTGCATTCCATATCTCTCTAAGATTTTAGCTAAAATACTCAGAGGCGGGCGGTAGGTTTTGGAAGGAGGGGGCAGATGGGACACACTCACGCACATGTACACATAACATGCGAAACATGCACTCACACAAATGCATGCACACACATAAACACTTTGATTCACAACACTCTTCAGCAAATATTCACACATACACACACGCATGCACCAAACAGTTTAAAAGAAAAGCACTTACCTGCAGCCAGCTCTGCCTCGGAGGTTCCAGGAGGATTGGGACTGCTGCCTTCCATCATTGGCTGACCTGTGGTCAGCCAATGAGGGAAGGCAGCAATCCAAACGTCATCACAGAGTGGAATGGGGTCAGTAAGAATGCCCACCCCACCCCACTCTGTGATGAGGTGTCACTGACACTTGACCCTGGGCATTTCAGGGCTTAAAACTGGAGCTCCCAGGGGTGAAGCAATCAGTGACGCTACCCCTCATCACTGAGGGGAGGGCCTCAGGGACCTTTGCTGAGCTGAGGACGTCACGCCCACAGTTCAGCTCAGGCAGCCAGGAGCCTGTGCTAAATGTGCATGTCTGGCTCCTGGCTTCCTGACCCAAAAGTGAACAGTGTCTGTCAGGCTGATCTTTGTTTAGCCTGACAGACACTTTTCACTAGGGGCGCAAGGTGGAGGGGCGTGACCCCTCCGCTGCCAATGACCAGCGGCTCCTGAAAATACTACTGCTCTAATAATGACCAAACAAGATGAGGAGGTTCAAGAACAGATAGTTGGATAGAATAGTTCAGAAAACTGCAGACAGGCAGTTACTATGAAATTATTACAACATGGTCTCCCATCAACGGATGGAGTGGTTACCTTTGTGGTAAAGGCACCTGAAGCATTCAGAATAGAGGTATTCTATTCTTGGGTAAAATTTCCACCTGCAGATGCACACATATGGTTATTTTGTGAATACATTGAAGATGAACCACCTGATGTGTATTTCACATACATGGACATAGAAGTCCCATCAACTTACCAAGAGCACATTAATCTGGCTAAAGGCATGCTTCCCCATACCACAGAACATGTGACACTCTGTCCGCTCAGCAGAGAAGGAGCGAATTGGCCGGTCTTAGCATCATACACACCACATCCAGACATTGCTACCTTAACAGCAGCAGGAATGCACAAACGTTGCAGAGATCTAGTAAAAATGTATAAAAATGTTACTCAATACATAATGAGAACATATACAGTCCAACCTGCAGGGGTTGCTCAGTCTACACAACCACACATAGCTACTACAGGTATTAGAACACAAACACTAAAAATTGCTATGGGAAAAGTTCCCACCAGCCAGGAGCAAATCCAGTTTTGGATAACACAAAAAACAGCACAGCTTGAAGCAGTTTTTCCCCATATGGGCTCGCAGGAAAAACACAGAATACGGACAATTTGCTTGCCAATGGGGATGGGTGCAATCGTCACTGCTGTGTATACCAGAACACATTGTACCGATTCGATAGGGGTCATACCAGTTGTACTGAAGCAAATACAGATCTAGAATGGGGCCGAGCCTGCCTTAGATCTGGGGATGAAACTGATGGGCAATTTTGCCCAGGTATCAGCCATTATGTTGAGTAACATAAAAAGGGAGGCAGCATACGCCTGAGGGAGTTAACTCCTGTACAACAGTGGAAAGAATTCCCTAAGATTATCAAAGATATATATGCCTCACTTGGCAGGTAGGGAGGGAGTTCCATGTCTTGGCTGCCAGATAGGAGAAGGATCTTCCTCCGGCGGTGGCTTTGCGAATTTGTGGGATGGTGGCGAGGGCGAGGCTGGCGGAGCAGAGCTGGCGAGTTGGTGTGTAGAATGCGAGGCGGTTGTTGAGGTACCTGGGGCTCGCGTCGTGGAGAGCCTTGTGCGTGGGTGAGGAGTCGGAATGCGATTCTCTTGCTGACGGGGAGCCAGTGCAGATCTTTCAGATGGGCGGAGATGTGGCTGTGGCGGGGGATGTCCAGGATCAGCCTTGCCGAGGCGATCTGTATGCGCTGTAGTCTTTTCTGGAGCTTGGCTGTGGTTCAGGCGTAGAGGGTGTTTCCGTAGTCCAGGCGGCTGGTGACAAGGGCCTGGGTGACCGTCTTCCTGGTTGCGGTGGGGATCCATCGGAAGATTTTTCAGAGAATGTGCAGGGTGTTGAAGCAGGATGCTGAGACGGCGTTTACTTGCTTGGTCATCGTGAGGGAGGAGTCCAGGATGAAGCTTAGGTTGCGTGCGTGGTTAGAGGGTTTGGGGGCGGTGCCCAGGGCAAGTGGCCACCAGGAGTCGTCCCAGGCAGAGGGGGATGGTCCCAGGATGAGGACTTCCGTCTTGTCTGAGATCAGTTTCAGGCGGCTGAGCTTCATCCATTCCGCGACGTCTCTTATTCCTTCCTGGAGGCTGGCTCTGGCGGTGTCCAGGTCGTTGGTGAGGGAGAGGATCAGCTATGTGTCGTCGGCGTAGGAGATGATGTTGAGGTTGTGTTTGCGTGCGATGGCTGCGAGGGGGCTCATGTAGACGTTGAAGAGGGTGGGGCTAAGCGAGGATCCTTGTGGGACGCCGCAGATGACTTCGGTAGCCGTGGACCAGAACGGGGGGAGGCGGATTCTCTGGGTTCTTCCGGCGAGGAACGAGATGATCCACTCCAGGGCAGCGCCTTGGATTCTGGTGTCGCTGAGTCGTTGTATCAGGGTGTGGTGGCATACCGTGTCGAAGGCTGCTGAGAGGTCCAGGAGGATGAGTGCGGTGGTTTCCCCGTTGTTGAGCATAGACCTGATATCGTCGGTGGCTGCGATGAGGGCGGTCTCGGTGCTGTGGTTTGCTCGGAAGCCGGACTGTGATGGGTCGAGGGATCCGTTTGTCTCGAGGAAGGCGGAGAGTTGTGTTTTGACCGTCTTCTCGATGACTTTGGCAGGGAAAGGGAGGATCCAAATGGGTCGAAAGTTCTTGAGGTCCGTGGGGTCTGTGGTGGTTTTTTCAGGAGGGTGCTGATCTTGGCATGTTTTCAGCTCTCCGGGAAGGTGGCGGATGCGAAGGAGATGTTGATGATGTCCCGGAGTTGGGGTGCGATGACGGAGTCGGCTTTGTTAAAGATGTGGTGAGGGCATGGGTCAGTAGGGGAGCCGGAGTGGATGGTGCTCATTGTGCGGGCGGTGTCTTCGGTGCTGACCGGGGTCCAGGTTCAGAGGGTGGCGGTTAGGTGTGCTGGTTCAGTGGTTGGGTGTGTGGTCTGTGCGCCGAAGCTGTCGTGTATGTCGGTGATCTTGCGGTGAAAGAACGAGGCGAGTGAATCGCAGAGGTCTTGCGAGGGTGTAATGTCGTTGTTGCAGGCGCTGGGGTTGGAGAGCTCTTTGACGATGCTGAAGAGTTCCTTGCTGTTGTGGGTGTTGTTGTCCAGGCGTTGTTTGTATGTAGTTCTCTTGGTGGTGCGGATCAGTTGGTGGTGCTTGCGGGTGGCGTTCTTGAGGGCTGTCATGTTCTCTGTTGTCTGATCCTGGCGCCAGGTTTTCTCCAGGGAGCGGCAGGTTTTCTTTGAGTTTATGAGGTCGTCGGTGAACCACGAGGCTTTCTTGCTGTGGGGTCTGCTGGGTGGTTTTTTCAGTGGCGCAAATTCATCGGCGCAGTTGGCGAGCCATTATGCGAAGTTGTGGGCTGCTTCGTTGGGGTCCGTCGTGATGGTGGGAGGGTTCTGGCTGAGGGAGGTGGGACCTGGTCGATGGTGATCTTGCTCCAGCTTCTGCGGGGGGCCTGTTGCGGGTGGTGGTGGGTCGTGGTTTTCCTGAAGGAGAAGTGGACGCAGCTGTGGTCTGTCCAGTGGAGTCCCGTGGAGTGGCTGAAGGAGAAGTACTTGCTGGAGGAGAAGACTGGGTCAAGCGTGTGGCCGGCGTAGTGGGTGGGGGTGTTCACCAGTTGCTTGAGTCCGAGGTTGGCGAGGTTGTCCAGCAGGGTGGTGGTGTTGCTGTTGTTGTTGTTCTCCAGGTGGAAGTTGAGGTCTCCTATGAGGATGTAGTCTGGGGAGGTGAGGGCGTGCTGGTTTATGAAGTCTGCAATGGCTTCGCTGAATTAAGTGCGTGGTCCCGGGGGTCTGTAGATTAGGATGCCTCTGAGGGTGATCCTGGGGTCGGTGTGTATTTGGAAGTGCAGGTGTTCGGCGGCTGTGAGGGTGTCTTCCGAGTTGGTCGTGATGCGGATGGTGTTTCTGTGGACGATGGTGATGCCTCCTCCGGTTTGGTTGGTACAGTTCTTCCGGGTGATCTTGTAGCTGTCCGGGATGGCTATGGCGAAGTCGGGAGCTGAGGAGGCGTTCATCCAGGTTTCCGTGAGGAAGGCGACGTCGGGTGCTGTAGTGTCTAGGAGGTTCCAGAGTTCGACTGCGTGTTGGTGGACAGAGCGGGTGTTGAGCAGGATGCACTTGAGGTGATTCTTGTTGGTGGTAGGCTTGGCGGGTGCCAGCTCGGGACGGATGCAGGTGAATTTGCAATATTGGCAGGTAAAGGGTCCGTGGGTGTGTTTCGGGTTAGCCAGGTGGCAGGCGGGGTTCCGGCCGGTGTTGAGTGCGCGGAGGACGGCGGCGTCGTAGGTTCGTCGGGTGTGTTGGCATCGTCGAGATCCAGGGTTCCTGGCGCTGGGCTTGCCTTTGGCGCACCTTCGGCGCACAATCGGCGTGCCCACTGCGCGTGTTCGCTGCGCGTACGCATGTGCTCCCCCATAAATGGCAAAGTGGGAGGGAGGAGCAGCTTGGAGGCGGGAGCGGGGTGGCGAATGGGGAGGGGAAATTGAAGGAAAGGGGCAGAGCCGCAGGGGAGCAGCGGCGGGGAGGCGAGGGTGCGGCTGGCAACGAAGGGAGAGAGCGTAGCATCACGGGCAGCAGCAGGCAACTAAGATAGAGAGCGCAGAATCGCGGGCAGCAGCAGGCACGAGCTACCAGTCCCAGAGTCCTTAGCTGCGGGGGCAGCGGGGAGCTGGCGACAGTAGCGGAGACCTTGGGCACACTCACGGGTGTCCGTGCAGTGTGTGAAGCGACCGGCCCTTGGGGTAGGGTCAGAGGTCAAAATGGGAGAATAAACAAAAAATAAACAAAGCAAAACACAGTCAAGGGGTGGGACTTCTCAACAGGAACGCACTGAAAGAAAATGCAAGGATTTATGTGATTTCTGGAAAGAGAGATGATGTATTCATGCATTATAAGGAATAAAATACCATTTGTCTTACATTAAAAGGCTATTGCAAGTCACCCCAGTGTTCCATGACTGTATAAAAAATTCAACCTTCAGTCTCATTCCTCTATAGTATCACAGAACTCCTTATTGACTTCCAATAGCCATATAATGCATGGAAGGGGTGGACTTTATTACATATATATTAATAATAAAATAATAACTTCTTCATACATTAGTAATGTGCATACAAAATGCATCCTTTCTTTTCATCTGCTCTTTTGTGTCTCACTTCAAACAGGTGTAACTATCTGGCAGCTATTCTGGAGTGTATCTTGCTTACGTTATTCTTTTGGCTGTTTTAGACCCATTCTGCCTCCTATGGAGTGCTTGAATTTCAATGCATGAGGGAGTACTTTACATATAAAATATGCTCTACGAAATTAGACGATTAATCTCACCACCAGTAATACGAATGCAAATACCAGCACCTAAAATCCTATCACTAACAGCATCTCAGATAATAATACAAACAATATCAGAACCAGCAATAGGAGTACTAACAGCACTACCTAGTGCACCACCAATACCACTACCAACAAAAGTATAACAATAAAACACCACCCCACCACCACCATCAACCAGTTCCACACCACAACCAATTCCAACCCACTAGCAATCCACATCACCACCATCAAGCAAACATAACTAACAATATCAGACCACATTACCACCACAACCACTTAAAGAAACACCAATAACATCATCCCCAAGACATCCACAAAATAAATATCACCAATACCACCCCAATACAAACAATATCACCACCCCCAAAACCATAATTCTCAATACCACAACACTGACAACGCAACCAATACCAACAGTATTAACACTGACACCACAAACAATTACCATAAATATAACACTAATGCAGCCATCACAAATATCAAGAATTGGCAACAGAATATATCTGTTTTTATACAATGAGCTAGCACATAGAATCAACCTTCTGCCTGCCTGTATTTGCGTGCGTTGTCACATTAAATCCACTCCTACTAACTTTGACAGTGCTTGTAATTCTCCTTTTTGTTACTTCTTGGTTATGTCTTCGTCCCCATCCATTGTCAAACTCCTAAACATTCCTTTGTCGTTTTGGGAAAACGTATTGTTAATCTTAATGCCGTGCTTTTAAAGCCCTAAAAGCTGGGAATACTATACGGCAGGTAACTGGCGTTAGAAATGACTTAAATCAGTTTACGATGCCCACCCAGCCTACAACACTGGATCCGGATTCCTAACATGCCAATTAAATGACAAACCCACTAGAGGGAGTGTGTGTTTGAATAAATATAGATAAATATACACATACTAATTCTTGCACAGATATATTCAATCATTTTAAACAAACTTGTAGACTTGTGTATTGCATCAATCACTCGTTTGCAGTGAGGTTGATTGGACCTTGTGTGTGTTTTATTTGTGAGTGTTCCCAACTGGCATGGGGCTGCTTCCAACAGCAATGGTGGTGGGGCCCAAGTGGGATGCGGGGGGGGGGGGGGGGGGGGGGGGCAGGACAAATGGAGATGGGCCACGGGCCCCATCCAGCCACCTTGAGGGACGCCAGTGCTGAAAATTACACTTCAAAACCATGATTTTGAAAACATTGGAAGCGTATTAACGGATTAATACAGTGATTGGCTAATTGGGTCGTTTTAGGCTAATCTCACCCATATCGGCATGACTCATAGCTCATGACGACCACTGGAATGGGATTAACGAGGACGTAGACAAAGCCTGGACCACTGCTTCCTACATGGCAGGCCTTCCGTTGTGCTGAGCGGGCCAGGGAAGGAGCCCAGATGATGCTGCGTCTGCTAATTAGGATATAATAGCAAGGACACGAGGCATATGACTCAGTGGAATTTTAAAACAGGAAAGAGAGACTTGAGTGGAGATTTACAATTATGAGAACAGCACGATGGTAATATGGCCGAAGGATATATTCCGACTAAGAGCAATTAGTATTTGTGAAACGAAGCGGCGGCTCCCCAAAGCTGAAAGGCTCGCCGCATGAGACGAGCTGAGCTCTACCTTGATACTTTGCATCCTGTTACGCAATGATTTGTGGTCTCTGCAAACCCAGCTCTGGAGTTGCACCACACGGAGACAGAAACTACGACAGGAACTGCAGATGCGCATTAAACAGAAAAGAGAAGAGTGAGAATACAGTACTTCTTGAGAAAGTGATACTTTTTGTGAAAAATGCAAAATAAATATGCTAACAAAAATCAATGAGTTTAAACCTCAAAATACCATAAGGATTTGTCCCACGCAGATTGAATTGCTCTTTCGTGGCCCGATTCACAAAAGGTTTGGATTTGCGCTGTTTACATTTTGTGCTGCATTGCTCTGCTTATTTGTATCTTAACTGTGGTGGTGTTTTCGCTTCATTTACCCCCCCGTCCATTTTGTTGTTAGTCACTCGTGGACCGTGTCTCCTCCCCGCTCCCCGCCTCTCAGCTGCCCCTCCCACCCACTGGTAGAGTTGCTCGATCCTCCCTACACGCCTCTGTGACCAGCTGGACTAGTTCCATAGTGGTCGCTCCTCCACGCTCCCCTCCTCGACCCCCTGGCTGACTGCTCCACTCCTCCTGCTGCCTCTGATATCACGCTCCAACATCGCCTGCATTGCTGAAGCGCCTCGAAGCCTAAATAGCGCCTGGTATCGTTTGTTTGGATTTGCGCTATTTACATTTTGTGCTGCATTGCTCTGCTTATTTGTATCTTAACTGTGGTGGTGTTTTCGCTTCATTTACCCCCGTCCATTTTGTTGTTGGTCACTCGTGGACCGTGTCTCCTCCCTGCTCCCCGACTCCCAGCTGCCCCTCCCATGCTCCGCCCCCCTCCTCTCTCCATTTATGACAGATGTCCCAACGCGCAGCGTCCACGTGCTGCGGCCGCGCCGAAGGTGCGCCAAAGGTAAGCCCGTCTACGCCCGTCCGCGCCTGGACCGCGCCCAGCGCCAGACCCCCAGGCCCCCGCAATACCCAGCTCTCCCACATAACATACGATGCCGCAACCCTCACTGCCCTCAACCCCGGCCGTCCACCAAACTGCCACCAAGCCGCACCGGGACACACCCACGGACCCTTCACATGCCACTCCTGCAAGTTTGACTGCACCAAGACCCACACCAAATCCACAAACACCAAACAGACATCCGACACTAACCACCTAAAATGCATCCTGCTCAACACCCGCTCGATCCACAGACACGCCATCGACCTTTGGAATCTACTAGACACCATTTCTCCAGACGTCGCCTTCCTAACAGAAACATGGATGAACGCCTCATCAGCTCCAGACATCACCATAGCCATCCCGGACGGCTACAAGATCATCCGAAAAGACCGCACCATCCAAACAGGAGGAGGCATCGCCATCGTCCATAAGAACTCCATCCGCGTCTCAACCAGCTCCGACGTCAACTTCACTATCGCCGAACATCTTCACTTCCAGACCCCAAGACCACACTCAGAGGCACCCTCCTCTACAGGCCACCAGGACCCCGTACACAATGCAGTGAAGACATCACTGACTTCATCACCCCACACGCCCTCCCCTCCGAGGACTACATTCTACTGGGAGACCTCAATTTTCACCTGGAAAAGAGCAACGACAGCAACACCACCGCCCTTCTGGACAATCTAGCCAACCTCGGACTCAAACAACTAGTAAATACCCCCACCCACTACGCAGGACACACACTCAACCCTATCTTCACCTCCAGCAAGCACATCTCCTTCAATCACACCACAGCTCTCCATTGGACGGACCACAGCTGCGTTCACTTTAAATACAAAAAGACCACAATCCACAAACACCCTCAACCTACTCTGCGAAGAAACTAGAACAAAATCACCATCGATCAGATCTCCAAATCGCTTCTCCAAAACCCCCCTACCTATTCGGCGAACCCTAACCAAGCAGCCATTAACCTCACACAATGGCTAACCCACAGTGCCGACAACCTAGCACCCTTGAAAAAACGTCAAATCAAGCTAGGCAGCAAAAACGCCCCCTGGTTCAACGATGACCTCAAGAGATCCAAGAAACTCTGTCGCTCCCTTGAGAAAGCCTGGAAAAAAGACCCAAACATTAGCACCAGAGACGCCTTCAAAAACGCCACCCGTAAACACCACCAACTGATCCGGACAGCCAAGAAATCCGCATTCAAAGACCGACTAGACAACAACGCCCACAACAGCAAGGAACTATTCAACATCGTCAAAGAGTTTACCAACCCCACTGCCAACTCCAACGACATCACTCCCTCTCAAATCCTTTGCGACTCCCTAGCTTCATTCTTCCACGACAAAATCGCCGACATCCATAACAGCTTCAACAACCAACCCGGAGACCAACCCACCCAACCTACCTCCGAACCTATACCCCCCTTGAACATCCTTTACGACTGGAACCCAATCTCCACTGAGGACACCATTCGCCTGATGAACTCCATCCACTCAGGATCCCCCACAGATCCATCTCCCCACCACATCTTCAACAAAGCATACGCCATCATCGCACCCCACCTCCGAGACGTCATCAACTGCTCCCTCAACTCCGCCACCTTCCCGGAAAGCTGGAAACACGCCGAACTCAGCGCCCTTCTGAAAAAACCCACAGCAGACCCCACCGAACTCAAAAACTACCGCCCCATCTCGCTCCTACCATTTCCGGCCAAAGTTATCGAGAAAGCCGTCAACAACCAGCTCGCCGCCTTCCTCGAAACCAACAAATCCCTCGACTCCTCACAGTCCGGCTTCCGAGCCAAACACAGCACCGAAACCGCCTTCATCGCAGCAACAGACGACATTCGAACACTACTGGACAACGGAGACACCGTCGCCCTCATCCTCCTTGACCTCTCCGCAGCCTTCGACACAGTCTGTCACAGCACCCTTATACAATGCCTCAACAACATCGGAATTCAAGGAAAAGCACTGGACTGGATCACCTCGTTCCTTGCCGGAAGAACTCAGAGAGTCCGCCTCCCACCGTTTAAGTCAGAAGCCACCGAAGTCATCTGCGGCGTGCCACAAGGATCTTCACTCAGCCCCACCCTCTTCAACGTATACATGAGCCCCCTCGCGACCATCGCACGCCAACACAACCTCAACATCATCTCCTACGCTGATGACACTCAACTGATCCTCTCACTCACCAAAGACCCTAACACCGCCAAAACCAACCTACATGAAGGGATGAAAGAAGTAGCCGAGTGGATGAAGCACAGCTGTCTTAAACTGAACTCAGACAAAACAGAAGTCCTCATCTTAGGTACTTCCCCTTCCGCCTGGGATGACTCTTAGTGGCCAGCGGCCCTAGGAAAAGCACCCATCCCAACGGACCACGCACGGAACCTGGGCGTCATCCTGGACTCCTCACTCTCAATGACCAGACAAGTCAACGCCGTTTCATCTTCTTGCTTCAACATTCTTCGCAAGCTCAAAAAAACATTTCGCTGGATCCCCACCGAAACTAGAAAAATGGTCACCCACGCACTGGTTACTAGCCGCCTGGACTACGGAAACACCCTGTACGCCGGTACCACCGCAAAACTTCAGAAAAAACTCCAACGCATCCAAAACGCTTCAGCCAGACTCATACTAGACATCCCGCGTAAAGACCACATTTCCGGTCACCTGAAAGACCTCCACTGGCTCCCTGTCAATAAGAGGATAACGTTCCGCCTCCTCACCCACGCACACAAAGCACTCTACGAACTTGGACCCGAATGCCTCAACACGCGACTATCCTTCTACACCCCCTCCCGCCAGTTACGTTCTTCCAACCAAGCCCTCGCTGCTGTTCCACGCATCAACAAAACCACCATGGGGGGAAGATCCTTCTCCTACTTAGCGGCTAAAACCTGGAACTCCCTTCCCATTCACCTCCGCCTTACTCAAAACCACCTAGCCTTCAGAAAGCAGCTTAAAACCTGGATATTCGACAAGTAATTCCCCACCCTTCCTCAAGCGCCTTGAGACCCTCTGGGTATGTAGTGCGCTATATAAATTACTTGACTTGACTTGACTTGATGCCCAGCAGTCGTGGCAGGGGCCCCGTACTCATGGCGTGACTCACTGCAGTTACTCATTGCGGAGGTCTCTTCCTCTCTCTCTAAGAAAGCTGAGCCTGCAGCATGAGTGCGGAGGCCCCTTGTGAATTGGACCCAGTAATACTTCACAGGGTTAGAAGATGTTTGACTTATTTTTAATTACACATTTTGTTTCACTGGCTTAACTTTCGATTATATTTTATCTTTTCTCTCTTTCGAACATTCTTGTCTCTGGGTGCTTCTTGCTTTCAATCAACCAGTTTCTCATAAGTCCAAGTTCTAGCACCTCATTTCTTCTCCCTCTATGCCTTGCAGAAAAATCATAATGTGATTCTGCTCTTCCTCTTGTTTCTTTGCAGATGATACGGGTATAAAAATTGGTTACTGGTTGAGGGAAATGAAACCCTACTCCAGCAGCAACCACAATCCTTGTCAGGGTGAGTCACACGGAAACCATAACTTAACCTGTGCTGAACCCTTTGGTAGCTTGGCACAGAGCAGCCAGGCTTAGCTTAGATGCAATGTGTAAAGTAAGTAAGAATTACTTTAAACAGTAATAAAGTGAAACCACAAACAAGAAAAATCCCACTCCATTTCTGCAAAATATAGTGAATTTCAATAAATAAGACAAGACCAAAATGGCTCAAATCCAATTAATGGAATCAAAGATTTTAAAATTTTATTTACAGCTCCATGTATAATGAACACAATTATTTATGGTTAGGGTACCATCTTTTTATATGTACATTTGAGAAATATTCTCCCTTATTGACCTTGAGGTCAAAGCATCAGATGCAAGAAATTGGGAGGCAGAAACTTCCTGACACATAGCTGGAACACCCTGCAACTGGAAAACAGCTTCAACCCTCCTCAATAAAGTTAAAACGGGGCTCATTAAGAGCTAGGAATAACAGGTCACTTAAAGATTTTGGACAGAAGTAATCATCTGTATTTGTTTCTTCATCATTCTTCATAAGAAAGATAACCAATAAGGGCCAATAGTCACTGCCATCCCGACATAATATAGCAAACTTTGTTCAACCTTTAAAGATGGAAACTGGTACAAACATGTAGTCAATAGGACACACTTGTGATCTATTACACAGAAGAACCGGTGAGCTGGGGAATCTAATATACTGCAACCATTAATACACACTGTTCCAATTTTTGACAGACAGTTCCACACACAGTCAACTTATGATGAAATAGAATGTGGCTGTAAGAAATTGGGGTATTAGTTGCAACAGATGTGAATTCTTCACAACTAATAGATCTGCCATTGTCCTATTACAGGGACTGAAGAACACCATTGTAGCGCTTGACTCTCTCAGGCTAGCGAAGCAGAGCAGTCCAAGGCATACTCAGGGGAGGTGGTGTAAACGAGAAATAAATCACTGACACACAACAATACCACTTAATAAATGATTCTCCAGTCAGTACTGTTTCTTTTAAAAATGGAAAGCACTTTTATTACACAATCACTACTAAATACTATGCATAAAATAATTCTTTGACTTAGGACTCAAAAGAATTGCAGATCGAGCTGCTCTAAGACCACTTGTTTATTGGATTCGGCTTTGGGTCACCCCTGAGTTAAAGGAATTTAGAGATTGTTTCATTGAAGTGCTCTCTATTAGGGGTGCCAAGTCAATATCCTGGGTTAAGCATGTTTCCAATTGGTTAATTAAATTGGGCCTAACAAGATTTTGCACTAACCTGGAAAATATGAGTAAAATTGATCTTAACAATATGAAATCTAGCTACTGTGTTTATATCCAAGACAATTCTTTTAATAACCAGAAAATTGGCACACTGACGAGTAGATTTTTAGACAATCATTTTCCCGTTTTGAGGAATTTTTAGATTTTGTTTCCTCTCCCCTAGCCAAAAGCCTTTATATTCGCTTTAGATTTGGTGCTCTACCTTTGAGATCTCCAACGAATAAATGGCACAAGGTCTCTAGTTTTAGTATCTGCCCAGCATGTGGCCTGGGAGATGAGAACGAGGCACATATAATAATTTGTATGCCCTCGTTACCATGGGCCACGCAGGAAATGGATTATTCCCTTGTGCCAAAATTAGAAGGTGAACAAATATTTAGTGGCTCTTAGAATTCTAAAAAGCGATACTGCTTCTGTTATTGTTATTGTTACAAGCAAATTCTTACAGGCAGTCTGATATAAACGCAGTAGATTGCTAACTTTGATTTCTATTGTTTAGATTAATACTTTTAAAATTATTATCTGATATAATTTGTATCGAATGTATATATTCTATATATTTTATGTATTAAGTAGAAAGGTATCTTTTATATGTTTTAAAGTGTTTCGCACTATTTGCACATAGCCTAGCCTGTCCATAGCTTCTGCTTTTATGTACAAATAATAACGGGGGAGAGAGAGAACCTTAATAAGCCACTATTTGCTGCAAAAAAGAGGGAAAGTGAACTGTGCTGGAAGATATTTTTAATATGCACTCTGATGTATTTATTGGAATGTGTTTTTGTTTGTATACTTTGATAGTACTTGGCTACCGAATAAAGTTACTACTACTACTACAACTTCTACTAATACTACTACTATGCATTAAATCACAAATATTTCCACCAGGTAGACAGAAATACCTTGGGTGACATTCTCATATCAAATTACTCCCCTACTTGGTCCTGAACCCTGTAATCCCATTTCCCTCCTCCTATACCAGATGAAATATCACAATTTATGGTAGTGTTACTTTACATAACCACCCTAATAACAATAACCACATAATCTGATTCACTAGTATTTCACCATTAAAGAAATATGAACAGTAATCTTAATCAAAAACAACTATTTCAAGCATAAGCATTAGAGTGTTCATCAGCCATATAGTAAATAGAGAATTAATGTTCAACACAGTCACCACATATGTTTCAGAGTCATTCTTCACTGTGTACAGACTGCAGAATTGAGCCATATGACCAACTATATGGGGTCCCAGCACGCTCAAGCTGATGAAAGAAAGCATCAGCTCTAGAAATGTTTAAAAACAATCTAAACCTTTTCTTGGGGCATCCTTGCAAGGCTCCTGAGAGACTTAGGGTCAGTTTTTTCTAGATCGCTTCTCAGGGGCTGCTGCACTCCTTGCAGTCGAAAAAGGACAAGGGGACCCTACTCATTAAGGAACCTGGGTAGGTAAATTATTGTCAGAAACAGTGGTTCTTGTGGAATAATAAAATCATATGTTGATAATGTGATGCACAATCGCAATGGAAGGGTTAAAATGATGTCAGAGGAAGAAGAAACCACATACACCTATGGTTTAGTTTGATACAGTCGTATTTTATATTTTTCAAACGAAATTCTATATACAACAAAAAAGAAAATGTGCGTGGTATCCCCAATGAAAAACAGGAACCTAAAGTATTGGTGACAGTATGTTACAAAGTTTCCAAAGTATTCAAAAAAGTCGACCATTTAGCAAATCTATACACAATACACAGCAGCTGTATACAATAATACGCGCTGTTAATGGTTCGCTTTCTTTTGTTGCCGATGACGGTTCGACCCGATACATGGTCTAGGGTCTCATCAGGACCTAAGGATGTAGGGACATCAAGGAAAAGAAGAATAAAGTAAGCATGTGGCCCATGTACCGGCACAAATGCAACAAAATACATAAAAGGGCATTAAATTCAAGAGTACCTGATGAGTAGGCTGTGCAGCCGCGTGAGGTGTACATGCCAACAGCGGGTGATAGTGAAAAAGAAAAACAAGATATTCACAAGGACCTCAGGCGGGTACTGATTATGTGAGAAGAAAAATAAAGAGAAGAATATATATTATTGGGACGGCAAGCAAGAGGATTTAGATGCTGTAAGAGCTGCCTGTACTTTTGATAATGCACACTGAGGAGACCTTACCCCAAGTGAATGTAAAGGCTGGCAATCTGTGGGTAGCTCAGCACTGTTACTGGATTGATTATACACAGAGATGTGTATGAAGACAGTAATGAGGAAATTTTTTGAGAATGGGAGACAATCAGGGCCTGCGCAATTCAGCTGTGTTTCTATAAAATATATCCCTCTGTAGACTGAATTTACCTGGAGGTGGTGTTAATCACAGGCGGTGCTGTCGCGCTGACCTGTGGTTCACAAGTGTTGAATATGGTGGTCTGTACATGAGAATGGCAGGGGTGACGGAATTACACCTGGTCCCAAATCATAAACGCATAGCGCGGTGGAACAATGGGGGGCAAGGCCAAAGATTCTTACCTAAGCATGGTGTGAAGTCCATATAATGGAGCGAGCTTGCAGTAACCAGCGTTTGTCTGTCTGCAATATTTGTCAATGAAGATGAATCCTGTAATTAGCAGGAATCAACCGAATAAATGTTGTATACTTGTAAAGCGCACAGCTGCCCCAGCAAAGGGGCGTCCCGGCGCTGTATACCGCTGGGGAACCCATCCTGGCTTTCCCTGTAAGATGGTCCCTCCTGGGCATCTCCAAGGTGAAGACAAGCATCCCTGGCGCTGATGGGGCCGTTAGTAGAGATTAAGCAAGCTATTGCCCAGAGTTGCTGAGTGGTACCCATGGTTGGAGTAGGCAGTGAGGCGAGAATTATTGATTCTGCTGACCATGGCCCAAGACTCTGCTGCGTCGTGAATCGAACCCTGGTCCCGGACCGACCTCTGCTTCTGGGTCTGCCGCCTCTAACCAGTGAGCCACACCACGCCAGTAAGACAACAGGGAAAGTGAAGCTACTAGAAGCCCTAGGAGTGCGCAGCACTGTCAGGTTCTTACCATCAATCAATGGAGTCCTCAAGGCGGGTGATGGTCCACTGCGGGGGCAACACCACAGCGTTAGTCTGTCTGCTATCGACCAAATGACCGTGAGCCAGTGCTTTCTCGGCCCTTAAATACATCATCTACTCCCCAAAAAATTGAGTGACCTGCAGGCATCAGGTCGAATGCCGCAGCACAGTGTCATCCGGTTTTTGGTTGAAAAAAAATAAAAAGTTAAGAAAGACCGAGGAGTAAACGGCCAAGAGAATAATAAAGAGAAGGTAATTACAGAATAAAGGATAAGTTACACTGTGGCAAAAACGGCTCTGGCACAGAAAGGTGGCATTTTTAATAAAGGATACATGTCCCTTGTGAGTATATGTGAAAAAGCGGTTGCAAAAGCAGTTGCAAAAGTGATTGGTACTGCATACATCAACACGCAACCATGTGAAGGTTCGCGTTGTGAATTATAACAAAAAAAGCATATGGGAGGACATTTACCTGTCATAGTTGATGCACTTTGTTTATTTTTGTAACATATTTAAAGCGTGTATCTTTCAACTGACAAAATTTATGAAGTAGTTTTCCGAGAATTTCATATGCGTTTTAATTTTTTTAAATTTGGAGCGGTTATAACAGAGACTAATACTCCGTGATTCATTGCGTCATCATGTAAATGATCATGTTGTAATTTGTATTAAAAAATGCACGGTTGATACGCTTTGTATATCATTGCAGTTATACTGGGGGGGATAGGCCCAACAGACCGGAACCAGGTAGGGCCTTCGTAAATAGTGAGAAAACAAAACAGGTGTGTGGAGGGTCGAGGGGAAATATTTAATGACCTTTCTGCTCACTCCCCTATACCACAGTAGAAAACACACAAAAGAGCAGACAAGGTCTAGAAACGGTGTGTAACTGCAATGGCGGCCGTGAGGCACTAGTGGTGAGTGCATGAGACAAAGGGTTGTAAAAATTGAGACTATTAGTCACAAAAAGGCTAAAGTAATTCTCATCAGACCACCCATGTGGTGGAATTTACGTCATCTGGGAATCACTGATCTTCCCATCCCAGGTACGACCATATAGTGTCGATACGGGAAGAGTTGACAAAGACATAGTCTTTGTTGTGACATCCTGAAGTGATGTGAATGAGAAAAGTGCAGTGCTCAAAAAATATATAAAGTAAAATTGACTACCAGGACTCTGAGGAATGTTCCGATAGAAGTCCAATTGTCAAGGATTAAAAACACGCCGAGTAGTGAGACTACTCAATGGCGCTATGCAGTACGGTCGACATGTTTCAGCTTTAGGAGCAATTAGCCCAGCTTTCTTCAGGACCTTTAACCGAAAAATAGCTACTGCAACTACATGTGATGTGTTTTGAGTGAAGGATAATCAAAATGTACTAATGCCAAGTTACATGAATACCAGGAACATGTATACTTAAATGTCCACTGGAGGAAAAGAAGAGTATCTTCTTCCTATAGAAAGAAAAAGAACATAAAAACAGTATGTCAGACAACACGAAGTTTCATACACACACTCACCGTACACACACATAGACCATGCAGACACTCCTACAATAATAGTTTACATTCTGCATTTCAAAAAAACATATTAGTTTGATCACTTAGAGGCATTTCCTCTCAGTGATACTCACCCAGCTTTGTGTGGGTGATAGCCTCACCTCACCCGGCAACCGCTCGGGAGTATGAGGCCCCGCTCTATAGTGTAGAAATAAAAGACACAATAAGCACACAGCTTTACAGTGCCTAACCCAATGGTTCTACACAATAACCCAACAAACGTGTGATAGTAAACCAAGACGTCAAACCCAACACTGACCATCACAAAGATTTCTACGGGGTAAATAGAAAACGTGCATACTGCAATACTAAACATCACCCAGTTGACTGGTGTAAGAGTGTATCTCTATGTAACTCCTTCGAAAAAATACTGTATACCGTAACCCAATACTAAAGTATTTAAAGAAAATATCTGTATTTTCAAAAATGTATAGGGATAGGGGAGCTGAAGACCTATTGGGGACTCCAGCAATTATACATAAGTGGGTTTTTTTTCGAAAAAGCCCCTGAGTGGCTATCCAGGCCACCCATGTCCATGGGCTGCTAACCTCTTATAGATATATCAAGAAAGGGTAGGATACCTTGGCCCTAAATCAGAGGCCATGCCGAGTTCTACTAAACTGGCTCAAATAACGGAGCATAAATATTCAAGTGTCTCAAAAAAGACTGTACTAAACTCAAGTGCGAGCAATCCATAACTCACCTATCCGTCGGTGCCTACGCTGCAAAAACGAGCGGAAGTGGAGGTGAAAATGGTAACGCCCTTCCTCCTTATAAACCTCCCGTTGATTTGGTAATAAGTGCCATATGGAATCTAGATTAAGCATAATCGCGGCGGCTCACGTCCAGGAAGCCGCTACTATTCGTGCATGCGTGGAGGCTGTGGACCATTGCTCTCTGACGCATGCGCTATACCCTCGCCAAACAACGGAAATGAATGTCCCCGGTTGGAACATATTGGACAGTTAAAGCTCCCGTGGGGGCCGAGCCAATGATTTGTGTGGCGATAGTTATATTGGGATCAGAGGATCCCGATTATTTAACAAAACGGGAGACAAAGTTTTCAAAACATCAGACCGGCAAATGTCATCCAGCCGGGCTCCCGTAATGTAGATTAATAATAACTGGTGAAGTAGAGAGTGTTCCTCCATTATTACCATAGGGTGTAGTTTTAATTTATAATTTAGGAAACAGCAATCCCAGATATAGAATTTCTGTCAGCAAGGGTCTTGAGGTGTAAGATGTACGATGGGACATACTTACAAAGTGATCCTCAGGCTTACTGGTTCTACAGGGGAGAAAAGGACAGTGTCTGGGGCGGAATCAAAAACTTTTATTTTCTCACTACTCGGCGTGTTTTTAATCCTTGACACTTGGACTTCTATCGGAACATTCCTCAGAGTCCTGGTAGTCAATTTTACTTTATATATTTTTTGAGCACTGCACTTTTCTCATTCACATCACTTCAGGATGTCACAACAAAGACTATGTCCTTGTCAACTCTTCCTGTATCGACACTATATGGTCGTACCTGGGATGGGAAGATCAGTGATTCCCAGATGACGTAAATTCCACCACATGGGTGGTCTGATGAGAATTACTTTAGCCTTTTTGTGACTAATAGTCTCAATTTTTACAACCCTTCGTCTCATGCACTCACCACTAGTGCCTCACGGCCGCCATTGCAGTTACACCTCGTTTCTAGACCTTGTCTGCTCTTTTGTGTGTTTTCTACTGTGGTATAGGGGAGTGAGCAGAAAGGTCATTAAATATTTCCCCTCGACCCTCCACACACCTGTTTTGTTTTCTCAGTATTAAGTGCAACTTTTCAGTTGCGGGTCGTTTAAATAAGGGTGTAAACGTTATTTACACCCTATAGCTCACCCAACTTATTTGTGTGTGTTGCCTCTTTGTCCACCCTCACTGACACTCAAAGATTATAACATCTTCTTCCATAACTGTGAAGTAATAATCAGCCCTTATGGGGTCTTGCCATTCCGTAACTATACAATGACCTATGATGGCATGCATAAATAAAAGTTTTTGATTCCGCCCCAGACACTGTCCTTTTCTCCCCTGTAGAACCAGTAAGCCTGAGGATCACTTTGTAAGTATGTCCCATCGTACATCTTACACCTCAAGACCCTTGCTGACAGAAATTCTATACCTGGGATTGCTGTTTCCTAAATTATAAATTAAAACTACACCCTATGGTAATAATGGAGGAACACTCTCTACTTCACCAGTTATTTTTAATCTACATTACGGGAGCCCGGCTGGATGACATTTGCCGGTCTGATGTTTTGAAAACTTTGTCTCCCGTTTTGTTAAATAATCGGGATCCTCTGATCCCAATATAACTATCGCCACACAAATCATTGGCTCGGCCCCCACGGGAGCTTTAACTGTCCAATATGTTCCAACCGGGGACATTCATTTCCGTTGTTTGGCGAGGGTATAGCGCATGCGTCAGAGAGCAATGGTCCACAGCCTCCACGCATGCGCGAATAGTAGCGGCTTCCTGGACGTGAGCCGCCGCGATTATGCTTAATCTAGATTCCATATGGCACTTATTACCAAATCAACGGGAGGTTTATAAGGAGGAAGGGCGTTACCATTTTCACCTCCACTTCCGCTCGTTTTTGCAGCGTAGGCACCGACGGATAGGTGAGTTATGGATTGCTCGCACTTGAGTTTAGTACAGTCTTTTTTGAGACACTTGAATATTTATGCTCCGTTATTTGAGCCAGTTTAGTAGAACTCGGCATGGCCTCTGATTTAGGGCCAAGGTATCCTACCCTTTCTTGATATATCTATAAGAGGTTAGCAGCCCATGGACATGGGTGGCCTGGATAGCCACTCAGGGGCTTTTTTGAAAAAAACCCCACTTATGTATAATTGCTGGAGTCCCCAATAGGTCTTCAGCTCCCCTATCCCTATACATTTTTGAAAATACAGATATTTTCTTTAAATACTTTAGTATTGGGTTACGGTATACAGTATTTTTTCTAAGGAGTTACATAGAGATACACTCTTACACCAGTCAACTGGGTGATGTTTAGTATCGCAGTATGCACGTTTTCTATGTACCCCGTAGAAATCTTTGTGATGGTCAGTGTTGGGTGTGACGTCTTGGTTTACTATCACACGTTTGTTGGGTTATTGTGTAGAACCATTGGGTTAGGCACTGTAAAGCTGTGTGCTTATTGTGCCTTTTATTTCTACACTATAGAGCGGGGCCTCATACTCCCGAGCGGTTGCCGGGTGAGGTGAGGCTATCACCCACACAAAGCTGGGTGAGTATCACTGAGAGGAAATGCCTCTAAGTGATCAAACTAATATGTTTTTTTTAAATGCAGAATGTAAACTATTACTGTAGGAGTGTCTGCATGGTCTATGTGTGTGTACGGTGAGTGTGTGTATGAAACTTCGTGTTGTCTGACATACTGTTTTTATGTTCTTTTTCTTTCTATAGGAAGAAGATACTCTTCTTTTCCTCCAGTGGACATTTAAGTATACATGTTCCTGGTATTCATGTAACTTGGCATTAGTACATTTTGATTATCCTTCACTCAAAACACATCACATGTAGTTGCAGTAGCTATTTTTCGGTTAAAGGTCCTGAAGAAAGCTGGGCTAATTGCTCCTAAAGCTGAAACATGTCGACCGTACTGCATAGCGCCATTGAGTAGTCTCACTACTCGGCGTGTTTTTAATCCTTGACACTTGGACTTCTATCGGAACATTCCTCAGAGTCCTGGTAGTCAATTTTTCTTTATATATTTTTTGAGCACTGCACTTTTCTCATTCACATCACTTCAGGATGTCACAACAAAGACTATGTCCTTGTCAACTCTTCCCGTATCGACACTATATGGTCGTACCTGGGATGGGAAGATCAGTGATTCCCAGATGACGTAAATTCCACCACATGGGTGGTCGGATGAGAATTACTTTAGCCTTTTTGTGACTAATAGTCTCAATTTTTACAACCCTTCGTCTCATGCATTCACCACTAGTGCCTCACGGCCGCCATTGCAGTTACACACCGTTTCTAGACCTTGTCTGCTCTTTTGTGTGTTTTCTACCTTCGTAAATAGTATCAACAATAATTTACCTGGTATCCTTGTCACTTATATTTAAATCACTTAGAAAAAACCACGCTATATTCTTTTCGTGATTGGGTTATTTAATCACCCAGTTTTTTCAAAAAATTAATTATTTTTTAGACTGAAGGAATCTGACCTCCACAAAGCTATACATACAACTTGCAAACATATATCACATACATTAATATACAATGCACATTTATATATACGAACAACTGAATTAACATCGATAGATAAGACTTTTACAATACTTTTCACAATACGACCACATCAAGGAACAAAAACCAATGTGGAACAAAGATAGAACTCTTTGTAATTCAACCCAATTGAGCAAAAAAAGTTCTTTTTTAAATTTCGACGATATTGTGTCTTTCTAAAGTATCATTCATATTTATTTGTATGGATCCTTTAGTTTGACCCAGCGATCATATCACTGTACCGACACGTTTCAAGCCCCACTGTCGCCTTTGTGGGCTCTCATCAGGGCATCTTCCCACATTGGACTCATCTATGGACACAAAAATTGAAACACCTATCACTGATTTGCACCATTCTTTTTAATCCTTGCTTTTACCTTTGGCCAGTTGAACACCTACCTGCCAATATGGTAAAGCTTTTTTTTTCTGTCTCGACACTCCTGGACAGCTATCTTAAATTATTTGGTGGCGGACCTGTAATTGACAGAATTTTGTTTTTTACGAGCCACCCATACACCATACTGTTGCTTAAGGCTATCTAATCGCAATGTTAGTTTAACATACCTGCACTTCTGTTTGTTGAATAGAGTTTTAAGTTCTAATTTCAGTTATCGGGGCATTCTATTTATACGACAAAAACGAGGGCACACGCCTAATCAGTACAGCATTTGTAATCTGTGCCGTTGTATTAAAAGGAATAATCATGTCGTACACATACCTTTCGGCATTTTGTTTATTCTCCGCCTACTTTCATGCAATGCCTGGTCTCAAGTACTATATGTAAAAAGGTGAGCAACCCAATATACCCTTGCGGGCTCGGGCAGAGTTTATAATAGAAAATGGCCAGCAAGGGGTTTTGTTTGTTCTGAGAGTTTTTCAGCACCGTTAGGACTTGTTTAGGAGCAATCAAAGTACCTAAGCCTGAGTTTAATCAGTGGCTGTTCTATTTAGTTCAAAAGAAACAAGTTCCTAGAAAAAGGAACACAGAATGTTACCACACTAACATCATATGTACAGTGAATGATCAATAAAACGTGAAACCAGGGTTTTTGTTTTGTCTGAAAGTTATTATTGAAATTCAAGGCAAAATATATAAATTTCTGTACAAAAAAATAAACAATCATATAGAATAGGGTGCATACATAGATATAATGAGGATATTCAAGGCATTGGTTGCTTATCCTTAGACATATCCAAATATTAAGTCCAGACTGCTGGGTCACAGTAGTTGATTGGTTTTAACTCAAAGTCAGAAGAAAATCAAAAGATGACATGAGACAAACTATGCAGAGTTGGACTAAGCAAGTCGACGTTTCGGTCTTATTTGGATTATTCTTAAGACCATCATCAGGACAACATAATGGTATATACAATTGATGACCCTTTTTTTTTTTAAATCAAAAGCACGTCAGTTAAAAGTTCTTGACGGCACCGGCACCTTCAATTAATTGCATTGAGGTCGGGCAAAGAAATAAATCGATTGTGCGTAGAGTACACTTGCAATGAATACAGTGGAGAAGTGGAAGGATTCTGGCAGTTAGTCCAGTTTAAGTTGATGATCAATTATCTCGAAAATTATTGGAATCATTCGCCACGGAACGTCAAATGAGTACGATCGAGGTCTCAAGTACTGTCAATAATTCCTGTGACGGTAATACAAACCGTGTATTAGGGCCCCTTCGTGCCACATTATTAACTTCTGATACTAAGGTGTTAGGTCCTTAACCATGAAGTCAGCTGGACCATCACTTAAATGTGTACAAAAAAATTGCTAACTTCACCTTACTTGACACCTCCCAATTGAGGAAAACAAACCAGTATTACTATATGGTCTGTTTGGTATATTTACTTAATACCTTTTTGCTTTTTATTTCATTATATTCAAAAACGTTAAGGTACAAAAAAGACACTTAAATACATTCAACAATTCCAACATAAATTTTCAAAACAGATTACATTCCACATTGCATATATAAACACCACATAAATTACATTACATATATAGACACCATATTCATTTTGATCAACAATTAGACTCACATAAATGATATCTAACTAAACAAAGGACAAAGTGAACATTTAGATACTATTATTCAACAAGTAGCAAATTAGTGCATATTAAATTTGTCAAAGTCGTTAAATGTACTGCAAATCATAATTATTGATGGCCACGTTTATATGTAGATGAAAATAATTTAGTATTAGGAGATTACCACTACCATATTTCTTGCACAACAATAAAGTAATAATATTGGCTTAAAGAAGCGTGCTGTTTCTATATGTACAAACACATAGATATGCTAATCCAGTATTTTTGGCTTGTATGAGTTACCTTCATGTCATGATATGTTATTAAATAAGAAGATTTAAAGGCATCTGATTGTGAATGGGACAGAATATCATAACGATTCTCACAAGGCACAGGTTCAGTATCACTATGACCTATGTTCCCTGTTGGCTGTACTTGTGCGTACATGCTCATCCTTGCTTCTTACAGCCCCAAACACTTTCTGGGAGTGCACTCGCCCCTATGAGGACCTGAATACATAAGAAAAGGCAGGCATGTAAACTTCCCTTTTTGTGGCAGTCAGCACACCAGAAGGTCCAGTAAATCAATTAAATGACAAAGGGGCTGCTTCTTTTAAGAGCAAAGTGTTTCAAGAGGCGCATAGCAGGCAGTGTGAAACAAAGCACATGTGATTGTGTTTCACACTGTAATGAGCGGGTGTGGTTGTGGCATTAATGCCAGTGCTGCTGACTTTGGAACTGGGGAAACAGGTTTCAGTCTTGATGCTCAAGTAAAGCCCTGCAATACTTTCTGGTGGAGATTGCTTTTTTCTCTGTAAAACTGCAAAAAAGATTAAAATTTCATCTTAAACAATAGGCAAATACTTTTTAACCGATTCTCCTTTTTTGTTCATCACATATGAATACAGATACAGGGTTTGCCCTGTATAAACCAACTCTTGTGTTTGATTTAATAGCCTATAAAGTTGTTCTATCCAAAGTTATAAATAGGGCTCCCTTGTTTTATGGTATTTATGGTTTTAACATTTTAATTTGTATTTATCCATATGTAGTTTTTTGCCATCTTATTGCTATTTTTCCACATCTATTTTCTGTTCTGAGAATAAATGGAGTCGTAAAATGGTACATTTCCACATGTATTTAATTGATAAACATGTTATTGATCTGATCAACCTGCACTGATACTTTGATGCCTGTTGCAGTTTAGCAAATTAATTAACCATATACATCAAAACACTGTACCCACAAGCAAATATTAGCATTAAATAAAGATATATGTTAATATATGCCGGCATTTAAGGAAATCTCATCCTGCTTTTTACCCCCCCCCCCCATGCTGTCTATCTCCTCAGCTGTTAGTCTGGAATGACAAAGGTCAGCGTGGAAAGTCAATCACAAGAAATACAATTTTCTATATATTTCCAGTTTTAAAAATAAATCCTGATAGGAAACACATTATTTTCTGTCTGTCTTCATATGAAAATTCATTTAAATGGAAAACTGGGAGTCTTAATTCTATACATATAGGATACGCATAAGCCCTGCCTTACCTTTTTGTTCACTATTAGCATTGAGATCAGGGGGGTTGGGGGCAAACACATTTTCCAGTTCATGTTTAAAAATTCTTACTGGTAATAAATACTTCAAACATAATCTGATTTACTATGGTAATGAGTTTCTACATTTAAATTTTTGGAATTTTGAAGACACCTTATCATAGTCTAACATGATCTGTGCTGCATGATTGACATTCCACATATTTTCAAGACTTTTGGCTTGATTGTAGTGAGACTCACTTAATTTGTTAGCTCCCCCATCTCTGCCTGGTACCAAAGTCAGGGCCACTGGAATTACGCTGCAGGAGATGATCAAATTACGCGACAGGGCTGAATTATGCGGCAAGAAAAGGCAAGTTATGCAGCTAAAGACTCAAATTTTGTGTTATCAATTTATTATTTTGTCATTTTCACACATGATAACATTGGTTGGGCAAATGTATCACCTTATTATACCAATTTAACACCAAATGCAACTATTAGCAACAGAACATTGATCAGTCAACCTTCGCGAAGGGTCTTCCACTTCACAGCAATACGGGTAGTTCTGGTTTTAGTACCTTTGCATCTATTCAGAAACAATGTTTGGGGGTTAAAATCTGCAAATTATACTGTAGATAATGGATTATGTAGCACATGTGGCAAATCCATACTCATGCAGCAAAGGCAGCTGCAACATCTTTTAATTTCCATGGACCTGACCTAAGTACAAGAATGTGAACGTTCTATCAAGCATGAGTTTTGTACTGGAAGAGGATCCTTCCAGAGTAAAAAATATCCTTTAAGATGTTTCCCACATTATGCATGCTGTGCAGTGCATCACACTTGCAAAATTTGAAAAATATGGAGACTTTTTAAAAATCTGCTTCACTGTTACCCCTGCCTTAAGGAGACATACTTTTTTAGCTCAAATCCATGTCTATAAATTTTAATACAGAGGGATTTGCCTCTAAATCCATGGGTGGTTGCATGGGGACTCCCAGGTAGATCTATGATTTGCCCGCCTTGAAGCAAAGTAGAGCAATTTAGGGCATATAGCTACTTTGTGTTAATGTGGGCAACATTCCCACACAAATCACGATTTGCATTGGATAGTAAATCCCACCCAAACACTGTGTGCTGGGTTTGTGTCACTTTTGTGATCCAAACGCAGCGCAAAGTGTTAATAAATCTGGATCAGAATCCCTAAACAGGTACTTGTCATTATTGTGAGAATGCTTTGTGCTCTAACTTTCAGCTAATGTAAGGTCACGAAATGACCAATGCAGAGAAAATTTTGCTGTACTGTGCAAAATCAGAAGGCAATGAAGATGCCAAAGAGAAGGAACCCCTTAAGCATGAGCAAAAAATGGTTTGCACCTGGCATTGAGCATACCAAATTTCTATCAACAAGTTCCAGATTGTACAGAAAGCCCAAACTTGCTCCAACAGCTATCCTTTAGTTATGATTCTTGTAGAGTGCTAAGCCATAAAATTTACAAAAATCTACAATTTCATGGGTGACTAATAAATGTAGCTGTGCCCATTCACCTACCTGCACATTAGTATTTTTCTCAAAATGATGGGTCAATTTTCACTCTCTCTGAAGCACCTTATATTTATCTTCTGCGATATATATACAGCTTTGTTAAGACTATCAAGCACCATATAAATAGAGGAGGACATAACAACCACATCACCTGTTTTATACATATCACAAGTGATGAGGTGTGTATGCGGGTATCTAAGTGGTAGCAAGGGTGGTGGCACCTGGCTTGGCAAAAGCCCCATTAACTTTTGAGTAAAATAGAGGATGTTAGGCAAGTAGGGCAGAGGCGATAGCGAGTCCCACATGTGATGTTAAAGTGATTTTAGTCAGGGGCATGGGTATTTTTACTGCAACCAGTGCAAAGGCATCATGGCTCAGACATGAGAGAGACCCAGTCTTTTTTGCCCTGGTTGCAGTTTATTTAATATCAGGCACACAAAAGGTGAGAGAGGAATGCTCACAATAAGTCTAACCACTGTCAGTCATTGTGCGTAGCATTCCAACCCATTGTTATTTTACCCACCATTCAACCTCAGTTTGGACCCAGCTATATGCAAATCAGTCCTAACCCTGCTCCAACAGAAACAGTCCACTCAGAACTGCTAAGCCAGATCCTCCATAATCTGGACCACAAGCAACCTAAGACTGGTTTCACTCTGATTGGGGCTCCTTAGTCTTGGGTGTAGCTTGGTTCCAGTGGCACAGTGAGCAATCAGCTTACGTCTGGGCATACCCTTGGCCACTAAGGGCCAGATGTAGGTGGCCAAATACTGGTCGGTAATGGCCAATTTCGGCCGTTACCGACCGGTATTTGGAGTTCCAGATGTAGGGGCCATAAAATTACCGATTCGGTAAATTTACAGATTCGATAAATTTACTGATTCTGTAAATTACCGAATCTGTAAATTTACTGAATCGGTAATTTGGGATGTAGGTGGCACTGAAAACAGTACCACAGACCCTTCATAATTCGTTATTTACCATCAAATACTATTTAATGGTAAATAACGAATTCCTGTGTACATGCACATCTGTGCATGTACACCTGTGCCATGTGGCACACATACATGCCCTAAGGGCATGTACGTGTGTCACATGGCACTCAAGCCTGAATCAGGGGTGCAACAGGGTGTCAAAGTGACACCTTGTCCCCCTTGTCAATTCGGTAATTTTACCGAATCGGTATTTACCAATTCGGTAATTGCCATTGGCTCCTATGAGCCTCAAGGCCCATAGGAATCAATGGCAATTACCGAATCGGTAAATACCGATTCGGTAATTACCGAATGCTACAGATTCGTTAAATAATTCGGTAAAAATACCTACATAGCATTTACCGATTTGTAAATACCGCATCGGTAAAATTCGGTATTTACGAATCGGTAAATACTAATTACCTACACCGGGCCCTTAGTGCGTTACATTAAACACACAAAAGGTGATGGGAGGAATGCTTGCAGTAGGTCAATCAATCGGGGTAGCCTCCCAAACCATTGTTCTTTTGCCCACCATGCCAACTCAGTTTGGACCCAACTATATGCAAATTGGTCTTGACCCTACTCCAAAAGAAGCATTCCAGCCCGAACTGCCAGGCCAGGTCCTCCCTGAGCCAGACACAAGCAACCCAAGAACGATTTACCCTGGTTTTGCAAAGATTTTTTTTAAAATGCCCTCCTAGTTTTAGCTCTGTGTGGAGTCTTCCTCAATGAGGGGTTGAGGAACAGTCATTGCCACAAAGAGTGAATCTGGTCCCAGGCAGGCACTGATAAAACTTAGAACAGAGGCTGCGGCGGAGCATAGCCCAAACATTCATTCAATGGGTTTGTGCTGGAACTTTCATGAGGTTGAAAAGAAGACAAGGAGACTGTGTGCAAGGCGAAGGGTGAGGCAAAAAGGCAGCAGAACTTAAGAAAAACAGAAGAGTGGAATGAAATAGAGGTAATTGCAATGGGGTAGTTATGTCATATAGACTTAATATAGTGCTGTGAATCACCCTCGAAGGCATATCTCAATGCTTAGGAGAA
Organism: Lissotriton vulgaris; assembly: GCF_964263255.1. Lineage (NCBI taxonomy): Eukaryota > Metazoa > Chordata > Amphibia > Caudata > Salamandridae > Lissotriton > Lissotriton vulgaris. The sequence goes on along the minus strand of NC_141691.1, from coordinate 626,792,079 downwards.
GTGCAGATATGGAAGTGAAATATTATAGAGGGAAATAATGGATGGGTGAGACAGTAATATGAAGTAGAGGGAATAAAGGAAGAGGGGAGGCAGGATAATAAAATGAACAAGGAGATAGGAAAGACAAATTGGAAAAAAAGATTGGAGAGTAGAAACAAGGAGACAAGATAAGAAGAGGGTTTGGAAAGAAAGAAAAGGTGCTGTATAGGAAAGGAGAAAAGTAGAAAGGACAGAAATAATGGAAAGATGCAGAGGAAATAAGATTTGGAAGTTTGAGGAAGAGGGGAGTTTTAAGTGTTGAGAGAAAAAAAGGCATTTATGGAGAGGATGAGCTATGGAAGTGAGACATGAAAAGAAGTGAATAAGCAAGAAAGAGAAAGGAAATGAGAGGAGAGGGAAAAAAGAAGGAAGGAAAGGGTGATAAACCAACCAAAAGGGATAGGTACACCACGACTCGACAAGGACAGGAACGAGTTGAGTGAGAGAGAAACATAGTCAAGACATACATTTGAAAGAGTAAAGGTGGAATGAGAAAGAACAGAGAGATTAGAGGGACTTTGTGGGAGAGAGAAGAGAAGGATGTAGACTGAACAGAAGAGACAGGGAGAAGTGGAGCAGAGCGGAAATAGAGAAAGAAAAGTGGGGGGTGTAAGAATCAATAAAATAAAATCAATTTCAAGATGGCCACCAGATGGTTGTATCTGTGAGAGGTTCTGGGCATGGTATCCCCTTGAGATCCCCTTGTGGACAACGAAATCTGGGGTGAGACCCAGGCCAGTTACCCAGTGGCAGCCGACGGATCTTGCCTGCCCTGCTTGCCCCAGCAATGTCCCTGGCACTCGGTACCCGAGGTGAGAGCTACAGCAAGAAATAGTGGAAGGCGACCAAACACAAATAGAGACTGTGATGTCCACAGGCTGTCCAGCGACCTGTACACTGCAACAGGAGCTGGCTCATGCACCACATACCTGACTCCAGGGTTGTCACCCTGACTAGGCAGAGAATACAAGGAAACCATTTTGAGCTAGCTTTCCTTGCTAAACTCACGAGGAGCGAATCACACTCCCTTTAAAACTAAGGTAGGACTGAGGCCACAAAGTCTATAGAAAGCATAGAAGGACTAGGCTCCATAGTATGTTTACCCCCAGTTGCTAAAATAGAAACCATTTTGTAATAGCTTTGATGCTGATCCCTTATTCTACATATTCAACCTCTACAAGCCTTTATGGTGCAAAGTCTTTTGTATATTTGAATAATTTGTTATAAAATATATGTTCAATACCCCCCTCACTCATGCCATATTTGTCTATGAACATTTAGATGCATTTTGGGTATTGGAATTTGGGTCAGTCCCGCATATTCCTCATCCCCTATTTCACACACCATATAAGTAAGGGAGATCATATTTGCATTTCCATATGCCCAGGCAACAGTTGGTACTTTCACCCACCATATCGATAGTAAAACCATTACTCGGGACGCAATGGCACGCAGAGTCACTAGGAAAACAACAGAAAACAATATCAACAGTTATAAATTGGTCCCAATTTAGTGTTTCTTATTCTGTTCACCCAGACATGGACACTAACCACACTAGAGTTTGCGACATTATTTGTGGAACGGGTAGGCTACAATGCCTTCAGACTTATTTATCCTGATAATCTATCAGAAACTGCTTCCCAAACTCTTAAACACAGATTTCTCAAATTGCATCCAGCAATGCTCATTTCAGCTGCTCAATTCTGCACTAAAAAAGGATCTATAATTACATATCTCATATTATACACGAAAAGAAGAGCACAATGGTGGAAAGCCTTGCTCTCTCAACACAGAATATCAACATCTAGGAAAACTCCACATGGTCTTGGTAGCCCCCTCATCGATTTACAAAGCTGATGCAACCATCACCCCATACAATAATGGGATTATCCTCATGCAATCCTTAGACCGTGACCTATAAATGTTTGCTGAAACCTTCGCTCTCATCAAAAACACCATAAATAGTAATGATGAGGCCACGGCCGGAGGTTCACTTGTCTCTACTGATACCCTTGCACCAAATGCCTCCCTCATGGGTTATAACAATAATTGCATCATCACACAGCCTACACATGGGGAACAGGTGACCCTACCCTTGAATCAACAATCTGAAATAAGCCCTTACTATACCTCCTTTGGGAACAATCAGAGAGACAAACACCCATGAAAACAACCATTTCACCATGACTATCCCATTGACAGCTGAACACACTCTGGGGGATAAAGCGACTACATCCAAGACACTGCACTGGACCGAAACAAGTGCCCCTGCGAGGCCTGAAAACCCTAATATGAACAATGCTTTACACCAAAATACCCAAATGCTCCTACTCACATGCTTACTTTCTCTCTCCCTCAATACCACAAGCTATCCATAACGCAACCTCAACTCCATTGGTTCACCTAGACAGATGCACACTTACAATACAGGCATGAGCACCCCTCCCATCTCCGGCCATTTGGACTCAATCATCGCCCACCTGTTCTCACACATCTTTAGAAGCCAGTCTTAGCCTGATGGCACAGGGCCTCCAACTAGTAAAGCCAGAACTACAAAGCCTCATAAGCATCACCTCAGGGTTGGCGAACAACAGAGGAAACAACATTACACCTGAGAGGGTTAGACTTAACCACACCCTAGATTTTAATTACCGCACCAGGCCGAATTCGCACCCAACAGGATCTCAATTGTCTTCTAATACCCCTGCCTAAAATGTAAAACAATACCCTACCTTAACACCCTGCAGCCTAAAAGATTCCCATTCTGATAGGGACATTCACTCCCTCCTCCTCTCATATGATCATATTTTCTCTGCTAACAGAGGCGGTGTGGGCCAAATCCAAATAGTCCCTCCAGACCCACACAGAGATACAAGGCACAACGACAGAGTTGTAAACAAACTGAACCTTAAGCAAGTGCCCATCACTCAGCCATCCTCTGATGACCCCAAACCACACTTGGAATGCCTGCCACTCAATTGCAGATCAGCAGTGAAACATGCGGCAGACATCGCACACCTCTTTCTCACAACATAGACATACTAATCCTGACTGAAATATTGCTAAATGAGGTCTCCTCACCTAACCTTGACTTCTAGTGTCACCTACACACAACATCAATAAATTAGATAGACCAAGCAAACCTTGGTGGATGTATCACCTGCCTACACAGAAACAATATTGCAGTGAAACAGTCACAATGAAATGGACATATCCTCATGTGAATACCTATGAATTGACATTTGGAGCAACCCGTGGTGCAAACTGCACACGATCTCTCACCCTGTAGGTGACAACACTTGTATAGAACACATGACAGAAACCATCTCAGCCAACGAAGGACAATACAGCACCCACATCTTCCTAATAATTTCAGCCTTCACTGGAATGGCCCTAATGACCAAGCAATCAACAGCCTGAAAACCTTCCTTGCTGACCTCGACCTCGACCTGACTCAATTCTGTTATGATTCCTACCCATAACTTGGGTGCGACCCTGGACCTTATGATTGCCAAGAGTAACGCCATCCAACTGAAATCTAGCATCCCTTATGACTGGACAGATCATTACTGTATCACCTTTCCTATCACAGAATCAGTGAAGACAAAAAAGGGTCAACTAAAGAAATTCTAACAATGGAAAAGGAGAATGCATAATATTAACTGACACCTCCCTTGGATATGGCGGATGTCCATGACCTAACAAACCCTTAAAACAACGCCCCGTTGAACTTTTTAAGCCTAATAGCATCCCTACAGTTAAAAAGAATGTCTACCAAAGACCCCAAACCTTAGTGCAATGGCATCCTTACTACAGAAATGCTAGCTGACCGAATCTGGGTAACTGCTTCATCCCTCGAAAACCTTAAAATCGTGAGAGCATGGAAGGGCATCCACAACAAACAAATTCGAAGCTCGAAAGCAAAAGTCTTTAGAAGCCAATCAGACAATGCTAGAAATCATTCAAAAAACTGTCCGAACTGGTCAAGCTACAATCCAATAAGCAACCCAATGCTTCCCCCACAAGATCTAAACCACAGCCAAATTGCAGGGATTTTGCATCCTTCTTCATGGTAAAAGGGCACCTTCCTCTCACACCTATTAATAGCCCCCCACCTCCCGGATTGTTAAGACACCAGGTATCCCAGTACACATCACCAAAAACAATGCTACTTGGAGCATATTCAAAACTTTTGATGAAAGTGCCATCCTCAAAGTCCTTACAAACTGAAACCCGTAAACCACTTTAGTGACCTTCTATCAATGAACATCTTCAATGAGATCAAAAGGTTCTTGCTCCCTCTCTGGACTAAAATAGTTAATGTCTTATTATTTCAAGCATCAATATCTGACTGCCTTAAACCTGGGCAGGTTACCATTTTCTAAAAACGGCAGTTCTCTCAGACCTCGACAGCTTCTGCCCAATCTCTACAATTCCGACACTATAAAAACTCCTTGAGAAATGTGTACATTTTCAACTGTGCAACAACAATGACCAATTCAGTCTCTTCTGCCATGGCCACAGCACTGAATCGGCGCACACACATTGCTGATGAAGCACTAAAAATATTGGATTAGACCGATTCCTGCCTTCTTATCCTCCTTGACCTCTCATCAGCTTTTGATACTGTCAAACATGAAAGCCTACTAGACCTACTTGAAAGTAGGAAGGGACTGTTGGGGACTGTTCTTAACTGGTTTTCCTCTTTTCACCAGAAGAGAATTCAAAGATTCGAGGTCAATATGTCCATATCCAACCCATCACAGGTCCCTTTATTGGTCCCTCAGTGATCTGCAAACTCGCCCACTCTCTTTAATTTATTCATAGAACCTTTGGCTGACTTGCTGAATTTATCTAACATCTTCTATCACAAGTACGCAGATGACATCCAAGTGTACTTTAAATATCTCTTTCCCCAAACATATCGGTCTCTAAACTATATCCTACAAAAACACAAAACTGGCTAACTGGTAGCCACCTCAAACTAAAAACACTCTCAAAACGAAATTCCTCCTAATTGCCCCACCCAAACATTCTCCAGGCATTGCAGAATGGATGAAACAACTAACAGCACTGAATTGTGTTCCCAAACACATTGTAGAGTCAACAAGATCTCTTTGAATAATTCTGGACAAGAATCTGAACATGTAGGAGCCCATCAGCTCTGCACCAAATAAGCAAACTTCCACGTGAGCATCTTAAGAAAAACAAAACTCTTCCTTTCCCCGGATGACCTCAAGTCTGCTGTTGAAGCTCTAGTCATTCTCAGGTTGGACTTTGGGAGTGCAACCCTTTGCGGCCTTCCCAGCTACTAAGGGCCTTTATTAACTCATCTTCTGGAGTAATTCCAGGATCAAAAAGGAACAATCACATCACTTAAACCTGAAATCACTTAAGGGGCTTCGATATAAGGTTAGGATTCATTTGATAATTGCCTGCATGACACATAAAGACCTACATTTCAGCACTCCGACATACATTGTACAAAAACTAAAGCTGTCTGGTGGCGTCAGAGCATCTAGAAGAACTAGCTCCCTACTGCTGAAACCACCCAAATTTCCTGAAAAGAGAACTTACAACCAAACCTTCTCCGGCATGGCCCCGAGAATGTGGAATGCCCTTTTCCCAGAAATCAGAATGAATCAAAAGGATACTGTTGAACAAATCCATGCCGGTGAATGCATGAACTATACACCAGCACATGATGTATCCCTTACCTGCGCACATATTTATTTCTCGTAAACTATGTTCATACTCTGTTTTAATAGTTGCTATCTGCCTGGAACCTGTGATTTTCTCTCCAGTAGATTCTCCCATACCTTGCCCCTTTTTGATGAGGTGTTTTAAAAAATACTTTTCACCTTGATCATTGTAAAGCACTCAGATACCCGCAAGGGTCATGATCAGGCTATAAACAACTTTATAAATGAATAAATAAAGAAACAAATAAGAACGATAAGCAGAGAAGAAAACACTTTTAAAAAGGTAGAAAAGAGATAAGGACACGCAAGGAGATCAAGTGGAACTGGACAGCGATAAGGAAAGGTGTGAGAGGAAAGTAAGAATGGCATTGTGATGGCAAATAGAAAAAAATTATAGGCAGAATGATTAGGGCACACAATGCAGTGGCACCCATGCCCAAGGCTGCAAGGAGCCCTTTGTGCCCCAGTAACAGATGTCTTTTAATACCAACCCAGAGGTGCTGTGGGTCAGTTTTAATGGTTTGCATTTGGTCTCCATGTCACTCTAACTATGGGCCTCATTAGGATGGCGGACGGACGCGTCCGTCCCCCACCCCGAGGTGGAGGGACCGTCCGCAGGGGCAGCGGCGGTCCCTCAGTGTGAATTAGGATGTGACCGCCACCCTGGCGGTCACATCCTGTATATTTAACATTGAGGCGGGTGCTGCTTGAAGCAGCACCCACCGCAAGGTTAAATATGCATGCTTTCTATTTGCATGCACAAAACGGCAGGCACCGCGCGGTGCCTGCCGCCTTGTACATGCAAATGCTGGGGGGTACCATAGGTACCCCACATGTGCACCCCCGACACCCTGGGGGCCCTCAAGGGCCCCCCGAGGCTATTTTCCACATGCTTTTCCACGGCGGTGAATCCGCCGCGGAAAAGCATGTTTTTACACACATTGTAATTTGGCTGGCGGTGTCTTGTAGGCACCGCCACCAAATTGCGGCCAACACCCCCCGGATCAGCGGCGGATGGATCTGCCATCCGCCGCTGATCCCACCGCCATCCTAATCTGGCGGTGGGTGTTTTAAAGGGCTGCAGCAGTGATTCCGCATCCCCCGTGCCGCCGGTGGCTTCCGCCGGTGTGGTTCCGTGATTCTGAACCCGTTCAATAAAGGTCGTCGGATATAGACGATTTTGGTATCAGCAGACCGCAAATTGCCAGTGCGACATATACGAGTGTTCTCATCATAATCGTTCAATGAGAACACTGCGTATTCATGGATTTCGTTCGGACCTTTGGGTTCCATTTTGTGTACGGCAGCCATTTTGTGTGGTTGCCCTCACATAGGCTGATGACTACGGCCGAACGAGTCTTTGGGACACGTACTCCTTTAGCTGACTTTTGAGTGACCTGAACGAACTGATTCCCTTGCCCGAGGCTGACCTCGTTGAGCCGACTCCTTGTTAGGCAGCTGGTCAGATAGAGATCAAAGAGCAGGACATTGCTGAGTTTATGGTACACGCACACACCCCTCTATCTTGCTTGTCATCTGCTTCTGTTCTTTCCTTTATGGCTTAATCATTGATATAGGTTGAGGTCTTTTATGATGGGTCCATCCGGCCTGTTCGAGCAGGAATGTTGGATTTTGCCTAGTCATTTCTGGTGGGCTGGACAACGGAAAGTGGGATTGTCGTCATGCGATATGTTTGAAATGTCACTGTTCGATTGGTCAGTTTGTATGTAATTGATGTTAGCCAGGAATGTGATTTTTAGCATAAAAGACAATGCTCCACTCTATGAATTTGTGCAGTCTCTAGCGAACCACCCTTGTTGTGCTTCGTAGATCTCTGTTCCTGGTTGCAGCCAATAAATTTGGTCTTTGACGTCACCAAGAAGTGTCTTGTGTCTCTGTTTGCCAAGGCAGGGGAACTCGAAGACATCGGGCGTTTTCCCTGGCGCCGCTGGGTTCTAAAACCCGGTTCTTCAGTTGGCGCCCAACGTCGGGCGACTTCAGCGGTACCGGTCCAAGCCTGACGATCGTGAGGAGCTTCGTGTGAAAATTCTGGAGTAAGGCCTGCCACTTCATCGACCCCTGTATGTCGTCGTGGTCCAAAAGTCTTTGCTGCGAGGTTCCCCGCTTTCCGACGGCTACGAAGTCTGCTACCCTGACTGTCGCCCTGTCTTGGAGCCTTTTTGATGATTTGTAGAGCAAGACGATAGACGGGTCTTCTGGTGACGCCATCAACATTTCAGTTAAGTATGAGTGGACCGTCTCCCAGTCCTTAGTTTGTTTTGGTATCCTTCGGGATCGCTTTGATTTGGTACGTGCAGGTCCCAAAGCCGAGGGACTTGTGTATTCACGAGACTATCGTTTTTGATATTCCCTTGAAGTTTGAAGCTAGACTAGTGAGCGAAGATGCCTAGTCTTAGCAGACTTGGAAAGATATTTTGTTGTGGTTGTATTAGGGATTCCCTATTGGAGGATTCGTGTCCGGTTCCTCCGATTGGAACTTCGACCTATGAGCTCTACGTAAAACATGGAGTGGGCCCCATCGCGTATAATGAAGTATGGATCAAATATACCAGGAAAGACGTGTCCTACAGTGGCCCCGTTATGGTAGCTTTGAAACTGAGGTTTTAGACAATCTCGAAGTTAAACTGTTCAAGAAGAAAGCCCGGCCGGCGATGTTTGACTCTTTCCTCTTATGGCGAAAGGAAGCCAAACAGAAAGAAATTAAGTTAGCGAAGCGAAATAAACGAGAACGAGGTATGTCAATGGTGCAAGCTGCTATACAGTTTAGGGATAATGAAGAAGAACAAGAAAGCGAACAGATGTTTAGGCAATGTAAATTGGTGGTAGACAAGTGCTATCCAGCTTTGCTGCCTCAACAGCAAGAAGAAAAGAAAGATCATGAAAAAGATCCTTTAATGTCGCATTTATTGAGTTCGCCACCCCCTTATGTGCAGAGTGCTACAGCACCTCCACAAGCTATGGTTGCGCAACCTCCAGTTGCTTTTCCACCTGTGGTTCTACAACAACCAGCTCCTCTTCAGTTGGTTCCTACTCCTTTGGCGCAGCCTTCTCAAGGGCCGCCGACTTTGCTACTTCCTTCGTCTGCTACTCCTACGCCTGTATCGTCTACTCCTTCTGTTACTGCTTCTATGCATGCTTCTGCTCATCCTGTTTTTCCTCCTGTTCTTTTGTCAACTTCTCCTTCTGTTCGACAGAGAATGACCGATACTGTTGCTGGTCTCTTTTCTCCTCTTCTTGGTTCATTGGGTATGTCTCCAGTTGCAGAGCGTAAGCAATTGCGTAGCCAATTGCCTGGTCCTGATGAACGGACAGTGTTGGATCACTTAGTGCGTAAATGGGTTACATATCCTTTGCACTACGATCTTGAGTGTGTTTTGGATGTTTTCCGACAATGGGAAGCACCGAAACAGATATACGTTTTTGATATGATGTGTTCTTTCCTTCGTGAAGAATGGGACAATGGTGATTTAGGGCAAACTCCGCCTGAGTTGTACCGTATACGGTCTGAGTTTGCGAAAGGGACTGTTGTGGGTCCTGAGGTTGAGAAAGCAGTTGCGACGTTGTTGTCATTTAGGAGTGAATCTCCTTCTCAGCGATTGTTTGAGCCTGATTCTTCAGTTAGGAGAAAGGCGCGACAATATCCGATGCGAGAGGTTCCCCCAGTTTGGAGACCTGGTGATGCACAAGCTGTTCCACCTATTCCACCACACTTTCAGCGTGTCTGGGTACATGTTCCATGGAAGCGTGCTGAAGTTTTAGCCCTTAAGCAGACTTTGCCCGATCCACGTAAAAATCCTGCAGGGTATTATAAGGAATTATCTCAGACTGCAGATTCATGTATTATGAATCTAGCCGATATAGACATGTTGTTTGGGAATGTTGTTCCACAGCCTATATGGGGACTGATTCGTCATACGGATCATGCACAAAAATTAGGTGATACATGGAATAATCTTAGAGCCGCAGATAATAGACAAGTAGGTGGTGCTAAACCTGAGGATGTGATTGCTGATCTCTCTGGTAGGATTATTGATTATATGAAGACTTTGATGCCTGCTGTGAGCGTTAATTGGGATAAATTGTCTGGGTGCAAGCAGAAGAAAGACAAAAATGTGTCTGACTTTTTCACTAGGTTGAAGAGACTATTATTGACCATAGTGGTCAGGACATGAGTACAGAAGGTGGTCAACGGTTGTTCGTTGACAAGTTTGTCCATAATTTGCTTCCCGAATTGTGCAGTAAGTTGAAGGATTCTGAAAGTGCTTGGGCTGTTTCTATGTCAGCGCAGATCTTGGCTACTGCCCAGTACTATGAGAATAGAAATAAGGATGAGATAGAGAAAGCGGATAGGAAGACTAAGGAATTGAAGACTAAGGTTCTTCTACAGCAAACTTATCCGCCTCGTAGTAATCAGCGCGACTATCAGCAACCTCAGCAATATCAGAGAAACACACAAAGGTTCGAGTCTTCTCAACAGCGTTTTCCCGTAGGCCCTAATCAGTGTGCATATTGCAAAGAAGAGGGTCATTTCAAGAGAAATTGTCCGGTTCTGTTACAGCGCACGAATGGTGTTTCTGGTGTGAAAGGTCAAGGTGTTCAGCAAGCTCCTAGAGGTAGAGGACGTGGTGTGTTTCCTCAGAATGCGCGTTCTTTGCCTCCACAGAATTCTATGAATACTTTTGATCAGCAGAATGGTGGGTCTAGTAGGACGGCACAGTACTATGCAGACGATTACTATGTTGAAGGTGGAAATGCTGACGGTAATGATTGCTAGAACAATCATAGACAAAGAGAGGGAGTTGTTTCCGTTCCAGTAGATCAAAGTGGACCTTATGTTGAAGTGATTGCATTTGGTGTGTCAGAGCCTTTTCTCTTGGATACTGGTGCTGCAAAGAGTTCTATCATGCACTCTAAACTCCCTGACGCACCTTTGTCTGGCTTAACGAATGTGTCAGTAGGTTTTTCTGGCGCCCCAGTTAGTAATCCGATTTCTAGTCCTTTGTCTCTTTCTGTTGGACCTTGTGATTTCAAAGCACCCCTCATTCTGATGACAGGTTGTGGTGAGAACTTGTTGGGATTGGACTTATTGAAGAGATTGTATGCGACGCTACATTGTTCTCCTTCAGGAGTACAGCTTACATTAGGTAAGAGAGTGATCTCTACGATGTATTTATCTAAAGATCGACTACCACCTGAATTGTCTTCTCTTCCTGATTCTCTTTGGGCTACTGGTCCTAATGATGTGGGTCTCTTAGAGATTCCGCCATATGTTGTGACGTTGAAAGCGAGATTGCCTCGTATTCCGCAATATCGAATTTCCAGTGATGGTGAAAGAGCACTTTTGGCGATCATCTATGATCTGATTGAGAAAGGTGTAATTGAGGAAACGAGAGGTAATGTGTGCAATAGTCCTGTTTTGCCTGTTTTGAAAAGAACTGATTCTTCACAGCCTCCTGTATATAGGTTTGTGATTGATCTTCGCGAGGTGAATAAGATTGTAGTTCCGCAATTTCCTGTTGTACCTGATATCACCGCTTTACTGACTTTGATTCCGGCTACAGCCACGTGGTTCTCGGTGATTGACTTGAAGAATGCTTTCTTCAGCATCCCGATTGCCGTGGAGAGTAGAGATATCTTTGGCTTCTCTTTAGGAGGCCGAAGTTTCCGGTTTAAACGCGCTCCCCAAGGCTATTGTGAGAGTCCATCGATCTATAGTCAGGCTTTGAAGACACAACTTGATTTGCTTGTTTTACCTGATGGTGCTGCTCTTATTCAGTATGTTGACGATCTGTTAGTTGCTGCTGACAATGAAGGGATTTGTAGAAAGGCCACTTTGTCGTTGTTACGTCACTTGTCTGATTTCCATCATATGGTGTCTCTTTCGAAGTTGCAATATTGTCGACAAGAAGTTACCTATTTAGGTCACCTCTTATCGAAGGAGGGAAGGAAATTGACCCCAGAAAGAATTCAAGCAATTGCGAAAATGAGTGTGCCTATGACACAGAGAGAAGTACGTGCTTTCTTGGGTATTACGTCGTACTGTAGACAGTGGATCCCTAATTTTTCATTGCTTGCGAAGCCTTTGATAGCTCTTACGGTTAAGGATACTCCAAATCCTATTCCTTTGACTGACGAATGTCAGAAGAGTTTTTCAGAATAGCGTGATGCGTTGTGTTCGGCTCCTGTGTTGGGTACTCCCGACTACAGTAAGCCTTTTACATTGTATGTCCATGAGAGAGAGGGATGTGCATTGTCAGTCTTGACTCAACAGTTTGGCGATAAGCAGCGTCCATGTGCGTATTTTTCGTCGACTTTGGATCCAGTAGCTAGAGCGTTGCCGAGTTGTCTGAGAGCTACAGCAGCAGCGGCTGTTTCGATTCGACAGTCTGCTGGTTTGGTGATGGACAATACACTGATTGTGATGGTTCCACATGCAGTGGATACCTTGTTGAATCGTACCAAGACACAGCACTTAACTAGTGCTCGGTTGTCGGGTTACTAATTGACACTCTTAGCGAGTCATGTGCATTTAAAGAGATGCAACACGTTGAATCCAGCCACGTTGTGGCCGATTTCAGTTGAGACAGGTATTGTTGAACAGCATGATTGCTTCCTTAGGACAGAGGAAGAAACGAAAGGGAGGATAGACCTTAGGGATACTCCCATTCCAGAGTGTGATGGTTCTTTATGGGTTGATGGTTCATGCTTCAAGCTTCCGAATGGTGACACGACTGCGGCATATGCTGTTACGACTTTGCATACGATTGTTGAAGCTGCATGTATCCCACATAATTCAGCGCAAGCAGCAGAGTTGATTGCATTAACGAGAGCGTGTGTGTTGGCAAAAGGAAAACGAGTGACTGTGTATACCGATAGCCAGTATGCGTTTGGTGTGGCTCATAGTTTTGGACGTTTGTGGAAGGAGCGTGGGTTCCTGACTTCGCATGGGAGTAAGATTCAGCATGGTCAGTTGGTGAATGAACTTCTTGAATCACTTACTTTGCCGTTGCAAGTCGCGATTGTGAAATGCAGTGCGCATAAGAAAGTTACTGATGATGTTGGTCGTGGTAATGCGTTTGCAGATGAAGTCGCGAAAGAAAATGCGAGAGATGTGATGAGTCGAATGTATGTTGCGGGTCCGGCGAGATGGGTTCCGGATAGCAGTATGTGTGAAGATACGATTGAGAGTGTGAAATCCATCCACGCTGAGGCTACAGAGAAAGAGTTGAATGAATGGAGAGAAAGAAAGGGTAAATTGGATTTGAATGGTTGTTGGATTGAATTGTCAGAGCATCAGAGATGGTTGTTACCCGATGCGTATGTACTTCTGGTTACGATGGCTCATGGATTGGCTCATATTAGTGTGAAAGGGATTTGTAAGTTGTTGGCTCCAGTATGGCAGAATGCTGGTATTCCTAAGTGTGCAGAGAATCTGGTTAAGAACTGTATGGTGTGTTTGATGTATAATCCTGGTAAGGGAACTCCAACTCCAGCTGGTCATTTTGCTCCTCCAACGTATCCGTTCGAGGCTTTGCAGCTAGATTTCATCCACATGGAGAGGTGCAAGACCCTGAAATATGTCTTAGTGGTTGTTTGCTCTTTTTCTAGATGGGTGGAAGCCTACCCTTTGAAAGACAACACTGCCTTGTCCACAGCGAAAGCCCTTATTAAGGAATTTTTCCCTAGGTATGGTTTGCCGAGAATAATCTGGAGTGACAATGGGAGTGAGTTTGTGGGACAAGTGATGAAGAGAGTATGTGATGGATTATGAATCCGGCAGAAGTTCCATGCTGCAAATCATCCCCAATCAGCTGGTCTGGTAGAATGCTATAACGGCACCCTTAAGCTAAAATTGGCCAAAATTCAGGCGAGCTCTGGTTTACAATGGCGAGATGCCTTGCCACTAGCCCTTTTGTCCACTAGAATGACTGTGCATTCGCGAATGGGTCTGAGTCCGTATGAGGTCGTTTTAGGTCACCCGGCAAATGTTTGGGGAGTCCTGCGGCCGACAAAATTCAGCGAGATAGAACACCCTGTATTGCTTGACTACCTGTACGAATTGACGGCTAAATTGCGTGTTTTACATCAACAGGTTCATGATACACTGCCACAAGCTTCTGAAGATCCAGGACATGCTATTGAACCTGGCACCTGGATCCTAGTCAAGAATTTCCAGCGGACCAAGAACGATCAGCCCCGCTGGACCGGCCCCCACCTTGTTTTATTGGCCACCCGTTCCGCAGTACGAGTGCACGGTAAAAAGAACTGGATCCACGGCGTGCATTGTAAGAGAGCCCCTTTGCCTCTACCGTAGGACCGGTGGGTCCAGAAAGGACTTCCTGATTCTGAAACTGAGACCGTGCCTCGGTTTTTGCCCTTTAGCGATGCCCGTTTGATTGGAACGAACACTGAGCGAGAAAGCGACGATCTTCTTCAAGAAGCTGTGCCTCTGTCAAATCGTTTGAACACTGTTGAACCTGAGCTACTATTCCATGAACAAACATTGCCTGGCAAAGAGCGTTATAATTTGCGGCCAAGAGTCGCGGGACAAATAAAATGAAATTCTTTCTTTGCTGATTATTAAGGTTAGCTCTCCTCCGAGGAACTATTTTGATTTTCGTTTTTCGAACCACCATCCGGGTTCAGCTGTAGGGTCGCGGTGTCAAGTCTTTGGAGTGCAAGCCGAAGACGTTAGGTCGACGGTTCTGGTTGGTCTAAGGGAGTTGCCCAGGACTGACAGACGCGTTCCTTAGCACAGAACACCCTACCGCCGCGAGCAGCAATTAGAGAGGATGGAGTTTTTCTAAATGGAGAGACCTGTTGAAAGAATGAGCTTTAAGAGCAAAATATGTATTGTAATGACCAGAAAACATTTTTTAATATTGTGTTTGTTTATGTTGTTTAGTTTAATGATGTTTTTAATTGGATTGTGACATTCTCTTTTCGAGTGACATTTGCACGCACTATACAACCTATACCTTCTTCCCCTGTTTCTTCGCATTCTTTTCACCCTCTGTCTGAACATGAGTCCATTAGGAGATTGGAATTCGTTAATAATTCCTTTGTTCAGCTTTTGCACCAACACCAGCTAGTAATGAACACAACTAATTGTTGGGTGTGTGGTCTTATGCCCCATACAATTGATAAAGGTATTCCTTACTTGGTCCTGCCATTCAGCTACAATGGTTCCGTGTGGGCATACAGAATAATGTTCATCTATGCTCGTGAAGTCTACCCCCTACGTTCTGTGAAAGATAATCCAAAGAATAGTGCTCTAGTTAAGGGAATAGTAGATATGATTAGAGGAATAGATTCCTATGAGACTATCCCGAAAGATGAGACGCTAGCATATATTGGATGGAACGTTACTGGATATGGAGTTAGTCTGAGTGGGAACCAGCGAGCGAAAAGATCCTCTCCGATTTGGATAGTGCCCCATCAGGGTCATTATTGTCTGCAAGGTAATGGCAAGAATCCGAGAGCTCAGTTAGGGAAGGGCGTCTGCACTGAGACTTATGTATTTGCGTCTCAGACTACCCCAGCGTTCCTAGCAGCTAAGGGTACCTATTTTGTCTGTTACGATAGAGCGTACACATGGTTGCCCCCTGATTTCTCGGGCACATGTTTTGTCTCGTTCCTGTTGCCTCCCACTTTTACAGCTGCGGCAGATTACCACAAGACGAGAGTTGTTAGAGGTGTCTTCAGTTAGGAAGATACCGCAGGACAAGAATTGGGAGATTTCTTGAAGGGTTTTCTGCCATTTTGGGGACCTATGGTTAACAGCAGGAACCTACGGCAATTGACGAGAGTGGTTGAGTCCACCATAGATGAAACTGACGGTGCCCTTAGTAATTTGACTGCTGAGCTCCAGTTGGATCGCCTTATGACTCTTCAGAACAGAGTTGTGTTAGATGTCATACTTGCAGATAGAGGAGGGGTATGTAAATTGATTCAATCAAGCTGCTGCGTTTTCATTCCAGACAACGCTCCGACAGTGTACCAAGCCATTTCCAAGCTACATAAGATCTCTGAGTCTGTACATATAGACGAGGGAGATTGGTCGTTGATGGGATGGTTTTGGGGATTGTTATCCACGTGGGGATGGAAGATTCTGATGGTCATTGGGATGATCCTGTCTTTGCGTACAGTGTGCTCCTGCTATATGTGGCCTTTGTACTACTTCGTGTTCGAAGGGACCTATCCAGAGAGAGTTACTAAGTACTAGGATGATGCTACAGCAACATGTTGATGATCTGAGGAATATAGACCTGGATTCAGACTGACGTGAGTTTAGATTATTGCCTATGTAAGGGCAAAAGGAGGGGCTGTGGTTCCGTGATTCTGAACCAGTTCAATAAAGGTTGTCGGATATAGACGATTCTGGTATCAGCAGACCGCAAATGACGAGTGCGACATATACGAGTGTTCTCGTCATAATCGATCAATGAGAACACTGCGTATTCATGGACCTTTGGGTTCCATTTTGTGTACGACAGCCATTTTGTGTGGTTGCGCTCACATAGGCTGATGACTACGGCCGAACGAGTCTATGGGACACGTACACCTTTAGCTGACTTTTGAGTGACCTGAACGAACTGATTGAGCCAACTCCTTGTTAGGCAGCTGTTCAGATAGAGATCAAAGAGCAGGACATTGCTGAGTTTATGGTACACGCACACACCCCTCTATCTTGCTTGTCATCTGCTTCTGTTCTTTCCTTTATGGCTTAATCATTGATATAGGTTGAGGTCTTTTATGATGGGTCCGTCCGGCCTGTTCGAGCAGGAAAGTTGGATTTTGCCTAGTCATTTCTAGTGGGCTGGACAACGGAAAGTGGGATTGCCGTCATGCAATATGTTTGAAATGTCACTGTTCGATTGGTCAGTTTGTATGTAATTGATGTTAGCCAGGAATGTGATTTTTAGCATAAAAGACAATGCTCCACTCTATGAATTTGTGCAGTCTCTAGCGAACCACCCGTGTTGTGCTTCGTAGACCTCTGTTCCTGGTTGCAGCCAATAAATTTGGTCTTTGACGTCACCAAGAAGTGTCTCGTGTCTCTGTTTGCCAAGGCAGGGGAACTCGAAGATATCTGGCATTTTCCCTGGCGTCGCTGGGTTCTAAAACCCGGTTCTTCACCGGCCCGGAGGATGCAGAATCACCGCAATCCTAATCGGCCCCTATGTTACTGATTTTATTAGCTGGCACAGTGCACATGCTTGCATATTAAGATTTTGCTTGTCTTCAGTGCACGCTGCCTTAGTTGAAGTGCACAAACCACATTTATCGCTGCACATAGAGGCAAAAAAATAGAGGGAACATTGGTTACAACTGTTCCTAAATTTTTCATTTGATCAATCTAGTCTTACATTTTGTAACTTCAGTATAATTTTGAATGGTCTCCCTTTCCTAATACCAATAATTCTAGGATCATGACCATTAACATCCCAACTGTTGGGTTGTCAAATCTGCATGACATCCTAGTATTAGGGGGAATTTCGAATCATAGAAATATGATCACATGCACCCACTGCTGCTTCAACTACAACACATCACCCACCACCCCTACACCACCCACACAAACCACAGTCAGCACACCTTACACAGTATGTCACCGGACCCACACATTCCGTGGGACACACTATTGACCATGTCTTCAGCACCTTCAACAGCATTGAAATCATCGCAACCACATGGCTCACCTGGACCAACCACACCATCGTCTAATTCCAAATCAACATCCCAGCCTAACGAAACCTGCCACTGAAAGCATGGCCAAACCCAGGTGGAGCAGCATCCAGGATTCCAAATGGGTATTTACCCTGCCCCTGAATCAACCAACTTCTACTGATGAGCTGATCAGCCACATCAAACATCCAGACAAAGGGATCACAAAATGTAGCGACTCCCTAACACCTCATAAACACAAAGCAGAGGACAATACAGAAGCAAGCCAGCTGGTACACTGAGGAACTCTGCTCAACATTACACCTGTGCCAATAATTAGAAAGAAAATAGAGAACAAACCACCTATTAAATGTAAAAAAAAATACAAGACGGCCCTGAGATGCTACCAACAACAAATCAAAGAAACCCAAAAAAATCCCTTGCTGATTACATAGCATAACATATCCATCAGTGGCAAAGAAATATTCATGATCATCAATGACTTAACTTCATGAACCACCAATACTAACTGAATCACCACCTCACAAAAACTATTTGGTAACCTCTCGGAATTATTCAGCAACAAAATCAAACCATCTACAACAATTTCAACCCCCAACTGAAGCCCTGTACCCTCACCACTAGCCTTCCCACAAACACCCACGGAAAAACCCTGACTACCTGGGAAACACTCATTGTGGAAGAAACAGCCAACATAAGGAGGACCATCCATCGTAGACAATCAACATACCACTGCCCTGCCACATCTACAATATGGGTGCTGCCACAATCAGCAAAGTCCTCCCCCAAATCCTCAACATCTCCATAGCTTCTGAAACCTGGAAACATGTAACTGTCAATGCATTGCTAAAGAAAACCTCAGTAGGCTGCACGCAACTGGCAAACTACCACCTGATCTCCCTTCTAACCTACACAGCCAAAGTAATTTAACAAGCCATAAACAAGCAACTCTCTCACTACCTCAATACACATCAGCTCTAGACACCATACAATTTGGTTTCTAGCCAAGCCACAGCACCAAGACTGACCTCTCTGCTGCATTGAACATGATCTTCCACTCTTCAATGATAAGAAAACTACAAGAAACAGGCATACAAGGACCCACCCTCACCTGGATCTGTTCCTTCCTCGGAGGAAGAACACAAAGAGTCAACCTGTCCCCTACACATCAAAGGGGTAGGATCGCATATGTCCAGTACTCCGAGGATCATGTCTCTGTCCAATGTTATTCAACTTATATGTGACTCTGCTGGAGGACCTAATAAGATCATATACCATCAACATACCCTCCTATGACACCCAACTAATACACTCCATGTCAGATAGGACCCCCACTACAAATAAGAACTCTGCCAGATGCATGACTGCAGTAGCCACATGAATCAAATCCAACTGCCTGAATCTAAACACAGACAAAACTGAAATGGTAATCTTCTGAAGGAAAGCCACTGCTTGAGTTCCCACCTGCTATCCAACCGACCTCAGCCCCCCTCACCTACCCCGACTACCCATGCAAATAAATCTTGGAATCATCCTGAATGACAAGTCCAACATGATAGTCTAAGTAAACACAGTGACCTTCACTTGCTTACACATCCTTAGGATGCTTTGGAAGTTATTGAAATAGCTACCAGAAAGCACCAGGAAAATGGCTACATAGGCCCTGATCCCCAGCAGACTCAACAATGGCAACACACTCTACACAGGAATCACTAACAAGCCCCTGAACAGGCCCTGGACCATTCAAAATACTGCAGCAATGCTGATCCTCACCCTACCTTGTCGCACTCACATCACTTCACATCTCAGAAAATTGCACTGGCTCCCAAAGAAAATCACGCCCAGTTCAAATTGCTCACACATACAACCACATACACTTCTACACAACTCCCCGGCACCTCCGGTCAGCCAGATTCTCACTGGCATGCATACTCTGCATCTGCAGAGCTACAGCCAAGTCCGTGCCTTCTCCTGCATCACCTCCACAGCTTGGAATGATCTTCCTCACCACAACAGAGCCTCCTCATCGCTTCTCGATTTCTGCAAGAAGCTGAAGTCTTTTCTTTTCGATTATCCTCACCAAGGACACAAGCTGCCTAACCCACCGGCAATGCTCCTGGACACCCTCACAAGTTATTAGCATGCTATACAAATACGCACATAACATAACACAAAATTATTAATATGCCTACTTCATTTAATAATGTTGCAACATTTAAAAAAGATTTCTTACTTCTCTTCTGTTTTTTTAACATTTCAAACCTTATTTGTTCAAATGTCTGTTATCGGGGGGGTTTTGCTTAAAAAGATGCAAAATGTGTGACATATTCAATGGGTGCAGTTTTTTTCGTTCTTTTAACTTTTTGGCATATAAAAAAATATAATGCCACATCCTCTCTTTTAGTTTTTCTCTGCTCTTCAAATGGAGACGTAGCTTTTTTCCTATCAGGAGTTTGCTATTTCCTATACTTCCTATGATTATTACAACTCCGAAATGGTTTTCCTATCATGCTTTCTTTATTTGGAGAAAAGA
Organism: Lissotriton vulgaris; assembly: GCF_964263255.1. Classification (NCBI taxonomy): domain Eukaryota; kingdom Metazoa; phylum Chordata; class Amphibia; order Caudata; family Salamandridae; genus Lissotriton; species Lissotriton vulgaris. Next base: position 626,772,096 of record NC_141691.1, on the reverse strand, counting down.
AACACAACTTTTCTGTTTGGAAATTGTAATGCAGATTGTAAGGAAATGTCTCTTTATGTATGGTCACCCCCAAGTTTTTTGACTGATGCTGCTGGTTTTTCAACTCTCAGACTATCCTGAGTCCTGCTGAACAGACCTCAGTGCAAGTGTCCTTATCCCAAAAGTGTATGTTGAAGTGGCTATACCCAATTGGAAGTGGCTAACTTACCTGTAAGTCTCTGGGAAATGCCGCCCTGCTATGCAGAGCATGTAAGTTAGAGGCGTACCCCATGGTTTGTAGCACTGATTATGCCACCACGCAGGTCTACCATGTAAAGCAAGTCCCCAAGTCTGCCACTGCAGACTGGTAGAGCAGTTGTGCACTGCTGGCCTGACTTTTCCATTGAAAGCAATGTCAAAGCCACCAGTTCCCCTGAACATTTGTGTGAGTCACCCTTCTGGCAGGCCTACCTACCCCTAAAGGCAGGGTGCAACATATGACACAGGCAGGACATGTACTTTACACATCCTGACAGTAAACCACTTGAAACAACCGTTTTACTTCTGAAAGACTTGGTCGTCTAACCCCCCAGTTGTTCTATCTCCAGAACAGTGCAACCAAAGTGAAAACTCCAAGGTATCAAACAACTCATTACGTTAAGCCTGACTTGTATGTCAAGTCAAAATTAAAGTAGCTAGTTGCAGTGTGCAGCTTAAGCAAAGCTGTCACTTTGTTGCCTTTAAAACTCCTGTTGCTTTCCGGGCACACATGAAGCCTGCTCAATGAGACAGACTTCTGCCTTCCTGGAGAGACATGCTAACGACTCCCAGGAAGGAGAACAATGAGGGATTGCAGGAGGCCAGAGAGGTGTCACCTCCCTCCTGCAGGAACCTCTAAGGTGCTAGCCCCAAAATGCAGGTTTCAAAGGTGAAGTCGCCTTTGAATCTCAGATCTGGGACATCAGGGGGAGGCGTAGGCAGATTGGCACGGGGAGCAGTCAGGGCAATAAGCTGCCAAACTATTTTCCCAGGGGGATGGAACCCTGATATAGTCACAACCTGGGGGTGGACTAGGACAGTCTGTACACAAGGAGAGGGGTCTTGCCATCTTGGGAGTAGGCAGAATGGTGCATCCTGGGATAGCCAGATGCCACAGGAAGTGGTCACTAGGTGGGAGAAAGCCAGTTAGCCCATTGACTACCAATAGCATCCTGCCCTGAGGACAATTTCTGAGCATAACGGGTGCACCCCTGACACCCATACTTCAGATCTCGACCAACTTCAAAAAAGGGCAGATGAAGGATTGCCCTTCTGCTCTGAAGGACCGGCAAAAAAAGACTGCAATGAGGAGTACTGCACCTGCTGCACCTGGTGGCTAGCGAAGAGAGGAACTGTACCTGGCATATCCTGCTCAGATAGAAGCTGTCTCCAGAGCTCATTCTAGCCAAGAGAAATCCCAGGGCTAGCTGAATTGCCTCCTGTTTTCAGCACAGGGAAACACCAGCTGGAAAAGCCTGCTGGGGCAAGCTGGTAGCCCAAAAAAATCAAGCTGCTTCCACCTTTGCCGTACAACACCAAGGACTAAGTCCCCATGCACGGAGCTGCACCAATATTGCTAAACCCTGAAGTTCTTTGGTGCCTTCGGAGAGTTGCTGGGGTCCTCAGCAGGTGAGTTATTGACTCAGGAAGTATTGGCCTGTGACGGCGACAACGGTCGACTGTTAGTCCAGTGGTGACTACACTTTGACCAGAACGGAGAGGACTCATGGCACATTGACCCTACAACCAGTAAAACCTCACCATCTTCAGGGACCAATGAATTCCTGTAGGAAGACCCCCATTGGCTGTGTTGTACTCACTGCATTCTTTGAGCATCTCCAGCATCCTTCATCTCTTACATCAGGACCACTCCATAGGAATCCATTCCATTTGCAGATAAAGTGCCTGGGATTGTTGAAGGACTGCTCCTATTGTGAAGGTAACTGTTCTTGAGGACCTTCTGGTCTCCCTGATTGGCTCCCTACTGTAGTTGGTTGCTCTAAGTACTTTTAACCGACTGCATTAACACTTACCTACATTTTCTTTGAAAAATGTGGAGTCAATTTCTTTTTCAATTGTTTTGGTGGTCTTTATATTCTTAACACGTGTTCCTCACTGTAAGCCTTGATGCTGAGTGCCACTGCTGATATAGTCATCACTAAACAAGAAAGTCCCTGGTGCGAGCTTTTCTGGCCCCCAGAATTGGGGGAGGTGTCAAACCCAGGAAGAGTGGTCAAAAGTTTAGGATTAAAAATTGACGCAGACCTATCTATGGCCCCTCAAGTTTCGGCGGTGGTAGGGTCCTGCACAGGCCTGCTCAGGCAACTCCGGAAATTGGTGCCCATCCTCTCTGTCTCGACATTGCAATCTAAAGTGTCCGCCACAGTTATCTCTCGGCTGGACTACGACAATGCTTTGTATTTAGGTCTCTCGCAGAAACTCTTGAAGAAACTGCAGGTGGTGCAGAATGATGTGGCTAGGCTGATTTTTTACCTACCGAGGAGAACTTGCGCGACCCCCCTTCTCCTGAAGCTGCACTGGCTGCCTATCGAATATAGAGTGCAGTTCAAATGTCAAGTCAGTCAAAATATCTTTATTCGGCTTATTTAAAAACCATACAAAGAGACAAGGGATAAAATACATTTCATACAGGATTTTCCATGATACATATAATATTAAGTATTAACAACAAATTTTAAAATCGTAACAAACGGTTAAAAAAAGTTGTTTGACATGGATAACTAATCTTGGCAGACAGCTTTCGCCCTTGAGGCGGCTACCAGAAATTTAGCAACGCAAAAAGTAATGTGGGGGTTAGGTAATAATTGTAAGAAGAGCAAGGCCGGTCTCACCTGAGTGAAGCCGGCTTCTTTAAGAATTGGCAACAAGAATTTTTTCCTTGGCTCTAAATATAACCCACAAAACATAACAAAATGCATTGTATCCTGAACTGAAAACTGGTCACAGCTACAGGGCGGAGCTGATTCTGGCTTCTGCCAATTACTAAAAGAACCCAAGTAAAAATGCAGCAAATTAAATCTAAATTTGGTTAAAAGAAACCTGTGGAAGGGAATTGTGACGAAGCCAAGGTATGGTGCGAGTGATGGCGAACTGACCAACAGGCAATGATCCCTAACTGTCGGTTTTACTAGTTCGCGTTCTTCACGGCATGCTTCCTTCCTTCCCATGAAAGATTTTTTTACAAAATCAAGATCTTGGATTCTAATATTCTCCGGGGAAGTAAAAAACTCTGGGCGGCCTAGGTCTAAAAAAGCCCTAGCTAAATAGGCCAGCCAAGGGATCTTGTTGGATTTATCAAGGGCCAGAACGTCGAGCATGATCTTATGATTTAGTGGGAGTTCTTCGTTCATCCACATTTTTAACCATAAAATCAGAGGGGCCATGCTCAACTTGTCAGAAAGAAACTGTAAGCCGACTTCTTTGTGAATAGAATACGTTGGGGTCGACTGGGGTACAGAGAGTAGGGTTCTAATAAATCCATTCTCCGCTCTCTGGATTGGTTCCACATTAGCATATCCCCACAATGCGGAACCATATAAAGCAATGGCCACAGATTTACTATTGTAGATTTTTAATATTGCTTCCATAGGCCTGGCCCCCAGCCTACCAGCGAAACTCAAGAGTGCTGACGATGATCGGATAACGGCCAACCTCTTTGCTCTAACCTGTGGACCCCAGGACCCTTTCTGGTCAAACAGTATTCCTAAGTATGGAAATGTGTGTACCCTAGAGACCGTGTCCCCCCTGCATGTGAATGTTATATTTCTCTTCCTGCGACACTCTCGGCCCAACACCATTGTGTGTGATTTGGCTACATTTATTTTAAGATCTAATTGCTCCATAAACAAGCCAAAAGCATTCAATAGGCGCTGGAGGCCAACTCCCGTGCGGGCGATCAGCACGGCGTCATCCGCGTATAGGAGCGCCGGGATCTTTATTGCTCCTACGCGCGGGACGTCGGCTTCTTGCCCCCCTAGGTGTGACCCCAGGCCATTAATGTAGATGGTAAAGAGCAAGGGGGCTAAAATGCACCCCTGCCGCACACCCCTTAATGATCTAAAGAGGGCGGTGCGCCTACCCTCATTCGTCACACGTACACTCGAGAAGAGTTCTTGGTGCAGGGAGGCCATAAAGTTAACCAAAGCCTCATCGATACCCATCTCCCGCAGGATGGACCACAACTTTGTCCTATTCACCAGATCAAATGCCGAGGAGAGGTCCATGAATGCAAGATACACGGACCCCTCCTTGGCTACAGTGTATTTAGCGATGAGCAAATGTAGATTTACACACTGTTCAATAGTCCCCTTTCTTTCCCTAAATCCGTATTGGATTTCGGATAATCCACCACATCCCTCAACGTTTTCCCTCAGCCTGGCTAGAAGAACTCTGCCTAAAATTTTTACTGAAGAGTCCAGGAGGGATATGGGCCTATAGCAGCCTGGATCGTCTCGCTGACCTTTTTTAAAGATAGGAACTATGGTAGAGGTGTTCCATGATGCAGGTGCAGGATTACCATTAACTGCATTGAACACATTTGCCAAAACTTCAGCCCACAGTTTTGGGGAGTACATAAAAAAGTCGGCAGGCACACCGTCAGGGCCAGGTGCCTTGTGCTTTGTGGTGCACATAATGGCTTTTTCCACCTCATCTCGGTTAAAGATGATGGGGCGGATGGCTGGGTTTGACAACAAGGCATCATCAGTTGCATCAACAGTGTCCCCATAGACATTTTTAAAGTGAGATAACCACTTTTCATCAGGAATGACGCAGTCCATGGAATCATTATTGTCATCTGAGAAGAGGGGCTGTTTAATGATGTCCCAACATTTTTTACTATCCTTCAGGACTGCCGCCGAAAGGAGGCCCTCCCATGCTTCTTGTTTAATAGTGTCCTTTCGTTTTTTTATTGCTAATTTATAAGCTTTCCTGAGTCTGGTGATCTCATCTTTTACCCTTGGAGTTTTTTTTAGGGCTGCCAGTAATAGTCTATGTGCTTTTGAGCATTCTGAATCGAACCAGCGCTTTTTTCCCGGGAATCCTTTATTTGTTTTTGCTAAAAGGTCCTGTGACACCTGCCCACATATTACCTCGAACGCCTCTACAATTTCTTGGCCCTGTGCGCGCGGATTATTACATACCTCGACCTGCCCCTTAATCTTTGGGAAATTTTTAACATAAAATTTTTCCGGGACCACCTTTGCCCATTTCATACGCCTACCTTGGTCAGTAGTCCTCAGGGGGTGGGCGGTTACTTTTCAATGGGGATGGTCCCATATTGCCTCCCCACGCCACCTCCAGTTCTACTGGATTATGGTCACTAAAATGTAATTGTGTGGTGTGGTAGACGATAACCCGGTTAAGAATTCCTAGGGATACGAATATATAATCAATGATTGTACCTTGAGGGATGCCAGTGAAGGTTGGCAGTCTAATGCCACCATCTGGTTCATATAAGTCAAAGTTGGCGAGAAAATCCTCCAGCTCCTCTCCCTCAGTGGTATGTTCAAAATGAGGTCCCTCAGGTTCATCATCCCCTTCAATACTACTTTTCCTACGATTCCTGCAATTTTGATTGCACGGATGAATATTAAAATCTCCTAATAAAACATAGTCTGTATCATATGTATTGTTCTGACTGACCGAGTTTAAAATATTATCTAAATCGGTGATATTACGGCCTCTATAATCACTATTCCCTGTATTATAAAAATTTATGTAAATAGTCCTACTAGTGTTATTAATCAGTTCAAATGTCTTTGTATAGCCCATAAAGCCATCCTTGGAGAGGCCCCCCAAGTACATTAAAGATCGTTTGAGGAAGTACATCCCGGGTAGAGCTCTGCGCTCTGGCAAAACCTGTAAATTAACTCAACCCAGATTTTATCTTAAATCTAAGGGTGGCAGAGCTTTGTCGGTACTCCTTCCGCAAATCTGGAACGAGCTACCTGCAACTTTGCCAGGGGACTCAGCGCTATTCTCTTTCAGAAAGAAGTTAAAGACCTACCTGTTTAAAAATATAGCATCAACACCCTAATTGTCTGTTTGATGGCGGAGAGCATTCAGGTTGGCAGTGTGGTGTGTACTTTTTTCTGTGAAAGCGCTTAGAGACCAGTGGTGATTTGCGCTATACAAAAACATAGTAACCTAACATAACATAACATAACATAACATAACTGCTACCCAGGATTGAGATGAGGGTATGACAGACGAAACCTAAGGCTCCTAAAGGAGTTTGTAAGTGTATTACACAGTAAGGTTGCCCAAACACACCATATAATACACACCATTTCCTCACGCAGGTGTTTGCTCATTGTGATCCATCTGCTTAGGTTTACTTACTGTATTTTTTTTATTGGGCGTGTTATCAATTTTGCAGTTTGAACTGGAGAGGTTAATACGTTTGATTTATTATTTGTATATTGCCTCTTTTTCTTGCAATTTCTTTTACAACAATCTTTTGTGGGTATATGTATAATGATTTTTTATAAAAGTGGGCATACAGTAGACCAAAGTTGCAGGAACCTATTGATCCAGCCTTATTACAGCAGGCAACAGGATACATAAACTGAGGAGATGCATAATGGAATCTGATCTGGACTATCTCCCAAAGCTGACTTGCACCTTTTAGGGACTCTTATCACAAATCCCATTTACAACATCCTGGAAGTGTAGGTACATCTGAATTTATTTGTGAAGTTCTCAAACAAAACATTTTACATAATTAATTTGATTATCCTCATTTGATTGGCAGATACCAAGGCTTCTAAAATACCTTGCAATGCCCCTTGAATTAATAATAGATCAAGCATTGAAGATGCTGGAGAGGGGATGCAGTTGTTATTCATTTCTGAAATTGTTGAACAATTGTGCCTTCCAAATTCCTCTTTTCTCTTTTTTGATGTACTGCTAGGTAAGTAGGATTCACTGTGGCCAAAATATACAGATTTAAGATCTTCTAATGTTGATGTTGTTCTTCCTGCACTGGCCAAACAAAGAAATGAAGGAAGCCAAAGTTCACCAGTCTGAAGATTATGAGGAGAATTACATAAATTACGCTATTTGTCCATGTCATTAGTATAGACTTGTTATTGGAATGATTTTGAGTCAAAACAAGAATTTTCATTTAAATTGGAATTCTGGACTTCATAATGCTTATTTATTACAGATGAATTAGATGAATTAGATTTAAAGTGTCTCTCAACACAGTTAATTATAGATTTTGCAAGCAGTAGCACAGAAATGTATTTCATTGGAAGGCAGCTGAGAGGGTAAGGAATAGATTCACTAGTTGCTATCAGTGAGCTAATTTGATTTTGTTTTTCCTCTTCTATACTCTTTCTTACAATCCTTCTGGACCCTGGTCTTTCCTGATCTTAACACGTAAATGGGAGGACCCTTTAGTGAAGATGACATTTTTCCTTTTTTTTCTTTCTTCCTTTTCCCCTCTTCCCCCTTTCTCAGAGACAAATAATACTAAGAAGACCATGCTAAGTCCGAGGCAGATTATTGTTTTCTTCAGTCCATAACAGACCATAAACTCACATAAACTGTCATACAGTTAACCCTGCACAAGCTACTGCAGGAACCAGCAATGCAGACAATAATTTGCTATAATTAATAACTTGACCAATATTGACATTTAAATATATCATTCACCAGCTTCCAGTTCCATGGTCATTACTCTTGGTGAGCATGTGTGCTGCGTCTGCATTACTAACTCCATGTGTGGACTGTTCAAGAGATTATAGAGATGTATAAAGTTATTATCTCAGTTGTGGCTCCTTCTGCTAGTCTCCAACCAGGAGCAGGCTGAGCCTGTACTGAATACAAGCTGTGCAGCCGCACGCACCTTGCTTCCCTTGGCCACTGGAAGTTCTTATTAATGTTTATGTTCTTAAAAATACTGTTCTACTAATCGATAACCATATTTCAGAAGTGTAGGATGATGAATATAACAGTAGCATCCTGCATGTATGTCATTGTGTAGAATATTGTGAACCCTAGTTGAAGCCTAAAGAGTTGTTAAAGTTTCAATACTATTTCCTGTTCACTTTAAATAATGGCTAAAGGCATTAGTTGTCTCTGTGTTCCTTTGGATAATATGTTATTCCTTTCTTTTTCATAGACACTGCGGCCAACCTCATGAAGGGACTTTTCAGAATAGTCAAGGAATTCTCCAACCCATCAGTCATAGAGAACACTCTCCACTCCTCCCAAAAACTCTGTTTACCCTCTTGGACTACTTCCACAGCAAGACTGCCACCATCTACAACAATTTCAACCCCCCAATCCACTGCTCTGAACCTCAATAACCTCAACCACCCAGCACGCACCAGCCAATCCCTACCTGGTCTCCGCTCACCACTCAGTCCACCTGGGCCATCATGTGTTCCATACACTTAGGGGCACCTAACAACCCTTCCCTCATTGTTTATTCAGCCTCAGAACTAACACTATCAGCACACGGAATTCATCAGCATCATCAACACCTCCATCTCCAAAGCAGCCTTCCCAGATGAATAAAAAAACACACAGAGGTCAGACCCCTTCTAAAGAAACTCTCTGCCAACCCAAGTGATTTAAAAAAAAATATCAACCGTTTTCCCTGTTCCCTTATTCAGTCACAGAACTCAAGAGAGCCCTCCAAGACATATTGGTAGAAGTCTAGTCATTTTTCTAATGCTCTTTAGCAATTTGTGCTAGTCCATGAATTCTGGTAGCACTGGCATAGAGTGACCATGAATGGTATATTGTAAACAATCTACATAATGTAGAGGACTGGGAGAATGCCACTGTTCTTGGCATGTTGAGGAATTTGGGGTACTTCGGTGACCCTGGTGTAACGGGCCCCTTCATTTAAATATTTCATGCATTCTAGGCCCTGGCATAAAGTGATTTATTTTTATATTGTGAGAATCCTTATCATGTTGGCCATTCTTTGGTAATAGTTACAGTGGCATCAGATGGCTATATTTAGCAGATTATCAACATTCTTGCCATTTTTGCCAGAATACTAGGCATATGGGTGACATCACCGGCCTGTGATGGCCACACATTCACATGCTAACATCAGTTGGGCAAATCCGTGATTTGGTGGTTACCACTACCATATGACAATCATATCTGTCATTTAATTGTGATACCTGGGCGTGTGAGTCAGATTCTGTCCACAGATAGCAAGCAACAATAGTACACATGAGTAATTGATGAAAATACAAGGTGGCATTTGGGAAAATTGTTATGTTTTACTGAAAATCAATGGCTGGTATTTTGGTAATTGAGTTACTTAAAAGTGTCCAAGCATTCAGTCCGGAGATTTGGGTTTATTTCTCCAAAGGAAAAACTGAGATTTGGAACACTTCAACCTGATCTATGGAGACAAAATATTGAGTTTCCATTATATATTTCAGTCAGTTATTCCAGGGGATATTTCATGGTGGACAGAGAAGGCATATTGTTAATGGCATTTTCTGTTGACAAAAGACACTTGTTACTGCTGATGGTATTTCATGATTCAAGGGGAGGGATTTCATCATTTATGTTGATAAAGCTTTTTTATGACATTATTATCTGTAATGCTGCCTGAGGTCAAAACCTGTGAGAATATTTGCATTTGCTGATAGCTCTGGTGTCTGAGCCCGATAGATCTGCCTAAACTGAGGTATAGCACTGCCACACACTGATCTGTGTAATTTCAATTTCCCAAACCTTCTATTAAACAAACATTATTATAGCGGCAGCCGATACATACTGATAGTGGTCAGGCGGGGGAAGAGAGTAAGGGGGGAAGCACGGGGGCCCAAAATAAGATATAACTTACCTCATGCTGCTTCTGCTGCCTCTCGCCTCGGTGTTCCTCTGCTGACTGGACCAAGCAGACACTGGGACAGCAGCAGAATCCCAATTCAATCACAGCGCTGCTCTCATGGGGCTTGGCCTGAGTGGGCTGCTTTGACGCTATGCTCAGGTCAAGGAGTTTGTGCTGATTCTCTAACCTGGCTGTATAATACAGCCAGGTTGGAGAAACCTAACTGGCCATACTGGTTTGGCTGGCTGAAAATGGCTGGCCAAACACACATGCACAGTTAGTAGTGGACATGACCCCACCCCCCTCCCATTGTCCACCCCCACCCCACCCATCCCCACACACAGTGGCTCAGACAGCTGCTGAAAAATAAAACAATATTGTTATATTTTTCAGCCACTGGCTGAGACTGTGGGGTGACGCTCCTTTGCGAAGGAGCCGCCCCTGAATTATCAGTTAAAATATATGCTTGAAAATGTACTTGGAAGGGGTTTAAATAGGCCATAAAATAATCTAGAAGCAGAAAAGAAAAAAAATAACAAATTATAGCAGGGCATGTGAAACTGCATACCCAGACTTTGTGAACTTAGTTTAAAACATATCAGCTTTCATCCAGTTTATAGGGAAATTGTTTTAAAAACATGATTTGTTTACTTCCATTTCAGGCTTGTTAGTGGGTCACCCCCTCCAATATGCCCAGGAGAATAAGATTTGTTAGTTGCACCATAATAGTGCAGAAATATTTAATGAATGCCTCTTCTGAACTGTTAGTAAAATTGATGGCTGTTTCATCAATATTTTAGTTTTAGTTTTTAAATGTTTTTATTGGAGAACGCAATGTTGACATATACATCCATTTAGCTGCATGAAATCAAAGATATAACAATTGAAGATATAAGTATATGAAGATATAAGTATATGTTAAGCCCCTTAAAGCAAAGTAGAGAAGAGAAGGAGAAGTATGTAAGACAAAGTTAGAGAGTAGGGAGGGATAGAAATAGGAGAGGAAGGACTTCCAAGATAAAAATTAGCAAAATCGTAAATTGGCAATTCAATCAAGGATAATCATAGATCAAGGGGGGGGGTTGATCTTTTGTAAACACAGATCTAGTTTCACCAACAGCAAACATAAGGATTTGTTGTTGAAGTCACCACTGTGCATGTTATTATCCACATGTCTAACAAAACATACCATGGCTCACCATGTCTGAAATCAAATGTTATTTTATTTTTTTCCGATTGGAGAGGATGATCTTTATGCGTATAGAGATCAGAATATTGAGCAGGAAGCAGTCCCAACTAATTAAAGATTCCAGCAAGGAACTGTCTGAGCTGACTAGTATCACTAGTGTAACTATTTCATGGTTTAGAGACAAAATGATATTAAACCGGTTATTCAGTGCGTGCTCAATTTCCTTCCATAAAAGTTGTACATATTTACAATAAAATAACAAGAGGTCATGGTCACCTGAGGGGTGATCACAGTGCCAACATACAACCGATGACAAAAGCCCTTGTTTGTGTAGTCTCTCAGGAGTCCAGTAAGACCTGTGGGCTGTCCAAAAATTGCATTGTAGTATCTGGGGGTACTAAGTGATGCAAAATGGAATCCCATGTTGTATCCCTAGATGTTGACGAGATGGGGTCATTATCATATGGAACAGGAACAGGAGCTCTCCCATACCCATGGAATATGGGTAGCGTCCGGTTGGGAAATCTCTTGTACTTTTCTGTAGATTTATGAAGCAGTGTGTGGTTTAAAATAACGGTTTCTCAAGAAAATATAAGGAATCCACTGGATGGGGATGTTTGAAGTACCGTAAAGCAACGTTTAAATAAAAAAATTAAATAGAAATCATATTGTTGCTAGCTGAATCTTTCAGTTAAAATAGCAAAATAGATAGGATTAGCAGACTGGATAATATCTTTACCATAGAGTTCACCAATGGGTACCCAATCCCACCTCAAAAATAAGATAGGATCTAGTCTTATGGCACTGTTAAACCATAGAGAGGCAAATGCTGCACCCTTTATTTGATGTAGAATTCACATGTCCAGAAACTTTATAGCCAGAATTGAGTCTTTAATAATCTAGAAATTAATGATGAACTCCAAGCTGTTTAACTGTCAAGGTATTGATAAGGCAAAGAAGGCTTACAATATCGGATTCAATATAGATTCATGCCAGAAAATTAGGGATTTTCGGATGAAACCACCATGTGGGAGTTTTCAGGCCAGAAATGCTATTTGATCATTCTTAAAATTGGGGAGATTCAGGCCACTCCTACAAGTATTTGATTGGATTTTCCGCATTAATATCCCTGATCACTTAATTTTCCATATAAAGATGATAATATTGCATAAATTGAACTACTGTGGAGAGGATGATTGGAAACATGATTAAGAAGAAATGTATTTGTGGAGCAAGCTTCATCTTTACTATTTAGACTAGGCCCCAGTATGTGAAAAATTTAGGAGACTATTCCTCACTCAGGAGCTCATTATGATGTTGGGCGGAAAGCCTCCTCCCAACAGATGGAATCTTCCCGACTGCATCAGAGCCCTTCTGACCGACTTGTTCAGTTTACAGTCTGACTGCCCAATTATGATGTTCGCGGTCGGAACGTGAACCGTTCAGTCATCCTGACTCGATTCCGACTGACTCGCAGAGAATTTATGTCGGTCGGAACCACATTGTAAATCACTATGGACAGCGTTTCCACCACCAGGATTATGATGTTGATTTCCAAGAGCCTTTCCGGCTTTCCAGTGCTTCTGGCCCCTGCTGACTACAGTTGATGCCCGAGGGGGTACCTAAGGGACCTCCCTGTAAAACCCTGCACTGTGTGGCAGGCACCATGGGGTGTCTGGGACAGAATGCAGGGTTTTCTGCACACTAAGCATGGGCGAATTTTGCGAATCTCGCGTTCGCGAATTTTGCGGATTTGCAAACTCGCAATTCGCAAAATCCGCGAATTCTCGCGAATTTGCGGATTTTTTTTTGTGTTCGCGCGGGTTTCTGCCAGTTCGCGAGGGTTTTGTACAATTTCGCAAACGCGAACTTACCTGTCGGGTCGCAAGTTTTGCGAACTTGTTGTTTCTACGTGTCCAGCCTGTTTGGGACACTCTTCTTCATCACTGCCACTCTCTGTCACCACTGCCACTCTCTGACTACCCATGCCACCCTCTGGCCCACCCATGCCACCCTCTGTTTCATCACAGCACCCTCTGGTTGTCCAGTCAGTGTACATTATTGTGGCAAAGCAAAGCACACCTTCCCTGCCTCAAGTGACCTGAATTAATTTGGGGCTGATTAATGTGTCACAGAATATTTTTTTAGCTGGCACCTGCTTCCTTAGTGCTTCCTGATTAGTGATCTTTTGCACTTGCTAAGTGCTTTCATTGTTGCAAAATTAGTTGCAACACCTGCCCTGCCCTAACTGACAATAATGAATTAGGGGCTGATTAATGGATTTGAACTTCCAGCCTGGCTCCTGCTTGTCTCCCTTAGCTGTAATTCAGGACCTTTGTGGCATATGTGTAACTATTCTGAGGTTCAGAGCAGGGTCACATAATAGTTGCAAGTAGGCAACTGAACTCTGGAGGGGCCCCTCAGGAAGCACTACAGGAAATGGCTACTAATGATGAGCCTGAACTTTTGAACCTGGTAAGTAGTTTCAGTTTTGCTAAGATCGTATTTCTGCAATTTAGCGCTTATTCGCGGGGCGCGAAGTTGTACTGGGAAGCCGCGAACTCACGCGAACAGTGCGAGCAAGCCATAAAATCCGCTGCTCGCGGATTTGCGGATTTTGCGGGAGATTCGCGAATCTCGCGGATTGCGAATTTACCGAAAATCCGCAAAATCCGCGAGCGAAACTGATTTTCCGCCCATGCTTACTGCACGCACCTCATTTCCCCATAGGAGCCTGTGTTACAGTCGGTTGGCGGGTGGAACATGAGCTCCCATAGGGAACAGTGGGACTCCGACCAAACAGTGTTCGGTCATAATTTAATCCGGCGGTTGGAACTGACAACCGCGTGTCAGTCAGTCCTGAGTCTGAGACGGTGTCACTGGGTGGCAATTCCGCCTTACATCATAATGAGCCCCTTAATAAATGTTTTTATCAATAAAGTTTCCTTTATATGGATGCTGGGGCTTCGACTGAGTCTGCAAATTCATAATCAATATATTTTAACCTGACTGATTGTCATTTTAAATAGTGTTGATGGCTATGGGTGGTAGACACGTCTAACCCCGGGCGTAGTGGGTGTAGCGGGCCTACACGGAGGTCCATGGAGGTGCGAACAAACTCAGTGGAACTCCGCTATGCTACGCCACCCACCTGCACCCCCTATATTAACAATTAATTTACATAACTTAAAATTAAATTAAAACCACTTACCTGGCATGCGGCGTCCCCAGACTGCCCTCCTCTTCTTCCTCGCTGTCTGGGTAATACTTTGAGAAAACTGTGCATGTGAGCACACCCACGTAAGCACATTTCTCGCAAAAAGTGCGCATGTGTAGGCTTGCGCGCATGCACAGTTTTCTCAAAAAATTACCCAGACAGCAAGGAAGAGGAGGAGGGCAGCCCGGGGATTTTGCATGCCAGGTAAGTGGTTTTAAATTAATTTTAAGTCATGTAAATTAATTGTTAATATAAGGGGTGAAGGCAGGGGCTGGCCAACTCCGCTCCGCAGTGTGCGGATATTTGCCTTCTCTGGATTCTCCGCGGAAGAGGAGGAGGCAAATCTCGCACACTCTGCGGGCGGAGCAGAGGTCTCCGCCTGGGGTACAAGGCATGTGTAAGTGGAACATTTCAATTTTTTCTTTGTTTAAGGATCACCCAGAGACAGAAGCGTATATTGAGAAGATGCAAAGAATTTCCAGAACAGCTGTCAACTTCCGTTGAGAAAATTAAAATGTAATCAGCATAAGCTGCACATTTTTAGAAGCCACTTTTAAAAGGGATGCCCTTTACTTTTTTATTAATCCTAATTGAGTGTATGAGCAGTTCAGTTGAGAACAGAAAAAGAAGGAGAGACAAAGGGCAACCTTGTCTTGTACCCTGCGACAGAACAAATTTACCTGATAATAGCCTGTTAAGCTTTATGCACATCAATCAATCAATCAATCAATCAATCAATCAATCAAAGCATTTATATAGCGCACTACTCACCCAGAGGGTCTCAAGGCGCTAGGGGAGGGGGGTCCGCTACTGCTCGAACAGCCAGGTCTTGAGTTGCTTCCTGAAGGCGAGGTGGTCCTGGGTCAGGCGGAGGTGGGTCGGGAGGGAGTTCCATGTCTTGGCGGCGAGGTAGGAGAAGGACCGTCCCCCTGTGGTGGCTCTTCGGATGCGGGGGACGGTGGCGAGGGCGTGGCCAGTCGATCGAAGCTGGCGTTTGGGAGCGTAGAAGTTGAGGCGGCTGTTGAGGTATCCTGGGCCTTGGTTGTGTAGGGCTTTGTGTGCGTGGGTGAGGAGTCGGAAGGTGATTCTCTTGGTGACCGGGAGCCAGTGCAGGTCTCTCAGGTGTCCGGAGATGTTGCTGCGGCGGGGGATGTCCAGGATGAGTCGTGCTGAGGCGTTCTGGATCCGCTAAAGTCTTTTCTGGAGTTTGGCGGTGGTTCCGGCATAGAGGGAGTTGCCGTAGTCTAGACGGCTGGTGACGAGGGCCTGGGTGACCGTCTTCCTGGTCTCGGTGGGGATCCACCGGAAGATCTTTCGTAGCATGCGTAGGATGTTGAAGCATGACGAGGAGACGGCGTTGACTTGTCTGGTCATGGAGAGGGTGGGGTCCAGGATGAAGCCCAGGTTGCGTGCGTGGTCTGTTGGTTTGGGTGCACTGCCTAGGGCGGGGGGCCACCAGGAGTCGTCCCAGGCGGAGGGTGAGGATCCCAGGATGAGGACTTCCGTCTTGTCCGAGTTCAATTTCAGGCGGCTGTTCTTCATCCATTCGGCTACCTCTTTCATCCCTTCGTGGAGGTTGGCTCTGGCGGTGGCGGGGTCGTTGGTGAGGGAGAGAATCAGCTGGTTGTCGTCGGCGTAGGAGATGATGTTGAGGTTGTGCTGGCGTGCGATGTCTGCGAGGGGGCTCATGTACACGTTGAAGAGGGTTGGGCTGAGCGAGGAGCCTTGAGGAACGCTGCAGATGACTTCGGTGGCTTCAGATCTGAACGGGGGGAGGCGGACTCTCTGTGTCCTTCCGGCGAGGAAGGAGATGATCCACTCCAGTGCCTTCTCCTGGATTCCGACGTTGCTGAGTCGCTGCACTAGTGTACGGTGGCAGACAGTGTCGAAGGCCGCGGAGAGGTCTAGGAGGATGAGGGCCGCTGTTTCTCCATTGTCAAGCAGAGCTCGGATGTCATCGGTGGCTGCGATCAGGGCGGTCTCGGTGCTGTGGTTGGCCCGGAAGCCAGACTGCGAGTTTTTAGTAGACTGACATGGCATTGCATATAAAATGGTTACCAGGTTAAACATCTCCAGAGCTGCCCTGAGGAAGGTCAAAGAGACCTTATCAAGAGCCTTCTCTGCATCTAAGGCCATAGCCATAGTGGGAGAACGAATCTGTTTAACTTTTTCAATCATGCAACACAAAGTTCTGATATTATCTGCGGCCAGTCTACCTTTTACCAAACTCATCTGTGAAGGCTGAGTAGGAGAGGAAAACTACCTTTTCTAATTTGAGAGCCAGTTATTTAGTATATATATTTTTAGTCAGTGTTGAGTAAAGATATTGGGCGGAAGTTCTGCATCTCTAACGGGTCTTTACCCTCTTTTGGTATCACACCTATATGAGCCTTCAAGGTAGTTCCTGAGATTTTGCCTCTTGTTTAAAAGGTGTTGAACAGATCAGACAAATGTGATAGTAGTATGTGTCGGAAGCTTTGGTAAAAGGAGGCTGGGAAGCCATCCTTTTCCAGAGCCTTTTTCATTTTAAGAGAGTTAACAACTTTAGTAATCTGATCTTGTGTAATTGGTTTGTTAAGAACATTTTCATCTTAATATGA
The DNA here is from genome assembly GCF_964263255.1 of Lissotriton vulgaris. Taxonomy (NCBI): domain Eukaryota; kingdom Metazoa; phylum Chordata; class Amphibia; order Caudata; family Salamandridae; genus Lissotriton; species Lissotriton vulgaris. Next base: position 626,755,240 of record NC_141691.1, on the reverse strand, counting down.
AAGTTTAGGAAGCTGGAAAGAGTCTACGAAAGCTCTGAATGCCTCCACAGGCCCAGCCCTGGTGTCCTGGAGGAGGAGAATATCGCTCTTTAGCATCCAACAATATTCTAGCACCTTCTTAAGCTTGACTGGATCACCGAGACTTTTTGTGTCTCAGAGCCCGAGCAGCAAAGGGTAATAGGAACATCAGGGAAACACTAAAATACAAGATTAACAAGCAGCCAAATATCATACGTATTCGGAAAGAGGATTATATTTATCATATTAGCGGCTATCAGATATCCTGACTAGAGTTAGAGTTAAAGGTTAACTATGCAGAACCTGATACTAGCCGCACCAGGGGCCTCAACAACCCATACGGGTTGAGAAACCTATATTAGAGTACATCTCAACCGAAGGAGGAAGTGACCCTAGTGTGATATAATGTGTAAAAATGAGTTTACACAAGTACATCATATCATTATGTATGGCTGATAACTTATCTAAAATATCTAAACAAAGGTAACACACAATATTTGTGAAAAAGGGATACTTTCCAAAATTCATTAATGTCAGTGGAGACCAGACTATGGCATCTATGTTAGAACAATAAAGTAATGGAATGGTTCAGTGAGTCATACTAGAGTTCAACAAGTTCTTCAGAAAAGCCTCAATATCTCTGTATTCATCACAAATGTGTGAGTGGCACTCATGAGTGATCTTCATCCTAGCCAGGCCAACAAAGGGAAATACGATATTTAGAGACCTAAGATCAGTATGTAATGCAATGAATGTCTTCCTGCTATCCCCCTTAGGCTTGACATAGCCTTGGGAGATTCCCACTTTGTGATCCAGCCAATCAATTACTTTAATCCATCTCATGCGGTCCAGAATCAGATCAGTGTGTTGATACCTCAGAGGTCTGAAGATCAGTGTTATTGAGTGAGTAGAAGAAGCAGATCTTGTTGAGATTCTGTGGGCTCTTTCTATTTCAAAACTTCTCTTAAATGATATGTTCAGGACACCCAGGAACTAAGATTCTAGAAAGGCCACGTATAATTTTACATTGTTTTCTGTGTTTTCCAGAAAGCCAAAAACTCTCAAATTGCCCTTCTTATTGCGATCTTCCAAATCACAAAGGTATCTTTATATCTGATCTTTTCATCAGTCAGCTCTGAGTGTCTTCTACCTTACTAATCCTAGATTCTGCCTCCTCCATACGATTGACTAGTGCTTTAATATCTTGCTTTAAGGCTACTATTTCGACGTGTAGGTTATCTGTATTGGATTTTGTTGATTGCGTCAGGTTGTATAGTGAATTGAGTTTCCATAGTGTGGTTTTGTCAAGGTTTCTGTTCTCTTTGTTCTTTGCAACCTCTGTGCCCTCCCTTTGGTCTTTATCTTTCATGTCTGCTATGACAGAAAATTATTTAAATAAGGAGGGCCTGGCAATGACAAACAAAAACTACACAAACAATTTCAGTCATGTAATGGCAGAGAAGGTACACTCCAGAACCTAATGTAGACAATGTAGAAGACAATAGTGTCATGGTTGTAGAAGCATTACCCCAAATATTAAAGACAGTAGGACAGCGCATGGATCAGAATTTGCCTATTCCTCATCTCGTGCCACTCCCGGCACCCCAGGGCAACTCAGTGCTGTTTGCCACCTGAAGACCATTCTGTGGATACATATAAATAGCCAAAATATATTGGATCAAATGAGTTACAGTGTGCCTCTTCTGTATAGGCATCATGCATACGAGCCTGCCTTCAATCGACTTTGAGCTGATTTGAGGAGAGGGCCTCTCCTTAAATGTGCGATGAATTAGGAGAGCAGGAAAGGCCGATAGCAGCCCAATAAACAGTAAGAGGCTGACCCTGTGGAATTTCACTCTCCTACCTATGAGAAAACCAAAATGTTTTCAATCTTGGATACATTTCTAGCCATCCGTCCCATTACTAAGCGAAGCGTCCCATAGCTATTACACGTGCCATCTTGGGTTTGGGATCATCAGACATCATATATACCAGCAGGCCTCAGCATCAAATTTGAGGTAAATTGAGGTGAGGGCCTCTGCGCCCTTGTGCGAAGGAGTAGCAGGGAAGGAACAACAGTGGGTAGGGGTGGGGTACACAACTTCAGACTGGTGCAATGGAGTTGCCCTGTTCTACCTTGTGTAGAACCAAATGTTTCTGTTCTCAGGATCCGCTCAATTTTTTAATGAGTTGGGTCATGCGTAGCAATCATGGCCACTACCTTAGGTTCAGAAACGTCCTTCTTTGGGGTAGAATCAGCAGGTATTAGGGGGGTACACAGAGTAAGACTGGCACAATAGTATTACGCTCTCCTATTTCTGGTAGGACCGACATGTGGTGTTCTCAGGAGCAGCTCATTTTTTTAGTGAGTCGGGCGCAGCGTAGCGATCATGGACACCATCTTGAGTTCAGAAATTACCTTCATCCTGGCACTCGCTTTGGTGATCAAATTGGGTCATATGCTAGATTAGAGCCTTTATTTCAGTGCATTTGAGGTGGCAAGATGTCTACGGTAGCAGGTCTGTGTGGTTCAAAGTGAAAGCATTTCCCAATTGTGTAGAGTTTCGGGGTCAGGGGTATCTCGGGTCCAGAGCTCCGGTCTCACGCATCTGTACTCGTCGGGTGTTAGCCACATCCCCTAGTCAATATGTTTTTAAAAGGTGCTGTAGAGTGTCTAGGTTGGCCCAATATTTTCGGAAATTTCTCAAAGGCTCAACTTCCATACACTTCCATAGTAGCCTCAGCAGACTTACCTTAGTTTGTTGGATTATTTCAGAACTGATGCTGGACGATCTAAAATGTTTTAGTATTTTGGCTAATCTGGCTGAAAATTGTGCTGTTAATGCATCATTTTACATCAATGGTTTTCATATATGCTTAGAAGAGGATTTATTTCATTGACCCTTTCGTAAAAAGGACTAGGCTCACTCACTCTGTGCCATTCGGAATATGGTTTGAGTATGTTTTTTTAATTTTTCTGGCTCTGTAAACCATCTTCTCATCTGTGCTCTGCAGGCAAAGATAATGCTATATATCTAATGATGCCTACTTTATTTCTATGAGTGGTATAATCTGATATTCAGTTCGAACTCTTGAATAGTTCCAAACAAGTTATTTACAAGAACATTATCATGAACAACAGGATTACGTTGTTCTAATATAAAACTTAAGTTCTTATTACGATGCATGCAACTAGTCAATATATAACAAATAAATTAATATGAAGATACAGAGTTTAGTTTCTAAGATGGTCATACAGTGCTCAATAAAATTAAAGGTGTACTTGTTTATAAGAGACGAGTGAAAACCAATACAGTACAGAATGTGGAAGAACTGGCTAAAGTTAGCATGTCACCTCCAGTTATATTATTAAAAACATTTCTTGTTTATTAGTCACACTGGTTGACTGCTTTTTGATCGCTTTATGGCTTGAGTGTCAGCTAAAGGACCAAACAGTATTTCAAGAATGAGCACCCAAATTTGTAAGACTGAAAGTACAGACATTTTTTAGCAGGGACTGAGTTAAGAAATCCCAACATTAAGGAGAATGCTGCAGGTCCAAGCTGCTTACAATATTACACCAAGATAAAAAAAAGGGAAATGCAATCAGTCCATCTAGGATCTCAAGGTGCTGGGAGGAAGGAGGGGGGTGCAGCTCCATTGGGGTCATTCGAAGAGCCAGGTCTTGAGGCCTTTCCTGAATTAGTTCAGTGTAGGGTTATGTTCAATAAGAAACAATGTGTCCAATACCCAGGGAAAAATTATATAATTAAATTGAGGGGGCAAGCAGTCCCAAATGTCCCTGAAAAAACATATCATGGTGAAAATCAAGAGCTTATTCTAAAAAAGGAACCAAAAATGGGAATAGTGCTACACGCACAATTCCTACTTACTCATAATTTAGAAGAGAGGGATCAATCGTTTTGAGAAAAATGCAAAAGAGACATTAGTGCGAGGGCTCTATTTGCATGCCAGGAGCCAATATTACTAGTATGAGGGTTTGATAAAAATTGTCATTGATCTTCAAAACGAAAAGAGGAATAGGCATTATTTCATACTCAAGGGAACAAGTCACTACCCGCATACATATTGGCTATGTCAGCATTTATATCCTTAGCCATAAGCATGAATATGCTGCATGCAAAAGAACTCTGGGCTTATTAGACAGGCATGGGGGAGTTCCAGAATGCATATGCGAGCAGGTCTTGGCCAGGTGTAGCCAGGAAAGGAATCACAGCTAGCCCAAACAACAAGGAAAACCTAACACAAAATTTACCAAAAATGCCCTACATTAACATAACAAAAACCTAGTGAAAACACACGAACATTTAACTAATCGATAGGAAAGATGAAACATGTATTTAAAGATGATAAGTAACATATTAATAGAAAGTTACATTAGGCAATAATTTTGTGTCCCTAAACTAGCATATTGGGCAGAGGACTAATCATGTGGCCCAATTAGAATCAGGGTCTTCAACGTCCAAGGCTCGCAATTGGTCAGTAAACCACATATCCTCTCATAAATAGTATTTACTAGTAGCATCTGATTCATTTCCACTTGGTCAAGATTTATTCGGTCTGACATCTGCGCCCCCACGGTGCCCAGAACGGCCTCGAGAGCGCTGCACAGAGTGACGCCAGTTATGTTGGAGCAGGCGCTCACGGAACATCCCTGTCCCCTCTCGGGGGATCCGGAAAGAGACACGGAGGCCCTGCAGTTATGGCTGACTGAGAGGTTAGATGATCTTGCACCAAGGGTGACCCCCCGGTCCTCGGTGATACGACAGTTGGCACCGTGGTTTACGGAGGCGCTGCGTCTGGCTCGCAGTCAATGCAAGGTTGCTGAGCGGGCCTGGCGCCTTCAATATGATGGGGAGGCCAAACTCGCCTATAGATCGGCGGTGAAGGCCTATCATCGTGACATTCTTGGCGCCAAGCGGGAATATCTTGCCAGGAGGATTGAGACGGCGGCGAACTCCTGTAAGGAGATCTTCACGATTGTGAAGGAGTTCACGGCCCCTTCCTCCTATTCTCCCCCGCCTGTCTCTTCGGATGCGTGGGCATGTGATCTTGCCACTTTTTTCACCGACAAGATTAAGGCTATTCAGGCCTCCTTCTCGGAGAGCGTTGTGGAGGGCTGCTGTGGTCCCGGGGCAGGACTTGGAACATCGTCCCTGCCTACGGCAGTACTGGCTGACTTTCCACCTGTCTCAGGTGATATGTCCCGGGCCCTGCTGGCCAGTCTCAAATCTGGTTCCCCGCTTGACCCCTGCCCTGCCAAATTTTTGGCCGGGATGGCGGCAGTGGTGAATCCCCTGGTCAACCCTATCCTCAATGCCTCCTTGAGAGAGGGGAGTGTCCCTCGCACCTGGAAAAGGGCGATGGTGATCCCCCTCTTGAAAAAGCCTGGTCTTGATGCCGAGGTCTTGGCCAATTATAGGCCAATTTCACTGCTCCCGGCCCTGGCTAAGATCACCGAGAAACATGTTCATGGTGTCTTGTCGAGCTTTTTAGAATCTAACAACTTGCTCCATCCGTCCCAATCCGGGTTCCGTCCGAACTTCAGTACGGAAACGGCGTTGGTGGAGGTCTCTGAGTTCATCAGGGAGACCTTGGATGTGGGTGGCAAGGCCATGCTAGTCATGTTGGACCTGTCGGCGGCCTTCGACACCGTCCCTCATGAGGCGCTTCTCGCTAGGCTTCATGACATCGGCCTAAGGGGGACGGTGTTCAGATGGTTTTCATCTTTTCTGGAGGGCCGCCGCCAGGCGGTCTGGGTTTCCCAGAGCTCTGCCGAGATGCCGCCATTGGGAGTTGGGGTTCCACAGGGATCTGTGTTGAGCCCGACATTGTTCAACATCTTTATGTCCCCCCTGGCGGCAGCGGTGGAGGCTTACGGAGCCCAGATCGTGTCCTATGCCGACGACACGCAACTCCTTTTCACATGTGCTAAAGACCAGCCATTTGATGGGGAGAGAATTCGGGACTGCCTGGATATGGTCTTTGGCTGGTTCCAGCGGAACAGTCTAAAGGCCAACTCCAGTAAGTCGGAGGTGTTATTCTTTGGCTGTGTCACCGATCCCGAGTGGCGGCAGTGGTGGCCGGCCGCCATGTGTCCTCCGGCACAATCTTCCTTGGTGGCCAAAAATCTTGGCGTTAAGCTTGACAACAAGCTCTCTCTCAGATCACATGTTCTTGGCCTGGCTGGCACCTGTTTCGGCGTTCTGAAAATGCTCCGCAAGTTTCTTCCACTACTTTCTGCGGAGCATAGACGGATTACGGTGCAGGCGCTTATCGGATCCAGGCTAGACTATGCCAATGCTCTTTTCCTGGGTCTTCCAGATTACTTGGTCCAGCGTCTGCAGGTGACACAGAACTCTGCAGCGCGCGCAATCTTTGGTCTGCATAGACGCGCACGGGCATCTGGTCTTCTGCGGTCGCTGCATTGGCTCCCGATCCGTAAGCGGATTATGTTCAAATCCTTGACGCTGGTGCATGAAGCTTTGTTTGGCTCAGGCGCAGGATACTTACAGAAGAGATTGGTTTTCTATCGCCCTGCCCGCTCATTGCGTTCGGAATCCCTTTTCACGACCGTGGTTCCACGCGTGAGGAAGGCCCGGATTGGGGGGCGCTCTTTCAGCCTCAAGGCCTCTCAGCTGTGGAACTCGCTTCCACTTGAACTTCGCAGCACTCCCAATCTGCTTCAATTCAGAAGGAATTTGAAGACTTGGCTTTTTAATCTCTCTGTTTAGGTGGATTTTCTTCTTTGTTTTTTTTCATGGGCTCTTGTCTTTCCTGTTATGTTGTTATACACTGTAGCTTTATGTGGAAAGCGCCGGGACACTCTTTTAGAGTAGCCGAGCGCTATATAAACATATTTTAACATAACATAACATTTGATCTCCAATGTCGGGTTCTATATGTCTGCAGGTGTGGAACTGTGTTTTCCGTTTGGTTTCCTCTCCTACCATTACATTTACTTCTCTACATAATGTAAAGTGCAAAGAGGCACCTTAGGAAATTATCAGACCATCCTTCAGGTGACATAGGAAGACTTATGGGTATCTTCTAAGTTTGGCTGCTTAACTTCAATCAGACCGTTTTCTTTAGAAGCACCCCATCACACAGTCACACAGGCATCTGCCAGTCTTCTAAATTTAAATAAGTCCACTAAAAAATGCTTCTGTATGCTTAATAGAAAGCACACCACAAAGAAAAGACCATACCAGTAAGTCTTTAATGCGAAGTACACATGGAGGAATTGTCATCACATATGCATGTCCTACAGGTAGACATCCGAATTGAGAGATCATTTCCATGATTCTTACTTGCTAGAAGAGCAAGACATTTAAAATTATGTTTTGTGCCTTGGTCCAACATGAGTTCTGGATAGAATGGCCATTATTGATGGCTTTGGTCACCGTTTGCATTACTTGCCTGTTACATGGTGCTTTGCTCTCATAATCTAAATATTATCTAGTTATTTCTCTGCTGACATGATGAGTTTATTAAAAGATAAATCCCACTGTTGACCACCAATGCAAATCACAACATCAGGCAGATATTTCAGATTTACATTTTTCGAGTCATGATATTTTGGTAATTCATTATTTTTCAAATTTGATACTGTTGATTTTGTTTTAATTCATTATTTTGGTACATTTATTCTATTGCACCTGTATTTGGTATTTTATTGAACTGTCAAGTAGATCTTGTAATTATTGGATATGTCACTAATGTCTACACCCACACATTTTTGCCAGGTGTAGGCTTACCTGACACCCCATGAAAGTAAAGAAGGGATGCTTTCAAAATGCATATGCTAGCATCAGGAAGAAAAAAATCAATGAATTAAAATAATAGGCCACTCTCCTGAATCAGCAAGGCAGTGAAAATGTAATGGCATTTGACAAAACATTGAAACAATTAATATTGTAGTTTAATGCTGGAACCAATGTTACTATTGAACCATCTACCTTTTTTTGTCAAGACTGCAAATAAATAATGTATCAATTGATAGGTACATCACTAGCCTAGGAGCCTTTGTAGCAAATTGTGCATTCACAGGTGTTCACAATGAATACATGCATGATCAATTAATAATGTATACAGTTAATAAACATATTCAGGAAAAATGATCAAATGGACATAATCCAACATTAAATGAGGTGTTAGATATCATTAGGGGGAAAGGGGAGAGGAATTAGCGTCAGAGTGTGTAAATTGCTGGGTGAAAACAAGTGGCGGATATAAGTGTGGCAGATGTACAAGAAAGACACCGTGGTCAAGTTAGTGTGATAGGTAAGAAGTAAAGGAACCAATGTATCAAAAAGAAACGAAAAACTGAAGAAATTAAAGAATGATACAAAAAGGCATTATTGAAATGTGGTAGCCGCAAGCCATTGGGCAGCTGATATATTATGCCCAGCAAGAAATGTAAGGTGCTTGAGGTGAAAAAAACATGGGTCATTGGGCTAGATTATGCAAAAGTAGTGTTTAAAAGCAGTCAGTGATAACCTCTATTAAAAATATTGATGATGAATATGACAACAGTTCTTGTACAAGCAGGGATGCTTTCTAAATTTTGGATGTTTATGAAGATGACCGAGGTAATTCATAACAGAGCAATGAAACAATAGAAGAAAACATTTAAAAATACAATGATAGAGCAAGGAATTTCTTTTTCAAAGATCTCAAATATGTGAATAAAATACATGATATTACATTTGAAGTTCTTCTAGATTCTATTTCAAGATATAGCAATGTGTCTGAGAAGTATTTCCAAGAACGTTTAAATCTTAAGGCTAGGGAACTATAGTTCACATATTTTAATTAAAAGAATATGGTGGTGAAAGAAAAGACCTAGCTTATTAGCAAAATAGCATTCAAGAATAAATATATAAAAGGGAGAATGTATGTTCCATAGAAGGGAGTGTCACTTTTGGGTTGGATTCATCAAACGGTGTTCGGTATGCTCTTAAAACCCGGATCAAGGGAAAAGATGGTAAAGGTGGATGCGGTAAAAAAAAAGAATGAATGAGACAAAGAATTTTAAGACTAAGGGGCATATTTACAAGGAGCTACTGTGCTTGTTTCCAGTCCAGGGAGGACCTGGCTTGGCAGTTCGAGCTGGACTGTTCCCATGGGGCACAGGGTCAAGGCTGATTTGCATATGGCTGGGTTCGAACTGGAACGCAATGGTGTGCAAAAAAACGATGTATTTAGGCCCAGATCTCTGTTCTGGGGTGAATGTATGACACTGTTCTGCATTCTATCCATCAACTGTTGTTTTTGCATCGCTGAATTATCAGCACTTTATCACAGCCAAAGTCGTGATAAATTTACCTCCCCATTCACAAGCTGGTGCTAACAGCTTCACTGCTCACCTTCCGCCTCCGGCATGTAGAAAGGATGTCCCACCATGTGCTGCTGCAAGCTACAAGCGCAGTGCCCACGGACATTGCACCCTCCACACCATGCAGCCAAGCTGCACAGGCCACCAGGTCTCACGTCTGTTTCTGGGTCTTGATTACTCCATGACATAGGACACACCAGGACACCAGGCACCATCGCAGGATGCAAACCGGCTCAGCCCAATGGGTACCACTAACTTACTGAACCCGGAAGTGAGGCCACGTGGTGGTAGGCCCACGCAGCCCCCTGGCTTGGACTACACTGCGGTCCAGCAAGGCACACAAATCCTGAGCAGTCCGGACCGCTGGGATGGGGCATCTTCACAGGCTGCACACCCGCTCAGCAACACAAGATAACAATGACTCAGTGCACCCAAAGTCAATCTCCCGTGGTGGGGTGCCTGTGCCGGCCATAATCCAGCGTGTGCCACAAACCCTGTTCAACCCCTGTCAGTGTCCCATGGCGGGGTGAGTGTGCTGGCCGCAATGCCGTGTGTGCCACAAACCCTGTTCAACCGCAGTCAGCGCCATATGGTGGTAGGCCCCTGCCGGCCTCAAGGTCTCAGGTCCGCCATCCAGTCCCCACCGGCAGAGGGGTATGTGACGTTGTCGTGCCCTTATATTTGCGGGGTCACAATGGCCTGTGATGCCTGTGCCTGATGGGTGTGGTGTGCGGGCTAACCTGTCCTCAGGGTGTGGCTGTGACATGCTGACAACGTGACCAGTGACCTGCACACCACCAGCGAGTTTGCCTGCATCGGGTAGCAATGAGGCACCCCCCTCGACGTGTTAGCGGAGTGATCTGGCCTGCCATACGCCAGAACAGAACCTGGCTTGGAGTAACGACTCGTGGGCACTGGGCGTGGTTCAGTCCTTGTCCGGACAAGGAGTGGCTTATGGCTGTGTCCCTATTGTGGTGTCCACAGAACCCGTTACACAAATTGCTATGTAGCACCCTCTGACTGGCATCCCACAGGATGAGCATCATTGACGCAAGGGAAATCACTGTCCCTACATTCATCCACACATTCATACATGGATGATGAAAGACATGAAACAGCAGTGCGTCACTGGATGTTTATTGCACATCCAGTTCAGTTCTGCAGCTGGAGCAGTACAGGGGAATGCCAAGCACACTACACAATGTGAGCCCGTGGAGGGCCGGCGAAAATCCATCCGGGGATGACAAGTCATGTGGAAGAGGAAGGGTACAGTCCGCAGTCTGGTCACCGTGCCATTGGTCATCAAATAGGATGTAACAGTCCATGTCGCTGTCCAAGGTGAGTGCATCTGAGTGAATCGGGGGTCCTTGGAAGGTCATGAGGCCATGTGCGGGCCAAGCAGAAACAGGCCAGGTGGCGGGAATGAATGCCACTGAGTCCTTCTGATCACAAGCACATCTATGTGCTCGTCCCCGGATGTGTGCTCTGCCCCACCTGTCATTGTTGTTTTACCGGTTGCGGCACTGTGTGCCACTGACACATCAGGTGCCGGAGGTGGATTGTCTGCCGCACTTTGTGCCACTGACACATCAGGTGCTGGAGTGGTTAGGTCTGCCGCACTGGGAGACAGAGACACACAAGGAGGTGGGAATGTGGATGGTGGGGGCAGCAGCATTTATCATCGACACGCCTTGTGGCAGCAATGCCATGATGAGGATCTGCAGTGCATGCTAGATCCCAGCTACATTCACCTGATGTATAGCGGTGGCTGCCATCCTTTCCACCTCCATCTGCACCATGTCCACCATGAGCCTCCGCATGTGTGCCAGCTCACGGCTGGTATCACTGGAGCCACTCTGAGTGGACGGTGTTCTTCTCTCTGCGTCATGACTCCAGCAATGTCAGTCAGGGCTATTTGGAGGCCATGGAGTGGGCCTACACACCAAAGGATGGCGTCAAGTTTGGTTGCCATGATGCTGAAGCCCAACCGCACCTGCTCTGCGATCTCCCTCTGGCACCCCAGCACACACAGTTGGAAGGCTATGTGTTGTTCCTGGGGGTCTTGGGGCGAGTGCCGGGGCAGTGGGTGCCTCTTGCTGGGTGCTTTGGGTAGTGGGTGGGATCTCCTGGATGTAGCTGGGCTGCCCTGATCCTGTAGGTGAGTGGTGGATGAGGTCAATGATGTCTTGGATGGTTTGGGTGTCAATGCTGGTGTTGTCCTCCTCGTCATCAGTGAAGAGTGGCTGGGACTGCTCTGCAGGAGGTGTTGACGGTGCCACCTGCATTGTGAAGGGGAGATGGTGTATTACACTGTGTCCACATCTATGTAGCCGCATGGTGTACATGTTGACATTCAGACAGCATGGCATTGTACATTGTGACAGTCTGTGGATCTGGGCGAGAACCCAAAGTCATTGTGGGTGTGTACTGCGCTCTGCTCGATTGTGCATGTGTGCCATTGTGCCCATCTCCACCTGTCCCCCAGTACCTGGTGGTCACTCACCCTGTTGTGGTTGTGTTATGTCCTGTCGAGCAGTGTCCGCACACCCGACTCTGGCCACAGTCTCCACACTGATGACTATAGACACCAGCTTCTCCATGTCATTCAGATCGAGCTGTGGCACCGGGCCACCACCTCCAGTCTGCGTTGCTGCCTACTGGTTTGGGAGAGTTTCTCTTTGTTCCTCCGCTTGATGTCATTCCATCGTCTCTTGAGCTCATCCATTGTCCTCTTGTGCTCCCCGACGGCATTCACATTGTCCACGATGTCCCACCATATCCCTTTTTGGTGCCCAATGACACAATGGAGATGACGAACAGTTGTTGATGGTATTCCTTCACCTACGTGACTATGATCCTGTTCGCCCGCGGACTGAACTTCGTCTTCCTCTTCTTCTTGTCCTTTCCCTTTCCCTGTCCCCGAGGTCCCGGGCAGGTGAGCCAGGGTGCTTATGGGGTTGCGCTCCTCCCCTGTGCCTGCTCCAGCTGCCTCCATGGTGCTTGGGTGTTGGTCAGTTTGTGTTTCTACTTTTATGGTGATATTTCCCACCTACCAGGTGTGTGTTGCAGGCCTGGTGCTGCTTATCGCTGATTTCCTCATCACGCTTTGGCCCATTGCAGGTTTTTTGGTGTTGTGGTTTGTGTTTTTGTCTCCATCAATGTGGTTGTGTCGTGGACATTGGCCACGGTTTCAGCAGACTATCTTATGCTACCGCCGCATTGTGAATTCCACATTGTCACGGAGTTGTTTTCCCATGATAGGCTGCGATGTTGAAAGTTGCGTTACGCTACTCTTGCGGTAGTTATCACCCATTCTTGTGAATGTACCCCCAAGTTGTAATTATTTAGGGGAATTCAAACGAAAATAACTTTACATATAGGTGCCCAACCTTTAGCGCATTCAGTCAGAAATATTCCTTTACCTATTAGAAAGAAAGTTAAAGACGAATTAAACAAACTTAAAAATAGTAGTATCATAGAAGAAAATTATTCTTCCGATTGGTTAGTGCCTATTGTGTGGTATGCAAACCTGACAATTCAATAAGGGTATATGTAGACTTGAGAACTCTAAATTATTCACGTTGTTGTTTGCAGACACCCGCTACCTAATATTGGTGAAATGATGAGTAGAATAGGTAAAGCAAAATGGTTTTCAACAATCAGTCTATCATCTACATGTCATCAAACTGAGTAACGCCCCTCTTCTTGTCATATGACTTCCTTTATAACACCAATTTGCACTTTCCAATATAAAGAAATGCCTTTAAGGTAAAAATGATTGATAATATTGTGGATGCCGTTGTGCAAAAAGTAAGGGTGAGTTATAATCATTCTTCGGTGTAACTAAATTCTATGCAAAGTTTGTAAAAAACCTGTCAGATACACCAATGCCCATATAAAAAGTATTAAAAAAACAAAAGATTGAATAAAACAGGATCGATGACTTGAAAGATGCTACTTGAAATGCAGAAATATTTTTACCACAGAAGCTAGATCATTTGTTTTGGGGCAGGTTAAGTTAAATACAAAATAGAGAAGACGTGGTCTCAGCTCATGCCCTATGTACCCTGGAAACATTAGAGAGAAGGTATTCTGTGAATGAAATAGAAGCTCTGGCTGTGTTTTTCATGTCTAAGCATTTTTACATATACCTATGTGAAATGCCCTTTAAATGTATACATATTACAACCCATTTAAACGTTTAATATCCACAAATTCTTCTGGTCTACCTTCTGCTAGGATATCAAGATGGCTATCTAATGTAGAAGAGTACACTTTTGTTATTAAGTTTGTTTTGAGAAAAAAACAACCAATTAGCTGTTGGCTTGTCAAGAATAAAATTCGAGAAGTGAGGTAATTGAAATTTTTATGGTCAAGTATGTCCCCTAACGTGTACCCCAACGTCTCCATGTACGTGCTTCAAGTACATGTAATTTCCCTCCATGACCGAATATGAAGACGCAAATACATTTGCGTCCAACGTTAACATGTCCTCTTTCAGCTCCACCATGAATGGATCGATAATTCGGTTCCTAACCATACCATGCCAACGTCTTTACATGGTACACTTTTACGTTTTTCCTGGCTCTGCCGAGCTAGGCCCTGATTTCTGTCTCCGAGCCCTTTCTGCTTTCTGCCTCTGAAAGCTGCAGCATGGACACGTATCCCTGACCTCTGCCTTACTTCCTGCCAAGCGAAGTGGTGCCTGGCTCAAACTGGCCTGCCTGCCAAAACCGTATTTTGCCTTCAAGTTATCTGTTCAGCCTCCTCGAAAATACATTCCTGTCTAGTGATTTAGGTAAACATCTCCCCGGCTGCAGAGCAAAGAGCAAGTCTTCCTGTCTCCATGCAAGTAATTTACAGATCCCGTTGCCATAGTAGGCCCATGGCCCCTGCACGTAGACACGTAGATACATATGCACGCACTAGCATTCAGTATAGATTAGCCTCTGCCCGAGAGACCTTTTACTTCAGATAATACGTCCTCCAAACATAAGATACAAGATATGTTATAGGTCCAGGTCGTTCTGACATCCCAGACTTCTGTCTCTTCTACTAGTGTTAAAGTTCTCCCCAGTTACACATCTATGTCACGTCATGCTAGTTGCGCGCGCATCCGCACTTTCTGCTGATCCTGCAACTTTCTCTTTGCACCCACCCACATGTGACGATTCCTGTGACGTTTCTCTGACATGTACAGTGCACGCCTCCGTGTACGCCTATTACACGCCTTCTTTCACGCCCCTGGTTACGCACATGTGTTCTTATCTTCTTCTTTCCACCTGTTACGCCTACTGTATTGGATTCAATGATGTTACTTTACTATATATAATGTGTACTGTCAATAAAATGTTGACTATCCCTTCCCGAACCCTAGTGGTGACGGAACATGATCTCCAACCTCGAGGTTTTTCCATTAAAACCCGTAAGACTCAGATACCACGGACTCTGCCTCTTATTTTTATGAGCTGTCTTTTAATGATAATTATACGGAAAAATAGTTTAGGTAAAATATTTACCACATAATTTGGCGCCCGAATAGGGACCCCTCCCCCACCCCACGCGCCGGCGATGCGTCGCAGGCCTTGTCCCCTGCCACAGCTGTGACGGACACCTATGCGCATCTGCAGGTTTTCCTGTATCTCCCTCAGGCCTACGGAGGTGACGGAGACTGCGGTCGACATCCAGACGAGGCGGTGAGGAGTGCGGAGGATCCCGACCAGAGCCCAGCCGAGAGTAGCAGTGTCCGAGGTATCCAGAGGCCCACCTGTTCCGAAGCTCCGAGGCGCATGCGTAGTAGCAGTAGTGGTCCAGTCCAGAGTCCAGTCCAGTCCGAGGCCTTCAAGTTCAAGTTCAAGTATTGCTCCCGGTGAGTACTGTTGCTAGGGAAGCATCTAGACGGGTGCATTAGTTTGTGTCCGGTAAAGACAGGTCTGGGTACACAGTCCTGGTCCGTACGTGTTCACTTAGGTGAGCGCGGTATGACGTGTCTCTTTATGGGACCGGTCTGCACTGTTTAGCAGTGCATCTAGTAATTCAGTGATTCAGTGATTCAGTATTCAAGCCTTCAGGTATTAGCTTATGTGATCCCAAGTATTGTGTTTTATGTACTAGACAGTATCTATTCGAAATGTTTTGATGTGTTTTATGTCGTGGTGTGAATGACTGTTTGCTTTTCATTACTGTGTCTATCGTGTTCGAGTCAAAGTCATAATGCCGTTATTCACAAAATTGCGTCAGATAGGAACTAGGAAAGGGATACTCGAAGAAGCAGTTCCTGTCCCGCCTAGGGACACTCCAGGATATTTTATGTACCACAAGCATGGCTTAGACGCTGTGTTGTATTTAGATTTATGGGTGGACTACACCAAGCACTTAGAAGAGAAGTTTAGATGGCCTGTTTCAGGAACATGGGATGCTGAATGCATCATGAGAGTAGAAGAAGCATTATGGAAAAAGAAAGCCAGACAATCTCAGAAAGATGCCATAGAATTGTGGCGTAAAGAATCGCATAGAAGAACAGAAAAAGAATTCAGAAAAGCAGAGAGAAGTAGAGAAGAGTCCGAAAAAGCCAAAGAAAAAGAGTTACTAGAAGAAGGAGAACAGGTCAGATCAGAACAATTAGACCGCCAAAGAAATGCACTTATTACAGGCATGTATCCAGTTCTTGCCGAGGGCCTGCCCAGGGCGACCCCGGGAGTACCCAGTAACCTGCCACCACCATTGGTTCCGACTAAAGTACGTCACCATAAGACCGCAGCAGATATTTTCCTTTCTTCCTATTTGGATGATGTAGCTCCCGCATATACCAATGTTCCCGTACGTCCCACTAATAATAATATGCCACAGCATATTCCTGCTGATCAAGTCACGACCCCTCCACGTCAGCAAATTCCCGCATCTGGTATCACTTCCTCTACTGTTCCCCCTACTAATCCTTTTTCGACAGATGCAGCCCAAGGTTCAATACCGCTTCAGCCAGGTTATGCCCATGCTTCCGCCTCAGGAGGTGCCATAGGAGGTCCCTATCACACCCCGCCACAATTACAGCGACTGACAATGAGAGAATTAGCTACACTGCGTACCCCGAAAGCGACCCCTTCTGAAACGCTTAAACAATATCTTACAGATTGTAGGTATGATTCAGTACCTGGCAAGACAGGACCCATGATGTTAGCCTCGTTACGTTTAAGACGTGTTGCAGATTACCTGGTTACACTACCAGGAATGCCCGAACAATTAGACAGGATATATCGTTTTATCCAAACAGGAGAAGGTCCTGAATGTGTTCGTGAAGCCATGGCATATCAGAAAGTTGATACACAAGCTTTAATATTACGGTTCTTGATTAATTGTTTGATAAGGGAACGAGATCGACCGGGTTTTGATCAAGAAGAGATGAATGTATTGACTAAATGGAGTCAGAATTTTGCTGATTGTAAGCATGACAGAGAGAAATGTATAGATGCCATGTCTAGAAAAATCCGTAAAGCAATAGTGGCAATACATGCCCGACGGGAGGCTGATAGGCCTCTCGAGTCAGACGATAAAGAATCCTCAGAGGAGGAGGAGTCAGAGAATCCAGCAGCATCTCAAGATATAATAGCGTATGTAGGTAGAGCAAAACTTCCTAAACAGTATTCTTTAAATAGTCCTTTTGACAGACCCATTCGTCCAGAAAGTAAGAAACGTTACCTTTCCCCGATACCAGAGCTATGTTCTTTTGAACATATATTCCAAGTTACTGATAAAATCCTGAAAGAAAGAATAGGTTATCATGAACTCACTACCTTACGCAATCAAGAACTAGCCCGGTCAGCAGTCCAATGGGCCGAGGATGACAGTATATATAAAGATGAACTAGTAGTGCAAACGTTTTTAAGTCTTACTCCAGAAGAACAGCGACTAGCTGGTATATATATGACCCAAC
This sequence comes from Lissotriton vulgaris, assembly GCF_964263255.1. Taxonomy (NCBI): domain Eukaryota; kingdom Metazoa; phylum Chordata; class Amphibia; order Caudata; family Salamandridae; genus Lissotriton; species Lissotriton vulgaris. The sequence goes on along the minus strand of NC_141691.1, from coordinate 626,737,934 downwards.
ATCTCATTATCCAGTATGAAAACCAACAGTCTGATCCAGGCCCGCTATATAATTTACTGCAAGACTTACTCCTGAGAAGATGGAGAGGCCTAGGTACCGATCTGATTGATATCATTCTAGAACAACGTCACAAATATAGTACGTTCCTGACTCCACGTCACGTTTCAGTTCCACCCCCAGTTAGACAGCCATATCACTTAGACAGACAGAATCCCTTACGAGAAGTACATCCAATTCGGAAGCCAGATGATACGCTTGAACGTGTATTTGTATACACTCCCTTGACTAAAATGGAATTATTAGAAATGAAGAAAATTGTACCCTGTCACGATAAAGACCCTGCAGGGTTTCACCGTGAATTAAAAGACATGTTACTGATGGGCGATTACACATATTCAGACATTCTTAAAATGTTAAAAGTATTGTTGCCAGCAGGGATCTATGAAAAACTGAAAGAGAAAGATTGGGAGGTGGGAGATAAAAAGATTAATTGGACCGAATTAGAGGACGAAGAAAAAGGACGTACCCCAGGTTTAGGTCTTGGGGATAAAAACTCAAGCATTACCAGGATTGTTAGTACAAGTTTTGCCTAGATTATTGACAGTTAAAAAGGAGGATTGGGATGCAATTTCAGCCTGCAAGCAGAAACCAGACGAAGACACTAGTGATTTTTATTCTAGATTCGAGAAATGTTTTATTATTAATAGTGGCCTGAAAACAAGTAGCGAGTCATTCCCACATCTTTTTGTAACCAAATTAGTCGAGAATTCCTTACCCCAGGTTAAGAACAGAGTATTGAAAGTCGAGAGTACATGGCAAGCAAATACGCCTTCCCAAATGTTACAAATGTTACAGTACCACCAGAATAGAATCAGAGAGGAGCACGATCATGAACAAAGACGCATGAAAGATACGAAAATGAAAGTATTAGTTGCCCAGTCTGTTCCAGCAGATGGTCAGAAGAGGGGTAACATGCAGAACAACCAGACTAGTCGTCCTACAGGTCCTGTTAAAGGAAATTGCAATTATTGCAAACAGCCAGGTCATTTTATTAGTGATTGTGCCGTTCTGAAACACAATATTGCTACAGGCAAAACTAAAGAAAGACCACGTCAGCCTAGGCCAGAATATGTTCAACAGAATATTCAACAGAATCCGCAACCTGCTCCACAACATGCACAGCAACAGACAGTAGCTGTTCCGCAATCTCAACCCATTGCCGCAACACAACATGTTACACAACAGATGTACCAGTATGCACAATCCGAGTATCCAGATTACCTACAGTATTCATGAAATAGCCTAGAGAGGGAAGTAGGTTTGCCTCTCATCGAGATTCCTGTAGATCAAGAGGGTCCTTATGTACATAGTCAGGTATTAGGAAAAGACAGAAAGTTTTTGATTGACACAGGGGCAAGCAGAACTACCATTAGTCATGACGAGGTTCCAGGGGCACCCCTCTCAGGCTCACAGAATGTTTCCCTTGGATTTTCAGGAAAACCTATTGTTAATGAAGTATCGAAACCAGTTCCCCTTGCAGTTGGTCCATTGTCCCGTACTACTGATTTATTGCTTACGAAATCATGTCCAGAAAACCTGCTTGGTATTAAAACGCTGAAGGCTCTAGGAGCTGTAATCTGTTGTTCTCCGGAAGGAGTGAGATTTTTTTTACGTGACTTTAAGGGTCACTATGTGTTGAGAGATTTTGATCCCCGATTACAGAATGTACCACAGCATTTGTGGGCTCAAGGTCCGATTGATGTAGGTTGCATGCATATTACACCCTATCGTGTTACACTCAAGCCAGGAGTTGTTCTGCCCAGAATCCGACAATACAAATTGCCACCTGAGGCTGTAGTAGCCTTATTGAAAATCATTGACGAGCTTATTGCTCAAGGAGTAGTTGTAGAAACCGACTCCAATATTTGTAATTCTCCAATCATTCCGATTCTCAAACGTACTGATCCAAATGCACCTCCTGTATATCGTCTAGTGATTGACCTCAGAGAGCTTAACAAATGTATCATACCCCAGTTCCCAGTGGTCCCAGATATTTCATCCCTATTGACTGCTATTGATTCTGAAGCGGTGTTCTTTACTGTAATTGATCTCAAGAATGCCTTCTTTAGTGTTCCCATTGATCCGGAAAGCCAGTACCTTTTCGGATTCAGTTTAAATGGCTGAAGCTTTAAATTTGCACGTGCACCTCAGGAGTTCACGGAAAGTCCGAGTATCTATAGCCAAGCCTTGAAAAGACAACTTGACAGTATCCACATGCCTGCTAACACTGCCCTACTTCAGTACGTCGATGATCTATTGATCACCGCCCGAAGTGAACAAGAATGTGAACATGCATCCCTGACAGTCCTATATTTTCTGGCCGACAAGGGACACAAAGTGTCTCCTTCGAAGCTGCAATTCTATGTTCAGCAAGTTGTGTACCTTGGTCACTTGCTGTCCAAGAGGGGGAGACAGCTTACACCTGACCGCATCCAGTTAATTGTACATATGCCACAACCCAAGACACAAAAGGAAGTACGGGCCTTCATAGGCCTCACCTCTTACTGTAGACAATGGATTCCTCAGTATGCATATTTAGCCAAGCCCCTTATACAGTTGACAACCCAGGAGGCAGCGACATCGACTGTCCTCCCTTGGACACAGGAACATACACAAGCTTTTGACGACTTGAAGAAAGCCCTATGTCAAGCACCTGTTTTAGCGACACCATGTTATAGTAAGCCTTTTACACTTTTTGTCACAGAACGCGAAGGTACTGCATTGTCAGTACTCACCCAAGATCAAGCTGGTTCACACAAACCACGTGCTTATTTTTCCAGTACATTAGATCCAGTAGCCCAGGCTCTGCCTGTGTGCTTGAAATCAGTTGCAGCAACAGCTCTAGCAATCAGACAAAGTGATTCTATAGTATTAGGACACCAATTGACAGTACAAGTTCCACATTCCGTGGAAGTTCTTTTAAACCGTACATAGACTCAGCACTTGACTATAGCACGACTGACAGGTTATGAATTGACATTATTCCAGCCACACATAGAAATCAGACGCTGCAATACATTAAATCCTGCTACACTTTTACCGTTAAGTACAACAGACCCTATGTCACATGATTGTGTGGAAGTCATTAACACTATGACGAAGCCCAGACATGACTTGACAGATATCGCATTACCAGATCCAGACCTGACACTTTATGTGGATGGTTCATGTATGAGAACAAGTACAGGAGAGTTAGTGGCCGCATATGCAGTGACCACTGAAACTGAAGTCATAGAAACACATCGTATTGACACACTGTCTGCCCAGGCAGCAGAGCTCATCGCTCTGACCCAAGCCTGTATTCGAGCCAAGAACCTGAAGGTTAACATATACACAGATTCCCGTTATGCATTCGGAGTTGTACACGACTTCGGAGTCCTCTGGCAAGAGAGAGGTTTCTTAACTTCACACGGGGCCAAGATACAGCACGGTCCCCTCATTCAAGCTCTGTTAGAAGCAATACATTTGCCTACAACCATAGCCATCATGAAGTGTAAGGCACATACGAAAGTCACAGATACCATTTCCCAGGGTAACGACCTGGCAGACCGAACAGCCAAACATACAGCTCAGACTCATACTCAGATTGATATGACAAAGACAGTAGTTCCAACACATTGCATGACAGTTAGGGATCCCGCACTAGATGTAATTGACATACAGATACATGCCACTCCAGACGAAATCAAGAAATGGACAGAACTAGGAGGGATCCAGACAGAACAGGGATGGATGACGAAGGGAAAAGCCACATGGTTTCTCCCCGACTCTATGGTTCAAGTTATCATTAACACAGCACATAGTCCTGCACATTTAGGAGAAAAGGCCATGTTAGACAGTATTCAGAACCTATGGTTCAATAAGCATTTACGAGCAGCCGCAAAACAGAAAGTGCGTACTTGCATGATCTGTTGTCAGTTCAACCCAGGTAAAGGCATTCCCGTCGAGCAAGGTGGATTTCATCCTCCTGATCACCCTTTTGAAGTCCTCCAGATGGATTATATCCAGATGGACCGTTGTCGAGGATTCAAGTACGTCCTCGTAGTTGTATGTGCACTTTCCCGATGGACAGAAGCATATCCAGTCCCAGATTACACTGCCCCGACCACTGCCAAGCAGTTGGTTCGTGAATTTTTCCCGAGGTATGGTTTGCCTCGTGTCGTGTATTCAGATAACGGACAGCCATTCTCGTCCGAGCTCATGAAGCAGGTTTCCCTTTTGTTAGGTTACCAATGGAAGTTCCACTGTGTTCGGCATCCCGAAGCAGCTGGATTAGTAGAAAGACACAATCAGACTCTGAAAACACGTCTTGCCAAGATCTGTGCAGAAAAAGGAGTAGACTGGATAATGGCCCTTCCAGTTGCTCTCTTCTATATGCGAATGGTAGCCCATTCTAGGACAGGGCTATCTCCGTATGAGGTGGTTTTTGGTCGGCCGCCGAATATGTGGGGGACGCCTCTGCCCCGTAAATTAACTGATGTTGACAGTAATATGCTGACAGATTACCTTGCTTCCTTGATGTCTGCACTACAATCATGTCGTTCGCAGGTCGCAGCAGCTTTTCCAGACAACACCGAGGTGAAGCCACACAAGATCGTCCCTGGTGATTTTGTGTATGTACGTAATTTTGACCGGTCGAGCCCTCTGGAGCCCCGTTGGAAGGAGCCGAAGATCGTTTTGATGACCACAAGGACTGCTGTGAAACTCGAGGGGAGAAAAAATTGGCTCCACTCGAGCCATGTGAAAAAGTGCTATGGACTTCCGCCAAAAACTGATTCCCAGGACTGCCACATTCCAATCGTTGATACTAAACTCCCCCTGGTAGAGAAAACTCCGTCCCAGGAGTACCGATCAAAGTTGAGGTCTAGTAAGTCAGACAGTTTAATTGTTTAAGTCCCCCCCTGGGTGAAGCGGTTAGACAGGTTCCTGACATGTACAAGCTAGACCCACATAGTGAGAGAGATAGACAGGAGATCAAGAAACAGAAATATTGCAAGAATCTCCGAAGTAGATGTATTGTATTTTTACTTGTCATGTTTTTTCTGAGTCTTACGATTATATGCCTAAGCTATGTGTTACACGTATATTTTCCTATACAAGCACATTCTTCTTTCAATGACACTGCAGATCATACCTTTAGTGATCTGCCCCCGCACGAACTTTCTTATCGACTTGCACTGCGTAACAATTCTTTCATCCGTATGTTACATCATTCCCATCAGACCAGCAATGCCACTAATTGCTGGGTATGTGGCCGACTCCCTCCCTACCAGGGAATGTCGGGAGCCTTGCCTCTTTTTCCTTACCCGTTTACACATAATGGTTCATGTGGTGCATGGTTTACATTAATGTCCTCATTAGATAGTAAGTCCCAAGTTTCCCAAGGTAATTGGATATGGGGAGACCTGAATACCGTTATGAATAAGGCATGTTTCCCTGACAAGGAGGGTCTTCCCCAAATGACAGGTACCAATCTAGAAAACGAAGTATATGGATTAGGCAATTTTACACTTAGCCTTATGATTTTGAATGTTCAGTCAGAAACTAGTTCGAATTTACCCTCAATATCAGTTTTACCAGTAAAGGGTGACCTTTGCGTTAGAAAGAGTGGTTCAGTACATCTAGGACACAGCGATTGTAATACAGTTATTGAATTCAGCGATAAAGGCAAGTCTATATTCAAAGCTTCCCGACATTCCTATTTCATTTGTGGCCATACAGCTTATATAAGTTTGCCTCCAGACTGGGATGGTACTTGTTACATTGCATTCCTACTGCCACCTGTTTTTCTAGCCCCACCTGATTACCATAGAAATTCTCATCTCATTAATGTTAGACCCAAGAGAGATCTCCCGATTGTCGATTACACTGAAACCACATGGGAACAATACACAGATTTCAATAAAGGATTCTTCCCTTATTTAGGCACTGTCTCGAATAGTAAATTGATACGTAGATTGACCAGAACCCTTGAAGCTGTAGTGAATGAAACTACTTTTGCCCTAGGTAACTTAACAGACAAACAGTCTGCTATGAGACTTGTCGTTCTTCAAAATCGTCTCGTCCTTGACGTCATCCTGGCAGATAGGGGCGGGGCTTGTAGAGTCATCGGATCCAGTTTTTGTGTTTTCATTCCAAATAACGCACCGTCAGTATATAGAGCCATAACTCGGCTCCACAAGATTGCAAGTCAGATACACCAGAATCCAGGCACCTGGACTTGGTCCGGTTGGCTCTGGAGCATCATATCAGCCTGGGGATGGAAAGTCCTATCCTTCCTTGGAATAGCCCTCCTCATAGTATTCAGTTGTTGCCTATGTCTACAATGTGGGCCAGCGATTTGTGGCTTGTGCGCCACATCATGTATTTCCCATCCAAGTCCACGTTCCAAATCCCGAACGAAAAAAGATGAGCAAATGATGTTATATGAACAGATAGATGGACTCATGAAGATTGACATATCCTGAAGGGAACGTAGGGGACAAGGAGGGAATGAGGTAATTGAAATTTTTATGGTCAAGTATGTCCCCTAACGTGTACCCCAACGTCTCCATGTACGTGCTTCAAGTACATGTAATTTCCCTCCATGACCGAATATGAAGACGCAAATACATTTGCGTCCAACGTTAACATGTCCTCTCTCAGCTCCACCATGAATGGATCGATAATTCAGTTCCTAACCATACCATGCCAACGTCTTTACATGGTACACTTTTACGTTTTTCCTGGCTCTGCCGAGCTAGGCCCTGATTTCTGTCTCCGAGCCCTTTCTGCTTTCTGCCTCTGAAAGCTGCAGCATGGACACGTATCCCTGACCTCTTCCTTACTTCCTGCCAAGCGAAGTGGTGCCTGGCTCAAACTGGCCTGCCTGCCAAAACCGTATTTTGCCTTCAAAGTTATCTGTTCAGCCTCCTCGAAAATACATTCCTGTCTTGTGATTTAGGTAAACATCTCCCCGGCTGCAGAGCAAAGTGCAAGTCTTCCTGTCTCCATGCAAGTAATTTACAGATCCCGTTGCCATAGTAGGCCCATGGCCCCTGCACGTAGACGCGTAGATACATATGCACGCACTAGCATTCAGTATAGATTAGCCTCTGCCCGAGAGACCTTTTACTTCAGATAATACGTCATCCAAACATAAGATACAAGATATGTTATCGGTCCAGGTCGTTCTGACATCCCAGACTTCTGTCTCTTCTACTAGTGTTAAAGTTCTCCCCAGTTACACATCTATGTCACGTCATGCTAGTTGCGCGCGCATCCGCACTTTCTGCTGATCCTGCAACTTTCTCTTTGCACCCACCCACATGTGACGATTCCTGTGACGTTTCTCTGACATGTACAGTGCACGCCTCCGTGTACGCCTATTACACGCCTTCTTTCACGCCCCTGGTTACGCACATGTGTTCTTATCTTCTTCTTTCCACCTGTTACGCCTACTGTATTGGATTCAATGATGTTACTTTACTATATATAATGTGTACTGTTAATAAAATGTTGACTATCCCTTCCCGAACCCTAGTGGTGACGGAACATGATCTCCAACCTCGAGGTTTTTCCATTAAAACCCGTAAGACTCAGATACCACGGACTCTGCCTCTTATTTTTATGAGCTGTCTTGTAATGATAATTATACGGAAAAATAGTTTAGGTAAAATATTTACCACAGAAGGGTTATGAAAATGAATTGGTGTTGGATAAGGGTGAGAAAAAAGGATGGGCAGCAGCTCTTGGAGCAGAAAAGTCAGAGGCTATTTCAACTTTTGAAATCAGTTGAAAGCTGTTGAAAGTGATGAAGAAGGCAATGAAGGAGGATGTGAAGAATTAAACCAATTAAGAGGGTGGTCAAGGCAGTAAAATGGTTTAGAGAAGAAGTTTGTCTATGAAAGGGAGAACTTGAGTGAAGATAAATGGTGCGTAAACAAAGGTTCTAAATTTTCCACTCCAGAGAGGCTAGGAAGCAGAATCCGTGATGCGCCTCATCAAGGTCTTTTAGGAAAAATTAAAACAAAATTTAGAATAATGATAGCATTGTTGCGGCCAATAATAGACAGCAATGCTGGAGAGGCTGTCAGAATTATTGCTTGTTTGTCAATAGTCAGATGTGGTCCGAGCAGGTAAGAGCGGTGCAGTGGTGGTGCCGGGAGGGGAGGAATTTGACAGATGACCAGAAGGAAAAATTAAATAAATAATTAATTTATCCTCGTCATCTGTCGAAATCCCCCCCATCTGGCCTCACTGCTCTTACCTGCACGGGCCACGGCTGTCTATAGTGATAAAGTGAACAAAACTATCATACAAACATTGCAATTGATTGAATACCCTAGTGATTGGACAGAAAAAAGGGACTCATTATGATGTTGGTGGGACCCCACCGACATGCCATCGGTGGCGGTCCCACTGACATCCAGGCCATCAGCCCAACCGCCGCATTACAATGTGTACGGTCAGACTGCAGCGGTCTGGGGGACATACCGCTCTGCCTCCACAGGATAAAGGATCCTGTCTTAGCCGCAGTCGGACTCCTATACCTACTGTGAGAGCAGTGCCTGCACAGGCACCACCATAGGGATTAGGATGATCCTTTCCAATTGACTTTTCAGGGTGGTCCCACTGCCATGGAGGGAAAACCAGAAAGGGATTTTGGGGGCCCCAAGAATATCATCAACAGAAATATTGCAGCTAAGCGTATTGATTTTAAGGATGTTTTAAATATTATTGTTTCATATATCATGGTTAAAAATATTGTTGTATGTATATTTTTTAATATTTTTAAATGTTATAAGTGTTACTTATTGTTTGATGACTTTTATGTTGCAGTTTCTTTTTTAATTTACTAGTTATGTTTTTAAAGACTAGTTTATCATTTTTAATTTCAGAATATTTTTTCAAACACTTTTTTTGTACATTACAGGTTTTTTGTGTCTTTTCAGTTTGTGAACTTTTTTTAGTAGCAGGATGTTGGGCTCATAGGAAAAAGGGTGGGGGGATTTTCTTATTGTGTATGGTTTTTAAATCAAAATTATTTTTAACATATACAATATTTAGATCTTTTTCATGTTACAGGTGTTCATGTGTTTATTTAATTTTTTATGGAAGACTTTGTATTTTTTAAATTTGTAATTTCAATTATAAATAATAATTATTTATTTATTTAAATTGTAAACAAGATTATGCACTTATTATTTTTTTTAATATATGTTTGATTTTTAGATCTTAGGACGTTTTTGATGTTACTTTTTTGAAATGTGTAATTAAAAATACTACATTTATGTTTAACTATTTCATTGTTATAATTTATTAATTTAACTACATTTTGAAATTTTTATTTACAGTAAGAGAAATTATTTTTATAAAACACTTATAAATTGACGAAAAAAACTATGTTTATGTTTATTATGTGTTTTAATTAGTATTTTTATTAATGTTTAATTTATATATACTATTTTTAGAATTGTTTAGTGTTTATAAATTCAAACAGCAAGTGCAATCTACTGTAGTTTGGGTGGCCTTAGCAATATTTTTATTGATAATGTGGTAAAATGGTTTCCGTTCAGATGCTAACAGTATATTTTACCTCTTTTATGTCAATACTTTCCCCAAAATGGCTTGGATCGGAGTAGTAAATCCAACTACTTCTATGTCCAGCACCTCCGTCAAAATGGCTTAGATTAGAATGGGAATAGCAGATCAGACCTTTTTTAGGTCCATCTTCCTAAATTGGAGTGGGAATAAACCTGAGCCCTTTAATATCTAAGACCTTCCCCCAAAATGCCTTACAATGGATTAGGAATCGTAAAGGCCCACTTTTAATGGGCAATACCTTTCCTGAAATGGCTTGGAGGGTAAATGGTAAATGAGATCCCTTTAATGTCCAACACCGACCTGAAAATGCCTTAGGTTTACTTGGGAATAGTAAATGTGATCCCTTTAATGTCCAACACCTTACCCAAAATGACTTAGGTTTCTAGTGGGCATAGTTAATCAGACCCATTTATTGTAAAATACCCTCCCCAAAATTAGTTATATTGGAGTGGGACTATTAAATGCGACTTCTTTATTGTCCAACACCTTCCAGAAAATAGCTTAACTTGGGGGAGGAATAGTAAACATGTCCAATTTAATGTCCAACACCCACCCCAAAATGGCTTATGTTAGAGTGGGAACAGTAAACGTAGCTCTTTTAGCGTCTCATACCTCCCCAAAATGATTTAGGGCCACACCGTTGGCCTGCTCCACACCCCCAAACTGGACCCCATGGTGGTGAGCCTATTAGAAAGACACCACAATTAGGAGTGCCAAAGCCAGTTCTTGCATGGCATGGAATGTGTAGTCCATGCAGTGCAGGAAAGGTGGTGCATGCACATAGAGGGCACACCATGTTCCCACCTGCATGTATCTCCAGAGGCAAGACTCCCTTAGTTTCCTCACTGCCAGCATTTTCATGACATGAGCAGCTCCATGAGTGAGGAAACTTGTGATATGCTTAAAGGGCTGGGTGTAGTTCGCGAAGTAGTGCTACGTATAGCTATGCAAAGTGCACTTCGCACTACGCAAGCTACACGTAGCACTACACGAACTGCGTAGTAGCATGTTCGCACTGTGCAAGATGCCGTTTTCAATGATAGCACAGTGCGGACAAGCATCCGGCACTGTGCAATCATTGAAAATGGCATCTTGCACAGTGCGAGCTGTAGTTTTCTGCAGCTCGAGTGGATTTTTACTTGAGCTGCAGTTTTCTCAACGCAGACTGGTAGTTTCTCATTGCGAGCGGTCGCGAGCATACGCGATCACTCGCAATGAGAAACCTGACCTTCCCGCGCTGAGAATCTCGCCTGAAGGTTTATTTTCCACGCTTGCGGTCGGCAACTTGATATTGCTGATTGAGAACAAGGAAAAAGTCTCGCCAGGATGTCATTTTGCTTGCTTGACATTGAGGACCACGAGCAAGCAAAATGACCGCTGCACTATGCTACTTGTGTTCGCACTGTGCTATGTGCAGTTCGCGTAGTGCGAAGTTGTGCAAACTACGCTAGCGTAGCGTAGTGCTTTGCCCAGGGTTAATGCTATGGCAGTCTGACCGCCTTAGTCGTAATAGTAATAGTAATTCCAACCCTTTGAATTTCTAACACCTTCCCCAAAATGGCAAAGATTGAAATGTGAACAGTAAACTTGGACCCTTTAATGTCCAACGCCTTCCCCAAAATGACTTTGGTTGGAATGGAAATTGTGAATGCGGCCCATTTAATGTCCTACACCTTAACCAAAATATCTTAGATTGTAATAGGAATAGTAAATCAAATCCCTTTTATGTAAAACTACTTCTCTAAAATAGTTTAGTTTGGAGTGATAATAGTAAATGTGACCTCTTTAATGTCCAACACCCTCTCCAAAATGGCTTGGATTGGAGAGGCAACAGTAATCAGACACCTTGTAATGTCCAACACTCACCTCAAAATGGCTCAGGTTGGAGTGAGAATGTTAAATGGGGTCTCTTTCATGCCCAGCACCTCTCCAGAATTGCTTAAATTGGAGTGGGGCTAGGAAATACGATTCCTTTTATGTCTTAGACCTTCCCCAGAATAGTTGAGATGAGAGCAAAAATAGTAAACAAGATCCCTTTATTGTCCCACACCGTCTGCAGAATGGCTTAGATTGGAATAGAAAAGAAAGTATGAAACCATTTATGTCCTACCCCATGCCCCAAATATAGTTTTGATGACAATGGTAATAGTAAATCAGATCATTTTAATGCAAAATACCCTTCCCAAAATGTGTTAGGCTGGAGTAGGAATAGTAAATATGACCCCATTAATGTCCCTAACCTTCTCCTAAATGGCCTAGGTTTGAGCTTGTATAGTAAATGTGATTCCATCAAGGTCAACTACTTTCCACAAATGGCTTAGCTTGGAGAGCCAATAATAAATCAGACCCATTTAATGCCCAAGAGTTTCCCCAAAATGGCATAGGTTAGAGAGGGAATAGTATCTGTCCCCCTTGAATGTCCAACACCTCACACAAATTGGCCTAGATTGGAGTGGGAATAGTAACTCAAACATATTTTATGTTCAGCACCTTCTTCAAAGTGGTTTAGATTGGAGACAGAATAGAGAATGTGATTCCTTTCATGTCCATTATCTTCCCCAAAGTAGTTTAGAGGAAAGTGGGAATAGTAAATAATATCCATTTACTGTCCAGCACCTTCCATAAAATGGGTTAGATTAAAGTGAGATTAGTACATATTAACCTTTTAATGTACAATTAAAAATGTTAGTTTGTAGATTAGATATCATAATTTATGTGGAAACCTTAGTGGAGATTGTCTTGAAAAGAAATATAGGAATTATGAAGGTAGGAATTGCATTGTTGTATGTTTCGCATTTTTAGATGGTTTGTAGTGTAACTTTGTTACTAGTTTCTTCACATGAATGTTTTTTACATTTAACCTATATTATGATTTAATAAATATCACCCATATATATGTATATTTATAAAATATACATATACTATATGTATACAATTTGTTTCTACATAGAGTGTTATTTACATAAAAAATTGTTAATGCACTTATTGATTTTTTTCTGTATTGTCGTACATTGATATACTTTTTTTAATAATTACAAACATCTTTATCTTGTAATTTTTAATTTGCACAAAAAGCTAATTTATGTTGCTCGCATACTTCTATGTTATTTTACACGTTAAATATTTTTATATACACATTTTTATTAAAAGTAAATAACACATTGACTTTTCCAAACAACATGAATAGTTAATAAAATATATTGATTTGTACTATTGAATAATACATTTTTTTCTATAGAAAATGTTCATCTATATTTTCCAAATAATGTTTTGTTTATTGCATTTTTAACCAGTAACAAACATTTTTATGCATTTTTTATCATATACATTTTATTTGTTTAATATTTCTTTTTGCACACTTGATTTATTTAGCAAAGTAGCATTTTTTAAAAATTTTCATTTAGCAGTGACATGTTTAGCACTATGGAAGACAATCTCATTTACATATAAATCATGAAAGGATCAATACTATTTTTATAAAAAATTTAACACCACCGACTTTGTCATTTGCCATGATTGGATGTGATTTAATTTCATCACAATGTTGGATTGTATCCTAACCATTACATCACAATATTTTTCAAGTTTATAACATTTCTAGAAAATGGTGCATGGGGGGAAAGGGTACTGAGCGCATGAGGAAAAATGTGGAAGTGATGTGCAAAGAGGAAGGTAGTGTGCATATGTACATCAGCAACCAGTTTTACAACCTATCCAGCCAGATATCTGTCATATACATAAATGCTAAATCCTAACATAATAAACAGGATGCAGATAATTAATCTCTGTCATCTATGTCTGAAGACAAGAGGAAAACAATGTTGGCATTTCGAACCCTAAGTGAAACAGCAGAACTTCAGCCTTAGGAATGGGGTCTTCATCAGGACTGGGTTGAGGGAGGTCAAAAATACCGTCCACCGCTTTTCCACCTGTAGGCAATCGTCCCGATTGCCTACTGGGCGGGAAAGGCCCATAACGTGGTGGCGATGCCTTGCAGGCACCTCCATCCATATTAGGATGTGGCATTTTCAATGCCTTTCCATGGCGTAAACTCTGCCATGGAAAGGCATGCAGAGTTTTCTTTGGGGGCCCGTTGCGGGTGTGGCGGTGGCATCCTAATTGGCGGTGTGGGACCAACGCACAACTGGCGGCTGGTCCCAGCACCACAAGGGTGGTGAGCAGACTGGGGTCCGACCGCCATCCTAATAGACCCCATAGTGTAGTCGGCCTTAGCATAATGTGTTTAGCTTAGGTACTTTTAATAGTTATTTACATAAGGTCAATATTATTTGTAAAGCATTGTGATATTGTTTCTATTGTATTTGGGATATTTGTGATGTTAGTGTGGGAATATTGTGTTCTTCTTAAAGGTTTTTTTTTATTAAGTGGAAGCCTTCCTTTAGTTTTTTGAAGAAAAGAAAAAATATTTTGGCTATTTTCTAACCAATATTACTTTTTAATTTCCTTTTATCCTTAGTTTATAGGCAGTTCATCAATCGGACCACCCTATGACTTCCGGCTCTGCCAGGGAACTGCCATTTCCTGGCGTAAGACCAGTAGTCAGAGGCCAAAATATACTTTCCAGAACCGCCATGGTCCCGCTAAGCATATTACGAATTTCCTCTCAGCCAAGCTTTTCATGACGGTTCCACCACCATGAAAACCCTGGCAGAGAGGAAACAAAGGGGGTCCTACAGAGCCCCTACGTGCCTCAAACATATGTGTATACACACAGGGGGGCATAACATGTGCCCCCTGTGTGCATGCACATACGTTCATACATGGCATCGACTGTCAAGTCCATGTGTGCAGGAACCTTGAAGTGCTTTTAAAAGAGGCACCACCATGGGATCGCAAAAAACACTACGGTGGGGTAGGACCTAGGGGAAATTTAAAGACCTAGCTCTGGATACAGTCTCCAAATACCAAACTACTACCAGAAGTACCAGAGGGTCTAAAAAAGAGAAGAGTCCACAGGTGATAGACACCCACCCAACAGTACAAAGCCCTTAAACTGACTAGAAGGTAGCGTAGTGTGCAAAAAACATCTCAAGTGGATGAGGAAAATATTCATCAGTCACCACTCGGATTCGCCCTTCATCATTTGGGATTTGACCGGACCACCCGTATGAGAATGTTTTTATTCCAGTCAAAGAGAGACCTGATGGTTGAAAGGTCTCTTTTGCTGTGCCAACAACAGTGTGGTCTGCCACTCGATATTAATTAATGAGTGGAAAAAATCATGGGACTGGGGTGTGCAGTGCGAATAAATGTGAGTGAAAAACAATAAACAAAGTGTGCTAAAATTGGCTAAGAGAGCACAGAACAAACTTTATTCAATGGATGCTCACTGGACCAAAATTAAAATTATTTTGTCTAAGACAGTCAGGTTAGGTAGACTGTCTAAGGTAGAACCAGGTCGACATGTTTCAGCAATACAGGACTCCTTCGTCCTTGCTTTCATCAGGACCATATAAACAAAACCAGTGCTACTGCACAATAGTGAAGAAATAAAGAAGTGACAACAGAGAGTGTGGGATAAACAAGTGCAAAAAGTCACCTGAAAGTTCCAAATACGATTACAGCTAGTGTTGTTCACTGTGGATTTAGAAAGAAAAAGGTGGAATGAGGAGTCAGATAAGGCTATCTACTCCATTAGAACTCTTATCGTGATTAAGTCCATTATATATGGATCTACAGTTCTGTCAGAATTTACTGGTGCTGACATGTGCTCTATTTACGATAGAGGATCAGTTATATTATATTTGGAAATATACATTACAATCCAAACACAAAAAAGGTCTTACCTTAGTCTGTAAGGTAGGACAACCTCACCCCACCTGGCAGTGGCTCAGGGGAAGAGTGAAGCACCGCTCTAAAAAAACATGTAAAGGTCACAACATGTTTACATAGTGTGCATACAACTTCCATACAGTTCCCTTCTCTCTAGTTGACTGAAGAAAGGCAAACTTTTTAAATGAATGATAACCCCAATTACTTTCGTTCGAGACTGATTTTTAAGAAGCATGGATCATGATCAACCCATGGGAAACCGTGTGACAGCGAGCATGGTGAAACAGAGGGTGAGTTGTTTCTGACCCAAATTACTACTGCTGCAAGGGAGGAGCCCCCCTCTCTTACCTGTCCGTCGGTACTCCGTAGCCGGCGTCTGAACCGACTGGGGAGGTACCGAACGGCAGGAACGGGCTTCGTTTTCTAGCGCCGTCCGATAGGCGGCGAATCACGTGGTTTTTGTGGTTCCGCGATACCATTGGTCTATTGCGCACTGGCCGTCTAACCGCGCTTCTTATTGGGGTTGTCTGGGCTACAGTAGTGTTTATGTGTAAGTCCATGTTATTGATGAAAAACATGGGAGTTTGAGCAATAGAAGTCTCAAAATCAGGGTAATAACTCACATCTATATGTAAATACATGTGTACGTGTAGCGTAACCCATGTGAAGAATCGGTGCTCAAAGACGCCGCATTTATTGACAAAAAAACAACGGTGCTACCGGATTTACGTGAGCACGACAATAGCCACAGGAATCGTATATGATGCGTCAAGTGATGTCATAGTTGGCGATCAGCAGTATCCAATGCGCATCGCCACCTATCTGCAGCTGCAAGGAAATGTGCTCGTCAACTATTGGGATGTTTGCAATGTAAGGCCAAGGCGCTATATGGGGGCAGAGTGTCCAATTGTGTGAGACGGGCATTTTAATCAACCGGATGAACAGATCTGGCCATTTAGGAAATGGATATGCCACGGTATCATTGACAGGGCTCAGCAGCTCAGTTTAGAAAAATGTATTGTCTACTTATATCTTCTGAGTCAGTGGGATAAATACACAGGACCAGACTACTTTCGGGTAAAGCTACTTATAATGTGGACCAAGGAATGTCATCATTGAGCCCCTCACGATGTGTATTGAGCTTCAGTACCCATTTCTGTTCTTTTACCAATAGGTATTTGGCAACGTCTGCTGTATGTGAAGGAATAAATGGTTGCTCTAATACAGTCCATTGGAACTCAGTAGACAGATGTTTGGCTTCTAAAAAATGGGTGGTTAGTTTAGTAGCCTGTCTCGCACATCGAATCGTGTTTTTATGTTCCGATATTCTTATCCGAACTTTACGTGTGGTCATCCCCACATACTTGTATCCACAGGGACACGTGATCAAATAGACAAGACGATCACTATTGCAATTGGTGAATTTCACTTGTTTCCAAGGTCTTGATGTTCCAATGTCAATCTCAACGGATTTGGTGGTCTGTGCACAAGCATGACAATTGCCACAGGGATGGTGTCCCGAGACCGGGGGAAGATTCCATAGTGACCCGATAGCTCTTGGTTGCTCATCAAGTGGTCTGGTGTGTACCAGTCTGCCCTTTAGGTTAGGACCCCTTTTGAATGAGAACAAAGGACGTTGAAGAGTCAGTCGTCCCGAGTTCAAGATGGGCCAGTGCTTCCTAACCTTTTTTTGGATTCTGTTGGATAGGGTGCCAAAAGTGTGAACAAATGTAAGTTGTTCCAAAGGGGCTTTTGGTGGACGTGGTTCCAAAAGAGATAACCGGTTATTGTTCATAGCCCGTTTCATGGACTGTTTAACCAGCCTCGGAGGGTACTTACGGGCAACCAATTGGTTACTCAAGATGCTAGAGTGTTTCTTGTAGGCTGCAGTTGTGGAACAGTTCCTTTGGACACGCAAAAATTGTCCAAAAGGAAGATTTTCCTTCAATGATTTAGGATGGTGGCTATCGAACAATAAAAGTGAGTTTCTTGAAGTAGGTTTTCTGTATAACTCCGAATGCAGGCCATCAGGTTTAGCAACAATCAATAGGTCAAGGAAGGCGAGTTCATGTTCTCCTATCTCAATGGTGAACTTCAGATAGGTATTTCTGGTGTTAAGCCATCCTAGGAATTCATGACATTTCTCTTTTGTGCCTCTCCATGTTACAAAAATGTCATCGATATACCTTTTCCAGGTTCTCAGGTTATCGACATAGGGGTTAAGGTCATTGAAAATTTGCTCTTGTTCAAAGGAGTGAACATACAAATTAGCTAGACTGGGGTCGTAAACGCTCCCCATACTAGTGCCAGACACTTGCAAATAAATTTGATCTTCAAATTGAAAGAAGTTTTGCTTCATCGCCATAGTGGCGCAAGCCATAATAAACTGGACTGGTGTAATGCTGTTCAGATCCCTGGAATCTAGCAGTTGATGAATGACCTCTAAGGTCTGATCCTGGGGGATGGAGGTGTAAAGTGCCTCGACATCGAAAGAGACCAACAGGTCGGTGTTGATGTTAAATTCAATATCGGGTAGTAACCGTAGTAGATCCGTTGTGTCTTTAAGATACGTGGGCATTTCTTGCACCATAGGTCGTAAAAAGTGATCTACGAAAGTGGACAAGGGTTTCAGGGCCGACCCTATGCCCGAAATTATTGGACGTCCCGGGGGTGGCCGTAGTACTTTGTGGACCTTAGGCAACGTATAGAAATACGGCATTCTAGGATGTTCCGTACATAGATAAGAAGCTTCAGCTTGAGTAATCCATCCCTCTGAGGATGCCTCTTCCACCATCATCCTGATGGTACGCTTTAATTCATCAGTGGGGTCGTGATCCAGAAGATGGTATGCGTTCCTCATGTCAAGTTGTCTTCAACACTCTGAACGATAGGCGTCAGTATCGAGTAAGACAATCGACCCGCCCTTATCGGCCGGTTTGATGGGAAGTTCCTTATTCCCAGTCAAGGACTTCAGTGCTAGATGTTGTGCTTTTGGTAGGTTATAGAAAGCCCTGTTGTTTTCAGAGAATAAACTGTCTATCTCTTTCTTGATGGCCTGTTCATAGGCCAGAACCTGTGGTGGCATCAAATGAGTAGGTGGTGTGAAGGTGGACTTGCACTTCAACCCTGTGTTGGTAATATTTTCATCTTGAAGGGGAGCTTCTCTCTCAGCAAAGTAGAAATGTAGTCTAATCTTCCTCAGAAACCTGGCAAGCTCCAAGCGGGTCTCAAAGTGATTATTTTGATGAGTCGGTACGAAGCCGAGCCCTTTATTGAGAGCCTCTTCTTCAGTTGGAGTTAGGATGTGTTTGCTCAGGTTCATTATTATTCCGGAGCCGCACTGCTCTGTCCGGCTTCCTTGTTCTTGGATGAGTTGCTCCTCAAGTTCCTCGTCCCTGTTGAAGTGGACAGAGGACTGTAATGGACTTGAAGTTGAGTTTGTCCTCTTCTTCTTCCGCGGGATCTGCCCCGGCCAAACACTAAAAAAGGCTGCCCGTTAAAGTGGCCTTGACTCTAGTGACACCTATGCCCCTCCAGACTTTAATGCAGCTGGTCGTAGAACAGGCTCAACATATGGCACATCAAGCTCTGACGACAACACCTCAGGTAGTGACACCAGCAATGAGAATTTTAACACACGAGGTCGAGGACGAGGCAAGAAGAATATGAGATCCAATTGGAGGGGACATCAGCAACAACAATGGTGGTCACCCAACCCATGGCAATTTGGAGGAATGCCTCCCTTTTTTCCACCACATCAATCAGGTCCGTTTCAACAACCTATGGGACCTAAGATGCCCAACTTTCCAGCTAATTTTCCAGCAAATTTTCAAGGCCACTTTAACGGGCAGCCTTTTTTAGGGTTTGGCCGGGGCAGATCCCGCGGAAGAAGAAGAGGACAAACTCAACTTCAAGTCCATTACAGTCCTCCGTCCACTTCAACAGGGACGAGGAACTTGAGTAGCAACTCATCCAAGAACAAGGAAGCCAGACAGAGCAGTGCGGCTCCGGAATAATAATGAACCTGAGCAAACACATCCTAACTCCAACTGAAGAAGAGGCTCTCAATAAAGGGCTCGGCTTCGTACCGACTCATCAAAATAATCACTTTGAGACCCGCTTGGAGCTTGCCAGGTTTCTGAGGAAGATTAGACTACATTTCTACTTTGCTGAGAGAGAAGCTCCCCTTCAAGATGAAAATAATACCAACACAGGGTTGAAGTCAAGTCCACCTTCACACCACCTACTCATTTGATGCCACCACAGGTTCTGGCCTATGAACAGGCCATCGAGAAAGAGATAGACAGTTTATTCTCTGAAAACAACAGGGCTTTCTATAACCTACCAAAAGCACAACATCTAGCGTTGAATTCCTTGACTGGGAATAAGGAACTTACCATCAAACCGGCCGATAAGGGCGGGTCGATTGTCTTACTCGATACTGACGCCTATCGTTCAGAGTGTTTAAGACAACTTGACATGAGGAACGCATACCATCTTCTGGATCACGACCCCACTGATGAATTAAAACGTACCATCAGGATGATGGTGGAAGAGGCATCCTCAGAGGGATGGATTACTCAAGCTGAAGCTTCTTATCTATGTACGGAACATCCTAGAATGCCGTATTTCTATACCTTACCTAAGGTCCACAAAGTACAACGGCCACCCCCGGGACGTCCAATAATTTCGGGCATAGGGTCGGCCCTGGAACCCTTGCCCACTTTCGTAGATCACTTTTTACGACCTATGGTGCAAGAAATGCCCACGTATCTTAAAGACACGACGGATCTACTACGGTTACTACCCGACATTGAATTTAACATCAACACCGACCTGTTGGTCTCTTTCGATGTCGAGGCACTTTACACCTCCATCCCCCAGGATCAGACCTTAGAGGTCATTTATCAACTGCTAGATTCCAGGGATCTGAACAGCATTACACCAGTCCAGTTTATTATGGCTTGCGCCACTATGGCGATGAAGCAAAACTTCTTTCAATTTGAAGATCAAATTTATTTGCAAGTGTCTGGCACTAGTATGGGGAGCGTTTACGCCCCCAGTCTAGCTAATTTGTATGTTCACTCCTTTGAACAAGAGCACATTTTCCATTACCTTAACCCCTATGTCGATAACCTGAGAACCTGGAAAAGGTATATCGATGACATTTTTGTAACATGGAGAGGCACAAAAGAGAAATGTCATGAATTCCTAGGATGGCTTAACACCAGAAATACCTATCTGAAGTTCACCATTGAGATAGGAGAACATGAACTCGCCTTCCTTGACCTATTGATTGTTGCTAAACCTGATGGCCTGCATTCGGAGTTATACAGAAAACCTACTTCAAGAAACTCACTTTTATTGTTCGATAGCCACCATCCTAAATCATTGAAGGAAAATCTTCCTTTTGGACAATTTTTGCGTGTCCAAAGGAACTGTTCCACAACTGCAGCCTACAAGAAACACTCTAGCATCTCGAGTAACCAATTGGTTACCCGTAAGTACCCTCCGAGGGTGGTTAAACAGTCCATGAAACGGGCTATGAACAATAACCGGTTAGCTCTTTTGGAAGCACGTACACCAAAAGCCCCTTTGGAACAACTTACATTTGTTCACACTTTTGGCACCCTATCCAACAGAATCCAAAAAATGGTTAGGAAGCACTGGCCCATCTTGAACTCGGGACGACTGACTCTTCAACGTCCTTTGTTCTCATTCAAAAGGGGTCCTAACCTAAAGGACAGACTGGTACACACCAGACCACTTGATGAGCAACCAAGAGCTATCGGGTCACTATGGAATCTTCCCCCGGTCACGGGACACCATCCCTGTGGCAATTGTCATGCTTGTGCACAGACCACCAAATCCGTTGAGATTGGCATTGGAACATCAAGACCTTGGAAACAAGTGAAATTCACCAATTGCAATAGTGATCGTCTTGTCTATTTGATCACGTGTCCCTGTGGATACAAGTATGTGGGGATGACCACACTTAAAGTTCGATTAAGAATATCAGAACATAAAAGCACGATTCGATGTGCGAGACAGGCTACTAAACTAACCACCCATTTTTTGGAAGCCAAACATCTGTCTACTGAGTTCCAATGGACTGTTTTAGAGCAACCACTTATTCCTTCACATACAGCAGATGTTGCCAAATACCTATTGGTAAAAGAACAGAAATGGGTACTGAAGCTCAATACACATCGTGAGGGGCTCAATGATGACATTCCTTGGTCCACATTATAAGTAGCTTTACCTGAAAGTAGTCTGGTCCTGTGTATTTATCCCACTGACTCAGAAGATATAAGTAGACAATAAATTTTTCTAAACTGAGCTGCTGAGCCCTGTCAATGATACCGTGGCATATCCATTTCCCAAATGGCCAGATCTGTTCATCATCCGGTTGATTAAAATGCCCGTCTCACACAATTGGACACTCTGCCCCATATAGCGCCTTGGCCTTACATTGCAAACATCCCAATAGTTGACGAGCACATTTCCTTGCAGCTGCAGATAGGTGGCGATGCGCATTGGATACTGCCGAGCGCCAACTATGACATCTCTTGACGCATCATATACGATTCCTGTGGCTATTGTCGTGCTCACGTAAATCCGGTACCACCGTTGTTTTTTGTCAATAAATGCGGCGTCTTTGAGCACCGATTCTTCACATGGGTTACGCTACACGTACACATGTATTTACATATAGATGTGAGTTCATCAATAACATGGACTTACACATAAACACTACTGTAGCCCAGACAACACCAATAAGAAGCGCGGTTAGACGGCCAGCGCGCAATAGACCAATGGTATCGCGGAACCACAACAACCACGTGATTCGCCGCCTATCGGACGGCGCTAGAAAACGAAGCCCAATGAGAAGCGCGTAAAGACGGCCAGCGCGCAATAGACCAATAGTATCGCGGAACCACAAATACCACGTGATTCTCCGCCTATCGGACGGCGTTAGAAAACGAAGCCCGTTCCTGCCGTTCGGTACCTCCCCAGTCGGTTCAGACGCCGGCTACGGAGTACCGACGGACAGGTAAGAGAGGGGGGCTCCTCCATTGCAGCAGTAGTAATTTGGGTCAGAAACAACTCACCCTCTGTTTCACCATGCTCGCTGTCACACGGTTTCCCATGGGTTAGATCACGATCCATGCTTCTTAAAAATCAGTCTCGAACGAAAGTAATTGGGGTTATCATTCATTTAAAAAGTTTGCCTTTCTTCAGTCAACTAGAGAGAAGGGAACTGTATGGAAGTTGTATGCACACTATGTAAACATGTTGTGACCTTTACATGTTTTTTTAGAGCGGTGCTTCACTCTTCCCCTGGGCCACTGCCAGGTGGGGTGAGGTTGTCCTACCTTACAGACTAAGGTAAGACCTTTTTTGTGTTTGGATTGTAATGTATATTTCCAAATATAATATAACTGATCCTCTATCGTAAATAGGGCACATGTCAGCACCAGTAAATTATGACAGAACTGTAGATCCATATATAATGGACTTAATCATGATAAGAGTTCTAATGGAGTAGATAGCCTTATCTGACACTCATTCCTCCTTTTTCTTTCTAAATCCACAGTGAACAACACTAGCTGTAATCGTATTTGGAACTTTCAGGTGACTTTTTGCACTTGTTTATCCCACACTCTCTGTTGTCACTTCTTTATTTCTTCACTATTGTGCAGTAGCACTGGTTTTGTTTATATGGTCCTGATGAAAGCAAGGACGAAGGAGTCCTGTATTGCTGAAACATGTCGACCTGGTTCTACCTTAGACAGTCTACCTAACCTGACAGTCTTAGACAAAACAATTTTAATCTTGGTCCAGTGAGCCTCCATTGAATAAAGTTTGTTCTGTGCTCTCTTAGCCAATTTTAGCACACTTTGTTTATTGTTTTTCACTCACATTTATTCGCACTGCACACCCCAGTCCCATGATTTTTCCACTCATTAATTAATATCGAGTGGCAGACCACACTGTTGTTGGCACAGCAAAAGAGACTTTTCAACCATCAGGTCTCTCTTTGACTGGAATAAAAACATTCTCATACGGGTGGTCCGGACAAATCCCAAATGATGAAGGGCGGATCCGAGTGGTGACTGATGGGTATTTTCCTCATCCACTTGAGATGTTTTTTGCACACTACGCTACCTTCTAGTCAGTTTAAGGGATTTGTACTGTTGGGTGGGTGTCTATCACCTGTGGACTCTTCTCTTTTTTAGACCCTCTGGTACTTCTGGTAGTTGTTTGACCACCTTGGGATCACCATGCCGCCCGCCTGCCAGACTCCAAAAAGGTTGTAATTTGGCGGCAGGGAGGGCGAGCTTTGGTGGAACAGTGGCGTGGCAGTTTGCACCGCTGTGCCACCACTCTGCCAAAAAATCATATTTAGGGCCTAAGTATAGATTTTTGGATTAGTCGCAAAATACTTTGATTAAAATGATAATAGCTGCCCAGTATGACTCTGTGTGGGTACATTTTTAGAACATGTTTATACCATTGTCAGTTTGAAATCTATAATTATTTTGTCAATTGGTGCACGTTTTTACTTTTACCTAGCTAAATTGTTCATAGAATGTATCACTTTGCTTGTTAGGGAGCAGTGTGCAAATCTAGGGCTGGGCTACTGTTATGCTATTCACCATGTATGGTGTATAGCTGTGCAAATGGCTGCTGCACTGATTTCAAAGTGCTATCCATCATCCAGGTTTGGTGTTGGGTTAGTCTAAGGAGGTTATTTTCTGTTGCATATATTATTATCCTCCTTCCATTATTACTTTTATTATCATGCAGAAGTAAGGGTTCATTGTTGTACGTAGAGCTTAGGTGTTCTGGAATGTATAAGTCTTGGTATCTTCTAGGAGCAGCACAGGTTTCTGCTGTGACCATTTGGTGCATACTATTGATCTTTTTCAATTTGGGATTGCTGGCAGGTTACCTGTAGTGTTCTCTGGAATTTGGTTAGTATAGTTTTTTTAAATCGTACCTGTGACTTCCTAGGAGCTACTGCTTGCCTCTCTGAGATCTTGCAAAACGTGCCTTACTCCTATATCTGTTATGTTTATGTGGTAGTGATGTTCTCTAATGTTACTTACAATATAATTTCTAGTTATAGGCCTCCCATAACAAGCATTAGCATATTATTATGTACCTTGTCAATGTAAGTTTTCAGTACTTGTGCTCCACTGGTTGTATTTGCACATCATGTGCAATAGTAACTGCTTGCCTTTCTGAGGGGTAATTTAAGTGACTCTTTATTCTATTTCAACTGTGAAGGGTAGAGGCATATAGCTATTAATTTGTGAAATTTTTTATTTAATTTATTATGATAATTTTACCATGCATTATTAGTTTTACATTTCATACTTACATGTTTGTTGTCCTTTTAAAATGCTGCTGGCTTTTTCTTCACTTTGTCTAGAGTTTTGTCAAGATGTGGGTCAAGTGGAGAGACTTTTCCAGTTGAATACAAAGAGCCCGACATCATAGGTTTCGTTCCAACCTCCATAAAAGGATGACGGTGGTCAGTACAAAACCAGAGGGGATTCTGATGCGGAAGCCAGCATAATCCTCTAATGATGGAGGAGTCAGGCTTGGCTCTGCTCTGCCGTTGGGATTATGATGGCACTTTCTGACAGCCATTTCATGCTGGCCTTTCTGACATGAAAAGGCTGTCAGAAGGTGTCTTTGGGGGCCCCTAGCAGGACCCCCTTAACCCCTGACCCTCGGCAATGGGGCCGGGGCGCGCCCATGGTGCCCCCCTTTACATCCTGCCACACTTTGCAGGGATGTTTAAAAAGATCCATTCTACAATGGAAGATTGTGCTGCAGGTCTATTCTGCCTACTGCACAAGCTTCCACTGTAGATTGAATGTTTCAGACCACTCATAGAGCGGTCACATCTAAATCAGGCAGTCGGAATCGGTGGACTATGGTCAGACGGTTTCAGACCGATAGGGTGTCGGGTGGACATAAGTCCACCCGACATTGAAATCAGGGCCAGAATGTATGGTTTAGAGATATGTTGACAATATAGTTTTGTTCATCATTGGGGGTATTTGGGTGCTAGTTGTTATTGCAATATTTAGGGTTTGCTATGTCTTAATTTTTTTATTATCCTTACTTTTTCTTAAAGTCTGTCAAATTTTATGCTGGTGAAGTTGGCCATTGTGGACAGCAGGATAATGTTTTTTTTGTATGTGGAAGCTAAAATGTGGAGACATAAATAGAGAGATGTATTTTAGTTGTTAATTTTTTTGTTAAGGTGTAACTAATTAGCCCAGGGTACTTTCAGTTTAGAGGGTTTACATTGCTTACTGGAGTAAGGTTTCATCTTCATGTTCAGAGAAGGATACCCAGCTAGGTCTATGTGTGTAAGTGCATGATGGTGGCGGGTGAAGCTATCGCAGAGCTGCTTGCTGCATGCCTCTTGCATTCCTCCCGAGAGAGATCCAATATCTCAATGGGCGTAAAAGGGGGGCTCCGGGGGCTGGAGCTGACAGCTGTCACCCTGTGATAGTCATGAAGTGAGCTGGCAGCATCGGAGGATGGAGTGGTGACAAAGCAGCACAGACTGAGCAGGCAGACAAGCAGTGGGCAGTGGAGTGGACAGGGCAGTGAGTGCACTAGGCAGCAAGCTCTGAGCAATGCATGGTGGAGGCTAGCATTAGGTCAGTGCATCTTGTGTTTGCATGAGAAGTTAGACCACAAAACCATGCAAACCATATAAACTTACACAAGTAAATTCATTCTTGTTAAACTCTCACTGTCCTGCAGCCCTTGTACTGCATTGACCACTGCCCGCTGCCCAACGCCACCTGCATACATTCAGCTTTCCACCTATCAAGCGACTGGCATGAATCAGGGAATCCCAAGTAAGCAAAGGCAGCCATAGCCTGGTCAAGGGGTGGTGGGCCAGTTGAGGGTGTGAGCAGAAACAAATGCCTGGGAGTGCCCGGTTGAAGCATCAAGCCGGCAAAACACAGCACAATCACTTAAAACAATTAAAAAAGCCAAGGGGTGAAGCGCACAGTAAAGTACATCACAGCATGGTGTTTCTGCTCCATCCTGCACCTTCCTACCCAGTGTATCTCTGCCTACCTTTCTACGCAACTGCTGCGCTTGTCACCTATACAAAGAGTGTTAAAACAGACAAAGCAGGTAACCTTCGACCACTTCTTAGGGGTAAGAGTGGCTGAACGAGCATACCACAAGTAACATCAAGAGATACTAAGAGCAACAAAATCCCATGAATATTTGTAGTGAGTTTACATAAGGCTTCATTCAGCATGCACAAGTATGGAACAGAACTCATATGTCAATAAGGAGGCAAAACATAGGAAGACTCATATTAGCAAGCCATCACAAGTGCTACACACAAGTGATATTGAGACCCATGAAACAAACAAGAATTAAGGATTCACAAATGGGGATACCCAACTGAGTGGGACCAATACCGAAGACACCTAAGGAATAAGAGCTTCAACCCCTGCTCCAACCTCTACCACTGCAAACTACTATATTAGGGTGTATTTCCTGGAAAATCCAAAAAAGGCACCAACAGTCAAAGAACTTGCCAGAAACACCCCAAAGCACTGATCCCTAAACAAAAACAATATTACATGGGTACGCCCTGAAACCAGTGGCATCAACCCATGGCACTCAAGACATAGCATAAATCAAGAGTGGTCACCTTGTGACAATCACCTGGTAGAGCAATGGAAAAAGTTGAAAGAAGAATATCAGCAGAACTCGCTACTGCTGTGCCCAAAGATAATAAAAAAAAGCACAACAGAACCAGGTAGGAAACTTCAAGGAGGAATGTCCAGAGTCTATCATTGAAGAGCCACAGCAATGCCCCAAATCACCACCAATCTTAACAGATTTAACAGTCGCTACATACAGAGAAGAGGCAAATGAGAAAGTTAATTTAGAGAACTAACAATTCAGCATCTCAGAAGGATCATAAGAACCAGTTCCGCCAAGATCAGCATAGCAGTACAACTCCTATCAAGGAAAGAGAAACAATTTTAGAACTGAGTGACTGCAGTACTATTACAAAGTGTAAACCAAATCTCCAACCCTCCCAAGAGCGACGAGCCAATTTGCATTGACATCCTCAATCAACATTTTGGATCCAAGCGAGGGACAAACTAGGCAAACAGTATCATGGGCAGTAGGCCACAAATTAATGGACAGAATTACCAGCTCATTGGCCGCCATGGTGCAAGCCACAATACTGGATGCTGGCAAGCTAAATATACAAACTGCAGTTCTACCTGCCATAGTTGCCTTAATCATGACAATTGATGGAAAACGATACTATCTTAACCAATCAACAATGAGAGCCCAGGAGTTGGCTACTATGAATAAAGAGCATAAATCATGCCCATGTAGGTTTTTAATAGAGATGTTTTTGTCTCTCCTGGGCCTAAATCCCCCCCAAGAATCAGCCAAGGCCAGCAGCCAACTCTCATATGCTGGCATCAATGTATGGGGAAAAGCAATATTTAGCAGGACCTCAACAACAAGTTAGGGCTGTGGCTCCTGAATGGAAGGTTTTAGACAGATTCTCCTGCTGCTTATACGCATTTCTTGGAAAGCAGAATGGCCACGCTTGATCGCATATGGGCATCAATAACCCATTTCCATCAAATATTCTCTGGCCAGCGACCATGCAGTGTTAAAGTGTGAAGTAATTACGGCAGGAAAATGGCCTTTGGAAGAGCGTGCTGGTCTTAGGCTAATAATTGAGGAGTTCTTAGAAGACCTCCAAAGGAACAATGCAGGGCACACAATGAGTGAAGCCCTTTGGGAAACACTAGCCTCCTTCCTACAGGAGGCATAGGGGGCCAGTAAGAATCTGAACTCTAACACAGGAACCACTGCACAGCTTTTGCTAACAATAAACCTATAATTGATTTGGTCAACCAAATGCTTAAAGAACCAGTAGAATTAAAACCCCTGGTTATTTGCCTTTTGAAGTGCTCAGAGGTAGAAAATCCACAACAGAGTTGTCTACATGTAAGATTGGGGACCTTGTTGAAGTTAACCAAGAACACATAGGAAACAAGGTAAAAAAGAACAAACGACTGTTAAGAGGTAATAGGATTAACAATGGAGGACAAAAGATTTGAAAGCATAAGACTGGTATTTGTGAAAATGAAATCTCTGTGTGATGTATGAAAGGGTCAGTCAGATATTTGAAACCCAAATTGTTAAGATAGTAAGGAAGAGGTATGCTGATATAAATGGTGGAACCATATTGAATGAAATCGTTAGTCGTTGTTGAGGGTTCCCTTATTGACACAAGTGTAGGTAGTATTGAAGAGTCATATAACAAGAAGCATTTCAAACAGAAAAATGGTACAACAGAGATACCAGATAAGTTGCATTAAACAAAGGTATAGGTATAAACAAGTGATACAACTAAGATGGGAAAAAAACAACCAAATCCATTTTATGATTTCAAATTGTACAGGTGCCAATTCCTGCTCAAAAGGACCATCCATTTTGTTTCTTTGTTCGTTTATGTATTATTGATTTATGTATTATTGAAAGTACTTTGAAAGAACATTGTATTGTATCGTATTGTATGTTGGACTTGTATACAGACCTGGGTGTAGTTCGCGTGGTTTTGCTATGCAAAACTCTGTGAAGTTACAAAAAACTCAGCGAAGTTCCGCGAGTGGTGGAGTGCAGTGCGAACTGCAGTTTCTGCTGATATTCCTGCCACTCGGGTAGAAATTCTACTCGAGCGGCAGCTTGCGCTTGCAAACTTACCGTTCGTGATTGCGAACTTACCGATCGAGAGAGGGGAACAACTCCGCTGAACACCACGAAGCGGAGTTTTCTACACTCCGTGAACTCGGCGGAGTGCAAAGTGCAGAAAACTCAGCAAACTCTGCGAATGGAGCGAAGTTCACTGCCCAGGCCTACTTTTATAGCGCTCTGTCACCCAACGGGTATCCTGGCACTGAGATTACCCTAAAAACACTATGCATATCTGCAATCATGCGGGCGGTAGTTTATTCCACAGACGCGAGGCTGCAGAGCTAAATGATCTGCCTCCCATCTGGGTTGTCTTAAATCTGGCTGTGCACACCAGTTTTGCTGATGATGAACGGAGGTTTCTGGCTGGAGCATACCAAGAGAATTTGCTCTGCCATGATCTAGGTCCCAATCTATGTACTGCTTTGTGAACAATGCGGAGTGATTTGAATTGTACTCTCTGCAGAATTGGTAGCCAGTGGAGATCCTTCAGAGATAAGTATGCAGAGGACCTACATTGTCTCTTTAATGCTAACTTAGCTGCCATTGTTTGAATTCTCTGCAACTTTTTGATCAGAGACATTGGTGCTTCAAGTAGCAAGGCGTTGCAGTAATCCAGCCTGCTCAAGATGGCACTCCTCACCACCTGTGACCTGGCGGAGGATGGTAGCAGTGGAAGTATTTTCCGTAAAGCTCTGATTAAAGATATGCAGGTGCCAATTGTTCTGTTTACTTGTGAGTCTAACTGTAGACTACTATTGAATAGTACCCCCAGATTATGCACTGTTTTAGATGGAATCTGTGGGTTGTCTGTTGGAGTAGGCCAGAAGTAATCTGGGAGTGGGCGTGGTATTTTGTTCATTGTGCAGTGTACAATTTCTGTTTTGTTTCCATTAAATTGTATTGAATTGTCCCTGAGCCAATTTGTAGTTCTTAACATACACTCATGGAATCTTTCCAGTGATACTACTTTAGACCCTTCTAATGAGAAGACAAGCTGTGTGTCATCCGCATAGTTCACTACTTCAATTCTAAATATTTGATAATAGAGGTAAGTGGTTGCAAGTAAATGTTAAATAAGATCGGACTTATTGCTGATCCCTGAGTGACTTTGTGCTTTTTCTAAATATTTCTGTATAAAAAGGGTGGAATAGCCACTGCATGCTGTCTATCTGACAGGTATGGCTGAAACAAATTGAGCACCATGCCTCAGATTCCAAATTCCTTAAGCCTTTCAAGTACATTCTAATGATTAATCATATTGAATGCGGTTGACATATCCAGTCATACTAATATGGCATTTGGCTGTTGTCAGCCTGCATTCTAAGCTCATCCAGGACTGTCAGAAAGGCTGTCTCCGTGCCGTGTGCAGGCTGAAACCCGAATTGAACTTCATCTAATAGATTATTTTCTTCTAAAACTTGTTAGAGGGCTTTGCTAACTAGCCGCTCCAGAATCTTTACTGGATAAGGCAGAAAAGAGATTGGTCTGTAGTTCGCTGGGCAAAGAGGGTCAAGTGTAACTTTTTTTCAGAAGAGGGGCCACCACCGCCTTCTTCCAACATCAGGGGACCATACCCCTACTCAGTAACTGACAGCACATTTGGTGAAGCCGAGGAAATAGCTCAAGAATAAATTCTTTCCACAGCCTATGCGGAAGGGGTTCCAGTGGCGATCCAGAGGAGACACTAAAAGCTATTTTACTAAATTCTTCCTGTGTGGGGACCTGAAACTGAACCAGAGTTGCTTGTTTATCTTTATCTACTCCCTCATTCTGCTTCCTTATTGTCACTGATTCAAGTGAACCGTTTACATTGTTCATCCCAGCTTCTTTGTTAGGTTCCAGGCCATCAATGCAGTTGTTAATTTTGTCCTCAAAGAACACTGCAAGACCATTGCGTAGCTCTAGCGCGGCTTTAATCTTATTCTTCGCACAATCGGGCTTGGATAGATTCTTCACTATGTTAAAAATAGTTCTAACCTTATTAGGTGCCTGTAGGATGATTTTCTTGTGGTACTGGGCTTTAGCCTTAGTGATTGTTTCTGTATATGTGTTCAATACTATTTTCAAGGCTATTTTATCCCTTTCCTCAAAGAGTTTCTGCCATTTCCTCTCTGCCTGTTTGCATTTTTTCCTTTGTATTTTTAATTCCTCATTATACCATGGGGCTTATGGGTTGTCCCTTTTTATTTTAGCTTTTTCACTGGAAAGAGATGGTCAAGCGTGTGAATAATTTGACCGCAAAAATTAAGGTCATTTTCTTCCACGGTTTTACTGATATCAAATTGCCCTTTTTCAGTGCATAACAGTTGTTTCATTTTCAGCATCTTGGCCCATTCCCTTCCCTGTCGAATATTGTTCGATTAAGTGGTTGTTTTACTCACTTTGGGAGGTATTAACAAATAGTGAATTAAAAAATGATCAGTCTAACACAGCGGCAGTATTTTTCCCACCACTATCTATGTGTGATTTGCAAATATCAAGTCTAAAACATGGCCACCCTGATGTGTTGGTTGTTGCACCAGGTGTTGCATGTTTATATTCTTGCATGATTGTAATAATTCTTTCAAGGCTAAGTCAAGATTACCATTTTCCCAGAGACTAAATTCACCCAGAATAATCTTTATAGAGTGGGTCAGTGACATATTATATTTAGTGTCAATCAGAGCTTGGTATTGAGGGCCCGATCGTCCGAGGGCTCTATAGCATACTATGCCGGAAAACAGTTGTCCTTTTGCATACTTAAGGGAGAATCCTAACATTTCAATGCCCTCCACTGCATCAACATTTATTGGGGCAAAATTCCATTTCTCTTTATATATCACTCTCACCCCTCCTCCTCTCCCACTTAGCCTAGGTTTATGGAATACTTCATAACTTGGTGGGCAGGCTAGCCCGCACTATAACTTTTTCCGCCGCAGTCAGGAACGCGCAGCAGGTAACCACAATCAACATGTACATATGTATATAGTTTACACTTGTATTATTTTTGAAATATCATGTTTTCTGCATAGCCATTTCAAGGCATAAAAGAAGGGGATATGTTGTAGTTGGAATGTTAAGTAGAACGTAGCGAATTATTAGATTTTTTAACTTTCAATTGGGAGAGTTGAAGCTGATCCATCTTCTGGAACTAGCTGTTCCAAGTGTTCCTCTGGGGAATGCTATAATAAATCACAGATAAGAAACAAATCCTGTTATGTGTGTCAGTCCATTAATGCGACATTGGAACTGTAAACATCCGTTAGATGTGTTTGCTGTCATTACATGAACATTTGACAATGGACCTTAGAAAATACTCCTTGCTATACTTTTACAGAATATATGTGATAGGAAGGAAAGAGGGAGTAAATGTTGCCCAGTACAAACATTTTAATACAAAATGTCAGCAATAAATAATGCACTGATATGCCACTTTTATGTTCTTCCTTCTCAATTACCCTTCTACAACCAAACCCCTATGCTTACAAGCTGTCAAAGAACATTTAAAAAAACACTATAAAGTTCAATCGCTCGGCAGATGTAATAAACACCATTCTTTGTTCACAAATGGCTTCAAACATATATAAATACTCTGTTCCCACATTAACTTACCATTGACATGAAGTTCCATATTCGTGGTGATGTTATAAAAACTGGAGCGAAGCTGTGCTGGCCTTGTAAATTGTAACAAAAGATACGCTGGACTCGTAGAACACAGGGGTTCGAAGCAAAAATGTTTCAATCTTACTTTACTGTTCCACAGATGTATTATTACAGTTAGAGTTGGGAATTATTGTCATATTAAAAGAGAAAGTAACATTTTAATTCTACATAGCTATTGTAAATCTTTGCAAACAAATCCTATTCGAGAAATGAGTACATTCAGATTTGCTTGTATTCTTTGCTCTTGGCTTTCTACATAGGTTATAATATATGGATTAGAACTGGTAAAAATATTTATAGGAAGTGAGTATTATTATGTCCTCTCTGGATAAAGTAAATGTGGGAACAAGTTTAAGCAACAAGTACAATCCTCTCTCTCCTCAGCTGTATCTTATATTTGGGTTTTGTCTCTTTTTTCAAACTTACTCTTCATCAACTGACATATCTGACTTCAAAGGAAATAGAAATTCTGAGAGAGTTTGAGCTAGTTATGTTATCTAGACTCTGAGACCCTAATACATGTTCTTACAATCTATCCTGGTCTAAATTAGCTAAGTCTAATATTTTTTACAATATTTTCAAAGATTTTAAGATATACAGCTAAAATGACATATTATATTTATGATTAACTGAAACAGCAAATAATGCAGTTTACAGGGTCAAACAGTTTAGGAATGATTTAGTAAAATTATTCAGTCAAAATACAACTGCGTTCTCTAATGCCACACATACGTTTCTGGGACGTACGTGTGGTGCTGCATTGATTAACTGGTTTTTAGATCTTGGTTGAAGACAAGTTGGTTGGTGCAAGACTGTCTTAAATGCATAGTTTTATATATTCACATATATTTTACATATATGAAGCTTTTTAATCTAATGTGTTTTAGGATGTGTTATATTAAACATAATTGGGTTATTAAACCAAATGCGGAACACAATTTATTAATTCATTCTGGTCTTTATAGTTCCTTTTTTCTAATACACATTTCTACTTCTCTGACACTCTCGTTCAATCAACTTTCTCTCCCTGTGTCCCCTTTACTAGATTTCCCTCTTTCTATAATTATATATCTTTCAATTCATCATTCTAGCTTCCTTTTCATTCTCATCTCAGTCGCTTCTCGCTGTCTTCTTGTTTCAACTTCATTTGTGTATTCATCCACTTTACTTAACATCACCTCCCTAACGCCATTTGCTCACTCTTACTCCTCACCTGCCCTTTTTCCTTCCAAACAATTTTCAAACAGACCCACTATCACGTTCTGCTTTACTCTCTTATCCCTTTTATCTTTCACCTACACTGTCTTTTCCCCTTCTTCCCTCTTCACCACAAGGGCCAATGTAAGGATTGTTGTCACCTAGGGTGAAGACATCTTTTCCTGTAATACCCCCTTTAGTAACAGCTATGGTGAAGGCCAAATGCATCAAAAAGCCAGAATGAGTTACCGCTCCTTTAACCATCTATCAGCCACCCATTGTAATTCTCTGCCTCTTGATTTCCGCCTCACATCAGATCTTCTTACTTTGCGTAAGAGACTGAAAACTTGGCTATTTCATCTAAAGTGGTTCTTTGACAAGGATCCATGTCAAGCTTTGATCCAGGGATTTCCCTTCGGGGATGATTGTAGCGCTCTACCAATACAGTAAATAAATGAATAAATGTTGTCAATTTTGCTGCCTGTTCTGTTAATATGAACTACTCTGTTAGTGGCAGCCCAGGCATCTGCCTAATGAGCCCCTCTCTCCAAAATGCCACTTCCTTATGTATGTCTCATACTGTGGGGGACATTAGGATGACGGGTGGACTTTGTCCCGTAGGGGGAATTAGGATGAGCCCGCCAAAGTGGCGGGTGCATCCCGCATTTTTTACATTGTGGCGGGCGGTGCTGAGAGCACCGCCCGCCACAATGTTAAAAATGCACGTTGTGCTTTTCAATGCACAACTTGACAGGCACCGCGCGGTGCCTGTCATGTTGTACATTGAAATGCAGGGAGGTACCATAGGCACCCCCCATGCGCACCCACACCTCGCCTTCACCATCGGGGCCTGCGGGGGCCACCGAAGTAAAGTAAAGACCAAAGTAAAGTAAAGACCGGCATCTCCCAAAGAACATCGTAATATGGCTGGTGGTGTCTGATGAACACCGCCACCATATAGACCCTTTTCTGCCCCGGCCACAAGGCGACAGGGTCGGAAAAGCGGCGAACAGTGTTTCCGTCCGCCGCGGTCCCCCCCGCCATAGTTATATGGCGGGGGAAATGGGTGGCGGGCGGGAAAGGATGTCGGGAGGATCGCCACTGCCCGCATGGCGGTGGCGATCCACCCGACATCCTAATGGGCCCCTGTCTTCTTTTTCTTAAACCACCACTCTTGAACTCTTCTAATTTTCATCCTCCACCCTCTTCCTAAATGTATGTTCCCATACGAGATGTTTAGTTTTTCACCTTCCATTCTCTCTCTACCATTCCCTTCTCTTTCACTCTACTATGTGGGACTTTTCATGGCCACATGGCCACATGTCATTTCTCTCCATTTTCTGGCATTGTAATCCTTCTCCCTCCCTCTAGCTCTCTGCACACACATGCACACATAATATTCTCTTCCTGTACCTTATTTCACTTTCGTCTCATGCCTACCTTTATCACACCTTTGTTTCATATATTGTATATTCTCACCTCCTTCCTCTTTCCTAAACTATGCTGTCTAAGATTAAGATTCTCATATCTGTCCCACTCACTAATCTTACTATCCTGCTCTCAAACACGCTCACAGTTTCCTGTCACTCAAAGGCTCCATTCACACACACATATTGCCTTACCATCAAATCCTCCTCTCCACCACAAATCCATCTCGTTTGCCTTTTTTACACACACTATCCTTTCCTACACGTCTCTCAAAAAGTCCAATCGTTCTCACCTTCTGTTTCTAACAGTCATCCTCACTTTAGCTTTTTCTCATATGGCCGAGATACCCGCCACCCCCTCTCAACACAATCCCCAAGGATGGGAAACCGGAAACAGTTCTGAACTTTTGGAAGACGGGAGGGAGTGACCCTCCCGGCCGTATTTATTAAAATATGAAACAAAATTAAAACATTAAAATAACAGTTTCATATTATGTACAATTTCATTACCACATTGCGATGTTTGGCTAACCTTAACATATTCTCTAATACAAAGGTTCTCCTAGCCGAACTAACATCCTACAAAACATCTAACTTGAACTTTTGAAATTGTACATCCTAACGTTTAAGGGCCAACGGCAAGGTCGTAACCGGTGTCAAGATCCCTAACCAGAAATATATCCCCCTCACTTGTGAGGGGCGACCGCACAGAGGTGTACCTCGAGTGCAACTACCAATTTCCCTTGACTTGACGGGGGCCCCAATAAACTCGACGCCACTTAGAGGTCGTCCGAGGACTCGTGTGAGGAATCTAGAAGGTAGCGTAGACCCCCCCCCAAACCCCACACAACTTACCACATCTGCCGTCGCAGATGTCCTGGCCCCGGGAAATTCTCCGGGAGGGGGCTGTAGCCCCCCCTACCCAGGAAGGGGCCTTGACCGCCTTTCCTTTCCTTTCGGCGTCCCATCCTTAGAAGGGACCGCCTTCCCCGTTGAGGGGCCAATGGCCACCTCCTTCGAGCGCTCCCATCCGTAATGGGTGACGCCCACTCATAGGGATCTACCAATTAGTGCTCACCGATCATGACCTTACCGCCCGACCAAAATAAATACGACAGTTCTAAACTAAATGAGTTCTAAAATAAATGACTAAATTATTTAAAGACAGTTAAAAGCAACAATTTTATTAAAACATGCTACTGATCAACACTAGAGCCAGCTTACTTTATTTGCAAAACAAACCACAAATTGACCATTTCTTTATTGCATATTCAAGGTTATCACGATAATAATCCGACCTGTAAATAAAAGAGTTACCACATCAAACTTTATTCAAAACTACTTGCTGTCTTCAGGGGCTGGTGGGTGGGTCAAAATTGGCTCTTCGTTCCGTCTCGAGCTCACGTGCAGCGAGGTGGTGCAGCTTCAGAGCACAGGAACAAGAGGATGCTTCCTTGGCTTGTTGCTCCTTTTATCCGTCTTCAGGGCGGGCGTAAACCCGCCCCGGCCTGCCCAGAGGGCGTGGCCTGGCCGCGTCAGTGTCTAGGCCAGCCCACTCTAGGGCAGGAAAAAGGCGCGCCCCGGCTACGCCGCTTCGGGCATACCAGCCGAGACTCGCCTCCCGCCCAAGATGGCTTCCCGGGGGGATCGTGGTACTCCGCCATACGTTCGGGGGGACCGAATGGTCGCCCCTTTCCATATGGCCGAGATACCCGCCACCCCCTCTCAACACAATCCCCAAGGATGGGAAACCGGAAACAGTTCTGAACTTTTGGAAGACGGGAGGGAGTGACCCTCCCGGCCGTATTTATTAAAATATGAAACAAAATTAAAACATTAAAATAACAGTTTCATATTATGTACAATTTCATTACCACATTGCGATGTTTGGCTAACCTTAACATATTCTCTAATACAAAGGTTCTCCTAGCCGAACTAACATCCTACAAAACATCTAACTTGAACTTTTGAAATTGTACATCCTAACGTTTAAGGGCCAACGGCAAGGTCGTAACCGGTGTCAAGATCCCTAACCAGAAATATATCCCCCTCACTTGTGAGGGGCGACCGCACAGAGGTGTACCTCGAGTGCAACTACCAATTTCCCTTGACTTGACGGGGGCCCCAATAAACTCGACGCCACTTAGAGGTCGTCCGAGGACTCGTGTGAGGAATCTAGAAGGTAGCGTAGACCCCCCCCCAAACCCCACACAACTTACCACATCTGCCGTCGCAGATGTCCTGGCCCCGGGAAATTCTCCGGGAGGGGGCTGTAGCCCCCCCTACCCAGGAAGGGGCCTTGACCGCCTTTCCTTTCCTTTCGGCGTCCCATCCTTAGAAGGGACCGCCTTCCCCGTTGAGGGGCCAATGGCCACCTCCTTCGAGCGCTCCCATCCGTAATGGGTGACGCCCACTCATAGGGATCTACCAATTAGTGCTCACCGATCATGACCTTACCGCCACAGGCCGGATAGTTGACCGGCTATCCGGACCCCCCACAACACTCCTACCTAAAGGTCATGTCTTAAAGTCTTTAGCCAAGCTATACAGTCTCCTATGAGTAACTCGTTCCCCACCCGGGACAAATGAACACCATCCCCCAAATACATACTGTCCCCAGTAATACAACCATGCGAAATAGAATGCAGTGTATTGGAACGGAATAATCTACCCACTTTGTTATTAATTTTCCTCACCGAATGGTTTAAAGCAGAAACAGAAACAGCCCCCCGCCATACTTTACGTGGGATCATCTGTGACCATGCAATCGTGCACCCTGGAACTCTCCTCGCCAACCAACTTACAGTGGACAGCATCGCCTCAAGAAGAAGTCGTCTACCAGTGGTGACCAAATCATTGCCCCCTAGATGTACTATGACTATAGACGGCGGTGACCTCGCCCGCCCTAGCAAACCCTCAAAAAATGATTGAAACTGGTCAATACAGAGTCCGCCCCTTCCGTAGAAGGACACACTGTACCCGTATTCCCCAGCCACGTGATTCATGTCACCTGCTTTGAATACGTCCGCGGCTCGCCTCACGTATGAGTGGCCCACGACCCACACCTCCTTTTTCACAGCCGGTGAAGTATGACCGCTGGCCCGGTGTTGGGTCGACTGCATAGTCCGCCCCGCCTCGTAGGCTTGCGCAACTGAAACCAAACAAAAACAAGAAGCGTGAGTACATCGTTACAGCTTCACAACATGTGCAACCGCACATACCTCTTATAACAATTAGAGGACCAACGCCCCACACGTTTAATTTGTTCAACATTCAGACCCCTGGCCGTAGCCTCTGTAGCAGCCCCTATCCGAAAGGAATGGGTCCCAAACTCGCTCGGGTTCAAGCCCGCAGCCGTGATCGACATCGCAAGCACCCGCTGAAACTGAAACCTCGTCAGTGTGGTGGCGTCAGCGTGTCTCAACAAGGTCCCCCCCCATGATGCCACCCTCTGTGCTAAATACTCCTCTACACAACTCACCGGGCACATGGAGGACCCGGGGATCCTTCGTATCATAATGCAGTCCCCCAATGAACCCTGATCGGTCTTGGACTTGACAAATGAGACAGTCATTGTCTCCCCCCTGACTTGGACATGCTCTCGGCACAGTCCCCCCCTGGTATCCTGCTTGTTCTTTGCCACTAATTCGCTTACCCGCATAGCCCCATGGAATGCTAGCACAAAAGCGGCTCGGAATAACACAGCTTCATACTGGGATGAACATGTTGCGGGAAGTACAGATAACAACAAAGCCAACCTATCCAGACCTATCGGGCGCCTATCATCTACTCTGCGACCCTCAAGGCGTTGCCACCCACGTAGCGCTTTCTGCACAACGAAAGACGCTGTTGGGTCCTGGATCCCATGAGCCCTAGCCACAAAGGAAATGGCGGCCCGATGCCTCTGGGCCGTAGCCACTGATTTGCCTGCATGACGTAAAGACAGCAGGAATTTCACTACTAACTCCTCCTGGCCCCAAAACTCCCCTCTAGCTGCCCCCAAAAAGGCCCAATAGGAACGGAACGCCCCTTCATATGCCTTCCTTGTCCTGGGTGCTAAACTCTCTCCCACGAGGTTCTGTAGTTCGGGGCACCGAGAGACCAGAGAGCTTCGGGAAAGGGTGCTGCCACCGGGTCCGCTGTGGGCAGAAAACCCCAGAAGGCCTGCATACGAAAACGAGAAAGCGCATCAGCCGCCTGGTTCATCACCCCCGGGACATGTCTTGCCTTAAATACTACATTCAATTGCATACATAATAACACAATTTCCTTGAGCAATCTCAGAATCCACTTGCAGCGTGCTGCCTGGCTATTGATACACTCAACCACGGTCATGTTATCAGACCAGAATACCACAGAGTGATCTCTGAAACCCTCGGGCCAAGTTCTCAGGGCCACCAGAATGGGAAAAAGTTCAAGGAAAGCAATGTTACTTGTCAGACCACTCTCATGCCACCATGACGGCCATTTTGGTGCCGACCACTGAGTGCCGAATATGGCGCCAAAACCAATGCTCCCTGCTGAATCCGTCCACAGCCCCAGCTCCTCGGAGGACACGGCTGGTTTGTTCCAGACAATTCGGCCATTGAAATCCGCCAGAAATGCCAACCAAATGCGCATGTCCTGGCGAACCTCTGCCGAGAGCCTTGTGCGATGATGACCCTCCTTCAGGCCGACCATGGCTTGAGCGATCGAGCGAGAAAAGGGGCGGGCCATCGGTATAACTCTTAGGGCAAAATTCAACTGTCCCACCAATTGCTGTAGTTGATGCAAACTAACCTTAGATTTACCGATACACATTTGCAGGGATGCCCTGAATCTTAACACTTTGTCCCCTGGTAGACGAAAACAACCATCTTCCGAGTCGAGCTCGATCCCCAAAAACTCGAGGCAAGTCGAGGGACCCACTGTCTTACCTGGTGCCAATGGCACACCAAACTGTTTCATCAAGACACAAAATTCGGTCAAAGCCTGTCCACATTCCGGATCCCCGGCTGCCCCCAGAAACAAAAAGTCATCGAGATAATGCATAACATGTTGAAACCCCGTCTTCTTCGAGAAGACCCACTGCAAGAAACAACTGAACATTTCAAAATAAGCACAAGATATAGAGCACCCCATTGGCATACACCTATCCATGTAATAGTGACCCTGGAACATGAAACCAAGAAGACGCTGGTCGTCTGGGTGTACCGGGAGCAACCGGAACGCTGACTCGATATCAGATTTAGCCATCAGCGCACCGGGCCCCAGGCGATTCAAAATGGCTACGGCCTCATCGAAGGATGCGTACCGCACCGAACACACTTCCGGGTCTATCGCATCGTTCACTGAAAGACCACGTGGGGCTGATAAGTTATGTATCAGCCGAAACTCCCCCGGGTCCTTCATGGGGACCACCCCTAACGGGGAACAAACAAAGTTAGCCACTGGTGGCACATTAAATGGACCGGCGACTCGACCGCGAGCCACCTCCTTCCCGATCTTTTCTTGTACCACGGTCGTATGCTGTAAGACCGATATCTGGTTTTTACAAAGTGGCCTACCCCGAAACTCTCCCACCGGGATGCGGAAACCATATGAAAATCCGTTACGCAACACCCCAGCGGAAGCGTGATCCGGGTATTCGCTGAGCCAGGGAATCATCGCCATGGTATCAATCGGGGTAGGTAAAGGCGCACCTCGGACTATGTCAGACCTGTTTGGCGCCTCCTCTACCCCCGTTATCACCCGTTTTGGCTCTGCACATGGACTCAGGATGGGATGATTGCCCACACCCCCCACATTCGTGCCTAAATTTGCATGACCCCTGGGGCCTAGTACATTTCCCTCTGTTAAAGTTCCAACAAACCCCCCTTTTGTTTGCGTTGCCGGCTGGCCTCGAGTGATTGTCGTTACTCGTAACTGATCGAAAGGGCGTCCCCGCATATTGGCGGGAAGATTCACCAACGTTACTTCCTATCAATGGCACCTTCAACATACCAGAATCCTCCATTTTGGACCAGGACACAGAATCATAACAATCCCAAGTTTTTATCATGTTCTTTCGCTTTTCTGAAAACATTGTCGTAACAAAACCAATGATTGCCCTCGTGAGATACAGAGTACCCCATGATCCGTGGCTGATAAATCGGCAATTCGTGTAGCAATTCGGGCCTACGTTCACCCAAGATGGATGTAAAAACCCCCCATGCCTTGCCCCAATTACCAATGTTTTCATTTACCTTAAAGGCGGCCATTTTTGCGCACCAAACACTTGGATGCATGAGCTCTTTCTGGCTCTT
Organism: Lissotriton vulgaris; assembly: GCF_964263255.1. NCBI lineage: Eukaryota > Metazoa > Chordata > Amphibia > Caudata > Salamandridae > Lissotriton > Lissotriton vulgaris. The sequence goes on along the minus strand of NC_141691.1, from coordinate 626,696,155 downwards.
AACATGTTCCATTTCATAATGGTCGGTAAGCAACGAGAAGATGTTTATATATTCCCCTGCCCATATTTTCTCTTTGATAGCCAGAGGGACATGTTGACCCAGTTTTTCCTGCCGAGAGGGTGCCGACTCATCCCTTGCAATCGGCAATGGCCGCTTACCTGAACCGGAAGCTGTCTCTGCGACTGAAACTGATGGCGATGGTGCCGTCGTCGCTTCCCTCGTTTCCCGCAGCTGCCTCATCAACACCTGCGCGTCGTCAGCCGTGGCGCCCTTGCTATCTTTACCCAACCAGGCTGCTAATTGAGCTGCCAGCTCGGGCGGCATATCTTCACCGGACACAGGAGTGACCACTACTGGAATCGGGTTCCCTTCCTCTGGCACAGGAGTGGGAGCTTCGAGCGGGGTACAGGGAACCGGGTTGCTTCCCCCAGGTACAGCCCTTCTAGGCCTCTTGCCTTTTCCTCCTGGAGCTGCTCCTGCCAGGGGACGTTTCGGCCCCCCTTCCTCGTCTTTCTCCGCCATTCGCTTCTTTAAGTCGGTCACCTCCTTCATGAGAACACGCAGCATCTGATCGGTAGTCATTCGCTTTCCCGCCTTCTTAGGCATTCTCACGACAGAGTATCTGAAAAACAAACGAGAAAATTACAACGCTCAAAATTGGCTCTTCGTTCCGTCTCGAGCTCACGTGCAGCGAGGTGGTGCAGCTTCAGAGCACAGGAACAAGAGGATGCTTCCTTGGCTTGTTGCTCCTTTTATCCGTCTTCAGGGCGGGCGTAAACCCGCCCCGGCCTGCCCAGAGGGCGTGGCCTGGCCGCGTCAGTGTCTAGGCCAGCCCACTCTAGGGCGGGAAAAAGGCGCGCCCCGGCTACGCCGCTTCGGGCATACCAGCCGAGACTCGCCTCCCGCCCAAGATGGCTTCCCGGGGGGATCGTGGTACTCCGCCATACGTTCGGGGGGACCGAATGGTCGCCCCTTTCCATTTACACGGACGCACACAATCCAAAATTGTTGTTTATTAAGCCCTATAATCAGTCCATGTGTTTTTAATTTAGGCTGGATACACAATTTATCAAGATCATCTTAGAAACTTTGCTGACTAGGGCTGAAGAGTAAATCTTATGTGGGATTGTCGAATTAAATCAAGATTATCTGAAGATGAAACTTGGACAATTATTTTTTAAGATGAAGCACAGTTAAGGCTTTCGGCAAAATAGAAACTACCGAACCTTTTGTTCATTCTTTGTTTTTTCACAATTGAGCGGCAGCTGTCAGTGATTAGTTGCAGCAAAGGAGACACCTTCTAATTAACTATGCTGAAGCCAGGCACACATCTTTCAAATTCTCTAAAAATGTTTTGAATGTGAATGCACTATGTGCTGTGTGATCTTAGCCTAGGTGGTCACCTGTTCAAAATGTTTAGGTCCACCACTACTAGTTCCTGAACATTGGCTTCTGAAGGAGTGGCACGTGCAGTTGCACCAAGCATAGCTTTTGCAGTAATAGTTTTTGGGGTTATTTGAAACGTCTTATTCTTGTACTTTAACTTATCATCACAGTGCAATTCAAATAAGATTTTGTAACAAATATCGGAGTTTTGTGGATTGCTTTTTTTATGTCTGGCCTAGAAACAGCTATAGTTGCCTTGCCAGCCTCATATAATCAAAACAATTTATAAATAAATACACATAAAGGGGTTTTAGGTCAGACCTCTGCATCTTTTGATCTGTTCAACATTCAGTCACATTTCAATTCCCCCTGCCATTGTATACAGCAAAGGGTCTGCCTACTTGACCAGGGACTTTCTGGCACTCTTAATGTAAGCATTTAATTTGATCACGCATATGCATCCACCTACAAAGAAGTGCACATCAGTGCCAGTGCTTGTGGGTCAATACTTTCCTTTGTCAATGTATTTTTCCTCCCATTCTTTCTTTTTTTAGTCATCCTTATTTGTTCACGGTATGGTTTCAGTTTACAGTATTTTAAAGTCAAAAGTACATGCTCTTGGTAGCAGTACTAATCATATTGTCCCGCGATGTACGGTAAACTGTAAAGAGTTTCAATACCTTTTCTAAACACTCCTGCCTTCTAGGGAGCCCAGGTTCTGCTCTGCTAAATTTATAAGTGATGGTTTATTTATTTGCATATTTAATAAACACACGGCTACTTGATTAGGTAGAAGGGTGTGTTTTTATGTTTCTTTTTGTGGCATAGGCTTGAAATATAAAGAAATATCCATATAACCAGCTTGCTAAACCAAGAGCTCTTGGCTTAACCAATTATTATTTAGCCTGAGTACCGGGCTGTCAACCGTTGCTCACAGTAGTTATTACAAATTAAGGATTTTCTTTTTCACTTTTTGAAACTTTCGTTTTTGGATCTTGTTTCTTGTGGGTGTCAGCCATTTATATTGTCAGAAAAAGCAGTGCAATGGAGTGAACACCCAGAATCATTTTGATATTTAAAAACATTTATATTAATGCCATGGCCAACAAAGTGTTACAATTTGTGTACTTTTGTGTGACCTTTCTACAAAGTAGTTATCCGTAGAGGCATCTAGGCTTCATCTGCACCCCTTTTACCTGTGCATTTTTTAAATATATCCTCATGTAATCTGGTACGTTAAATCATTTGTGATGTGGGGAAAACCACCCTCTTTATTAAGTGTTGTGCTAATGATTTGAATAGGAAATATCCTATTTGTGTTATTATCAATGATTGCACAGTGCCATTGCTCATGCAAGGGTAACCAAGCGCTGCATGATTAGAACCCTAAAGAGATGCTAAGACTTCCATTTTTTAGGTTTTTTCTAGAATGCTTTTGTAGGAAGGTGCACAATCTTTACAGTAAAAATAGGAAGATGTGTGGTTATGAATAGTAGGCCTAAGTTTTATGGTTTTACACAACTATATGTAGCATAGTAAAAAGTACAATCATGCATCCAGATGGCTATGTCCGCATTAGGTGTGGGTGATGAATTCCACTCTACCAAGAAAGTTGGCAGTTTTGGCCACTCCACTTTCCGCACATAACAAGGAGTTCTGGACAAATTCTTCCAACCGCCGCATGGAGTTTTTTCTCGCACATGGCTTGCCAAGAAGTGGCGAGTGGTATCCTCTAGCATGATTTTTGGTTGGTTTGCTAGGATTGCACCTGGCATGATTTTCCCAAAGTGGGTTGTTGCATGAGGGCACAACCATGCGCAGTCAGAAAGCTGCCACTTGAGCAAAAAATATACCCGAGGGGCAGCAAAATCAACTCGAGAGGCAACGTCCTCTGGCATGCCACGTGGTGGCATTTGTGCTGATTTTTCAGCACGGAACGAGCTCCTGGCACTAAAAATCAGTATGAGCAGCACAAAATGCCTAATTCCGCTCGATCGAGGAACTCGAACAGAATCTCGCAGAGTTTCATGTAACTCCATGGAATTCCACGGAGTGAAACTACGCAAGTTCCACCCATCCCTAGTATTGATCAAGCAGCTCTTTAGGTGGAACATCCTGGGGTAGGAAATGATAGATTATATAACTGCACCCTCCCACTGTCATCACTGAGTTCTGGCAAGGGTCGCAGCTGGGGGCAGTGTAGGGTGGGGTCATGAAGGTTGTAGGTGGGGGAGGGTGATTCGTCCTTACAGCTTGTGAGAGGAAAGGTGAGGCACAGATGACCGGGCCAACAGGGGATCTTTGTGTTTAGGGAGCATGGGATCAAACAGGGAAAGGAAGAGAGCTGCTGAGCAAGGCAGAACCACCTGCTGCTTTGAGTAGCATCTAGCGCATGCTGATGACACGGTCTCTCATTGGACAGTTTACGTTAGTTTAAAATATGCAGACTTCTAACCACACAAAACCTAATATTAACATACAACAGTGGTAATACTCTGGGCCAATGACAGATTCCCCTGAGGCCAGCCACACTATTCCCCAAAAAGAAGCTTTGTCACAGGGATCAATAGTTTACACTCGTAATTGCAGTCACAAACCATTGATAGATTCCTATTTCGAAACGCAACCAGGAGATGGATACCATTTTCACTCTCCCTCTTATTTGCAGTTCGGAAAGGGTCAAAAAAGATGCTTTCCCACTTTTCCAACTCATAAAAGAGATTTTAGAATTAGTCAGAAATATATTTTTAATTCTCTAACGAATTACCTGGCTATGCCACCACAAATTGTCTTTGTACATCACGCCCACAGTTCCTACATGAAACTGTCCACCCAGGTCCTCATCTGTGTACTGTGTTTTAAATGTAACTAACATGGAAAAGGGACATCTTAAAAACCCTCCATGTGGCATTCTGGGGATCTGGTATGGAAACCTACTTTGTTACATTTTTTGCATCAGCATAACTGTTTAATAGCTGTTTGTGAGCGGCACATTCCTCTTTCGATTCCCGTGACGCGTTCAATGCCAATTGTGTTTCTTCACACAGTGCAAGTCCTTAACCATACACTGTCATTGTGTCATTGTTCTGTGCCCACACGTACGCTGTGCCCTCCTTACTGGTTCCATGGGCTGCCTGCGTATTTCATGCTACCACACCACATTACCACCTACATCTACTATGAAATGTGGGGATGGAGATGGCTTTAATCGATTAGCACGTATCAAACAGAATGCATTCTTTGTCTACACAATTACATACACTGGGTGAAACTAAAAGAGAATAATGAAGAAAGAATGTTGTTGTTTGTCACTCTTAATATTCATTACTGATAAATAGAGGAAATATGAGCAGCACATTCGGCACAAAGGACTTCTGTGTAAGCATTTTGGTATCCACCTTCAGGCACATGCCACAGTAATGCAATACGATAGTGAACCAAACGTTTGGCCATAATTCTCATTGCAAACCTGCATTTCGGAAACATTATCTTACCATTGCAGTGAAACAATACATAGTGGGAGAAAAATCCTAAAAGTAAAACAGAAACGCATTTGAATGAAATTCCTATAGCTGTTTGCACGGAATAAAAAAAAAGGTACATATGAAGTAGCAGCTTAATTCTTCCCTGCTTGTGCATTAATTTGAACAAACAGTTGATGCAAATGGACTAATAGGGAAAGATATGTTCACCGTGACCTCGTTCAGTTATCAAAGAAGGCTGAACAACTGTTGGGGAGTCGCACAATGTTAAATCTGCACTTCGACCCCTATTAATTTGTTGTCCATTGGTTCATTTTCAAGCCTACATAGTGCCTATGTAGTGCACACTTGGATACAAATCTTGTTATCCAGTGCTGTGACGTCACAACACTGGTTAAACTCAGTGGTTAACCACTGCTGTGATGTCACTTGGGGAAGCACTCCCTACCCCTTCGTCCTTCCACCTCACCAGGGGGCATATTTACAAGGGCATGGCACATCGTCACTGTTTCTGATGTTCTGGTGGCACAATGACCTGTTCCGTATTTACAAAGCACCATTAAGCTACTTTGCCTGGCTTAACCCATTGCGTGCTTCTGTCGGCCAACGGCCGTCGCGCACAATACCTCAGTTGGCCGACATGGCCCGCCAACTCATCAAAGCCGCCCCACTGTGGCGGAAGTACAGCCGCGGTAAAAGGGTTAACGCCGCTTTGTAAATATTGTCCCCTTTCAAGCAGGTATATGCATGAAAGGTGCTTGCAATGGGTGCTGCTGTGGGCGTTCCACCACAACCCTTTTTGACAATGCCCCAGATTTAATAGGAGCTGAAAATATGAGGCAGCGCCAAAAACTAACACCACTGAATAGCAGGCATTAGATTAATGCAACGAGGAAAAATATTATTATTACTCATTGTATTTTCTCTTTCTATATGAGCTGTAATCTGCAGCACATATAGAAAGAGGAAATCACCTTTAAAGATTGTTTATCAGCAGCAGCTCCTCTGCTAAGGTGGAGGAGAATTGCCCCATTCTTTTCAGCAGTACAAAAAAGGAAAAAGAAAATGATAATAACGCAATTTTATTATAAAAAAAAATCCATAGTGGCTCAGTTCTAAGTGCACGGTGTGGCAGGGCTGGGCAGTCAAGATCAGAGAGAGGAGTGCTGGGCACTCTCTAAGTGCACATGATGGTTTGACCGGCCGGCGTGGGCCGGCCAAACAGCCATGCACACTTAGCATGTACTACACAGCAAGGGTGAAGAACATGCACAGGTTCCCACTCCCTGCCTGAGCACTGAACTATGGGTCTCAGACCAATCATGACGCTGCTTCATGCTGATGAAAGCAGCATTGTGATAGGCTTAGGGGAGCCTGCATGATTCCTGCTTCTGGGATTGCCAGGAAGAGAAGCAGAGGGGAGACGATAGAGTAGTAATGGTGGTTATGAAGAGGTAAGTGTAATATTTCTTTTTATCCCTCACCTCACCACAACCGATCTGTGCCAGCCGCCACTGCTGTGTATGTGCAGGAAGGTGTCCCTTCTGCACATAATCAATCATCCCTGCAACACAGACACCCTTGCACCATGCAGAATAATTCTCTACAACATATGCATCCTTGCACCTTGGTGCAAGGGTGTCTGTGTTGGCCTTAGGCAGCTTTTTAGCAGTGCAATGGAAAACACAGGGGTGCGCCGTATTCTTGTAAACAGGGCGCATCTCTGATTTTTCTTTTTTTAAGTTTAAAAATCTTTATTTGAAAATTAACAAGATATACAAAACACCTGCAATACAGAATTAATATAAGAAATAGAAATATAAAGAAAAACATGGCTAGTACGATTTAAGAACAATGAAAGCTATTTTAAATTGTATAGGGAGTAAGGAAGGAAAGTAGGGGGAGGGAGAAGAAGGGAGAGATGAAAGGGAAAAATTCTTACACATTGGTATAATAGAATAATGCATATTAAAGGAATGTGAGTAAATTTCGTAACTAATTAATTACGTACAATAAGCCAACAAGGGTAAAAAAAGAAGAGAACAGCAAGTATTCAAGGAGGTTTACCATTTTCAGCACTTAAACGAGATTTATTTGTTGAGATGAGCTGGTTTAAATAGTTAGTAAGGGGTAACCAAAAAAGATCTCTATTAACGATTGGCTTACAGGAGGAGACAAAAGCAATGTCAAGTCGATGAAAGTGGCAACGACTATTCCACCACTGTTGTATAGAACGTTTTTAAGGGTTTTTCAGTTAAGAGAGATGTGCTGGAAATCTAAAGCAAGCATAAGGTCAAAGATACCATGGCTATGGGTGGGTAGAAGGAATCAGAAAGACTACCAGAGAAAAGAAGTGGGATAGAATAAGAAATGGAAATATTGAATATGCGAGAGATATAGGACCAGACTTTCCCCCAGAAATTAGAAACCAAAGGGCAGAGGAAGAGAAGATGCATAAGGTTAGCATTAGAAGAACCACAAGTCCAACAATTGAAGTCAGTAGAATGGGAAAAGCGAGCTATAGAAGCAGGAGTAAGATAAAGTTTATGGTAAAGAAAAAACATAGATTGGGTTAGAGAAGCAGAGTAAGACATTTTTAAAGATTGGGACCAGAGTTTATCCTAGAAAATGATAGTCCATTCACATCCCGGGTCAGATTCTCACAAGAGTTCCAATTTGGATTTTGCATGCTCTGGAGTGGGGTATTTGTAAATGGGGGAAGCTTTGGGCAAAGAGAGAAGTATCATAAGAAGGGAGTTTTGGACAACTGAGAGAGGTGAAGGGAGAAGAGAGTAGTAAGTATCAAGAATAACTGATATGAGAGTAGTGAATTTCTGGAAAAAGGATCGGGGGCAGTGGAATAGGGCTAGAAATTGGGGAAATGAACATGGAGATAAGCCATCAAAAAGATTTTTGACCAAAATTATGCCCTTCAACCTCCAAGATTTCCAATAGATGGGTCTATTGTTGAGGAGAATAAGGGAATTATGCCAGATAGGAGACTCTGAGAAGGATTCTCTAGAAATGGGATGAGATTGCACCAAAGGCTTCAAAAGTGAACAGGTGTGTTTAAATAGGGGAAACGAGATTCACGGAGTGTTGGCAGAGAAAGCCACAACTTACTTTAGAGAAATGGGTAATAATAACGTGTGTTCAATGGATAGCCAAAGTGAAGTGAAGGGGGGAGAATCAGAAAAGAGCCATTTCGTGACCTGTTGAAGGGAAAAAGATTTATGATAGAGATGAAAGTCAGGGAATTTCACAACTTTATTAGACTTCGGTTTGCAAAGTGAAGCTAGGGAGATCCTAGCTTTCTTATTTGTCCAAAGGAATTTAGAAAGGCAAGAGTCAATACGCTTAAAGATAATAGGCAGGAATATGGATAGGGAGCATGGAGAATGTTATAAATCAAAATAGGGCCAATCATCATTTTGATTGAGTCTAAATAGCCGAACCAAGAAAGGAAGAGTGGGTTCCTAGGGGAAAACAGTTTATTAGCAGCCCTGTCTCCCTGTTCTGAACTTACAAGCGGAGTGAAGCAGCTGGCAGCAGCACCATCCTCGGCAGCCCACAACGTTCTCTGGACAATGGCGAAGAGGGGTGGCTAACAGCAAGGCAGAGGCAGTGCTTAATTTGTGATAGTGGTTTCCTGTGCTTAGTACCGGCACTTAATTGTCAACACCAGCACTTATGGCTTTCTGCCACGTGGTGGTGCTGTGTGCCCCATTTAGAGATGAGAACAACAACAGTTGTTTATGAATTAAAAATATATTACAAGAGACTAATACCTGCCCTCCAAGCTTTTCCTATGGCTTTGGGGCCTGGAAGAGTCTCAATTGTCACACTTGTAGGAGTGTGATTGTTAGAAGTTGTGTTTGTACTGTCATTGGCAGCACTGACAGGGGCAACAGGTAGTGTGATCTGTGGTAACCTTCTGATGAGGGTCCTGGCACTTATTATTTTACAAATTAAGCACCCGGCAGAGGTACATACAATCCCCACTCTGTCCTTGGGCGAAAAGGTGGTTTAGTAAATTCTCTCTCCCCATACTTGAGTGGGCATGGAGGAAGAGACAACTGCACATGCTTCCCCAGCACTTAGCAAAGCAGATGATAAAAATACCCTTCCATAGGCAAGGTGAGGATATAAGAAATACCTCCTGCGCGTGCATTGTGCAACATGCGAAATTTTGCTGAACCAGAGAAGCTGGCATCTGCGCCAGTGCAGCTATAATCTTGGCCTTGCACAGTTGGACAAAAGGTGAAGGCACAAGACCACCCTGGCCACTCGCATATGCTGCAAAGTGCTATTCCTCCAGACTTTTATGGCATGGGGTATTTGTACCCCTGGACAATGAGCCTGTCCTGATTTGCATCGTATATAGTCTAGGGAGAGATCTGTATGTGAATGGTGGCCAACACCCTACGTCTTATGTATACTGCGCATCGGCTTCGGATTTGTGCTGCTTTCATTTTTCTCTTTTTTCCTTTTTCCCCACTCTGTCCCTATGTCCATAGAGAGAGACGGGAGTGGTGAATGACTAGCTCCTGTGACTATTTTTTTTTGTTTTGTTTAAGAATTATTTTCTGTTTTTTATCTGGAAACTACAAACAAAATGAAACATGCAACACTGCGACATGAACAATAGACACATTTTTCTTTGTATCTTAGGAATGCAGTATGACAATTCACAAAAACAAAATGGAACCGGAGGACAGAAAGGCTATGGTTCCAATACAATCTGGCAAACTTTTGCAAAGCGGTTTCCGAGTTTGTTATGGACTTCTGCTTTGGTGAAATCCATGTAAAATTGCAAAGTGGTGAGCTTAGGCTATCTTTCGTAGACCTTTCAAATGATTTAATCAATCAGCTCTAAATTCGACATGCTGTCAGCTTCCATCATGAACTCAATTACCTCCAATTTGGTGCAAATTGGTCAAGGAGCATTTACATCTGCTATTAAGTATATGGTGTGCGTGCTTAGACCCCAAGGGACGTCATATTGTTTATATAGGATGAATAAAGGTAAGTGAATGTGAGCGCCTGGGGATACATTATCACTGATTTTTATATTTTTTGACCAAAATGTGACCTGAGTTTACATTTAGATACTGTTCATAGTCTTTAAGTATCCTAAGGTTACAAAGTGTTACATCAGGTTTCTGAAGTTGATAGAAGTGGTGAGGGGGCCTGTTGGAGTTCCAGGCACTAAAACCAAGCCTTTAATTAAGTTGGAAATGTGGAAACATGAAAGTTTATATCTTTCAGCTATGCGTTTAGGGCAGGCATGAAGTTTAGGTAGTTGCATAGTTTGTTAAGAGGTATTTGTGTGATGTGATTTTCCAAGGTGTTAGAGAGGTTGCATTTAATGGATTTGCTAATGTGAAGGATGCCTTTGTTAAAGAATTATGCCAGTAGTCTACTTTCTTAAAAAAATGGTGATCGATAGGTTAATCCATGAACCAGAAAAGAAGCCTTTGCAAAGAGATAAACCTGCAAATTGTCCTTTATATTCACGTTGACGTCCATGACATCACACCAGGTTCATCTCCACTGTGTGCTTTTTCATTTGTGCATCTTCTGACATATTATTGTGAGGGTACACCATGCTTAAGAATGCATTCAGAATTTGGCACTTCATTTCCTGTGCTTCTGGTGCAAAACAATTCCCTAGTTGTGAAGAAAGTTCACAAGTTTAACATACTAAACATAACATATTAGGACAGAGAGAACAATTAGACAAATGCTTCTGGTCACCTTAGTTGAACCTTCCTGTGCCTATGGCCTGTGTAACGTGTAGGAACACATTTTATAAGAATTTCTTCTTGTAGCGCAGTCAATTTTCATATACTTTGCATGAGCAAATCTGGTAACAAGGACATAATTTTTGTTTTTCGGAGAGTAATTATTTAGAAAGTTGGTGAATAAAGGCTTAGCTTTAGGTTTCCGGGTATTTAGAACCTTTTGCAAGCCACATGCCACCCTGGATAGGGGCCGATATTTACATATGTCAAGAGTACATTGCTAAATCCATATCAATTAATCCATATCCAAGAAGAGAAAGCAAAGGAGACACCTCCATGTAGGTATTGGGTGAAGGGGCTTCTACGTGGGCAGAGATTAAGCTCCCTATTTTCATGTGTAACATGACTTGTGCATTACACATACACAAGCGTAAATGTACAGCATACACATTTGCACATTCTCAAATTATTACGTATATAAGTAATATGGACATGCCAAAAGAATTCCCTAGCTTCTCATGTGAATTCGTGACTGAGATACAGTGAAATGCTGTGCATAGCTTTGTGAATTGAATAGTAAGTTCAATTTTACTTCAAATGTAGGAGAAACTGACAGATGTTCAGACAGAGGTCAGTTTGAAGGTCAATAAACGCATCATCATCAAACAAGCTCTATTCGACTTTGCTAGTCATAAAAGCATTACCGATAAAAAAAGGATAAAAAGTTAAAGCCAGGTTACCACATTTCGGTTAAGATGTTTGTGCGAAAAGGATGTCAGAGTTATCATTGTATCAAACACAACATGCCATTGCTAGGTTAAAATCATCACATACAAGGAATCTCTAAAATCCAAAGGGACGTAATGAGCCTCACATGTCTTGATGTGCCCACAACGCCTACAGAGTTTAAAACATTTCATCATGCTCAATTGCTCGCCATAATTTGGTTGCAACGTATGTGGCACATCAACCTCAAAAATTTAGCCACCAGGATTGCGTACCTAGGTGATGGGTCAGAGGTGGTAGGGTGGGCCACAGGTGTGATAAGCCCATTTTATTAATCAAACTTCTCAGATCCCGCAACCACTTGATTTTATGAAAACAATCAGAGTTATTATTATGCCTTAGGCCCTCTGTGTATGCTGCCAACTCCTGCATGCACCATAATCTGCACCAGAATAGAATTGGGCATAGTCTGGCTCGATCCAACAGAGCTTTCCTAAGGGGAAGAGTAGGTGTACCCTGTGGCAAACTAGTGATCGTGCGTACAAACACATTCTAGGCTATCGGTAGCTGGGTCACATTCACTAGGCCCCACAGCTCTGCCCCATGAGGACAGACCTCACACTTTACTGTTGTAGATTTGGAGTACCAGGCTAAGGGGCTTTGTCATAGATGCATTACATTCCTTTCTAAGGGTACCAGCAGTCCTTTAGCATCATAACTTCAATGTGAGGGTTTCACTTCATGTCCTTTTGCACTTTAATGCCCAGATAAACAAAGGCATTAGCCTGCTCCAGGGGAAGCCCATCCATCATCATTTTCCTTCTGAACGATGTATGTTGGTTGAATGCTATAAATGTTGTCTTAGAGGCATTATTTTAAGACCCTTCAGTAGGCGAAACTCTTCAAAGTGGTAGAGGGCACGCTACAATCCACTTGGTGTTTTAGAGATTATCAGCATGTCATTCACAAACATTAGGATGGAAATTTTCCTTCCAGCTACGGTAGGAGCATCGGTGTGGATAGCATCAAGGAAGTTTGCGACTCTAATTATAAAAAGAGAAAACAGTGTGGGAGCCAAAACGCAACCTTGTCGAACACCCTTGCTCACAGGGAAGGGATCTGTCTTATTTCATGCCACACCCCAGCGTATTTGTGCGTAATTATCCTCATGGAGGCGGACGATCAGGGAGAGTAAGTCGAGTGGCATCCCCATCTCCTTCAGGACCTCCCACAGTTTATTCCATGAAACCAGGTCAAAGGCAGATTTAAGATCGACAAAGGCAGCATACATGCTACAGTTGCCCGAGGGTGACTGCCTGCCAATAAATATGAACAAATCGAAAGACCTGGTCAGTGGTACCAATGCGAGCCCTAAAGCCAGCCTGGAGGGGGGTGAGGATAGTATTTGCCTCAATCCATGTATGGACCTTGGCCAGAACAAGCCTGGCCACCACTTTCTGTATGGAACCGATGAGGCTTAGATGTATCTCCTTTTTGTATATGGGAATTATATCCGCCCCCGCCAGGTAGCTGGGATGGGTGCTCCTTGCGCTATGGCATTAGCAAGTAAGAGTATATACTTAGACCATTTTGGTCTAGCAAACATGAAAATGTCCACTGGGATACAATCTAATCCTGGGGCTCTACCGCTTATTCGAACACTTAGGACGCCTTTAACTTTTACCTCATCAAATACCCTATCAGTAGAAAAAGGGTGAATCAGAAACAATGAATTATCGTCTGTTTCATCTTCAGCATATTGAGTAGAAAAGTGGCTACCCCACGTGTCAGGGTTAACATGATTTTCAATTGGTTGGGCTACTCCTCCCCTACCCAATTTGACCACGTTCCAGAACCATTTAGAGTTGTTTCTGTCATATGCAGATTTTAATTTCTGCCATCTATCCTCATCCCAAGTTTTTTTGGCATGATAACATTCTTGTAGGTGGTCCTAGCAGTACGCACTCTGGCCACATCACCTGATTTGATTGCTTCGCCAGGGATTTTATGTGCACCTCGACAGGTCTGATAATATTAATAGGTTTTGGGGATGATGACTTTTGCGCTAGTTTTACCCTTTTTTTGAAAATGTCCACAGATTTTCAAAAACAGTAGATTGTGCAGCTGCGTGAGTTTATTTTCTGATTCATGGGAGAAGTAGCAGGTCTCCATCAATCTGAGTGTACTCTCAAGGTCACTACTTACGATAGATAGTGTTTCCGGACATGCTAAGATCCTATGCCACTTAATTCTGCGTATGTTGTTTGAGACTACGAGATCGCTAGTAATAGGTAAAATGATCAGTTGGACTGGTGCACTAAATTCCTAAAATGTGAACCCTGAACAGAGTGGATCATGGTCACTCTCCATACGAGCCTGAACAGCCATGTCATCAAAAGTATGCCATAAATTCAGACTGATTAAGAGGTAGTCAATACGACTGGAATGATAACCATTGTTAAAAGTGTTTGACCCTAGTCTATTGGATGGGGATTGACCATTGGCTGCCCTTAAACCATGCTCCAGACAGAGAGGTTCTATTTGAATTGCTGTCTCTGTCCAGTATTTGATCGGATGTAATTCCAAGAGTGAAACACCCAAGTGTTCATACTCCTCCCTTGCTAGGTCATTGTCCTCACTGTCAAGCGGTTCGAATGTTGTATTGAAATCCCCAACAACTACAACTCAGGCTTCCCCTGGGAGAGTGTCTAAAAGCCCACTCAGGTCTCTAGCATCTACATTGATCATGGCACAGGTTCCATATGGACCGAGCCCCACTGTAATCACAAAATCCTGAGGGTATAGCCCAGATTTTAAGACCTATATCTTGTTTAACCCAGATTGTGAGGCGCTCCAACAGGCGGGCTCTAACATCCTGAGGGGCAGGAATATGGTAGTTTAGGTAGCCGGGATGATGGAACAGCTCTGTGGACCAGGTTTCCTGGAAAGCACATATGTCAAATTTTCCTATAACATAATTCCAATCAGGAACTGCACCCCTATTCCTCAACCCAACTATGTAATTGAAATCATGCACAATGTTTGACTTATATTAGGGTTCCTCAGCAAGCTGGGGGTTGTAAGACCTTGTTAAGCTGAGTCCAGGCACCATTTGGAGATCCTGTGTCTTTTGGGGAAATATCTGCTAGATGTTTAGTCCGATGTGTGTTAACTCCTTCGACGCTCATGATGAGCTGAGCTCGTCATGAGCCACGGCGCTCCGGTGCTCATGACGAGCTCAGCTCATCATGACCCGTGGAACGCTCAGGTGCGGGGAGAATTCCCCTGCTGTGCTGAGCGTTCCATGGGAGTCAATATACCTGTGACGAGCTATGCTCGTCATGAGCACAGGAGCACTGTAGCTCATGACGAGCTCAGCTCCCCTCCCCCCAGCACAGTGGGGGAATAACCCCTGCAGCGAAGGGGTTAATACAATCTGGTGATACAGCTATATTGCTATGGGGAGGGGGTGGAGGAAGCCATCAATTAATCTTGCTAAGCGTGGATACAGTCTGATGGGGAGCGACATGACAGATGAGAGTGGGTTCACTAGATTCACCAGGGAGGCTATATTTAAGTCGAATGGCCACTTGTGGAGAAGTGTGGCTCACTGGTTAGAGCAGGCAGACCCTGAAGCAGAGGTCAGACCCGGGACCAGGGTTCAATTCCCGACGAGGCAGGGTCTTGAGCTCAAATGTCCACGGACTCGATAATTCTCGCTTTGGTGCCTGACCTAATCATGGGTTCACACTCTGCAACTCTGGGCATTAAGCTTGCTTAATCTCCACAACGGCCCCCTGCGGCGGGATGCCTGGCTTTCACCTTGGGATGCCCTGTAGGGGCTATCTCACAGGGAAAAGCCAGGACTGGTTCCCAAGGCAAACGCTTAGAGACCCCTGGGTTATAAGCGCTATATAAATCCAACATACAATACAATACAATACAATACTTCATAGAGATGTTGTGTTCGTAAATCATAGGCTATCAAATTCTCAGCCAAGTTGTGATGTATCAAAGTAAGAACAATAGTATCCGTGTCCACCCCGTATAGAGTGTCTTCTAGCCTCAACAAGATCGCCCCTTATTATAGATCGGCATCCCTGCACTCACCTGATCCAATGAATGGATGCATTGATCAGGGGTGCCTCATCCTCCAAGAATGGTCTGGTTGTCGATTTAGGTACATTAATCAGGTATTTCGTCCCCTTTTGTGTTGGCATGGTGTCACTGTTATGCGAGGAGAAGTACCTGTAGGCTAAAATAATATTTGGTTAAAGTAGAAGCCTTGAGTACTCTGTCATGGTGGGCAACCTTTTTATTGTATGTATTTATTTCTACCAGAAAAGCAACATGCATTTAATCTGCCATTGGGAGCAGACCGGGGCACATAACTCTTTGCATTTTCCAATACTGCATTATAGACACTAAAGTAAGTTTGCACATATTGATGTGTGCAATTCTGCACATGGCCTTTTTCCCTCTATCTTTAAATGTGCACGTTTCCTAATTGAGGCAGTTAGTTTGCCTATGGAATAGCACATTCACTTAATAAATATAACTTGTGGACTCTGATTACATGTCAGACATAGTAGTATCTCCAGTGGCGTAGCCAAAAATGAGGGTGCCCTCCTGTAAAATGTGATGCAGGCCCTGGAGTCTTCCATACCCTAAAGATATTAATTGGCTTTGGGCTGATTGTGGGACCTCTGAAGAATTACCACCCCCCCTTAAAGGGTTGGAGGCCCTTCTGTGTCACAGGGGCTGCAGGGCCTACATTACGCCCCTGAGGATTTCCAGATTGGATATTGTTTCATTTGATCGGCACTCACCCAATGTTTCTGTTCCCTGATTTCCCTTATACTAGAACACCAGTAACAATTTGACCAACTAGAAAATACAGACAGTAACATTGCTGCAAGATCAGGCAGACCCTGGCCTCCAGAACGCACTAGCTTACTGCTACCACATGGGGGAATGCTCCCCAATGTCAGCTCATAGCCTACCCTTCTCTTAACATCATCCAAATCTGCCTTACCACCAGCAGGTCCTTCATAATTGGGGTCTTGTAGGCTGATCTGCCTTTGTCTATGTGCGCAAAGATTCTACAATGGACACCTCCCTGTTTCACAAAAGGAATCTGAGTGAGTAGACAGAGGCCAGGGCATTGTCTGAGCCGCTGACAATGTAATGAAACTAGAGCAGTATTAGACCTGGCATTCTTTGGTGTGGTTTCCCCCAACTTTTTTGGTTTCTGACCACCATCTTTTGCTGACTTTATTTTAGCTGGATTTAGGAGTCTGGGCACCTTACCACTGCTAACCAGTGCCAAAATGCACATCTTCTTTACTCTAAAAATTGTAACATTGCCTTATCCACAATTAGCATAGTTAATTTATTTATAAGTCCTTAGTGAAGTGCACTACAGTTGCCCAGGGTCTGTAAATGAAATGCTACTTTGGGCCTGCAGCACTGATTGTGCTGCAACAGCAGCCCTTTAAACATGGCTCAGACCTGCACCTGCAGAGCCTGTGTATGCAGTTTGACCTGCCACTTTGACTCGGCAAGTTAACCCTATTGCAAGGCCCAAACCTCACTTTTCAATACATAGAAGTCATCCTGGAGGAGGGCCCCATGCAGCCCAAAGTGCAGGGTGCAGTGTATTTAAAAAGTTGGAAATGTACTTTTAAGGTATACATGTCCTAGTAGTGTAACATTTCTAAATCTTTTTTTCACTACCGGAAGGCCTATCTCTCCCATCGGTTAAAATGGGGTCGGCCTTATAATATTTTTATAAATCTAGTTTCCCATTGGGACGAGATAGGAATATCAACATTTGTGTCTCTGATACTGAAGTTGGTTTTTAAATTGGAGTTTTGAAAATGCCACTTTTAGAAAGTTGGCATTTTCTTACGGAAACCATTTGGTGCTTTATGCCTGTCCCTGGAACGCACGCCTGGGGTGGGTGACAGCTGGGTTACTGTATTCCCTCTGGACAGCCACACAGAAAGGCAGAGTATTTGTTACTGAATAGCCATCCGCATGTTAATGAGTCATCCTGGGTCAGGATGAGATGGAGGAGCTGACACTTGCACCTGAATAGTGCTATGCATGTCCCCAGACAAAGGGTGACATACCTCCATAGTGAGTCTGTGGCCAGGGCAGGAAAGTCAAGGCCTTGTGCTCATCGGAGCATCTCTTTGAAGACTCCCTACTTTAAAGGCCAAATTGGATTATTTACTGGACCTGTGACACCCTGATTTCAGAACTTTGCTAGAATAAGAACATTCTGTGAGGATGAAGAACTGCTACGCTATAGGAGGGATTACCACTTTGTTCCCTGCTTTGCTGTGTTGGCCTGCTGCCTCTTGCCTGGGATTGAGAATGACTGGAGCTGTTATCAACCTCCTTGAACTCAAGTTTCTCCAAGGGGTTGCTGGCAACTTTCCTCCTGTTTTGAAATCTCAGGGCCCTCAAAGCCTTCCTTCAACTCTGCTTCATCTGTTGGACTATGCCACCTGTGAGTACTGCCTTACCATGAGGTGCCAATCCAGCCCTAGGCCTTGAAAAGTGGGTTCTGCAACAGTTTTTCTGCAAATATTATGAAGTGATTACTGTGTGGTGATCAGAATCGACGCTGTGCACTTCAACGCAATTGCAGCTCTGATTCGAGAAATGCAGTGTGCAGCTCCACAACTACATGAGACTCGACTATGAGGCTTGACGATGATGCAGCTCCCGCATTGTAAGGGATTCCCCAACGATGGCGGACCCGACTGCGAGGTTCGACAACAATGCATCTACCTGACAGCATGGATCGGATCCAGAGAACCAAGTCTTCAATGGTGCCACTTGCTCCATCCAAAGTATTTTATCAGTGTGCCCTGCGTGGGTGCTGTAGCCAGCATACCCTCCATCTCGTTCAACCAGGACTTTGGATTTACCCCTGTGCCGTGTGACCTCAAATATCCCATAGGTTCTATTTGCTTTTAAACACTATATTGCAGTTTAGTTTTTGAAAATTCATATCTCAAGTACTACTTATTGGGTTTTAGTTTTTTGGTCTTGTTTTACTTAGATAAATATTCTCTATTTACTTAAACTGGTGTGGAGTCTTTTGTGGGATTTTCATGGTGTTACTGTAATTGTTGCACAAACACTTTACACATTGAGTTAAGCCAGACTGTGCTGTGCCAAGCTACCAGAGGGTGAGAACAGTTTAATTTAGGTTGTGTATATGACTTACCCTGAACTAGGATTGTGTTCCCTACTTGGACAAGGTGTGTACCTCTGTCAACTAGAGACTCAAATTCCAACAAGCAGCATGTCATGTAGCAAGAAGCTCAATGGCCATTTTGCAAAATCTAGCAGTGCATGCAAAGATGGAAGTTTTAACTGCACACTAGCATACAAATAACAAAAATATTATGGCCTAAATATTGTTTACAAACATAAGGCTCAATTGCATGTAGATTTTCCATTATTAACTCCAACAGGGTGGTATTATTGTTGGACAATACTTAGGTCACAATATTCTCGTGCCATTCCTGGGCAGAAAACATCTGCTCTTCTTCCTGTTTGACTCATTTTCTAAGGATGGGTCTAAAATACTGGTCCTTTTTTTCACCACTGCACATACAAGTAGAAATTAGCAACAAGCAGACCACGTGTGTTATGACTGATTCATACTCAATTTCATTAGCTTCGGTACATGTTAGCTCAGTGTGTGCAATGGCAGGTACGCATTTTATTAAGTGTGCACTTATTTTTAAACCCTTGGCTAATTAAGATCACATTTGTAATTGTAGTCAGGTGCTTTCCAACAGAGTCTCTTAAAATAGACTGCACAAATAATAACAAATTGCATCCTATAAAAGTACAATAGGAATAGTTGACAAACTGGCAGTTCTTTCTTTTTAAGTGTTCTGGGATGGATCTGAAATTCTGCAGTGGTCCATATAGTCTGTACTGTTGTTAGATAGTTTTGCAATACCCTGATAACGTCTGCAAACATTCAGTCCTAATTTAAGGAAAAGGGCAATGCAATCCCCTAAAATGTGGCAGATTCTTTCTCAGCAGAGTTAGTAATATCATTGTACAACATAGCAGACCTGCCACCCTTCTCTAAATCATACCACAAATGTTTTGGGGTACACCGTCATCTCCTGAAATTACCATACACTGCAGCAAGGTGTAGAACCAAGTCACTCTATACTGGCACTCTACATTTACCTAACTAGGTGCTGGGTGGAGATTGGTTTGCACGTGTATAGCTTACTGTGTCAGTTTTAAAGATTTATAGTGACTGGAATGTCATCTAAACTGACATTTCACAAGTGTATCCCAAATTCAATACCAGGCTCAGAGCAGTAAGTTATATGTGAATTGCAGATGTAGTATACAAATGGTGAGGTGTCTACAACGTGCACAAAATGTATAGATGCATTCTGCATTTAATTTTAAAATTTAGATGAGAATAGATCACGTTCTCAGTAGAGTGTCAGAGAAGTGGACACGAATAACGTGCAAATGAGGCGACAACCCAGACTTTTAACTCTAGGTAGCCGCTATTATATCCCATGCATTTGCTACATTTAGCTGTACGTAAACTGTGTGCCAGAATGCACTTGGGTGAGAGAGGCACAACACAGACCTTGACAACAACTTTTGTGTGAAAAAGGCTGTTTTTATTGAAACAGGAGCGCATCACACATTTTCCTAAGCATGCTCCCTTACCAAACTACTGCCTCGCTATACAAAAAACTTCACCTATATGTTTTCTCATCACAACCTCTAAATGTCCCCCACATAACATAACCCTGTACCTATCTACATCCTACCGTACTGAAATTCTACAATTCTGACCTTGAACTTCTTCAACAGCTTATTTCTGCATCTATTAACATCTAACTAAAAAAAACTTCCTGTAGTGTAATCTTGAACTTCCTGCCTCATCTAGGTGTGAGCTGGTTCACACGCTCCCTATCAGCCTGGTTCGCCGATGTCAACATCAATAGAATTAGCTAAACCCATGCAAACTTTCCCGACCAACCACCAGCTGCACCTTCCTTAAAGTGACAATGACACAACATATTGTCCTCTGCACACCTTTCCGATATAAAGCACCTACAGGAGGACATGTATTCACATCACAATGGATTGCCCACCAACTGTTGGAGAAAATTGGAGAGGGTGGGAGTGCCAACTTTTTTCTCTACCCCAGTAACTTTACTAGCCACCAGGTCACCCACCAACAGAATGGTGTCAAGTAATCCTACCTATTGGACAGTCGTCCAGACTGTACCACCTCCCCCTCTGGTCAGCTGACGCCTAAATCCCTAGTGGCATAAGTGGTGCAGAATATTTCGAAAAGTGGGCAAAATGTGGATTTTCACATGGTGTGTGTAGGAAGGAGAAACATTCAAAATGGAAGCAATTGTCATTTTAGGAAAAGGTTAAAGAAATCCAAGAGGAACTTTAATGTTCAATAACGTTACAAAAAGAAACGTCAGGTTATGATAACGGTCAAGTCAGGAGGTCTGTCATACCATGAACCCCCAGAGCCAGCATTAGCAATGGTGGCGGCCATTGTGATAATCTTTTTTGGTGTTCCACTCTTGACCTCCTTCTTCACGGATTCCCTCACTACTCCCTCCAACAATGCCCTGCATCTCTCTATAACCCCTCTCTCATACCGATGTATGGTATCACAGCAGTTTACATCAGACATACATTATACAGAAACAATCATACATGTGAAAATCAGTCTATAGGAAATGTTACATAAATATAACATAAATCAATGACTACAAGGTGCAGGAATAACATATCATCCGTACTAGTAGGAAATATATTTTAAGAATGTTTGGTCTGGAGAAGCACAACCTCAGAATTTAAAACCTACCACAATGGTTGGGGGTTGTCATTACTAATAAGAATCTATTTCTACCAAAACAAATTCTTTTTTAGTAACATTAGAATAATGAAAGACTAGGGAAAACATAATGTTCTGACCTATGCTATGCAGTTTGATGTAATTCTTTGATGACAGTTCATTGGTCACTGTGCTATGTTAGGATTGTAACTTATGAACTTCTACTACTAAAAGGATTACTGTGACAAAAGCAGTACACACTGAGCTATCCACATAAAATACAGTTGTGTTAAAGGCATGGAACATATTCTTTGCGGCAGGTATAATAACTATAATAACCCTTTGCCCTACTTTATGGTGAGTCAAAACTGCCACTAGTCAAAACTCAGATCTCACTCCAGCAGGAACATTATTCACCAGAGTTATTTTGACACTTTTATTGTTGTCTGAAACCTACTGGACACAAAAGGAACTAAGCAGCAGGTGCTTTTAAACCCATGTTATTTCTAAACACAGCGCCCCCTGAGCTCAGCACCAGGTGCACCGCCCTAAAGCCGAGCCTGCCTACACTTATATATTATATAGTCGACCATTTATATTTTGAAAATGTTTCCGAATAGATTAATCACAATCTATATCGTAATTTGTACGTACCTTTGCGAATTGCCCTAAAGACTGTGAGACTTCAGAACTACCTTTGCTTTTGTGGAAGGCAAGAACGGCGCGTAAACATTTTAATTTATTTGCAGGTTGTCACCTAACTACTTGATAATACTGGTTAATTGAGCACCCTTTTTATTTGACTTCTTATATTCTTTACATGAACCATGAAATGAATAATGAGAAACAACACAGAAATATCAGATTAGTTTACAAAGAAAAAATTGAAAGTTTCACTTTGCAAGGACACCTACCAGCTAGAATATAAGGCATATAAACTGTAACAAGTGAAATCTACTTTGTTCCTACTACCTTGTGGCTATTTTCCAGTTACCTTCCCACTCGAGCTGAGAGGATTTATGTTAGTGTCTACCCACAGATCCTCCAAAATACCCATGTGTAGGTGGCTAAAATAACCTGCCAAAAATAGTACAGTGTATCAGTTGTTTATTATCTACCATAATTAAATAAGAGACGAGCGTGGAAAGGGACCACATTTTAATGCACCGGTATTTCACACAAATATTCACGCCATGTAGTCTTTGAGGGAGGATTGCTTAAAAATACTGAGATCATTCAAAAAATGTATTGTACAGCAGAGTGCATCCCTCATCTCTCAAAAAGATGAGTAAATGTTGTAAAAGTTGCATTTGCATAACCACTTTTTTGTCTCTCAATATTAACCTCTTCCGTACACCTAGTTAACTTTTTCAGCTTCATTAACAAATCATATGTGCTTCTTCATTAGACTATTATTTGTATCACTTTAGCATTACTAGGTGATGGAGATTTTAGATTGGACTATGAGAGATGGGTATACTGTTTTACCTTAATCTCGTCACCAAAACATAAAGTATGAAAAAAATCGAACAGTAACTGCATATAGAAACTATAGATGTACTATCTTTAACTCCACATCTACATAAGGTGTATATTATCAAGGTATATATATATATATATATATATATATATATATATATATATATATATATATATATATATATATATATATATATATATATATATATATATATATATATATATATATATATATATATATATATATACAAGTGAAGTTAGGCATAGTAAGACATACTTATCCTCTCAATAGTTTTGTCCTCAATATTTTGGCTATAAAATTCGGGTATAAAAAAATGCCCTACTTGATATTCAAGACCTATACTGGCAATGGAGTTGTTTACACATTGTCCTGAGTCAAAGATTTAAAAAATGTTAATCGAATAAATGTAAAATAGGGCAGATTCAGCATTTGTTACCATCTAGTTCAGTTAAACATTTTAGCTCTCTCATCAATAATAAATAGGTCACACTCTAAAATCTATAAATAAATGTTGGACCATAAGTGTGAGACCTCCAAGAATGAAGCAAGAATCCGACTGCCCTTTCCCACTCTTCTCTGATGGGCCTGGACAAAGAAAGCCATTGTGCCCATTTTGCCACTGCCTTTATTTGCATTGGCAGCATTCCCACGTGGCCTTATCAAAATACTACTACAAATAATTAAACGTTCAAACTGTCTTGTCAATTCCAAGCACTAGTGGGGCATGCTGGTGCAAGACACAAATGGCTGTGCCACAAATTCCAGATTTCCATACCATTGGCTAATTTTCCAGGTGCCTTAGTGTCGCCATGAAAATAACAACGCTGGTGGTTCCAGTAGTTTCTTTGTCCAAGCCTTGGTTCAGGTCTTCAATCTTCAGAAAACATATGGTGCAGAGGGTGACCTCATGTACATTTTTCATGAATTCCTTCCTTGGCGCACCCTCTAAACTAGCTTCATGCAACCACCCAACCACGCTTTCTGGGGTTGAGATGATTTGATCCAAATTCTCTCCTTCCTCCAATTGATGCTGTATTCCCAGGGTTTGAGAAGGGATCTAAGGATATCACAAAGATGATGGATGGAATGGTTGCAAAAATCTCAGCCAATGGAAAACATAGGGCCGCATTCCAGTCTATCGTTTCTCACTAACTGCTCCTACAGAAACACTAACTGCTCCTACAGAAACAGTCCAGTCAAAACTGCCAGGGATCACAAACAACATCCAACTGGATTTGGCCTACATAGGCGTTTTCTGTGAGGTTAGCTGAGACCATGCTGCACAGTGAGCATGGGACCCAAATTTGGGTTTACTCCTCTACAAAGTTATTGGGTGGAAAACTTGTAAAAGTTTCAGCCATTAGTATTACTTGGGCCATATTCCACTCCATTGTTTTCCAGCCACTAGCCACTTAGGACAAAGACTAGCCATTGCAATGTAGCTATCATCCGGCTCTAACATGAAATGTTTAGATCAGACTGCCAGGCCAAGGGAAGAGGAGTGGCGCCGCAGCCAGGGCGACTGATGCTGGAATATGGGGATCACGGTTCGATCCCCAGCACTGGCGGCAGATTAACCCAGCACCATGTGACTCTGGGCAATAGCTTGCTTAATCTTCCCAACGGACCCTAGCGCCTAGCGACCCTTACGGTGATTGTTCATGCTTTACAAATGTGTATTTTTATTATTATTCACACTGAGTGGGAACACAAGCAATCTCATATTGGCTTCTCAGGGAGGTATAGTGAGATTCCCATGGCTATACCTCATTGACAAGGCATCTTGGAGTCCAGATGGCTTTCTTTTCAGTGGAGATAAAATACTGAGCCAATCATTCGTTGCCCACGCATAAGAAGTATAATGATTGCTGATTTATGAGGACATCGAAAACGAGTAGCTAGACAAGTACACTACATACCAATGTTTACACTTAAAGTTTGATATAACATAATGATGTACATAAAATTTCTGCCAAACACAACAATCACTGAAAGAAAGAACGACGCACCTACTCCTTCAGGATCCAAGATGCTAGATTACATCCCTGACATTCCTCCAGCCCACTGATTCTGATTTAAGTGGCAATTAAATTCATCAAATGAGGAAAAGATGAATTAGGACTGCACACACTATACTTAATTAACTCTGTCAGAGTCCACCTCCCAACACACATAATACAAATATACAGACAACACACACTACATTTTCACTCGCAAGGCTAAGTTTGCACTACAGAACTTCCACATTCATACATGCATACATACACAGTCTTCAATCAGACATTAGGCCATCACAGACAATTCACCTAATCAGCAGACAAGTGCTGTTCTCTTCATCTCGATTACAGTTCTTTGTCACAGCCATTTAGCTCAGTAACAACACTGCTCAGGCTTCCTGGGGAGGGGAATATTTTTCCCACAGGTTTTTTTTAACATAAATTAACACCTATAGGAGTCTCACTCAACTTCTCTACAAATGCCGATTCTGCTCAGAAAAGGCACCTAAGTGCCCCTTACACAAAAAACTGTTGGTTCCCATATAGAAAACTGTCACTTTCCCAAGACATTTTCATGCAGACAGCTTCTTTTTAAGTTTAGAAGCTTTATTAAAGATTATTAAACATAGTAAAACATAATTACAAGAGCAATTGAGCTACAATAAAATATTAAATGATTTTGAAACATAACATTTGTAAAGTCAATCCCAAAAAAAGGGATACAAAACGATACATAGGAAAAAAAAGCTTTAAAGATTTTTTGAAAAGGGAGGGGAGCAGAGAAAAAGAAAAAGAAAGATAGAGGGGAAAAGGGAGGGGAAGTAGAAAAGAGAGAAAATGCAGTTCAATAACAAGAACGTCTATGAAATAAGTTATAAGAAGATAAGTAATAAAGGACAAAAAGAGTACTGTAAATGAGGGTAGGTAATGGCCTTAAGGAGCATGAATGGGGAGATATGCTGTGAAAGGTGACCATAATAAGTCTTTTTTAAATAATAAAGGTATTGAAGTAGCAAATGAGTGGTCAAGTCTGTGATGATTGCATAACAAATTCCAGCAGGCTAGATATGAGATTTCGGAGGTGTCTTTCCAATTGGTTGTAATAATTTGGAGAGAAATGGCTATGAATAAGTCTAAACATTTTCGGACATTGCATTGAACATTCTATATTGGTGAGGAGCCCCCTAAAAATATATGTATAATCTCAAAAGGGAAATTGGTGGATAGGATAACATTTAATGTGGACAAAATCTGAGACCATAGAGACTTAACTAATGGACAATAAAATAACATATGGAGAAAATCACTGTTCTCATTTGGACATGACCAACATTTTTTGGACTCTAATAATTTAAATTTGTGCAAGTCAGGGGGGGTGAAAAACTAGTCTGTTATAAAAGAAAAATAAAGTCTGGGTAGTGGTTGCAGAACAGGATGAGGTATGTGTTTTGGACCAAACAGAGTCCCAACAGAGTCCCAAAGCTGAGTTGGGATTTCCTGGGCTAAGTCATTCTCCCAAAGTAGTTCTATTGGTGACTTAGATCTGTCTGCTAAAGGACGGGAGAGAAGTTTTCAAAAAGCAGAGTCTTTAAATTGGACAGAGAAATCAAATGTAAAGGAGGGGACTTGAGCAGAAGTGGCTAAAATGCAATCCTGAGAAAAGATTTGAGAGAGAGAGGTTTTCAAGAAGGGATACAGAAGAGAATGAGTGTTAGAGATATTGAACGACTCGCGGAGATCTAAAAACTCCCTTGGTAAATTATCTTTCATTAACTGTATCAAAAGAGTGCTCTGTTATTAATCTTTAAGAATGTATTGTACCATATTGGGGTTTGGAGAGAAATTCTTCAGGAGAAAGATGAGAACAAAACAGAGAAAAAGAAAGAGCTTTAGAGTGATTTAAAATGGGAGTAGAAAGACGTTTCGGAGGTTGAGATATTCGGGTGGCCATAAGAAATAAAAAGTGTAAGAGTTGAGCAAGTTCAAGTGAACTCTAAGCTGTTAAGGTTAAGGGAGGGGCAAGGGAATCAGCTAAAAAGGGCCAAATTTGTTTTAGTGTGAAGGCAGAGTGATACTGACTAATGTTAGGAAAAATGACTTTGCCTAAATCTTTGGACTGCTGGAGACGGTAGAGAGAAATCCTAGCTTTGCGATTGTTCCATAAAAATTTGTTAAGGAGCGATTTATGGTACTAAAGAAATAAAGCAGAGAAGAGACCGGGACATAGAAGGTAGAAGTTAACAATGGGGAGGAGCATCATTTTGATAGTGGAGAGTCTGTCCCACCAGGATAGGAAAAGCGGGGACCAACTGTCTATAAGAGCAGAGAGTTTTATAAGTATTTCTGTGTGATTCATTTTAATCGTTTCCCTAATAGTATTTGCAGAAATGATACCTAAACACGTAATGCTCTTGGGATTCCATTCAAAGCCGGAGCCATGAAACATGTGGGAAAGACAATATTTGTTTAAAGGTAAAACTTCGGACTTATCAATATTCAATTTTTATACTGAGACTGAGGAATATTCTTGCAGTAAAGAAAAAAGTGCCGGGGAAGAACTGGAAGGGTTAGAGAGGTAGAGCAGAATATCATCTGCATAAGCAGTGAACTTAATGTCAATACCCTTAAATTGGAAACTAGTGTATAAAGGTGTACATTACATTTTTGCGATAAAAGGCTCTAAAGCAAGAATAAAAAGAAGTGGGGAGAGGGGGCATCCTTGCCTGGTTCGCCTATAAAGAGAGACATATTTAGATTGACAGCCATTGCCCCATATGGAAGTAGAGAGGTTAGAATAAAGCAGTTGCACATATCTAATAAAAGGGGGACTAAAGCTGTGCCATCTTAACGCTCCAAACATAAAATCCCAGCTCACCCTATCAAAATCTTTTTCAGCATGCAACATGATGGCAGCGACAGGTGAATCCAATTTAGAGGCAAGATGGACGATATTAAGGAGAGTTCTTAAATTGTCAGTTATAGATCTCCCTTTAACGAAACTAGATTGGTAGATGTTAATAAGATCAGGAATTACATTATTAATACGAATGGCTAGAATATTAGCAAAAATTTTACAATCAGTGTGAATCAAAGAGATAGGTCTGGTATTTTTACAAAAGGAAGGATCTTTGTCATTTTTAGGAATTAGACATAACATTGCTTGGGTAAAGGTTCCCTTTGACTCTCATTCATGAAGAAAATTATTTATCAATGAAAATAGATGTGGTATTAAGGATTTTTTTAAATGGAGATAAAACCGAACCTTGAAGCCGTCCGGATCAGGTGTTTTGTCTTTGGGTAGAAGATTTGTAGCGTTAATAATTTCTATTTCTGTAATAGGAATGTCTGATAAAGTAAGATCTGTCAAAGCAGCAGAGGAATTTGGGATGGATTGGAAGAAGGAATCAATTTAAGCGGAGGAAGGAGTAGACTCTGGAGTGTAAAGAGAAGTATACTGGACAAAACAATCAAGTATTTTTTCATCAACAGTATATGAAAGGGTAGTTTACCTCAAAGCAATAAGATTTTCACAAAATTCCAATTTGTATGAGAATGTTTTATTTAATTATTTCCCCAGATGGTTTACAGTGCTTCTGTATGTCCTCCTGCAGCCTCTTTGCAGGACAGTTACTGACGAAGTATTTTAAATGGAGGTGCAAGTATCAGGAAGTAACTTATCACCCATGTCTCCTGAATGTTATGAGTCTTCCAAGATGTAGGTTGGCATCAACAACTCTTGTGAGGCATGTACAACCACTTTTCAGGCTCATGCAGAACTCTCCTCAGAAAGGAAGGCTTGATTCCTCGAATGGGGACGGGATGGTTAAAACAAAATGCTTTTCCATAGAACTGTGTATTATGTTCTGATGGTTACTCCTTGCTTATTCCTTGGAAAGTCATAGAGCATGTTTAGCTGGAACTAACTGATGCTTTGTTTACGTCAGAGTTATTGGTTACTGTGTGTTCACATCTTCATTAGTATTCAGTGGTTATGCTTTAGAGATATGAAGTAAAGTAGAGAGAGACTTACATGTTGATGCCTGGAGCACTGATTCATTATCTACTTGAAATTTTTGATTATTATGTTATGAAAATGTGATGCAAAATAAACTGCAGCAATCTACCAGGATAAAACTAGTGCCATGGTGCTTTCCAGTTTAATTTTATTGACAGCTGCAGCATGACGCTCCTGAGCAGTGTGAGTTAAAGTGTTTCTTTGTGCTGTTGCTAAGATATACTAAGAGAAGGGCAGGTCGCCATGAAACTACACGCCTAAGCTTTTTATGTGTTTCAATGGGTATTTGAGCCACCTCTAGTTTTTGGTGCCTAAATGGAAAGAGGGCTGTCATGGAAAACTTTCATGTCACCGCGATCTCTGTATTAAACCAGTTTAAAATATAGGTTGCTCTCCCTCATTGATTTGACTGATACATTTTGAGTTTTTCTTCTCATGTTTGAAGTCCAGGGCTGTACTGTGGATTGGTGCCTATATTTGTGTTATATTCATCTATTTGGATCTGGAACCTATGCTGAACAATGACCTGTGCCCTTGATCTGACATATATGATGATGACACAGTATAACGTTCAACTCGAGGCAGTATTCCCAAATTCTATATTTTGGCTTCCGTCTGTAAAGATAGATCAGATCCAATGGATCTCTGTTTCCATTTTTCCTGTCCATTTCTCGTGTCTCATGTCAAGGATAGATCAGATCCAATGGATATCTGTTCCCATTATTTCTGTCGATTTCTCATGTCAATCTTTGAGCATGTTATGATCAATTGCAGCACATATTATAAACAAATCAAACAGAATGAGTTGGGACCTGTGCAATATCCAAGGATCTGAGACAACCTTACCAGATGGCTGCTGTTAGACCTGGCCTCCTTGGTGTGGTTCTCCCTAAAGTTTTGCCTTCAGACCTCCTGTTTTGCTGACTTCGTTTTTCCAAACTCTGGGCACTTTAACACTGCTAACCAGTGCTAAAGTGCATGTGCTCTCTGCTTAAAACATGGTAACGTCGGCTAATACTCAATTAGCATATTTCATGTACTTATGCACTACATGTGCCCAGGGCCTGTAAATTAAATAATAATAGTGGGCTTGCAGCCACTGATTGTGCCATCCACTTAAGTAGCCCTTTAAACATGTTTCAGGCCTGCCATTGCAGAGCCTGAATGTGCAGTTTAAACAGCTATTTCATGCAGGCAAAATAAACCTGTAGCCAGGCCCAAAATGTATCTTTTATATATATATAGATATAGGTCACGTCTGGGGCAGGCCTTGGACAGCCAGGAGGGTAGGGTGCAGTGCAATTAAAAGGTTGGACATGTTCTCTTACGTTTTACATGTCCGGATAGTGAACAAACTCTTTAATTTGTTTTTCAATGCTGCAAAGCCTATCTCCCTAACAGGGTAACATTGAAGTTGCCTTATTATATTTCTAAGTGTAATTTCCAAATGGGAAGCGGTGCCTGGTTCATGTTTGGACTCTTATTGGAGTGTTCGTAACAGAAACAACAGCAGATTTAAACTCAGGCCCAGAAATTATTGCGGCTACACCCCCAGGATACGCTGTCTATCAGCTTGCCAGCCAAGCAAAAAAGGGAGGTGGGCTTGCTGTTTTTTATGGTAATCATCTTAAACCTACTTTTGAGCCTTCAACATCTCCTGATTTGAGGCCTTAGCATTCTTAGTGCAACTGTCTAACTTGCAGCCCTTTAAGAGCATTTTAATTTACCGCCCACCAGGACCTAGATGCGGTTTTGTGGATAAGCTTAGTATGATCCATGAATCATCCATCCTCAATTCCAACTTCTCAGTGCTGGTTGATTAAAATTTCCTTTGGAAAATGAAACTGATTCAGACTCCACAAAGCTGATCAACACTATGAATGGGATTGGACTAAACTTAATATCTAGAGGTCCGACGCACAGGGCTGTACATATGCTAGATGGGGTTTTCCCAATTACCCATCTATTAATATACTACCATCTCTTCCTCTTACCACTGGGCAGTTAATTGGCAGCTAAAAATTCAGAAGACTCCTTTGCACAGACATGTAGTTCAACAAACCCCATCTAAAATAAGTATCACCCTATCTCTAGACTACCCTATGCTGCCAAGTTGGTAGAGAAAGTAATGAATGACCAGCTATTGGAGTAGATTGAAGAAAACTGTCTGTTGAATGACACCCAATATGGGTTCAGGAAAAACCATATCACAGAATCTGCCTTGGTGGTAGCCACTGAGGAAATCCATGAAAAGCTTGATAGGGGAGGGACTGTGGCTCTGATTCTGTTGGACCCCTCCGCTGCATTGGATATGGTTAACGACAACATTCTGGTTGATCGTATGCGGGGTTTGGGGATAGATAAATCCTCCTATCCTTTCTAGCTAACAGGCAACAAAGAGTGGCGTTGGCCAAATAGTTATCAGGCCCTGCTCTCTCCCCTGTAAAGTCCCTGTAAAGTCCCACAGGGCTCCGCACTGAGCCCGACATTGTTCAATTTTTGTATCACGCCGTAGGCTACTCTTATTAAAAACTCTGGGTTTTCTTTAGCCCCATACGCAGATGACACTCAAATTGTGGTGTCACTGGCGAAACATGAGAGCTACTCAGGCCTTATATTTAGAACCTGACTGAGCGATGTAAGTAACTGGATGGACAACAATTGTCTTAAGCTGAACACTGTGAAATCTGAGTTTATCATTTTTGGCAATAATCCATCATTCTGGACCCCAGAATGGTGGCCTCCTGAGATAGGCCTTCTCCCAGAACCTGTAAATAAAGTAAAAAACCTAGGTTTTTTGCTGGATAAAGAACTGAAGCTTAAAGATCAAGTAAATAGAGTTACATCTGCCTCATTCTGCTCTCTAAGGCTAGTAAAATAAAATTGAAAATCTTATGCCATCAGAGCTTTTGAAGACAGTAATCATCACACTGGTACTTTCAAGGCATGATTATTGCAATAGCCGATTTCTGAATCTTGCATTAGGATCTCTGAATAAGATTCAGACTTTGCAAAACGCGACTGCTCAATTTCTTTTTAAAATTCCTAAATTTGAATCAGTGAGAGGAGCCATCAGAAAAATTCATTGGCTCCCAGTCAAACAACGTGTTAGGGTCAAGGCACTTTGCCTGGCCTACAAGTCATTGCAGGGACCAGGGCCAGCCCAGTTCAAGGAAATGCTTAGATGTATAACCCAGGGAGGACCCTAGGTTCAGGCTCAGCTATGAACCTTGTAGTCCCCCATTTAGGAGGACATCCTGCAGTGAGAAGAGCTTTTTCAGGACCATAGCTCTGACCTGGAATAGTCTACCTTTGGAACTCAAAGCAGCTCCTTTGCTATTTACCTTTAGAAAGGCCTTGAAAACTTGGCACTTCTCTCAGGATTAGGAGATATGGGAGTATCTGCAAGGATTATCCCTCTTTGTCGCTGTACCCATCTTTAGTGCCAAGACGCCCCTGGGCAGGAGTTGAGCTTTATAAATACTCTCATTCATTCATTCTGAAATTCTAATTTAAAATCCTAACCTATGGTGAAGTCAGATTTTAAATTATATTTCTGCAAATGCCACTTTTAGGAAATTGTTGTCCTGCTAAAAGGACAGACATTTTGCTGGCTATTGGTCTGATGGAGATGCTACCTTGCTCTGCTGACCTACTTCCTGCTGCCCTTTTGCCTGGGGAAGAAGTTCTGGACCTGCAACTCCATCTTGAACCCAAAACCACAGAGTGACTCTAAGGCCTAGTCTGCTGGCCTCCTGATCTGAGCCCCAGGAGCATAACAGGCTTCGCAACAGCTCCTGGACCCATTTTCACTATGTCCCTGACCCCCAAGAGGTGTCCCTCAGGTCCTGGACCCTTTGTGTGATTCTGGAGCTCTTCAATTAAAATTTCTGGGCTCTTCACAACTGTTCCATTCATGCTGGAATCGCACCACGTGCAACAAAAAAATCAGTGCAAGCGGCCGCACGTTTATCTCTTCACACAGCAAGCATTGTTGGCCCACATGAATTGACAAAATGAAGCTCAAACCCTCCCCTCCATGACACTCAGCCTGCTCTTCATGAGCTGCTGGTCATCGCCAGCTAAGTTCTCATTGCTTCCGGCAACTTTCTTCCACGTGAACGGGACTCTTGACTCAAACATTGAGACAGTAAAATTTCAGCTGGACTAAGTAGGGACTATATCTGCCCAATGCTCCATCGCCTCGGTCTGAACTTTTGAGTCTGACCGGGTCCAACATGACCAGATAGCTAAGTTCACTTTATGCTTTCAGGCGTTATTTGAAATTTTATACTTCAAAACGTTATATCTCCAGATCTACTGATTGGATTTTTGTCATTTTGATCTTGGTTTATTTTTTTAATTAAGCTCTATTTTTCTAACCTGTTGTTGGATCTTTTTGTGTGGTCTTTTCACAGTTTTATTGTGTTGCACAAATATTTCACACATGGCTTCTAAATTAAGCCTGACTTCTCTATGCCAATCTTCCAGGGGGTTGAGCACAGGTTAATTTGGGGTATGTGTTTACCTTATGCTGACTAGGATTGCTGCTTGACCAGGGTTCACACCCCAGTTAACAATTAACCCAATTTCTAACATCTGTCAGTTAGTTATTGGTTCCTCTAGAAGGAATGAGGTGATTGGGGATGAATAAGTGAGCTTCCATGATTCAAAGAAGTTGATTTGTGACAACTCCTTTCATGCTATTGCTTGAGAGATGATGTTTCGCTAAGAGGCGGTAACAAGTTATCTCGTAGGGATCTGATAAAAGGGTCCATAGTCAGTGTGCCATGTTTTAATGCCCTAAGGACCTAGGTTTCTGTGAGGTACACAGTTAATATTCACAGGATTTCTGTTGGAAGGGTCTCCATGTTTGTCTTGCAAAATTACAATAAATGTTGATACACATGCAATTTGTGTATCTTCGTTTTCCTTTTGTTAGGAGGGGTTACCTGAATTTTATTAGTTCAAAGGCAGGGAAGGAGGAATATTTCATGGGTGGGGAGTATGGCTGCATGGGTACCACTTGATAATCTACCACATTTTCTAGATCCTAGACTTTGGGAACACTTGCAGGTCTCCATGAAAGTGGAAATGTCAGCCAAAGGTCAGTTTTTGAGTACTTCTGCTCTGTTTTTTCAGTAAACGTATTCCATAAAGTGACTTTACTAAGCCTGGGCAGAGTTTGCAGAGTACGTGGAACTCCACAAAGTGCAAAAAAAACTCCACTGCGCTACGCCGAGCTCCGCAAGCGGCAGAGTGCGTTCGAAAACGCAGCTCGCTGTAATTATCAGCACCTGGTGTTGTAAAATTATTGTGAACTGCACTGTGCACAGCGCAAGCAGGCGCTGCTTACTTTGGGCTGCTTGAGTAGATTTTCTACTCGAGCAGCAGCTTTCTCAACACGAACGGACAGTCCCTGGTCACTCCCTATGTTCCACCCCGCGCCCTCCGATCCGGGACCCTCCAATTGGCTACCTTGACCAGAATCAAGAAAGCCCGCTGGGGAGGCCGCTCTTTTTCACACACTGCGGCCCAGCTTTGGAACACTCTTCCTTTACCCCTGCGAGAAACCACTAATCATCTCGCCTTCAGGAAAGCCCTGAAAACCCACTTGTATGCTAAACTCTGCTGATCTGCCCGAGCCTGCGTTAAGTAAGCTTTCAGTCATAAGCGCTACGAGGCCTCCGGGTAGATAGCGCTATATAAGTGCAATTTTCATTTCATTCATTTCATTTCATTCTCAACACGAGCATTGAGAAATACGACTGCCCGCATTGAGAAATATCGCTGGGAGGTTGTTTTCACTTGTTCAAGGCTCGCCAACTTGAAGTTGACGAGCATGAATGAGGAAAAATCTCACTGGGAGGTGGATTTTTGCATGCTTGCGCTCGCCAACTTGATGTTGACGAGTGCGAGCGCGGAAAGAAACTCCGCTCTGCAGAGCGGACTTTTTCAGAATTCCGCAAGCTCTGCATAATGCAGATTACAGAATAGTTCACAAACTACGCTAGCGGTGCAGAGTTCACTGCCCAGGTTTAGATGTTACTACACAATGTAACTGGAGAGTTAGCTCTTTTTGACCCAGTATCACCATATGTTAGCCCTTTACATAGATTTGTTTCATTGGAGGTCTATAATCTGCCCTAATCCTCCTCATGGTTGCCCACTTCAGACTGAGTTACTTAGTCATCATCTTGGCTGGTGGTTTAGGCTTCACTGGCTGAATAGGCACTGTGGTTTCTATGGGTCTAGTGAGGTTGCCATATTTACTCTCCGGCAACAGCTTCAGAAATCACTTTTGGAGTGAAGTAAATGTGTACTGTGGAAACATTTCTTAGAAAATATGTCCCAATCTCAAAGGGTCTTTGAACTAATTATACAGATTTGCTTTGAGGACCAGAGTGTCCACCAAAGAGTCAACAGAGTCCAGATAGAATGAGATTCAAGTGTCAAGTGTGTGGCCCACTTTAGGAATCAGACCTTCAACTGATTAAGTGCAATTGCATTCTGGTTCTTATTCGCCTTGTGGTTCATTTACTGTCTGGTGACTCTACAGATATGTTGTAGTCACTCAACAAGAGCATATTTTGGTAAATATGGCCAGGCTTGTGATCTATTTCAAAAAGGCTGTGTTGTTTCATAGTTTACTTTATTAAATGGCAATCCTGCCTTCTTGTAACACTGACATCTGGAGTTCATCTACCATAGCATTGTTAAGTATCTTTACTTTATCATCGGTAGGGGCTGTCATTGCATTATTTTCTGTACAGCACTTTGCATTTATTGATGCTGATCCATACTTTTAATGAAATAAACACATAATCCATATTTGACAATAGCTTCCAAGCACTGCAGGCTGTAATGTGTTTAATGCAGAGTTCTGCACTGTTGAGGGCTGATACAAAGAAATATTTTGGTAATAAATCACCAGAGCTAATCAATTTGTTTGTCTTATCTTTGATAGACCCCTGAGTAATGTTGACACGATACCTGCGGTTATCAGGATGATATTCGGAAGATTCCCTTGTACGTAGGCTACTCACGATATTACAATGAATCATTAAAATCAAGAAATGGTTTTTTTCTTTTTTGATTTTGCAGTGACTTGCCATTTTTACAACATTTCCGATCCTGTTCAAAGTGTGAGAACCCTTGTGGGACATAGACATTATTGATTTTTAGTCTAAATGACCTACCATCTAAATCTCAACCATTGGATTGTAAAGCTACAGGCAGTTATACATTGAGAGATCGTGTATTGACCATTGACTCAATTTTACTTTAACTACATTTTGTGAGCCAGGTTTCATCTTGTGTCTATCTGACCTTGCCTTTCAGCTGTGAATGCAGGCAGGCCCAGGTTACTTGAGCACACAGATTATTTATATTTCTCAGTTCACAGAGCAAGAGAGATAAGCTGCTAGAACAGACAGTGTGGGAGGCGTACAGTGTCCAAGGATGAGAAAGTGAAGAATCCTGCCTCAGATCTCATTGCAGCCCGGCCAGCTCCATTGAGTGACCTCAACAAATAGGGTGTAGTCGGCACCAATAACACAGATGAATGGAGGGGGAACGTCTAAAAATCTTTCGAAGTGATAGTAAAGAATGTATAGGTAGAAACCTCTTGGTGCTTTTACAGGAACACTTCTAGGAGGGCACGCACTGCCCAAGGCGTTTATGCCCTGTTGGACCCCCTGCCTGAGACCATCAATGGGTTCCACAGTTGTGCTGTCAATGATGATGCTAAACAGAAAGCCAGTGAAGTATTTCAAGTTCTAACTACTTACTCTTGTGTACATGCAGTTATCTTTCTAGGCATTTATTCTAGTGTATATACCTTCACTATATATGCATGTATTCTACATGTGCAGTATTGCCATTCAATATATGGGAACTTGCTACAATAAATATTCCCCTTTACTTAGGCAAATGAGTATTGAGCTTTGTTTATATTGTATTTTGGTATTCTAAAGTGTGTAGAGTCCTATTTTGAAGAGTGTTCACGCTATGTCCTGGTATTTTGAGGTCTTGCTCCGGTGTTCTGGAGAAAAAGCAAGACATGTATGTAACTGGATCTTGTGTTTATTTATTTCAAGACCTTAATGAGGGTGGATTGATGATTCATTGGCAGTAGTTTTCCAAACGTTTTGTTGTATGTCTTTTGTTGCTGAAATTGAAACAGATACATCACTATTTGTTTCCTGCTGGCTAAGACATGGTGTTTCATGGAGAGCAAGCACAGAATAAGCTGCTAAAATGCTACTATTGCAATGTTTCACAAAACTTAGGGAAAGGAAATATACAGTGTCCAATTATTTGGGAATACTCATCAATTCATTATTATACTGCAGGGGATAAATACAGGAGCTATTAACTCAATCATTAAGGCTATTATGTAGTTGCTATTCCATCATGACTAAATAATACATCTGTGCAGCTGCAGCTCTTCACCCCACCATTCAGCTTGTTGGTACAGACAGAATCTACTGAGCGTCTAACAAACCTGATGCTTCTTTATCCTGCTCAGGGCTTAGCCAAGTGGTGAGAGAACTAATAAGGAGGATTTACCACTGCCCATTCTTCTGTTGCTCTTTGCGGACCATATTTATTAGCGCTTGGTTATTTCAAATTCTCCTTTAAATGCTACAATGGGCCAGGATAGAGTCCTAGCTACATATGAATGGATTGTAAGCTTTCAAACGACTCATCTATAAGGAGAGGCTGTTCAGTGAGTAAGTGATTCCAACGTGGACTGTGATGTTGCCTTTTCTGGTTATTATTTCATTTCACACTGTTGTTGATCACTAGTCATCATTTAATTGTTTCATAGTTTTCAGATCATTATTCCTATTTGCACTCAGTATAGTTGAAAGCCTAGGAACTTGTGTATCTTCTATGAATGGCAAATATTGGATATTTTTGATGTCAAGATTTTTTTAATCATTTTGAGCTCTTGTGTCCTTAATTTAGGGAAAATGGGCTGGTTAACCTCCAGCTTCCATTTTCTTAACTCAGAGAAACTTTATTCATGTTATAATATACCAATAACACAAAAAGAGCAAAAAGCATATAGAAGAAAGTAAACTGAATAATAAATTAAGAGGATTTCCTAGGGTTTATGATACAGACTAGATATACAATATATCTCATTATGCAACCACCAATCATTGAAAGCTGTAAAAGCCTGTAAAACATTTGGTTCTTATATCCGGGAAATAGAACCATGGAACAAAGTCTGAAACTTGTAACAATGTAGGGCCATGAACTGCCTGACCTAGGTCGGCAGTTCCGACTGCAGGATTACAATGGGACCACCAGTAGGGTAGTTTTAAACATCAATTTGTCAATTGACGCTTGTGCAGTAGGTGGAAAAGGCCCGCAGCACAAGCTTCCATTGACAAATGGATGTTTGTAAACATCCCTTCACTGTGTGGTGCCTGCCATATAGGGCAGGGATGTTTGGGGTGCAACTAACCCAGGCCACATAGCATAGGGCCGGGGGGAAGGGTCCCTGCTAGGGGCCCCTAAAGACACTTTCTGACAGCATTTTCATGCTATAAAGGCCGAAATGAAATGGATGTCGGAAAGTGCCATCATAATCCTGACGGCTACTTTGCTGTACATTGGAGAAGTGTGGCTCACTGGTTAGTGGAGGCAGACCTGGAAGCAGAGGTCAGCCCGGGACCAGGGTTCAATTCCCGGCTCGGCGGGGTCTTGAGTCCTAAAATGTCCATGGACTCGACAATTCTCGCTCCGGTGCCTACTCGATTCACAGGTTCACACTCTGCGACTCTGGACAATAGCTTGCTTAATCTCAACAACGGCCCCTCGCGGCATGCCTGGCTTTCACCTTGCGGATACCCTGCCGGGGTTATCTCACAGGGGAATACCAGGACGGGTTCCCTAAGCAAGCGCTTAGAGACCGGTTGGTGATTTGCGCTATATAAATTCCTGTACATTTACATTTACATTAGGGTATTATGCTGGCTCCGATGCCTGACGGGCTCTTTGAGCCTGTCAGAACCACGTTGATTCCCCCCGCTGATTTCATTCCGACTGCCGCCATCCTAATACGGCGGTCTGAATGAAACCTACAATGTCGGGCAGAAAGACTCTGACCACTGGTCGGAGGCTTTCCGCCAAACATCGTAATCGGGCCAGTAGCGTTTCTTAGTAGCTCACGATGAACATTTGAACAGTACCTAAATACTCCACCACCATGGATGCACTTTCAGTGAAAACCCACCGCTGAGACAGCCGGCATAAAATCACAAAGGCTATCTATCATGACTGAGCATTTGGTACTTTATTAAGCTATTTAACTAAACTACATACAGATGAAAAGGCACACAAAAAGGCAGACACACACATACGTAAACAGATAAACAGGCATGCACATGCATGCACCTACATGCACACCAGAAAGAAAAACACATGCACAAACATGTTTCATCTTCCAATTTATTTTACACAAAACCACACAGCGCCAAAGCACCCTTAGTGGGTGAACACTAATGTTTTACAGAAAAAAACTATAAACAATATAAATAAATACAAAAGCACACAGCTACACACACCAGCACCAAATCACATAGACACACATAAAACATCACTAACACAAGCAGGCCTTTACAGATAAAGGTACACATATATAATTTGTTCTATTCATGCACTGAGATGTGTTAGCAGGCCCTGCATTAGTGCTGGCCGAGCTGATGCGACAATCTTTATTGGAGCCTGCTATCCCCCGACCTCTTTCTTCAATGCTTCTTTCACTACTACCCTCCAGTGACGCTCCTCATCTCTCCATATCACCTCTCTTCCATGTATTTAATTTTTTGTATAGCTCTTCTGATGGCAATGTAGGATGGCAGAGTACTTTACATCCCACATACATATTTACAGAGAGAATAAATCATTCGAGTGTGCAAATCAATGTATAATTAAATAAGCTAATGAGAGCTACAAGGTTTAGACATCCCCTACCATCCATATTGGCATGCCTTATATGTTGATTGTGCTTGGTCTGAAGAAACACAAATTCAGGATTTAAAACGTGAAACAGTGGTTGGAGATGCCTTCACTGATAAAAAAAAATGTGCCTTAGAGTAATGAAAGAATGAGAAAAAAATCAATAAGGTTTGAAACCCAAAGCCTTGCAGTTTGCCTGCAGCTTTTTGTTGTTGGTTCATAGCTCATTGTGCTATATTTGAAAGATCAAAACTTATGAACTGCAAGCAACAAAAGGTTTCGGTGACAAAACCAGTAACCCACTGAGTTATTATGAAATACAAATCTCTTGTTACACTTTGTGCTTTGCAGCAGGCACATTCTTTCTTTTCACTACTTTATGATGAGTTAGAACTGTGACTAGACAAAACACGGCTCTCTCCAGCAAGTACATTAACTGCTGGAGTTATCTTGCTGTTATTATTACCCCTTGAAAATTGCTGGGCACACAAAGGTCTCATCTGGCTGGTATTGTCTCGCCCGTTACATCTGACCTGTCTGCTCTTTTCTTCCTTCCTATCAGAGCACAAACGTTGCACCCCAGCTTGGCGCCTGGTGTGGCAGCACCGGCTGCACTGTCCCAAAGCTGGCCCTGTGTGTTTACTTATCATATCTATCACGAGAGGGCATTATGCATGGCATGAAGACAATACACTAAGCTAAGATAGTTAAAAACAGACATTGACTTGCGCCAATAAATCACAGCTACACTCAAGTGTATAAGCAGACAAACTGAGCACTGCACGAGTAAACAGGCACATAATCTCATACTGGCACTTAGATAGAAAAATGCACACAGAGACATACAGAGAAACATGATTAGCAGCCATATATGATGCTCCCAGAATGGAAAGTATTTTTAAGGCTTATTTTAAAGAAGTTACGCGGAGGAGTGACTTCGAGATTTGCTACATGCAATGCACATGCAGAAACATATTCAGAACTACTTTCAAGGTCCTCACGTCCAAAACACATTTGGGACGCCTTGAAACAGTACCGGGATGTCCAGGCAAAGGACGACTTGTGTGCGGAGACTCCCTGTACCATTGGCTCAAATTGAAGGTGCCGGGGTAGGCGGGGTTTAAACCATGACGCGATCTCCCTCTCCTTTTCCCTTGCCAATTGCACCTCATTTGGTACACCAGGGGCCTCATTTATGAGGCCTTGCGTCAGTTTTGCGCTGCGGATGCGTCACCTTTTGTGACGCATCTGCGGCGTAAAACATGCGCCTTGTTGCGCCATATTTAAAAAGTGACGCATCTAGGTAGATGCGTCACTTTTTAAACCCCTGCGCCACATTATACCTGCGCCAGGTATAATGTATGCAGAGGGGGCGTTCCCCCGCAAAAAGCCTCGTAATAGTGACGCAGTTAAATCTATGAGATTTCACTGCGTCACTTTTAGGATGCTGTTGCGTCAAAATCTTGCGCCTGCCTCACAGCAGGCGTAAGACTGACGCAAGCCCTTTCACATGGGGCTTTCCCCATGTGAAAGGACGCATTGCTGGAGATGCGTCACTTTTGTGACACACTCCAGCAATGCGTCACTTTTGCGCTTACAGATGCGTCAGAAATACTGACGTATCTGTAAGTCCTTGCGACATGATGCGTCATACATTAAATATGACACATCATTGGTGTCGCAAGGAGTGCGCAGTGAAAAGTGACGCATCGCTGTTTTCACGCAGCGATGCGTCACTTTTCATAAATGAGGCCCCAGGTTGTCTATTAACTCTGAACTGAGTTAGCGCTAGCTCTTTAACGAAACGTGTATTATATATGCTATGTTAAGTGGTTGCTACTTTTCTGTATACTCTGTCCTGGTTATGTTGTAAACTCGTTCAAAGACAAACAAAGGTTTAAAAAACATTGACGTACCGCATCTTAGATTGGAGACAAGTCGTTGACGTTTTAATGGACATGAATTATCTTGATGGCACTTATGCAATAGACTGCTTCTATTAGCCATGAGCACTTTTCTAATGACATCTTAATTGTGTTTTTATATATATTTTAAAGCGTTTGAATAATATATTCTTGTTGTTTGAAAGACGATGGTCTACATACATATTTTTTTTGACCCACTGACATATGCACAAACACACAGGCACACACACAGAGAACCATACTACCATGTGCACACAAGTACTCACACAGACTCACAAAAAAATAACAAATACTGTCCACTCATCCTTGATGCAGCCCACCAGAAAAGACTGTTCCTTTTGCCCAGAAGGAAGTGTGAAAACAGCTGTGAAAACAGCTAGGATGGGTGGACGGGTGTTCTCCCACCTGGCGCCAAACAACTGGAACAAGCTGCCGCAGGAACTCAGACTAACAGACTGTTATTTGTCCTTCAGGAAGCAATTAAAAACATTTCTTTTTCCAAAATCTGACTAAACATAATCCTCACTCTGTTATCTGTTAACTACTCACTACTGTCAGGACAGCGCCGTGATATCCCATTGGGGATGATTGTTTGCGCTCTATAAATACCATTGACATTGACATTGACAATGTTCAGCTGAATGGCGGGTGGTTTTTAGGCTGAGAAAGGTCCGTGTTCTACCCAAATATTGTGGCCTAAATATTGTTGTATAAACACATTGTGTCCTAAATATTGTTTTAAAAAATATCGCCCGGTTAGAGCTAATAATAAGTAATATGCACCCAGTGGAGCAGTACTTTTGGAAAAAAATATTTAGGCCACAATATTTATATAAGATGATATTTCTGTTATTGCTATTCAGACGTTCCACCCTGTTCTGGGGCTATCACTACTGAAGTATCCCTAAGCAATACGTAGTGAAAGGCAATGTTAGCAGACGGGTGGTCCTGGAGAAAGCAGGACAATATCTGAGAGTATGTAAGTCTCTTGTTGTAAGGTAAAGGATCAGCGATGTTATGACATAAGCATGGCAGGTTTATGGCAAGGGCCAGGAGCAGCCAGTGACCTGCAGAACGTTGCCTTAGCATTGCAATGGCGCGTCAAAAGACACATAGTGGAAATGGAAAAAACACTTGTTGTAAACAAATAAATGGCTAGTTCCAATGGGACTGAAAAGGAGCTCCTAGATATGTCAAGCCACAGCAGCAGCATAGGGAATCCACCAAGAGCGTAGATAAAATGTGATCAAGTAAAACTGTGAGGCAGCCATCTTAGGTTCAAGCTGTCACAAAGAGAAAAGGCAATTAGGAGGTCACGTTTATGTCAATCTCACACTCAAACTGAAGATTAAAAAAGGCGGGGCGGCATCGGACATGCCGAGAATATGGCGGTCCTGCCGGCCCCTGATGACTCTGGGGCGTGCCTGTCGCACACAGCAGTGACGCGACAGGCACCCCCAGCATGAGTGGTCATATGGTAATGGGTCGTGACCAGGAAGTGAAAAGAATCACTTCCGGGTCACGCAAGTGGCCAGCACCAGGCTGGTTAGAACCGGTCTGGTGAAAAGGGTGCAAAAAAAGCTGGGGAGCAGAAGAATCTTCCTCTTTGCTATCTGCACTCCCCAGCAAACCAGCCTGCTTTGGAGTTTTGCAGCATTGCGAGGACCCGGGATGGAGCGGCATCGTGGGAGAAAAGGATTACCTTTTAATTTTGTTTTCCAGGTCAGCGCGAAGGAGCTAGAGGCACCCGCGAGTCCTTGGAGATCCGCCCGCTACAGGAAGGAAGGCGTACAGGCACGTCAGTACTCATCGCGGGAGCAAAGACTACTCTTGGTTTTGTTTCTCCAGGTTTCAATGTTCGGGAGACCCTGAGATCTGCTCATCACCGCTGCGAGGCCCAGAAGATCTGCTGCACTGAGCGGGCGGCCGGGAGGTCTACAGAAAGCAGACAGGCAGAGCAGAGCCCCTCCCCATGTGCTTCCGGAAGGCGAGCACTATCGTGAGGGTGACCACTGGAGGTAGGAAGCGCGTACGGCCCCCCTTGCAGGTATCAGGCCATGTAGAGGCACAGAGTCAAGCAGGGGGAAACATAGTGTCCTCGCAGAGCTGGGTTTGTAGCTACGCTGAATGGTTTAAGCGCTTTGTTCCCACAGAGCCGGAGTGTTATTACAGCTAATTGTTAAACGCTTCTGAAGCAGCAGCAGTATAGTGTTAAAAAATACTGCAGGGCACACAGGGGAGCCACTTATTGAGTGTGAGTTCAGCAGGTAAGCAGGTGAGTTCAGCAGGTAAGCAGGTGACACTGCCAATGTTAGGTGTGGGTGAATCCCGCACCGGGAAAGAGAATGTGGCTAGGCACATGACACGTGAGGTAAAAGAACTCATATGGTCAGGTAGTTGTTAGTATGTTTTCTTTGCTCTTGGATGAGAGGGATACAGGCACAGATGGCATGTTATCCGAACCGCATTACTATGGCCCATGACAAATATGGGGGGGGAGCTGGAAGCAGTATGACATTGACTTCAGAAAGGCTAAGTCAGCTGACCCAACCCTCTACTGGGACCAAGTAGACACAATATCCTGGGTGGATCAGTTTGGGGCAGCACAGTCCAATATTCAGTTTGGTACATTGCAATGTAATATTAGGGGACAGGCACTGCAAACTTTTCAGCCCTTTTGCCCCCCCCCCAAAAAACAGGCCCAGCCAATAGTCGAAGAAATGGGGGAGGACGGAAAGGGACATGTTGGGATTTTGCAGAAACATATTCAGAACTACTTCCAAGGTCCTCAAGTCCAAAACACATTTGGGACGCCTTGAAACAGTACCAGGATGTCCAGGCAAAGGATGACTTGTGTGCGGAGACTCCCTGTACCATTGGCTCAAATTGAAGGTGCCGGGGTAGGCGGGGTTTAAACCATGACGCGATCTCCCTCTCCTTTTCCCTTGCCAATTGCACCTCATTTGGTACACCAGGTTGTCTATTAACTCTGAACTGAGTTAGCGCTAGCTCTTTAACGAAACGTGTATTATATATGCTATGTTAAGTGGTTGCTACTTTGCTGTATACTCTGTCCTGGTTATGTTGTAAACTGGTTCAAAGACAAACAAAGGTTTAAAAAACATAGACGTACCGCATCTTAGATTGGAGACAAGTTGTTGATGTTTTAATGGACATGAATTATCTTGATGGCACTTATGCAATAGACTGCTTCTATTAGCCATGAGCACTTTTCTAATGACATCTTAATTGTTTTTATATATATTTTAAATTGTTTGAATAATATATTCTTGTTGTTGTTGTTTGAAAG
This sequence comes from Lissotriton vulgaris, assembly GCF_964263255.1. Taxonomy (NCBI): domain Eukaryota; kingdom Metazoa; phylum Chordata; class Amphibia; order Caudata; family Salamandridae; genus Lissotriton; species Lissotriton vulgaris. The sequence goes on along the minus strand of NC_141691.1, from coordinate 626,651,224 downwards.
ACCATGGTCTACATACATATTTTTTTTGACCCACTGACATTTGCACAAACACACAGGCACACACACAGAGAACCATACTACCATGTGCACACAAGTACTCACACAGACTCACAAAAAAATAAAAAAATACTGTCCACTCATCCTTGATGCAGCCCACCAGAAAATACTGTTCCTTTTACCCAGAAGGAAGTGTGAAAACAGCTGTGAAAACAGCTAGGATGGGTGGACGGGCGTTCTCCCACCTGGCGCCAAACAACTGGAACAAGCTGCCGCAGGAACTCAGACTAACAGACTGTTATTTGTCCTTCAGGAAGCAATTAAAAACATTTCTTTTTCCAAAATCTGACTAAACATAATCCTCACTCTGTTATCTGTTAACTACTCACTACTGTCAGGACAGCGCCGTGATATCCCAATGGGGATGATTGTTTGCGCTCTATAAATACCATTGACATTGACATTGACAATGTTCAGCTGAATGGTGGGTGGTTTTTAGGCTGAGAAAGGTCCGTGTTCTACCCAAATATTGTGGCCTAAATATTGTTGTATAAACACATTGTGTCCTAAATATTGTTTTAAAAAGTATCGCCCGGTTAGAGCTAATAATAAGTAATATGCACCCAGTGGAGCAGTACTTTTGGAAAAAAATATTTAGGCCAGAATATTTATATAAGATGATATTTCTGTTATTGTTATTCAGATGTTCCACCCTGTTCTGGGTCTATCACTACTGAAGTAGCCCTAAGCAATACGTAGTGAAAGGCAATGTTAGCAGACGGGTGGTCCTGGAGAAAGCAGGACAATATCTGAGAGTATGTAAGTCTCTCGTTGTAAGGTAAAGGATCAGCGATGTTATGACATAAGCATGGCAGGTTTATGGCAAGGGCCAGGAGCAGCCAGTGACCTGCAGAACGTTGCCTCAGCATTGCAATGGCGCGTCAAAAGACACATAGTGGAAATGGAAAAAACACTTGTTGTAAACAAATAAATGGCTAGTTCCAATGGGAATGAAAAGGAGCTCCTAGATATGTCAAGCCACAGCAGCAGCATAGGGAATCCACCAAGAGCGTAGATAAAATGTGATCAAGTAAAACTGTGAGGCAGCCATCTTAGGTTCAAGCTGTCACAAAGAGAAAAGGCAATTAGGAGGTCACCTTTATGTCAATCTCACACTCAAGACTGAAGATTAAAAAAGGCGGGGCGGCATCGGACATGCCGAGAATATGGTGGTCCTGCCGGCCCCTGATGACTCGGGGGCGTGCCTGTCGCACACAGCAGTGACACGACAGGCACCCCCAGCATGAGTGGTCATAGGGTAATGGGTCGTGACCAGGAAGTGAAAAGAATCACTTCCGGGTCACGCAAGTGGCCAGCACCAGGCTGGTTAGAACCGGTCTGGTGAAAAGGGTGCAAAAAAAGCTGGGGAGCAGAAGAATCTTCCTCTTTGCTATCTGCACTCCCCAGCAAACCAGCCTGCTTGGGAGTTTTGCAGCATTGCGAGGACCCGGGATGGAGCGGCATTGTGGGAGAAAAGGATTACCTTTTAATTTTGTTTTCCAGGTCAGCGCGAAGGAGCTAGAGGCACCCGCGAGTCCTTGGAGATCCGCCCGCTACAGGAAGGAAGGCGTACAGGCACGTCAGTACTCATCACGGGAGCAAAGACTACTCTTGGTTTTGTTTCTCCAGGTTTCAATGTTCGGGAGACCCTGAGATCTGCTCATCACCGCTGTGAGGCCCAGAAGATCTTCTGCACTGAGCAGGCGGCCGGGAGGTCTACAGAAAGCAGACAGGCAGAGCAGAGCCCCTCCCCATGTGCTTCCGGAAGGCGAGCACTATCGTGAGGGTGACCACTGGAGGTAGGAAGCGCGTACGGCCCCCCTTGCAGATATCAGGCCATGTAGAGGCACAGAGTCAAGCAGGGGGAAACATAGTGTCCTCGCAGAGCTGGGTTTGTAGTTACGCTGAATGGTTTAAGCGCTTTGTTCCCACAGAGCCGGAGTGTTATTACGGCTAATTGTTAAACGCTTCTGAAGCAGCAGCAGTATAGTGTTAAAAAATACTGCAGGGCACACAGGGGAGCCACTTATTGACGGTATTCATCGCGCTACAGCGATTACTGTGGGGGGCTTTTAACAGGAGTAATTTAGGGGCAAGGCAGTGAATGAGCAATGGGTGTTCGTTTAAATTGTGCCAATTTGTACTGATTCACAGGGGACACTGTAGTGGGGGTAATAAACAGATGGGTAACATGCATAGGTGTTCACTCACTGATCTGTTATTCCATGGGGTTGTGGATGTGACCGATAAAAGACACTGGTAATAGAGGGAACGATTGCAGGGCATTGTTGACGATAACTTAAACATCAATAGTAAGCAGTTTTATTGCACATTGCAAGCTGAATGGGCATCAGCAGTATAAGCAATTGTTTCAAGGCATTTTTATTGTTAAATGACACACAAATACCAAGCTGTTTTTATTTTGAATAGTGTGCCTGGGTTGTTCTACGCAGGGAACTAGGAGGCTGTGTACTGGTTGACTACGGAGCTTCATTAAGCAGCATTCAGGGGACACAGACAGGCCTGCACTCCATCGCTTCTACGGGTCGCACGGGCTGAGATTACTCGCCTAACCCGCCAGATTAGCTGGTGTGGCGCGGCCCTGGGGGAGCGTGGGTGCTTACAGCCGGTTTGTGTACCTCCAACACAAGGTAAGGAACTGGACGGTAGTACCAGGCCTAGAGACAGTCTGTGGAGATTGTTGCTGTTGTGTGCCATTGCAGGTCTGAACGTGTTTATTTAGCGCTTGCATTGTGAACGCAATGTTAGTTATTTAAGCACTGTCGAAGTAATCTGCTAAAGATTTGTGCAGCAATGGCCAGTAAAACAAAGCGGGGCGAGAAGCGGTCTCGCATGGAATATATGATGGAGACAATGATGCGTAAAATGGTCACCATGGACAAAAGATGGAAAAAAGTAGATAAGCTAGGGCAGAACCTGGCGCATCTAAGAGAGAGGGTAGAAGGAGGGATGCTGGAGACGCCCAAGCGAACCATAGTACCTCCCAAGCCTAGAGGGGAATTACATCCTCTCTCTAAGCGGGTGAGACCCAAGAAAGGAGGTACAAAACCAAAACACAGGGGCCAGTCTCTCAGCAAAGGGATAATGGGGAGGCGTCCGGTCCATAAGGAGTAGTGCCACTGGGGGGGGGGTCCCACTGGATGCCCCAGTCCAGCCTGCACTCACGGGGGTGGTCCCTCTGGGAGGTCTATTGGGAGTGGTTCCTTTGGGAGGTGTTCCTTTGATTGCCCCGGTACCGGTCGTTCCGGCAGGAGAATGTCAGGAGGGGTGGTTCCGTTGGGCAGCGGCACACAGGTCCCATTGACTATGGGGGGGTACCTGGGGATGCCCCCGCCGGCGCTAACCCGGTCCCATCGGATTTGGTGGAACATTTAGTGGCAGTTCTTCCTTGGTTAGGGAGAGAAGGGATGTTGGCAGCATAAGTGGGAGCAAAAGGCATAGGGGTGAACCCAGTGACTGAAGCAAGAATGATGGTAGCTCAGTTTGTATCACAACCAGGGGGATCGCTAAGTGGGGGGCTGGGTACTCCTTCTCTTCCCAATGTAAACAGTGGGGTTTCTCTGTCTGAAGGCAACAAGAGGGGGCCGGCGGTCAGTCAGGCAATGGAAAAGTTCATGGAGCCCGCTGGTGTGAGTTCAGCAGGTAAGCAGGTGACACTGCGAATGTTAGGTGTGGGTGAATCCCGCACCGGGAAAGAGAATGTGGCTAGGCACATGACACGTGAGGTAAAAGAACTCATATGGTCAGGTAGTTTTGTTAGTATGTTTTCTTTGCTCTTGGATGAGAGGGATACAGGCACAGATGGCATGTTATCCGAAACGCATTACTATGGCCCATGACAAATATGGGGGGGGGGGAGCTGGAAGCAGTATGATATTGACTTCAGAAAGGCTAAGTCAGCTGACCCAACCCTCTACTGGGACCAAGTAGACACAATATCCTGGTTGGATCAGTTTGGGGCAGCACAGTCCAATATTCAGTTTGGTACATTGCAATGTAATATTAGGGGACAGGCACTGCAAACTTTTCGGCCCTTTTGCCCCCACCCCCGCCCCCTCCCCCCATAAAACAGGCCCAGCCAATAGTCGAAGAAATGGGGGAGGACGGAAAGGGACATGTTGGGATTTTAATAGGCGGACATGTACCAGGACGCCGGGCGCGTGTGAAATCAAACACGCCTGCTCAATCTGCGCTAACCCATCACACCCTGCGTCCAAATGTCTCAAGAAATCTAGACATGAGGGAGGGAGGAAATAGGAATGAAGGTGGGGTACACAAAGTGGCACACTCACCCATTGACATAATGGCTATGACTCCTTGGCTGAACAGGTACCCTTGTCATTCTACTGCTAGGACTCTGCAAGAAGGTTTCATGTACGGTTTTAGGATCCCCGCACCTGACTATGTGGGGGCAAATGAACGCATAAACCAACTTTCTGGTAGGACTAACCCAGGCGTGGCAGCGAAGAAGATTACTAAAGAATTACACCTGGGCAGAATAATAGGGCAGTTTGACTGCATCCTGGTAACCAATTTTGTCTGCTCCCCTTTGGGGGTAGTCCCCAAAAAAGAATAGGGGGAGTTCAGGGTAATTCAAAATGTATCTGCACCTAGGGGTAGCTCATTGAATGACGCTATCAGTGATGAGATATGTAGTGTGGAATATGCGTCATTTGACCAAGCTCTGGACATGCTTAGGGGTTTGGATGACTTTCTTTTCCTGGGGCCGGCGGGTTCGCGGAAGTGTGCGTGAGCACTGCAAGAATTCTGTACACTCATGCGTGCTTTTGGGGCCCCCCTGGCACCAGGAACAACAGTGGGACCAGCATTGAATTAGATTCAGTCCATGGGTGTTTCCGCTTACCAGCAGACAAGATTACAAAATTCAGGACAATATTGCAGCAATGCCACACCAAGGGTAAGGTTACCTTACATCAGTTACAACAGACAGAAGGACAGTTGAACTTTGCTCTCAGAGTGATTCCAATGGCAAAACCATTTTCCCGCTCTCTCTCCCAGGCCATGACCAGCTTAAAGGAAAAACACCACCACATAAAGCTATCGGCTGAGGTTAGGCAGGACATGCATATTTGGATGGCATTCCTGCTGGACTTCAACAGCAGGGTAGTGTGGTCCGGTCCACCCACTATCTCTGTAGAATTGTGTTTATGGACTGACGCTGCAGGTAGTGTGGGATTTGGCACCATACTAGGTAATGAGTGGGTGGGACAGCAGTGGCCAGCATCATGGGTACAGAATGGTTTAACAACTAACATTGGTTGTTTGGAAATGTTCCCTATTTGGGTGGCCTTGACAGTTTGGCCCGAAAGACTGCGTCAGTCTGTGGTGTTTTGGTCTGACAACATGACTGTAGTTGAATGCATCAACCAACAGGCAGCAAGGTGTAAGATGATTCTCTGACTGTTAAAAGAGATAGTGCAATTCTATATGAAAGAGAACATATTGTTTAGGGCTAAACATGTACCAGGGGTGTTGAATCATGCTGCTGATGCACTCTCTCACTTCAAGATGCAGGTCTACAGAGCACACCTCCCCACTGCAGCAGCGAATCCAACATCGCTCCCAGAAGTTCTTTGGCTGAATGGTGCCCCCAACTACCGAACCTCATGGCAGCTAGCCTAGCTCCCAGGACCAGGAAAGCTTATGAAGGGGCGTTTTGGGCATATTGTGCATTCTTGGGAAAAGATTGGGCGGAGGAGTGGCATGACAGAGGGGCCCTCCTGCGTTACTTAGGTGCTCTACATGAGGAGGGGCTCTCAGCAGCAGCAGCCAGGCGCCACATAGCAGCAATATCTTTATTTGCCCGAACCAGAGACAGGAAGGATCCCACCAATAATTTCAGTCAGGAAGGCCTTAAAGGGTTGGCAACACATACAAGGGTAGCACCAGATTCAAGACGTCCAATAGGAGTGGAATTGCTAACATTCTTACTGGGGACATTGGACACTGTTTGCAACACAAAAGGGGAAGCCCTCCTATTCAGGGTGGCCTTTGCATTAACCTTTTATGGTGCCTTTCGCATAGGAAATTGGTGGCCCAGAATAAGCAGGATGTAAAAAAGAGTCTACAGTTAGATCATGCGCATATACAAGGCTACACCTTGCTGATATCGATTAGGAAGTCCAAAATGGACCAGGGGGGCCGTGGTGAGAGTTTAGTACTACATCGGGCACATGGTAGTCCTTGCTGTCCCGTAGCACAAATTGAGGCATTCTTACAGCATAGACCTAATGCAAGGGGGGACATTATTAATCGATGCAGATGGTACCCCGCTCACCAGGTTTCGGTTCAAAAGAGTCATGGATATGGCAGTACTCCAAGCAGGTTTGGATTCTAGTTGCTTTGGAACCCATTCTGTCAGAATAGGGGCTGCCCCAGAGGCAACAGCAAGAGGATTGCACAGTAGCAGTGTCAAAAGAATTGGGCGGTGGTCTTCCAATTGTTACAAACGATATGTGCGGCTGCACATGTTGTGAGTGGGACATTAGCAAAGTACAGATGCATGTCTTTTTCTGCTTATCTCTACAGTTTCACGAACCTGTCAGGCAGGGGGGAAACTGGCGTCAGCTCATTAGCAACTACCACCAAAGCAAAGGCAAGCACTGACAATTGAAACTGGACCACATGTTGTTTGTAATATAGGCCATTCATATGTGAGACGTTTGAAGGCATTTGTCTTTTCAGGGAATTACAATAACAGAGCTGAGCAGGCGGGCTTTAGGGTCTCACTACATGGTAAGGGGGGTCTTTGTTGGAATCAGTTCAGGCGTTTTGTTTGTACAGGAGCTACTGACCAGGGGGGGACCTCACCCTAGTATCATTATCTTACACCTGGGAGGGAACAATCTGGCGAAACTGGGTAGAAGAGGGCTTGTAGAATCCATAATCACAGAAATGGGTTGGTTAGCTAAAACATGGCAGGGATGCACCTTAGCATGGTCCCAGATGGTACCTAGATGTCAATGGAGGAGGGGGGGGGAGTCTGTGAAGTCACTGAACCACTCAGTAAGAAGGATTAATAACAAAATAGGGAGGTTGTTTAGGTCTCCTCAGTTACAAACGATCGCTCACGGGTGCTTCCGGGGGGATCCATGCTTCCTAAAAGACGGTGTCCACTTATCAAAGGTAGGTAATGCAATCCTCTCAGAGAATTTGCTGGCATGGTTAGGGGGTGTCAAAACCAGGGCATGTCCTTCTAGTTAGCATAGTGGGGGGGGTCAGGTAGTCGGGCAACTTTGCTGGCCTGTGGCGGTAAGGTCATGATTAGTGAGCAGTAAATTTAAGGTCCCTATAGGGCGGCGCCATTCTTGAATAGGGTCGCCCAAGGGGGAGGGACAAGGGTCCCTCCTAGAACTCCAGGGGCATTTACAGCCCTTTTGGCTGGATGGGTGCTGGGAAGTTGGGAGTTACACTTTTCCTAGGCTGGTTGGCGAGCCCGCACCTGCACAATGGAGCCAGTAAAAGGCGCAAAACTGCAAAGCCCCCTTATGGAGATAGTATACAGAGCGTACAGGGGTAACCGGGAGGGGATGTACCCTCAGGGTGAACGGGCCCTCTGCTCATGCACACTGTGGCTGGAGGGTGTGCTTAATTGATAAGGATCTGACACCATTTATTGACCTTGCTGTAGGCCCAAATATAGATACGCAGAAAATTAATTGCTATTATGGTTATTAATGATGATATGTTTAGATTCGGATAGGAATAACTTGTATTAGAGTTATGTTAAGGTTAGCCATCTGACATCTGTATCTATCAATGTAATCATTGTCAATTGTATGTTTTGTAAATATTGTTATTATTAATTGTTTAATTGTTTTGTTAATAAATATGGCCAGGTGGGTATCTACGACCCCCTTTTCCAAAGAAACTCTTGTTCTTGATGTTATGTGGGTCATGACAAGGGAGGAGGGGGTATAGGTAGTACTAGGCCATATACATTAAGGATGCCTTTGTTTCTTGCACTGTAGTGAAAAGCACTATTTTCTGTTGAGAATTCTGTGGTATCATATTTTGGGCTTCCCAGCTATAAAAACAATCTCTCATGCATTTCAATGGAAGATCTTCATAGGAGGCAGATTGATAAACCAATAGCATGACCTAAAGTATATTTACTCCTCTGACTTTCACTGCATGAAGATTTCAAAGAGTAATGTGAAAAGAAATGGTGAAGCTTTGGCAGACAGCTGATCTGTCAATCCATACCTAAAAGGGGATTGCAGACATATGTAATGCAGGTCATACCACGGATAATATCAAATGCTGCTGGTATATCAAGAAGGATATCACCATGAAGACATTTAGGGATTGAAAAAAAACAGGTCTCCAAACAAGTCTGTGTCTGCCCCATGCCTGCCACGGACAAAAACGGAGAACTCCTTCCTGCTTTGCTATCTTTCAGTGTAACCTTCACAGACTCGGTTTACTACAAATGGGTTTCATTGGTTGGCATTTGCACCTATTTGCGATGACTATGATCACTTTGTTAGGTGGTCTAGCATGAACTGCTATGCATGTATGCTGCACTAAACCAATACAAATAATGGAATAATGACAAAAGCTGTAGAAAGTGGTAGGATATTTACTCTACAAAGAAAATGTACAGCGATTCGGAACTAAATTACAAAATCAGGCCTAATTAATTACACACTTCATCCAATAGGTTATGTATAAATGCTAGAAATGCATAACTTGACTCATACAACAAAAAAATCCATGCAGAAATCACGATCAAGATGTGTTGTGTGCATTGTAATTCTAGGCAGGAGATTTTACAGGAGACAGCAACGGTACAAATAATCAAGAATTTGTATAATTGCTGCAGAGCATGGTCCCCTTAAGTCCTGTACCCCCTAAGGGAAGTGCAAGGTTGTATGTAATATTATTTTTTGCTGAATAGTAACAGTTTGTCAAAAATCTGTAAACACGCATGTAAAGTTAAAAGAGGTGCTCCAGTTCTGCCTTCATTTTACATTGTGATAGGTAGGAGTCTTGCAGCCATAACGTAAAACCAAAACCAAAAGCAGGGTCGGCATTAGCGCTGGTGGCGCCCTGTGCGACAATGTTTGTTGGTGTCCCCCACAGACTCCATCACTACTACCCTTTAACAGTGCCCCCTCAAGTCTCCATAACCACTCTCTCTCAGATGTATTTAATTATTTATATAATATGCCGCCAATACCAGTGTAAGGTGCCAACGCTCTTTACATCACATAAACATTACACAGAGACAATCATATGCGTGTAAATCAGTGTTTAGGAAATGTTACATAAGCTAAAACACTACAAGGTAAGTCACATGTCATCCATACTGGTAGACAGTATAGTTTAAGAGTGCTTGGTCTGGAGAAGCACCGACTCAGAATTTAAAGCATAAACCCCATGGTTGGGGGTTACATTTCATTCTAAGGATTTTTTTATACCGAAATGAACCCTTTTTGAAAAATTAGACTCATGAAAGACGGAAGAAAACATCATAATGCTCTGATCTATGCCTTGCAGTTTGCATGCAGCTCTTTGATTACAGTTATTAGTTCACTGTTCCATGTTGGGATTTTAACATCTACACTGCTAGTAACAAAAGGATCTCTCTGACAAAAGCACTGACCTATTAAAACTATATGCACTTTGTGATCGGCATGGTACACATTCTTTGCAGCAGGCACATTAACTCTCTACCATAAAATGAATTAAAACTTCCACCTGACAAAACTCCTTCTCTCTCCAGGAAGAACATTAATCACTGTGTTATCTTGACATTTTTATTTTTGTATGAAAATTGTGGAAGTTAGCAATGCAGCAACAGGTGTTTTTAAAACATGGCGCCCTCTCGAAGAGTCAGCACCTGGTGCTGTGGCACCAGTCGCACTGCCCTAGAGCCGGCTCTGACTACAAGTACCAGAAAGCATTGTGATTCTCCCATTTAGAAAATATAATTACACCTAATATAATCTAAAAGCAAAGGAGAATTCGCAAAGGTTTGGATTTGGCTGGAAGGACAATTAGAGGGACTGTTTGAGTTGAGAGGGATGTACGACAGAGGGATTGATGGCGAGATATCGTGGTAAGTTGGAGTGATTGCTGTTGTTTGAAAGAGGTGTAGGGTGGGAGATTTCTTGGGATAGACAAAGTTTGTGGTCAATTATAGCCAGTCTTTAAAGGAATAGAGAAGGAAGGTGTAAGAGGTTGTTGGTTATTAAGGATGGATGTAGGGTAACAGACATTGGGGTTAAGGAGAGTGGCTCGTTTACCAGGGAAGTGGTCATTTGGGCATGAGTAGGTGATGTTTCAGATGTTGTTGGCATTAGAGAGGATTTTAGGGTGTTAGAGTCTGTAGTAGGTATGAAGGTATGGTGCATAAACTGTCAGAGGATGAGGGGTAATCTGGGAAGAGCGGGGTTAGGGAACATGCATTGTTGAGCATAGATATTGTTGCCATTTTAAAAGAAGTTAGAGAGGGAGGTAGTTGGAAGTTTGCCTGTGTAAAGAGACTGAATCTCAGAGATTGTTGCATGCTGGTAGGATTTTTTCCTCTGTGAATGTGATTAATATTTCAAATCGTAACTGTGCAAAAGTAAGCATCCACATGTTGAGCTTCCAATGGGAGACTTTCAGGAGTTTCCAAGAACATTTGTATTATGCATATTCATTGCTGCTGTGCAAAAGAAACACAATGATGTGATCTTCATGTCAATTTGCTTGAGCAAGCCACAAATGGCATTCTGGGCTGATGGGTACGTTCACCCAGTGGTTCTTCATCTAAGGCCTGATTCACAAAGGTAAGTTACAATTTTGTGCAAGTTTATGATTGTTTGCTATTCACAAAGGTCCTTTACTAGTAGTATCTTTACGACAGCACGTCAGCAGAGTCTCCGCACATAAAAGATAGGTCTGCCATATCTGTAGGATGCTGACTCTTTATATAGTAGAACAACATGAAGTGTACTATGTAAAGAGTCCAAGCACACCCAATTTGTTTACAGAGGCACAAATATTATCCCAAATGCTCTCTTTTGTGGTTTTATGGGTGAGCATTTATGCATATAAGAGGGTAGATATAAGAATTGTTGTACTCACAGAGGCAATAAATGAGACAGACACTCAAGAATAAATCCAAGAGGAATTTTGAAAAACAAGTCATATTTTTATACATATTTTGATACCAAAAACGTTGATAGCAAGTAAGTACTTTTTCAAATATTGAACTTTGTAGATAAGTAAAACAGTTACTTAAATGCGCTTATGGGCAATGCTTTTCTATGGGAGGAAAGGCATTGATTTTACGGTTGGCTTCTGGGGAACTCTTTCGGGTCTTAAGGTCGTAGGGGGCCAAGGTCCAAAGTAATACCAGCAGTTACTCGTTACCTGCCCTGGGGCATCTTGGTGCAGATTTGCTGGTTGCATTGGTAGCTGTGTGCGATATGCTGGTAAAGAGAAGGGGCAAATTTGGAGACAAGTCTGGAAGCTCTCAACTGGGGTTTAGGTCTCAAGATTCCAGGAAAAAAGAGAACACACTTGGTTCATCGGTACCCAGGCTGGGGACTCTGGTGCAGAGCAAAGAGGTAGGCTGGGCTCCGCACATCCTGGAGCCTTTCAGTTGTCTACCTCGCCAGTTGAGGGTGCAAAATCAGGACACCGGGGCTACTCTCAAAGTGGGTCTCTGCAGTGGTGATGTCCCTTGATGGCTGCTTGGTGTAGTTGGAGTCCGGATTGGACTCTCACTGTATTTGTTTGCTGCAAGGGGTCTGGTACGCCGGGTATTGTTCCTGTGCAGCTCTAATTGATCCTGATGTCCTCTCACTTGGTGAGGGGACATATTTGACCTTCAGGAGCACAGGTAGCTTTTCATGGGGGCCTGCTTCATCGGGCTGGCCAGTGAATTGCAACTTGCCGAACCGGACTTTGCTTGTCAGTGCCTGCGGACTGCAGGGGAGTAGATCCTCTAAACCAAGGGTGATTGCTGACAATTTGCGAAGGGCTGGCAGTCTCCCAGGGTTCTTAGAAGCTGGACAGCTTCAGGATGCGTCACTAGTTGAGATTGTTGAGACTTACTGCAGGCAGGCAGGGTTTGTCACCAAAAGTCCACAGTCATTCTTCTGTTCTCACTTTTCCTGCAGTTCTTCGTTGTCCTCTCTTCTTGATCCACCAAATCTGAGTTCCTGGTGTCAGGGGTGCCAACTAAATACTCAATTTAGGGGTGTTACAGGGAGTGACAGGTAGTAGAAAATGGGCTACTTTCCTTAACGGTGCCTACACACTCTATTAGACCTCTTCCCGTGGGAAGTGGGCATACCCCTGACCCAGAGAGCCTAATTCCACCAAAACTAAGATGGTGGAATTTTAAAAGCCATGTCCACTTCAGGCAGCCCACCTTAGGGGTGGTACAAGCCTCAGAGGGGGACACGCCTCCTGACTAGCTAATTTACCCACCTGTCCTGATGCCAAATAGGCCCGAGCAGGAGGTGGTATTTTCTGTGTCTGGGGAAGCCTTGGGTAACATATCAAAGGTGGCAGATGCCTTTGTAATTCCCTGACTTGATATGCTTATCATTTGGCCATCCTACTTGGAGGAGGTGACAACACCTCGAGCTGAGGCAGGCATTATTTCTGCCCTCAGAGAGCGCAGGCTTTCACCTGCAGGGGATCAGAAATGTATCTGGGGTGGAGGGCTTGTCTACAGCAGTCCGTCAGCACACTGGTAATAGGTAGATTTTCAAGGGGCACCTCTAAGGTTCCCTATGGGTTCATATATTAATAGATCTATCACTGGAATCAACGTGGGTTTATTAATATGAGATGTTTGATAACAGACATCCCTGGTTTCAGTGACGCCATCATGTAACTGGGGAACTCGTTAATACCAGTATCCAGCAAATGTATTCAAAAAGGGCTTCCCTGTTCATTTATGATATCTAAGAATCGACTTAAACATCACAGGGGCATATCTGCTCAAGCAGATAAGTCCTCACATGTAGTATAGTGCACCCTGCCTTAGGGTTGTAAGGTCTGCTGTAGGGGTGACATACCTATACTACATGCAGTGTCTGCAGGCATGGCACCAAAGGGGTGTGTCATGTCATGCCTTCACTGTTCTCTGCACAATGGCACACAGCCTGTAATGGCAGTTTGCATGTTGGATCTGAGGGGTCTCTTAGGGTGGCACAATACATGCTGTGGCCTTTAGGAACCCTCTTTCGTACCCCCTAACCTAGGTACCAGGGGTACCATTCACTAGGGACTTATAGTGAGTGCTAAAGGTTTTGCCAATAGGGTAACAATTGTGCAGTTTTAGGGAAAGAGATCTGGCACTGTGGACCTGGACAGGAGGAACCCAGTTCATTTCTGTCAAAATTACATCAGATACCAGGCAAAAAGTGGGAGTGGCCATGTCAAAAAGGGGCACTCTCCTAAACTATATTTTTATGTGAGGAGACTCTTCAGTCGTAAAAATACTACTAGTAAAATACTGTTGTAAATAGCAAACTATTGTAAACTTACACAAAAGTGTAAGTCTACCTTTGTGAATTAGGACCCGTGTCTGCAATAATGTAATGCATTATCATGCATTTCAATATTCTCAGCCATAAAATTCTGTATCATCCTGCATAATAAAAGGATGCAGGCAACTAAGATGAAATTGTAGGCTCACAACGTCTCTTTCAGGTACAATCTACTTCCTCTTGTGTGCCTAGTTGTACTTTCTCTGCCGATGGCCTACAGCTTCACAGTGTTTCTTAATATGAATAGACTCAGGTACTATGGCATTAATTGGATTTGTTTCATTTTATAATTCCTATAGGCTTCATTGCTTCCCTTTTTAGGTTGAGCTTTCGAGACCTCTTGTATATACTTTTGTATATACTTATATGTATCGTACCAACAAGGTGCCTGCTGTAGAAGACGCCTCACCACAGGTAAGTCATTTGCCAAATTTGTTATATTGCAGGAAGCAGCAGCATGAACACAGCCAAACCCACACGGTACAACATCCAGTCCTGACGCGTTTCGTTAATCACTTCTCCAGGAGCTTTAGAAAAGAAAGCAACAGCAGAGCAATTTCGGCGTCACCCATTTATGTTCCAAATACCTCGCCTCAGTGGGCATGGCCTGTACTCTGGCCTGCTGGTACTTGGGGTGCCAGACGTTATCCTCGAGTGAGCTAGTGATCTGCCTGCTGTTAACTTACAAAAATAAACTAATTGACATCCCAGTGGATCATGCTGTCAGGTTATAGTTCACTGCAGCAGCTTGTATTCCTCTAAAAACGGCACACGTGTCTCATGCAAATCCGTTTCTTGACGGACTTACAGAAATGCTATGTACGGCATCGGGGCATCACCCGCGGCTCAGGCGAGCCGCAAAACACCATACCAACAAGTGTCAAGGTATTTGAACATAAATTGCTCTGCTGTTGCTTTCTTTTCCAAAGCCCCTGAAGAAGTGATTAACGAAACGCATCGCAATTGCTTTCTGCTTGCTCAACTGCCTCTATTTAAATGTTTTGATAGAAAATGACCAGTAGAGGACAGTTATAATACCAGAATTGCTTTCTGCTAAGAGACTTTCTTTTTTTATTTTTCTGGCAACGGCCTCTATTTAACATTCTTGAGAGAAAACGACCAGCAGGGGTCAGTGAAATACCAGAATCACTTTAACATTCTCTAGATTCCAGTCCATAGAAATTGTCTTCCATGAGCACCCGTAGACAATAATATTGTTTCCAAATCTTGTATTCTCAGAGATATGACCACCGAAGGCCCTGATTTTATATTGAAAACAGAGCTTTGGGCTATACCATATCCCACTGAAAGGCAATATTTCTCTCCGTGTGTTCCTATACCTGGTGTGTCACGCAGTTTGGTGATTACTTTCCCTCCATGTTAAGGAACAGTAGATGTTTTAGCACACAGGCTAATGTGCTGCATAGCTAAATACATATAAGGTCCCAAAGGCGAGACCGTTTGCATTGCAAATACTTGCTTACACAGCAGTACACTTTCTTTTTCACTTTAACTGTTCTAAAATGGCTGACACCCATGTTGAAATGGGAAATTAAAAGTGGTAAAATAGCTACTGGTGCATCACGAAGCATGCTTCTCAATGAAAGTGCAGGCAATGCAGCCCCAAGCTCGGCCTTTTACATTCAAGACCTATTGGTTTTGCTAGTTCTTGCATTGAATTGTAATGAGACTGCTGGTATTAAAGCATTTCCAATCATTGGTACTGTCTTTACTATGTCAACTGTGCTGCTATTGCAGACAGTCCTGTTACAGCTGATGATAGAGCAGGATTTACCACCTATGAGTTGCGGGGAATGAGATTTTGATATCGATTTATGATCAATTTAATAACTTATCTCATTCATCTATTTTGGACCGCTAGTATCTGTCATTGAGTAAAAGACAACCCCCGCATAGGTTAGACAAACCCCATTAACTGACGCCACTCTGAAGAACCACTTACAACTGATGAAGTTTGAAAGTTTTATATAAATTCAATTTTAAATGCGAATTACAATCCTCTCAGGATAAATCTCAAAGCGTATACAAAAGAATACAAAATCAATTCCAAAATCAACAATTTAAAGCATCGATGTGAAGTGGTTCCTTTGCGTCATCTACAGAAAGAGAAAAGTATCACGTTAAATCTGTCCCTACTCTATACTAAGTGACATCCCTACTTCGCAAGTTCCTAACCTAAAAAGGTGTCAGCAGTTTGACTCCCAAAGAAGTTCAAACTCTCTTAGCCTCTAAAGGTAACTTAAGTTTAAGAAGCAGTACCCTCTCTGCCTACCCATCCGCTCTTCTAAGGGTCCTCGGCCTACTGCTCTCTTACGCTCTGATCTTTCTCAGCGCATCTGCTCAAGTCATCTATGCTTCGCCCTTCTCTCTGAGCTCCCTCTGAGCAAATCGCTCTCCCTTCGCTAATTGCTAACTTCTCCCCGGGGTGCTGTCCCTAAAATACACAATCCCAGTGTGGGTGGAACGCCCCTTGACGCCCACCACGGACTTTCCCCGATGATGTCAGCTTCTAGCTTCGTCCATTGCTTCATCTCTTTCGCCGTCCGTTGAATTGACCTTTCTCTTTAGATGTCATCTTCGTCTTCTTGTTGGCGACTTCAACTGACACTTTCAAATCAAGAGTCATATGAACTTAAACAAGACTTTAACTTACAACTGCTATTCTTTGACCTTCTAGGTCCTGTGAATGGTCATTCAAAAACAAGTCTCAAATTCTTATCGCTTCCTATCACGTTCAGGCCATAAACCTTGTCCAGCGTTGTCACCTTAAATCTAACAAGTGCTAGACTTCTTGGCTCTCACGTCCACATCAAGCTATTTACGACTCCTGTAAGTCCGCTAAATTACATACATTGGACTGTGCTCCTGCTAACCCTCGGTCAGTCAGGTTAGAATCACAAATGACCTAAACCTTTCTAACATTCTTAAAAACCTTCTACACAGTGTAACCTTTAACACACATTTATATATTCGTTTTTAGCAAAAGTCAGTTACATATATGTGAATACATTCTATATTACATACAAACTACATAGAGTATAACTTTATATTCTCATCCGCTATCGTGTTATACATTTTCTACGCATTTCTTCACATTACATATCTCCGTTTCTCCGTTCAAAGTTACACACGTACATGGATTCTACTTTGCACGTTCTACATTTCGTAAGCATTTCTACACTATTTCTACATCAGCCCACTACATATACGGGCCTTCTAAATCTAATACATGTTCTAAAGTGAATGCAGTTACATTTCCTATATTACTTTGGATTATCTCGGTTATCTATATGCTATAAGCGTCAACTTCACATTACGATATACATTTCATTCCTACGTTATATGATGTATTTGTAAATAAGGCCTATACATAATTTCTATTCAAATTTGCGCTCTCTCAGTCCCCCCTTTGATGACTTCTAGGAGTCATCACTAAATGCAATTTGAATGACATCTCCAAACAGAACTAGTTACAATATTCCCTCTTTTCATCGTTTCGAGAGCTCTTAAGCTTTTGTATTGTTGATCTTGTAAAGCAGCTAATCTCCTCTCTTGCTCTCTCATTGTTCGTTGTAACCGGTTCGACCTATACCATTTATATAATTTTACTAAACCTAACAATGTGATTATACAAATTAATACTATGAATACAGGCTTTATTATGTACCATACTATGCTTTTACCAAGGTTGGCAAACCAACTCCCAACCTTTCCTACTCCATGACCAACTTTTTCCCATACATTTATTTTTGATAAATCTTCGATCTCTTGATGAATCTGTGTAATGTTCCGTATGACTTTCTCAAGTGGTTTCGAATTATCAGGAATATAAGTACAACATTCCTGGACCTTCAAAGCCTTACAAACTCCGCCTTCTTTTGCTAGCAGTACATCTAAAGCAAGTCGGTTCTGAAGAACCATTGCTCTAATCGACTGCATCTCACCTTCTACCAACATTAATGATCTTGCAGTACTTGCAGATAATCTATCCACAACTGTAGCTAGTCTCCAGATCTTAACATCGTTAAGTATTAAACCTAACATAGGAAACATTGCTCCAAATACATCTCCTACTACTTCTGCATCTCCTACTTCCCTTTTCGCTCTCCTCGAAGCCTTTCCTTCTATTATCGCTAAATCCTTTGCATGATATATTTTGGGGAAGACAATTGCCAAGTAACACGAACCATACCAATTGTCAGGTAGTTTTACATAGGCATTTCTTCCACATACAAAATATACATTCGGAATAACTTGCATCTCCTTCATGAAATCTTTCGTATAATACTCTAATCTAAAAGCATGTTCACAATTCACTTCACCTACAAATACATTCTCGTAATACGTTTTGCTTCGAGTTAAACATAACTTTCCTTTCTGCGTTCTATCCAATGCTATTGGACCATTGCTACCCTTCTTTTTATGTGCTTTCTCTTCTTCGGTCCAATCCGTTTTCCATTGTCCTGACATTTTTAAAATCTTCTGCCTTCTGTATCTATCATCTACTTGTCCTATAAACTTTTTCTCTACCTCTGACACTTTGCAAGTTAGATTATTTCTGCGTGCATATGATGTATCTAATGTATCCCATGGAAGAAAGAATTTGGCTAGTCTATCCTCCTTTTTGTAATAGTCCCACTTATTCATTTGCTTATAATTCGGAACTTCAGGCAGTACCGAATCATAATTTGAAAAGTAGTACTCAAATCCTTCCCTACCATAAAATATACTAAGCAGTAAACTACAAGTTATCCCATAAGTCAATGGGAGATGGTGATATCTAATGCCTTCGTCTACAGAAGCCGGCAATTGCATACAAACATAGCAATCTTTGGCCTCCATGGCATCGATATATTCATATAACAGTTTAGCATATGCATTTGACCTAAAATTTCCTTGTGACTCGTCTACATGTAACCTACGAGCTTCATCTGCTAGTAACGCCTTTTCACGGATGACATTGCTCTCCTCCTTCTTCCCCACAAGAGCAGGTCTCAAAGTCGTTACAGGCTTTACATTTGCTGTTTCCTTATCACTTTCATGTCCTATTATGTATGATATTGTCACTACTGTAATTATGAGAAAAATTACTATTGCTATTAGTGTACCTACTATACATCTAGCTTTTCGGTTTGGGTTGCCGTTCTCCATGTTATCAAAACAAATTCCCTCCTTCTTTTGCGAAAAAGTTTGTCCTTCGGCAGTCTTTGTTTGCTTTATTTGCTTTCTCAGTCTTTAAAGTGCTTTTTATCAACAAAGTCTCTTTTTCGCAACAATGTCTTTTCTCTTTTAACAACAGACAACCCTAACCCTTCTCCGTCCTCTAAATGTAATCCCTAATTTTATTCTTCTTTCCACTCGGTGCTAGGTTACCTTCTTCTTTATAGCTTATACACAAAAGTCTCTTATGCATCAACAATTATTCTCGCACCTGCAGCTTTCACAACAATTTCTAATAATTCAAAACGAATGACTTTTTCTTCTTCTTCTGGCATTTGCTGGCCAAAAGTTGGAAATTGTAATCTTTTCAGCACTAGATCTTGAATTTGACTCAAATATGGGGGTATTGGAAGTGTGAAAGTCAGTAATCCCTCAGTCTCGAGTCCAGGCGTCAACATCCATATCTCCACCGCCACAAATGGATCGTGATCGATTACTTTCACTTTCTTCACTCTCCCAGATTTCTGTCCCCAAGACATCTGCTAGATAAGTCCACTCTGGGGTGGCGTACCTTCTGCAGGGCACACGTACCCTCCTCGATCTTCTTGGACTTTCAGTTCCTGAGTCAGTAGTTTCCTCCTCCTGGTCTGATTCTTCTGCAATCGGAACAAGAGTTCTTTCTTGCTTTTCTTCCAAACTTGGCCCTTTCCTTCTCTCCGGCCAACTGGCTTTGTCACTTCTTGTCCTTCTGCTCCTTGTTCTTGGGCTTGTCTCTTGGTCACTCTCTGCTTGTTCAATATCTGTGTCGGACTCCCAATTACTTTCTTCTCCTGAGGCGACTTCGGTCTCACTGATGTCCTGACCTTCGTCGACCTGTTCCGTCTCAATCTCAGTTCCCTCGATCACCTCCACAGCTTGGCTTTCCCCCTCTATGGCTTCTCCGCTTTCCGCTGGATTCTCATCCGAGAGAGGAGCTGTCTCTTCTAGAGGTGTTGGCACTCTCCGGGTGTGTGAGGCATGTATCCAGTTTGGCAGACCTCCACACTTTACTGCAGTATTTGTCACAAGTATGACTTGAAACGGTCCTCTCCAGCACACGTCTAAGCAGTTCTTTCTGACATGCTTCTTCACCAGGACCCAGTCTCCCGGACTCAGGTCATGGCACAAATCTTGTGCTGATGGAACCTCTGCAGCCTGGACCTGGAGGGACACAGAATTAACGGCATCAGATAGTCCCTTACAGTAGTCCAAGATCAAATCGTCTGTGATGTTCACTAGAGCTGCAGTCGGAACCAATGGCAATCTCATGGCTCTCCCCATTAGCACTTCATGAGGAGAGAGACCTGTTTTTCTATCTGGTGTGCTACGTATGCTCATAAGAACCACTGGAAGTGCGTCTGGCCAACTCAGGGATGTTGCTGAACAAACTTTGGCAAGTCTGGACTTTATCGTGCTGTTGATTTGCTCTACAATCCCTGAAGCTTCTGGTCGATAGCTGCAATGTAATTTCTGATCGATACTCAAAGCTGAACATAGCATCTTCACTATTTCGCTGTTAAAATGAGTTCCTCTGTCCGATTCCAAAGAGGATGGCACCCCAAACCTCGGTATCAACTCTCTAAGTAACAGTTTTGCTACTGTAAGTGTATCGCACCTACGTGTAGGGTAAGCCTCAACCCATCTAGAAAAAATGCAAACAATCACCAAAACGTATCTGAGTCTATTGCATTTAGGCATTTCTATGAAGTCAAGCTGCATTCTATTGAAAGGCCCCCCAGACCTCCCAATGTGACTCAACGTAACTGGTGTTCTCTTTCCCACATTTAGTTGCTGACAGATCGTACATCTCTGACACACTGCTTCTGCCGCTACTCTAAACTTTGGGTTAAACCACGTTTGTCTGAATACTCTCACCATAGCATCTCTACCTATGTGTGCTGATCCATGCAATTTCCTTGCCATGGGACTAACAAGTTCATTTGGTAAAACTGCTCTCCCATCTGCGGAGATCCAGAAATTCATCTCGCTTCTGGAACAACCCGCTGTTTCCCAACTCTTTTTCTCATCATCTGGTGCATTTTCCTGAACACTCCTTAATTCATCCCACGTATCTACAGTATCCAATAACATTGTCAATTCAGTTCTTTCTTGGATTCCTCCCACTTTTACATCAGTGTGAGAATAACCCTGTTCTGCGCAGTAACGCGCTACTTCATCCGCATAGCGGTTTCCTAGTGACACAAAATCAATGTTCCTCGTATGCGCTGCGCATTTGACCACTGCTATAGCTGTTGGGCCTTGCAATGCCTCTAACAAAAGTCTCACGAATTCTCCATTCCTAATAGGAGAACCCGAGGAGGTCATATAACCTCTTTGAGACCATAACTGCCCGTAATCGTGAACTACCCCGAAACCATACTGGCTATCGGTGTATATGGTGACTCGAAGTTTGTCGCCCGCTAAGCAAGCACGAGTCAAGGCAACAATTTCAGCTACCTGAGCGGAGTGTACTCCTTCCAGGCAAGCGGCTTCTATTACTCTCGTAATTGTGCAAACTGCATAAGCTGCTCTCAGCTGACCGATATTGTCTCTTACACATGAACCATCAACAAAGAATATTTCATCGGGGTCAGTCAATGGCTCATCTACAATATCGGGTCTCGGTTTGGTGCATAGTTCAGTCACATCAAGGCAGTCATGATCTGTACAAACTTCGTCATCAATCTCGTTTGGAAGTGGCATCAAAGTTGCAGGATTCAAGACGGAGCATCTTTTTAGGGTCACATTCTCGGCAGCCAGTATGACTTGCTCGTAGCGTGTGAGCCTGCTATTTGTCAGATGCTGAGTCTTAGTCCTGGTCATTAACAATTCTACAGAATGAGGTACATACACAATTAACTGATGACCCATGACTACGCTTTCAGAACGTTCAATGCTGACACCCGTTGCAGCTACGGATTTGAGACATCCGGGCAACGCTGCGGCTACTGGATCTAATGTAGCCGAGAAATACGCCACTGGCCTACGCGCATCTCCGTGGATCTGAGCTAAAACTGCTAAAGCGCATCCCTCTCTTTCGCAGCAGTAAAGCAAAAATGGTTTTGTGTAATCAGGCATCCCTAAAGCCGGGGCGCGACATAAGTCCTCCCTCAGCTGCAAAAATGCCATCAAACAATCCTTGTCCCATGGTACCGGATCACTTACTCCTTTGTGCGTCAGTTGTAATAAGGGTTTTGCCTTCAGTGAGAAGTTGGCTATCCACTGCCGACAATAACCGACCATACCTAGAAACATCCTGACTTCTCTTTGTGTTGTAGGCGCGTTCATTTTCATGATCGCCTCTATTCTGTCTGGAGACACCTTCCGCTTTCCCTTTTCAATCCTATGGCCCAAGTATTGCACCTCAGTCATACAATACTGCAATTTACTTGGAGACACCTTGTGTCCATTCTCGGCCAAGTGATTTAACAAGGTTATGGTGTCTTCTCTGCAAGCTTCCTCAGTTTCTGACGCAACTAGGAGGTCGTCTATGTACTGGACTAGAACCGAATTCTTGGGCAGTACTAGACTTTCAAGATTTCGTTTTAATAACTGGTTAAAGATCGATGGGCTTTCTGTATACCCCTGAGGGATACGACACCATGTTAAGACGCGATCTTCCAGCTTAAAAGCGAAAAGATACTGGCTCTCTTCATCTAAAGGTATCGAAAAGAAAGCCTGGCATAAATCTATCACAGTAAACCATTCAGCTTGGAACGGTATCTGAAATAATATCACTGATGGATTCGGTACCACTGGACAACATGAGACAACAATATTATTAATCTTCCGAAGATCCTGCACTATTCTGTATTTTCCACTAGGCTTCTGCAAACCCATAATCGGGGAGTTACATGGACTACCCACGATTTCCTTCAGTATTCCCTGTTTAATCATAGATTCGATCACAGGCTTTATTCCTGCAATCGTCTCTGGAGTCAACTTGTACTGTGGGGTTCTTGGATACTCAGCATTGGGTCTTACCAAGATTTTTACTGGTTCTACTCCTTTGATCAGTCCTATTTCTTCTCCAGTAAAATCCCACACTTCAGCTGACACTTTCTCCCTCAAATCCTGTGGAAGTTCCTCCACTGTTAAGGTAGGGTATAGTTCCACGCACTCTTGCGAGTTTACAATTTTAAAATCAGCATCCTCGTCGTTGGTCTGCACTTCTACTCCTTCAGGTGTGCAATGTATTGTGCAGTTCAGTTTACACAACAGATCTCTTCCTAGCAAACACACAGGGCTGGAATCACAGATCACAAACTGATGTTCGTCACTGTAATTCCCTATCTTCACTGACACTGGTTCGGTCAAAGGATTCGTCATCCTCTTGTTTGCGACTCCTACCACCTGAATCGTCTCTCCCGATATTGGCAAACCTGGGACTACCGCTGATCTCAAAGTGGATCGAGTGGCACCCGTATCTACCAAAAAGGTTGTAGGACATCCAGCTACTTCAGCCTCTACGTATGGTCCTCTCTGATCTACTTCCAGGGCTGCTCCTAGAGTACAGTCTTCCTCCCTGTTTACTCGTTGCCCTGTAAGAGGATCAACATAATAGCATTCTTCTCCTCCTACGAACAATGGCATTTGTCTATAGGGTTTCCCTCCGTTGGTGATGCGAGGTGGTTGAGGAAACGGGGCTCGAGGAGTCTGAGTCCCCCCTTTGATAAACTTTCCCTTCGGGGCTGCGGCTCCCTTAACCACGTTATTCTGTACCTCTTCCTCCTCTTGTTCTAATTCTCCTGTCTCGATATTGTAAGGACACTCGCGTCTCCAATGTCCCACTTCGTTACACTGATGACACCTCGTTGTCCTTTTCAGTGTCGCGATATCCATTCTCGGTCTCGGTCTTTCTTCCTCATCTCTGCTCTGATTATTCTGTTTCTTTGCTTGCGTTCCTGTTCCCTGTTGCCGCTGTCCACCCTTTCCAGCTGCTTGCATTTGTACCAGCATTAATTTTTCCTTGAGTTTCTTCGCTTTCGAATCTATCTCATCGCTACAGTACCTTGCATACCTCAGAATTTCGTCTAAAGGTTTGTTCTGCCAACAAATCAGATGCTGTTGTATCATCAGGCTTATGTCTGGTCTTAATCCTAAAACAAACTTCGACACAAACTGTCCTATGTCCTTAGGATCCATTACGTCCAACCCACTGTATTGTTTAAATGCTTTCAGTAGCCTCTCATAGAACTCGTGAACTGTCTCTTTGGGCTCTTGAGTTGTTCGATCTATCTTAACCCAGTCTATGTCTTGTACTGGCACTTTCTCTTTTAGCCATGTTATTACTCTTTCGTATTTCTCCATGACTCTGTCGGATGGACCATTTGTCCTGGCATCTCTCGGAGGTTCACAGGTAGGCCATTCAACGCTAAGTTTGCATGCCGTCCACAAATCTCCGGGTACTACGATATCGAACAATGTGTTCAAATCGATCCACAGCACCTTAGAGATCTTCACGAACCTCTCTACCTGCTTGTACCACTCAACGGGATTCTCTCTAAGCTTTGGGAAGGAGTTGGTAAATGCCGCCAAATCCCCCCTACTCCAGGGTACGTGAACGTAGTTTCCGTTCGCGATTTCTCGCAAAGGGAAAGCTTCCATCCGCATTAGGTCCGTATCCTGGGACTTCACAATTGTACTTCTTCTGACTGATCCCTTTTTAGACCATTTTTCCTCCCATCTATCCAGATCTCTCCACAATCTAATACTCTGAATCAGTTCCCTTATGTGTACCTTCAGCGCGATCGTTCTACGCTCATCCAGATCCTGATCCGAGCAAGTTAACCGATGATTACCCTGTAAAGCTTTGGTTCGTGACAGGTCTATCATATACCTATTTGCCAAATTAGATAATTTTTCATGAGCCGACCTCGCTCTCCGAGTAACATCCTTGGCTAAGAACAATACTTCATCTGGTGCGTACAGTTCCAACCTCTCCATTGCCACTGTGCCGTCTATTATTTCGTCCAAGTCTGATTTTAAGCTCATTACATCAATCCGTCTTGCTTTTATTTCAGCTCTCAGTATGTCAGTCCTAGGTGGTTCGCTCATACCCCTCTCACCTCCACTATGCGCCCTACGCCTGAACACAGGTGAGTTATGAGGAGTTTTCTTTCCATCTCTTTGTTCCCACCTCTCTAGATCCCAAGCCTTTCCATCTTCCCGTGGGGTGTGGTGGAACATTGCTCCATCCCCCATCCCTACAGTGCGCCTTTTTGGCTCGGTTTCTCCAGATACGAGATAGGATCCACCATTCTGTTCAAAATCACTGTAACTCGCTTGCTGTCTGGTGTCGCTCAATAAACGATAAGGTCCTTCATGGCTCCCCATGCTCCCGCGATCTCGATCCTGATCACCAGAAGTATGGCGAGACGTTTCGCGACTCCCTATATTCTCATGACTTCGCCCATGATCACCAGATGCATGGCGAGACCCTTCACGACTCTCCATGTTCCCGTGATTCCAATGTTGCACTGTTTCACCCGGGGTATGGTGAGTGCATCTGAAAGTATTACGGTACTCCTGCGTCCTTCGTT
Source organism: Lissotriton vulgaris (assembly GCF_964263255.1). NCBI lineage: Eukaryota > Metazoa > Chordata > Amphibia > Caudata > Salamandridae > Lissotriton > Lissotriton vulgaris. The sequence goes on along the minus strand of NC_141691.1, from coordinate 626,625,864 downwards.
CCCCTTCACTAAAGGTGACGCGAGGCACTTCGCCACACCCTGTACTCCTGTCGTCGCACATTTGCCTATTGCCACTGATAGTAGGACAATTATTTCCTCTGCTTTCCTGACTCCCTCTCTCCCACTCTGGGCTGCTTTCACCAGCTCCACAATGCGAGAGGATCCTGTTATCCTGGTCTCTCCACTCTGCTCCTGTTTCTAAACTTTTATTCCGAGCCTCTTCGGCAGTATCCCATTCTTTCAGGTATTCCCTTAATTCCTTATGGGTTTTTGGTTTTGGTCCCCTTAAGTCCATTGGCCCTCTTTGACGCCCTTGTTCTACCCAGGGACCTGTTGCTGCATCTAATGGGGTACTCCGACTCCTCGGTGCTAGTATCTGCCTCTGAGGATCCCTATTCTCCATCTCTGCCCTTTCCCTATCCCATCATGCCTGTTCCTCCTGCTGGACCCCTTCTGGGTTGTAGATTGACACAATAGGGCCTATGGTAACCGGTACTTGTAGGGCATCCGGCATTTGGTAAGACCTTGCATGTTGCGTTTCTGGCATTTTCTGGACCACGAATCTTCCCACTACTCTCTGTTCGGAACTAGATTGAGGTATTTCCTCCTCTTTCCTGGCATCCCAATCTGTTACTGGGATCGATTTATATTCCCCCCATCTAGCTCCGTCCTCTTGTGGTAATATAGGACTTGCGGCCCCTCCGCTGTACGGAGGTGGTCTATCTGTCAATAGCCTCTCTATCAGTTCCTCTTCTGTCTCGCTTTCCTCATCTTCCTCTAGAGGTTTCTTTTCTCCCGTAACTTCTAGCATCGGGTACAGTTTATCTGCTTCTATCTTTTGTACTCTCCATTTCTTAGCTTCCTCATCCCATTTGGCATCCTGTACTGCCTTTACTGATCGTCTCACTCTTTCCTGGCGCCTCTTTACGCTCCTTTCGTGTGCTGTTCTAAACCATACACTAAGTGCTTCGAACTGTGTTGGCCTCGGTAGAGGTCTTGTTGCAAGCATTACCGCTTTCAGTTGGTTCAACACGTCTAGTTTAAACGTTCCGAATCTCGGAAACGTCAGTTCCTTATTCCCTTCAGTCAGCTTATTCCACTCGGAAATCCATAATATCGAGTGCAAGCCTACATTCACTGCCATATAATAAGCTGGTGTGCCTTCCGGTGGAGCTTCTTCTCCGGCATATAAATTTCTTCTATTTCTCCTAAAGAGTGCTCTTAAACTCTTAAAACACTTCATTTTCGATAATCCACAATTTTCCCCTCACTCTTCCTTGTTTACGTCCCGATGACAACCAACCAACCAATCCCTACGCGGTTCTCGCTAATCGGCCTATCTCAGTGCGACTCTTCGCTGACGTCTGACAAACTAACCAATCTCAGCTCGGTTCTATGCTGACGTCACTTGTTCCCTCTTGCAGCAATTCTCCTTCTTTCTAAATTTGTCTCACGATTTCGCATGCGTTTTCATTCATACACTGAAAAATGACTACTTCCGTCCAAGCGATCACTTTTCTCTGACTGTACGGCCACAGTCTAACTGTAATTGTCACCTTAACTGACGAAACGTCTTCCCTCTTACGGTCAGACGATCGCCTCAACTGATAGGTTACTTACACACAGTAAACGTACGACCAGCGTCCGTTACTCATTCACTCACTCATACGCTCCCCCTATCATCGGTCTGTCGGGAAAATCAATGGTACCTCATGACTCCCTTTCAATGGTAGACAAATTACTCTGGGTGTTCGATACACCCGAACCACTTAAGTCCTTCCGTGGAGCTTAAGATTTCATCCGGTTGCGCGCGCTCACAACCTTCCCTCAATCACTCTACAGGCATTCAACTCCGCTTGACATTACAACACAGGAACAACATAAAACACCGCAATCTTACAACGCATGACCCTTATACTCACTCTCGACCGACTCTGCTGCTTTTCTCTCGTCGCACCGTCAGCACCGTCTTCGGCTGGGATTCTTCTTCTGGTCGTCGATGGCTAGGGACCTTGGGGTAAACTAGACCTGGCCTAGGTTGTCTTCCTCAAGAAGATAACCATCATTACTCTGCTACCAACTGCGGGGAATGAGATTTTGATATCGATTTATGATCAATTTAATAACTTATCTCATTCATCTATTTTGGACCGCTAGTATCTGTCATTGAGTAAAAGACAACCCCCGCATAGGTTAGACAAACCCCATTAACTGACGCCACTCTGAAGAACCACTTACAACTGATGAAGTTTGAAAGTTTTATATAAATTCAATTTTAAATGCGAATTACAATCCTCTCAGGATAAATCTCAAAGCGTATACAAAAGAATACAAAATCAATTCCAAAATCAACAATTTAAAGCATCGATGTGAAGTGGTTCCTTTGCGTCATCTACAGAAAGAGAAAAGTATCACGTTAAATCTGTCCCTACTCTATACTAAGTGACATCCCTACTTCGCAAGTTCCTAACCTAAAAAGGTGTCAGCAGTTTGACTCCCAAAGAAGTTCAAACTCTCTTAGCCTCTAAAGGTAACTTAAGTTTAAGAAGCAGTACCCTCTCTGCCTACCCATCCGCTCTCCTAAGGGTCCTCGGCCTACTGCTCTCTTACGCTCTGATCTTTCTCAGCGCATCTGCTCAAGTCATCTATGCTTCGCCCTTCTCTCTGAGCTCCCTCTGAGCAAATCGCTCTCCCTTCGCTAATTGCTAACTTCTCCCCGGGGTGCTGTCCCTAAAATACACAATCCCAGTGTGGGTGGAACGCCCCTTGACGCCCACCACGGACTTTCCCCGATGATGTCAGCTTCTAGCTTCGTCCATTGCTTCATCTCTTTCGCCGTCCGTTAAATTGACCTTTCTCTTTAGATGTCATCTTCGTCTTCTTGTTGGCGACTTCAACTGACACTTTCAAATCAAGAGTCATATGAACTTAAACAAGACTTTAACTTACAACTGCTATTCTTTGACCTTCTAGGTCCTGTGAATGGTCATTCAAAAACAAGTCTCAAATTCTTATCGCTTCCTATCACGTTCAGGCCATAAACCTTGTCCAGCGTTGTCACCTTAAATCTAACAAGTGCTAGACTTCTTGGCTCTCACGTCCACATCAAGCTATTTACGACTCCTGTAAGTCCGCTAAATTACATACATTGGACTGTGCTCCTGCTAACCCTCGGTCAGTCAGGTTAGAATCACAAATGACCTAAACCTTTCTAACATTCTTAAAAACCTTCTACACAGTGTAACCTTTAACACACATTTATATATTCGTTTTTAGCAAAAGTCAGTTACATATATGTGAATACATTCTATATTACATACAAACTACATAGAGTATAACTTTATATTCTCATCCGCTATTGTGTTATACATTTTCTACGCATTTCTTCACATTACATATCTCCGTTTCTCCGTTCAAAGTTACACACGTACATGGATTCTACTTTGCACGTTCTACATTTCGTAAGCATTTCTACACTATTTCTACATCAGCCCACTACATATACGGGCCTTCTAAATCTAATACATGTTCTAAAGTGAATGCAGTTACATTTCCTATATTACTTTGGATTATCTCGGTTATCTATATGCTATAAGCGTCAACTTCACATTACGATATACATTTCATTCCTACGTTATATGATGTATTTGTAAATAAGGCCTATACATAATTTCTATTCAAATTTGCGCTCTCTCAGAGTAATGAAATTCGCCTCTTCCATAAAAGGGAATTGTATTGTAATTGTATTGTAATTGCATTTATATAGCGCTTACTACCCCTGACGAGGCCTAGTAGTGCTTTTTTGGTGAGTAGCACGCTACTCCGGGACCCATAGAGGATTAGCGTTGAATTAATATAGTGAAACATGCAAGTACATTTTAAGTAGTGGATAGGTTAGTCAGTTATTTGGATTTGGAATGATAGCAGAAAGGATAGAGGAGGAAACAGTTTTGTATTTATATAGCACTTGTTGATGCACGCTATTCAGGAAGCCCATAAAGGATTAGTGGTGAATTAATATGGTGAAATATGAAGTAATTTCAGTGGTGGATATTTAGTCAGATTATTTGGAGTGAGAAGGATAGCGGAGGGATAAAAAGGGAAGAAAGGTTTGCATTCATATAGCACTTGTTACCCTGATGGGGATTGAAGCGCTTTTCTGGCAAATAGCATGCCACTCTGGAACCCATAAAGGATTAGTGTTGAAAATTAGAATAGTAAAATATGAAGTAATTTGAGTAGTGGATATGTTATTCAGTTATTTGGGTAGAGAAGGGTAGGTTGCAGGATAGAAGAGGGAAATAGGTTTGTATTTATATAGCGCTTGCTACCCCTGATGGGGTTTTGAAGCGCAAGTAGCACGCTACTCTGGAACCCATCAGGATTAGTGTTGAATTAGTATGGTGAAACATGAGAGTAATTTTAGTGGTGGATATGTTACTCAGTTATTTGAATGAAAATGGCTGGGGAGGTGTAGAAAAGGAAAAAGGTTTGCATTTATATTGCACTTGTAACCCTGATGGGGTGTTGAGGATCTTTATTGGCGAGTAGCACGCTACTCTGGAACCCAATAAAGGATTAGTGGTGAATTAGTATAGTTGAATATGGAATTTGAGAATAATATTAGACGCTCTTTTCCTAAAGGGAACCACTGTATAATGCCAAGCTCGTGGTCCCCGTTAAAGTACTTATTAAACTAACTACGTATTTTGTATTTGAATACATACAGCTATTTAATCATATCGCTGGACATAATCGCATAAATGGTCAAAATAATTAATTTTAATATATTTATCCATATTAGCAACCAGGAAAGGTGGGAGGGAAAAGGGTGGTGCTTGAAGTGGGTGTGAAAGAGGGAAAGGAGATAGAAAAAGGGAATGGTAAAGAGCCCCAAAGTCTCAAGCGAAGGAGAGGAAACAAGCCAAAGAGAGGGGGGTGGAAAAGAACATGAAACGAAGATCAGAGATAGGACCTGGAGGGCCAGCCACACAGCTGATTAAAGCAGGAGGTTACCCGATTATATTTTACCAGTCAAATCTCTATTTTTCATGCTGAACCACACTAAGTGGCGGCCATGACGGTGACCGTGGCTGCACTCATTTTGATTTCACTTCTTCATTGGAACAAATTATTTCCGTCTCTGCCCTGTTTTTCCCTAAACTTCATTGAGGAGTTTCTGATTTCAAATCGGTTGATATGCTGTTGACTTACTGCACACTCGTCCTGGTGTGGCTAGCATTGTATGTAGGACCACCTTCTACTTACGTCATCTGTCCGGTTCGTACTTTAATAAGGAGTTTGTGAACTGAGTAAAAGCATCCAACAATTTGCACACATACATGTCTTTTAAAGAGGGCATTTTTCAACAAACAACGATTTTTAAGCACACTCACTAAAAATCATCTTTTTGCTCAGGTGAAAGCAAGTGTCCCGGAAGTGAACAGCCTATAACTCTGAGCATTAGATATTAACACCAAATGTATGCGGAACAACAGCCTGCGCGGTGACGGACCCGTGGTTTTTTATACCTATTGTGTGTGAAAGTACAGAAGTAACTTGAAGAGAGAATAGCTTCTTAGGTAATCTCTGTCATATCTGAATGGTTATAGCAATTACAACACATACATTAGACGGGCTACAATATCATATTCTGTCCCACTTCTATTTTTCATGACTACTGTACCTGTAGTGAATATGTTCAGCGTTGTGTTTCATACCTTCAATTATTACCGTGGATCGCATAACATTGTTTAGCTTGGCTCCTGCATAGCAACTAACAGAAAAGGCCTCTCAAGATCAGAGGTATTAAAATACCATCGCTGAGGGCCAGGTTTTAATTTGCAATACAATTTGGGACGTGATTGGCACCAATTGTTTCATGAAAGTTCCCACCTTCCCTCGTCCATTCTTTTTTCTCAGCCCTCGTCATTCCGCACTTCCTACTCATTTGCTCCCTTTTTCGAGGTCCTTCTTCTCTTTTTATTAAACAAAACACAATGGACCCTGATGACAAGAAGTAAGTAGAAGCAAAAGCGCAAGTAGGTACTCGCCTGCCTTCCGTCTCTTTCTTGGAGTTAAAGGGAAGAGAACATGATATAAGAAAAAGAGAAAGAAAGTGCCTGAAGAAGAGAGGACAGGGGGGGAGAGAGGATGGGGTGCGGTGGGGTTGTGCTACAAGGAAGGCACATTTGTAGGTGCTATTATACCTGCTAGACCACTTATTCTCGAAGGCATCACTTGATAGTTTCATTGTTATACCAATACTTTGTATTATATACATATAGGAATGGATAAAATACCTTAAATGAAGGATGGTGTTTTCTCTAAATTCAAATTCCTTTTATTACAGAGGCTCAGATAATTTGGACCACGTTGATGCATGTTCAAGTCACCCTTGCTGTTTTGGGAGTATTACAAGCTGCAGTCAATAGCTGGGCCGTTCATCTCAGTGTCCTGTACAGAGCGGTCCAATGACGTTGTGAAAGTGTTTTTAATAAATACAGAACAAAATAGTTTATAATGAATGTGCAGTATTAACTTGCAAGCTTAAATGAAAGAAAATGCAGTTAAAAATATGACACATTGGATACAGCTACCATACTTCAGAGTACTAGGCTTCAAATGGCTAAACTAACACTTCTGAAAGCCTAACTTGCTTAGAAATGCTTAAACACACAGCATGTTATTTCCTGAACATTTTCATAATGAAGTAAACATTTTATAAACTTTCATATATTTCTGCAGAAGGCTTCTAAGCAAAGCTTACTGTTGCAAAAGGTTAGAAATTAGCCTTTTCAATGGAGAAGAGATGCAATCATATATATGGATTCAGCATTTAAACTTGATATTGACTCGTGTTTACTAACTTGTATTTCATTATAAATATGTTTCAACTTTTTACATAACAGATTGTGTAGATATTACATTCCAAAGGTTAGAGGTTAGATATACCTGGTTAAGTGACTCTGAATGAGGCAAGAATTTGCTAACTGTTTGGATCCAGCAACTACTAGCGAGGGTATAATGGCAAATTTTTCTAAATTATTGATAGCAATCAAGGAAACCCTTTTCGTTAAAACGAAAACAGGAAAAATTAGAGACAAGGGGTGGTTTTACAGCTCCTGTACATCAGCACACCAGAACCTTAAAGTAGCCTTAAATAATAAAGACAGAACCCCACAGGATATAGCGGCTCTCAGAAAGACCTACAACCAGGCTCTAAAGTCCAGGAAGAACATCCTCAAACAAGAACTCTGGACGCAACTCCATAGATCTTGTACGATGAGGGACAGCGCTGCCTTTTGGAGGGTTGTGAAGTCCCCTTTCTTATTAGATACAACGGACAATCCCAGTATTGATGTTGCAATAGACGAGCAGTTGTGGGTTGAATATTTTGAGCGGATATTCAGCCTTCCCTTAACCACAAATCGTCCTACATCATCTGGGCTAGATCAAACGTAGTTTCCGTTGCCTATTTATATAACTGGCGAGGAGGTAGAACTTGCCCTGAAGGCCAGCAAGAACGGCAAGGCGCCAGGTCCCGACGGGGTTCCAATTGATCTTTTTAAGTTTAACTTGGATCTTTGGTCCCCAATTCTAACTAGGCTCCTTCAAGCAACATGTGATTTGGGGCTTATAGAATCCTGGTCCCAGTCAATCCTCCTTCCCATCTTCAAGAAAGGGGATCACCAACTCCCATCCTGCTATCGTCCAATTTCCCTCCTGGACTCGCTCGGGAAAGTGGCAGGCCGCGTTATCTTAGAGCGCCTCCAACTGTGGGCTTCAGAAAACAAAGTTCCTTCTGATCTACAATTCGGGTTCCGCGAGGGACTATGAACTATAGACCAAGCTTTAAATTTATCCCTATTGATAGGGAAATACATAAACGCTAAGGGAGAGGCTCTTTTTATGGCCTATGTAGACCTCTACAGAGCATTTGACTGTGCAAACCACAACAAGCTGTGGATCGTCTTGGCAGATATGTGTATAGAGCCATGCCTTTTAACGTTTCTGCGTGAACTATACTCAGACGCCACAGCTAGAGTCAGATACGGTACGGGGGTGAATTAACAAAGTCGTTTAGAGTGGAGAGAGGGGTAAGGCAGGGTTGTGTCCTGGCCCCGTTTTTATTTATTTTGTACACTAATGGCTTAGAAAAAGCCATGCTGACGGGAAGCCAGGACCTCCCTTTAATAAACAAGCGCCCAATCCCGGTCCTACTCTATGCGGACAATGCAGTAATTTTGGCGCGTACCCCCATGGAACTACAGCGTGCTCTCACAAGATACTACACATTTATGGCCAGCCTCGACCTAAAGGTTAACATCAAGAAAACGTTTGTAATGGTTGCAGGGTCAAGTACTAACAACATCAAGCCTGTAGATTAAGTAGAGAACACATATACGTATCCTTATCTGGGAATTACATTTGACCACAAATGCTCTTGGAAATCTGCCATAGAATCCAGGAAACTCTCCCTCATCAGATCAACTGCCGCGTTAGTCAGGTTTGCGAATAAATTGGGCAGGCGGCCCACGGTAGAACTATTAGAAATTTATAGAGCTAAATGCATATCAAGTGCACTTTATGGGGCGGGTGTTTGGGGACATGCCAAGATCGCAGAGATACAAAAGGTGGAAAACACTTTTCTATGATTTCTTTTGACAGTGCCTCGGGTGCATCCACTTATGCCTGTCACTTGGAAGTGGGTATGCCCTATCTATCAGATCTGATTCGGATTCAACCCCTTCTCTTGTGGCACCGCATCTGGACGTCACGCAAGACAACTCTTTGCCGGGGAATCGTAGAGGACTGTCTTTCCCTAGACATGGCTCTAGGGATTGGCTGGATCGCCTACAGAAGAAAATTCTTCAGCGACCTTGGCATGATTCAGTATTATAACTCCCCCACCTTAATAGCTGTCATCTCGAGGAAGAAGTTTAAAAAGATCTGCCTGGCCCACTTAGAATCTCTCCGACTTGTTAGTGAGGTCTCAAAAGGTACCGTCCAGCACTCACTACAGATTCAAACATCATTTACTGTTCAGCCCTATCTAACTTACAATCTCACGGGGTATGAAAGATTCCTGTTAACCAGGTTCAGACTGAATATTTTCACCATTTGGTCATCTTCCCAAAAACCAACATCTGGAAAAAAAACCTTCAAGCCTGTCCGTGTGATGACAGATCCCCCCAATCGACAATCCACATTATATTGTTCTGTAAATTCTATCAGGAATTGAGATATCGCTGGCGATTTACCAATCTTTAAGGTCATGGGCCTACGAAGGTGCCGCCAGCCTTTTCTTGCTCTGCAGTTCTTGGATGCTGAACCTTTTGCTAGATTGGTAGCAACATTTTTGAAATTAGCTATTAAACATAGACAGAACTTGAACTGATCTAGTGCTGCATCCCCTTTAATTAGTGGCCTTTTTTGACTGTCAATTTTGTAATCTGCCTGCGGCACGTAACTATGAACTTGTCGTAATTATGATTTTTTTTACTCTTTTATAATGTTTTTATCTGCTTTTAGCTATTGTCTTTTTAAAAGATTTTTATTGGGAACTTTGTACATGAATTATATTGTGCTTTTATGGCTGTTTTCCATGCACCCGAATAAAGCTTGCTTTGACTTTGACTCTGAATGGGAGTAAGTGACTCTGACCGAGAAGCTTAACCATACTCACCATTTTTCTACACAACTAACATTGAGGCTTGAAGACCTGTTGTTCTCTTGGTGATGAAATGAGGAGTGATCTTGTTTCCAAGAAAACATTAAACGCTGATTGGGTAGATGAAGATTAAAGCTGCAACAGTTGCCGACTTTCACAAAATGTGTTGTTTATAAAACTTTGTGTACCTAGAGTGGTCCATAGATTTTGAGCTCAACAATCTTTTCCCATCTCCTTTCCAGAATTCACTTGCCATTAGGATTTCCCTGGAAGTTCAGCTTTGATTTTTGATTTATTTATCTGAATAATTGCTGAAGCTTTATGCTTACTCTCACTTCTCGATATAGAGTTCATTTTGAATTCCGAATGACTCCTTTTCTCCACATTTTTGGAATAGGAATTCTTTCCTCTATGGAATGCACATTTCATAATACTCTAAATTTTGATTGATATTAACAAGATTCTAAATATCAATTATTGGTGAAATTGTTTTGATGACCTAATCAAGATGAAAGATTTTGATTTAATAAAACGCTTAAAACACACTCCTAACTCACTTTATTGATTCAAATATAATATTGATGACTGTGATGATAAATTACTTGACTCATTGATCTTCTCTTCTCAAAGCAACAATCAAGATCCTTTAGCCTGACAGAGGGGAATTAGCCTGGATGATGTTAAACCAGAAACTTTGAATTTAAACCTGATTCTCGCTCATGCAGCATTGATTGCCACTAACATTCTGGTTTCTTCTTGTACATGAAACCCCATGTTTATTAGCAACATCCAGAATTTTGTCAAACAAAAGAGACTCAGTTCTGATCACTACCATTCTGAAGAGGATTTCCATATTCAGCTTCTGGAGAGCTATACATGTATTTGGTCAAGACCAAGTTGCAACCCATGAATACTCTGCCATGCCAAAGGACGAATGAGCATGAGCTAAATGGGGAGTGCTAGTTAAGCTGGCTCATTGAGATTTTCAATCAGTTTTAACTGTTTAGAGTAATAGTAAATAGCTTTAGAACAGAAGAACAGAAGCAAAACTAATGAAGCTGAACTCAAGTGCATGAAAAACAAGCCTACAATCAGGATATACCTTAACTGCTTTTCCACCATCAGCATAATATTTAGGTGAACCTTCTGGGGTGGGCTACTCCTGGAAAACAGAGATGGTTGTACAATACCTTGGTAGAGATGAAAGTCAGTCAGGATTTTCAGGAGGAAAGAAGTGGACCGACAAAGAACCAAACTCTCGAAAGGAAAACACACATAAGGGTGCATTTATCGAAGTACACACAGTTCCCCAATATCTAACTGACAGAATAGACACATGGAAATAACATTTTGAACATTGCATTTTGAGACAACTCCACAACAGCGCAGACATAGGTAACTGTAATGCCTTAATAACAAAAGTACCCGTGCAGCTCCTCGACTAGGGCGGAGGAACATTGCCTCACTGGTTTCTCGCAGTGCAAGAAGCACAAACATAAAATGGTTCTTTGTCTGTCCACTTCTTTCCTCCTGAAAATCCTGACTGACTTTCATCTCCACCAAGGTATTGTAAATTCATCTTTGCTTTCCAGGAGTAACCCACCTCAGAAGGTTCACCTAAATATTATGAGGAAAAGCAGTCAAGGTATATCTTGAGTGTAGGCTTGTTTTTCATGCACTTGATTTCAGCTTCATTAGTTTTGTTTCTGTTCTTTAGTTCTAAAGCCATTTACGATTACTTTAAGCAGTTAAAACTGATTGGAAATCTCAATGCCTTATGAGTCAGATTAACTACCACTCCCCCTTTAGCTCATGCTCATTCGTCCTTTGGCATGGCAGCTATATATTTGGAGTATTCGTGGGTTGCAACTTGGTCTTCACCAAATACATGTATTGCTCTCCAGAAGCTGAATATGGAAATTCCCTTCAGAATGGTAGTGGTCAGGACTGAGTCTCTTTTGTTTGACAAAATTCTGGATGATGCTAATAAACATGGGGTTTCATGTACAAGTAGAAACCGAAATGTACGTCTCCCACGCAGATGAGATTAAAAATTATACACCATGGTAGTAGCAATCAATGCTGCTGGAGCGAGAATCAGGTTTAAATTCAAAGTTTCTGGTTTACCATCATCCAGGGTATTTCCCCTCTGTCAGGCTGAAGGATCTTGGTCATTGCTTTGAGAAGAGAAGATCAATGAATCAAGTAATTTATCGTAACAATCATCAATATTATATTTGAGTCAATAAAGTGAGTTAGGAGTTTTAAGGGTTTTATTAAATCAAAATCTTTCAGCGGTTCATCTTTATTAGGTGATCAAACAAATTCATCAATAATTGATATATAGAATCAATCAAAATGTAGAGTACCATTTTATGTTTGGTTGCAGGTAGGCGGGTGGGCGAGGCTGCGAGCAGCCAGGACAGGGGAGAAGTGGTGTGCCCACACCTGAGGGTGCAATGGCTGTTTCGTCAGCACTCTGGGGCTGCCTAAGCCAGTCATGCACACTCTGATCTTATCTATGCAGGCTGAAATGCAGCCTGCATGGAGAACATGCCCTCCCCGTAAGCCCTTGGCTGGGCGGCGTCCCCACTAACAACAACTCTGCTTGCAGGATTGTGATTGGGTTAGGGGAGGGTCCAGATGGGAGCCCGGCGGAATGGCGGCCTGCCTCCTGTTCATGCTTGAGGCAGGAGAGCAGGAGCCGAGAAGATGTGAGAAGCGACCGGCGGAAAGGTAAGTCTATGTTTGTTGTTGTTAAATTATAGCTCCCCCTCCCCATGCAACACTGCCCCTTGCCCTACCTGTAAGACCTGCCAGCCACAACTGCCAAAGGAGGATTCCAAGATTAAACAAGCAACTTTAACTTTTGCTTGAATAGCTCAGAAATGTTCATAAACTGGGTGGCATAATCCTCCTCATACTCGTCCCAAGACTTGGCTTTCTAATGACACTTATAGTGTCAGGTGATGCCTGGGACTTTAAGCTGCTAGTCCTTAGAGAATAACAAATCTGAAGTCTCTGACACATAATCGAGCACCTGGGGCAAAATGTAATCCTGCGTCTAGATGGATTGATTGACGAAAACCAATAGCCTCATCTCTAGATATTCCCAAATTTTGATTACATTAATAATGACAGGTGGATCTGACTATCAAATCCTACACTAAAGAGGTGGCGTAGTGAGTGGAAAGTACCACCCTAGTTCTGTCCCCATCAAGTAATGTGGAAGGGATGTGTGATTCCATTGAAAATCTGTAACAAAATTAGAGTTATGTCCTCCTGTTTTTCTAGAGCATGGGTACTCACAAACATTTGCCATGAGGCCACAAAGTATAGTCTGTGGAGTGACACAGGACCGTAATTGATGCCAGCAGGATGACAGTAGGGTGTTTGTTAAGGAGGTCGAAAAAATGTTAAACTAATGGGCAAGCATTTATTTCCAGTTTAACTAAAGCTAAGTGGTGTAGGACACCACCATAGTAATTTCATAACTTCATTTACCAGGCAAATAAATGCTTTCCTATTTATCTAACATGTTTTTCTGAATATTAGTGCTCAGCAAGAACACAGCAGCTCATGCTGCTGTTCACGAGGGGGCCGCATGTAAAGGGCAAGAGGGCCACAAGCGACCCCCGGCCATACTTTGAGTATCATTGTTCTAGAGGAACCTGGCAATTAAAGCCGGATGAGAGGAAGGCAAGTAACAAACCCCTTGGTAACTGTAAGAACAGAGTAACCCACTCTAATACCTTTTTCAAATGAGCCTGAGCATGCTGGCCTTAGCAGAGAACAGCGGGGAGGAGTGAATCACTCTATCAAGTTGCTCTCCCTGGGTGCAGCTAATCACAGGTAGGTAGCATACATTTTGTGAGAGGAAGCTGACTCTGCCAAAAACACCATGTCAAGTCATCTAGCAACTTGACCAATAACACTCCTTGCAATTTATTTAACATTTTGAAACTGGGTTTCTCTAACTAGCCAATAAAGAAAAACATGCATTTAAACAACAAATGTAAGCTCCTTCCAGTTCAAGAACTTACCTGCTCTCTCAGAAATCCACAGACCGTTTGCAAAGGGGGTATCCACTAGAATGCCCCATCCTTTCAGACTTGCATAGGTTGTGAGAATCAGAGGTTGGTAAGGATTCAAATCAACATCCTTGGAAAGTGTTAGAAATGGGGGTCTCTAGTTGGCAGAGGTAGATACCTTTGTCCAAGTAGGGGACCTTGCTTCTAGTAAAGGTAAGGAGGATGCACTTCTAAAATAACCCCGGATCACCCCCTTGGTAGCTTGGCACCAGCAGACAGGCTTGTGGGGCCGTTTTGTAGTGAAGGGAGGGAAACCTTGCTGAACTTTCCTACCAAGGATCAGATGTCCTATGCCCCCATGAAGGAAGCCTTGATAGCCAGGTATGGGTTGACTCCAAAGCTTTATAGGCAGAAATTTAGAAACTGTAGGAACCTAGAGTCAAGTACCTGGGTGGAGTATGTGTCCTATTTTTGCTGAGCACTGGATGATTGGGTTAAGAGTAGCAAGGTGAAGAATTTGCAGGGGGTCTATGATTTATTTGCTTGGCAGCACTTGTCAGATAATTGATTTCCAGAGCTACGCCAGCACCTGATTGACAGTAAGCTGACTGATACCAGAAAGCTTGCTGTGGAGGCTGACCGCTGGGTCAGCGCCAGGGTCCAAAAGGTTTGTGTGGGAGACTCTGCCAAAGGTGGGCAGGGTCCCCAGCAGAAGAGTGGGGGTGACAAGGGTAAACAGAAGGAGTTCCAAAAAGGGCCCCAAAGTAATTCCCGAGGGAACACAGGTAAGGGTTCCCAGACTCACACTGAGAAGAAACAATGGGTCCCAACTGGTAAGCCTGTTCAGAGGGGTCCCAAGACCTGTTTTAGTTGTGGTCAGGTGGGCCACTTCTGGGGGGATCCTAAGTGTCCCAAACCGGTTACCGCTGCATACAATGGGGACCTGCCCCAGCAGATGGCCAGTGTATCCTTGCCGGAGGAGTCGGGTACCCAAGATGGGTGGGGTCTCACAGAGACGTCCCTGATCTCTTTAGGAGAGAGTGAGATGGTCCTAAGAGCTCATCTGCCTGATAACACTGAGAAATACAGGCAGTGAGTGACCATCAATGGCCATAGAGTGGAGGCTCTGAGAGACACCAGAGCCAGTGTGACAGCTGTTAGCAGCGACGGCTCGTGGAGGGAGTTACGGTGGGGCAGGAGGGTGGGGAGGGGGAGGGGCAGGGTGGAGGTTGCTAAAAACTGGCATATGGATAATTGCAGGTAAGTAAACAATTTAATTAATAAAACGAATTTCGTAGTGCGCCTTGCATCGGAAAATGCAATGCAGTGCGAGCTACGAAATTCGTTTTAAAAATTACATTGTTTACTTACCTGCAATTATCCATATGCCGGTTTTTAGCAACCTCCACCCTGCCCCTCCCCCTCCCCACCCTCCTGCCCCACCGTAACTCCCTCCACGAGCCGTCGCTGGCTGTTAGTTGTTGGCTGGTGTCCGAAGAGCAGGTGGTCCCCAATGCATTCTACCCAGTAGTTACCGCTGACAATTCAGAGTGCCTCTGCAAAAAGGTACAGGTTCTCTTTGAGTGGGGGGGTCTCAGGTACCTTGAATGTAGCTCTGAGGCCAGCCATGGCTGTTGACTGTCTACTAGGAAATAATTTGGAGAGCTCCCCTTAGGTGAAGATAGGGCGGAGGTCTCATTTAGAGATGTTGGGTCTTCCTGAGTGGGCGTGTATGACCATTCGGTCCATGGCCGTTGGTAAGGGCATTCAAGAGGACCTGGAGGCTGAAAAAGTGGCCCAGTTGCCTTCCAGAAAGAGAAGAGGCAGGGGGCGTAGGAAAGCCCGAAGTTTCCTTGGTCCAGGAGGAGCAAAACCTTGAGGTGGATGCCCTGGAGCCTACAGGGGAACAAGTGGCTGAACTGGGGGACCTACCTGAGCTGACCCATTTGCAGCAGGAAGGAGCCCTCTCCAGCAAAAAATTCTGCCAGGAGCAGCAGATGTGTCCTTCTATTATTGGTTTGCCGCAGCAGGCTGCAAACCAGGCAGCATGTGATCAGTCCGGATCACATTGGATATACTGGGAGAATGGTCTCCTGTATAGCAAGCCTTAGGTTACTGAGCCTGGGTCAGCCCATGTGCTGGTGGTATCCCAGCACTTCATGGCCTTCCTACTAGGTCTGGCTCATTATGTGCCTTTGGCAGGACATTTGGGGCAAGACAAGACCTTTGAAAGGCTTGTCACACACTTTTATTGGCCCCAAATGTGCAAGCACTCTGATACTCATTACAGGTTTTACCAGACTTGCCAAGCAAGTGGCAAGAGTAGGAGGAAGTGTAAGGCTCCTCTCCAACCTTCCCCTCTGGTCAGCACCCCCGTTGAGAGGGTGGGTATTGACATTGTGGGTTCTCTGGATCCCAAGACAGCCATGGGCAACAGGTTCATCCTGGCCTTGGTGGACCATGCCACCCGGTACCCAGAAGTCATCCCTCTCCCCACTGTGACAGCACCCTTGGTGGGTTGTGCGTTTATGGGGATTCTTCCTGTGTGGGGTTCCCCGGAGAGATTGGTGTCCGACCGTGGTACCAACTTCAAATCGAAGTATATTAAATACCTGTGGCAGGATTGCAGTGTTACATACAAGTTCACCACTACTTACCACAACCAAGGTAATGGACTGATTGAGACATTCAACCAGACGTTGAAGGGCATGATTATGGGTCTTGGTGAACCCACGAGGCTTAAGTAGGAGGTCTTCTTACTATGCCTTCTATTTGCTTACAGAGAGGTACCACAGAAGTACTAAGGGTTCAGTACCTTTGAGCTGCTGTATGGCCATCCTGAAAGAGGACCTCTGAGTCTGGTAAAAGAAGGCTGAGAGAAAGCTCCCAGTAAACCTCCCCAGGATGTATATAGCTACATGCTGGCCATCAGAAACCAGACTAAGTGCTTTAGACAACTCACTCGGTGAATCTGGAATCCAGCCAGGAGGAGATGAAACGCAGGTATCTTCAGAAAGCCCTATCTGACTGAGTTTCAGCCTGGACAGAATCTTTGGGTCATGGCCCCGGTGGAGCCTTGAGCTCTCCAGGATAAGTGGACCAGACTATATGAGGTGGTGGAACGCAAAAGTAACGTCACCTACTTGGTAGACTTGTAGTCTCCTAGGAACCCTTTGCAGGTCCTGCATTCGAACCGCCTGAAGCCTCATCTGGAGAGGTCCAAAGTGGGTATGCTCCTAGCAACAGATGATGGGCTGGAAGAGGAAACTGAGCCTCTTTCTGACCTACTGTCTGCATAGGAGCAAGATCGGTCAGTGGACAGTGTGAACCTCTCTCCCGCCCTGACCCCTGAACAGCAGAGTGACTGCTGCCAACTTTTGTGACAGTTTTTTGATCTGTTCTCCCTGACCCCAGTGTCACCCAGTGGTGCGTCCATGATGTGGACACTGAGTACATTCCTCCACTAAAACATAAGATTTACTGAGTGATTGACAGGGTCAGAGCTTGCATCAAGGAGGAGGTCTCCAAGACATTAGCGCTAGGGGTGATTGAGACCTCAAACAGCCCTTGGGCCAGCCCAGTGGTCTTGGCCCTGAAGGCTGCCGCACCTGGTGCCATGCCAGAACTCCGGTTCTGTTTGGACTATTGAGGGCTCAATTCAGTCACCAGGACTGACGTGCACCCCATACCTAGAGCTGATGAGTTCATCAACCAGTTGGGGGCTGCTCGGTACCTCAGTACGTTTCACTTAAAGTCTGGGTACTGGCAGATCGCCTTAACTGATCGGGCAAGAGAGAGGTCAGCATTCGCCACACCAGACAGGCACTGCAAATTCCAGGTGATGCCCTATGGGATGAAGAATGCCCTTGCCACCTTTCAGAGGTTGGTCAACCAGCTGTTGGTTGAGCTGGAGGATTTCAATGCCGCCTACCTGTACGACATTGCAGTGTTCAGTGCCTCTTAGGAGGAACATCTGCATCACCTCTGGAAAATGTGGAAGGTGCTCCAGAGGGCAGGCCTCAGGATCAAGGCAGGCAAGGGACAAATCAGGCAGGGTTTAGTGGTGTACTTGGGACACCAGGTGGGGAGCAGCCAGGTGGCACCCCTACAGCCCCCATAACTCAGACAGAGTTGAGAGCTTTTTTAGGACTCACAGGGTATTACAGGAGATTTGTCCACATATATGGCACCATTGTTGCCCCCTTGACAGAGCTGACTTCCAGGAAGCAGCCCATGAAAGTGAATTGGACTGACGCCTACCAGAAGGCTTTTGAAACCCTAAAATATGCGATGTGGTGCTTAAGGCACCCAACTTCTCAGAAGAGTTAACTGTGCAGACATATGCTTCAGAGCATGGTGTGGGGGCTTTGCTCTTATAGCTGAATGAAGAGGGCCTAGACCAACCTGTAGCCTTCATTATTAGGAGGTTACTTCCACTGGAACAGAGGGGGAGTCCGATTGAGCATGAGGCATTTGCTGTGGTCTGGACGCTAATGAAGCTGAGGCCATACTTGTTTGGGACTCACTTCCGGGTTCAGGCAGACCACAGGCCCCTCAGATGGTTGATGCAGATAAGGGGTGAGAAAACAAATCTGTTGCGGTGGTCCATTTCCCTACAGGGGATGAACTTTACGGTGGAACACTGCCCTGGTATTGATGAGTTCTTGAGCTTCAGTCCCTAAGTCAATCATATATTTTGATTCTCTGCATCTGAGTTGAAGAACTTTATTACATCTACTGTTGTCAAGATCTATTATTTTAATATCATAGAAAAGAAAGATTATATTGAGAAGTGGAACTCAAAAAAGTGTCTTGCACTAGGTAGTGGCTGTCCTTTCTGTCAGTAGGCCCCACTTGCTCAAGAACCCTTCTTTACTCTAGGAATCGGCTCCCAATATCCCTTTTGTTACAAGGGCATGTCAATGGATAGATACAAATGTTTGTATTGTGGATGATAAGCGGATCAATAATTTTTATAATTTTACCATATGTGGTTGGATATTCTTTCATGTTTGTGTTATGATTCCAAGCTTTGCATTCCACACACTAAAAAGCCTTTCATACCCAAAAAGGTGTTATCTTTTCTGGTTGTAATGTTACTATGTACAAACATAGCTATCTCTCAGCGAGCGACATATCCAATAGGTGATCCTTGGTATGTTCATGATTTTTCTTACCACATCATCACATTTACATATTTCCTGGTATTTCTTTTTTAATCTGGTGATCATGCATGTTTCATTGATTTCTGTGTTGTTGTGATCTCTTTCCCTCTTACATAGGGTGTCATCTCTGGCCTTCGATTTAATCCTTGGAATCCCTCTGTCAAGAACCCATTTAGGGTATGCTTTCTCCAAAAATCTAGAAATCATATTTTACTGTTCTCTAAGAAAAACTCTGAAAAGTACTACCATTCTTCTTGGGTCTCAGCATCTCCCCGTATGGAGTTCTTCATTTTAGAGGATATAGGTGGCAGCTGCCTGCGTATAGTAGTATGCTATTACCTGTAGTGGATTTGCAGTAGAGGCTAATAATGAGTAGGCCTGGGAATAATTTAAATGACAACATAGTAATTGAAGTAAATTCAGTAATTCTGGGTTACTCTTTGATATGAAATTACTGATAGCAATACCATTACCCCCGCTTGCATATTTAAGAGCAATTTGGGGAGGAAAAACCTTCCTCAAAAGCACATTTAGATATCACAAGAGGCTGTTTGTGTTGCTTTCTATGTTCTTTTGCATTCAGTATAATTTTTTTAGCAAAAAATGCAACATTGTGTCCATTTTAGATCTGAGAGGGCATTTTGCGACATGAAAATAGCGCTAAATGCAGAATTCATCTGTATACATAATTCTGCATAATCACTTAAGGTTTTTAGGTAATTCCACGTGATTACACTACACAGTATTACCCCATCACTAGTATTGAGCTTATTCCCTGATCTTCTATAGTAACATCTAGAAACACAATACTCTCACTGCTGATGTTACAGGTGAATTTTAGGTTCAGAATACTCTTCCCAAATTTGCTAACAAAGCTCTTGGCTGACTTTTCAGAACCTTGCCATATAATGTAAAGGTCATCTATGAACTTTAGCCACATTGCCACTCACTCCATATCCTGAATTGTATCCACTGACATGAACATGTGTTACTTCCACCAGCCCATGAACAAATTAACATAGCTGGGGGAGAAACAGTTGCTCCATGTCTTTCTGTCTGTACAGGATCCTTATCAAACAAGAAAGAAGAAAGATTTTCAAGACAAAATGTCATCATTTTCAATGACCATGTTTGTGTGAAAATAGTAACAGTCTTACTCTTGCGTGCTTCTATCCAATTAGTATTTCTGAGGCACATGTAAAGTGAGGGAACATCGAGTGTCATACGTAAATATGTCAATAATAACTCTCATATGTAATGTCTTCTATTCTCTTAAAAAAATCCGTTAGTCACTTATGTATGATTGTAGTGAAACAACCAGTGTTCCTTAAAAGTGTTCAGCATATTGCGTGGTGTTCTCAAGAAGACTACCCCATTGTTCTGGTGGGGTGATTCTCTCTATTTTTATGGATCTTATGAGGAAAGTACATTACCAGCAGACATGGAAATTCAGACTTGAGGAAGCTAATTTCTTATTGTTCTATTAAGCCCAGGTTCCTCCTTATTTCCAATTCGTCCTAGTATGGTTCTCTTGTCTTAACATTTGTCTCCTTGCCCATGGTTGTATAACAATCTTTCCCACACAGCTCCTGCAGAGCTACTTTTACATACATGTTTTTGGAAATAATGATATTGTTATCACCTTTGTCTACTGGTCTTAAAATGATCTCGTTCTCAATGGCTAGTGACTGTAAAGCTTTCATCCGGTCCCTCCCAGTTTTACTGCTAAGGGGACAATTCAGATGCGGGCAGGAAGGTCTCCCACCTATGGTCGGAACCCTCCTGCCCGCATCGGAATGTGCTGTTAGGATTCCTTTCCAACAGAGCCATTCTGATGGGCTTGGTTGAAAAGGAACCTGGCTTGGTATTCCGCATGGCTTCTGTCCTCCATCTAGAAATCTTTCACTGCTCCCTGGCAGGCTCTTTCTGGTTGAGGGAGTTAGCCATCCCAAAGGGCTGCCACCAAGGCCAAGTGCTACCATCCAGCGGCTGCGAGAACGAGACTCCGCAGGATTTGGTGCACTTTTTATTTATTTGTCATTTTTACGATTTACCTCGGAGGTTTTATCTTAAGCCCCTCCTTAAAAAACGGAACTTCACCCAGGTTAGACCTGCACTCTGTTATCTGCAACTGCTAAATCACGAAAGCATTTTATTTGTAATTGTCTTTTTAAAATCAGCCCTAAAATTTAGAAACAACATGGAGGGTTAATTGCTTAGAACTGCTGTTATTACTTTATTCGCCTAACTGTGGTTGTTATTTTTAAACATGTGTTTTTAGATCCTTCTTATTTTATTGTGAGATTTTATCAAATGTGCTTTTATGGTTGTTTCTATCTGAATAACCGAATAAAGATTTTGAATTTGAATTTGGTTGAGGGAGTATAATGGCAGTTTCCCACTGCCTTTTGGTGCAGGTCTTTCCAGCACAAAAAGGCAGTGGGAAACTGTTTTGGGGGGCCCCCAGCAGGGCCCCCATGGGTGCGAGGCCGCAGAATGGTGGCTAAGGGACCCCAATGGTGCCACCCTGTTGATCCCTGCACTCGGTGGCAGGCACCTTGAGGTGCCTGCCACGAGGTGCAGGGATGAACTGCACCCCTGCTCCGTTCGGAATGCACACTCTCATTCAAAGGTATAGGAATGCGAACGAACAGGATTCAGTCGCATCCTACTTGCAGATCTGTAACCGACGACAGGAGGTCATTCAGTTACAGTTCCTGACCGATGTCAGACGGACTCCGGTACGTCCGACATCGGAATCATGGCCTTAGTAGTAGGCTTATATGTTTGAGGATTTTCCCATAAAAAGATAGGGGAACTGGAAATGAAGATTTATACTTGTAGATGTGTGAATTTCATTTTTGAATTAATTAGGTAGTACTATTGTAGTACACCTTTACATTCTACAAAATGCGGTTTGGGAATCAGGTACTTTGTGTTTATATTGACTATACGCTGCAGAATTATGACATGGTGTGTCGAAAGAATGCATCTTTGACTAACCCTATTGACTTGCAGACAGGCAGCAGATATGATACGACAATGGTGTCACCAGTGAATATATGGTGAGAACCAGGGAAGTAAATTCGACCTGAATCAGAGCACCTTCTGTTTGGCTGATGGGGTATGGCAATTGATAGCAGGTTCACAAGTCTAGTATGTGTGGGTATTCCAGGTAAATTTGGGTAGGAATGCTCTTCTGACATGCTCCAACATTCTGCGTAAACTGTTGTAACCCTTCATGCAAGATTTTTGGGGATGGAGGTAGTGCTTTGATAAAAGCTGCAATCAGGTGCATACAGGTGCATGTTTGAACTAGTAGTTTTATTAGCTTTGCCTGTAATGCTGGAGGTATATACATGCATGTTGTACTGAATGCTTGATTATTGTGCGCCTATGTTACTTGAAGTCTGTATTCATTTTAATGTACTTTGTGTGTTTTCAACTTACATCAACTTATTTTCATGTATCAATACCTGCGTGCCCCTTATGCATTGTGAATTGCTTTATATAGATAACTAAGGGGCATATTATCAAGCACGGCGTTAAAATTATCGCCGCCTTAGCAGCAGAAATCTGCTGCTAAAACGGCGATAATGGGTTTGATAAAACGCCGTAGAGAATTCCCATAGAAGCCCCTGTTCACACCAGAACATGGGCTTCTATGGGAATTCAGAAGGGCATATTACCAAGCCCATTATCGCAGCTTTAGCAGCAGTTTTCTGCCCCTAAAGCGGCGATAATGTTAACACCGTTTCTTGATAATATGCTCCTAAATTTTTGGTGGAATGGTTTGTAAACCACGGCCCCTCAATTTAGATTCCTGACATGTCGAAGCGAAAGTCTGGTTCTGGTGAGCAGATTCATATTTTTTTTCATTTTTTGGTGCCTGAATTACATTTTTCTCCGTTTGATGAGTGTAATCACGCATTTAACTTCATGATATGTAGGCTCCCATTTGAGTTGGAAAACACTGCACAATTGTATTATCTAAAACTTCCTTCTTTGCTCGAAGTTATCCATTTGAAATTACAATACATTTTGAAACTGTAAGGTCTGCAATTCTGTACTCACAATTTACAGCGCTATTGGTGTGCTTAACCAGCAATTTTAATTGCATTACTTTTAGTAGGTTCAACATTTTACACCAGCAAAGTTTTTTTGTCATTTTGTGCACTATCTGCCTTTGTCACATATGAAATAATTGTACACATTCTCTGGAATATCCCTATGTATAGACAGATGACCGAGGCTGGTATGTGCGCAGCCTGTAGGGAAAGGACATTTTTTGTTCATTCACACATTCAGAATGTGTGGCGTGTCAGACATTTTAAAGCGTTGACAGCTATTGAAAATTAAAGATGTGTAAAAATGTATGTTGTCGCTTTTATGTAGCGCTTTACGTTTGTTAGTAGAAGGAAGAAATTCACACACACACCTGGAATTGTTTATACTACAATATGCATTGTACAAGGAAATTCAATAACTCAGAGCAGATTAACCCAGGAAATGTTCTGGCAGATCAGTTGGCTTGTAATAGATTAGCAAACACTGTGAGTACGCCTTAAGCAGAATGTCACTGAACACTTCTCTCGATACATTACATGATTTTCCCATTGACATTTGATAAGCCAAGTTCACAGTTTGCATAGAAGAATAGCAAACTTATCGCACTAAAGGTGTTTCTACTTTTTGAATTTTCAGAAAATTACATAACCAAGGGGCCTGTTTGTGAAAAAGTCAGACAGGGCGGCTCAGCAAGTCACCTTGCTTAGCTGCACTCTTTGACAAGGATGGGCAGGAATAGCCGAATTTAAGCTACAGTCCTGCCTTTTCCTCTTCGCTGGTGCCCTTCTGGCAGACTAGCACTAATGCAGGCAGACTTGCAACATGGTGCAAGGCTGCCTGCGTTGCATACAGGATTGTTTTTATGCACGAAGTCAGATTGAGACATGGAAACATTTAATGCACAGCCACTAACTTCTATGAAGGCCTGATTCACAAAAGTAAACTTACACTTTTGTTTAAGTTTCCGATTGTTTGCTATTCGCAAAGGGATTTACGAGTAGTATCATTATAAGTGGGGAGTCTGGACATATAAAAGACCTATGTTTTTATGTGTGGAGGCTCTGCACTTGTAAAGATACTACTCATAAATCCATTTGTGTTTGAGTTTACCTTTGTAACCATTAACCTAAGTCACAATGGTGAGATCTGCATAGCTCCCCATAAAGAAATGACACTTATGAGTGTGGATATTATCACATTTGCAAGCCTGAGCCAGGTTATCCATAGGAGTTTACAAGGTGGTGTAGGAACTATGATGCAAATGAGTTTCAATCTGGGTATTTATCAGCAAACTAAACCCTCCAAATATTTCACTGTGGTTGTAACTCAATATACAGAGGTCAGAAAAACTGATCAGCAAAACCAATACATCCACTAAATTATCAACCACTACATTATTAATAAAAATATACATTTACGATTCCTAACTCCACATCCTTTTACCATTACTACAAAATGTAGGTTGAGGTAGTTGATAGAATATTTTTTGTCAGGTGGAATCTTGACTACAATAGAGCAACCCTGTGAGAAATTGGGTTGTTAGTTGAGGGGAGGATTGCATATTCCATGCAGGCCAAAACAGTTTACACTGATTGCAGACGTGCCTATCACATGTTGATTAGGAAGGCCAAATCATTGTACTATTGCAATAAAATTGAGGAAGCTAAGCAGTCCACCAAGGAGCTTTTCTCTATTTATAAATCTATTGCAATAGGAAAATCCGCCGCAGCACCGAAGAAACTTTGCACCACGGAGGGCTGCAATCGTATTGCGGAGTACTTTGCAACCAAGGTCTCCAACATATACAATTCCTTCCCCCAGAGGACAGACAGCGGCCTTGCCCCCTTGGAACTCCTAAGAATGGAAGGGGAACATCGGCTAACCATGTTTGTCACTCCTTCCACTACGGAGTTTCTCCGCATTTGTGGATCCATCAAATCCGGTTCCCCTAGAGATCCGACCACCCCCAGTCGGCTTAAGAACAGCTTGCCAGTACTAGAGCCCTATGTGCGTCAGCTGCTGGACATCTCCTTTGAATCTCAGGTGGTCCCGAAGGCCTGGAAACAGGCTGTGGTACTTCCCCTGCAAAAAAAGGCCAACGTTAGCTTTGAAAAGCTGGATAACCTCCGTCCTATTTCCCTCCTTCCCTATATGGCGAAGGTGGCGGAAAAAATAGCCAACATACAGCTCATGCAGTTCGTGGAGACGGCTTCGCTACTCCACGACTCGCGATTTGGCTTCCGCCCCGTCACTCGACGGAGTCTGCTCTCCTCGTGGCGGTAGAAGCACTCAGACAGGGAGTAGACGAGGGCCAGACGATGGCACTGATCCTTCTAGACTTAAGCGCAGCATTCGACACTGTAGCACACTCCACCTTGCTACAGTGTCTGAATGGAGGAGGGGTGACAGGAGCTGCGCTTGGTTGGATCAAGTCCTTCCTCTCTGAGAGGTGCTTTCAAGTCAGACTGGGTGAGTGCTATTCCAGGGAGATTGAGCTGGGCCAGGGCGTACCTCAGGGTTCGTCCCTGAGCCCAACTCTATTCAACATCTACGTCTCCCCCCTGGCGGCCATCGTGGAGGGATATGGTCTTCGCCTGGTGTCCTACGCCGATGACACGCAGTTGGTCATCTCCCTATCGCGCTCGCCCGGTCTTGCGGCGGACATCCTCAGGAACTGCATGAAAGACCTTGCTGCCTGGATGTCTGCCAACTGTTTAAAGTTGAACGGGAGCAAGACCGAGGTGCTCGTGGTGGGGGGTGTACCGTCGGCGTGGTCGTCGGCGTGGTGGCCACCCTCACCTTTGGCCCACATGTCGGTCGGGTGGCGGGGGTGTGCTTCAGTGTTCTGAGAGCCCTCAGGAAAGTATTAGATCTGCTTCCCATCTCTGCTCGTCGGACACTGGTGCATGCCTTGGTCACCTCCCGACTCGATTATGGGAACCTGCTCTATCTGGGGGCCACAGGCAAGGTCATCGGCCGCCTGCAGGTTCTTCGAAACGCGGCAGCACGGCTGGTCCTCAGACTCCCTAGGAGGTCATCCGCCAAGCCAGCCTTGCGGGCGCTCCATTGGCTCCCCATTGAGAGGAGAGTGCAGTTTAAGGCCCTTGCCACCTGCCATCGTATCCTGAACGGCAAAGCACCCCTTCCGCTCCAGAGCCTAGTAGCCTATTACGAGCCTACACGCAGTCTTCGGTCCTCGCAGACCGGGCTGTTAAAAGTTCCAAGAATATCTAAAGCTCGTATGGGAGGCAGATCCTTCAGATACCTTGCTCCCAAGTGCTGGAATAATCTTCCACTGGAACTTCGGCTTGAACCTTCCGAAATCCAGTTTAGAAAAAAACTTAAAACGCATCTTTTTCAGTAGATAGCTTGGTTGGGAGGAGGGGGGACAGTCACTCCACTTGTCATAGCGCGGGGACACGCCAGTGGCGTAACCAGGCACTTAATAAATGTCCAATAATAATAAGGGGGGGGTTGTGGGGGGGGTGGGGTTAGCCCTTCCCAAGCAACAGCCACAATCCTTGCCAAGGTGAACCCGAAAAGCCACTAAATTACCTGTGCTTAGCCCTCTGGTAGTTTTGCAAAAAATAATTCAGGCTTAATTTAGGGGAAATGTGTAAAGTATTTATGCTGCACATAACCCGCAATAAAGTAGAAATACAACACAATAAACATTTCACACCTATTTAGAGCATTAGAGCAAAATGTGGTTAATGAAATGGGACCAAAATGATAAACACCCAATTAGGAGGACAGGAGATATGCAATTTTAAAGATTGAGGTAAAAATATTATTTAAAAGCATAAAGCGCCAACTGTGGTTATGTGGTCACGGAGGACTAAGGGCAAAGTCACAAGTTCAGGCCGACTGTGATGGAGTGCAGGATGGATTCAGGGACAAGGTTAGGCCTGCTGAGAATTGTAACCTATGTCCTTCATGCAGGGCATTACGCCATGCAGCGGCGGTTCTGAGGAGTGATGCAGGGTCCTGAGTAGAGTTGCATTCCACTGTTTAGTTAGAATGAGGAACTGCGATGGCTTCAATTCAAATTGTGCATCAAATTGCATTGTGCTGCATTGGTTCTAGTGAGCAGCTGAAAGGGCTGTAATGCAAAATCCTGCATTGAGTTGTGTTGCGCTGCATCAGTTCAGATAAGAAGGTGCTAGGGCTGCATCGGGTTCCACCACACTGCATCAGTTGTGATGGAGCCCACAGCTAAACAGACAGAGCATCTTTAATCCCATTTCTAAGGGTGCAGGAACGGAGAGGCGCCACTTGGGGGGGGGGGGGGGGTCACTAACAGCAGCCATAGTCCTGGTGCAGGGTTCAAGGATGGTTAAGCTTGTTGTGTCGCTGTAGCTTCAGAACACGAGGCTAGCCAACTAGTCCTTCAAATCCCTCTGGAGATCCTGGGTTCAAGATGCAGGTCCAGTCCTTCTACCTCACACAGCAGGGCAGCATAGCAGTCCTTCTTGCAGCAGAGCAGCAGGGCAGCAGAGCAGTCCTTCTTCTAAGTCTTCCACAGGTCCAGAAGCGATTTGAAGAGTGGATCTGAGGGTCCTATATTTATACCCAGTGCCTCCCTTGAAGCGGAGAAGCTTCTGGAGTTTTGCCCCTACAGAGGTGTCTGAAATTTTCTTTTTTTTAAACTCTCTTTATTGTTTTATCACAGCAAAAGAAAAACATAAAAAGAGTGTAGGTTACAAGTCTGACGGTCATCTTCACGCTATTTTTAATCATATCATCATGCAATTATAGAAATAAAAAAAATAAAAAATCATGTTCAGTGCATCACATCGCTGTTACAGTTCTTATCTACCAAACCATCTGATGGTATACATTCACTCAGTGGGCAACTCATACCGGGATACCAAGCAGCTCCTGGAGTCGACATCAGTCCATTGGTGCTATCTGCCCATATACATAAAGGGTAAGTCATCTATACAACAGCATTTTGCGGGCGTTACACAACAAGGATTTGCTTCTTTTCACACCCCTTCTCTATGCCCTCTACACCTCATATTTAGAGCCGTTATAGTGGAGCTGGTCTCTACAGCGCAGCCAGTTCGAGTGCCCGTGGGTGCGTCAACAGATAACATGATAGTGGTGACAAGATATCCTGGGCCTGGAAGTAATGGGCAATAGTTCGGCATAGTTAGTAAGATGTTCCTGACAGTAGATCATGTCGTCAAGCCAGGTCTTGAACTTGGGCGGCCATCCTCTGCCCCACCTAGCAGGCCTCCCGTCCTTTGGCCATGAGAAACGCAAGGGCTACATATTTGCGATGTGTCAACTGCACTTGTTTAACATACCCTACCAAGGCCATCAAGGGTGTATGCTCAATGTGGGTATTAATCATCAATGTTAAGGCCTCGAAGACATGCCTCCAAAAGTCACTCACCCCTGGGCAATTCCAGGCCAGGTGTAGGAAGTCAGCGTTCGGAGCATGACACCTGTCACATCTATCTGTGTCGCGCAGCTTATATTCCCTTTGTGTGTGCACCGTTCGATATATGGACGAAACAAGGCGTTTGGCTGACGTATTTTGGAAGATTAAGTGTAGCGGTGTAAGTACTGGAGGTACAGTCGGGAATTCCAGAGTTAGAGACCTGAGTCCCTGTCTCAGCTTTGTGTATAGGAATACGTCCAACAGGGTTTGCCGTTTATCCTGAAATATACTCTCAGAATTTAAAAACTGTCCTTCCCGGTACAAGTCCCCCCAGGTAGTGACTCCCACTCGCTCTTTAAATTTGTGAAATACTGCTTCCTGGAGAAGGGGCATCTCTGGGTCATACGTAATCATCAACAGTGGGAAGTAAGTTATAGGGGCGTTCAACATTTGTGCAATGCGGCACCACGCCGTAATTGTGGCAATAATTGTGGTTTGCGTCTTCTCCCGTGTATCTGGAAATACATACAGTGCGCCTTAAATAGGTATCGGGTGTGTAAGCCAATGTTCAGCCGCCACTTGTGGCATATATTTTGGTTGGTGCACCCAAAAGAATACATAATGGGATTGTGCGCTGAGATAGTAAAGTTCAAAGTCTGGGATCCCAAACCCCCCCTTGGAATAGGGCCGTATCAGAACATCCCATTGCAACATTGGCTCCTTACCTCCCCATACAAGTTGTATGAGGTTTGTTTTAAGAGGCGGAAAGAAGTGTCTCCCCGGAAAATATGGAATATTTAAGAAAAGGTAAAGTAGTTGGGGAAGTATCACCATCTTAACCAGGGAGGCCCGGCCGGCCATAGAAAGCGGCAATGTGATCCAGCGGGCAACATAGTCCACTATGCGATTCAGGGCTACTCCATAATCAAGATGCGTCAGCTCATCTTTATCCCTGGTAACTCGGATAGAGAGATACCGCAATTCCTCTTCACACCACTCCAATGGATAATCTAGAGAAAAGCGTTATACAACTGCTGCCAGCGGAAAGAAACAGGACGTCCCCCAGTTTATCTGGATCCCTGACAATTTCCCCAAAACAATTAACTCCCGGAGGAGTTGGTTTAGATTATGCTTAGTGTCTCTGACATATAGAGTAATATCATCAGCATATAATTATATCAATATCTGCCTCATGTTACATCTTAAAGCTTTGTCATTGAGGCACTGTCTCAGCCATGCCACTAGCGGTTCCATCGCTAAGGCGAAAAGTTATGGAGACAGGGGACACTCCTGTCGGGTACCTCTGTTAATCCCGAAACCAGGAGATGTGCGCCCATTCATAAGGACCTTAGCACCTGGCCGGTGATACAGTAGTCGAATCCAGGACAGAAAAAGAGTTGGAAACCCCATTCTCAGCATGACACCAAAAATATAATCCCATTGAATGGAATCAAAAGCTTTGGTGGCGTCTAGAGAGACCGCCGCCAAGGGTAGATCTGGGGATACGTTATTTAGAATAGTAAAGAGTGTTCTCAGATTGTGTAAGGTAGCTCTTCCTAGGACAGATCCTGACTGATCGGGTAGGATCAAGTGGTCCAGTAGCAAGCAAAGCCTATTAGCAACAAGCTTCGCCAAGATTTTGGCATCACAATTGAGGAGTGATAACGGTCCGTAGGACCCACACTGCTGGGGAGATTTTTCTGGTTTCAAAAGGGAGATAATGAGAGCTTCTTTCATGGACGGTGGAAGGCAGCCCACTTCCAGGGATTCTTTGTAGACTTCACGCAGAATAGGAGCCATCAAATCTATGTAGGTTTTGTCGAATTCTATCGGAATGCCATCCGTGCCGGTAGCCTTACCAGATGACATTTGCATTATGGCGTCCCTAACCTCGTCCAATTCGAAGGGGGCATACAAAAATTTATGATGTACGTCACTCAGCCATCCCAGTGTCACATTCCCCAGGTATGTCTCGAGGTCCATATCATCCTCTCTAGTCGATGTATAGAGCTGGGTATAGTGACGCGTGAATTCTCTCGGTGTCTCAGCAGATTACCCCATCTGGGCGTTCCAGCTCTACTACATAATTTGAGTAACATGGTTTCCTAATTGTGTCTGCTAGTGCTTTCCCAGGTCTCTCACCCTCCCCGTAGCGCCGAGCTACCCAGTGTTTGTCCCTAAATTGTGTTTTCCTTTGTGCCATGTCCATGTATTCTGTAAGTGTCTCTCTGAACTTACGCTGTGTATCCCCATCCAGTCTTAACGCTAGCGCTCCCTCTAGTGCCCTAAGCTCTGAATCCAGCCTACCGAGTGTGTTGGTAATGTCTTTGAGAACCCCGGCTCCTTTAGACATACAAATCCCACCAAGCATATCTTTGAATGCTTCCCATATGGTCGCTACACTCTCCACTGTGCCTTTATTACGTTAAAAAAAGTCTCGGATCTCCTCCCTCAATTCCTCCTGGAAAACCACATCCAACAGTATACGTTCATTTAGTCTCCATGCACACCGTGGAGGGCTAAACTCTGCTGATGTCAGTATAAGTTTAACTGGTGCGTGGTCAGAGTACATCCTAGCTAGGTGTTGCACTTTGTGTATAGCCGGGCCCAGCCCCCTAGAAATAATCCAATAATCCAGCCTCGCCCACGATGCTGCCTGTGCAGTATAGTGTGTACCTTCATGTTTCTGGGGATTGGCATGCCTCCATGCATCTAGCAACTGGTTCTCAGCTAGTGCGTTTTGTTCAGGTGTCTGGAATTTTCTGCTTCCCTGCCCTGGTCTCAGTTTGTCTGGGTTCACAACAGGCAACTGAGAAGTCCTTTGTGAATGTGCTGGGCCAGAGCCTTTGAAGTGTAAGCGAGATAGGTGACAAATCTGCCCCATCATTTAGGCAGAATGGCCCATCTTTCCAACCTCTAGACTCTTTATTCTGATACTGTCTGGGAGGTATACACAAAGGCCAAATGCCAACTATACCTAGATACGTAATACAGGAACAGGCTACAGGCACAAAATGGTTAGGACTAAAAAATGCCAACTTAACTAAAGTGAGGGTTTCAGAATTGAGACTTAAAATCTGACTTCATCATTAAGAAGGAGTTAAATTAAATTTCCTTAGACACCAAACACAAATATCCTACCTGTTCACAATCAAAAGTTGGCACTCATTAAATAAAATAAGGTAACCCAATGTTACCATACGGGAGAGGTAGGCCTTGCAATAGTGAAAAACACGTTGCTATTTAGGGCCAACCCTAAGGGTGACTTAGATGTATTTAAAATGAAGGCTTAGGCCTGGCAAAAGGTTCATTGTGGCAGTTCGAAAGGGCAGTTTAAAACTGCACACACATCCTGCAATGACAGAGCTGATTCATGTTTTACTGGGCTACTTAAGTGGCTGGCACAATAAGTGCTGCAGGCCTACCTGTGGCATTTAATTTAAAGGCCCTGGATATATGCAGTGCCAATTTACCAAGGACTTACAAGTTAATTAAGGATGTATGACGGTACAACGCCTACCGTTACAATGCGTACCTTTACGACGCAGGTTTAACAACGCAAGTCGTTGAGGACTTGCAATTCCTACTAAAATGTGTTTGGCTGTCAACACTTCAACCAGGAAGTGTTGGCAGCCATCTTGGGACTGGGCTTGAAGCCGAGTCCCATAAAAAAAGTTTAAATCAAGAAAAGAGGGCAGGGTAGCAATACCCTAACCCTCCCCCCACCCAAATATGTTGAGGGAGTCCCTGAGCAATCCCCCGGGGGTAAAAAGCATAGTTTATTTTTATTTTGCTGTGGATCCACAAATGTGGGGCAAAATAAAAAACAAAACAAGTGCAGGCTCCCACACTTGCTTTAAAATAACCCCTGGATGCCCCAGGTCCTGGGGGAATTTGCTGATTATACGAGGGGGCGCATGGGCCCTCCAACTAGGGCTTATCAGAGCCCTGGGGACCACCACTTCCCCGGGTTATTTTCATTATGAATGTGGGAGGGTCCACTGGACCCGCCCGCAGACCCGGGGTCCACCACCTCCCTGGGGCTATTTCCTATTATGTGGGGAGACCTCTTGGATCCCCCTGCCCCGGGAACCACCAACTCCCTGGGGGTAATATCAATTTTTAATGGGGGGCCTTGTAGACCTCCACTGCCCTGAGGACCAATACATACCTGGGGCTAATTTCAATAGTAAGGGGGGTCCTCGTGGACCCCCTGCCCCAGGGAATGCCACCTCTTCGGGGAACACTATTTTATTGAGTAATCCCACTGCCTTGGGGACCACCACCTCCCTTAGGCACAAATACATTAATGAATGGGGTCTGTTGCAGACCACCACCTCTCCAGGGCAAATTTGAATATGGGAGGGGGACCACATGCCCCCCTGGAGCCCTAGATGTCCCTGGGGACCACACCCCCAAGGGCCGGCTCCAGTAATGTCCCAGGGTGCAAACCTCTGGGACATTGCAGTTTGCTATGGCAGTGCTCCCGCCATGCAATAGCAAACAGTTTTCTCTGCTTTGCGCAAGCAAGAGCATTTTGCTCTCACTTGCTCAAAGTGGAGCAAGCTTTGCTTTTTACAAACAGGGAGCAGCATGTCAGGAGTTCCCTGTATGTAAAAAGCAATGCCAGCTCCCGCAGGAGATGAAGAGCCGGCCCAGAGCGTTGGGGCCTTCAGGCTCCTTCAGTGGTCCACTAACGATGTGGCCGTGCCCCGGTGATGGGTTCCCTGGGGCCGAAGTTGATCCAGAAAGGGGGCCGCAGAGGCACCACTCCGCATATGAAAAAAAAGTGTAAAGGGTTGGCCCTGGGTAATGAAGTCCCCAGGGCAAAATTGGCCTCTGGCGGAAAAAAAGGAGGTAGGCCCCGGGCATGGGATCCCAGACAAAAAATGACCTGGGAGGTGGCCCGCTTGGGCCCCCTCACTTTGATTATTAAAAACAATTAATAAGGCAGGGCTCCAGGGGATTGGGTCTCCAGGGCCGAAATCGGCCTTGAAGGGGGGCTGTGCGCCCCACTCCCATTTTAATATAGAGCAATCATATTTTATCACATTTGTATTCAGGGTTTAAATTATAGACCTCTAAATTTCTATAGAACAACAATGCTGAGGTAAACAGTTTGGTTGAGGCCAATTTCATTGGTAAAGATATCTTGGTTTACAGGGTGATGTAAGTATTACGGTTGAGGCGACATCCACAGGATAGGTATGATTCACTTTGAGATATATAGTTAGTTTTGACTTTGTTGAAGGATGGCTGAGTACCAGACTATTGTCTCAATTACTTACCGGTAATTACTCTGAGTCCTACTCCCTCGCTTCAATTACTTATGTAGTCGAGGCAACCCTGCCTCACCAGACACCCATACCACGTGATTTATCACGCGGATGCTACAAGTATCCCCCACCCCCCTCAAACCTCCTGTATTACCACAGAGACCAAAACCATACCAAAAGGTTGGAACGGACTACCAAGCAGGGAGGGAGGGATGTAAGTAATGGAAGCGAGGGAGTAGGACTCAGAGTAATGCAATTACCGGTAAGTAATTGAGACATTACCCTTTCGTCCCTCCCTGACGGAGGCAGAAATCCACAGAGGACGGGATGGCTCTGCTGAGAGCATCTGCTAATGAATTGGACACCCCCGAATGTGAATAGCCAAGAGAGCCACAAGATGAGACTACGCCCAACCGAACAACTGCGACGCCACCAGAGATGAGGACCTGATCCCCCCTGTCTGTTCACGTAAGCCATGGCAGTGACGTTGTCCGTCTGAACTAGAACAACTGAACCCCGAAGAAACCGGGAGAAGGCCAACGGAGCCAGACGGACCGCCTTCAATTCCCTCCAATTCGAAGACCTCCTGCCCTGAGAGGGGGACCAGAAGTCCCTGGTCCGATGAACCCCCAGCCAGGCACCCACCCCGAGAGGCTGGCATCCGTGGTGACCACTAGGGGAGCCGGAGGAGAGAGAGAGAGACCCCCTTCAGCAGATGATCCCGAACCAACCACCAACCCAGAGCTGACCTGATCAAAGGGGACATTGGAATCGGAGAGGAGAAGGCGATGGGGAGACCAATGCGCCAAAACATGAGCCATCAGAGTGTGCAAATGAAACCGGGCCCATGGAACCAGAAAGATCATGGCCGCCATGCCCCCCTGCACCTAGAGCCAACGACCCGCCACCTGAACCGGACCGGACAGAGAGACTGGATGTGTGATTGAATCTTGTCCACCCGAGCCTCGGACAGAGTCACCACCCCCAAATCCGTCCGAAACCGAGTCCCAATGAAGAGATTATCCTGGGAAGGAACAAGGAAGGATTTCCCCACATTGATAAGAAAGCTGTGCTCCCTCAAAATGGTCAGGACCACCTCTGTGTGACTGAGAGCCAACCAGAATGAGGGAGCATGAACCAACCAATCATTCAGGTAAGGATGGAGAAATATCCCTTGGGCGAGGACCAAAGTGACCAAAGGAGCCAGAAGCTTGGTGAAGACCTACGGAGCAGACTTCAGCCCGAATGGCAAAACAGCAAACTGGAAGCGAGAGTCGCTGATTGCAAACCGTAAAAACATCTGATGCCCCCGAGCCACCGGAACATGAAGATAGGCATCCTGCAGATCGATAGAAGTCATGCAGTCCCGGACCCCCACCAAAGGAATGGTGGACTGCAAGGTCACCATCTTGAAGTGAACGGTCCAGACCCAACCATTTACCCGTTTGAGGTCCAGAACCGTCCAGAACCCCCCTGACACCTTCTGGACCAGAAACAAAATGGAATAACAATCAGACCCCGTTGAGCCAGGGGGGCTGGGATGATCGCCTTCTCCAGAAGATCCCGAACACCTTCCAGAAGAGCCATTCGCTTCACCGGGGACTAGGGGACAGGAGTACAGATGGTGCCCCAAACGGGAGGAATAGCGACAAAGTTGACCGGATAACCTCTCCTGATAACACTCAATGCCCAGAGATCCTTCACATCCAGACTCCAAGGAAAAAGAACAGCCTTCTGTCCAAAGGTCTCAAGGCTGCCAAGCCGTCATTGTCAGGACTTCCACTTGAAGGCATCCGACTAACCCCTGGGACCAGCCGCAGTAGCCGCCTTTTTGAGCTAGAACTTACGCTGACGGTCCGAAAAGGCCTTTGAGGACTGCCGAAAAGACTGGAAAGAAGAGGCAGAGGAAGGAGCCGGATTCCAGAAGAGGCGAGAGCGAGATGCAGACAGCTTTGCCCTTGTAAGGGAGAGCATGCTTACGGTCCTTAAAAGCTTTCGTGATCATACTGTCTAGCTGCTCATTGAAAAGCATCTTGCCGTCAAAGGGGATCTTAAGGAGAGAGGACTTCTCTGAAGAATCCGCCTTCCAGTCCCACATCCACAGGTTCCTCCGAGCCACGACTAAGGAACCAGAAGCCATAGAAGAAGAACGAAGCACATCGGAAGAGATGTCAGCCAAGAGCTTGGCCTGTTGGTCCATGTGGACAAGCAAGCCAGAGCAGTCCGACTCATCCTGGATAGCCGTGGTCAGTTTCCCAAAGTCAAACACCAACGACTGAGCCGCATAAGCAGAAAAAATGCCAGCACACATGGACAAGTTACCAGCAGAGAAGGGCTTATTTAGAGCCCCATCCACCTTTTTATCAGTAGCATCAGCCGGAGAACAATCCTCAGGATTAATCGCCGTACGACCAATCAGGGTGGCCAACATGGCATCCACTTTGACAGAGTGGAGAAGGGAAACTTCCCCCACCTCCAAGGAGTACAGCTTCTGCAAGAAACGTGGAACCGAGGAGTGCTCCAGATCATGCCATTCCTCAGAAATCAAGTCCTTGATGCACCTATGAAATAGCATTGCAAGAACAGGGGTGTTTAACATACTGAGGAAACATGTCATCCGATCCCTCAGGCACAGAAAAGTGGGAAAACCCCAAGTTCACCCTAATGTGCTGGAGAATCGCAGGAACCTCCTCCCTACGTACAAACTTCCCGGAAGAGGTAGAGGGCTTGGCAGTGCCTGAAGAAGAAGAGTCCTCAGAGGGAGAGTCCATCGGACTCCAGAGCGCGAGCCACAGCCGCCTCAATCATGTCCTGGACCTCAGAAGCAGACAGCAGGGCCGCAGAATCCCCCGGACTCTTGGACCTAGTCCGGCGAACCGGGATCGGCTCATCATCGTCAGAGGAGGAGGAGGATAAACATTCTTGTGCTTGGAAGCACGCTTCGACATAATGACCCAAAAACCGGAAGCACAGTAAAAGAAGTTTAAATAGGGAGCAGCCAAGCATCAGGGACCAACCAACTGGCACCAAAACCAGGAGGGAACCCCAGAAAACCAATCAAAACGGAGAGAAAGCGGAACCCCCCCTGCAAAATACAGAAATCCAATCAAAAAACACAATTTAAATGATAAAAAACGGCCTCACACGAGGCCCTTACTGAAAATATGAGCAGGAATAGCCAGCTGAGGATGCCAGACGAAATTCCCCTGCTGCTGCTTCCCTTTCCGGGCTCCAACCTGGAAAGACAGCTCCAGCCACACAGGGCCGGCGACTCTGTCAGCCGGACCCGCTCACTCCACCGCCAAGGGAGCACTGCAAACCCCAGACGCGGGAAGGGAAGGCACAGTGCTGCCCAGGCCGGCACCACCAGGTCCGCAGGCAGAAGAAATCGCGGAAGAAGACCACCCATGAAGGAATCCAAAAGAAGAAATCAAGAGAAGACCGCAGCACCGCAAACGGCCAGCGCGTGGTATGCGCGTCTCAACAGGCGAGACAAAAGAAAAACAGGAGGTTTGAGGGAGGTGGGGGCTACTTATAGCCCCGGTGTGAAAAATCACGTGGTATGGGTGTCTGGTGAGGCAGGGACGCCTTGACTACGGAAGGAATGAAAGCGAGGGAGGGACGAGGAGGTAAGGCGACTGAATCACTTGAGCAGGAAACTGGCAACCTTTGTCTCAATAGGTCAATTTCAGGAAGGTCTCACTTGCTTTGCAGGTGACTAATAGGATCTATAATCTGAACAGTTGTGGTTTAAAGTTACTAAAAGATTTAAGGCTGAATTCTTTAAAAAAAAATCCTACCTGTCATGAGTATCCTTGTCTAGGTGTGGTGTGTTGCTTGTAGGAGAATGAGCGATGAATGAGACACTTCATATAGATGGGAAAAGTAAGTTGCCTCTGTCTTAAGTGAAACCTCACGGTGCAGTTTTAATTTATACTACTGCAAGATGTGTTTGGATTGTGAGGAGAGCCTGGCATTGTAATGAGTTTGCAGTTTGTTCAGTGAAAGGGGCTATGGCTAGTAAGAGTTTGTTGGCAGGAGGTCACTTGGAGGGTATTTTGAAGGCAGCTTTTGAGTTATTACCTTTTGAGCATGTGGCTTCTGCATATTTGAGGAACTTTGAACATGCATAATTGTAGCCTCCAGTATTAGGATAACATGTACATAGTATTTATGAAAACAGAATCTGAATTTTATAAAAGACATAGAGACTAACATTATAACACACATCGCCCTGTTAAGGGATGGGAGTTTAGAGGTTAAAACACATTTCTGGAATGGGTCCTCTGCTAAGCATGTATGTGCATATGCTCTTGATAGCAGTTGTTAAAATTATTTTTAATTTGCTTTCTGACAGGTAGGCCATCACATTTTGAAAGAAGGTGATCAGCAACCTAATTTAGGGTATTCTTCCAGTTTTACAAGCAAGTTTGGCTGTTTGAAAGCTCACAGTTATCATCGTGAAGCAGATGCAAAGAGGAAGAAATTGAGCTTCTCTGGGTTTATAAGGATTCAAGTACACTGGTTCTGGAATTTTGTTTCAGTTATTATAGTTCTTTGAAAGAGCTACTTGGAGTGGCAATATGAGATTTCTGCATAATGTTAGCTGTCCATGTCTTCAACAAAATCCAGATTCTCCCGTCAATAAAACACTTAGAGATTCTACATTCGCCAGGAAGGAATGCTGAAGCAAGGGCTGATGAGGTAATAGGTACTTCTACATCTGGGTTATACGCTCTTCTCTGATTCCATGATCAAAAGTGCATTAGTTTGTAAGAGTGGGACTATCAGTTCTGAAGGGACTGCAGTTGCAGTCATTGATACTGCCTACATGGCGGTCCCGCAGGAGCTCGGCCCTGGCATGCCACGCAAGGGAGGCAGGTATCTGAAACCACCCCTGCAGGGTGGATAACCCTGATAGTCAATAGCTCATTGACAAGAAAGGCTGAGCAATTCGGGGATCTGAGGGCTCTTTGCCTGGCTAAGGCACCAATAGGTAGATTCAACAAGGCTATGTGTATCACATAGCTCATCCCTCTGGATGTGAAGGTGAAGAAGATAGAAAGATGTGGTTGGACATGCATTCCTTTGTGGGCAGTAAGTGACAAGCAGTAAGTTACTACTAAGAGCTGAGAACCCCATGGGGGAGTCACTGGTCAATAAGGAAAAACACTCAAGGGGAGTTCGCTTTGAGATGGGCTATTGCACTTATCCATGAAGGCACACCTTTGCTCTTCAAAGCTTGATATTTATTTATTTATTTATTTAGTGTTTTATAGAGCGCGAACCAGACCCGTGAGGGTATCAGAGTGCTCTACAGTAGTATCAGGTGGGATACAGAACAAAGGGGGGAGGAGAGCCCAGGGATAGGGAAACAAATAGAAACAATATATGGTAAAACAAACAGTCGTAAAATCCGACTACTATA
The DNA here is from genome assembly GCF_964263255.1 of Lissotriton vulgaris. Lineage (NCBI taxonomy): Eukaryota > Metazoa > Chordata > Amphibia > Caudata > Salamandridae > Lissotriton > Lissotriton vulgaris. The sequence continues at coordinate 626,586,834 of NC_141691.1, read as the reverse complement.
AGGGATAAGAGCAAAAACGATGCAATAAACTAGAAAAGCAGGCTCATCACCCTGAAGGATTGTTCAAAGTGCAGGGTGGGTAACATAGGGGGAGGCAGCCAAGGAATAGTGCAGTGACGATAGGTAAAGTCAGGTTGAGGGGGTGAGTGTAGCGTGAGCTTTGGGAGAGGAATTTGCCCATTAGGAAAGTGTTGGTCTCCTTTTTGAAGTGGGCTAGAGACGGTATTCCTCTAATGGCGGGTGGGAGTGAATTCCATTTTTTTGGGGCGGCCCCAGAGAAAGCCCGATTGTACGTTCTTTTTTTCTTGAAGCGTGCAGGTTGGAGCAAAAGGGCTCTGGCGGACCGGGAGTTTCTGATTCCTCCAGATAACACAAGTTTCTGTGTGAGAAAAGCAGGGGACTTGGAATAGAGAGCCTTGTGGGTGATGCAAGCCAGTTTGAATTGGATTATGGCCTCAAGAGGAAACCAGTTCAGGGCTTAAAAGTGGGGCGAGATGTGGTCAAACTTCTTAGAGCCAGTTAGAAGTCTGGCGGCGGCGTTGAGGCAGGCTTTCAAGGGTGCCAGGGAGATCTTGGGTAGGCTTGTGAGGGTGGAGCAACCATATTCTAGTCGAGAGATGACTAAGGCCTAAATAGCCAATTTTAGATCTGGGGGTCGAGGAAAGGTTTCAACTTTTGTAGGTAGTTCAAGTGAACCTGGCGGTTTTGGCCATCGCGTTGATATGGCCCCGCATGTTCAGGTTGCTGTCTAAGGTAATTCCCAGGGATTTAGCAGCGTCCACCATGGTAGGAGAGCAGTTTAGCGCTGTGATAGCCTTGGTCCAAACTTGAATATCCGTATTGACGTTGGGTGGAGAGATTAAGAGGAACTCTGTTTTTTTTGGCATTGAGTTTAAGCTGGTTAGGTGTGAGCCAGTGAACAGTTAGTTTCAGGGCCTTATTCAGGGAATGGATATCCTCTAGAGAGGAGATATTGATGTAGAGCTGTGTGTCGTCGGCATACATGTGGTAGGAGATATTGGCAGTGTGCAGCACAGGCTTATTTTAGGTAGACCCAGAGAATGATATTATGGGAAATTAATTCCACTCCTTCCATGACATATCACTTTTCACGGATAACTGTCCTTAAAAGTGAAGGACCCGTCTTCTTGGGAAGAAAGAAGACCAGTTACTAGGGTGCAAGGTGTACTTGTCTGCGGTAAAGTGGGTGGATAAATTTACTAGACCGAGGGAACCATTGGACATGAGATAATGAGGGCAAGTATGATCCAGCTTCAAACCTTATCTAATTTGGAAGATATATTTGATGGTTTCGGAGCCCACTAAGCAAGCCAATTTGGATAAACTCTGATTATGTGATTTTCCCACATTACACATATATAACACGGACCACATAGTGTGTTTGCTCCTGTACAGGGAATGCCAAATTAAACTCGCAGGAATGATTGACCCCTAAGGAAGGGACTCGTGCTCTTATCGGCTTATTTCTATCCCCCTCAAAATATGCATGTTTTGCCGCCTATCCTTTCATTACCTATGGTAAAACTGCATCCATTAACTTTAGATGTTTTAGAGTCCCATGCAATTAAGTCTACTATAAACTCATAATTGGAGAAGGGGGGTTTTGGTGAAGTACTAAAATCTTGCTGATAAGAATATTATGATAACAGGATATCATGTTACAAATAACTTCAACTCAATTTATCATGGGACAGATGATAGAAGGTGAGTTTTTTTTTTTAAATAGTTGTATAAAATACTATTTACTTTAATACCGTATTCAATATTGTTTGTCAGTTAATTTAATATACATTAGCTATATTAATTTTGAGTATTGGTATCATGATAAATTTCTTTTTCTTAGTATAGTTTATCATTTTTAATGTGTATCTTAAACATTATTTACATATAATTACTATTTTTTATTTAGTAGCGTGTTGTTCAGTTTGTAGAGGATGGGGAGCTACTTAAAATACACATTATTGCTTTCCATTTTTAATGACTTGTTAAGCCAATTAAATAAACAATTGGTAGTTGTAATATGGCGGGCGGATACCATGGGTCCGATGGTGGTGGGACCGCCACCGACGTGCTGTCGGTAGCGATCCCATCATCATCATAATCAGGCCCTAAGTTTGAAAAGCAGATTAGGTATAATTAGCTCAAAATTGAGTCGTTTACCATTCTTTGCCGGAAAAATACTATCTAATCGTGTGGCTTTGTGTGTTTACAATTCAATTTAATGGCCCATTGACAATTAGCATACGTTAAGGACTAAAACTACAAAATTCTGGGAACAATTTTTAACAGGTAAACAAAGCTTGTTATTTTTTTAAATTTATTTCGTTTTTTATATTGCTCCAAAATATTTCTGGCTACTTCAAAGCACTATCCTTTCATGGTTGCAAAAAAACATGTAAGGATAGAAGTAGGTTACTGTGTGCCCAACTCTTTAGTTAGTGGCGGTAGAGTTAATGTTTATGGGCCAATGAGAGGTAGGCGTTGCTGTTGCTGTTCAGTGTTTCTCTGCTGCTTTTTGGCGGCCTTTTACTAACTTCCATGGAAACAAGACATGGTTCTCGAAGGGGACTGGCATTATAGACTTGAGGACGCGAAGGCGCTCATCTTCAGGAGCCGTTGAGCCTCTCGGCACCATAAAGTCTGCTCTACTTTTTAAAAGCAGAAAATTGCCTGACGTTCCGTGATGCTTAAATGTGATAAAACAGTGAAGACTGCAGGCACAGGAAAACCGTTGTTACGGCTAAGTAACTCTTTCGCCTCCGAAAATTGGCCGTGAAGACACGCATAAGGCGATTCTACGACACAGCTCGGCTTC